>NC_063161.1:134962844-136212844 GCF_023159225.1 Perognathus longimembris pacificus
GCTGTGCACACAGTGAGATGCATTCTGGTGAGTAGAACAAACAAAATGATGATTAAATAACCAGGACGTACAAAAGAATATGTTCACTATACACGCAGATTATGAAGCCAGAGAACACATCAGGCATGTGAACCTTCCCCCAAGATACAGAGCATTTCAGTAACACTGTTGAAGACCACACAGAAGGTTCCTGTGTTCCTACTTCCAGATGCATTCCCTCATCCTCGCTATCCTCATCCTTGTTCCCCTGAATTTATATTTATCATTCCTTTACATAGTTTTATTTTTATTATTGATTACTTGATTTTACTGAACAGTGAATAGATCTAGTGAGAGTACTGGAATGCATGTATAATTTTTAAAAGTAAGGAAACAACAAATTCACGTACTCAACACTAAGTTTAAGAAAAGGTACATTACCATTGTACCACTAAAGCCCCCAGGGTAGAGTACTTTCCAGTCTCTCCTTCCTCAAGAGGCCAACATTATCTTCAGTTTTGTGATTATCATCTACTGATTAGTTGTTTTCTGAGAAAGGGTTTCACTGTGTAGCTTAGGCTAGTCTCTCTCCTCTTTCTCCCTCTCTTCCTCTGTCTCTGTCCATATGTATATATGAGAGAGAGAGACTTTTTCACTTATTCTCCATGTTTACTAACTTCCTATTACATTTCCATTTCCTGTGTCTATCTGCTACATTCTGGGTAATCACCTCAGATCATCTTCTACTTCACTTGGTCTTTCTTCAGCTAACTCTTATGTGGTTATTCACCCTGTCTGGTGAGTATTTAATCTTCA
Organism: Perognathus longimembris pacificus; assembly: GCF_023159225.1. Classification (NCBI taxonomy): domain Eukaryota; kingdom Metazoa; phylum Chordata; class Mammalia; order Rodentia; family Heteromyidae; genus Perognathus; species Perognathus longimembris. Next base: position 134,963,640 of record NC_063161.1, read on the forward strand.
GTGATGGTATTTTTCATGTCCTAAATTTTTATTTAGCCTTTCTTAAAATCTGTCTCATCATTATGATTATTTCTCTTCCTTGCTCACTTCCCATTACTCTCTTATATTTTTGTTGATCTTTAATGTTCCTCATATGGTAAGTTTAACATCTGAAGGCATTTAGGGTAGAATTCTCTCAATTCTCACTCAGTGATATTTTTCTCTCAGATCTTTCCCATCCTCTTAATCATACTGGTTGGGTAACTCGAGAGCCTAAGTCATACTCCTTTTTTTGTAAAATGGGCTGGTGGCACAGGAAGGCTCTAATCTGAGATGACTCTTCAGAAAAAGCTCAAATTGAGCTCTCAGATTGAAGCATGGCCTTGAACCTGAGAAGGAACATGATCCTGGCTGAAGCCACTCTGGAAGGAGAGTTGAGGATCATCCCAGCACTGGAGAAATAGGGCCTTTTGCAATGCATCTTAACTCTGTTACAAAGGTTTGATAGGAAAATAAATAAATATTATGAACTGTCATTCTACAGGGAAATAACACTGAATCACCTATAAACATGATTAAAAGGTTTCAATCTCATTCGTAAAAGTACTACAAATTAACCATCAGTGAAATGTCTTTCACACTCACAAGGAAAAAATATAGAGAGTGAGGGAAGGAGTGACACTTCCCCAAAAGAAATGTAACCACTTTGTATATCACCTTTCTAATAACAATAAAACAATTAAAATTTGTTTAAAATAATAAAAAAAAAGTTTCGCTAAGAAAAAATATAGTCAGTTGATAAGACCAACTCTATTGCCTGCTTAAATTAAGTGATGAATTTGTGCCAGCATGAGAGGATATAAAAACTTTTACACATTGTCATGGTGTGTTAATTGACATAACCATTTGGAGAGCAATTTGACAGTATGTAGTTGAAGATGAAGATCTCCTTCAACCCAGAAGTTCCTCTTTTGATATCTGGCCAAGAGAAAACTATCACACATATGTAACAAGGGACATGCAAAGGACACATTCACTGAAACATTACTTATGATGGTGAAAATAAATGGAAACAACCTAACAGTCCCTCAGAAAGAGAGTGGATAAATAAAGCATGGTTTATTCATACAAGTCAACAAATGCACTGGTATCAACACAAATACCCATAAGTGCAGTGCTAAAAGGAAAAGTGGCCAAAGGGAGTTCATATATATTATCATAATATAAACATTGGAAACAGACAAAATTATGTATGGATTATTTCTGGATTATTTATTATAAATTATTTATTAATGAAAAGTGCAAAACACAGTGTTAGCTGAATCCATACAAGACACAAAAGTACACTAGGAAAAACTTTTAGTACCATAAAAAGTAATCAATACACAGTGGTTATTACATTCTTTTCTGTACTGATAGTCAAGGATGAATAAGTCTAAAGATTGAGACTATACATTGTTTTCTGTATTTGTCTTTATTTTTGTGCCGATAAAGAAAGTAGCCACTGTTAGGTTTGGAAAATTGCTCTATTAGTATGATAGTATGCCAACCATCATTTATTTAGGATTTACACATATGTCTGAAGTTTCTCTTTCCTTCAAAACAGGATGCTGCTCCAACAGAGTCTTTACTAAACTGGCAGGACTATGAGGGCCGCACACCTCTCCACTTTGCAGTTGCTGATGGAAATGTGACAGTGGTTGATGTCTTGACCTCGTATGAAAGTTGCAACATAACATCCTATGATAACTTATTTCGAACTCCTCTGCACTGGGCAGCTTTGCTAGGTAAGTTGCTGTGAATCAGAGGATCAGCAATAAGAAAAACTGCCTGACAATACAGAATCCCTATTCCTGCTCTTTCTTGGTTCTCATCTTGTTTAATTATGTCAATTTCTAATTAAGCTGTTGAAATATTTTATAAGCTGACTCTATTGTATGCCTAAGTTTCAGCAATATAAATCCTTTCTCTGGTTAAATATTTTTAATTTCAACACCATATTTTTGTTTTCACTTTTGTCATAAAAGTAATGACAATTCATGGACAACATGTAAAAATGTAAGATAATTCTCTTCTCATACCCAGTGCCTGTATTGGGGGAAAAGAGGGCTTTAACTTCATGTTTGTGCTAATGTTGTGATAATTGATTTTTTTCTTCATATTTTTCTTTCACATAACCTTTTAGGGTATCCATTTTTATGTAAGAAGGTATACATGTGTCAGATTTTTACAACCTGAAACTTTTTCTCATGTAATGTAATTCTATCCCTTATGGTTAAAACACAACTAATGTGGTCTTTTAGTATCTTAAGAATTTTTTCCTATTTTTTATCCTGTTGCCTTTGTTTTATACTTTTTGGTATGTGGATTAGATTTCTTGCTGTTACTTTGTTTTGAGTTACTTAATATTTTAAGAACATCTTTAGTCTGTCCCAGTGATTGCTTTTAAATTTATCAAGAATATTCTGAGCCAGGTGCCAGTGGCTTGTACCTGTAATCCTAGTGACTCTGGAGGCTGCGATCTGAAGAACATGGCTCCAAGCCAACCTGGGCAGGAAAATCTATGAGATTCATATCTCCAATTAGCCAGCAAAAAGTTGGAGGTAGAGGTATAGCTGAAGTGATTGAGCACCAAGCTAAGCAAGGAAAAACTAAGCAAAAGCACAAATCCCTAAGTTCAACCCTGTGTACCAGAAATAATAAATAAATAAGCAAATGAGAACATTTTAAGCCTGAGTAGGAGTCAAGAGCAACATTTCATTTATTGACTCCTATTTAAGACAAAATAATTTATCACCTTTTACTCATTAGTCTTTTTGTATTTGTTAGTATAATCCGAGGGTGTCTCCCAATTATTATCTTGATTTTATAGCTTCATTCAGTTTTCTGGCCCTATTAATAATTATTACTTAAGTTTCATTTCAAGGTGCAATTTCATCTCTTTTCCTTTTCCTCTAGAATGTGGGTATAATTGGCAAATTTATCTCCACATCACTAAACTGACTTTATTCCACAAATTCTGTTTTCTTTCACCCAATAACATAGATTGTAATTTAGATTGTGTTTTCATTTCCTTCTCTCATCCCTGTTTCTTTTTGTCTCATCATATTTCCTTCTTCTTCTTCCATTGCCTTTCATTTCAATCTGTTTTCTTCTTAGGAATTCTGTTTCTGTTTCATGGAAGGCATTTCTTTTCACACTAAGTTGAAGATGCCAGTCTCCTGAATTCTTCCTCTGGATCCTTCTTTATAGCATTTCTGAGGTATGCTCTTTATCTTTCTCTTGGCATTTGTTTTTCCCTGTCCTATAGTGTGTTTTCCTATACTCCTTTCTGAAATTTTCTCTGTTCTTCACATAAAATGAAATGGGTGTAGATGCACTATGTGGCCCAGGTTGCCTTTGATCCTACATTTATTTCATGGAGACGCCATGAAGACCTCTACTTGTGAAGAGCAAGTAGATGAGTACCAGTGCCATTCAAGTTCTCATTGTCCGCCTGGCTTTGATTCTGTGTATCTTTGCTTGGCTGCTGCTTCTATATTGTCTGTTTCCCAATTCCCTATTACTCTAGTGATAGATAGTATGAAAAGATCCCTTCCCTACACTGATTTGTTGTTTTATTTTGTTGAAGCAGTCTCCCTTTGTACCTAAGGCTATCCTGAAACTCCTTATAGCCCAGGTTGGCCTTGACCACTCAATCTTCCAACCTCTGCTTCTCAGCTGGAGTTACAGACTATACACAACTGTTTGCATGTTGATCTTTTGTCCATTTCTTCCCTGGTAGAAATCACTTCCTCCAAACCTCACTGCAGGGTAATATCCCACCACTGCCTCATCATACCTGCCCTCTTGTTTTGTGGGTTTGGAAATCAATGTCTAAGTGTTCAAAGACTCAGAGAAAGACAGTTTCAATGGGGTAGATGTGTGTGTGTGTGTGTGTGTGTGTGTGTGTGTGTGTGTGTGTGCACGTGTGTATATACACACATAGAATATAAGGTATATTCTTATAACTTTTAAAAATAGCTTAAAGGGCTGGGGATATGGCCTAGTGGCTAGAGTGCTTGCCTCGTATACATGAGGCCCTAGGTTCAATTCCCCAGCACCACATATACAGAAAATGGCCAGAAGTGGCGCTATGGCTCAAGTGGCAGAGTGCTAGCCTTGAGCAAGAAGAAGCCAGGGACAGTGCTCAGGCCCTGAGTCCAAGCCCCAGGACTGGCCAAAAAAAAAAAAAGCTTAAAATTATCATTCTTTATATTTGTTAACTACTTTGTTGTGTCTGTTCTCAGGCCATGCACACAGATGGAGTGGTCAGGATGCTCTAGAGAAATGACTGTATTATAGTTTGTCTACCTAAACAGTAGAAAAGAATGGCTTCACACTTCTGATTGACTGCAGTGTACCCTTGTGACAAGGAGCAGTAAAGCCTAAGAGGACCTGGCACTAAAGTACCTGGCCTCCTTTGATACAGAATGAAGCCAGAGAGTACAGTGACATGATGCCTAGGATGTTTTTCTCAGTTGAGCAGTTATGCCCAGTATCATTTCCTTTATGATTAAAGTATTTCATTTTTGGTGTTTGAGAGTTAGCTTTTGCCTTTATGGTTTAGCCTGGTGAGAAGTTAGAAGAGGCTTCATTAGAGACTGCTGTTCCAAAACCATTCTGAATTGGGAACTGGTGCCGCTCATCTACGATCCTAGCTACTCAGGATATTGATATCCAGAGGATTACAATCCAAAGCCATCCAACATAAAAATGTCCTAGAGAGTCCATCTCCAAAATCACCAGCAAAATGCTGGGCTGGAGGTATGGGTCAAGTGGTCTACCACTTGGCAAGTAAGACAAGCAACTGTGAAGCCCTGAGTTCAAACCCTGGTACTGGGGTAGATGTGTGTGTATGTGTGTGTGTTTCTGTGTGCACATGTGTGTATATACACGCACATAGAGTATAAGGTATATTCTTATGACTTTTAAAAATAGCTTCAAATCATCATCCTTTATATTTGTTAACTACTTTGTTGTGTCTGTTCTCAGGCCATGCACAGATTGTCCATCTTCTTCTAGAAAGAAATAAGTCAGGAACTATCCCATCGGACAGCCAAGGAGCAACACCCCTTCACTACGCAGCTCAGAGTAACTTCGCTGTAAGTAAGATAGGACCATTTTTTATTTTTTTTTCATATTGCCAACTGTAGAGTGACATGCCATTACAAGAAATACAAGACCCCATGTACCATCCACCCAGTTTGTCCTAGTGGTAACTTCTAGCACAATATCACAAACCTAATAGTGACAGATTTTACCAGTTCTATGGCACTCATTAGCTTGGTTTGGTGCAGAAGGTACCTTTCAATAATTGTATGCACTGCCAACTCTTGACTGTGATGTAGTTATAGTCTGGGTTTTTGTAAAGTTGCTAGTCATGTGGGAAATTTTATGAAGATTTTACTCAAATGCTTTATTATTATTTTTTTAGTCAAACATTTTATGATAGATAAGTATACTTTCATCTCTTTGTTACTTTTGTAGCGGTCAATAACTGTCCTGAATTCAGCAAGGCCTTGAAACCACAAAAGCCTTTACTAGAATACCAGCTCTTCAGTTTTCTAACTGTGTGACCTTGAACAAGTCTTTTAGCCTCTTTTATTTCTTCATATGTAAAAAAATAATTGTTTCCTTTCAGGATTATTATAAATATTAGAGAATTTATGACAACTATCCACTGTGTTGTTATCATAGAGCAAGCATTTAAGAAATAGAATGCACGGGATATGGTAACTATAACTCTAATCCCAGCTACTCAGGAGACAAGGATAGAATTGCCATCCAAAGCCAGCCAGACAAAGTTAGCCTGAGACCTTATCTGAAAAACAACTACAGGCAAAAAAAGGATTAGAGACTTAGCTGGACTAGTAAAGTGGTAAAGCTCAATTACCAGCTCATGGGTGGGCATCAGAGAATACAGAAACACTGAATACTATTAATTGTCCTTCCTTTATAGACTTGTGTAGTTTACAAAGCACTTTCTTATCCACTGTGCACTCAGCCATTCAGAAAATTATAGTGTCCAGGCTAATTCTGCCTCTTGATCTGAATAACCAAGAAGCAGAGACTCATGCGAAGAGGCACATGTTAAAAAGGAGTCATAGTGAATATCCCTGCCTTCTATATGAGTGCATGTAATGAAACCCTGGGTTCATTATAATAACACTATCATCAGCAGAGTATAATTCCAACTTCTTGACTTCTCCAAATGCTGTATTGAATCCTAAATGACTAGAATATCTAATTTTCATACCTTTGTTACTCTCTGTACCCAGAACAAATTATACCTATAGCCTTTCCTTCTTGGCATTCCTAAAAATGTGTTTAATTTATTACCTAGGCTTGGAAAAACATTATCTTCCCTGATATCTCAATATAGCAGAAAAAATTACTAAGTAGCATTTTGAGGAGGAGTCTTTATACTATAAGTCAATGAGGAATTCACGGCTTAGGTTAGTCATTCTATGGAAATCAGAACTCACCAGTAATTTAACACAAACCCATGAGATCAATCATGTCATTCCATTTACAGGCTAAAAGCCACCAAACTAGGTTCAAGGACATTGAATTACTTGCCTATTATCTTGCACCTAAGTATTGGGCTCCAAATTGAACAAATATACAGATACCAATAATCAAATACCTATGCTAATGAGAGAAGAAAGAATGGTAAAATATTATGAATGTTTATTTCAGAGAAATATTTGCTTTACATCATTCTCCAGCTCAAGTTGTAAAATTTCTTAACTATTTTAAGCTCCTTGTTCCCTTTAGCCTATATTTACTCACAAAATGTTACAGTTTTCTTTTTCACAAACCACAAAAAAAACCTAAAAACATTCATTGTTAGAAAAAAATACACTAAGTTATAGTTGCAAATTAGTAAAAGAAAATGAAACAAAAGTCATCAACTTTTTAAATTCTTTTTTTAATTCAAATATACATAATGAACATATATACTAGATCTTAGAAGCACTATGCTATTATACCTCAATAGCTCCACAACTTTAAGACTTGGACACAGTATACAATATAGTGGAAAGAGTGCTGTGATTCACCCATTCTTATAACTGCCACCAATATTCCTATGACTTTCAACATAAATTTGTTCATCTGTAAAATGAAGGATTGGATTAGATGAACCATTGAATTGACTCTTCCTGTAAAATACTGAGTCAGTATTTTGTACCTTTCTTGTCTGCTCACAACCTTCAGAAAACTTCTTGAAACTCTTCTGTCCATTTAAACAAACATTTCTTGATCTTTCTAAAAATTTATAGAATCTAAATTCGGAGAAAATAAACAATTTAAAATGTTGAAATATTAATTTCCATTCAAATTGTTAGGCACTATTAGGATTATCAGGGACAATCTGGAAGAAAGACCTTGAATATAGGAACTGCTAAGTACTTGTTTGAATGAATTGAACACTGCATTTCTCAGTAATTTTCAATCAATATTTAATAAATGCACTAATAAGCATCTTTAAATTTTTTATTATTAAAATGAATAGTGAAATGATATTTTTACCTTCCCTGGAAGCATGCCCAAGAATATGGATTTCTGCTTGTAAAATGCACAGGAAAAGGTATATTTTAATGTTGGTCATGACACTTCTGAATCTTTTGTCATCTGTAACATAGAACTGAAGAAGCTTGATTGAAAACAGTCATTCTCAGTTTTGAAGATTTTGAATGAAGGAGTTGCATGATGTTTTTGAAGTATTGTGGAAATTAAAACTAATATATAATAGTGAAGATTTTCTTTTCAATGAAAATTATCATTTTGTTAGTCACAAAAAGATAATTTTATTTGATTCAAAAGCAAGAGAAAATACTTTGCTTCTTAGTTGAAGTTACATGTATAATTGATGCCTTATTGTTACAAAGAATATTACCCTCTTGGATTGATACTTTCTTTTTTTTGGTCAGTCATGAGGCTTAAACTCAGGGTCTGGGAGCTGTTCCTGAGCTTTTGTGCTCAAGGCTAGCACTCTATCACTTTGAGCCACAGCTCCATTTCTGGTTTTCTGGTAGTTAATTGGAGATAAGTATCTCATGGACATTTCTACCTGGGCTGGCTTTGAACCATGATCCTCAGATCTCAGCCTCCTGAGTAGCTAGGATTACAGGCATGTTCTACCAGTGCCTAGCTGGATTGATATTTTCAATGAAATTTCCTTGCAGGAAACGGTTAAAGTGTTTTTAAAACATCCTTCAGTGAAAGATGATTCAGACCTGGAAGGAAGAACTTCCTTTATGTGGGCAGCAGGAAAGGGCAGTGATGATGTTCTTAGGACCATGCTGAGTTTGAAATCTGACATTGATATTAACATGGCAGACAAATATGGAGGCACAGGTAAGAACTGGTAGATGAATTCACAGGTAAGAACCAGTAGACCGATTCAGTTCAATTTCATTCAGACTCCCAAATGTAGATGGTGCTACGAACTGTAAAAAAGAAACTTAAAAACATGGCCCCTTATCTAATGCTATTTGTCTTTGTTCTTCTCTTTAAGTTTGAACTTTCTAGGTTATCGCATTTCTTCCAAGGATTATGACCAAAGTTAGCACATTTCTACATTTGACCATAACATTGGTTCTTATACATGACTAGAGCATAAACCTATACTTTAAAACTATGCCTATTTCGTAGTTATTATATCCTAATTCCAACTCAGAAGGAAAAAGTAAAAAAAGAAAAATCACACACTAGCTCAGCAGAACTGAACAGGATAAAACTTAGCATTGGGTTTCACAATATTAATGGCTATTTTGATCTATAGGGATGTATTAGAGCCTTTTGCATCTACCTTTTGTCCTGAATATGACTTTCTTGGGTTTTAAAGCTACTGGTGCAACACTGTGGGGGGGAAGAGGAGCAGGGGAGCTATGCACACTTATCTTTCTCCTGATACTGAGCCTTGCATACCCTCCAGAATATTGTTTTTGTTTTCAGGCAACTTCAATTTGATGAGAAAGACTATAGCTTTTGAAAGTATTTTGTTATCAAAACCTCACAGCAGATGTTAAGTTTCTGTAGGGATATGATACAGACAGATATAGGTTAGACACTGACTTTATAAGTAATGTAAACATGTATATTTGTGTTAGATTTCTTCCCAACAGCTGGAGTGATCCACTTGAGTCATTAAACAGATGCTGTCCTTCCCTATTTCATGCCCTTCCTTGTCTCTCATCATTCCAACCTATGTGACCATTTATATTCCAGTCCTTTCCACCTTTCTGACTTAGCTCACTCACTTACACTTAGTGTATAGTAGCTACCCTGACCTTCCGTAAACACACACTCCTCCTATGCTGTTCTAAATGCTCCCTTGGCCCATAAATACTGTTTTTATGGTTCAGGTCTCAACTTAAATGTCAGCTCCTTTGCGAAGTAGTCCTTTCAAAACTACTCTCCCAGTCACTCTACACATCAAAATACCTTTGATTACACCATTCATTATACCATTCATCACTACCCATCACTTTACTGGCATGGCTTTTTTTCATTTTTTTTAATTTGATTTACTTCCCTTCCTAGAATGTAACCTGATCTATTTTGTTCCCAGTAACATTACAAATTTTTTTTTCTTCTTCTTCTTTTTTTTTTTTTTTTTTTTTTTTTTGGCCAGTCCTGGGGCATGAACTCAGGGCCTGAGCACTGTCCCTGGCTTCCTTTTGCTCAAGGCTAGCACTCTGCCAACTTGAGCCACAGTGCCACTTCTGGCCTTTTCTATATATGTGGTGCTGAGGAATCGAATCTAGGGCTTCATGTATACAAGGCAAGCACTCTTGCCACTAGGCCATATTCCCAGCCCACATTACAAGTATTACCCAGCCTAAAAGGCCATATTTTTTACAGTCATTTTAGACTTGCCTGTAAAAGCAACGGTGGATCACTGTTCACAAAAAAAGGCCTTGTGAGAAGCATTACAGGAACATAACACTTGGAGGAACTTTCACCAGCATCCGGTTTGTCAGCATGGCTCATTCAAACCGAAGGAGTGACAGTACAAGTCAAGCCCTGCAGTGCAGTCACGTGGACAGCGTACTCACCACTCATACTCAAAATTAATGCTTAGAAGGCTCCACAGGGGAGGCCAGATTTAATCTCTCAGGTTTTCCTCCCATATTGAAATGAATTGATGTTTCCTTCATTGAACCCTGAGGAAGTAGCTGGCTTGCACGAAGCCATGTGGTTTGGGAAAATGTCCTCGGTGCAGTCTGGGCTTTTGGTTTTTCATAGGTACCCAGACCAACCCAAGGAACAGCACCTGGGACCAGGCGAAGAGCAGAAGGTTGACAGCGCCAGTCAACATGTCCCCAAGGGACTTACTAAGCAGATTAGGAGGCAGTATTCTCTTGGTTATTTTGTCTTGTTTTCTTTATTTTTTTTATTTTTTTATTTATTTATTTATTTTTTTTTTTTTTTTGGCCAGTCCTGGGGCTTGGACTCTGGGCCTGAGCACTGTCCCTGGCTTCTTTTTGCTCAAGGCTAGCACTCTGCCACTTGAGCCACAGCACCACTTCTGGCCATTTTCTGTATATGTGGTGCTGGGGAATCGAACCCAGGGCCTCATGTATATGAGGCAGGCACTCTTACCACTAGGCCATATCCCCAGCCCTTGTCTTGTTTTCTAAAAAGAGGAAAGATTAAACTAGGAACCAATAAGATGATGTCACTTCAGACCAATAGAAAAGGAAGAGAACATGAAAAGAGAAACTAGAAGGGGAAAAGTATGAGTCATTTATCTGAGTAGGAAGGAAGTTAGAAATCTATGAAAGTGGGAAATTAACCAGATAATCCTTAGGATTCGGACCTCGTTGATCCACAGTGATCAAGAAATCACCAGAGGAAAGGACACAGCAAAATGAAGAGGTAAAGTTGTTTAGCAGCCTTTCATTTTCTTTTACTACTTTTTTAGCTTTGCATGCAGCTGCCCTTTCTGGCCACGTCAGCACCGTGAAATTATTATTAGAAAACGATGCTCAAGTAGATGCTACTGACGTCATGAAACACACTCCACTTTTCCGAGCCTGTGAGATGGGACACAAAGATGTGATTCAGACACTTATCAAAGGTAAGTACTTCTTCTAAGTCACTCACAAAAGGTGGGAATTCTTGCATGCTCATTTTGAAATAAAGCATCACATGACCAAAAGCCATATGACTAGTGTCCATCTGACACTAGGAAACCCCAGTCTACTGGCTCTGCCTAGTGACACTTTGATTATGGAAGTCATTTCATGTGTCTGATCCTCAGTTTCATTAGGGGAGCAATTCTTAATCCTCACCCACTTACAGGCTTATTGTAAAACTCTGAAGTCAGCAGTGTATGTGGAAGCATTTCAGTGAGAAGTAACTGAGACTGTTGCTACATTTTTTAACTTTGATTCTTTTTGATAAATTCTGTCTACATTAGACGTTTTTATTATTCTTTTACTTTTCCAGGTGGAGCAAGGGTAGATCTCGTTGACCAAGATGGACATTCACTCCTACATTGGGCAGCACTCGGAGGAAATGCTGATGTGTGCCAGATACTGATAGAAAATAAGATAAATCCAAATGTGCAGGATTACGCAGGGAGAACCCCTTTGCAGTGTGCTGCATATGGGGGATATATCAACTGCATGGCGGTGCTCATGGAAAACAATGCAGACCCCAACATCCAGGACAAGGAGGTAGCCATCCGGGTCTTCTCTATATGAAGTTACCTCCTAAATGTTTAGACTCTTTTTTTTTGCATTGTGCACTAACGTAAAAAAAACACATCACCAAACGTAGTGCTCACCCACAAAGCCATCTGCTGATTACGATTTTTTCTTTGTTGATATTCTCCTCAATCATATTTATATAATTTAACATAGTCATAATATACACTAGAAATGATGTGAACTTTTATGAAATACAATATGATTTGTATATATATAATTTATTAGATGATTTTATAAATATATGTGATATATAATATGATTTTACAAATGATCTTTTTCATTCAATCAACATTTTTATTTAATATACATATAACCTTTATAATCATGAGTGCATAATATTCCAAAATTATAAGTTTATATTTTAATGGTTCATTTCATCTTTAAATACAACTCTATTAATTAGTTACTATCATTACTTTATTTTAAAGGTAAGAAAATCACAACTCACATGTTTTGAATAATTACTCTAATGTGGTGAATTTGAGACTGGAAGAGTCAGGGTGTAAATGATGTGTTTCACATATTTCAGAACTCAACCTTTTGCTGGGCACTTTTCCATTATTATAGACAATATTGTGGGAATCATATTTGTCCATTTAATTTTTTCTTTCACATTATTCCCTTAGAATAATTACCCCCCAAGTGAGATTCTTGAATCAAAGAAAGAAATGGTATGTAAGTGTGATTAACTGGGAGGCATAATGCCAAAATGACTTCTAAAGATATTGGTTAATCTCTAATGGCTCCATCTATGCAGTAAGGCAGTAGTACTCTCAATTGAGCCATCACTGAGTCCTCAGTTTTTTTCTTTCTTGTGTTGGTACTTGTCAGGTTTTGGTTGCCAGGTATGCAGACATCAACAAAAGAGTTAGGAAATAGTCCTTTTTTATTGTTATTATTACCCATATAACAAAGGTACATAAATTACATTTTCCAACTAAGAAAATAGATTCTCTCTTAGCTCATTCAGCAAGTTTTGATTAAGATTGTTACTATATGTAAAAATAACAGTTGAAAAAATATGGTCTTTATAGTCTTAGGAATGCATCTCTTATCATTTGTTACATCTTTCCTATTTTAACTAAGTTGGCAGTTTCTTTTTTTTTTTTTTTTTTTTTGGCCAGTCCTGGGCCTTGGACTCAGGGCCTGAGCACTGTCCCTGGCTTCTTCCCGCTCAAGGCTAGCACTCTGCCACGTGAGCCACAGCGCTGCTTCTGGCCGTTTTTTCTGTATATGTGGTGCTGGGGAATCGAACCTAGGGCCTCGTGTATCCGAGGCAGGCACTCTTGCCACTAGGCTATATCCCCAGCCCGTTGGCAGTTTCTTGCATACATGATATATTAAACTACTCTTTCTAGGCATGATGGCATCTGTGGCAGGTCTTCTTAGTCTCATAAGAACCTTATTCCGAATCTTCTTCCTTAAATATTTTGGAAATTTACTTCTGATCTCTGGGTTATAAAATGAACAAATTCCCTGTAGGTATCAGGTTCCCAAAGATGAAGAGAAAATAATTAGACAATCTGAAGAGTCCCATGACTATTTTCCTTTCATCTTTGGGAAGTTGAAACTTATAAGGAGTGTGTTCATGTTACTCAAAACATTAAATGTATCTGTATAAAGTTGGTTCCTTACCATTTTTATGTCTGTAAAACCTATAATGATTTTCTCATATTAGTCCTGTATATTGATATTTTGTTATTTCTCTCTTTTTTTAACATCCATTTGGCTTCTACTCTTCAAAAGACTTTGTGGATTTTCTGTATTTTGAGCTACTTAAGCCATATTTTTGCTGTCCTTCAGTTCAAACATTTTCAACTTCCTACTTTGATTGATTCTCTGGACTAAAGATTATTTAGAAGTATGTTTACTTTCTAGGCAGTTGAACATGTTGTCATTTTTAATTGATATATTTACTTTCCTATTGCTGCTTTGATAAATTATCACAAACTTACAATACAAATTTATTATCCTACTGTTCTAGATGTCAAAAGCACAAAATTAATCTCTCTGGACTAAAACACACAGGTGTCAACAGGGAAATATTGGAAGCTTTGTAGGAAAATCCGTTTTCTTCCCTTTTCCAGTTTCTAGAGGCCACCCACATTTATTGAGTCATGACCACATTGCTCTTTCTTCAATGCCAACCCTGGCTAGTTGAGACTGTATCTCTCTGAAAGTCACCTTCCTGCTTATCTTTCCCTTGTAAGGACTCTCGTGATTTGTATTGGTATTGTTTCCTCCTAACTTGATACAGATTTCACATTGATGGAATATTACGCAAGCAGTATTGATTGCTTCTCATCTATGAAGGGTGTTGTCATGTTATGACCTTTAGCCATTGTGTTAATTATGATCTTGGTTCAGATACCATTTCTTATTTCTGTTTTCTATTTCCTTTGTACCACTAAGTAATTTGGGGAATAATTATATTCTTGAATTAACATAAAGAACCAAATATAAAAATTCATCCCAGTACACTTGTTTGATTTTTTTTTCACATTCTATAAAGGGAAGAACAGCTTTGCACTGGTCCTGTAACAATGGATACCTTGATGCCATCAAACTATTACTCCATTATGCTGCTTTCCCTAATCAGATGGAAAATAATGAAGAGAGGTAAGCTGCTGATATAAATGAGTGTGCTGTTTTATTTCTCACATCCTTTCTGCCAGATTTTTACTCTTTAACTTAGATATTGGTTCAGAAAAAAAAAAGGTATGCTCATAAGGAGATAATACACTAAGAAATCTTGATCCAAAGAAAGAGCATAAAGTCCCATGCAATGCTGGTTTGGGTTTGATAGCTATTCAGAACTTTAGATTCTACCTAGGGCAAATCCATACTTTGCATGAGGAAACAGATGTCTGGCCTGGGGAGAGAATAAAATCAGAAAAGGCCTAATTAACCAAAACCAGGAATTCAACTTAGGCCAGCAGAATATGTTATCTGTATTCAAAAGATTTTTCTTGATAGAGAGGGAATTATCCATTAATGGGTATGAAAGTGCCACCATTAACACATAAACATAGATGCTGGGAGTTCCGCATTTAATGTATAAATATAGCTTCCTTGAATAATACAAGGTTCATACAGTTATGCTGGGCCTGTTGCCCAAGGACACAATATAAAATCTTAAGCAGCAGAAATTCTTGTTGGTCTTGGAGCTAGGAAGATTCTAGCAACTGGTAGTTACAACTATGTGACTAGACTTCTATATCTAGGATCCCTGTAGGCCATATATGAATTCGCCTTCATTATTCATGACTATGCTCAATGAATGGCCCTGACATCACCCATCTTCTCTGAGCCACCCACCATTCTTTCAGGTGGGAAATAACAGAGAAAGAGCTAGGCCAGCTAGCTCAGTGGAAACACGTTCTTCCTTCCAACCTTGTGCCATTTCGCTCAGAACTCTTCCTCATCAGTAAGAAAACAGATGTCTCCTTCTGGAGCTCTTAATAATAATAAAAATAGGCCGGGCACTGGTAGCTCACACCTGTAATCGTAGCTACTCAGGAGTCTGAGATCTGAGAACTGCACTTCAAAGCCAACCCAGGCAGAACAGTCCATGAGACTCATCTCCAATTAAGCAACAGTGCTCTAACTGGCTCTAATTAGTGTGTTAGCTCAAGTAGTAGAGTGCTAGTTTTGAGCAAAAAAGCTCAGGGAATACCTATACCGTGAGGTCAAGCCCCAGGACCAGCAAACAACAAGAATAAAAATAATAAAATAAAATACCAGGAGAGAGACATTAAGAATCTAAGAATTACTAGTGATTTGTAAAGAACTTATACTATAGAACAACAATATTTACTTCCTGACTATGTTTTTAAAGAAACCATGAACAGTATGGTTTCTTTAAATTCATTTCCCATTTATATACTAAGGCTTCACTTTCAGACATGAGTTAAGGTGCTTCCTGCCTCCTTGAATAAACATACATTAATTATAGACCACAAGACCAAAGGAAAAATCCTCCCCAAGTGTTCTTGCCAGTCTCTAGATAAAAAGACAGTGGTCATCCGGCAGTCTCTTTTAATGTTTCATCAGCAATGCACCTGGAGGTACGAATGTCATACGCTGGCAACTGCCTTTTATGTTTATTGACATTCAGGTTTAGACATTCTCCTGATCCCATCAGTCCATACCTACATGGCAAGTCCAATTGAGTCTCACCTCTTGTCTTTAAGAAACAATCTACATTGTTTCTTGACTGGTTACCATCAATGTGGTGCTAATTTTTACTTCTCATGCACTGACACTAACCAGTTGATATACCCTGTAAAGACCTAATTTTTGCCAGCTTCTGCTGGCTTTCAGTCGATAACTCTCTGACAGCCACACTCAAACGTTGATGGGAATATTTGCAGAACTCTAATGTTTCTAAATTGGTTTGCAATGAAGAAATCTGAGTAGTAGCAATGACTGTGTGGCCAGTACTTTAAACATGAGGGTAGACTTCAATCTTAAAACCTTGTTAGAGATTTAGATGGTGTCTCTTTGAGTCAAAAATTGACTGAGAATCCTAATTTGAGTAAACCACCAGTGTGAAGAAGACATTTCTAAAAAAAAAGAAGACATTTCTGAGAAAACTGGAGATATTTCATTATAGAGCAGCATTAGATTTATGGAGGAATTTCTGCTCATTTTGTTAGTATAATTACCATTATGCTATATTGTTTGTAGATGAATATTAAAATGCATAGGCATGGAATAGTAGGAGATTCAAGATCTGCTTTGAACAAAAATAAAAGGAGCTTGGAAAAAGCAAATATAGAAAAAAAATCTGCTTATTAAATTTGGATATTGAGGGGACTGGGAATATGGCCTAGTGGTAAAGTGCTCACCTCGTATACATGAAGCCCTGGGTTCAATTCCTCAGCACCACATATATAGAAAAAGCCAGAAGTGGTGCTGTGGCTCAAGTGGTACAGTGCTAGCCTTGAGCAAAAAGAAGCCAGAGACAGTGCTCAGGCCCTGAGTTCAAGACCCAGGACTGGCAAAAAACAAAACAAATAAATTTGGATATTGAATATAAATAAAATTATGCTAGTCTCTCAAGTTTTATACTTGAAATTTCTCATAATAAAAATATAGTTCTCTCATAACAAAGTTATTTCAGATGTAATTTCAATCCAGAAGCAACCTCAGAGATCAATTTCCTCCTCTTCTCTCTCTCTTTGGCAGATGAGGGACCAAGCTCAGAGAAGTTAATAGAAGGCTCAAGGTACACCAGCCCCCTGACTCCCAGCACAGCTTGTTTTTGCATTTTGGTTTTTGTTTGTTTGTTTGTTTGTTTTTTACCAGTCCTGGGGCTGAACTCAGGGCCTGAGCACTATCCCTGGCTTCTTTTTGCTCAAGGCTAGCATTCTGCCAACTTGAGCCACAGCGCCTCTTCTGGCCTTTTCTATACATGTGGTGCTGAGGAATCAAACCTAGAGCTTCATGTATACGAGGCAAGCACTCTTGCAACCAGGCCATATTCCCAGCCCTATATTTTGTTTCTAAGACAATGTTGCTCTGTAGCTCATGTGGGCCTCTCATTTACAGTCTTCCTGCCTCTATCTCCAAGTGCTGGGATTACGGGTGTGTGCCACCATGCCTGTTTAGGACATAGTATGTCATATGTTACTTCCTTTTGTTATATTTATATAACACCTTATATTTTTTAAACCAGATTTAGGTAATCCTATTATATACTATTTGAAGAATACTAGATGCTGATAATTATTTTTAAAATATACCAAGGCTACTAAATACATATGCTGTTTCCATACTGGTTTTAGAAGCAGTTCTAGTCTATGAGAAACCTATATCCAACAATTGATAGAGTTGTTAAAGAAGGATTGCCCACCTCTGTGTCTGCATAATGCTTGAGAGTTGATCTAGATATTTCTACATGGCCTTTTGGTCCCTGACCAATACTGGCAAATCAAGGTGTCTTAAAAAGATGGTTCCTCAGTCTCAGTGTGGAGGGCTTTAGTACACAAGCTCTGTATTGAGAGCACAAACAATGTAGATTGTTGTGCAAACAACATACATGCTTGTGCTTCCCTACTGAAGTGACCAAACCACTTATATTCTGAAAACCTCTTCCTCTGATATCTTACTGTCAGGTAAGTTGTGAAGGGAGAGATTCACTTTTTTCCTGTGACCCTTGCATGATAGCTTTCTGAGTCTAATTGTGTACCATTGTGCACACTATTGTATGCACACAAGTGGAAATCACCCTAGTACTTTGTGATGGTGTTGATGAGCGGCAGTCACCCAGAAAGGACTGGGTCTCTGTGGGCAGCGGTTAGGTGATCAGAAATCCTAGTTTGGGCCCTGTGGAAATAATAGTTATGATCGGCAACCGTGGCATCACCAGCTGCTGCAGTGAATGTCCTGTGATAATAACACTAATAACTGACATCTGCTAATGGTCCCCTTTGTTTCCAGCATAACACAAGGCTCCCTATCTTCATTATTTCCTTTCCACCATATTAGTTTGTTTAGACAAGACAAGCCAAAGCTTAGAAGCATCAGCTAAGTTGTCTAAGAAGTAACAGTCTTAGTTATTATCATTGGGCTGTTTTTTTTGTCTTAATTTAAATTCTGATATTTATGTTTCTATTCAGTGTTGGAATTCTTTTTTGTTTTTGTTTGTTTTGCCAGTTCCGGAGATTGAACTCAACACTGTCCCTGGCTTCTTTTTGCTCAAGGCTAGCACTCTACCACTTGAACCATAGCACCACTTCTGGCTTTTTCTGTTTATGTGGTGCTGAGGAATTGAACCCAGGGCTTCGTGTATATGAGGAGAGCACTCTTGCCACTAGGCCATATTCCCAGCCCTAGTTTTTTTGTTGTTTTTGTTTTTGCTGGTCCTGTTTTTGTTTTTGCTGGTCCTGGGGCTTGCATTCAAGGCCTGAGCACAATCCCTGGCTTCTTTTTGCTCAAGGCTAGCACTTGGCCACTTGAGCCACAGCACCACTTCTGGCTTTTTCTATATATGTGGTGCTGAGGAATCGAATGCAGGGCTTCATGCATGCTAGGCAAGCACTCTATCACTAAGCCAGATTCCCAGCCAGAATTCTTAAAATGTGTGAGTGTGTGTGCATGTGTGTTTGTGTGTGTGTGTGTGTGTGTGTTGTATATGTGTGTTTAGTTAGCCACCAGTGGTTCATGCTTATAGTCCTCAGAGGCTGAGATCTGGAGAATTGTAGTTCAAGGCCAGTGTAGACAGAGAAGTTTACTAGACTTCATTTCTAAAGCAAATAGCAAAAAGCAAGACTGGAATTGATTCAGATGGTAGAGTATGAGTCCAGCAAGTAGTGAAGCCCTAAGATCAAACCCTAGCAATGTGAAAAAGAAAAAGGTATTTTTTTCTCGATGGCCATACTATTAACCCTGTTTGTTTAATAATCCATTTTTAATTATTTCAACAGCCATAGTTATCATGAGCTTGAGGCTTTTTTAAATGATTAGTCACAAGTAATCATGGACTCCAGTACAGATTGCAATCCTTTTTCTTATAAGAATGGGGAATTACTTGGCATGTAGGAAAGAAAGCCAGTGACCATGTGCCTGTGTAGACCTCTTCCCCTTATTTGTGAGCGAGCCTCAAAACCTGAGAGTTTACAAGGTTGACAGCACAAAGCGCCTGGCCCCACAGTTGCATTCAGTCTTCATGGAATGAGGTTTCTTTCTGCCTTAATGCTAGCTAGCATCACCAGCTTGACTGTACCTTCCATTACATTCTAGTTTTCACAAAGTCTTCCTGTGTTTCAGGTACACGCCTCTTGACTACGCTTTGCTAGGTGAGCGCCATGAAGTGATCCAGTTCATGTTGGAGCATGGAGCCCTATCTATCGCAGCAATTCAGGACATTGCTGCCTTCAAAATCCAAGCTGTTTACAAAGGGTACAAGGTGCGGAAGGCCTTCCGAGACCGGAAGAACCTCCTCATGAAGCATGAGCAGCTGAGGAAAGACGCTGCCGCCAAGTAAGTGTGAGCTGGGGACCCTGTGTTCTCCCAACTAAAAGTCTTAAGAGCAAGGAGCGTGCAGGGGCATAGCCAGGAGAGTCAGAGGAGATTACAATTTCCTTTGATCCTAGGTCTGACTGCCTTCCCCATCCGCCCACCACTGTCTGCAGAGCACTGGGCTACCTTGAAGCATGACCACCCCCTCCCCTGGGGGGCTGGGCAGGGTGGAGGCATCCCCACCCCTAGCCCCTGCTTAGAGTGCTAGGAAGAGATAACTCCTCCCTTGGCCTTTGCAGACTTTTTGAAGGAAATTAATGTTGACATCTACCCTACTTTTATTAGATGAATTTAAGTCTAATTTTGATTTGATTAAAGCAGCCAAATGTATAAATAACTGGCTCTTCTCTGCTTAGTCCTTAATAAATCTGTATTAAGTACCATTGCTTCTCTGGGTGTTCGGGGGATTCGGTTCAGAACTCTTGCAGATAACAAAATCCAAAACTCTTGTATAAAATGGCAGGGGATCTGTATATAGCCCGCACGCATAACCATAGATTTTAAGATCACCTATAGATTAATTGTGAAACCTAGTACAATGGGAATGCTATATAAATAGTTGTGTTTCTGCATTGTTTAGGGAATGATAACCAGAAAAACATCTGAACATGTTCAGTACAGATGAAAGGTTTGGTTTTTTCTGAATATCTCCAATGCATTGTTAGCTCAATTTGAGAATGAAGAACTTGGAATGTATAGAGGGCCAACAATAAAGTACTTTATTCAAGAAATATTCAGGCTGGAAGTGTGGCTCAAATGGTAGTGAACCAGCTATGAATGAGCAAGCCTAGTGATCACAAGGCCCAAGGGAAAAAAAAAAGAAAGAAGGAAGGAGGAGAGAAGGAAGGAACTATTGACTTCTTACTATATGTACAAAGCCTTTGGCTAGAGTCTAGAGAGGAAATAGTAACCAAAAGCAAAGATTCTTTTTGGTCCCTTACCACCATTCTGCTCCTTACCCAGCCAATGCTAGAAATGTTTAAATTGAGGAGAAATTGACCTAATTTATTTAATTTTATTTCTTAAAAGGAATTTCTTAAAAATCTGAGTCAGTATTTAATTTGGCTTTGAAAAATAGTAATCAGAATACCGCTGCTGCATCTTGGATGAGACCAGGCTTATTGCATTATTGCAATGTACCTTTTCCATTTAATTAGGTGAGGAGAGCAGAACTTGCCTTCCTTAAAGGAAGTAACTTACTAAATTTGAAGGCAAGTGATAGAGAAATCAGGAGAGAGAAAAATTGTGGACATATTTTCTAAGGCAGGTATTTCAGAAACTACTACTTAAGAAATACCTATAATCCATTTAAAGGCACTTTATAACACACTCAGCACTACCTATGCCATTGCCAAAATGAACATTACTATAATTTACCTGCCAAAGCAAAAAGGGGAATGCACACTTAAATAAGACCGTGTTTATGCTGATCACTCTTCTTCCTTGAAGCTTCCTTTCACTGGGTCTTCACTCTGT
The DNA here is from genome assembly GCF_023159225.1 of Perognathus longimembris pacificus. Classification (NCBI taxonomy): domain Eukaryota; kingdom Metazoa; phylum Chordata; class Mammalia; order Rodentia; family Heteromyidae; genus Perognathus; species Perognathus longimembris. Next base: position 134,984,885 of record NC_063161.1, read on the forward strand.
ATTCTCAGGTGTCTAACTCCCTGATTTTTCTCCCCATATATACTTTTTTAATTATAGTGTCTCCACATTGAAGTCAGCCTTGCAGGTTACTCTTTAGACTTCTGCTTATGCTATGCTGTTTTCTACTGGAAATGAAGGTGCCCAGTGTTAGATTTTATATCAGCTGGATGTGGCAGTGCATACCTGTAGTCTCAATGGCTAAGGAGGATCATTTGATCTCAGGTGTTCAAGAACAGCCTGGGCGGTGCTGGGAATGTGACAGCGGTAGTGTGCTTGCCTAGCATGCACAAAGCCCTGGGTTCAATTCCTCAGCACCACATACACAGAAAAAGCTGCAAGTGACTCTGTGGCTCAAGAGGTAGAGTGCTAGCCTTGAACATAAAGAAGCCAGGGACAGTGCTCAGGCCCTGAGTTCAAGCCCCAAGACTGGTCAAAAAAAAAAAAAAAGAACTGCCTGGGCAATGCAGAAAGAGATCCCCGCTCAAAACCAATGGTTTAGTTTATCGCAGTCAATAACTCTTTAATCTCACATCCTGGCTTTCTAAAACTCTAGTAACTGAACCCCATACCTTCAGGTTCCCACTCACTGTACTCAAAGTTGTCCACCCACTTTACCATACCTTGTCACTTGCCAACACTTGAAATGCTTGACATTCCTGTTTGCCTGCTCTGTGGTCACTATCACTGCAGAGTCACTGTGGGAAACTACAACAATCTTTCTCCTGACCTCTTTATTCCTTTTTCTTTTCTCTTTTGGTTAGTCATGGGGCTTGAACTCAGGGCCTTAACACTGTCCCTGAGCTCATTTTGCACAAGCTCAAGACCAGTGCTCTGCCACTTTGAGACACAGCCCCATTTCCATTTTCTGGTGGTTAATTGGAGAAAAGAATCTCATGGACTCACCTCCTGGGGCTAGCTTTGAACCTCACTTCTCAGATCTCAGCCTCCTGAGTAGCTAGGATTACAGGCGTGAGCCCCTAGTGCCTGGCTGGGCTATCATTATTGACCTCAAGCCATGATGCTATGTAAGTACCTCCAGCATTTTGCTTCCATTTATATTCCAAATCTCAATCCTCTCCTCTAGCAAGGCCTTGCCACACCCTTGCCCATGATATCTCAGTCATTCTGAGCTTTCTTCACTTCCTAACTTACCATGACTGCTGGAAGACCTGGGCTTCTTTCCAACCAATATGAGATTGAATTACATAATAAGGTCCAGTTTGGTCACCCAGCTCAAACTTTTGTGGTACTTACGTCTCTTCTATAAGAAGTTGTTCTGAGTCCGCAACTATCAAGAGCTTCTATTCCTCAGGACAGCACATTCTAAAGTAGAGGTTTACTATGTCCAAAGTTCTTTGTCCTTCTCTTTGTCTTAAAACTATTCTTTGAAGTCAAAGAGAAACATTAAGTCCTGTTCCATAAACCATCTTTTAGATGGCAGTCCCATCCCTATACAGATTTTGGCCTTGTGATTGATCCTATGACAGCCTGCTCCCCTGAACTTCTCCAGTTTGTCAGCATCTCTCTTTAGGGTTCACTTACATTTCTGACTCTTTTGCCAGAGTTCCTCTAACCCCTGAGAATTAATTCCACAGCTTTCCTTCATGCCATCCCCTTCTCAGAGCTTCCATTTCTCATCAGTGAAATGGCAAGAATATGCCTTAATATGCCTTTGTGAAACTCGTGAAGGCTCCATGAATGTTCTGAGACTATATGCAGTATTTCATATGTCAGAAGCATATATTCTTTTTTTTATTGTCAAGGTGATGTACGGAGGGGTTACAGTTACATACTTAAGGTAGTGAATACAAATGAATTTCTTGACATACTTGTTACCCCCTTCCTCATTTTTTTTTACCTGCCCCATGATGGACATTGCCATTCTAGTCTACAGTGCTTATGAACTCTATGAATAACAATAAAACAATTCCTTCCAGGTCAAGTGGTATGTACATTCTTTCCTTTTGCTTAGTGTAATCAGTTCCTTCTTTTTCTCTCATTTCTCTCCCCCGCCCCCACTGCTCTTGAGTTGCTTAGTTTGCTTTCGTCAATGTCCATTGCAGCTATTGGGCCCCCTTTGCTGTATTTTTTTCATCTGCTTTCCCCTCATCATATATTCTTTTTTGAGGAAAATGAGCTATAGATATTTTGTCTCATTCTCAAAGGGTACCCAAAAGTCACAAGATTTTTTAAAAATGAACTGAATGATCTCTAAGGTCCTTTGAGTTCCAATAGTCTATAAGTTAAAGATCCTAAGACACACTACATTTTCTTATTCCCTTGAGAAATTAAAGACCTACTACTATTCTGCTTGTTACTCAAAGACAATGAAGAGATAAAAATCTGACAGACTCCACAGATAGTGTGCAACAGTCACTGAAAAGGTTACAGCTCAACCTTTTCTGTCTCATGAGCTTTCTCTCACTGGAGGTTCTAACAGGTTGAATTGTCATCTCTATGGGGTATTATATAAGGAATTAGTCAAATTACATGAAGAACAGATCTCTAAAATCTCTTCTTAGTTAAAGATTCAGCGAGAGGTACACACTGCAGGTCTTTGCTCTGACTCGTCCTCTGCCTGGAATAACCTCCCGTCCTCCCCCTTCTGATTCTGACATTCTTATTAGGTATCTCATCTAGAACTCTATCTGCAGGAGTGTGTGGATCTGACTTCCCTACTTGTCAGTGCCTTGAGAGTAGGATCTGTGATTATGTCTTTGTGTCTCCCTCGCTCGACTGATTCAGTAACTTTCTTTAGCGGGTCTAAAATCTTATAGAAGTCATTTGTCACTGTAGACCTTAGTTTTCCCATCTGTCAGACAGAAGCCTTGGCCCAGATGCAGTCGTCCCTCTCTGTATCATGGTTCATTACTGAGGCTTTTGCTGTATCACGGATTTTATTTTTAATATATAAATAGTGATCTGTCACCTATCGTGGGAGTTATGTTCCAGAGATCCCTGCCACCGGTGAAAGTCCGCCAAGTAGCAATAAGTGAGCCTTGATGTAGTGAGGTACAAGGGCTAACATGCTGCTACTGCGTGGATTTTTACCGATGGCAGGGGTCTCTGGAACATAACTCCTGCAATAGGTGAGGGATCATGTATTCTTTTCAGTCTTTGTCCATTTTCACACTGGGCTCTCTGAAAGTGCACGCACCACTGTAGCTTGTTTGCCCTGCTCAAGGCAGCAGACACATTCACATACTCTCACAATGTATGCTGGGTGTGCTGTTCCCCAGCTCCCTGCTTATTGGTCATGTCAGACCTATGACAAGAAAGAGCAAAGAGGTGTACCCCTGTAATATCCTTGAACATGAGACCCAGCTGCTGGACCCAAGGGGAAGACCTAGCATTCAATATGGCCACATCTGTGTCAGTTGGGGGGTACTAGTGGAACATGCCACCTGGAAATTGTAATGAAAAAAATGTATCAATTTTCTTAAAACTTTGATTATATTTGTGAACTCAGGCTGAATCATATGTCTGTGGTGATTGAGTTCTTTCAACTTTGATTTACTTTGTTCTACCAAAATGAAAATAAACCTCTTCCAACGACATCTCTAGAAGGCATCTTCATCACTTTCTGGATGTCTTCATCATCTAGATGGCTGCATCCCCTACTTGTCATGTGGATGCCCTTACTGGAGGCCCAGAAAAGTCTTCAATGATCAACTTTGCCCAGGGAGTGACTGCCTGGTGGCTTCTTAGAATTAAAGAGGAGGGCTGTTTGGGTTTGTTGTTGTTGTTGTTGTTGTTGTTGCTTAATTGGCCATGGGGCTTGAACTCAGGGGCTCTTTTGTGCTAAGCTAGTGCCCTACCACTTGGAGCCACAGCTCCACTTGTGTTTTTCTGGTGGTTAATTGGAGATAAGGGTCTCACAGACTTTCCTGCTCAGGCTGGCTTCGAACGGTGATCCTAAGATGTCAGCCTCCTGAATAGGTAGGATTACAGATGTGAACCACCAGCACCCAGCTCAGCCATTTGGTTTTCTACAGAAAGAAAAGACTGCTCAGATAACAAAACCTAATGTGCTGCCTTCAAGGCCCTCTTACTGGCAGAGGTCTGTGTTGATTCCAACTCAGGCAGCTGCCTGAGTGTGTCTCAACGGCTAATACCATATACTCTTAAAGTGGCTCTGCTCTCCTTGTGCTGTACGAAAAACCACCTTCTCTCCATTGCCTCATACTGAACACCACCACTGGGGGCCAAGCACTGATGGCAAGACACTAGGGCATCACAGTGCAGCCTAAGGGTTAGGGACTGACAAAATGTAACACAACTAGAGTCAAACACATTAGAGCCTGACGTGATCCGTTTGTAATTCTTTTTTTTTTTCTTTTGGCCAGTCCTGGGCCTTGGACTCAGAGCCTGAGCACTGTCCCTGGCTTCTTCTTGCTCAAGGCTAGCACTCTGCCACTTGAGCCGCAGCGCCACTTCTGGCTATTTTCTGTATATGTGGTGCTGGGGAATCGAACCGAGGGCTTCATGTATACGAGGCAAGCGCTCTTGCCACTAGGCCGTATCCCCAGCCCCACCGTTTGTAATTCTTTATAGAACCCTTGCAGTGTCTTTCTCTGGTAAGTAGAGAAGCAGTTATGCCCAGTCACATCCGGCTATGCTTTCCAGGCGGGAAAAAGGGTTTCAGGTAGTTCTAGGTACTCCATGGGTGTGTGGGCCCCACAGTGTGTTGTCTCAAACAGTAAGTAGCCTGTTGCCTCTCATGCATATCTCTACAGGGCTGAGGATGAGCTGTAGAGTTTCTTTTTGACCCCATCTTCCTTTGGACTATAATGACCAATGTAAAAGGGGAAGGGTTTTTACTGGATCTGGAGAAAATATTTCTGGAAAGTATGAATTTCAAAATCTCTTCTGGTATGTTAGCACCTCTTCAGATTTCAAGGACACTTGAGCAGGGGATAGTCTTCATTTTTTCCCTCTTCCTCTTTGACTTTGTTCTCCAGAAAACGGGAAGAAGAAAACAAGCGAAAGGAGGCAGAACAGCAGAAAGAATGGCTGAGCCCAGCTTCTCATATACCCCAAGCCCCTCCCTGTCTACCTGGCCCCCGCAAGCAACCTCCATCCAGCCCCAAGTCCCAGGGCCCTCTGCCAAGAGACGGCAGGGGGTCTCCAGCCACAACTCCTACAAAGGACCAACCTGTTCCCTCCGATCTTCAGAAAGCAGACTCCAGAAAGACAAATGGTAAGTGTGCTGATGAAAGTCTATGGATAAGACTCTTCTGATTGGTGCAATTTGACCATTTACATTTAAGGTGATTATGTTTGTGCTTACATCTGCCATTTTATGATTTGCTTTGCTATTTATTTCCTCTGGATTTCAGTCCTCCAGTTATCAAGTCCTCCATTCCTCTTTTGTTGGCTTCCTATGGGTTACTTAGAACATTGCTTAGAAGTCCATCTGGATTGATTTTTTTGCTTGGAACTCAGGGCCTAGACACTACCCCTGAGATTTTTTTTGCTCAAAGTTAGTGCTCTACCACATGAGCCACAGCTCTACTTCCAGCTTTTGGGGGTTAATTGGAGACTAGAGTCTCAAAAAATTCCTCTGACTGGCTTTGAACCATAACACAATCCTCAGATCTCAGCCTCCTTGAATAGCTAGCATTATAGGAGCCACCAAAACCCAGCTGATTTTTTTTTTCTTGAGTGTTACCCTTTTTTTCTGTCTGTTAGCCTACACTTCAATTGAGTCTTTGCACTAGTTTCTGCCCGCAAGGCCTCATTGCTATTCTTACCTGGATACTAAAAATTAGTCAGATGTTTTTTGGTGGTACTGAGGTTTAAATTCAGCCATACACTTGCTCAGCCAAGTCTCTACCACTTGAGCCATACCTCCAGCTTGGCTTTTTGCTGGTTATTTTAGAGATGGTCCCATAGGCTTCCCTGATTATAGGTGAGAGCTGCTGGTACCCAGCCACAATCAGATTCTTAGTGAGGACACTTCACAACTACTTGCCTTAACGGTAACGAGGTTAGGTTAGATACTCATTGCTTAGATTTTCTACTTTCTATTTGCTTTTTGCATCCAGTGATTGCCTGCATGATCTGGAAGGCATGATGGTGCTTCTCAAAAGATGTTCATGGGGCTGGGAATATAGCCTAGTGGCAAGAGTGCCTGCCTCGGATACACGAGGCCCTAGGTTCGATTCCCCAGCACCACATATACAGAAAACGGCCAGAAGCGGCGCTGTGGCTCAAGTGCCAGAGTGCTAGCCTTGAGCAGGAAGAAGCCAGGGACAGTGCTCAGGCCCTGAGTCCAAGGCCCAGGACTGGCCAAAAAAAAAAAAAAAAAAAAAAAAAAAAGATGTTCATGAGGGCTGGGAATGTGGCTTAGCTATAGAGTGCTTGCCTAGCATGCATGAAGCCCTGGATTTGAGTCCTCAGCACTATATAAACAGAAGTAGCCGGAAGTGGCTCTGTGGCTCAAGTGGTAGAGGGCTAGCAAAAGGAAGCCGAGGACAGTGCTCAGGCCCTGAGTCCAAGCCCCAGGACTGGCAAAAAAAGAAAACAACAAAAGAGAGAAGTTGGGCAGTTTTTCCTGGTCAGAATTGCCACTATGATCATGGCTACAGGAAGTCTAAATACTTCATAAATGTTACGTGAACAAGTGCACAGAATTACCTTACTCTGCAAGTTTTAGACAATAACTATCATTCCCTTTTTTTCTTTTGTCTCCCCAAGAAACATCCAAGGAACATTCTAAAGGCTGCTCTGCCTGTGTCCACGTCAGAGCAGGAGAAGGCCGTGAGGGAGAGCGGTGTCGGGGCGTCTCCTCCGTGGAGAAGTGCAGAGGTGAGACGGCTGGCGAGCAGTGGCGTGAGAAGGGGAGAGGCGTGGTGAAGGCACTCTCCTCCGTCAGCGCTGTCAGGGCGCCTGAGCCTGATGAGAAGGGGAAGGACCCCAGTCGCGCACCTACAAGCCTTTCCCAGCAGGACAGCCACCGGAAGGCCAGCAGGCGGCATGACCCAGCACCCAAGGCCGGAAGTATTCCCCAGAAAAAGTGCCCTCAAGAGCTCAGAGGAAGGTGCTCCCCGGCTGGTTCCAGCCGGCCTGGCACTGCCAAACAGGAGGTGGTCTGTTCTAGGCAGAGTCCTCGCTACCATCGCACACCAAGAAGCAAGGTGACACCGAAGCTTGCAGGAGAAATCTGTTCGGATTTGCCCCAGAGCACAGAGGAGATAAGGTCAAGACCCAGGAAGCTGGGGACATCTCCCCTGTCTGAGGACATTCCGGAATCTAAGGAGACTGAGCGGGAACCTGCACCTCTCTCTGGCCAGAGTGTGAATATTGACCTCCTCCCCGTGGAGCTCCGCCTGCAGATAATCCAGAGAGAAAGGAGCAGGAAAGAGCTGTTTCGAAGAAAGAACCAGGCGGCAGCCATCATCCAGCGAGCCTGGAGAAGGTAGGATGAGGTTCTTGGTTATTTCCTATGCCACCGTGGCACAGCCTGTGCCCACCAGTGTCTTCTGGTGACAAACTATACATAGTAGCAGAACAAGGATAATTTGGTGGAGCCTACCCATGAAATTCTTACCTCTATCTGCTACTATTTTACAGTGAGTTACATGGAAGGTGTTTTTGCCCTAGGAAGATAGCACAGCATGCCTAGGATAGCATGCTAAGAGAAATGTTTCCATCTTCACTCTAACTGGCTACTTGACTTGGGGTAGATCACTTGGCTTCCCTGACCCTCAGTTTCCTCAGCTGTAAGACAGGACTTAACAAGTGATATACCTCTCCTGTATTGTCTTTGACTTCTGGGTGATGTCACTTCATAAACTCGAAAGCACTATCCATCCTTTCTGTACATCCTTCTTTTTTCATATTTTGATATATAACCCGGCTCATAAGGTTTATATGGATGAGGCGCTGGGAATTGAGTTGGATGGAGGCTATCCTAAGGGGCTGGGATTGTGTCCTAGTATGGTAGTCAGATTCCTGCTAGAAGGACCAGAGAAGTCCTTGACTACAAGTTTTTATGGGCTTACATAATCACCGTAAAACCAACTAGAGACTCGCTTTAGTGACAATGCCCAGGGAAGTGCTGGACCCATTGCCAGTCAGCTGCCATTAGTGGCCTCCATGTCTAAGAGGGAGAATGATGGGGGCACAAAGTAAGCCAGGTGCTCTGGTAGCCAAGTATCGTGGCCTCTGCCAGGAGAAAAAACAAAAAACAAAAATGTACTAAGAAAACACCAATGTTGCCAGACAGAAGACAGCAATATAGATTCTTGGGAGGACCTCACACCAAACCCTACCTGCCCCGGAGCCAGGTCGTGTGGTTTCCACTTGTCCTGCTTCTGAAGAACATGTCCGCATGTCCAGCTCTAGCCACTACAAGGTCATCATCAAGACAGGACTCCCATGGTTTCTGAGAAGCAGGTCATCAGAGAAAAGATGACTTCTGCTCATGGAGGAGATCCAGCATTTGAACCTCCCTATGGCTCACATCCAAGGGCCTTTCCCCCGCCTTGACATGAAATATTTTCTCAGTGGTCATGACTGTGGTAGTGCAGGTGGGCCTCCTGCTCTTTATCCAAGAGTACACTAGGGAAGGATGGTCTGGATAGTGCCCACATACTGAGATAACTGCCAGAGCAGGAGGTTCCATTATTCCTACCATCCAGTACCACTAAGACTAATAGCATTTGTTGGACTAGGCCCCACAGTAACCCCGAGGAACAGGTACTGTATTCTCCCCATTCTATGCAGGATGTTAATCAACCACCAACATTAGAGCCAGCTGGGGCCCGCACTGGCTCTGACACCACGGTGGGAAGTGGCCATGGCTCACAGATGTGGGAGTATCTGCCAGGACATGCACTGGCTTCCATGCAGAGGAACTTTTTTGTTAAGCCTTTTGGCTGAGACCTGGATCTAAACAAGCCAGGAAGGTTTGCCTGATCTGGCCCCACAGCTGTGCCCTAACTGAAATGTCTCCCTCAGGTTGTCTGCTCTTGGACTCCTTTTGAAGAGCCAGGAGCTGACAGGTCCTGTCATTAAGTATCCAGAATCACAAATGAGCCTTCAGTCATTCCCCCCAAGAACAGTGGGTTCACAGTCCCGGGCACCCATCTGGGATGCAATTACGCAGGACCCTCCAGCTGGACCACTGCACAGTGGTGAGGCCAGGGACATTAACTCCCAGGGGGGTTGTGGGATTCCACATTTGCTACACCTGGTGATGTAGCGTGATTGCTTTAATTAATCCTGCTGTATTTTAACTACATCCTCCACTTGAACAACAGGAGGTCAAAGCACTGTCCTAGAACAGAGTGTCTGACTCCCAGCCTAAGGAGCAGTGAAAAATGGGATATGGGACAGGGTGCAGTGCCCAGGCACTCAATAAGAGCTGGCTGTACCAGCCTGGGCAGGGACGGCCCTGAGACTCATTTCCAATTAGCCACCAGAAAACTGGAAGTGGCACTGTGTCTTAAAGTGGTAGAGTGATAGCCTTGAACACAAAGAACTCAGGGACAGCACCCAGGACCTGAGTTCAAGCCCCACAACTGACCAAAAAAAGGAGCTGGCTTTACACAGGATGTGCCAAAGACAAAGCACAGAAGCTGCAGACTGAACCTTGTGCTCAACAAAAATGGAACAGCTTTAAAATTGTGTTGTATTATCAGTTAAAACTTGACTACTCAAAAATTAAAGGCCAATACTGGCCAGACAGGCAGGAAAGCTGATGTGTGAAACACTTCGTTGTTACCATAACACGTGGAGTCACCTTTCCGTAAATTCTCCATATTTTGAGGTGAATAAGCAAGAATGTTCTAGACTGCAAGAAGAGCCCTGAGCCAAGGGTGAAAGCTCTATAGAACATGCTCTTTTTTGCCACAACCCAGGGTTATATGGGAATGGGGATTGTTCTTATATCCTGATGAGGGTGTAGTCTCCACAAACTAGGTGATTGCATACATTCAATGGGTGATTGTCCATTGAAAGCTAAAACTCCCAACAGCTCTGGCCTGGCCCTGAACTTCTCAGTAAGTTCTGTCCATAAGCACAGAGAGCAGGGAAGTTGCTCAGCATCTCAAACAGGAAACTGTTGTGGAACAGCATTGTTCCATCACTCTAGCTTTTCTCTTATTAAAGTTAGCTTTCTGGAATGGTAGTCCAGTTGAAGAATGCCACAACTTGTCATTCTCCAGGAAAGGAAGAAAGAACCATGTCCCCTTGACTTAAATCAGCCTTTGGGGAAGGAGGGAGGGCTACACCCAGCACTGAGAGTTTTCGACAAACTTGGTTTGGTGTGTTCTAATGAGGGCATGGGGCCTGTTGCTGCTGTCTGTAGCTCCTGTGGGCTTATCAGTAGTTCATTCAGCTACAGATAGAGAACAAGGATGCGACTCTTCTTTAGAGGATTCAAAAACAGTGCTCAATAAGTTGGGGATGTCTATTGGGTAAACTCGCACACTACATCAAAGTATTGCTATCTTTCCCGTGCCCTTTGATTTTCCCCATCCCAAATTCTTAACTCCCAGCAGAATAATCTCAGTAAAAGGTAACATTTACCATGGCCACACTTCTCAAATTCTTATGTATGGAATAGACCAAAGTCCCAAGCAATGTTTGGCTGTTGGACCAGATCACACTGGGTTTTAGTAATGGTTTCTCTTGGCTACAGCTATGTCACCTTCCGTAAGTTGCACAGTCTTCCTGAACCTCACATAGTTTGCCTTAAGGAGACTCAATCAAAGGGAGGCTTCCTGCAACTCAGCAGGCCTTCCAGTGTAGCCTGCCTGTACATCTTCCTTCCCTCCCCAAATACAGTCACGTTGCATTACTTTCCTACATCTCTGCTCGTGTCCCTTCTGCTGCCTAGATGCCTATCTCTGCCTAGGTTTCTTCAACTGAGCACAATCCACAGCATCCTTGGACACACCCTGCAGCCTTGCTGTTCTGTACATGTGCAACACTTGGCACACTGCACTGCTAGTTTGCATCTCAGCCTGTCTCACTGTCTATGTTCTTTGGGGGCTAGGTCTCATCTGATTGCTTCCTAGTTGGGAACTATTAATGATGGAAAAAAAGAAGTTAAACATGCTGCCTCTGAAACTGGGAATGGGAGCTTGAGAACTTTCCAGTTTGACAAATACTATTCCTATAGCTAAAGCTTCTCCTCTCCTCTGACCTTTCTTCCAGCTATCAGCTCAGGAAGCATCTGTCAGGCCTTGTGCATGTGAAGCAGGTTGGAGGGAAAGATGTGCTCCGATGGAAGCGAGCGTGCACAGCACTCCTCCTCCTGGTTTGGAGGAAGGACCTGGAAGTAAAGCTCCTGAAGACCACCTCAGTACACAGGATGCCCAAGAGCCTAGCCAAAGGCACCTCAGGAACAAAGCCCACCAAGCACTCAGTGCTGAAGCAAATCTACGGTAACTGTTCTCCCAGGCACTTCACAGTGCACTAAAATCCTGCCGCATGTGAATCTGAAATAGGACGCAATTAACCTTAGGCAACCCTCCATTCAGAATTAAAGGCTTTCTTATTCAACTTCCAAGCACCAGTAGAATGTTCAGCACCCAGTTTAGTGCCTCCTTTTAAAGTCTGGGTTTGGTTTCATGAGAAATCTAGCATTTCAGCCCAGAAAACATTGTAGTGAAAAGTCAAAGTTCTTTGCTAAGCTCTAAAACTGAGTTTCACAGTTTAAACCTCTACAGGCCTCTGCTTGTGTGTCCTAGGTCTTATGTTATATGGCCAGAGGCTCACTTTGACCTTTCCTTTGCTAAGACAGTATAGGGTTAATTACCTATGGTAGTGTCCATAACTCAGTTGCTACAGTAAATATTTATTTAGCAGATGAATTGATGTAAATTGAAATATTTCCAGCTCTGGAAAGAGCCCATCCAAACATACACACACACACACACACACACACACACACACACACACACACACACGTGCGCGCGCGCGTGCGAATGCAAAAAGCCTTGCTAGTCCCCTAACAGAAAAATGCTGAGCCGAAGCACCTTTAGAAAGATCTGCCTTAGGACCTATATGGTTCACAGTCTCTGTCAACATGTTAAGGCTCAGTTTCAAACTGGAACATTTCAGCTTTTTTGGATTAGCAATGACCAGACAGTAAAGCCTTTGCAAAATCTAAAAAACTGAACCATGTCTGGTCCTAAGCATTTGAGGTAAGAGATACTCTCAAACTTATACTTCCACATCAGCTTAATTTATCTCAGCAAACACCTACCTGCAAGCTCCAGTGCCCACCCCAATAGGGAATTCAGAACCTGGTCAGACTAACGCTGCCACTGGTCATAGATAACTACTGTTGGTTGGTTTCAGGTTGTTCTCAAGAAGGGAAAATCCACCATCCCACGAGGCCTTCAAAAGCCCCTCCTGTGCTGCAGCTGAATTCAGGTAGGTAAGAAAGCCATTGCTGCGCCAGCAATGGCAGATGGGGGAGAGACCACCGGGTTTCCCTTCTCTGTCGCTTATAGATCAGAGTGGTCAGGGTTTCCATGGCCATTTGTTTCAAGTATGCATGTTTTGTTTTTGTTGCCAGTCCTGGGGCTTGAACTGGACTTGGGCACAGTCATTGAGCTTTTTTTTTTTTGGTCAGTCCTGGGCCTTGGACTCAGGGACTGAGCCTGGCTTCTTTTTTTGCTCAAGGCTAGCACTCTGCCACTTGAGCCACAGCGCCACTTCTGGCCGTTTTCTGTATATGTGGTGCTGGGGAATCAGCATGTATATGAGGCAGGCACTCTTGCCACTAGGCCATATCCCCAGCCCAATCATTGAGCTTTTGTACTCAAGGATAGCACTCTACTACTTGAGCCAAAGCTCAACTTTTTACTTTTTGTGGTTAACTGGAGATAAAAGTCTCATGGACATTTCTTCCCTGACTGGCCTCTAATCACAATTTTCAAATCTCAGCCTCCTGAGTAGCAAGGATTACAGGAGTGAGCCACCGGTGCCTGGCACAAGTATGCATGTTTTTTATTTTCCTTTCACAGGATTATAACTGCAGTTAACTTTTTTTTTTCTTTTTGCCAGTCCTGGGGCTTGAACTCAGGACCTGAGCACTGTCCCTGGCTTCTTTTTGCTCAAGGCTAACACTCTACCACTTGAGCCACAGATCCACTTCCAGCTTTTTCTGTTTATGGGGTGCCGAGGAATCAAACCCAGGGCTTTATGCATGCTAGGCAAGCACTCTACCACTTAAGCCATATTCCTAGCCCTGCAGTCAACACTTACATCCATAAAAGCAGTAACTTATTATATCTAAAAGCTATTGTTAACATTACCTCTAGGAGAAACAAAAAAATGATATTGATCACTTTTACATACCTTCCTGCTTAAAGGAAATGAAAAGGCTTTTTTCCAAGGAATGTGTTAGGAATCCTTGTCTCATTTTCGTGATTGCTTACTAAACATGAAAGATCACCATAAACAAAACACTGATAGCATGTCCTGCTCAGGCAAACAGTACACATTTTCATTCACACAAGGAGCGGCTCAGGCACGTCCCTCTTCAGCTACAAGACATGTGAGTTTTACTCAGGGCCCCTTCCTTCATGCCAGCATTAAAAGTAGATGATAAGTTCAGTGCTGTCAGCAGCTAATGCCAGGTCCAGTGTAGCTCGCAGGTGGCTATAGCAACACACTCCCCCACCCTCCTTGATCCACTCAACCTGCAGGAATGGAGAGCAGCTGGCAAGGTGAACAATGACTGTCAGCGTGAACTTTAACATTCAGTTTTAGATAGGGGGAAAACCTTGGGGTGGGGGGAGGCAGAGGAGTTACTGCCAAATGTTTAATTAGAGTTGGATAGCTCATGTAACACAGGCAGGCTGATCAGCGAGTGGTGATGAGGTAGTTACAAACTTTTTTTTTCCACAATTCAATGTAAAAATACCTAGTTTATACTTGACTGAATTGAAGAATATTTCAAAAACTGAATTGTCAGATATAACTACTAGAGAAGTGTTATTTAAGTACTAGTATAAAATAATCTGATCATTTTTCACTCTGAAGAGAAAAATTCAGAATCCTTAAAAGTCAGGATGTTTAGCAACTCAAAAGGTTCTTAGGGAGAGGACAAAGTAAATGAATTCAAAGAAATCATGGTTTCTTAAGACTTCACATGAGCATTAATCACATTTTTCCTACACTCATTTCTGACTGGCTTAAAATCAAAAATAAAATAAACCTAAATCCAAGCCGTTAATTAAGCTGGCCAGACAGGGCCTCTTTAGCAGGCTGAAGTCTCTATGTCTAATACACAAGACATGCCTCTAAATGAAGGAATTACCATGAAATGAGCTTGTCTTAGTCCCACATAATACAATCAGATAATAAATAGAACCACAGAGAGCACTAACTTTGGTTGCCATGAATTTTTAAAAAAATGTTCTTTTGCCTTCAAAATTCAGTAGGGTTAGGGAATTTGACTTGTCTATGTTCTAGTTTTAGAAAATGGTTGGCACATTATAGACATTCAAATATCCATGAATGAGTGTTACTGCTTCCACTCTCCGATATATATAGATACCTTCCTAAAGCTTCAGAGTGCCTCTACCCCCTTCAAAATGCAGCCTCCTTGGGCTGCTGCCAGAGTGCTTTTAGGAGATCAACAATCTTTGCTGTCTTCTATACCTACCCCAAAGAAAAAGTCAGCAGTGTGACACAACCCAGCACACACACACGCCTATCTCTTTAGAAACGAAAGCAGTTCCTTTTAAATTCTGTCCCAGTGAATGGATAGTCACGGTTCAAGGGACTGTTGGTAATGATACCTTGAGTACAGAGGTGTACACAGCTGACTTACTTTTCCACAGAAAGTTAGGAGCCAATTTTAACAGTGTGACTTCAGCGGGGTCTCCTGTGAGACCTCAATGTCCTCTTTGGCACTGTTTTCTGACCCTGATATCCAAAACGTTTTTTTCAGTCATTAAAACGCCTCACAAATCCACTTTAAGTTTGGGATACCTATCAGTCTGTCATCCTTCGGGTATGAAGACTTGAAACACATCTATTTGCTGGGAAAATATGGCAAAAAAATGTAGCACAAAGGGAATTGAAACTTTTATATGAGAAATAGCACTGTGGCTCAAATGGTAGAGTCTAGCCTTGAGCAGAGTTCGAGCCCCACAACTGAACCAAAAAAATAAGATTTATATGAGAGACATGCAGAGAAAGATATCTCATTAGTTATTTCAGGCAGAATGAAATGAGGAAAAACCTAAGGCTATTAAGTCACCTAGCCTCTAAACTGTCTCCTCACTTGCCTTGGTTCCAGAGCCCAAACCTAAATCTTTTACTCACTACCTAGGACTGTTCCTTTCAACATAACCTGAGTATCCATCTGATATTGTTTTCAACAGTGAGCAACTTGCAGTGTATTCATCTTGAGAGCAGTAGAAAATCAAAGAACTTTTCTTATAACCTGCAATCGGCTACTCGATCAAAAAACAAACCAAAGCTTTGACTGCCTGTGGAGGAAGACTGGAAGCATCAGTACAAAAGCCTCATTTCCTACGAAGTCTTTTCTATCTTGGGAAAGCCTTAGTATCCAAACCTAAAGCCTTATTGCCCTGAAAATGTGCTAACAACTGGAAGATGTGGGCCCATCTCCTCTGTGCTCTTACCAGGTACTGTTTTGCATATCATCTCAGCTGCGCTGAAAGGACTGGAGACTGTGCAGCTGGGTGTTTTTCCACCTCAGTCACTATGCCTGGAAATGGGAAGTGATCATAAACGGTAAAATAAAACCACAAACACAGGCTGGGCTTTCTGACAGTAAGCTGGCAGAGACTTGGTTTACTAGCTTAAGTGATAAATCTAAATGAGTGGAGCAGCTACCTTCATCTCATTCATCCCTGAAATCAACCAACATAGTGACAGGTGCTATATCCGCATGGCTACTTGGTAAGAATCCTGACCAGTGTTTCCATTTAGAAACTGCCCAGAAGAGCATAAGCACATTCCTGTGATTCCTTACATTTTCCAGTTCCTGGGTTAGTCACAACCATGTCCTCTCTGAATGGCATTCTCCCTGCTAAGGACAGCCATGTCATATCAAAGTCAGTAAGGTAGGGTTTGTACTCACAAAGCAAGGCTCAGGCTCAACATCCTCGTGTTTCCTGACCACTTGCAAAGATGAGAGGTCGCAAAATGCCATTATGACTGGCAGGGAACACTACACACATTTTAGCACTAAAGAAAGCCTGGTTAAAATAAAACCTAGTGATTTTTCACACTTATACTAACGGTGGTGCTATGGGAATAGACAGAAAGCACAAACAGCAGTATCAAGATCATATTTTTACTTCCACGTGCCATCCCTGTGGCTAACACCAAGAGACAGGAAGCAATAAAATGTCTGCAAACTTTAACTGCCTTCACTTTTAGTTTAATATATTCAAAATTATGAAAACACTGCAAGGCTTAGCTACATGAAATCACAAAGATTCGGCTATTTGCTAGTAAACAAGAAGGTACAATACTTTGTAAATACATCACTCCTATGAAATGTGAAATGCACTGATACCTGTAACCACGTATTTGTATTAGTTCAGGTACTCCCAAGTGTTTCCCCATTTCCAAGCAAAGGAAGGACCACGAAGAACTTTTTGTAAGTTTAGCTTTAATGACAAACATCTATTATATCAGTCTCTCTTCAAAATAAGGTAGATTATGAACAATTTCCAATAGGGTAGCTTGGCGCCTTGTCAATACACCGCACTCAATGCACTGGGGCCCTGGGGATGCCCGGTGATGTACACGCTGAAGCAGTAATGCAGGTCTGTGAGCCACTGCTCCTGAATGCTGCCACTCTTCAAGGTCTGTGGAGAAAGACCAGCCATTTAAAAATTGCACCAAAAGCACTATGTCATGTGACAGTTTTCACATCTACACATTTTTCAAAGCCCAAGCAACAATATCCCAACATATAAACCACTGCTCACACAAGTAAGACTGCTCAGAACAAGAGAGCTATTAATTGGGAATTCCCACAGGCAATGAAATTTCCCTGTTATGTAAGTGTGGCTTGTTCCCTGGTCAAGCTTTTCCTTCCTACATATGTGGGGAGCTAACTGAAATTTCCTACATTCCTACATCTCTGGTCCCCTCTCCTTGGCATTTTAGTGATCCATGACCTTCACACAAACTTCAACTGATAATAATTCTATAAGGATCACTGACAATTCTGTTAATCTCTTATATATCCAGGCAAATTCTCCAATCTGGGAATAATAATCCAAGGTTGTGCTTTTCTTCTATTTTACTATTTTTGAATTGTTCCACTGCCACTGTCCATTACTTTTACAAAGACTACACCAAAAATGCAAAATAGCACCTATGTTATATGTATGTAAAGACTCTTTATTGCTGCAAAGTACCTATCTCAAAGAATGAGTTCCCCAACATCTAAAACATTCACCTCCCAAATCAAAGCCACCCCAAAATCCTAGAGCACCAAAGCTAACACCCCAGATAGTCTAAAGCACTCCTAGTCAACGCAGAGAGCCACCCAGTAGGCAAAGCTGAAGCTCAAACTTCTGATGTCTCTTACTATCCACTCAAGCAATTAGGAATTATCTGGAAGTTGATCCTGTTAATTTTTTTTCCTTAATGATAGCTAGCATTTAAGTAGCACTTAATACATGCTAGATATGCTATGATTTCATTTAATGGTTACTAAGCCCCAAAGGCATGCAAAAATGACACTATTTCCACTTTTATAGAGAGGAAAACAAGCTTGGATACATAAGGGGAGAGGGAGGACTGCCAAACTACACAGTTAATCAACAGAATCTGACTACAGTCCAGATAGGAATAATTCTGCTACATATACCTTTTACAAGTGCCTGGTGCCACCTTTATGTTATTTTGAGAATTTTAAGGGTTTTTAAAAACATGGTCACAGTCAGGTGCTGAACAGCAGGGGAAGCACTGAAAACTCAACAGGCTCGGCTGAATTTCAGAAGCCAGTCCATTCACAGAAACCCCATCCTCTCAAGAGCACCCTCCTTAGCCTTCCCATGAACCTGCTCCTCAGTATAAAGCACTTAGCCCCTGCTTTTTACCGTGATATTCTTAATGATCTGCTGCACCAGCACGGCGTTGTTTAACATTTGAGTCCTGAGGGGTGCATGCTGAAGCAGCAGACGAAGCATCTGGCCCACAACCTGCAGCTCCTCGGGCCCAACTCTGTTCACCCGCAGGCTCTGCAGCATCAACTTGAGCACTCCAGGAAAGAGCGCCAGGGTGGAGACACAGACTCCCCACAGTTTGTCCCTATAATAATGGAGACCAAATGTTAGTGAAGTGACACATACTGGGTAAGGTCCTTTCTACATTTTACACATTTCTACACATTTTAAAATGTGTGTCCTGATAAAATATCATAGAACATATTAAGAATGGGCTTCATCAGAACTAAAGGAAAGCCAATGAAGCAAAAGCAGCTCCCCCCCACCCCATCTTATGGGTTCCAGGAAGCCTGACAATTAGCACTTTCCAGAGGGTTGCAAAACATTCTTAAAGTCTTAGTGATCACAGGTAACAGAGAAGTAGCTAGAAAATACAATGATCTACACATGCACACCCCTGTTATCCAATACTGGACAGGATCACAGTGTTGTACAACATACAAGGTACCAAAAGAATACAAAAATCCAACTGGTTAAAAAAAACTCATAAAAACTTAAGCTCATAAACTGGATTTCTGAACCCCTTCAAGGGCTTAGAGTAAATCTGTAAAAAGAAAAACTCACCAAGGACCAAAATGGATTTCAGGAAGTAGCTAATAAGAAACTACTTATACAACACTTGGTCTTAACAAAGCCAGAAACAGTACATCTCAACATTAAGTAGACATTCTCTTGGGAGTCTTCACAGAGGGGTAAACAATGTTTACAGTAGAGAAAGATGAACTTGCCTAACAACCTCATTCTAGAAGAGTGCTGATCAAATGAAGCAATATCCACCTGGGTGGAGGAGAGTCTGGAAACTGCTAAGGATCTTAGTCTTTGCAGTTTTTGTACTATGAGAGTACAGCATGCACCAATCTTTCTAAAAGAACCCGATTACCCAAGTCTAGACTCTAGACTGAGTAGCCGACTCCACACACAGCAACAACATGAGGTCAATAAATGAATCTTTATTCTGTTGACTGATGCAGAGGCAGACTCAGAATAGCTACACAGGAAGAAAAGAGAAAGGCAGGCTGCACACCTAATTTAAAACGAGGCAAAGGTATATACTACTATATAATCTTGGTGAAAAGGAAAAGGATAAGCTATTTTGGTTCCTGTTGGATTTCTAATACGTATTTCTTGGGATTTTACAAGTTATTTCTATAACGGTCCAGTGTGCAGTGGATGTAGCACTTAATACATTTGAGAAATTTGTCATTAGGCAATTTTGTGGCTGTCCAAACATCCAGTGCACTTACATAAACCTAGGGTATGGAACCACTGGGCACTGCCTCTTGGTGGAATCAAGGGACACAATAAGACACAGAGATAGGAGGCTGTTCATTTAAATTTTTTGTAAGCAGAAATAAAACACTAATGATTATAAAGTTATGGTACAATAAATACATAAACCCAAAATAATCATGTATTATCAGGATCAAGTATTATGTACTATGGGAGGCTGAGGCAGGAGGATCTTAAGGTTTCTTTGCTATACTGAGCTACACAGCAAGACCCTAATCTTATTCAATATGCCTACACCAGCATCATCACCACCTTGAGTAATGTGTTCAACTGTGGTGTTACAAAATGGCCAAATATTACTAGATATTAGGAATTTTTCATCTCCATTATTTTCTTATGGGACCACTATTATACACGCATTCTTCATTGACCAATATGTTGCTATGCAGCACAGAGACAGATAGTAATATACACTAGTCATAAGTGGAGATATTATAAAATCTTTAGAACTCTAAAGTTTCTTACAGTTTATAAAGCTATTCCTGACCTATATCAGACTGCTTGCTGATGCTTAAGAAAAATACTATCAAATCTAGATTCATAATGTAGCCAATTTAGTGTATTTACAACTAAATGAGTCATGAATCAATCACACAGATATTGAAAATCAAATCACAAAAACACATACAAACTAATTCTTACAAAGTCCACAAATTTGGAGATAGAGGCTTATAGACTTTCCTACCTAGGCTGGCTCTGAATGGAGAGCCTCAGATTGCAGTGTTCTGAGTAGCTAGAATTACAGACATGAGACAGTAGTGCCTGGCTGAAACCCATTTTTTTAAAGGCAAGAAAGTTATCACAAAAGGGAGAAAAGTGATGGGTAAATAAGAAATCTAACTGAAAAGTGCATGAAGAATATATATACTGATGGTAGTCTATCTGTAACATAGGAACTGGTGTTCCTTATAATTAAGACTAATAATTAAGTCTTTTAAGCTATTATATACAATTAGTATGTATGATACATCTTCATGTAATTTAAAAGGTAAAGAACAGGGCTGGGAATATGGCCTAGTGGCAAGAGTGCTTGCCTCGTATACCTGAAGCCCTGGGTTCAATTCCTCAGCACCACATATATAAAAAAGGCCATAAGTGGTGGTGCTGTGGCTCAAGTGGCCAACTGCTAGCCTTGAGCAAAAAGAAGCCAGGGACAGTGCTCAGGCCCTGAGTCTAAGCCCCAGGACTGGCCAAAAAAAAAAGGTAAAGAACAAAAAGGCCTGAGCACTGTGGTACATGTTCTTAATCCTATATTGAGGCCTGTGCATAGCAAAACCTAATCTCAAAAACAAAAAAGGACATAAACATGGTAACACCATTTTCTTACTAGCTCTCATGAAACCCAAAGCCATGTATAAGGCTTATACCTCTTAAGGGCAAAACTGAGAAAGTTCTCAAGAAACATTATAATGCCATCTAACTTTTCAAGTCTGTAGTTTAAAGGAAAACTAAGAATTCTCAATGTAATTAAATTCATAAAGTAACAAGGAAAAAGCTAGAACAGGGTTTGCACAAACTCTGAAAGAGAATTCACAATACTTTGGAATCCAGTTCTGTTCTATTCTCATTTATCTATTATTTGCTACTTATTATTATAAAAAACAGAAAGAAAATAATAAGGTTAAACAATAAACTATTACCTCTTTTTTAGGTGTTCTGCTTCCCCCTTCTCTAGAGTAAGCAGGAAATAAAGAAGACTGTAGCAACAAGAAGCCAGAAATGGCAGCAGAGATTCATTAACTACACATGTATGATCCAGGAGCTTACAGAGAACACCCAACACACAGCCAACTGTGCTGTCAGGTACTACAGTCAACCCAACCTGCGCAGAAAGAAAAATGAGATTCATTACTTCTTCATAAGTACCTTTCCTCCAAATGATCCCAACTTGATTTAACTACATTAGCCATTCTACTTAAAACCAGCATACACAATACATGCCACTTACCACAGTTTTAAGTCCTATTTTCCTATGAAAATTTAATTCCCAAAATACATTACTTCAAAATGTGCCAATTCAAGAAATGGATTTTCTATCTTTTACACTGGGGACTGAACTTAGGCTCACATATGCTAGGCAAGTGCTCTCTGACACTGAGCTATAGCTCCAGCCTAAGAAATACTCTGAATTCAATCCAGTACCTTCATTACCACATTTAAAACATTCCAGGTGTTATAATTTCTATGACTGATCAGAAATAACATGATTTAAGGATTACCTTATGCGCCTGAAGAAATTCTTGATACAAACAATCACACTTTAAAGTTTTTAAATACCAGGTACCATATTAAACAGAGTTCATTTAGCTGTCCTTTGACCTTCCATTAGTCATTCAGATACAAATAAGGAAAATACCTCCTCTATCCCAGTTGCTAGGAGATATTATATTTAACACTACACTGCTCACTGCCAAAAAACAGTGGAAGGCCAGATAACGGCCACTATGGTATGCTCATTCATCTAGACTGAACTGCATGTGCTGTCACTAAGGTCAAGTCTAACTTAAAACTGTATATAAACAATCTGAATATCCTGGAAACTATTAATTACAAAAAGACAGCAAATCCTGAAGTCTCCACCTCCTCCATCAGACTTTCTGAAGTGGTCAAGACTGGCTGGCATGTTCAAGACCAGTAAACATTTGGAATGGCCAGATTTTTTAAAGTGGGCATTTTTCATGATGCAGGGTTAAGAAGTGGAAGTTGGATAGCAAGGAGAGAAGAGGACTAGAAATTCTAAGTACTTTCTTCCAACTCAAGAGAAAAAAACAGGGCTCTTGACAGGTTCCAGTGGTTCGCACTTGTAATCCTAGGTACTCAAAGAGGTTGAGATCTGAGAATCCTGGATTAAAGCAAGCCCAGACAAGCAAGTCTGTGAGACTCTTATCTCCAATTAACCACAAAAAAGCAGGAAGTGGCTCAAGGTGGTAGAGTGCTGGCCTTCAGCAAAACACACAGCTTAGGGACAATGCACCCTGAGTGCAAATCCAGAAAATGACCGAAGATTTTTCAGTTCTCTCCACCACATCATGCAGTACTAGGCTGAGTTACTGTTAAGCTTAGAACTTAAGATACTCTCAGTGGCTACGAAAAACTTAACCAAAGAATTTGTGTTTTACCTTTTAAGAAGGAAAAAAAATTAAGCATATTTACCAAATGCTTACTGATGGCATTTTGCAGGACATCAAAGCTCTGACGTCGAGAAGTGATAACCAGTAAGCTGTGACAAACTGCCTGTCAGAAAAAGAGAAAACCAATAACCAAATCATGACATTTTAGGTAAGAAAACAAATTCAATAGATTTTAACCTACTTACTCTATGTAGTAATGGAGGGGAAAAAAAAAAACCTTTACTTTGAAGATGCATCTATCAAAAAACAAAGACCTCATACACAGGGGAAATTCTCCAAATAGTATAAGTAAACAGTTAAATATTGAGCTAGATTAGGTATCAGGTACACGGGAATAAGAAACTCCTCTCATGTGGGTGCTGGTGGCTCATGCCTGTAATCCTAGGCTGAGATCTGACAATTGCAGTTCAAAGCCAGCACCAGCAGGTAGGGCCATAAGACTCTTATCTCCAATTGACCACCTGAAAACCAGAAGTGGGGCTGTGGTTCAAGTGTTAGAGAAAAATTAAGGGACAGCTCCCAGGCCCTGATTTCAAGCCCTATGACCAAACCAAAAGACAAAAAACTCCTCTGGGCTGGGAACATGGCTTAGCGGTACAGTGCTTGCTTGCCTTGTGTGCATGAAGCCCTGGGTTTGATTCCTCAGCACTACATAAACAGAAAAGGTCAGAAGTGGCGCTGTAGCTCAAGTAGTAGAGTGCTAGCCTTGAGCAAAAGGAAGCCAGGAACAGTGCTCAGACCCTGAGTTCAAGTCCCAGGACTGGCAAAAACAAACAAAAAACTCCTCTCATATTACCCTTCAAGTACTTTTCCAAGTTGGAGACTGAATTTCCAAAGACCTGAATTGTATGAACAAATTGGCAAGCCACATTACAGACAAATACTTATACAGGGTGAGTACTGAAACTTTTGGGTACCAGAAGTTTTTCAGATTTCAGTCTTTCAAATTTTGGACTATTTGCATAGACTTTACCTATAGGCCACCAATAATCTTAAATGCTTCCAAATCCAAAACTTTCTGAGTTATATTGGGGCTTTCAAAGTTCCAGATTTCTAAGAGGCTGAGGTCTGAGGATAGCAGTTCAATGCCCAGGCAGTAAAGTCTAAGAGACTATTATCTCTAGTTCACCACAAAAAAGCTCAATGTCGAACTGTGGCTCAAGTGATAAATGTCAGCCTTAAGTAAAAAAAAAAAAACTCAGGGACAGTTCCCAGGCCCTGAGGTTAAGGCCCAAGACCAGCACACAAAAAAGTCACCTTCAAAAATAGCAACCCCTAGTAAGTCTTATTTCTTAGATGACTATAAAATTCTTCCATAAACCTCTTCTAAATACAAGGATCTATTCTTCAGCTAAATTAGTTCTTCCTTATCACTGAAATTGCTGATTTCTTTTAGTTTAGTGAAGTACTATAACATAAAGCTCTCCTCTTTTATTAAAGTACACATCTCCTATCCAAGATGATGATAAGCACTTTCAAAAATAATCATTTCCTACACTACTCTCCTCTCCAAACAGTTCATAAAAGGCATTTCTAGTGCATAGTAGTTATTGGTGGTTCATGAACAGAGTACCTCTGCTATCTCCCAATGGTGTAGAAACTGATCCAAGTCTGTAAGGTAGAGAAGTACAGGAGAAAGCTGGGTCTGGATGACATGAGGAACTCCTCGGAGGCTCTGAAGCCACGTCAGCTCCTCTTTGGAAAATCCTAATGCAGGTGACAAAAAAAAAAAAAAATGTGTATCTCAGACCAATAGCATTCTTTGTAATTTTTAAAGAGATGACATGAACCTTCACATAAACCCCTTATTTAAACTACCCTGTTTTTGTTTTCTAAGTTTCTACAGCTCACAGAATGTCATAGGAAATGAAATTCTAGCAAATGGCCGTAGTTGAAACAGAAGTATTCCTTTCCACTGAAGCTTTACCATTTTCACTATAAGTTATGAAACAAATTAGTGTTAAAAGACAAATGAACATGTAAAAGCAGTAATAAACACCTTCCCCTATACATCAAGCACTGCATGATCTTACACATAATCCTTTGAAATGTTGAATTTTCCCTTCATTACTGGAGTTGTTTGGGAGTTTTTTGGGGGAGGGGGGAGTGGGGACTGCAAAGGATTGAACCTAGGCATTGATCTTGGACAATACATTTGTAGTACTATCAACATCTTATCAAAGTTTTGATTTCTATTACGTGTAGCCTAACATGTACAGACACGTCAGAATTTTCATGGACTACTGATATGGACCAACCTAGCTGTCTGCTTTTTTTTTGGTCGGTCATAGGGCTTGAACTCTGGGCCTGGGCACTGTCCCTGAGCTCTTCAACTCAAAAGATAGCGCTCTACCACTTGAGCCACAGTGCCACTTCCAGTTTTCTGATGGTTAATTAGAGATTAGGATCTCAAGGACTTTCTTGCTGGGCTAACTTTGAACTGCAATCCTCAGATCTCAGCTTCCAGAGTAGCTAGGATTACAGGCATAAGGCCACTGTGCCTGGCTTACCTGTGTGCTTTGATGCCCAAATCACTACACTACAGCCTAAAGAGACATTATCTAGTTCAACAGCCACATAACATTATTGACCTCTAATGGGCTTTCTTTTTTTTTTTTTTTTTTTTTTTGCCAGTCCTGGGCCTTGGACTCAGGGCCTGAGCACTGTCCCTGGCTTCTTCCCGCTCAAGGCTAGCACTCTGCCACTTGAGCCACAGCGCCGCTTCTGGCCGTTTTCTGTATATGTGGGTGCTGGGGAATCGAACCTAGGGCCTCGTGTATCCGAGGCAGGCACTCTTGCCGCTAGGCTATATCCCCAGCCCCTCTAATGGGCTTTCTTAAACCACTAAAACCTTTTTGTTGGGTTAGTTATTATTAAAATATAAATCCCTTCTAAATGAAATATGTGCATCCAACACTATCAAACAGGTAGAAATTTAATTTTTGAAATATTTACCTTTCTAGAGTGAACATCATATAAAGCTTGTTTTTAATTCTGACACTACATACACTAAAACTCTAATTTCAAAACTTGTATTTCAAACTCTCATCACCACTATCCAAATATAAAAATGTTGAAATAATACAATAATACAATCATACTACTTGTCTAATTAGCAATTTATCTAACTTAATAAGGTAACTTATCTAATTTCACAACTCTACAAACAACTGGAATGCAGAGAGCAAATCAAAAACCAATGTTATTAATATATCAAGTTGAACATTTAAATCGTTTAAAATGCATATTCTGAAGATCAACTTTTTTAAATCACAGCAATGGAATTTTCTCTGCTATTACAAAAGGAGATAAATAGGTACAGTTCAAAATAAACAATGATAAAGGAAATTAAAATATAGTCATAGTAATCCTCAAGTCTCTGGTACTTTTTAATGAGATGTAAAGATAAATCATGTATCACACTGCCTCAGTAACCAGACAATTCAGGGTATAAATATTACATAATAAAAGTAATTCTAAGGTAGAATGTTATCCCCAAAACTGAGGTACAAATTAGGCAGATTAGACTAGACCATACTAGGTTCTTTTCTTTTTAACCTAACAAGTAAATGAGGTTACCTGACAGTGTAGAAAACAAGAAGCTGAGGTAGTCCAAATCATTTAACAACCAGTCTGTAAGTGAATGCTTCCATCCAGAAAATGATGATCTACAGTAAACAATGGGGGAGAACTATTATCAGAAGGGGAGATTTGCTGGAAATTGAAGCCAGGACTTCTGTGTGTTCTACCACTGAGTTATACCTGAGTCTCACCCTTTTCCTTTACTGAAAACAAGTCAGATTCAATAGCTTAAAACACTGTAGTGTATATCGCTTTAACTTCATATATAAAAGCTTAAATATGATAATATAAAAGTTAGAATTTCTAATGTATCAATTTATGTGCAGTTTTATTTTAAAAGCAAAATTAATACGTGTTTAGGGTATAACAGCTAAATAACAACAGCTTCTCACTAAATAAGAATTACCTGGCTATGCTATGAGATTAGTTTCTGGTAACTCCTTGAAAAATATTCCTCACCACAAAACTAGAAAGACAGCACATGCCAACATGGATCAAGCAAAAATGCAAATAATGATTAACTTCAACAAGATGAAATTACAGGGGGCTGGGAGTATGGCCTAGTGGCAAGAGTGCTTGCTTTGTATTCATGAAGTCCTGGGTTCAATTCCCCAGCACCACATATGTAGAAAACAGACAGAAGTGGCACTTGTGGTTCAAGTGGCAGAGTGCTAGCCTTAAGCAGAAAGAAGCCAGGGACAGTGTTCAGGCCCTGAGTCCAAGGCCCAGGACTGGCAAAAAAAAAAAAAGATGAAATTACCGAATTTATTAGACATAAGAGTAAACATCAAGTCAAGTTAGGATTTTTCCCGTTCTCCTTCATAAATTTTTGCACTTAATGTTTTATCACTGTAATTGTATTTATTATTTGTAGAATTTGTAGAATTATTTGAGGAATTAAAAAATCCTGTTAAACACAGTACATACAGCAAGCAATTGTGCCACCCAGAGGCTACAAGGAGTAATAAATATAAGAGCATCAGACATATAGCAATCAATACGAGTTATAACTACATATTATTGTCCAAGCTACAAAACTTCTGAGAATGTTTTTGGCAGACCAGGCTGGATATTTCACCCTGCCTAAACCCAACCTCACCCCCCGACCCCCCACCCCCCTCCACCCCCCACCCTCTACCCCCCCACCCCCCACCCCCCGCCAATTAAGAGGTATGAGAAAGGTGGTACTAGGGCTTGAACTAAGGGCCTAGGTTATCCCTGAGCTTCTTTGGCTCAAGACTAGTGCTCTATCACTTGAGCCACAGTACCACTTTTGGGGTTTTTGTTTGGTGGGTTGGTAATTGATTGGAGAAAAGTCTCAGACTTTCCTGTTGGGGCTGGAACCATGACCTTCAGATCCCAGCCTCCTGAAACTAGGATCACAGGCACAAGCTACTGGCACCTCACAGAAGTCAATTTTTTTTTAGTTCAACCCATTTGTTTTTCCTCAAACATTCTATTCAACATTATAGATTTCCTTTCCTCGTTTATAGTTTATATTTGCCAATGCAACAGGAAACAAATCAGAGGCATAAAGAATTAAGAAAACACACTGAGCTTTGTAGGACACCCTTGTTATCTCAGCTACTTGACAGTGACAAGAAGATCCAAGTTTGAGGTTAGCCTAGGCAAAGTTAGGGAGACCCTATCTCAAAAACAAAATACAAACCCAGTAACAATGGTTCACACCTGTAATCATAGCTAATCCAAATCAGAGGATCTCAGTACAATGCCTGCCTAGGCAGAAAAATCCACAAACACCATCTCCAATTAACCAGCAAAAAGCTGGGATAGTAGGCACTGGAAGTTCATACCTGTAATACTAACTACTCAGGGAGGCTAAGATCCAAGAATCATGGTTCACATTCAGCCCGGACAGGAAAGTCCATGACACTCTTATCTCTAATTAATGACCTAAAACCCAGAAGTGAAGCTAAAGCTCAAAGTGGTACAAAGCTAACCTTGAGCAAAAATGCTCACAGACAACACCCAGCAGGACTTGAGTTCAAGCCCTAAAGCCATCACACACACACAAAGTTATTACCATATAATCTAACAATAGTACAACTGGATATATAGCCAAATGCTTTGAAAGCAGGGTCTCAAAAAAGCTATTTGTACACCAATGTTTATAAGAGCATTATTCACGGGCTGGGGATATAGCCTAGTGGCAAGAGTGCCTGCCTCGGATACGCGAGGCCCTAGGTTCGATTCCCCAGCACCACATATACAGAAAACGGCCAGAAGTGGCGCTGTGGCTCAAGTGGCAGAGTGCTAGCCTTGAGCGGGAAGAAGCCAGGGACAGTGCTCAGGCCCTGAGTCCAAGGCCCAGGACTGGCCAAAAAAAAAAAAAAAAAAGAGCATTATTCACACTGGCCAATGGCAAAATTTGTTAAATACATTATACACAAAGGGTTTATGGGATTTTAAACAGTACACGCACCTACAAGCTTTTTGTGAATCAATTTCAATCTTTATCCCATTCTAATAAGTATGAACATATTTATTATGCATATTAATATATACAAACTAATAAAGTATTTTACTAAACTAGTAAATCTGAAATCAGATTACTAGTAAACTAGCAATCTGAATAAGTCTATTTCCTCCAGCCAGTAAAAGACATTAACTGATTGTGATCACTGCACTGGAAGTAAATGAAAGCCAGGTGCCAATGACTCACACCTGTAATCCTAGCCACCCAAGAGGCTGAAATGAGGATTACAGTTTGAAGCAGCCAGGACAGGAAAGTCCGTCAGAGTCTTATCTCCAATGAACCACCAGAAAACTGGAAGTAGCACTGTAGCTCAAAATGGTAGAGCACTAGCCTTGAGCGAAAAAGCTCACCAACAGCACCCTGGCTTGAGTTCAAGCTCCACAATTGGCCCCCCAAAAAAGTAGTAAATGAAGATGGTAACATCTTTCAACTGTATTTCAAGTTCCAGTAAGAAGAGGGGGTAAAAGATTTTGTGTGCACTTAAAATACAGCTCACTTGAGCATGATACCTCATATGTAGTATCCCAATAAGCGTGACAGCCAAACTTGCACTGAGTCTTCCCATAATACAGCAACGGCTTAACTGAGAAAGCAAATCAGCATGCAGACTGGGTAGAAAATACACAAGCTGAACCAAACGTTGCTGAGACTCTGTAGGGAGAACCACCATTGTGCCTTCTTGGGGATCTAGTGGGGTGAGTAAACACATGAAATTCAACTGTAAAAGTTATACAAACCAGAGGTTAAAGTAATAAAGCAGATAATGACTTTCACTGAATTACATACTGACAAATTTTATAGAATTTCAATGGTATCAATCACATACAAAAGTGTCTAATCTTAAAGTACACATGTATGGCTTGTTTTGATATTTACTCAAGTAAAATACTGAATGTTATAGTTTATTTAATAACTTAACACTGCAATAATTTCACAATACTTAAGGGTCTTAAGGGAAATCAGAGCTTTGGTAAGCATGAAAAAGGAATGGGCACAAAGCATAACTGAAAAACAAACAATTCTGCTAAGCAGTCACAATTACAGAATTAACTAAATGTGATATAAACCACCTGCTTACTCATTCTGGGTATATTATCTCAATACACACCTATGCATGTGTGTTTGTGTGTGTCACACACACACGTGCAATATTTTTAAAGATTTAAAAATATAGCTAAATGCCGGTTGCTCACACCTGTAATCACAGCTACTTAGGAAGGTGAGACCTGAGGATCATGGTTCAAAGCCAGCCCAGACAGGAAACTGTGAGACTCTTACCTCCAATTAACCACAAAAAGCTGGAAGTGATGTGTGGCTCAAGGAGCAGAGTTCTAGCCTTGAACACAAAAGTTCAGGGACAGTGCCTAGCCCATGTTCTTCAAGCCACACACTGGCACAAAAAAAATATATTCTACAAAAGTAGGAAGCCAGCCCCATGTCCACTGGTGAATGGATAAATACAGGTGGCCTATCAATGCCAGAGAACACTCAGCAATAAGAAGGAATAGGTACTGACACCTACACTACAACATGGAACAACCTTGAAAATAGATGCTAAAGGAAAAAGGCTAGACACCAACCTCATTCCATTTATAAGAGGTACTCAGAATAGGCAAATACACATGGAGAGAAAGTAAATTAGCAATTTCCAGGGACTAAAGACATACTAAGGAATGGCTAATGAGAATAGTGATTCTTTTAGGAACAGTGAAAATGTTCAATAATTTACACAAGGGTAACAGCTGTATAACCTTAGAAATTAATTTAAAAGCACTCAACTAAGATTGTAAAATAATGGATTTTATAGTATATAAGTTTTATCTCAATATAAATGACACATACATGTATAAGCTTTTATTTATATCTTTCCTAAAATATTAAATGGAATATCAGTTCCAGAGATGAATAAGGAAATAGTCATGTACAAGATATTATAATTAAATAAGTAACAATATCTTTCCATCAAAGCTTCAAAGAAATTTAAGTACCTTGTTAGTTTTGAATGTATAACAAGGGGCTGGGAATATGGCCTAGTGGCAAGAGTGCCTGCCTCGTATACATGAGGCCCTGGGTTCAATTCCCCAGCACCACATATACAGAAAATGGCCAGATGTGGCGTTGTGGCTCAAGTGGCAGAGTGCTAGCCTTGAGCAAAAAGAAGCCAGGGAGAGTGCTCAGGCCCTGAGTCCAAGCCACAGGACTGGCCAAAAAAAAAAAAGAATGTATACCAAGTGGTTTCAAAGTTAATTTCAAACTGCAAAAAGCATCTACAACCATTAACCCTCTGTAATTTTTAGTAGTGAATTTACTGTGTGATGTTTTGTTTGAACAATTTAGACATGGAATAAATAATTTGAACTAAAGAAAAGGCAAATGTAAAGAATTCCCCTCAAGGTCTTTATAATTTTTGAACAGACCAATAATTACTTATGCATCTAACAAAACCTTACCATAGATTTGGAGAGCAGTAGCTTGTAAACTTTTCAATAATTCTTTATTTGCTCGGGCTGCAGCAGTATGAATGATATCAATCAACTGTGTTGAAAGCTCAGGGTTTCGGGAGCCAAGATTAGAGAGTTGCAATGGTAAACCAGCCAGCCAACGGGATAAGACTCTACTGCGGTTTCTTAAAAAGACCAAGGAAAACAAGTAATATGTGGTTTAAAATGAGAAGGGAAATACATTTTAACTGAAGCTTTTATTCCAATATATACAACTAGTGTGTACACATGTACATTTAATATTTTAACTCTTCGTGAGCTGTTTAATCCTAATTAATGTTAACAATGCTATATATACTATATATGTAAGACACTGATGTGTTTGGTATGTTGCTCTCATACAGTATGGCTTCAAACTTGTATTATTTCATTTGCTAGGATATTTGCTTAAAGCTCCAATGTCTTGAGTAAAAACATTTTTTGCTAACCCAAGAACTTAGTGCTTTAAGCATGGACTTTATAATCAAGCGGACTTAAGTATCAGCTATGAGAAACTCTACAATAATACTGGTCCGCTTATTTAACATGTCAAATAAAAAAGCTTCTATTTCCTTCTATAAAATGGCACTAACAGTTCCTATGTCATAGGAGTAGTATTAGAATTGATGAGGTTATTTTTAAAAAGTACTTAGATTACAGTAAAAAACAGGGGCTGGGGATATGGCCTAGTGGCAAGAGTGCTTGCCTCGTATACATAAAGCCCTGGGTTCAATTCCCCAGCACCACATATATAGAAAACGGCCAGAAGTGGCACTGAGGCTCAAGTGGCAGAGTGCTAGCCTTGAGCAAAAAAGCAAGCCAGGGAGAGTGCTCAGGCCCTGAGTCCAAGGCCCAGGACTGGCCAAAAAAAAAAAAAAAAAGAATACAGTAAAAAACAATGTTCTCACAACTACCTACACATATTCAATCAATTATTCCAAATCTCTATCTTCCACCAATACAACTTTCTGACTATCCCAAATAGATTCAAACTCATCATACCAAAAAGTTAATTCGTTATGTACCTGATAGCACCAAACTAAGCCATGAACTTTTCTATGTTCTACTGCTCTCTTGTCCAGTGCCCTGATATATCACTAATGGCTAGTGATGCCAAGTTCATGCATTAGGGTTTGAGTGTTTTATATTATATTTTTGCAGGTATGAAACTCAGGGCCTTATGCTTTCTCACTATGCTTGCATTCTTGGCTTGTAGTCTACCATGTAAGCTACACCTCCAGTCTGTCATTTTGCTGGTTAAATGGAGATGGAGAATCAGTTTTCTTCCTAGGCTGGCTTCAACCCTTGATTCTCCAGATCTCAGCCTCCTGAGTAGGCTAAAATTCCAAACACAAGCCATCAGCACCTGGCTACACTCTCCATAACTTTTATGGAAAAGAAAAGAAGTTGTTCTGTCCTTTAGCTACAAGTGGATAAGTAGAAATATATGCTGAAATATACATTTATGCTCACACCATTAAGTATGCTTGTTTATAAAATTTTATGACATTTCTGTACCAAATAAAATAAGGAAAAGGAAAAAACCTCCAAAGATTTGATCACTCTATCATCTAATTTAAAAAGATCTTATTTGCCCAGTTTCTACAAGGCCCTGAGATCAACCCCCAACACCATCAAAAAACAAACTCAGAAAGGAAAACTAACATGTAAAACTTTACCTGAGTCTGTAAGATCTCAGTTCTTCTTTCTGATAGATTCTACTGAAAAACTTCAGTAACAAAGTCCGAACTGGGAGGATAAGTCCCCTCTGCTGATACAATGTATAAACTGCCTTAATCAGAGTCTCTGTAGCTTCTGAAAACAGAAAGAAAACAACTCTGCATATAAATTAAAAGACTGACTTCAAATGCCCCCAAATTCTTCCGTTTTTGTTCTATGGCAAATCAAGTCATAGCATGTTTAATAAGTGAAACTATTAGATGAACCTGAGGATGACAAAAACCAAGATATTCGAAAGGTGAATTAGATGGGAACCAAACAGAAAAGCCTTGTGAATGAAAGGAATCAGTACTAAGCCACTGCAAAAAACTGACAAGCCAGAAGAAAGGTAGAGACAAGCAGGACTCATTGTACAATTATGGAGGGAAAGCTCTCAATTCCTATTCCAACTAGTATAAGTAGTATATCTTTACCCAATTAACTGCTTCACAAGAGACCTCTCCCCCAAAAGGGACTGAGCCATAGCAATTTTAGTGCTGAAGCAGACAGTACTTCATTAAAAAAAAAATCTTTGGCTAGCTACCTTCTATTGCCTAAAAGTATTAACATAACTACACAAACTGATGGAAGCCACCCTTTCAAAGCTAGACCCTAAACAGCAAGCTCCTTACATAAGGGCAAAATAGTATCACCTACCTCTGTTTGGTTGTATCTGCATTAACCTCCAAGATACTCCAAGCAATCTGTTCAGCTGCTTACTATTTAGCCTAGAGCCATCTTCAAGGGTCTCTGTCACAAATTTCCTTATCATTTCTATCCAATTGGAATCTTTCTGCAAAGTTGAAGTATTTGCCAAGGAGACCATGATATCAGACAGTGTTAAATTCAGTAAAAGATGATCTACGTTATTGAAGAATATCGTGCAATATTTGACACTAAAAACAAACAGAGACACACATTTCTATAAGATGCTTTGTTTACCATTCCTGCTTCAGTTAGAGTTCTTAAAATCTATCAAGATTTTAAAAGCTGTCTAGAGTGTGCAGGTAAGGTTTAAGTTGTAATTCCTTAAGTGTTTATAGTGTAATATATGTAATTCCTTAAATATTTATATGAGTCAGAATTATTAAGAAAACTTAGTATACAGATGGCTCAAGATGGCTCAGCTACTCAATATTCAAGCTGCTACTTACGCAGAAGGCAAATAGCCTTATAATACTGCCTGAAAATTTAGAAGTCTAAAAATTTCAACACACTCAATGGCTTTTTAAAAACCAAATGTTTCTATCTGTACTTCACAAGACTGTCTAACCATGTAACTTAAGGAATCTCCAGGTCATAATTTCCTCATGTATGAAATAAGGTATGTCTATGACTATTCCCACCCTGAATATGCCCGATCTTGTCTGATCTTGGAAATAAGGATAAAGGTCCTGATAAGCATTGTTATGAAATAACTTTGTAATTCACATATTAAAATCAGCTGTGAGCCTTTCTAATTCTATTTGCTATCACTTCTGGCCTTGCCTGTGGCTACCTGTACTTGGTAACAGGGCCACAGGCTTAGCTCTGCTCTACCTGGAAAACTTTTCTTCAAGATATTCACACATAAAAGAACACAAACAAAATCACAGTAATGCCACCAGCACAACTATGTTCATCGCAGCACAATTTGTCATAGCTACAATCTGGAACCAACCCAGATGCCCCTCAGTAGACGAATGGATCAGGAAAATGTGGTACATATACACAATGAAATTTTATGCCTCTATCAGAAAGAATGGCATTGCCCCATTTGTAAGGAAATGGAAGGACTTGGAAAAAATTATACTAAGTGAAGTGAGCCAGACCCAAAGAAACATGGACTCTATGGTCTCCCTTACTGGGTATAATTAGTACAGGTATAGGCAAGTCACAGCACAAGAGCCCAATAGCTATACCCTTATGATCACATAAGATGATGCTAAGTGAAATGAACTCCATGTTATGGAAATGATTGTTATAACACAGTTGTAACTACTTTCAACGTCCCATGTGTATTTGTAGCTACTATTATTGACGAGGTTCTTGTATCACCTTCCCGTGGTTGTACCTACACTATCTCTGTAATCTTATCTGAGTATATTGGAAACCATGTATACTGGTATTAGAACTAGGAAATTGAAAGGGAATACCAAAATTGAGAGACATAGGGTAAAAAAAGAAAAACAACTACAAAAGCAATACTTGCAAAACTGTTTGGTGTAAGTGAACTGAACACCTCATGGGGGGGAAAGGGAAAGGGGGAGGAGAGTGGGGGGGTACGAGGGACAAGGTAACAAACAGTACAAGTAATGTATCCAATGCCTAACGTATGAAACTGTAACCTCTCTGTACATCAGTTTGATAATAAAAATTTGAAAAAAAAAAAAGATATTCACACATGGCTCGCTCTCCTATTTCCCTGGGACTCTCTTAAATGGTCATTTTCTTCAGAGAACTTTAGAAGCCAATTCTTAAAAGTAGCCTACATTACTACTCTGTATTATTAAGCTTGAAATAATAGTTATGATTATCTAATAGTATATTTTATGTTTGCCTCATCACTTGACTTAGTATATTTTTAATCTGCTGTTTTCTGAGAAAGTTTTATTAAAACAAAATGTTTTAACCCAAACAAAAGAACAACAAAATCCACCCCCAGAAGGACAGAGATAAAAATAAAGAACAAAAAGGAATTTTAAGGAGGAGGGTGGGGGAGGAGGGAAGGTGGGAGAAAAATGAGGGAGGAGGTAACAAGTTTGACAAGAAATGTACTCACTACCTTACATATATAACTAACCACTCTGTATATCACCGTGACAATAAAATTAATTTAAAAAATAGTTTTAAGAGTAAAATTCATTGTGGTAAATAGATATTCTCTAAAATACCCATTTTTGCTTGAAACCTCTTATTTTATCACTGCAACAAATGTCTATTCACAAATTAATTTTTATGAAGATATCTTTGACCAATGTACAAGTTTAAATATCCAGTTAGCTTTGCATTCATTCCAAAATCCTCAGTATTTTCAATAAGGTGAAAATTATATCCTTTGCGATATACATTATATATAATAACAAAAATAACAACTTGATCAAGTATTTGAAGATGAGGTCTATAGCAGACTCATAATTGCCAAAAGTAAAAACAAACCAATGCCCATTGACAAAGTGTGTGTGCATGCATGTATGCAATAGAGCACTGTTGAACACTAGCAAGAAATTATCTACAAGCCATTAAATGACA
The DNA here is from genome assembly GCF_023159225.1 of Perognathus longimembris pacificus. NCBI lineage: Eukaryota > Metazoa > Chordata > Mammalia > Rodentia > Heteromyidae > Perognathus > Perognathus longimembris. The sequence continues at coordinate 135,021,003 of NC_063161.1, forward strand.
GAAAAACCTTAAATGCCTATTACTAAGTGAAAGAAACAAATCTGAAGAAGATTGTGTGCTATATGACATTCTGAAAAAGGCAAATTTATGGAGACACCAAAAAATTAGTGGCTAACGGGAGCTGGGGACAGAGGGATGAACAGGCTAGGCAGAGCAGCACAGGAATTCCAGGGCAGTGAAATTCTCTTGTATCACATTACAATGACAGGTTCACGCCATATACGTTTATCAAAGTTCTCATAACACGTTAACACCACAAGAGAACCTTATAATATAAATTATCATCTTGAGTGATGATGATATATCAATCTAATAAGTTCATTGACTATAACAACTGTAATATTCTGGTAAAGGGTACTGACAGTCTAAGAACGTATTAACATAGAAAGTATATGGGAACTTTATATTTTATATTAACCTAAAACTCTAGATTAAAATATTAAATTTTGGTACATACTATGAAACAGAAGAACATGAAACAAAAGAGGAAATCACTGCATGATTCCATTTGTATCAATAAGCAAATTGTGGTTACGAAGGAATGAGGGACAGCAATATGGCAGTTACTGAGTACAGAGCTTCAGTTTAGGATGATGGAAAAGTTTTAGAGATGTACAGTAGGGATGGTTGCACAACAATGGACAAAGTACTTAATGCCACCGAACAGTACACTTATAAAGTTAACTTCTCCTTTCTTTACATATCTTGGCATAAATGTCACTTCATCAGAGTAGCAGTTTACCCTAGAACTGTCCACTCCGCAAAGATCAGAATATGCTTTTTACTATATACTCTATTTTTTAAATTATATACTCTTACATTGCCCTCTTATTTTTTTGAACACAGTGTTCACTGACCGACAAATCAGTAAGTCTCTCTCATTAGGGAGAACAAATACTCTATACCACTAAATGAGCAGCACCCAGCACCAAGTATATGAACTGCCTTGTATATATTAAACATCTAACAAAGGTGTTGAGAGTAATTCTCATACACTTACTTTACTTACACTATTAGTATATTAAATCCTAAACATACTAACCATTATCTAATCTCATTTTGATGAAAATTGTAGATTGAACCCCTTACCACAAAAAAATATACATACAAATCTAAAACACAGTTTAGCATTCAAAGGCTTTCTACTATACATTTAAAAATTTTACTAATAAGAAAATCGTATGGAGGAGTAAGATTTCATATCTCTATTTCTTCACAGCTTCCAACTCACCCTCCACACTCTACTTTATAATCCTAGGCCTCGGACTATGCACCACATCTTTTTCTCTTTGTAGCTAGCTTTTTATCAGTCTCTATCAATACAGGAGTCAGGATGTTATTTCTTTCCTAGCCCCGGTTTTTGTTTCCTATTGATGCCAATATCAACCAGTATCTCTTCTACAGGTAACTAGCTATTCATTCTGGCAAACTGTGATTCCACCTTGCAATTTTCCTGACAGAGCTTGTACCACCATACCACTAAGAAAATATCAGTTAACAGCCAGCCAGAACTTCCTCTGTAGAGTTCTACACCCAACCTGATAGAGCATTCTCCAATGAAGTCAACATATACAGGCTGGCAGAACAGTATCCCTTTCTCTGGTCAGAAATTCAACTCCGTTCCTCCAAGCTTCTTCCCTTCTTTTCGGTACTTGCTTATTTCTTACTGCTACCTCCAGACCTTACTGTTACCTTATATCTTTCCAGTTTAATACTTAAGTAGAAATAATTTATATTAAACTCTATTAAAAATCAGTTCTACAGTTTTTATCTCCTGATTGGACCTTAACAAAGTTGTTTATAAGGTAAACTAAATCATTAAAAGAACAAGGAGTACATTTTAAGGTATTTATTTTAAAAAAATACCCTACTTACAATAAGAAATACAATACTGAATACAATAGTGAATTAAACATTCATATACTAAAAGCCTTATGTCTTCTGGACATACCCCTTGAACCATGGTCAAGGGACCTCAATACTTGTCCAATTCAATCTCTTTAGTATATTTAAGAACCTTCTTGTAGACTTCAAGTTCCCTTTCAAGTATTTGTTCATTTGGGGGCAACTATACTGTTCTAGTTTGTACCTGCTTGTCAAGTTTTATTATGATATTATGTAATGTGTTCTAACATTTATATGTTCTCAACTGAAGTAAACATTTTAAATACTTAACAGGATTATTTCTTTTACTTTCCCATCTTCTAATTCATTACTCTTTCTGATTTTTCTCTAATTATCCCTTTTTCTTCAGGATGATACTATTTTTACTGTCCATTTGTAAGTGGTAGCATTTATTCCAGGTGACCTTAAAAATATTCAGCTTCAACAATTACATGCCATTTCGTTTAAATAAATTGCCCTCAGTAACTTTTATTAAATTCATATTTATAATATATTCATCAAGCACAAGATACTATAAGCTTTTTGAATTTTTAAAAACTGTTACTCCAGGGCTGGGAATGTGACTTAGTGGTAGAGTGCTTGACTAGCATGCATGAAGCCCTAGGTTCGATTCCTTAGCACCACATAAACAGAAAAGGCCAGAAGTGGTGCTGTGGCTCAAGTGGTAGAGTGCTAGCCTTGAGCAAAAAGAAGCCAGGGACAGTGCTCAGACCCTGAATCCCAAGCCCCAGCACTGGCAAAAAAAAAGGTTACTGCTAAGGCTTAAAATAACTTGTTTAAAATCTAGTGTAAAATACTTGAAAGTATAGTTTCAGGCTATACAGCTTTATAAGTGCATACAACAGAAAATATTCACAATACCTCTTATTTGTATCTTTCCTTCGATGCTTAGTTATTTCTTTTTCTTTTAAGGCATACGGAAAATTACTCATAAAGTGATGTTTGAAATCATCTAGGTAATTCTTTCGAAGCCATGACTCCTATTGAAGTAAACATTAAGATTAGAAATCCATGAGGAAAAAATGCAAAATAACTAATAAAACTGTAAGCAGAAGCTCAGTAATGTGTCAATATTCAAACATTATCCGCTGTTCCATCATAATTCTAACAATAATACACTATGGAAATAAAATTTTAAATCAGCAAGAAATGTTGAATATCCAATTTTTATCCACAGATCCTTTCTGTTTAGGTTTTGCTTTTCTAACATATATTTGCTATTTAAGAAGGAAAAAGGAGGGCTGGGAATATGGCCTAGTGGCAAGAGTGCTTGCCTCCTACACATGAAGCTCTTGGTTCGATTCCCCAGCACCACATATATGGAAAACGGCCAGAAGGGGCACTGTGGCTCAGGTGGCAGAGTGCTAGCCTTGAGCGGGAAGAAGCCAGGGACAATGCTCAGGCCCTGAGTCCAAGGCCCAGGACTGGCCAAAAAAAAAAGAAGGAAAAAGGAGTAATATTAAACAAACTTCTGAATTTGGAACATCAGTATATTTATAAAACACATAAAGAAGTCTTCTAGTTTATGTTAATATATAAACCATAACTCTATTCACCAGCAATTTCATTATTGTCTATTAAAGGTTGTCTAACACTTTAATTTTTCACCCCCATCTCCTCCTTCTTCCTCTCCCTCCCTCCCCCCATGAGTTGTATAGTTGGTTTATACCAAATGGTTTTTGTAAGTATTGCTTTGGGGATGGCTTGATTTTTTTATCCTTTGTCTCTCGATTTGGTATTCCCTTTCCCTTCCCTAGTTCCAATACACGTATACACAGTATCCGGGATACTAAGATCAGTTACAGTAATAGCAGGAGTAAAGCCACAGGAAGGGAATATGAGAGTGAAAAAAAAGGTACGGTTTCACATGGTATGTTGAGATTAATTACAACGATATACCACATGGAGATCATTTCACTTAGCATTATCTTTGGTGTTCACACGGGCATAGCTATTAAGCTATTGTGATCTTCTGCTATGTCTATCCGAGAGATTTACTAATTATTCCCTACGAAGGAAACTATAGAGTCCATGTTTCTTTGGGTCTGGGTCACTTCACTTAGTAAGATTTTTTTCCAAGTCCTTCCATTTCCTTACGAATGAGGCAGTGGTGTTCTTTCTGATGGAGGTATAGAATTCTATTGTGTATATGTACCATATTTTCCTGATCCACTCATCTACTGAGGGACTTCTGGGTTGGTTCTATATTTTAGCAATGACAAATTGTGCTGCGATGTACACTGTTGTGCTGGTGGCTTTAGTGTGGTCTTGCTTGTAGTCTTTTGGGTAGATGCCCAAAAGTGGGGCTGCTGGGTCGGTCATAGGGGAGCTCTATGTTTAGCCTTCTGAGGAACCTCCAAACCGCTTTCTAGAGTGGTTGAACAAGTTTACATTCCCACCAACAATGTAGTAGGGTTCCCTTTTGGCCACAATCCCTCCAGCATTTGTTATTATTAGTTTTCCTGATAATTGACATTCTTACTGGGGTGAGGTGGAATCTCAATGTTGTTTTGATTTGCATTTCTTTTATGGACAGTGATGTAGAGCACTTCTTCATGTGTCTCTTGGCCATTCTCATTTCCTCTTCAGAGAAGTCTCTAATTAGGTCTTTAGCCCATTTAGTTGAGGGCGACAGTTGGTTCTTTGAGGATTTGTTTTAAAGAAATTTAATTTTTTGAGTTCTACATGTATTTTAGATATGAGGCCTTTGTCCGTTGTATAACAGTAAAGATCTTCTCCCAATCTGTGGAATTTCTATTTATCTTGCAAGCTATGTCTTTTGCTGTGCAGAGGCTCTACAATTTGATGCAGTCCCATTTGTCCAGCCTTTCCTTGATTTGTTCTGGGCCTTTATTAAGGAAGTTTTGTCCTGTGCCAAGGAGCCCAAGTGTTTCTCCTATTCCTTCTTGTAGTGTTTTCAGAGTAATCTGATTTTACTTCGAGGTCTTTGATCCATTTGGAATTTATTTTGGTGCAAGGTGATATATAAGGATCTAGTTTTAGTTTGTTACTGGTGTTGATCCAGTTTTGCCAGCACCATATGGAAGAAGTTGTCTTTCTCCCATCCTACTTTTTTTTTTTTTAGCTCTTTTATCAAAGATTAAGTAGCCATAGTTCTGCAGGTTCATTTCTGGGTCTTCAGTTCTGTTCTACTGGTCCTCAGGCCTATTCTTGTGCAATACCAAGCTGTTTTTATTCTTAGTATCCTTTTCTGAGTTTTTCTCTTTCTGACTCCCAAATGTTTAGATTACCCAATTATCAATCCCTACATTGTTTCTGCTTGGGTTCCAGATTCTAAATACAAATGTATTTTTGACATATCCTCTGAGCTTTTAAACATGCACCTTAAAATCTACCATGCATAAAACCAAAATCACCCTATGAATATGTGACCTGAATCATAACACAGGCATTATCCTTGACTTCTTTTTCCTTCATTATGCACACTAGTGGTGCTGTTGGTTTTACCAGGATCCTGCTACTTTTCACTATTTCAAGTACCACTTACTATTCTACTTTGGGCCACCATCATTTCTTACCTAGGACAACTGGTCTCCCTGTTTCTCGTCAAATCCTAAAAGTCAAATCCACACAAAAAGTCATCTTTTAAAACATAAACCAAGGGCTGGGAATATGGCCTAGTGGCAAGAGTGCTTGCCTCCTACACATGAAGCTCTCCATTCAGATTCCTCAGCACCACATATATGGAAAACGACCAGAAGGGGCGCTGTGGCTCAGGTGGCAGAGTGCTAGCCTTGAGCGGGAAGAAGCCAGGGACAGTGCTCAGGCCCTGAGTCCAAGGCCCAGAACTGGCCAAAAAAAAAACAAAAAAAAAACATAAACCACACTTCAAAATATTACAGAACTATAGGGCTGGGAATGTAACTTAGAGGTAGAGTGCTTGCCTTACATGCATGAAGCTCTGGGTTCGATTCCTCAGTACCACATAAACAGAAAAAGCCAAAGGTGGTACGGTGGTACTGTGGCTCAAGTGGTAGAGTGTTAGCCTTGAGCAAAAAGAAGCCAGGGACAGTGCTTAGGCCCTGAGTCCAAGCCCCAGGACAGGCCAAAGATATATATATTATAGAAATGTGAAAGAAATGGTGCATGTACGTATAGGACAGCACTGGCCATGCATTCAATGACTGTTGCTAGCAGTAACAGTGACTACATAGGGGTTCATTACTGTGCTCTTGGTAAATTTGACATATTAAAGTAAAAATAAATAAAAACTTGTTTCTCTGATATTAACCCTTGATCACAGTTAGTTTGGAATCAAACTTCTGCAGGACGCCTGTGGCTCATGCCTGTAATCCTAGCTACTCAGGAGGCTGAGCTAAAGCCAGTCTGGGTAGGAAAAGCCAAAAGTGGTGCTGTGGCTCAGGTGCTAGCCTTAAGCAAAAGGACTGCTTAGGGGCAGAGCCCAGGCACAGAGTTCAAAACCCAGGACCAGGGGGAAAAAAAAAGGAATCAAGCTTCCTTTACTAGGGAACAGAGTCATTAGGGGACAGAGTCCCATTAAGAATGATCTGCCACCACTCCTTTATCTTCCACCATTTTCCCAGTTGTTTGTCTCTTCCAGGCCTCAGATATACCAATCTAGTTCTCACCCAAGTACCTTTGTACATGCTATTTCTATGTCAAGATAGTGCTTGCTACAGATCTTTTAGCAGACTTGCTCCTCCACTTTGCTATCTCCCTAGAATACTTCCTGAGAGCCTACTTTTCGATACTCTGGAGCCAATCACAATGTGCTTGCTGTTTACATGTTCCTCCATGCTCTCTCCACCCTGCCATACATTCATTTTCGTTTTAGAACTGATATTACATATTTGTTTACTCTGTCAACTCATGAGAACTAGCACCTCATCAATTAATTCTCATCTTTGTATCCCCAGAACCTAGAGTAGAATTATAGTATTCCAAAGACCTATTCTTCATTGAAATGTTGTAATATCATCTGTGCTATCCTTGTCATTAAGAACATGTAGCTATTGAGCACTTAAAAAACATGACTAGTGTTCAACTGTAAGCAACCACCCAAAAGGGCCCAGTGAAGTAAGAATTTAATTTTACATGAATTAAAGTAGTCCTGTGTACAGGTGCCCAAGAAACCTGAGCAAATGTCTTAAAATGTATCCAACTACTTGCAAACCAGAATTCTCATGAAAAAAGGATCACAACAATGGAATATAGAAACAGAAGCCAAGTGTTAAAACATAAAAATCTTTGTGCTGTATAATACTGGCCCTGAGTTTATTAATACAGGACCCTAAAAAAACAAAGTAAATAGTTATTCCATTAAGGACATACAGAATGCATGAGAAAAAACTTCAGTAAGGATTGAGTATTCAATTGTTGTAGTAAGATTTAATGTACCTTGAGATTTCGTTGTGGTTTTTTTTGTTGTTGTTGTTGTTTTTGGCCAGTCCTGGGCCTTGAACTCAGGGCCTGAGCTCTGTCCGTGGCTTCTTTTTGCTCAAGGATAGCACTCTGCCATTTGAGCCACAGTGCCACTTCTGGCCATTTTCTATATATGTGGTGCTGAGGAATCAAAACCAGTGCTTCATGTATACTAGGCAAGTACTCTTGCCACTAGGCCATATTCCCAGCCCCTTGAGATTTCTTTTCAAAGCAAGGATCAGAGTTTCAAAGTACTATAGTTTACAAAGAAAAAAAACAAAAACTTGAGCTGAGCATCATTGCTCATGCCTATAAATCCCTGCTATTCAGGAAGCAAGAGTTCAAAAAAACTGCCATTTGAGACCAGTCTGGAAAAGAAAGTTAGCAAGACTCCATCTCAATAAACACACCAGAGAAAAAGTTACAATTTACTCTGTGGTCTCCACTGTATGCTTGAAGGACAAGGAAGGCCATTTTGTACTTCATAAAGAGTAAGCTGTTACACAGATCAACCAATTTTAGAATACATATAAAGGTGAATGATAGAGGAGTAGTGGGAACGGTAAGAAGGTCAATTAAAAAGCTCTTTCAAGCCATTTTATACAACTAGTAGGTTTTATTTTTATACTTTGTGTCTAAGACAATAGCTCAGTATAGCAAATCTGCTGAGATTTGAATTAGAGAATTCTATCAATTAATACTTATAAATAGTAGAACTGAGAACCTAGGTTTAGTCCTCAACATGCAAATATGATTATGTATTTGTGTGCATGTATGTATATATACCTGCACAAGCATGCACATGCATACACACACTGATTTCTATTTGAATTAACCACTTCACTTCAGCTTTATGCAGTATTTCAATTTAGCATTCTTGTCTTTTAACAGTCTATAATCTAAACTTAATCTCATGTTAATGAAATGCCAATATAGTCACAATAGAATAATACAATAGTTCTAAAGCATACTGTTTTAAATATCAATACAAGGTTAAAGTGGTATTTATATCTTTCAAATATAGTACTATGCTTCCAAACTTACAGACAACTAACAAACTTATATATTTTGTACTTTGGCCTGCCTGCTCTATCTAAATAAAAATATTACTACTAAAATACAAAAAAAGGTTTGCTGGTGCTCATATATAACTAAATTCCAAAGTAGACTGCAACTTTTGTTACTAGACAGACAGTATCGAGCCAGGCAACCTGTAATTGGAGCTCATGACTATAATCCTAGCTACTCAGGAGATTGAGACTTGAGGATCAGTTTGAAGGCCAGCCTGGGCAGGAAAATCTGTGAGGCTCTTATTCCCAATTAACCACCAGAAAACCAGAAGTGGCACTGTAGCTAAAAGCTCAAGGACAGCACTCAGGTCCTGAGTTCAAGCTCCACAATTGCCAAAAAAAAGGCTAGTACTGAGTTGATGTATATGGTACCAGCATTCTTTCTTAGCCTTTCACATGAAAATGCAGTTGCCAACTTAAGAAGGTTCACATATGTTAGTGGAAAAAATAAATTGTAAATGCATTTAATGCACCTACTCTATTAAAGCTTAGCCTAGTCTGCCTTAGATGTGTTCAGCTACTTATAGTAGTCTATAATTTTGCAATATTATCTCACCAAAATCTACTTTATAATAAAATATTAAATATCTCAAGTAACTTATTCAGTATCATATTGAAAGTAAAAAACAAAATTACTGTACAAACTGTTGCACTATGCAGTAGAATTTTAAGTCAGGCCACCTTAAGGCAGCAACTGTCTGCAGAACTATTCAACAGAGATTTTTTTTTTACTCCAGAAGCTACATTACCACTTTCCCAGTGTCATACTCTAGTCCTAATCACGATTAGTTTTTTGTCGATTTATGCAATGAATCTTAAAAGACTCAAGTTGGTAATCAATAAAATGTCATCCTATTTGAAAAATCCAAAAACTAGTCTTGTAGACAGGTGGGCTAACAGTGATAGAATTAATACTTATGACACATACACACACATTAGTGTGTGAACCTTACAGCACTGTGGGGACTGTGAGCGGCTGCAGGAAATTTGACTAGTGTTCCTGGAGTGTGAAAAACAGTGGAAAACCCTGGTTTATGCTTGTTTATCCTATGTCTAAGTAAAGACACAGGATTATGATTATCTGACCTTTCTGTAGGGGTCCATGTATACTTATCGTAATGCTTCCTGATTTCTTATTATGTACCTCTTGGAATGAGCCCTTTTGTTTATTTTCCCCTAAGTCCTTAAAGAAAGTGTCCAGCCAATCTGAACTTACAAAAGGGTGGGAGAGACATCTTGGGTTTAACTATCTGTAGTTACTCATTCTTTACATCATAAGTAGAATAAAGTACTACACATGGGCATTTCTTCATCTGTCACCCCAGAATCTCCTGGTGGGAACTGATACCTTAGTGCAATTCCATGCTTTTCAAAATTATCTAGTACTAGTTAATTTATTCTTAGTGTTTTACAGCATACTGACTCACCTAAAACTTTAACCTAGAATAAAGACTAAATAAAACAAAAATACCTGCCTTCTCAGATTTTTGTTTACAAAGTCAACTCTATTCATACCTGCCCTCATCTTCCTTGAAAAAATTCAAGGAACTCCTAACTTTAAAAAAAAATTCAAATTCAATGCTTCAAGTTTTTAAGTAGTGCTCCTGCAGATGCCTTTTTAAAGTATATTACCATTTTGATTTAGCACTAATTTAATCTCACAGTTTGATTTTCCTTAGTTGCACAGCAAACATGAAATAAACACCATATTCATTATTAGGTCCTTTTCTGCTTTTCTGCTTAGCAACATGGCAAAAACTAAGAAGATACTATTTAATAAGCAACTTCTTAAAGATTATGTTCCCTACATAATCTGCCATAAACAATACATTTTAATACTACTGTAAACTGTAATTTAAAAAATAGAATCAAGCAAATGTTCTACATTTCACTAAAAGGGGTAAACATATCAAAGACCTATTAGTGCTCACCAATTTATGGGTTTCATCATGTTGTTTCGAGAGTTTCCACAGAAGGGAAATAATATTAAGGACCTGCTGCATAACCTGTAGAGGTTCTCGCTCTATACCATTTCCAACAGAAGTGGCAAACTGTGGAGGCACAGCTTCAATCCAGCATTCAATTAGCAATGGAATTATTATTTCAATAAACCCTTTCAAGCTTTCAGAAGATGTCAGGCTTTCATCCACAGTGCCTAGTCCTCCAATCAGGTACCTGATAAAGAAAAATGAAGAGGGACAATTAGTAATTTAAGAAATGTGCTGTCCTTTTATTTAAATATTAAATTAACACAGCAATAAAATGATGCACCTTGAACTAGTAATTACATTGATCAAGGCTAGTAAGAAAACATAGTTGTAAAATGACAAAGCCAACAGAGCTTAAGTTTTATTTCTCATTAAGCTTTGTAAGAAAGCATCAATAAATATACATTCAAATGACTCTTCCCATTAAAATCATAAGGTCAAATGAGTAACTCTATGAAAATTATGAAAGAGAATTGCATATCTTCCCACCATTCGCCATCAATGGCCAGGAGTTAGAATTCAATATAGGAAAACTGAGTGTTGACATAACTGAAATCCTTCTTACCGTAGCCTGAACTGTGAACTGACATTTGGCTGTGAACCCCCATTTTCATAAACCTGGATGTGTTGCTGGTCGCTGGCAAGTTCCTTCCAGTTGATAAAAATGGAGTTGCTAGTGGCATGGGGATTTTCTTTTTGTTCCTGAAGTCCTTCACTTTCTCTCAACCTACTGGATCCATCTGCCAAGGCCTGAAGGAATTTACCGAGTCTCACTAAGACTTTCAGCCTCCACTGCTGAGAAGTGAGCCTCCGATTAGGATTTACAGAGAGTATCCAGGACTGAGATCTGTCTCTATTTACCAGTCCTTTTGACAGCTGCTGATGAGAAATAAGTTCTACAAAATTCTTAAGCAATATGCTGCTACGTCCAGTAATTAGAGCTGGGTACTGCTCCAACAGAATGTCCAAAACTTTTAAAGAGTCCTCCTGAATTCCTTCAGTGATGTGAGTCATGGCACTAGACAGGTGGGCACTTACCAAAGGAAAAAATGGAGAAATTTGTTCAGCTCGTATTTTGGGGGCCAGGAATTGAAGAAGTTGAACTGCTGCTAATCGTACATTAGCATCTTTATCTGTAAATACAGCAGTCACTTCACTTAATATGTTTGAAAGGTGTGCATCAATTATAAATGGGTATTGAGACAAAAGTTCTTTAAGTCCGACAAGAGCACTTTGTTTAACCCCAGCATTATAGTGATGCATCTGTGACAGCAGATCCTATAAATAAAAATACAGATTTTTAGATGAAAATAATTTCAAATAAAGATGCTAACTAAAACTATTCTAGGAAACTGACATTCCTTGGACAAAGTATTGAATAAGTAATGTTTAAATGTTACTTAGCTTTAAGGTCAGAAACATTGTTTCTTAACTTTAAAGTAATTTTCAGCATAATAAAAAGTTTATTAGTTTAAATTTGTTTACATTAAATTGCATGCAGGCTGAGGTACTCTGATTTAAAATGAAAGTGATGGACATAATTTATTGCAGATCTACTATGTGCCAAACATTATGATCAGTTCGTTTATAAGCTCCTAACTTAAGCCTTTTCTGCCTTTTAAATCGTTTTCCATGATGAATGTGGATTTTTATTTAGAGGATGCCAGTAGACAATCTGACTCATAGAATAATTTATGCAACACTTTAAACATGTAACTTCAGGTATGTTATTTACTCGTCAGAGGTAAAAGGTAAGACTCAAAAGTTTTTATCAGAACAAAAGTCATCATCAGACCATTATTCCTAAAGAGCCATAAAGTAGAAATAAACTAAATGTTGACTCAGGGATTCCTCTGGAGTAATGAACAATGTTCTAACATTAGATTTATATAGTGGCATAACTCTGAATATTGTAAAAACAAACAAACATGAAAATGTAAAGTTTAGATAGGTGAATTTTATTATGGGTAAACTTTATATCAACAAAGTTGTTATACTTTTATGCAAAATTATTGCTCAGACTTCAAGTGTTTGCAACTTGAGCATTCTTTATTCAAAAATCCATAATCCAAAGTCTATAATGCTACTGAATCTGAAACTCTTTTGAGTAGCATAACACATGTGGGAAATTCTATACCCGACCTCACATGATACACAGCCATCAAAAACAAACACACTAAAAATACTGTATAAAATTTCAAGTTATATGTATTAAGTGTATATGACACATAAACTTAACTGTTTAAATATCAGTCCTTTCTCCAAGAGAGCATATAATGCATATGCAAATACCCTCAAATCTAAAATCAAAAACTCTTCTGATCCTAAGCATTTAAGAAGAGTTAATCTATGCTGTGAACCAATGATAAACTGTGGTACACAGGTTCAAAAATGAATACAGCCAGGTACTAGTGACTCACACTTGTAATCCTAGCTACTCAAGAGTCTGAGATCTGAGAATCACCGTTTAAAGTCAGCTGAAGCAGAAAAATACATGAGACTCATCAAAAATTAACAACTAAAAATACTCAAGTAGCAGAGTGCTACCTTGAGCGAAAGGCTAATGGACAGCCAGCTATAAAAAAACAGCTGGGAAATTAATTACCAAAAAGTTGATATCAAGAGGATTATTGAGTACAAGGCCAACCTGCACTGTATAACATTTGTTAGGCCAGTCTGAGCTACATGGCAAAACCTGTCTCATTAAAAAATGAAAAAAAAGGGCTGGGGATATGGCCTAGTGGCAAGAGTGCCTGCCTCGTATACATGAGGCCCTGGGTTCGATTCCCCAGCACCACATATACAGAAAACGGCCAGAAGTGGCGCTGTGGCTCAAGTGGCAGAGTGCTAGCCTTGAGCAAAAAGGAAGCCAGGGACAGTGCTCAGGCCCTGAGTCCAAGGCCCAGGACTGGCCAAAAAAAAAAAAATGAAAAAAAAATTGACACACCTAACATAACAGAAAGTTAAACTTACAATTTTTTTCCAAGTGACATATATTAAAATCATCAAATGAGTATACTAAGGAGAAATCACTATGAGTTTCATTTAGAAAAATTTTCTGAAAGCAGGTAAGACACAGTTCCAAGATCAGATGAACAGGGTAACAGATAAACTCCAAAGTCATCTATCCATAAACCTTGTGACCTTAGGCTAAACATTTACCCTAAGATTTAAAACAACTTTTCACAAAAGCAGATTCAACATGATTTCAAAGAAAATCTTATTTTATCAATATAAGATTTACAATTTACCTTTATGTTAAGTTTTCTATTGTTTGTTGGAAGTATTCTATCTTCTTTGAGTTGTTCAGGCAGATTTATTGTCTTTGTTCTAAAGTTTGTAGCAGTAGCATTTTCTAACTTGGACTTCTTTTTACCAACTTTTAGTTTTACTTTTTGAAAATCATCTTGGCGTTTCCTTTTTTTAGTCATGATTAAGTGCTGTATCAAAAAGAATTTTAAGAGAATAAACACAACAAATGACAGAAGGATAAAAACATTTTCCAACATTCCTATTACTCTAACACTTCAAGCATAACCTGTATCATGGCCAACTGTGATTATGCCCAAGGATCAAAAAATTGATAGAAAGTACTGTTAAGTGCAAAAAAAAAAAATTTAGTCAAGAAAGACTATAAAAGAGACAAGTGGAGCACAAGTACAGCAGAAGTCTTGTCACTGCCTTTGCAAGGTTTTTAAGTTGTGTCACATTTTCTAAGGGTAAATGGACACATTATGAAATGATTTCCTTCTCTGTACATAGGAAAGCAACAGAGACTTGATATAGATACATCCTGTATCTGCTGGGAAGCTCTTGGCCCTCCCAAGGCCTCAAGGTAGTTTTAAGAAAATAAAGGTCGAAAATGCTAATGTATAAAGTAGCTGATGATTAGTAAAAGCTTCATGAAACAAAGCTGGGTGCTTAAAAACAGGTAAGAAGATAATGGGTATGTTTTTTACTTAAAAATTTTTTTTTCCTTTACTGTCAAAGTGAATTATAGAGGGGTTACAGTAAGGCAGTGAGTACATTTCTTGTTCAACTTGTTACCTCCTCCCTCATTTTTCCCCTGCCTTCCCCGCCGCCCCCTTAATAGGCATTTTTGAGCAAGGAAAAACTGTTAAGGTCAGGAAAGCCTGGAACAACAGAAGTGAAGTCACTAGCAATTTCAAAATCTGGCAAAATTTATATTAGATATAAAAGGTAAATGCATCCCTTCAAAGAAGAAAGGCATCAGGCTAGGGTGATGAGCATAAAAGCTCAAGGACAGCACACAGGCCCAAGTTCAAACTCCACCACTGACAAAAGAAAAAAAGAAAGGCATTATGAAAGGAAATACAATAGAGGAACAACAACAACAACCAAAAAACCACAAAGATTAGCTAAGCCATTATTTTGATAAATAACTCCAGCATAACCATGTCACAAATTCTAATTTATAAAAATCTTTAACCTGTGTCTCCTACCCACTTGTACACCACTATTATTTAACTTAGAACAGCTTCTCCACTGAAGTCCCTGTTTATCTCTAGCCTACTCTTTAGTTGACTACCCACAGCCACCAGATAGCTCTTTCTAACTACATTATCTGACAAAGGCTCGGGAGCTTTCAGTTGTTCTATACTCATAAAAAGTAAAAATTCATTACCATGACTAATTAAGTATTCTACTGTGGCCCTGACCATCCTCTCACAAACAAACTTGAATTTAAAACCTGGCTTCCTCCATCTGGAACCCATTCAACTCTTCCTGAAGCCTATATTCCACATGACAAAAATAATGAAGCCAGGGCTGGGGATATAGCCTAGTGGCAAGAGTGCCTGCCTCGGATACACGAGGCCCTAGGTTCGATTCCCCAGCACCACATATACAGAAAACGGCCAGAAGCGGCGCTGTGGCTCAAGCGGCAGAGTGCTAGCCTTGAGCGGGAAGAAGCCAGGGACAGTGCTCAGGCCCTGAGTCCAAGGCCCAGGACTGGCCAAAAAAAAAAAAAAAAAAAAAAAAAAAAAAAAAAAAAAATAATGAAGCCAGGCAAAGTGGCTCACACCTTGTAATCTAGCTACTTGGGAGGATGAGATTAGTGGGACTAGTTCAAAGCCAGCCTGGTCAAAAAGCTCATGAGATCTATCTCAACAAATAAAAAGCTGAGCGTGGTGCTGTGTACCTGTCATCCTAGCTAGGAAGTTAAGTGTAAATGGCACTTACATGTAAAGAGGGCTGCTGACATGGCTCAAGCGGTAAAATGCCTGCCTGTCAAGCACAAAGCCAAGAATTCAAATTCTAGTACTTCCATACAAAATACTAACCCTTCACCTTATTTTTTTAAGATAAAAAGAAAAGTATTCACTTTTGCAAGATTAAAAAAAAGATTTAAAAAAATTATAAATTTAAAAAAAAAAAACAACCCAGCTGGGGGTACCTGTGGCTCACAAATGTAATCCTAACTACTCAGGAGGCTGAGATCTGAGGATCAAGGTTCAAAGTCAGCCCAGATAAGAAAGTCTATGAGACTCTTATCTACAATTAACTATCAGAAAAAGTCAGAAGGGGAACTACGACTCAATAGAGGACTAGCCTTGAGCACAAAAGTTCAGACAATTCCCAGACCTGGATTTCAAGCCCCAGGACCTAGTGCAAGGCTGAGAAACTCAAGTTTCAGATTCAAGTTCAGGAAACTCAGAAGCCAACTAAGGCATTATATTCAAATTCACATGACTGCAGGATTTTACTACCGTAGGTCCCCTGAGCTAGAATGTGGCTATACAGGCTAAAAGTTTATTTTAAACCCAGCATAATGGCATATTCCTACAGTCCCTGCTATGCAGAAAACTCAGGCAAAGCAGACAGACTGAACCCAGATGTTGGTCTGGGCAACCTAGCAAAATTTTCATTTGGGGGCAGAAAGAAGCTACTTCTAGAACTAGATTGATTCCTACTCAAATTCTGCCACCGTTCAGTTGTACTTAACCACTATGTCTCAAGGACAGGGAGAGGAACAATACCTGCCTCAAATCATCCTTTGATGTCAGTGAAATAGATGAGTTCATATTTGTAACTGTCAAAAATGTACCTAAGAAGTCTTATGAAATATATATATGGTAAGAGCAAAAATGTGCATGTGTTCATGAAGTCTCATAATCTGAACATACTGGGCAGAACATGAGAAACATGTGCTCATTAGCAATGTGAAGGTAGTCCTAAGCTCATGTTAATAGATGTGGCTCAGAAAGATCTATTACTCCATCCTTTTCATTAGGCAGGAGGAGAGGGATTCATTAAGACTAAACTCTTCTGTTATTAATACTGGAACTAACAGGACTGGAAGACTGAGGCAAAATGGTTCGATTTATTTCACTTACCCTGATATCAAGTTTTTATTTCTAACAGAAATAAAGTCCCGATATTCATCTGGCTTCTATTAATACAAAAATGGTTTCAAGAAGGCACTTTGTGAACTTTTATTACAGTTTTTTCACCAGAGATGAAAGTAAACTGCACAGAACTCTGTCACAGGCTGGGAATATGGCCTACTGGTGGAGTGCTTGCCTCATATACTGGATTCGATTCCTCAGCACCACATGTACAGAAAAAACAGTAAGTGGCGCTGTGGCTCAAGTGGTAGAGTTCTTTCTAGCCTTGAGTAAAAAGAAGCCAGGGACAGTGCTTAGTCCATGAGTTCAAGCCCCAGGACTGGCAAAAAAAAAACACTGTCTCACATAGACACAACCCCTAGTCCTCAGGGTTCTCTTTTAACCTAATGTTGGGTCTCCAACAGCGCCTACTTCCAATTGCCAAATTATCCATCATTTAGTATCAGACTGTCAAATTTATGCCTTACCACCCATTATCTTGTGTCCACTCCATTTGAGAAGTGGAAAAACTTGTTTTATACTAGGTACTTTTAAAAATCGTTTAGCATTTGCTCTTTCACTTAAATATATTTTCACAGCACAGCAAATGAAATCGGTCTCTCTCTTCTCCAGTTGATTTTGAAAAGGTGGCCGCTCCACATGCAGGGACCAAACTCACATCGCTGCTCCCCTGCTGCTGTGAACCCCAATAGTTCTGAAAAATCATTTCTCATCTTCCTTCGGCAGATATCGCTACAAACAGCTAGTGTACTAGGCATTCAACTGAACCGAATTCCAATTGGTTTGCCTGCCAATCACCGTATTACCTACCTGTCCTCATTTCCAACTTCCCCATCCCCCCCCAAAAAAATAAAAACCAAGGAGAGCCAGCACAGTGCGCTCAGCATGGATGGTTCCCTCTCCAATACCTGCCACTCGAGGGTTTCTCCAAACTCCATGAAGGACCAGAAGCAGCAAAATTCCGACAAGAAGGGGCAATGCAGCAATCAGCCAGGGGCCGGGGAAAGGAGATGTGGGCTGGGGCCTGCCCTCCCCCTACTCTGCGTTACCAGTCCAGCATCCCCACACGGAAAACCTCCGAGATCGGGGGCGAGGGGCAGTGTTTAATTTAGAAACTGTCATTCCTGCCGCTTGTGTACGTCAGTTAGCACCACGATCGGGGACCAGGGGGCTCGAGCCACTCTCCGTGGCCTACAAACTCCCCGAGACCCGAAAGCGCGCAAACCCGCCCGGCCCGGAGACGCCTCGAGGGAGACGGGGGCGGGGCGCCGCGCACGGACCCGATCCGTGGAGGAGCCACCGAGGAGACCCCGGGGCCGTCCGCCCGCCACGAGTCTGCCACAAATCCGTCACGAGCCCGCCACGGCCCGTCACGGCCCGTCACGGCCCGCCCCGCCGCCTGGGCCGCGCGCCCACCGAGGGGCGACGACCCGCGCGTCAGGAGGCCCAACCCAGCGGGTGGCGGCCGCTCACCTGAGGAGCCGGCCTGAACCGGCAAGCCGAGGCGGAATGGAAGAGCGTGTGAGCAGAAGGCCACGAGGCGACAGCGTGGGCAGACCAGACAGAGCCTGACGGTCCCCGAGCGTGTTTTCAAACCGCTTCGACCTCACGCGGCCGCGTCTCCTTCCGCCGCCCGGAAGTCGCCCCCCCCCCCGCCGCGCCGCACTCACGTGACTGCAGACTGCAGCTCTGCGCAGCCAGGAGGAGGGAAACTGGAGATGTAAGCCACGCCTCCACGGGGGCGGAGCCACGCCGGAAGTCGCCGGGGAGGGGCGGAGTCTGTCCGGCACGTCTGGACAAAGCAGGGATCTGAGGTCTTAGCCAAGTTCTATCTGACCTGTGTCCCAGGTGAGCTGTGAGCATTCTTCTTACTCCAGTGGATCACGGTTCTTCAGACCTGGAGACGCATGCAGAGGAGAGTATAAAATGAAATGAGTGGAGCAAAGGAAAAGTTTAGGGACCACGAGGATAGAATTTCAGGGGACCTTAACCTGGAATAAAGAAGAACAGATAAGTATTCAAAGCAAGGCAAAATACACCTAACAGGTAGGGCCTGGCCTGTAATTCCTACTGAAAATATGTGGGCCTAGAGAAGTTAAGGAAGAGAATGAAATGCTTCGATAAGGAGATGAAAAGGGAAGGACAAAGATCCTTTCAGGGGTAGCCTTGCCCAAGATTGACATGGTAGCCTGAAGGAAAAAACTCCCAAATATGGAGCATTGGCCTAAATTTGTCTCTACAGTTTACCAGACATATGGTAGCTTATATTGAGCCACACTTAATATGCTAGGTAGGAATAAAACAAAGATGTCAGGAATCTGGGAGACAAAGCACTGAAATTAAGACCGCCTATTCTGCAATCAAGGTTAAAAGACCCTCCCAAGAGCCCATCCTAACTTGCTGGCAACACACCCACAATCAGTCTTGGATCTTCCATAAAGGCAAATATATGGAAGTCATTGGCGTTACATGGTATTCAAAACTGTGAGACTGTATTAGAAAGGAAAAGGGTTGTGGGCCAGACATCTGCTCTGAGCTCTATCCAGAATGGTATCTATCAGCTTAGTTAACATTTCCTTCAGATACCAAAAATACCCACATAGTTCAAAATCCAATTCCTTAATATCCCTCTGGAAATATTCTTCCTACAACTTCTTCACCTCAAAGAGCAAGTCCATTTTGCCCACTAACTCAAACCCAAATCTAGGTTTCTCTCACAACTTACATCTAATTCATCTGGAGTTACTGTTGACTACCTTCAAATGCTACCTGACTGCCACCACTTTCCCTACCTCCCCAGCTCCCCCCAGATCATATCACCTCTTCATCACTGTAGGAAATCTCAGAACAAGTCTTTCTGCTTCTATCATTGACTCTCTTTTCCCTTCAATATGTCATTAGAGAAAGTGTATGATTATTTTAAAGTATAGGTCAGATCAGGTCTCTTTTTGTAAAGCCCTTCATTGGCTCCTCTTTCATCAGGAAAAAAATGGCAGAGTCCTTCTGATGGTTTCAAGGTCTTCTGTATCCTGCACACAACCCTCAGCCTCCGAGCACTCCTACTCTCTTCTTTACACTGTGCTTCAGCTACACTCATTTGTTTATCTAATTTATACATGAAACAAGCAGCTACATGCCATTAGTCCTTTGCTTTAGCTTTTCCATTTGTCTGATTTATGCTTTTCTCCCTTCCCTATAAATCCACAGGACTAACAACCTTTCCTTGAGCCTGCTCAAATATCTACCCAGGCACATTTATTCTGACCACCGCAGTTAAAATCAACCTACCTTGCCCCTGGGAGTAGCAATTCCTTTTTCTTTTATTATTATTTTTCTTAGAACTTATTATGTTCTAACATACTACATGATTTACTTACTATTTATCCTATCATTACTAGTATGTAAGCTCCATATGGAACCTTTGTTCTGTTCTATGTATATTAAGCCTAGAGCAGTCGTTGGTATATAGTAGGCCCTTGAATAAATGCCTAGAAACCCCTTTCTATATAGTAGCACTCAAACACAGTAGCTCTTACGGTTGCCCAACTTTTTGCTCTAAGACAAAGGTAACATACTCAGCCAGGTAAGCAAGCTTGGTGGCAGCTTGGCTGACAGCAGTACTCATGACCTGGATAAAAGAAACATGCCATCTCTAGCAACAGCAAACTTTTGTCATAAAGGAATGCAAATCTCATTTTCAAGCACATCCCAAAACATTTATAAGAAATCTGATCTTTTAAGTATTTGTGTGGTGATTTTAATATCATTGTGCCCCAAATGACTTTTGTGTTAAATACACTTAGTCCTCAGCTGGTAGCTTATGAGAAGCAATTGTTTTTGATGGAGCCAGTTTTATCAATGGTTTAACCAACCCTTTCGTGAGTTCATATTTAATAGTCTATAAAGAGGTAGGGCCTAATCAGAAAGAAGTAAATCATTGGTTGCATGCATGCCTTCCTAATGTGTCCCTGGACTCTTCTGTATCTTTTCTACCATGAGGTGAGCAGCTCTGCTTTGCTATACCCTAGTTGCTATGATTCTCTACCTTAGCCGAGTGGACATAGCAATGAAACCAAGCTGAACATGACCTGAAACAACTGAAATTGTGAGCCAGAGTAACTTTTTCCTCCTTTAAGTAGGTTTTCACAGTGCTGAAAAGTGACTAACACAATCAGTGAGCAAATGCATTTTACATTTTCTGGCTGATTTTTAAAACTCTGTGTGCCGAACAAACTATGAACAGGTTGCTAGTTTACTACTATCTCTAGTTTATGATATGGAAAGTATATACATAAAAACAGGCTTGGGGCTGGGAATATGACCTAGTGGTAGAGTGCTTGCCTCGCATACAGGAAGCCCTGGATTCGAGTCCTCAGCACCACATATATAGAAAAGGCCAGAAGTGGCGCTGTAGCTCAAGTGGTAGAGCGCTAGCCTTGAGCAAAAAGAAGCCAGGGACAGTGCTCAGACCCTGAATTCAAGCCTCAGGACTGGCCAAAAAAAAAAAAAAAAAACTCACAAAAAACAGGCTTTTCCTAACTCTTTTTAACAAGTGAATTCAACAATTACAGGGATTGTCTGATACCATATCAGAATACAAATACCAAGAGAAAATTTATTATAAACAAAATGAGAATTCAGAAAGAACAGTGATACAAACTTAATATTCACATATTGATAGTCTTCACCTACACAGATATTAACCTGTTAGAAGATGGTAAAAAGGACCTGTTTAAAATAGCAGTCAAGCCAGGCACTGATGTCTCAGACCTGTAATCCTAGTTTCTCAGGAGGCTGAGATCTGAGGATCGTGGTTTGAAGCCAGTCCAGGCAGGAAAGCCCTTGAGACTCTTATCCCCAATAAACTACTCAGAAAAAAAAAAAATCTGGAAGATGCTGTGGCTCATGTAGTAGGGTGCTAGCCTTGACCAAAAAAGTTCAAGGACAGTGCCCAGGCCCTGAGAATTTCAAGCCCAGGATCAGCACACACACACACACACACACACACACACACACACGAAAAAAAAAGAAAAAGAAAAGAAAAATATTAAAATAGTAACCAAAGCCGATATAATTCTATTGATTGGGTTAGAATATTCAACATCCTGAAGGTGATACTTCTTAAAACTTAGTACATTATAAAGGCAGCATCTCAAGTAAGTAGTATAAAGCTGACTAGATTACATAAACAGGGAAGCATTTGAGTATAGTGAAACCTCTCTTCTCTGTTGATTTTTACATTCCAGATATGACCAATAGTGTTATAAAATGGTCATCAAGTAAGCTTATTTTTAGTTTTTTTTTAGGAACCTACATACTGATTCCCATAGTGGTGACACTGGTTTACATTCCCACCAACAGCGTATGTGGTTCTTTTTTTCCCACATCTTTGCCAGCTTTTATTTGTTTGCTTTTATGATTTTCCTTCTGACTGGGGTGAGATGGAATCCTAGTGTAGTTTTGAGTTGCATTTCTTTATGGCTGAGGATGCTGAACATTTCTTTATATATTTATTGACCATTTTACTTCTGACTACATTTTTTCATGAATTTATTGGCCATTTGTTCCTTTTTTCTACTGCCTTTTCAATTCATTTTCCCATTTGTTAATTTGATTACTTGTTTCTTTACTATTTGTTTAGCCTTTTGTATGTTCTGAATATTAATCCTTTAGCTGATGAAGAGTTGACAAACTTTTTCTTCCATTCTCTAGCTTATTTGTGTGTGTGTGTGTGTGCTGCACACTCACAGGTACCAAGATTTGAACTGAAGGTATTGTGCTCTTGCTCACCTTTCTTGCTCCTGGCTGGTACTCTACCACACAAGCTATGACTCCAGTCCAGATTTTTAGTGATTAGTTAGGGATGGAGTCTGGAGGATTTTTCAGCCTGGAATGACTTCACACTGTGATCCTCCAGTTCTGGTTACTGAATAGCTTGGATAATATATTCTTCAATCTCTATGTATTTGAATGTTTTCAATTGTATTGTGTCAATTGTATCAATCCACAATCAAATCAAACTAGAAATCAACCACGGAAAATCTTGAAATACAGGGAGATTGAGCCATTACGTTGTTGAATGATCACAGTAGGGTCACTGGAGAAACAAAGGGGGAAATAAAACAATTACTTCACCTTAAAATAATGTTGTTTTCTGTCACTGAGATGAATTTCTTCTTTTTTTCTTTTGTCAGTTATGGGTTTTGAACTCAGGGCTTGGGAGATGGCCCTGAGCTCTTTTACTCAAGGCTAGCACTCTACCACTTTGAGCCAAAGCAGCACTTTCAGTTTCCTGGTGGTTAATTGCAGGTAAGAGTCTTACTGATTTTCCTGCCCAGGCTGGCTTTGAACCAAAATCCTCAGATCTCAGCCTCCTGAGTGAGTAGGATTATAGATGTGAGACACTGGCACCCAGCTCTTAGATTTTGTTACTAAACATTAGTATTCGTTTAACCACTTGACAGACTCTATACCAAGATTCTTGTGCATTAATTTGTTCCATTTTCATAGAATCCTATGAGCATTACTCACAGAAACATGAGACTTTTATCCTGTCTCCTGGCTCTTCTCCGGTCACCATGGCATCCCGCTTCAGCTCTCCATTGGAACTGATCTGGTTTGTTGGTATTGTTTTCCTGCTTTCTGGCAGTGGTGGCTCATGCCGATAATCCTAGTTACTCAGAAGGCTGAGATCTGACAATAGCAGTTCAAAGCCAAGCTGGGCAGGACAAGCCCTGAGACTATCTACAATTAACCTCCAGAAATCCAGAAGTGGTGCTGTGGCCCAAAGTGGTAGAGTGCTAGTCTTGAGCAAAAGAGCTCAGAGACAGGAGCCAGACCCCAATTCTAGCCCCACAACTAACAAAAACAAAACAAAAAAATAACATTGACATAGTCTCAGATTTGTGACCTATAGAACTATGAGATAATAAATGGGTATTATTTTAAGCTATCATGTCTGTGGTAAATTATCACACCAAAAATTGTAAAATAATACAGATATACTGATTTCTTCCAAACTGAGCACCAGTTACTGCCAAAGCACTTGAAATGAAGGATGTTATGGAAATTCCCAAATATGTAGTACTATACAATGGGCACACTTAATATTAAGTATACTTCATACAAAAAACAAAATTAAGGCAGAGAAGCATGAGTTGTTCCAGGCCAGCCTGGGCTATATGGAAGACCATGTCTCCCTGAACACATAAACACACACACACACACACACACACACACACACACACATACACACACAGAATTACTGTTTCATTGAAGGCTCTCTTGGTGATTAGTAGCAAGAAGTAATTCAAACAACCAGACTAAAGGTGGTTTCCTTTAAGAGTGCACATAAAAATCTCCCAGACCAGCATAAATAGATAATAAACTCAGTCATTCCACATGAAGCAGATAACATTTAGGAAAAAGTTTCCCTTATAGCACCAAGCAAGAGCAGAGTGAAAATAAACATAAAAATAGATAATGTCAACAAATTAACTAAAGTTAAATGCCCCATTTCCCTTCAACTCCACATGTTCATGGCTCATTTGATAAAGCTCTCCCTATATCTGATTATGTAGAATCTATGTCACTTCAAATTTTTAAAAAATATGTAGAGCAGCAATGGTAATGGGAAAAAGGAAAGAGGGAGACGTTTAAGCCCCAGTACCAGCGCAATAAATAAATAACAATTTTTTTTCATTAGAACCATTCTTTATATATTAAAAGCCTCTAAAGACACTCGCATACCACCAACTAAAACAATTTTGCCCATGTTTACCATTTAGTTCGTTCATTGGTTGAAACTTAACAGCGTTGTATTTATGATATCATGAACATAAGCTATGATACATAGCTAAATGATAACAGGAGTAATAAAGGGAAATTTTTTTTTTCAGATTGCTTAATTCCAGTTGTCCATGGATGGGCTGGTCACTCAGGATTAAATGTCATCTCTTCCACCAAGACTTTTCTCACTCTTCTCCCTGTTTCTTTTTGAAGAAAAACAACTATCTTCCATACTTTCAAATTATTGATCATGTTCTTCCCAAAATTCTTTTTCATTGGCATATGGTTCAGTTTTGTTTGTAATTCTTGCAGGTGCTACTTATTAATTCTATGGTTTTGGGCCATTCACTTTGATTTTTTGAATCTTATTATTTCAGTTTCAAGGAGGTTCAGAGATGATAGTGGAGAGTCTGGTCTTTTGGCTTCCATGTTGGTTTAAGTTCCTAAATAACAAATTTAATAAATGCCTTTTGTTCTCACCATCCCCCCAAAAGGACCTTTTAATATCTTTCTCTGTGCTCAGTCATTAAATAGTATTTGAGTTCTTTTGTTCCTTTTTAGTATTGTTTGCGTGCATGCATGTGTGCTTGCATACATGCATACCTGTGTGTGTGTGTATGTGTGTGTATGAGAGAGAGAAAGAGAGACAGAGAGAGACAGAGACAGAGAGAGAGAATACTGGGTCTTGAACTCAGGGCCTGGCTGTTGTCTTCAAGGATAGCACTCTACCACTTGAGTGCTTCACTTCTAGCTTTTTGGTAGTTAATTGGAATCTCACAGAGCTGGGCACTGGTGACCCACACCTCTAATCCTAGCTACTCAGGAGCCAGCCTGGGCAGCAAAATCTGTGAGACTCTCATCTCCAATTAACCACCAGAAAACAGGGAGTGGTGTTGTGGCTCAAAGTGGTAGAGCACTAGCCTTGAGCACAAAAGCTCAGGGAGTGTCCAGTACCTAAGTTCAAGCCCCATGACTGACAAATAATAAAAAGACTCTTGCAGATTTTCCTGCCTGGGCTAGCTTTTAAACACTATCCTCAGATCTCAGCATCCTGAATAGCTAGGATTATAGGCAAGAACCACTGGTGCCCAGCTAAATGCATATATTTAAAAGCATATAATATAATGTTTAATACCCACATACAAAGAAAAAGAAACAGCAGAGGAGAAAATTAATACATTCATCATTTTACATAGTTACTCTTATATGTGTTGTTCTATTAACTTATTTTAAGAGTATTTAATTATTTCATCACAGTATGTTTTTAGAAAGTGTGTTAATGAGGAGTGATATTGCCTTTCCATAAAATATATGTGCCAATTAGATGCTATCTAGGGCATGCTAATGGAAGTGTGGCTCTTTTTATTACAATTAAATATTTACCATAGTAGAATTTAAAATTTACCTTATCAAAAACCACTGCTCATTGTAAAGTATTCATAACAATTATTTTCCAGCCCCTCAGACTGTATATAGCCACATTAGCATATGTCTAAGACAGAGCAGTCTGGGCTCTTTCTGGTCTCCCTCAGGAATTGCATGTTTTACTTTTTTGCTTAGAAACCCTATTAACCTTCCCATATTACAATATTTTTACATTGTCACCTTTATTTCATATTCCTTGCTCACTGCATAAACACGTTTACAAAATGAGCAGACTATATCTATTTTTAAATAATACACATTTTATCCTCACAAAGCAATTGTATGTGGTATATTTACCAATACTAGATATTAAGATACTTTTAAATATTTTCCATCACTATTGTTCACATGGCTGTTACAATTTTGAACTAAATAAATCAACATCAGAAATTACTTCCAAAGCCTGAAAAAAAAAAAAAAAAAGAATGGCTATTAAATAATTCCTTCGAATCCAGAGGTAGGAATCTTCCTTCTGCCAAAGGCCATTCAAGGGTATATAAAATTTTCAACTTAAAAATTAGCCTTCTAGAGGTTGGGAATATGGCCTAGTGGCCAGAATGCTTGCCTCATATACATGAAGCCCTAGGTTTAATTCCCCGGCACCACATATATAGAAAACGGCCAGAAATGGCGCTGTGGCTCAAGTGGCAGAGAGCTACCTTTGAGCAAAAAAAAAGCTAGGGACAGTGCTCAGGCCGAGTTCAAGGCCCAGGACCGGCAAAAAAAAATTAAAAATTAAAATTAAAAATTAGCCTTCTAAGCCGAGTGCTGGTGGCGCACACATGTAATCCTGGCTACTCAGGAGACTGATATCTGAGGTTTGCAGTTTGAAGCCAGCCCATACCCAAATTAACCACACAAAAAAAACCATAGGTGGTTCTGTGGCTCAAAGTGGTAGAGCACCAGTCTTGAGCAATAGAGCTCAGGGAAAGCTCCCAGGCCCTGAGTTCAAGCCCCACCACTGACCAAAAAAAGAAAAAAAAATAGCCTTCTAGCCAGGCACTGGTGGCTTATGCCTGTAATCCTAGCTACTCAGGAGATGATAGAGCACTACCCTTGAGTCCAAAAGCTCAGGCACAGTGCCCAAGCTCTGAATTCAAGCCACAGGAATGGCACACACACAGAGAAACATTTAGCCTCCTGTTTGGTTAACCATTTAATTACCTCACCCCTAATGTTCTGGCTAGAACTGCTTTTCTTTGCTGAGGTGTGTGATGCTAGCTGGTCTTGCTGATGTTGCTTTGGCTGGTTTGTGTCCATCCGTCTGGAGCTCAGTCATCTCTGAGATGCTAAGTTCTGAAAAGAATTGCTTCAATTGTTTCAATGCATGGCTCCTTAAAGTGGGAAAGTCATCGTTTATGTAATGTTCATAGAACTCAAGCAGTGAAGGTTGTTGTACCTACCACTTCAGCTCATATTTGCTTTGTAGTGGAATGATTTCGTGTTTTAAGTTATTGAGCCCATCAACTGGTTTCACATTGAACAGTTTTGTGAAAGTGTTCAATTTCATTTGTTTATTTTTCATGTCTTGGAATCTTACTTTAAATGCTTCCATTAACTTTGCACATTCACCAGTATATTCAAGTTTTGTAGAAGGCTTTGATCCTTCTAGAGCTGTACTTTCCACGGCCTTAGTTTAGCTGCAAATGATTTCACCTTTGAATCTAGGGAGCTAAGAAGCTGGTTAGGGAGCTGAGAAGCAGCTTGATAGCCACTTGCTATCACTGAGTTCCCTGACAGGATTTCCCTTCATCTCGATGAACCGCTTGAATTCATCTGCAGTTGAAGAAACCTCATGAACATTTTCCTCTACTCAGCAACCTGGCTTCAGAGAGTGACAAACAAGATCACTGTACTCAGAATCAAGGGGTGTCAGACTCTGTTCTTTACAAAATTTATGCATGACACTACCATTGATAATACATTGCTGACCTGAAATGCCTGTGGGCAGACTTTCTTGGTGTATGATGCACTGGTAGACAAATTACATTCCTTAGACTGAGACAATTAAGTTCTTTCTTGACAAGTGCAATTAACCCTTTGTGCAAGCCAACCATGGCCATTCAATGTTTCCAATGTTTTTCATTGATAAAACAAGCCTCTCAAATAAGTCCTTGCCTTTTGTGCCTTCCATGACTTCCAGTGACAGCAAACTCTGTAGTTATCCCATGAACAAAAGAGAAAATTTGGAAATCTCCTGCAAAATCCTTTGATGGTTTTCCAGTATCTTGTGCAAAGTAAGTAATCTGATCTGAAAGCATTCTCTGAGACAAGCTAATAGTATGAAATAAATTTATGTCTCTGTTGCTAACAATTTCAAAGTGGACACACTTTCCATGTGAGGCCTCAGCTTCTTTTCAATTTTACCCCCTACAGAACTCGTCTGAATAACGTTGTCTCTGTCACAGGCCTAGTGAAAACAGAGCATCGCGATTTCAAAGTTGGCTGAAGAACACTGATTTTCACCATGGATATTTGGCCTCCTGATTCATTGAGTTTAGCAGATTTTGAGCTATAATGAAGCTCCAGACTGGTTTTCACCATTATTAGTAATGCATAGTCACAAACTAGATACACAGGTTTGCCATCAACTTACCTCAAAAACAACAATAACAAAAGATCATTTGTTCATTTCTCTTGGAAAGATAATACTGTGTATTAACTTTCCTTTATGGTCACCATTTGTAGGATGTCATATCACTCAACATAAATAATTACACAATGTGATGTTATTATTTTGTTTTGATCAATATTCTAATACTGCATCTCCATTTCGGAAGGTATCCAATGTTAATATCAACCATTCTTTAGGTCTTTTCTGTGTACTGCAATTTCCTCCACCACTTGAGCTATACCTCCACCTCTATGCACTAGAATTCTCTCAATTCTTTTTTCTTTATCAGTATGGGGCTTGACCTCAGGTCCTAGGCACTGTCCCTGAGCTTTTGCACTCAAGGCTAGCACTCTACCACTTTGACAGTACCATTTCTGGATATCTGGTCATTAAATGGAGATCAAAGTCTCAGGAACTTTCCTGCCTGGGCTGACTTCAAACTGTGTTCCTCAGATCTCAGCCTCCTGAGTAGCTAGTATTTACAGGCATGAGCCACCAGCGCTGGGCTGAATTTTCTCAATTGTCACTAGAGATTCATTTGGGGGAGGATTGTTGATCATGGAAATTTGGATAAAGGTTGAATTTCTGTGTGAACAGAGAAGGAGGCAACATCATTGCCAATCATCAGAGGAAAGGTCATCAATGCCACTAGGAATCTTCACATCAAATCTCTTCTCATCATCACAGTACATAAACCAGAAAGCAGACCACAGACAGTGAGTACTATAAAAAGCATCAAGTAATCAGGTTCTCTTCTGGCTGGGAAGGGTAGCGCCACAACCACCACCTCCATACCTCCAGAGGCCCAAAGTCCTCTGCTGATATCTCTGCCACACCTGTGCTTCTGTTTTGTGACTTGGCAGAGAATCCCAAGCCCCAGTCACCAGTGCAAGGAACTGCAAGCCACTGCATTTGGCATCAGATTGTAGTTCCCCACAGTTTAAAGTCCTCTGTGGGGCCCTGTTAGATATTCTTCTCTCTCTTCAATACCACTTATATCTGCTGTATGCCCAAATTTTATGGCAGTGTTTCATATGATTCCTTGAGCTGTGATTGCTCCTTATTCTTAGGCCCCTAGAAGTGTCTCCAACAATAAGTACTCTGCCAAGATGGCATCTCCCTTTCATGCTCTGAGATGAGTGGAGTGACAAAATGCCTTTCTTCATCCATATAGCAGTTGCCACGGCCTCACAAATCCCTGTACTGGGAGTAATGTTTGCTGGGAATAATGTGTGGGCTTTCCCTGTAGTTAGAACTGGTATTTGATGGGGGGGGAAAAGTCCCTCTGTTAACCTTGTTCTGTAGTCTGCAATTGACCTGTCCCTAATCAAGGAGCTGGAGTCTTGCTCTGAGCTCCGTGTTGCTTTTCTTCTGCTGGCTTTGTTTTTCTTTAGTTTGGCCTTCCTGCCACCCCTGTCCTGGTTTCTGACTCTCTTCCTCTCTTTCTTCAAAATTTAGTTTGTTTTCTGGTACAAGATTCTTCTCATTCACAGGGTAAAAATATCAGATGCTTCTAATTGAAGCACGTGTTTCATCATTAGTCTTAATAACCTGAGAAGCAGAACAAAGCAGGGGTGAACTCTCTCCCAACTACTAGGAAATGTGTGCATGAAGAAAATTGGGTAAAGGAAACTGGGAGAGCCACCAGACCATCTTGCAAGTCTGCCTCCCTAGAAAGGAAGCAGGAAGTCTTCCCTGCACTGCAGGTCTATGAAAATGTTGTCAAGATTGACAGGAAGTCCTTGAGCCAGTCACCAGCTGGGAGAATTGCTCATCTTCCAGAAAAAAGCCCATAGGATGTACTTAGTGCTCAACCACTGACCAGGATTAGCCCTTGGAAAGCAAGGTCATAGAGCAAAAACAATGATAGATTTTCACAGTGCCACAGCTGGAGCCTTTGGTAATTATTCCCTTTGCAGTGGCATATGTGAGATCTCTACAGAGAGAGAGAGAGAGAGAGAGAGAGAGAGAGAGAGAGAGAGAGAGAGAGATTTATATATAGATAGATACATCTGAATTTAGTACATGATGAATTTGACATTTCAAGTAAGCGTAGGAAAAGATGAGTCAAGAGATGGATGATTGGCTGTGGATTTGGAGCTAAACATTTCAATGATATGAACCTAACGTCTTCCCAATCTAACTTCTAAATTTAAAAAAATCTTTAGAAAAATACAGAATCTTTTTCCAAGGTATATAGGCCTTTACAAAAAAACCCCACTAAAATAAAAATCTATTACCCATTAGACTTTATAAAACTTTTAAGTTTGTCATAGTAAAAGCATGTATCCTGCAGGATAAAGGCATTCAATTATTAAAATATACACACACTGCTGGGCTCTGGTGAGTCATGTCTATGATCTCAGCTACTCTTGGATTCACAGGATCTCAGTTCAAAACCAACCCAGATAAAAAAGTTGACAAGACTCTACCTCCTAGATAGTTTAAAAATGCTAGACTGGAGACTTGACTCAAGTAGAGTAGCAGCTGAACACACATAAAGCCCAATTTAAACCCTAGTACTGGCAGAAAAAATACAAATAAATGACACATACACAATCTTTTTTTTTTTTTTTTTTGTCAGTCCTGGGCCTTGGACTCAAGGCCTGAGCACTGTCCCTGGCTTCTTTTTGCTCAAGGCTAGCATTCTGCCACTTGAGCCACAGCACCACCTCTGGCCATTTTCTGTATATGTGGTGCTGGGGAATTGAACCCAGGGCTCGTGTATAGGAGGCAAGCACTCTTACCACTAGGCCATATTCCCAGCCCCCACATACACAATCTTAACTGTCACCAAAACTAGCCTGAATAATTGATTGTAAAAAGAAATCAAAGTGATCACCAAATTTAGGAAACATTGTCATTACAAGTAAATGAAGAAATGAAAAACTTAAGATAACTACATATCATTTTAAACTATCAGTATGGGCAAACATTGAATTGATGATGACCAATATTGGCAAGAGAGAGAGATAAGAATATTCAGATACTGTGTTAGAAGAAGTGTAAATTGGTGTGGCTTTCTGGAAGGGAAATTGGACATTGATCATCAAATTTTGAAGTGATGGCAGTAAGTGGCTTAACTCTGAGATTCCAGATCTAGAAGTGTGTTCTGTAAAAATGTCCACACTTATGCATAGAGGTAGATGAACAAGAATGTATAGTATGGCAATGCTCATAGAGCAACTCTGTGATGGTAGGGATGGTGGTGCACACCTGGGACCCCAGCCCTCAGGAGACTGTGCAGGAGGATCATAAGATTGAGACTAGCCTGGTCTGTGTAGTGAGAGCCTGTCTTAAAAAAAAAAATCTAGGGCTGGGAATATGGCCTAGTTGCTTCGTATACATGAAGCCCTTGGTTCAATTCCCCAGCACCACATATATAGAAAACGGCCAGAAGTGGCGCTGTGGCTCAAGTGGCAGAGTGCTAGCCTTGAGCAAAGAGAAGCCAGGGACAGTGCTCAGGCCCTGAATCCAAGGTCCAGGACTGGCAAAAAAAAAAAAAAAAATCTAAACCAAAACAAAACACTGAAAATAGCTTCATTATTTGTCATTGGGAAGATGACTAAAACACTAGAGATTTTCATGATGCCTGTGTGCTTGGCTAGCTTCAAAGCCATAGACAAACAGAAAGACTGTGCAACAAAAAGCAAAAAACAGCCCTCAGCTCCAACGCTGGCCTCCGTGAGTGAGAGGGGAAAACCAGAGTCACAACCACACAGATTGGATTATGGGTACTACAGGACCTCTCCAATGGAAACCGTAAATGTGGAAGAAGACACTTGCAAATGGAAAGACCTCTCATGTTCTTGGGTTGGCAGAATCAAAATTGTTACGAAGGACCCTGTTGCCAAACTGATACACAGATTCAATGGAATCTTTATTAAAATTTCATTGACATTCTTCACAGAAATAGATAAAGGCAATCCTAAAATTCATATAGAGAAATAAAAGATTTCAAATGGCCAAAGCAATCTTGAACACAAAGAGCAATATGGGATGTATTACAATACCTGATGTCAAACTATATTTCAAAGCTATTTAAAAAAAACGAAGGAAGGAAGGAAGGAAGGAAGAAAGAAAGAAAGAAAGAAAGAAAGAAAGAAAGAAAGAAAAGGAGGGCTGGGAATATACCCTAGTGGCAAGAGTGCTTGCCTTGTATACATGAAGCCCTAGGTTCGATTCCTCAGCACCACATATATAGAAAAGGCCAGAAGTGGCGCTGTGGCTTAAGTTGGCAGAGTGCTAGCCTTGAGCAAAAGGAAGCCAGGGACAGTGCTCAGGCCCTGAGTTCAAGCTCCAGAACCGGCAAAAAAAAAGAAAAAGAAAGAAAAGAAAAGCACCTGAGTGGGGATGGAACAAGCCTGTAATCCTAGCTACTCAGGAGGCTGAGTTGTGATTATCACAGTTCAAAGCTAGCCCAGACTGGAAAATCTGTGAGTTTCATCTCCAATTAACTACCAAAAATCCAGAAGTGGTTCTGTAGCTCAAGTAGTAGTATGGTAGACTTGAGCACAAAAGCTCAAGAACAGTGCTCAGGTCCAGAGTTCAAGTCCCAGGACTGGCACCAGATAAACAAACAAAACACAGTCCTAGCACAAAAACAGACATGTAAACTAATGGAAAAGAATAGAAGATCATGAAGTAAACCCAAGCAATTTCTGCTACCTGATCCTGCACATAAAGTGCCAAAGTTATATACATTGGTGCTGGGAAACTGAATGTTCACATGCAGAAGACAGAAACTAGGTCCCTATTGATCACTCTACAAAAACCAACTCAAGGGCTGGGAATATGGCCTAGTGGCAAGTGTGCTTGCCTCGTATACATGAAGCCCTAGGTTCAATTCCCCAATGGCCAGAAGTGGTGCTATGGCTCAAGTGGCAGAGTGCTAGCCTTGAGCAAAAATAAACCAGGGAAAGTGCTCAGGCTCTGAGTCCAAGGCTCAGGACTGGCAAAAAATAAGAGAAAAACAAAACAAAACAAAACACCTCAAAATGGATCCAAGATCTTACCAAAACTTTAAAACTACTAGAAGGATACATAAAGGTAACACTTCAAGATCTTGGGAGAGGCAAGAACTTTCTGAATACTTTCTGAACAACTCTAATAGTTCAGGGAATAATAGCAATAATTGACAAATGGAGATGTATCAAATTTCAAAGCTTTTGTAAGGAAAAGAGTGAACAAAGTGAAGAGATTGACTGGGAGAAAATCTTTGCCAGATATTCATTTAACAGAGAATTGATATCCAGAATATATGAAGAAATAGAAAAAACTAAGCATCAAAAAAATCAATAAATGGTTAAATTAACTTAACACTTTTCATATGAAGAAGCACAAATGACCAATAAATATATGAAAAATACTAAACAGCCTGGATCATCTGGAAAGTGTATATCAAAACTACATCTCAGCTGGATGCTGGTGGCTCACGCCCTTAATCCTAGCTACTCATCTGAGGATCATGGTCTGAAGGCAGCCCAGGCACAAAAGTCCTTAGGACTCTTTATCTCCAATTAACCACCAAAAAGGCAAAAGTAGAGCTGTGGCTAGAGTGCTAGTCTTGAGCAAAAAAGTTCAGGGATGGTACCCAGGTGCTGAGTTCAAGCCCCAGGACAAACACAAAAACAAACAAACAAAACTCAACTTACATCTCATCCCAATCAGGATGGCTATCATCAAGAAAAACAGAAAAAAAAAATGTGGTGGATGTGGAGAAAAGAGCCTCTTGGTCAATGTTGATGGGAATGTCATAGTAAAAGTAAAGAAATTCCTCAAAAAATTAAATACAGAATTCCCATATGGTTCAGGCATACCACATCTGGGTATTTACTGAAAAGAATCAATCAGCTTACTATAGAGATACCTGTATGTCCACATTTATGGTAGCAGCATTCACAGTAGCCTTGTTATGGAATATGCTTTGATGCCCATCAACAGAAGAGTGGATGAAGAAAATGTATGTTCATATGTGTGACATATTATTTGATATCATGGAAGATATAGCTTACAAGTTCTGCTTTTGTTTTTTGTCTGCTGTGGGGTTTGAACTCAGGGCCTGGGCTCTGTCCCTGAGCCTCTTTGTGCTGAAGGCTAGCGCTCTACCACTTAAGCCACAGTGGCACTTCTGGTTTTTGAGTGTAAATGGGGATAAGAGTCACATGGGGACTTTTCTGCCCATGCTGGCTTTGAACTGTGATCCTCAGATTTCAGCCTCCTGTGTGGCTAGGATAACAGGTGTGAGCCACCAGTACCTGGCTTGTTTTTGTTTTTTGAAACAGAATTTCATCATGTAACCCAAACTTTACTAGGACTCAAGATCCTCCTGCCTGTGCCTCCGAAGTGCAGGGATTATTGGCTTGAATTGCCAGGCTCAGGCTACTTCAGAAATATATTCTAATAGCAACACTGCAAATCTGAAAAGTATGAGGTTTGATCACTTCTATTATAGTATTCAACAGTATACTATGTGTAGTTATCTGTGTTCAAAACAATCTCCCTAACATTCCCGGTGTGAAAATACTACCTTAATGATTTGAAGTTTTACCACTACTAACCACACAGGTTGGAAGCCTAGAAAAAAAAATCTGATATAGCATCTGATAGCATGTGGAAGACATACTCTGTTCTACTAAATAGATATACAGATGAATTTACCTTATGCTCTTCAAGATAATTATCAAATGCTATAGAAGATGACTTTAGTTTGAACACTATTATAATGCCAGTGCATCTGTCTGAAAAATGATGGGCTGAAGTGTCTCTAGTGATGTATATGCATTTAACAATGCTTGACAAATATAATGTGTACACTTATCAAAAGATAAGGCTATGGATTTTATGTAGGGCAAGATTTTGAAAATAACTGGTCAATCTTGTAATAGCCATAGAGATAAAATTGGTGGTAGATTTTGTATACTATTTTATAGTAGGTCATTATTTAACTGCATCTATAACCAGTGACTATGGAAAATTCCAGTGTGATTCACTTATTGTTTAGGTATATATTCTAAGGTTTAATGAAGCCAACTGCTAAGCTTCTCGAAGAGCAACTAACTATTACTGCTTTGCTAATCCTAATTTCGGATTTAAAATCTATGCCCAAGGCTGATTCTCTAAAAAAAACCAAAAAGCCCTTCACAACATTTCATCTTAGGCATCTGCATTGGTAGCTTAATTGTAGGTGCACCAAGTGGCACATTGTCATAGTTCTCTGTGGTCAAACTGGCTCTTTATTTTTATAATTTTGAGAAAATGTTGAAATTCATGCAATGACAGCCTTATCAAATGATGAAAGTGAATCTCCTACCATTTTGTTTGATTGGTATGACCTACAAAGTTCTGAAGCAGAAACTTTGAAAGTTTTGGATAAACTTCATAAAGATGTTGAAGGGGCTAGAAATGTGGCTTGTTGGTAGAGCACTTGCCCAGTATGAGGCCCTGGGTTCAATGACTTGGTACCACATAAACCAAAAAAACAAATAAAATAAAATTTAAAAGTCTCATTAACAAAAAAAGATGTTGGAAAAAATTTATAATGGGTAGTTACAATCAAATTTGAGAGATTTGTCTGTTAGACATAAATGTAGATGCTTCAAAATAAGAGATATATGGAGTACCCTGAGGAAAGGCAATGACCATATGATCATTTTTTTTTTGGCCAGTCCTGGGCCTTGGACTCAGGGCCTGAGCACTCTCCCTGGCTTCTTCCCGCTCAAGGCTAGCACTCTGCCACTTGAGCCACAGCGCCGCTTCTGGCCATTTTCTGTATATGTGGTGCTGGGGAATCGAACCTAGGGCCTCGTGTATCCGAGGCAGGCACTCTTGCCGCTAGGCCATATCCCCAGCCCCTTTATGATCATTTTTAATATGCAAGTTTACACTAAAAAATGAGAAACATCCATAAATTATGACCACTCTAATTCAGATATGATATAAATGAACATGTTTAGAATAATGCAATAAATAGGTAATTTTCCCTAGGGAGAATTATAGAGGTGAATTGTCACTATAATCTATTGAAATGATTCAAGAATCTCAACTTTCAGTCTTGTACTGGGTTGGATTTAGTACAGTATCAAAGAGGCTATTTGCTTATTTTCCTCCTCCTCCTCCTCCTCCTCCTCCTCTTCCTCCTCCTCCTCCTCCTCCTCCTCCCCCCTCCCCCTCCCTCTCCCTCCCCCCTCCCCCTCTCCCTTCTCCTCCTCCTCCTCCTGCCATGGGCGTGGACTCAGGCCCTGAGCACTGTCACTGAGCTTTCTCACTCAAGGCCAGTGCTCTATCACTTTGAGCCATGGTGCCACTCCTGGCTTTCTGATGGTTAATTGGAGATAAGAGTCTCACAGACCTTCCTGCCTGGACTGGCTTCAAACCTTGACCATCAGATCTCAGCCCCCTGAGTAGCTAGGATTATAGGTGTGAGCCACTGGCACCTGGCTCATTTACTTACTTCTATGTATATTTATTAATTAAGTTGATTTAAAAACAAATATGAAAGAAGGAATAATGCAGATTATAAATGATTTAAAATGCTCGGCACACAATTTTGAAATTATTCTAAACACCTAGTTTGCTACATTTGTGTGTATGGGGGTAGGGTTGCTTTTAATGACTTCAAGAGTGGACACCTTTTCCCATGGGTGAGAACTTAGAGAGTAAACTCCCTCTTCTCTATGGAAGTCCTTCCCATGTGACTTCAACAACTGCAATTCAAAATGCAGGTAAATTCTTGAGTTTGATGGCGCTGTGACAGCTTAGGGTATACCAGCACTCGGCTCTGCCAGCTGCTTCTCAGAAGATCAAGAGTACATGCTGTCACAGGATGCAATGCGTTAGCACTTCTCAGAGAGCTCAGGCTGCCACAAAGTGACACGCTGCAAGCCTTAAAGCTTTGAAGTCCTGTTCGCCTCTAGCATCTGGACATATCCTGGTGGATGTCTGCTATGTTGATCAAGCCAGTTTCTCCTGAGAAATGCTCTTACAAAGGTATGTCTCAAGCGTTAATTAGATTCCTTTCCATAGATGCCTGCTTCCATCCTAATTGAGCAATTGGACTTTGATCATTTTGGAACTCACTCATTGTGTAGTTAATGTACCTTGTTTATTGAATGCATTCCTCATGAGATTTGGTTCTATTATTCTTCCCTAGTTAAGCATTGAGGGCCTAAGAAAAATTCTCATTGCTGTGGCAATAAAACCATATCATTCATGAAATAGAATATTAAGTATCTCCTTATATCCTCCTTATGCAACAGGAAGAGATATTATGCTTTTTAAAAGGAAAGGGGGTATTCTTTCTACCCTACTTGCAGAGTTACTTTGCACAGTGTTCATTCCCCAGATACTTTTTCTTACAAATCTCTACACACACAATTGGAATTTCTTTTACTTCAAGAAAGTGAAAGGAAGTAGTTCATTAGTGTCATTCAGAGAAACTCAAAGGAAAAAATTTAGGTTTTCCTACATGAAGGATAAATCAAATGAATGCATAAAGAAAATGTGGTTCATATGTATAACAGAATTTTATGCAGCCTTTAAAAGGAGTAAAATTAAGATTCATGGTAAGTTGAGCACTCGTGGCTCACGCCTGTAATCCTAGGTACTTAGAAAACTGAGATTTGAGGATCACAGTTCAAAGCCAGCCCAGGCAAGAGAGTCCAAGTCTATAAGGTGCTTATCCCACCAGAAAACTGAAGTGGCTCTGTGGCTTAAAGTGATAGAGCATTAGCCTTGAGCAAAAGAGCTCAGGGACAGCACCCAGGCTCTGAGTTTAATGGAAAAAGACAGAAACAAAAGAACTCATATGCTATGATTCCACTTGTATAAGGTACCTGGAACAGTCAAATACACAAAGACAGAAAATAGAATAGAGTTGATAGAGATGGGGTAAAGAAGAAATGAGGAGTCAGTGTTTAATGGGTACAGGGTTTGGAATGATGAAAATATAGAATTGGATGTTGATAAAGGATCCTTAACAATGTGAATGTTTTTCTTGATACGGTTTCTTTTACCGTAAAGGAAAAGAAAAACCCAGAGTCAGCACACAGGCCACGCTGAGCCAGCTCAGCTCAACAATGTCACCAGGAGCCCAGCCTCTTTCTTTCAGTTTATCATCCTCAACCCTTGACTTTTGTCCTAGTGTTCATGGTGGCTGTTTCTGTGGTCCTATCTGTGTACTACATAGGAAGAGCCATACATCATCTTCTAGAGATGTTCTACATTTTCATTCAGGAAAGGAAGCCTTGGGGAGTGTCTGTTTAAAATGTACTCTCCAGAAGTTGTTTGAGATCACATGTTTTCAACTGGGAGTCCCAGAAAGTTTTGTTTTTTTTAAACTTTTTCTTTTTTTTTTTTTTCTTTTGGCCAGTCCTGGGCCTTGGACTCTGGACTCAGGGCCTGAGCACTGTCCCTGAGCTTCTTTTTGCTCAAGGCTAGCACTCTGCCACTTGAGCCACAGTGCCACTTCTGGCCGTTTTCTATATATGTGGGTGCTGGGGAATTGAACCCAGGTCTTCATGTGTGCTACTAGGCCATATTCCCAGCCCCCAGAAAGTTATTTTGCAGTACCTTCTCAAGCAGAGAATGGCACTGTTAAGGGGACTCGTGAGACTTCTGGGTAGCCAAAATTTCAGTGTCTGTGAAAGTAAAATGTAGAGGTTTGTTTTGCCTTTTTCTGGAAGCCAGCTCATACTGGATGCTGTTTGCTTGGTTTGTTACTTTTTCTTAGCCATGTGTATTGGAACTTCCCATGGGAGCATCTATCTATCTATCTATCTATCTATCTATCTATCTATCTATCTATCTATCTATCTTTGGGCCAGGCAACAGTGGTTTGCACTTGTAATCCTAGCTTCTCAGGAGGCTAAGATCTGACGATTGAGGTTCAAGGCCAGCCTGGGCAAGAAAGTCTGAGACTCTTATCTTCAATAAACTACCCCCAAAAGCTGAAAGTGGAGCTGTGGCCCCAAGTTGGTAGTGTTAGCCTTGAACAAAAGAGGCTCAAGGGACAGCAGCACCCAGGCCCTGAGTTCAAGACCCAGGATTGGGGGAGGGAGGGAGGAATCTTTGGTTCCTTTAGCTATTGCATGCAACCTTGATTTAATGATTCTAAGACACAGTTCAAGTTCACATTTTACAGTCTTGAAAACAAAACAGAGTAACAAGAAAAATAATGAAGTACTGGCACATGCTACCACATGGGTGGACCTTCAAAGAAGCCGGACATTTTACCATTCCATGTCTATGAAACATCCAGAAAAGGTAGATGGGTAGAGGCAGAAACTAGATGAGCCGGGTGCCAGGGCCTGAAGGAAGGAGAGACTGGAGTGACCACTTGCTGCGTGCACGAGGGGTTTGTGTTTTGGGGCGATAAAATGTTTCTGAGCCAGATGGAGTGGATAACTGTTGTGAACGCTGCCGAATGGTTTTCTTTTGGAAGAGGTTAGTTTTACCCCGCTGTGGGAACTTCACCTCGATCAAAACGAGAAAGCTCTTCTCGGGTCCTGGAACCGCCCAGCCGCCCTCCTTGGAGAAGGGGCCCGGTGCCCCGCCCAGTCCCACAGTGGCTCCGTCAAGCTATGCTTTAGGGCTCACGGGGGACGGCCCCACCGGGCCCACACCCCGTGCCCGAAGCCGGTCCGCAGCTCGGTGGGCTGCCAGGCGGGGAGCGCACAGCCCCGGACACCGGTCCGACCAAAAAGTTAGGGATGAGCTCGGCCCGGGTGTGTGTGTGGGGGGGGGGGGCGCTGTTCCCGGCATCACCGAGTCGTCCCCCTCCCCCAAAAAAGGGCCTGCGGCGGGTCAAGAGGTTGGGGAAGAACTGACTAAAGTCCACAACCGCCACAGGCACTGTGTGTGGGTGGAAATGCCTTCTTTTGTTGTCGTTCACGGAAATGCAGCCGTCTGCCGGGGCCCCAGGGAGCTCCCCGGCCAAGGTGGGGGAAAAGGGAACCGCATCGGCCCTGGATGCCGGAGTTGGGGGGGGGAGGGGGAGGGAGGGGACCTGGCCCGGTCCCGGCGCGGACCCTCAGCGCCCCGTCCCAGC
The DNA here is from genome assembly GCF_023159225.1 of Perognathus longimembris pacificus. Taxonomy (NCBI): domain Eukaryota; kingdom Metazoa; phylum Chordata; class Mammalia; order Rodentia; family Heteromyidae; genus Perognathus; species Perognathus longimembris. Next base: position 135,061,610 of record NC_063161.1, read on the forward strand.
GCCCTGGGGAGCCCCGGCGGCCGCGGCTGGGCTCGGGGCGGTAGGGACTGAGCTGAGCGGGGCCGCGCTCCCGCCCTCCCCGGCGCCCACCGCGACCGAGCGGCAGACGGCGGCGGCCCGCGAGGGGGGCGGCGGCGCGGGGCTTTGTGGCCGCGGCGCGCGCGGCGGGGCCTGGCCGTCCGGGGACGCGCCGCCGCCGCTGCTGCCGCTGCCGCCGCCGTCCGGCGCTCCGAGCCCGCCTGGCCCGCCCCGCCCCGCCCGCCAGAGCCGCCCAGGCCGCCGCGCCCGCGCCTCCTCGGGTCCCGCGGCCGCGCGCCGCCGCCGCCGCAGGTAGGAGGGGGGGGCGGGCGGGCGATCGGAGAGGCGGGGGAAGGAGAGGAGGGGGGAGCAGAGGGGGGAGGGCCGGGGAGGGGGCGGGCGGCCTGGCGGGCTTCCGGGCCCGACCGCCGCGACCCCAGCTCTGCAGGCCCAGCGCGGGACACGGTGAGTGGGGCCGGCCTGCTGCGTACAAAGCCCCCGGGCGCGGGCCGGGGTGGGGGGTGGGGGGGAGATTCCAGATGCCCCTGGGCTCGGGGGCTGGGAGGTGGGGTGCGGTGGCAGGGGGTGGGGGCTGAGGAGGGGAGGGGGTGGCCAGGACCCTCGGGTCCGGGGTGTTGCAGGCTGGGGGAGTCGCTTGAGAAGAATCCAGGTCGTCTTTCATTCTTGGGTCTCCCCCCCCCCCCTCCCCGTATGCCATGCGCTGTGCTCAGCGCTTTAGCTCACTTGTCTCCATTAAGAACCGCCCCCCCACCCCCGCCCCGTGCATGGTCCAGGTCTATAATGGGAGGGGTCCCCCACTTGGGGGAGCGTGGGCTGAAAGCCGAGCATCTCAGTCCTGCACCACTGACCTTGGGGGGAAAGCTCCTCCACTTCGGGCCTGTGGGCCCCTGATTCTGTAACGGGGGTGGGGTGGAGGGGAGACTGGGGTGTGATGTAACATCTACCCCATTGATACTAGTGCAAATAAAGTGTGTGATCTGGCTACGTTTTGAGCACTTATTAAAAAAAAATGTACCAGGCCTGAGTTACTAAACAAAACAGTTAGCATGAATTAGTATTAAATCTATCGTCCTGGCACTGAGGGAACTACTGTAGATTGTATGACAAATAATGTTTATTTAGGAGTAGGAAACAGTGAGAGAATTTAGTCTCCCTATCCCCACATTCTGGAGAATAAATATTTCCTGGGGTGGTAACGTTTAAGAGTACACATTTCTTGCAGCACTTAGAACGGTCATAAGGACATAATTTTTCATACCTTTAGAACGGGAGGTTGAATAATAATGGGGCCTTGGGTTATGTGTACATTTCAAAATGTCAGATTAGGCCCTCGATGTGTTATTCGAAAAATTGTCGAATGTTAATTCAAAAAACATAGTTCCTGAGTTAGATTTGAGGATAGCTGTGAGAGTTTGGGACTGGAAAGAAAGGGTTCTGGGAGCTGGAGCAGCTAAGATGTTAGGGGAGGTGTGTATGTCTTTCTGTCTGTCTGTCCCGGAGGGTCATCCAGTCCCCTCCTGGCAGCCTCCTTCCCTCAGAGAGCTAGGCAGGGAGGGAGGGGTGCCGGAAGTGAGGTCATTGGTTGTCCCTTTTTACTCTCTGGCCAGGACAAAAGTGTTCAGATGGAATGCAGGCCCCCGGAACTAGGCCTCCTGAAGTGTCATTGTCTCTTCTTAGGATGCCTGCAATTCTTATATTGTGTTTCAGGAGTTGGGGGGGATCACTCACCAGTCCCAGAAGTTGATAAGACACCTAAAGGACTTAGCTGCTCTATGGGGGAGGTTGTTTATTTGGTTAGAGAAGCAGTGGGACTGGAGACAGTGTTGGGGGGACACAGTGTTCCATTATGGAATGAAGAGAATTGAAAAGCTCTGAAGAAGGAAGAGGAAAGCAGAAGTCCCAGGAGGTAAGGCCATGGGGCGCGGGTAGAGGAGCTGACCACTTCAGCACACAAATCTGCTGAGAATCTTGCAGATCTGGGTTCGAAGGACAGGCACCCTACCCTCTCCCAATTTTTCACCCAAGTGTAATGGAGGGTCAAGGGACTCAGGCTGGCCTGTATTGTAAGTGAGCAGGAGGTTTGGTTTTGCATCCAGCCCAGAGGAGAGAATATTTGAGTGCATCAGAGAAGATGCAGTGGAAAGAGTAATCATTATGGAAAGACGATAAACATAGATAGTTTGGGGCTCGAATCCATTGCTCTGCCATTTCTTAACTTTGCGATTTTCCTTTTTTTTTTTCTAAATGCATATCAAGGAGCTCCATAATTGTATTGTTTTTCCTGTCCGTGAGAACATTCATTCAACAAATATCTGCTGGACACAGGTTGTGTGCTGAGTCAGATCTACATATTGAGGTGCAGAGATGAGTCAGAAATTAGGTATTCCCTTAAGTCCAGAGAAGGGAAGATGGCCACAAAGAGAAAATTGCAAAAAGAAAAAAGAAAAAGAAAAAAAATGGTACCAAGCAAGCATCTAGGATCGGCAATGGGCTCAAAGAAGAGTGGCCAGTGCTTCTCAATGGGATGAGTATGAGGCTGTCATATAGGTTCTAAATATTTCATTATCTCCTAGCCCTCCCTCCTTTTACTCTGTCTTCTCTGCCCCAATAATCTCTCTTAAAAAAAAAAAAGAATCTAGGTGTCTTGTGTGTAGTTTTTAAACTGCTTCCAACTCATTCTAGAAGGAAGCTGTTATAAACAACAGTCTCACTGGGGAAAGCCTCAGAAGTGTTGCATAGGAGCTGGGTCTTGAACGATGGAAATAGACCCCGGATGGACCCTGGAGTCCATCCTACAGAGAGAGTCCTGTGCACCCAGATGCAAAGGCAAGAAGATGAATTTTGTGTGGTTAGGTTGAAAGATACAGAAGTGGAGGTAGGTGGAGATGAAGGAGTTCTATAATCTGGACTAGATCAGTGTGCTGTGAGGGTTGGGCTTGGCAGTCATTTATATGTGGGAGAGATGTGAGGGAGGTATAGCAGGGCTGTGGCATGATCACTGTGCTTTAGGAAGATGTCTCCTGGGTTGTGTGAAAGATGGGTTGGAAGCTTGTGAGACTAATTGCTCATGTTGAAGGGTACACAGGGTACATAGCTTTGGGAAGCTATGATGATGTGACTGACACCATCAGACATTAGGAGATTTGAAGGTCGAGGAATAACTAGGGGCGTTTTAATTAGCTTTGGAGACTTGGAGATTTCTGAAGTGCCCATAGGGAAAAGCCAGACAGAGGTGGTTGGTAGATAACCATAACACTAAACAGTGTGTTTGATGCTAAGGGGAGAAAATGGGACTAGGGAGAGAGGTTCTCCCTGATACCCCTGTTTTGTTTTAAACAAACACTAAGCATTTACTGTGGGCAAAAGTTACACATAAAGGGGAGCTCCAAGCCTGGGATTCCCCTACCCAACATGTCCTCCAGGATAGATCTCAGCTCTGAGAAACTGACAGTGCTGCAGTAAAAAGTAAATACTCCCCAACCCTGGCCTAGAAAAGAGCCTGTGGTCTGAACAAAAGGGGTGGGGGTGTAGGAATGTGTTCTTCAGAAGAGAGGAAGCAGGCTAGAATGAGAACACCCACAGAAGGGACCTTCTGCCTTTTGGATTTGCTTTCTGTGATGATTTAATGATTCTAAAAGCAATACAGGGAAGCCTGGGCAGTGGATGGTTTAGAAGGGAGCTGTAGGGAAAATGAAGAAAGGAATCAGGACCTTGAAGAACCATCATCTTGCTTAAAGGGGGGACTACAGTGTGGGAGGACAGAAGAGGGCAAGAAAGGGGAGGGCCTGTGTCTGAGCACATGGCTGGTGCTGTTCACAGGCACAGATGGTAAAAACCAACACTTCAAAATTGCTTGGTCCCTTGAAGTTGGTAGGGAAGGGGAAGGGGAGGAAACACATTAGAGAAAGTAAGTTTAGCACTAAGTTTAAGATTGCAAAGCCATCTGAGAGCAAAAAAATGAAGGTGGTACAGCAGAAACGGAATGGCCACCCCAGGTAGCTAAAACCAAAACCTGGAAGTGGAGGTGAGGCTCAGGTGGTAGAGTACTAACCATGAGCAGAAAAGGCTGAGTGAGAGTTTAAGCCCCACTAAGGGTTGTCTATAGAACTCGGACCATGATTCCATTGCAGTCTCTTTGCTTTGCCAGTAGCCTCAGTAGCTTTAGACATAATAAGAAAATGCCATCTATTTGTCTGTTGAGGAATGAATAGTAGAAGTTAAGTTGCAAGTAAACAAACCACTAACAGTACTACTACTATGGACTGCCAGTACTAGAAGGAACTTTAAAGAGGACCCACTAGAGCTGTGATTTAGAGGTGAGGAATTGAGAGAGAAAAGAGGTCTTGCTTAATGTCAAAAGTTGGGTGACAGAGTTAAGAGCAGTTTTCAGATGCTATGTTAGCCTTCTATCAATGTAGCGGGTATCCTAGGTAATCGGCCTATAGAAAGAAAAGGGTTGTTGGGATCATAGTTTGAGAGGTTTCAGTCCATGACCACTTTCGTCCTGTTGCCTTGGGCCTGTGGCAAGGAAGCACATCATGACAGGATCCTGTGGCTGAGCAAAGCCACATGGTCAGGAAAGTGAAAGAAGAGGAAAGGGTTCAGGTCCCACTTCCCTCTCCAGGTTCATACCCCTAGTTCTACCTCCTCCCACTAATACCACACTGGGGACCAAACCTCTTATTCATGAGGGACATTCAAGATCCAAGCCTTAGCAGATGAGATCGTGGGAAAGGCTTGATGGTACCCAGAATAAAAAGAGTCTTAGTGAGAGTTTTCCAAAGAGGAAAACAAACCACCAGCCTTCCACTTGCAGCTCTCGTCTATTACGAGGCCTTTTGAGAAGCCCCTATTTTGCTCTGAGCTTTAGTTTCCTCATCTGTAAAGACAGAAAGTTGGACAGAGGTCTTTAAGTTCAAGACCAAGATGGTACCACAAGGTAAGTTTCTTTCTTAGGCCTCTTATCTGTCTTGTGGGTAGGAGGAAGGCAAAGGCAGAGAGTGAATTTTATGATGTCTTTTCTTCTAGGAGCACTAGGAGCACTAATTTTGTTGGACCAAGGCCTCATACTTGTATAAGAATTCATTTGGCCTTAATTCCTCAAATACTCAGCCCCCAAATATTGCCACATTAGAGGTTAGGGCTCCAATATTTTTTTCTTCAGTATTGAATTTTGTGAGCACACAGCCCATAAGCAGCTGGATTTTTTGCTTTAAGCTGTATATTAAATATACCTATTACACTCTTCTGGTAGCTCAGTTAATGTTAGTGCTTGGGGAATTATCCTAATCATTTCTTTCTCTCTCTCTCTCTCTCTCTCTCTCTCTCTCAATGATACTACAATTGTGCTTTATTTAGATCTATTGGTGGGTCTTTGCCACATCCAAGGGGAACTTTCACTGCTTTTGGATTTTGTTATTTTACTGACCATTTTTACTTTAATGCAGCTGTTAGTGTACTGCTTTATTGTATATGATATTCTGCACATGGTAGGCAGTTTTATACCTGTGTAAAGATATATGCATTCATTAAATGCCTATTGAGGGCCACTTTTATGAGGTTACTGGGCTGATTTTTTGAATCACAATCATGCTTTGAACACACAGCATATTCTCTATTAGAATAGGAGGCACAAAAGGAGATTGCTACTTTAGCAGAGTAGGAGGTAGGGAAGGGAAGACCATCTCTAATAAAAGCTGATGTGGCTGGGAGGCTTGTTGTCATCTGTAACCAATTATGGATGACGTTGATTACCTTTACGCTACAATATGTTTTCTAACCTCATAGTTTCCAGTAAGACGCTTTGCTGGGGAGATGTCTGTGGAAGTGTTTGTGTACTAAGGACTACAACGTGCTCTTGCAAAATGCCAGCATCCTCCTGGAGTGTGGATCACTTTAAAGCTCTATATCACTAGGCACTGGTGGCTTATGCTGGGATTACAGATCCTAGCTACTCAGGAGGCTGAGATCTGAGGATTGCCGTTTGAAGCCAGTCTGGGTAGGAAAGTTGATGAGACTCTTAATCTCTAATTGCCATCAAAAAGCTAGAAATGGAACTCTGGCTCAAGTAGTAGAGTGCTAGCCTTGAGAAAAACAACAAAACAAAACAAAAACTCAGGGACAGCTCCCAGGACGTAAGTTCAAGCCCCAGGAATGGAAGGGAAAAAAAATAGCCATATGATCTCTGCAGTTACTTTCCAGTCATACCATACATTTTTTTCACAATAACATCAGCAATTTATTTCAAAGCTCTGATTTATCATGAGGGAGGTGGGTAAGGGCTTAGGGGGTCTTGGTTGAGACAGACAAAGAGGAAGTGATGGAAGCAAGGAATATGGATGGGGGAAGGAAAAAGAAGGGACAGAGCCAACTAATAGAGGGCAGACACTACTCCCTTAATTTGTTCTACCCTTGGACCTTTACCATCTGACATCTGGATTGCGAATTGCTTACTGATGTGATTGGAGGTATTAGAGGCTGTCACTATATCTGAAATAAAAGAACCAAGCAAAGGGCAGGGAATATGGCCTAGTGATAAGAGGGCTTGCCTCATATACATGAAGCCCTGGGTTCGATTCCTCAGCACCACATATATAGAAAAAGCTGTAAGTAGTGCTGTGGGTCAAGTGGTAGAGTGCTAGCCTTGGGCAAAAAGAAGCCAGGGACAGTGCTCAGGCCCTTAGTTTAAGCCCCAGGACTGGCAAAAAAAAAAAGAAAAAAGAAAAAAAAGAAAAGAACCAAGCAAAGCAGAAGAGTAATGGGCTGGCAGTCAGAACTGGGTTTAAATCCTAGGGCCTTTGCCACTAATTGCCTATGTTACCAAGGTAACTTCCTAAGCCTCAGTTTTCTTGTTTAGGAAATGGGAATAATTGGTTAGTAGAAATAAACTGCTTGGCTGAGAATCCATAGGGAATCCGTAGGAGTATACTGTTTTGTACTAGAATCCTTTACAGCTCTGCAGAACACAACCACATGGCCCAGGGGCCTGCTGTTCTACAAAATTAAGCAAGTAAATTGGTAAGTCTGGATTTACTTAATAGTGATTAAATAACAGTTTGGTTAATAGGCTATTAATGGTCCCCAGGTGTTGGTAATTCAAGTATTTGCTTTTCAGAGCAGTTGTATAATTTCTTCTGTACTTAAAATTTGTCCTTAACAGAAATATCTTGAGCGTTACAAACTGCTCTTAAGGGCTATTTTTAGGAAGATTAAATGATATAGTGTATATAAAGCATTTGGTATAGTGCCTAACCCACAAGAAGTGCTCAATAAAAGTTACCTGTTATTGTCATTGCTCTACTGGCCACTTTTAGGGCAAAATCCTTTGTGATCTTTAGACACCCTTTAAGCCCACCACCACCTAGCAGCATGTGACAGTACTGTACATGTGAAGAGGAATTATTAAATTGTCTGGCATGAATTTTGTGTAATTTCAGTTCTAGGAATTCCAAGGACTGAAGACTGTCAGAGTGTGGTTTATTTGCCTGAGGATGTGGATTGCATATGTTCTTAAATGATTAAATGACTTTAAAAAAAATCTCTACAGTTGATGAAGATTTTTTTTTTTAAAGTATATTAACAGCAAGAGTAAATGAAGTAGGGAGGGCAGGCATGTTTATGGGCTGTTAGTGGGAATATAAATTGGTACAGCATTTTATAAGGGCAAGGTGTTAATGTCTCAGAACTCTGGACTGTTTGATCTTTTGTGGCAACTATCCCTCTTCTAGAAATATCTTTTGAAGAAATAGATAGAAAAAAAGATTTAGAGCCAGGTGCCAGTGGCTCATGCCTGTAATCTAGCTACTCAGGAGGCTCAGATCTGAGGGAAGTGGTGAGAAGCCAGCCAGGCAGAAAAGTCCACGGGACTCTTACGTCCAATAAGCTACTCAGAAAAAGCCGGAGGTGGTGCAGTGCTTAAGTGGTTGAGCACTAGCCTGAGTACAAAGCTCAGGGGCAGTGCCCAAGGACCTGAGTTCAAGCCCCAGGACTGCCAAAAAAGTGTGTGTGTGTGTGTGTGTGTGTGTGTGTGTATGTGTGTGTATACATACATAGTGTTAGTATTTCTCCCACCTTAGGTCCTCAGCTCCTCTCATTAGCCCCCAGGTCCATAATGGGCCACTCCTACTCACCATTAAGACCTACCTACTTCCCTTTAGCCCCAGAGAAGCTGCCACCTGGGTAAGGTGCAGCCGCCATGTTGCTCCCTCTCCTGTGGGAGATAAGGCCCCACTAATAAACCTCCTTATAAACCTTCTTTTCCTGTCCGTGACTTTCTCTGCATGGTCCCCTAGGATGGCCGGGACATATCCTTTCACATATCATGTGTGTAAAATAGCAATATGTATAATGCTATTTATAAACAAAAGAAGGACCAATCTTTTTGTTGTGTGGATGAGAGCTGTCAGTTCTTAGGTCAGTGATCTCTTTTCTTTCTTTCTTTCTTCTTTCTTTCTTTCTTTCTTTCTTTCTTTCTTTCTTTCTTTCTTTCTTTCTTTCTTTCCTTTCTTTCCTTTCTTTCCTTTCTTTCTTTCTTTCTTTCTTTCTTTCTTTCTTTCTTTCTTTCTTTCTTTCTTTCTTTCTTTCTTTCTTTCTTTCTTTCTTTCTTTCTTTCTTTCTTTCTTCTTTCTTTCTTTCTTTCTTTCTTTCTTTCTTTCTTCTTCTTTCTTTCTTTCTTTCTTTCTTTCTTTCTTTCTTTCTTTCTTTCTTTCTTTCTTTCTTTCTTTCTTTCTTTCTTTTCTTTCTTTCTTTCTTTCTTTCTTTCTTTCTTCTTTCTTTCTTTCTTTCTTTCTTTCTTTCTTTCTTTCTTTCTTTCTTTCTTTCTTTCTTTCTTTCTTTGTGCTACTGTGATCCTAGAGCTTGAACTCAGGGCCTGGTTGCTGTCCCTAAGCTTTTTTTTTGCTCAAGGCTAACACTACCACTTGAGCTGCACATGGACTTTCTGTCCAGGCTAGCTTCGAACTACCATTTTCAGATCTTAGCTTCCCGAGTAGCTAGGATTACAGGTGTGAGCCACTGGCACCCAGCTAGATCAGTGATTCTTAAAGAGTGAGGGGCAGGAGGAAAGTGGGCATAATGGCAGCTCTTCAGGCAGAGGAATTGGGGTGGGGGGGATGAGGTAAAAATCTGCTCTGGGTGCTATGTAGTTGAAGAGCATTCAGTGTATCCATTGATTTCATTATAAAAATGACACATAGTAAAACGGACTGAGAGGTCATACAGAAGAGAGATTATATAGTACAATGACTAATCGATTTAGGTTGGAGAACATTCCATTTTGTTTGTTTTGTTTTGTTTTTGCCAGTCCTGGGCCTTGGACTCAGGGCCTGAGCAGTGTCCCTGGCTTCTTTTTTTGCTCAAGGCTAGCACTCTACCACTTGAGCCACAGCACCACTTCTGGCCATTTTCTATATATGTGGTGCTGGGGAATTGAACCCAGGGCTTCATGTATAGGAGGCAAACACTCTTGCCACTAGGCCATATTCCCAGCCCCAACATTCAGTTTTTATAAGGACTTGAAGTACTGATAAATACAGAAAACTTATTTGGGGCATTTGGAGAAGGAGGAGGCCCTATCGTGTATCATATTAGAGACCTTAGAGAAATATGATCCAAGCCCCAACCTGGAAAGTTAGGGGCACAGGGATACATTGCCTGAAGATAAATGCCTTCTTGTTTACTGGTTCTTGGTAGGGTCTGAACTGTATTTAATATGTGTTTAAATCTCTGTCTCTGGCACTGAATGCTCCCCATGTGAATAAGAGTGGTGCCTGGTAGGAGATGCTGACCACACCAGTATCTCATTCTAACCTTCACTTTGGGGACGAGGTAGTGTGTTGTGGGAGAGCCTGGTTAGATTTTGTTACTCTGGTGTGAAACCTATACTGCTTGGCTTGACTTTACTAAGGACCTGAGTGTGAAATGTACTTACTCAATACTGTGAGGATGGCAAAGCAGACTTAAAGAGTGGTTATTGCATAGTTTGGAGCCACTGAAGGCTCAAGAGCCTAAGAGACAGTTGTAGATGATCAGTAGCAGTACTAGATTTCTGGGATAATCTCAAGCAATCTACTTCATGTTCTGGTCCTCCATTCCCTTGGTAGTGGACAAAGTCTCTCCACAGGCTCCTTCATTTCTGAAATGATAGCAATTGTATAAGCTTGTGTGCTTTAAAAAGTGGCCCTTAGACCTGAGGAGTCAGAAATGCATACCTTCTTGTGTGTGGATGAATCTGAGATTGCTCCAGGACCACGACCTAAGGTCACACATATAATGATGGAAATGTCAGATCTTTTGGAGTAATTTCCTCATGATTCCGAAATCTTGGTGCTGTTTGCATAATCTGTTCTGTTAGATTATACAATGGCTTCTCTTGTCTTCATCTGTGACAAAAACTCGAGAGAGAGAGCTATTTGGTTCAAAAGCTGCATGAAATTAGGATGCAGGGGAATAGCCAGTGCCCTAACACTAAGCAGAAAAATAAATTAGGGAAATGGAGGTTCAGGTAGATATTGTGTACCAGATAAAGTCTGGTATTCTAGCACCTAAGCCACACCTCCACTTCTGGCCTTTTGCTAGTTAATCAGAGGTAAGAGTCTCTGACGTTCCTCCCAGGCTAGCTTTGATTCTTAATCTTCCAGTCTCAACCTCCTGAGTAGTTAGGATTATAGGAGTGAACCCCCGGGGGGCACACAATTGTACTTCTCTCTGAAACAAGGAATCTAACAAGTTAGGGCTTATGCTTAAGTGGTTTGTGACATTTTTCTTGCCAGAGTTGGTCATTGTTGTTTCAAACTTCTTTTCTAGGATAGCTAGCGAGCCAGAGAAATATAGTGGAAAATGCAAAACAACGAAATTATAAAGCCTGCCAAATACTTCTCGGAGTTGGAAAAGAGCATCTTGCTTGCTTTAGTAGAAAAGTACAAATATGTGCTGGAGTGTAAGAAAAGCGATGCCCGAACTATTGCCCTCAAACAACGTACCTGGCAGGCGCTTGCCCATGAATACAACTCCCAGCCCAGCGTCTCTCTGCGGGATTTCAAACAGCTAAAGAAGTGCTGGGAGAACATCAAGGCTAGGACCAAAAAAATTATGGCTCATGAGAGGAGAGAGAAAGTGAAGCGGAGTGTGAGCCCACTGCTCAGCAGCCACGTTCTGGGGAAGGAGAAGATCAGCACCATGCTGCCTGAGCAACTGTACTTCCTACAGAGCCCGCCGGAGGAGGAGCCCGAGTACCACCCTGACACCCCAGCCCAAGGTACCTGCTCCTCGGGACGAATTGCGTATCATTTTAGCTTCAAAAATGGTGTATTTGGAGGGAATTTGTCAAAAAGACTTTAACATCACACTTGACCTTCCCTCCTTCTTTCCTTTCTCCCTTCCTCCCTTCCTCCCTTCCTCCCTCCTTTCTTCCTTCCCTTCTTCCTTCCTTCCTTTTCTTCCTTTTCTTTATTTTTTGGTGCCCTTCCTGGCACTTGAACTCAGGGCCTGGGCGCTGTCCCTGAGCTTTTCTGCTCAAGGTTAGCACCCTACCACTTGAGCCACAGCTCCACTTCTGGCTTTTTGGGGTAGTTGATTGTAATTGGAGATAAGAGTCTCCCAGATTTTTGTACCTGGGCTGCCTTCAAGCCAGGATCCTCACATCTTAGTCTCCTTAGTAGCTAGGATTACAGGCCTGAGCCACTGGTACCTGGGAAACTTGAATTTCTTGATTCACAATCTCAGGATTCTATAGGACAATCAAGTCATATGGTATATAAGAATAAGAGTACGTCATTCTTTGTGCTTTTTCTATTAGAGATTATTACTGTTTATAGGGACTATATTAGTCAAGACTATATTATTTGGATGGTTAATAATGAAGTACTTCTGTTGCTTACCTCAACCTAATTTGAAATATATTAAAGAGAAGTTGATGAGGATTTATGTGCATTCATTTGGTCTTTTTGTTTTTATTTAAAAAAATTCTTTTGAGGACTGATTATGTGCAAAGCACAGTATTGAGTCATCCAAAGCTATGGGGCTGTGGATGTGGCTTAGTGGTAGTGTACTTGCCAAGCATGCATGAAGTCATGGGTTCGATTCCTCAGTACCACATAAACAGAAAAAAACCGGAAGGGGACTGTGCCTCAAGTGGTAGAGTGCTAGCCTTGAGCAAAAGAAGCTCGGGACAGTGCCCAGTCCCCAAGTTCAAGCCCCAGGACTGGCAAAAGAAAAAAAAAAGAGTAAACTATTTCAAACTTAAAAACAAACAGAAGTACAATCTGGCACAGTGACTCATGCCTAGCTAATCAGGAGGCTGAGATCTGTAGGACGGGGGTTCAAAGCCAGCCTGGGCAGATAAATCCATGAAATACCTTCTCCAAAAATAACCCAAAGAGGCAAGGCTGTAGCTCATACCACTGTGGCTCAAGTGGTAGAGCACCAAGTGGTAGGGAAAGCAAGCTGGACAAACTCAACTTCCTGAGTTCAAATTAAGAGACAATATAGCAAAACACTGGTTGATTGCATGGTTCAAGCAACCTTGAGTTCAAACCTTACTTTACCCTACATCAGCAAAAACATCTATTTGGTATTCATCAAGATTAAAAACCAGTATCTCTACTTGTCCTAATAATTGTAATCTAAAGTTTGCTCTGTGGCACTGTAGTAATTTAGAGGAATTCTACAAAAAATAATTTTTAATTTTATTATTTGTCCATTGAAGAGAACTAAATATGTCATACATAGTCCTACGGAAGAAAAAGAGTGCCATATCATCAGAGCACAGGGCTAACTTGTTGTAGCTTCAAAGACTGGCACTAAGGGACTATTAAAATGTCTTCAGGCAAGAGAAGGGTATAAAAATGTATAGCAATAAATTTCTAATAATTCCTACTTCTTTTTTTTTTTTTTCAATTTCTTTTGGTCAGTCATGGGGCTTGAACTCTGGGCCTGGGTGCTGTCCCTGAGCTCTTGAGCTCAAGGCTGGTGCTCTGCCACTTGAGCCAGAGGGCCACTTTCAGTTTTCTGGTGGTTAATTGGAGGTAAGAGTCTCACGGACTTTCCTGCCTGGGCTGGCTTTGAACCACTGATCCTCAGATCTCAGCCTTTTTTTTTTTTTTTAACTTTTTTCTTTATTGTTAAAGTGTAGTACATTTCTTGTTCAACTTGTTACCTCCTTCCTTATTTTCCCCCACTCCCCCACTGCTCCTTTCCCTCTCCCCCCAAGAGTTGTACAGTTGGGGGGCTGGGGATATAGCCTAGTGGCAAGAGTGCCTGCCTCGGATACACGAGGCCCTAGGTTCGATTCCCCAGCACCACATATACAGAAAACGGCCAGAAGGGGCGCTGTGGCTCAAGTGGCAGAGTGCTAGCCTTGAGCGGGAAGAAGCCAGGGACAGTGCTCAGGCCCTGAGTCCAAGGCCCAGGACTGGCCAAAAAAAAAAAAATTAAAAAAAAAAAAAAAAAGAGTTGTACAGTTGGTTTACACCAAATGGTTTTGTAAGTATTGCTTCTGAAATTTTTCTTTTATTCTTTGTCTCTCGATTTTGATATTCCCTTTCCCTTCCCTAGTTCTAATACCTGTATAAACAGTATTCGGGGTATTCAGATGTGGTAGTGGGGGTACAACCACAGGAAGGGAACACAAGAGAAACACAACTAAATAAAACAATCAAACAAACAGACAAGAAAAAAAAAGGTACGGTTTCACATGGCATATTGAATATAATAACAACAGTGATATAATTCTTGTTTCCGTAATGTGGAGTTCATTTCATTTGGCATCATCTTATGTGATCATGTGGGTGTAGCTATTGGGGTATTTTGATCTTCTACTATGACTAGCCTAATCATGTACTAGCTATTCTCTATGAGTGACACCATAGGGTTTATGTTTCTTTGGGTCTGGGTCACTTCACTTACTATGATTTTTTCCAAGTCCTTCCATTTCCTTACTTATGGGGCAGTGTCATTCCTTCTGATGGAGGCATGGAATCCCATTGTGTATATGTACCACATTTTCCTGATCCACTCGTCTACTGAGAGGCATCTGAGTTGGTTCCATGTTTTAGCAATGACAAGTTGTGCTGCGATGAACATAGTTGTTCTGGTGGCTTTAGTGTGTTCTTGTTTGTAGTCTTTTGGGTAGATGCCCAAAAGTGGGGCTGCTGGGTCATAGGGGAGCTCTATGTTTAGTCTTCTGAGGAGCCTCCATACCGCTTTCCAGAGTGGTTGAACCAGTTTACATTCCCACCAACAATGTAGTAGGGTTCCCTTTTGGCCACAATCCCTCCAGCATTTGTTATTATTAGTTTTCCTGATAATTAACATTCTTAATGGGGTGAGGTGGAATCTCAATGTTTTGATTTGCATTTCTTGCATAGCCAGTGATGTAGAGCACTTCTTCATGTGTCTATTGGCCATTCGCATTTCCTCTTCAGAGGTCTTTAGCCCATTTGTTGAGGGTGACAGTTGGTTCTTTGAGGATTTGTTTTAGAGAAATTTAATTTTTTGAGTTCTACATATATTTTAGATATGAGGCCTTTATCCGTTGTATAGCCAGTAAAGATCTTCTCCCAATCTGTGGGCTTTCTATTTACCTTGGAAGCTATGTCTTTTGCCCTGCAGAAGCTCTGCAGTTTGATGCAGTCCCACTTGCCCAGCCTTTCTTTGATTTGTTGCATTTCTGGACCTTTATTGAGGAAGTTTCTTCCAGTGCCAAGGAGTCCTAGAGTTTCTCCTATTCCTTCAAGTAGTGTTTTCAGGGTATCTGATTTTACTTCGAGGTCTTTGATCCATTTGGAATTGATTTTGGTGCAGGGTGATAAATAGGGATCTAGTTTTAGTTTGTTACAGGTGTTGACCCAGTTTTGCCAACACCATTTGTCGAAGAGCTCAGCCTCCTTTTTAGCTAAGATTACAGGCATGAGCTACCAGCACCTGGCTAATTTTGATTTCTTTTAAGCTAGGAAGTGGCCAGTAAAGGTTTATTGCAGTAAGGAGAGGACACCTGAGTAGAGGAAGGTTGCTGGAGAGCTAGCCTTCATGATTGCCTGTCCATTGCTGGGAGGGCCCAGCAAGCACCTGTCTAGGAAAATCTGATTCTCATTTGCAGGATGGGAAATTCACTTGTCCCCAGAGTAGACTGAGCTCTGAGGGATTGGCTTCTGTTAATTAAAAGTCACAAGAAACCTAGAATGTTATCTCTGTAGAGTGAGAAAGATAATTACCAAGTAATCCGACTACAGCTTTTGCTTAGCACCTTTTTAAAAATTCCTGCAGAGCTCAATTAGGATCATAAGTTTGCTTGCTGGTCATTTGACCGAAGTTGAGTCCAGGAACTTAGTTGAGTAGCCAAAGTGGTTAGTGTCCTAAAACTTAGGCATCAGTTCCTACTCTGGAAGTTTTTTATGCCTGGGCTTTAATTCTTGGGTTCTCAAGCTAGGTTAACTCCTAGCAGTGGACCTGGGCCACACTGCTAAATGACAGTGTCCTTGCTTAGGAGAGGTTTATAGCTTCAACTAAGTGATTCCGCTCCATCTTGCTAGCCTCTGAGCCATTCAGTCTCCATGTGGCAATGTAGAGACTGGTGCAGGGGGAGGGAAGGGAGACTGAGCAGAACTGCTTTGTGCGTGGTGGCTGTTCTCCTGGCCAAGTTGCTGAGGGCGATGCTGACATGAACTGTGTTTAGCTCATTTTGCTCACTTGAATCCTGTGTTACCCTGTGTTGATTTCATAGAGTTATTTTTAAGGGGCAGTCTTATTTCCACATTTTCAAAATCTGAGGTAGAATTGAGAGAGTTCATCCCCCCTCATTATTTTTTGAAAGAAACAGTATAATACACTTATAGCACAGTGTATATATTTCAAGAAGGGAATAAATAAGGATTCTTGATGACCTTCCTGTAGTGACATTTGCTCAGGCCTTACTTGCAAAAGGGATGTATTTTAAACCGGATGTCTGTGCATAGTTGACATGGGAGATGTCCCTTTCTGCTGGGGTTTATTAAGTACCACTGAATACTACTCTCTTTGTTTCCCTGTCACATCTGGAGAGCAGTGGGGAACTCTGGTACTTGGTCATTTGGGATATATGCTCAGAGTAATCAGCTAATATTACTAGTTAAGGTATTGCAACACTCTCTGCAAAGCTTTGAGGGTCCGAAGTAGATCTGTGGCTCAAGTGGTAGAGCACTACTGGCCTTGAGCAAAAAAAAAAAAAAAAATCGTGGGCAGTGCCCAGGCCTTGAGTTCAAGCCCCAGAGCCTGCCACAAAGAAAAAAAAAAGCTTTTAGGTTGTTTTACTCATTCAGTATTTCAATTTACTTCCAAGAAAGAACAAAAAGACAAACAGAGATGGACAGGGAGCATTTGTGGCCCTCAGATCTTGTATATATTCAGACAAATGGACTATGTGTGTGTATGCTTTACGTTTGTCTCTTTAGCACTGTGCTTTCCAGTATGGTAACCACGAGCCACATGAGGGTAATAAGCACGTGAAATGTAGGCAGACCAAATTGAGATGTTCTATAATTGTACACATCATATCTTGAAGACTTAATACCACAAAAAAGAATGTAAAATATTTCATTTCTACTTTTTACATCACTTACATGCAAAAATGATAATAGTTTAGGTGTAGTAGATTAAAATTAGTGTTTCTTCTCTCTCTCTCTCTCTGTCTTGTCAGTCATAGGGCTTGAACTTAGGGTCTGGACACTATCTCTGAGCTCTTTTTGCTCATGACTAGCACTCTACCACTTTGAGCCACAGTGCCGCTTCTGTTTTTCTGGTAGTTAATTGGAGCTAAGAGTCTTCCTGCCCGGGCTCACTTTAAACAGCAATTCTCAGACCTTAACCTCCTGATTAACTAGAATTGCAGGAGTGAGCTACGAGCACCTGGACCTTATTTTCTTGTTAATGGGGCCATGAGAACATCCAAAATCACTTAGGTAGGTAGCTTATTTTCTGTTTTCATTCAATACTACTATTCTGACACCTTCCAGGGTGTCTGTTGAGAGAAATGTGTAGGTGCCCAAAGATTTGCTGGAGTTTATTAAAATGTTAAGCTGGGCCGATACCCATGGCTCACACCTGTAATCTTAGCTACTCAGGAGGCTGAGATCTGAGGATTATTTGAAGCCAGCTTGGGCAGAAAAGTCTGTAAGACTCTTATCTCCAACCAAAAATACAAAAAAAAGCCAGAAGTAGAGCTGTGGCTCAAGGACAGCACCCAGGCCATGAGTTCAAACCCTAGGTTTGGGGGGGGGGGTTCGGGGGAGTTCAGCTGGAACAAAGCCTACTAGTATTTCACTAGAGGCTTCCCTCCAACTACATTTTGGTGTGAGATGGTATAACTGTCATCTTGATCACCATCTAGTGGTTCTCCTGAACTTTGGCAGTGCCTTTCTCAAAATGTACAGTTGTGAGTGGGGCACCGGTAGCTCACACCTATGATCCTTAGCTACTCAGGAAACTGAGATCTGAGGATCGTGGTTTGAAGCAAGCCCATGCAAGAACATTCATGAGACTCTTATCTGCAATTAGGCACCAAAAAAAAGGAAGAAAGAAAGAGAGAGAGAGAGAGAGAGAGAGAGAGAGAGAGAGAGAGAGAGAGAGAGAGAGAGAGAAAAGAATAAAAAGGCAAGAAAGAAGAAAAAGTCAAAAGTGGAGCTGTGTCTCAAGTGGTAGAGTGCTACCTTTGAGCTACAAAGCTCAGGGACAGTGCTTTGGCCCTGAGTTCAAGCCCCAGGTCAGCACCACCAAGAAAAGAAAAGTACAGTTGTATTTGAGCACAGTAGTCTTAAAGTTTAAGAAAAATACTTGGGAACATATTTAAAAGAAAATGTAGGGCTGGGAATATGGCCTAGTGGCAAGAGTGCTTACCTAGTATACATGATGAAGCCCTGGGTTCAATTCCCCAGCACCACATATATAGAAAATGGCCAGAAGTGGCACTGTGGCTTAAGTGGTAGAGTGCCAGCCTTGAGCAAAAAGAAGCCAGGGACAGTGCTCAGGCCCTGAGTCCAAGGCTCTGGACTGGCAAAAAAAAAAAAAAAATTGTAGTATTCACCCCATAAATACATTAAACCAGTTTATATCCTATATATTCTGTGATTAATTGACTGACATTTGTTTTCCATTATTTTGACAGAAGTGGTGTGGAAATTAAACTAAAGGAGCTATCAGAATTTGCCAAGGCATAGCTCTGAGGGGAATGTGATAGGCCAAATGCCTTAAAGGAAGCTAGGCTTTTGAGGAACACTTAATGTCTCAGGGGATTTTATATTTCATACAATCATTTCTTTACTAGAAATCTGTAATTGAATCATGTAAATATTGCCTTTAAAATTCCATTATTGCCAGGCATTGATGGCTCACGCCTGTAATCTTAGCTTCTCAGCTGGCTAAGATCCATGGATCACAGTTTGAAGCCAACTGGGGCAGAACAAAACACCAGCAAAAAGCCAGAAGTAGATTTGTGGCCCAATGAGTAGAAGCAGAGGTCAACAGAAAATGCTAAGAGACAGCACCCAGGCCCTGAGTTCAAGCCCCATGACTTGCATGCACATACAAGCACACACATACATACACAAAATCATTATTATCATTATTTAATCCATTCCTGTTCATTTGGGGTAGGAACTTGAGTCCAGAGAAATGTATTTTTAGTTATGGCCACCTGCATCATTTGTTTGTGAAAAGCTTCTCTTGTGTGTTAGTTAGGTGTACATTCCCTTTTAATCCCCGCTTACCACTTTCATTCCCTTCTCTTGCACCCACACCAGTCTTATGTGCTTGAGTATTCTTTTAATGTGCTGTTTTATATCCATGTGTTTTTTCAAGCTTCCACAGATTAAAAGTTGTGCTGCAGATATCTCTTTTGCTTTTTTTCAGTCATATTTTTAAGATCTATCTACCATGGTATGTATCTACCACATCTTATTTTTCTAGTTGCTCAATAATCTTTCCTGTTCTATTGAGAACAACTAGAGATTGGCCTGCACACCATTTACTAACAATCCTTTTCGTGTTGATAGCTAAATTTACTCAAATCACCCAAGTGAAGGAACTCTCTGGGGTGTGTTCTCAGTCCCACAAAAGCCTTCTACTCTTTTGCATAAAATTGAGTTGCTTTCTACTTTGAATGGCTTTGTTTTACTTGTGAGAGAGATTATGTGGTGTGTGTGTACACCAGGTTCATAGTTCTATTCCAGCCAAGGGAATAATCTGCCTACCTCAGCCCTAGCTTCTATTTATGAGATAATATTCGTTTGAACATTAATTATGTACTGTACCAGCCTCCTGGGCTTTTTGTTGTTGTTGTTGTTTGTTTATTTGTTTGTTTTGCACCAGTCCAGGGGCTTAGACTCAGGGCCTGAGCACTGTCCCTGGCTTCTTTTTGCTCAAGGCTAGCACTCTACCACCTGAGCCACAGTGCCACTTCTGGCCTTTTCTATATATGGTGGTGAGGAATTGAACCTAGGGCTTCGTGTATACGAGGCAAGCATTCTTGCCACTAGGCCATATTCCCAGCCCCAGCCTCCTAGTTTTAAGTCCTATCTTCTGCCAGTCTTTTTAAGAGGGCAGGCTATTTTTCTTTAAAATGGGTACGTTAGGGCTGGGAGCATGGCCTAGTGGCAAGAGCGCTTGCCTCGAATACATGAAGCCCTGGGTTTGATTCCCCAGCACCACATATACAGAAAACGGCCAGAAGGGGCGCTGTGGCTCAAGTGGCAGAGTGCTAGCCTTGAGCAAGAAGAGGCCAGGGACAGTGCTCGGGCCCTGAGTCCAAGGCCCAGGACTGGCCAAAAAAAAAATAAATAAAATAAAATAAAATAAAATGGGTATGTTAACACACATTTAAAAAGGAATCATTTTAAAAGTAGTTATTTCTTTGTTCCCAGACATAGATACTATCTTATTGTTCTCAAGTCTGGAGAGAAATATGGAGATCAAATGTCTGAATGTATACTGATATACCTAGTAATAGTTTTGTAGTGGATACAGTAGGATCAACTAAGCAGGTATTATAGTGAGAGACTAAGCTGGAATGGTTGAGCTTGGATTTTGGTGTCCTAGAGACCTTGTTTGAAATCCTGGCTCTTTAAACTAGCCAAAAAGCCTTGGATATTATATTTGTTTTTCTATAATACCTCCTTAGACAGTTGTTGTAAGATCTAGATGGGGAAAAGTTGTAAAATACTAGTACATGATTTGCTGCTCAGAAAAATGATGGTTACCATCATCATCATCATCATCATCACCATGTCCCTCAAGCCTAGAATTTTGAGATAAAAAGAAGCATTTAGAAATTGGGGAGAAGCAGGTGCAGTGTTAGTGGGTGAACTTCAAAGACTCCAAGGAATATCCAGAACTGTCCCCTAGAATGAAATCAAAGCGCACTGAGAGTAGAGGTTAGAGGGATCCGAATGCATCTAATGTGTCTATGCTTCAAACAAAACATTTTCAGACGTGAGACTAGAAAGGAAACGAGTGAGGTAATGCTCTCAGTATTGGATGCTCACATCCAAGGGCACGTCTGTCCCCAGTGAAAAGCCTTTCCCATGCCTTTGTTCTCTGCTTGCTCACCCATCACAGAGCTCTGTCCTCTCTCCATAATGGTGCTGCATGGAGAGGGATGGGAACCCCTGGAATCAGTTCACCCCACTCCCATTTCTTATCACCCAGCACTGTGCCAGGCTTTCTACTGACTTTTTCATAAGGTTGAGGAACAGGCTGTCTTTGTCTTCAAAGAATTCAAAGACTTAAAGGGGATGTATTTAAACCACCGGATTTTTAATACATGCTCTGCCAGAGATGGGCCCAGGGGGCAGTAGGAACATGAGGGCGGCTAAAGCTGTTAAGAGTTGGTAGGGAGTGCTAGGGATACAGTTTCATTGTTTCTAGATATACTGAAGTTTTGTTCTTTTTGTTTAAACCTCCTCCAAAAGTAAGATTTTTTTTAACCTTTTCTTTAATCTTAATTAGGAACTAGTTATGGTTGTTACCTTACCCCTTGGAGTGAAGTGATCTAAACAGTAGCCATTTCCTTTTATTAACAGAGTATTACAAATTAGGTTTCCCCTAGTAGTCATTAACATTCCCAGCATCCTATCTTCCAGAATAATGGAGTGGACATAATAATGTAATCAACTTGGTTAATAAATTGATATTACTTTTCTCTGAGGAGAAGATTCTCATTATCTGAAATGGAAAAGGTCTCAAGAAAGCCTTGGAGTCATAGCTGAAAGACTCCACGGGTTACTGAAGTTAGTGCTTTCCTTATTGAAATTCTCTAATTGACATTGATGTCATAGCCCTGTAAAAATACCAGTGTGCCAACATGACATGTAACTAAAGTGGAATCCTTTTGCATCTATATGCTTTTTATCCTTTGTAGTCAAAGATTTAGCCAGTAAGTATTACCTGCCATCCATCATGTATTAAGGAAAGTAATTCATACCTACGACTAAGAAATGCCCAAATAATAACATTGTATGGGGTGCTGTAATAGAGGAGAACAAGCAATAGAACAAGAAGCATTGGTCCTGAACCTATAGGAGTTAGTGCGAAGGTTGAAAATGGAGGCAGAAATGAGGCATAACAAATAATGTGTCCAACTTTAAGCTGAGGAGATCATGAGACATAGGGTTGCCAAAAGATGTGCAACTTTTTGAAGAATGTGAGTGGTGTTTGGTAAGATGAAAAGATATTTTGAAGAGTTAAGCGAAAATGATAAAAGAAGGTCAGAATGAGATTGTAAAGTTACTGTAGAGAGAGAAGTGGGCCAGAGATGGAAACCTCCAGAGTAGGAAAAATGAATAGATGGGCTGAGCAGGAGTCCCACATTCAAGAGCCTTAAGAGGATCATCAGTCAGACAGGAAGGAGGCTATAGACATGCTTACGAGAAATTGATGGCTCAGAAGCTAGTGGAGGAAAGAAATTTCGAAGTTTGACAAATGCCAGGGAGAGATGAAATGAGGGGAATGTTCATGGTTGTCCTTGGGATCTGATAAATGGACCCCAAATGGCAGTGCTGGGGGTTATAGCCAGATACAGGAGGCTGAAGAGGTATGTGAGAGATCTAAGCTGAGGAATGCAGACTCATTTGCAAGAAGGACCACCTGTGTCTGTGAGGACTCCCACCTAGGAACAGCAGTCAGCATGATGCTCCTGGAGAGACTGGCCAAAAGAGCCCCGTCTAAGTAAGGAAATGGCAAGGTGATCAGTCTGAGGACTTCATCTGGAGATCCACGGGTTGGCCTTGTATTGGGGTCTGTGCTCTGGCCATTGTTCCTATAGTTTTCAGTTGTAGAAATGGCATAGTAAAATCCTTAATCGTGATTTCTTAAGGGAAAATTACTTTTTTTTTTTCTTTTTTAAGTCAAGGGTGGCCAGGGTACATGTAGACTTGAAGGCTAAATATTACAGACACTATTTTAGATCTGTCCTATAAGGAGAGGCCCTATGGTTTGAAATCAATTGACTTCTTTCACTGCCTGTAAAATCTTTGAACATATGTTTTCTGCTATTGTCTTTCAGAATCATTTGCTGTTTCAAATAGAGAACTGTGCGATGATGAGAAAGAGTTCATACATTTTCCAGTATGTGAGGGGACTTCTCAACCTGAACCCTCGTGTTCAGCTGTCAGAATAACAGCCAATAAAAACTACAGGAGCAAAACCTCTCAGGAAGGTGCTTTAAAAAAGATGCATGAGGAAGAACACCATCAACAAATGTCCATCTTACAACTGCAGCTGATACAAATGAATGAGGTGCATGTGGCCAAAATCCAGCAGATAGAGCGAGAGTGTGAGATGGCAGAGGAAGAGCATAGGATAAAAATGGAAGTTCTCAATAAAAAGAAGATGTATTGGGAAAGAAAACTACAGACTTTTACCAAGGAATGGCCTGTTTCTTCATTTAACCGGCCCTTTCCCAATTCACCCTAAGACTTTGGGAATGACTACCTTGTAATTAATCTGTGTTGGAAATGAAAAGTTTGGAAT
This sequence comes from Perognathus longimembris pacificus, assembly GCF_023159225.1. NCBI lineage: Eukaryota > Metazoa > Chordata > Mammalia > Rodentia > Heteromyidae > Perognathus > Perognathus longimembris. The sequence continues at coordinate 135,084,641 of NC_063161.1, forward strand.
ATGAACTTGCGGTCAGTAACTTGTAACTGAGCTACAACTAGGAAACTTAGAGTGGTAGTAGTCACTTATTTAAGAATACATTCAGGTAAAACAGCTGTACCTTGTGTCCCCTTCCAGGGATAAAGAAGCTGTTATACTCTTCTGAAAATTATCACGATGAGTGCTATAATTCTGAATGTAATGTCTCTTAATTAGAATTCATGTAAGAACCATGTGTGAGTGTTGTAGGTTTTTTTTTTTTAATCAAATGCAAGTGTGACTATAAAGGAGTGTGGCTGATTTTTTTTTTTTTCTTTCTAAGTAGTCATTTTCTATCCAAATCAATGCCCTCCCATTGAAAATGGCTGTCCTGACAGCCACATATCTCTACAAGGGAGAAGCCATTGCTCTCAAAATGTGCTGGAGGCCTTTGGGGTATCTCTGAGAGAGCTACGGCCCCTTGTTCCCTTCTTCAGGACCATCCTCTGGAGTGTGGATTTTCTGTCCCTAAACAGCATCTGGAAGGGTATTTTCCAAAGTGTCTCATAAAACTGCCTTTTAAGGCCTCCCCCCCCAAGAGGAATTCCAAGTAAGGTCTCCAACCATGGTAGTTTCGTTGGAACTAAGACTGTAATAAGAGGGTTTAATGTTCATTTAGATTTCTACCTTCTGTTATATTTGTTTTATTAAAGAAAAGTCTTGTAATTTTATAGTCACACTGTGTATGTGTTGTATTTTTTTAAGGTGCTGCTTTCCCAACCAAACTCCTTTTTTTCCCCTCCCTCAGTCCTTCTGCCCAATTCTTACTAGTGAATTGATGGCCCCCCTTTGTTCATCTACAGCCTCCTTGGTACTAGCTAATGGTGATGCATGTAGCTGGCAGTATACTGGGTCAGCATTGGGATCTTTAAGGATCTATTAGCAATATATTTGGAAATACAGATGGAGCCATACTGCAGTGTCTCCTGTAGCATCATGTTATAAAAACAGTCTAGGAGCCAGATGCCAGTGGCTCATGCCTGTAGTCCTTAGCTACTAAGAAGGCTGAAATCAGAAGCCAGCCTGAACAGGAAACTCCCTAAGATTCTTATCTCCAGTTAACCACCAGAAAACTGGAAATAGAGCTGTGGCTCAAACTGGTAGAGTGCTAACCTTGAGCAAAAAATCTCAGGACATCACCTAGGCCCTGAGTTCAAACCTCATGACCAACCAAGAATAAAAAACAAAAAAACCAAGAAACAAAAAGCAGTCCTGGGACTTGGTGACAGCAATAGCTGAGAGTAGCAAAGTGACAAGTGCCAAGGAAGATCAGCAGTTTCTGATATTGAGATTTCAAGGCTATGTGATAGGGAAGGAGGAGTCAGTCCAGGTAAAAGAGGCTGTGTTGGGGAGAACAGGTAGAAAGAGGAGGCAGGCTCTGAGTTCTAAGCCTGGCTCTGCCTCAAGTTACTGTGTGACCTTGGGTAACTCCTCAAATCCTTGACACTGTATTTCTTGTCCACAGAACAAGGGAATTGGCCTAAGTTCAGAGTCTGCTTTAACACCTTGGCATGGTATACGTTTTGACACCTTCGGTGGGTACTGCCAACACCATGATGGCCTGAAAGCCATGAGCCACTGGGGAACAGTTATCACCGGCAGTGACTAAGCTACCTTCCTTCATAATTTTGAAATTTGGGTCCTGGGAATTATAAGTTCTGTAAGGCACACACAGACTCACAGTTTGCACATGGTGTAAAATTGAAATGGATCTCTATTTTATACACTACCTCATATTTGAAAGCTCTTAGAAGAACTGGGTAATGATTTTGGATACATCCTGTAAAGAGATACTAGAAGTTAAAGATATAGGGTTTCTGTTGTTAATTTAGTTGTCTTTAAATGCACCCTTTAGAGAATGAAACATCTATTACTTCTTGGCCTTTTGGTTAAGATTAAATGTAGAGAATGACGCCTACTGAAGTCTCAAGTTTAAATGGTTTATGGAAGACAGAACTTGATTCTCCATCCTAATCCCAGCTGGCTCTAAACACAGATGTGAACTGAGGAAAGGTTGTCTTTGCTTCCTCTCTCATCCATGTAGAAATCTTCCTCCTGCACACATTCTGAAGTAAGACCTGAAATTCTGCTCTCAGGCCAGAATTGCTTAAATGGTCAACACACCTCTGAGTAGGGTTTAGAGGACCCCATATAGTTTTTATCAGTCTAAAAAAAAAATCAGGGTTTAAGGATTTATCCAACAATGATGAAGCATTGTTATGTACCACACTAAGCTTGTTATGATCTAGGAACTTAAGCACACAAACAGCAGTAGAGAACAAAAAATGTTCACACACAAAAGCACATTTTAATTGCATGATAAAAGCATTGAACTAATTTCTAACAGAACAAATAAAGGATAATTAAGCCAGCAGCCTAAAGCACCTTGGCTCTACTGTTAATATTTATGAGTTTATAACAGTAGTTTGCAATGTTAGCTATGCACTAGAAACAGTATTTTATAAATAATTAGTCCCTAGATCTCACTTCGGGAGGATTCTGGGTCAGCTGACCTGGTTTGGGCCTGGTACTCTGTATTTTTGATACCCTGTATTTTACAGGTGATTATAACACATAATTGGGATTGAGAACTACTTTATGTAGAGGTTACAAATCCATCTCATTTCTCAATCCTTTTATAAGGATTTCTGTTCTTAATCTAGTTTTATCAAGTATACCTTTTTGAGAATGAAACAGCTATCATTTCTTGGCCTTTTGACTAAGATTAAGTATGAAGTCCTACATCGTGAAGTCCTTCAGCAGTAAGAAAATGTGCTGAGAAAACCACCTGACAATGTAGCCAGTAAATGGCAAGGCAGACCTCAATCTGGAGACTTTTAACTCCAAAACATAGCCCCATCTGCCCACCCTCTCACTTTTTCCTTGAAAAAATATCATGGATTTCGTATGGGTGCATGTTTGCACATGTGCAAGCTTGCTAGAACTGGAGCTTGACCACATGGCCTCGCCCTGTTGCTTTGCTTTTTAGCTCAAGGCTGGTACCCTACAACTTGAGCTACACCTCTATTTCTGGCTTTATGATCGTTAATTGGAGATAAGAGTCACATGGACTTTTCTGCCTATGGTGGCTTTGAATTGTGATCCTCAGATCTCAGGCTCCTGAGGAGCTAATATAGATGTGATTAACCAGCACCGGGACATGGATTTGTTCGATCCTGAGTCATATAACATTACAAGCTGCCGGGCTAGATTTATCTCCCCTGTCGTGGGGATGCTAAGCTTACTCTCTTATCTGTGCTCCCTTTCTCACCCTCTCCCCTGGCTGCCCGACCAGCAGGCAGGCCAGAGTGGAGTGGGGGAGTTAAGGTAGGCCTCAGGTGCACGTAGCCGAACGAGATGCCCTTTTCCTCCCTCCTTACCCACGAAGGAAGCCAGGCGCACAAGGAGTCTCGGAGAAAGCTTCAAGAGCAATCTGGTTTATTTGGGAGGGGCTCACAGTAATACAGTGATGATGACGAGGATTGAGCATGAGCTGGCAATAGGCTGGCGAGCTTGTCCGTCCAAGAGCAGCTCCCAAGGACCTCCCTCATGGGCTAACGTCATTTTCCATAGTACCGCCCTCTGGGCAAAGCCCGGGAAAAGGGAGCACACATGCTGGCTGGCGCAAGGTGGGGGATGGTCTTAAAGCTATCCCTTCTGGTTCTGGACCCAGAAGGAGATAGGTGTGGCTCACTTCCACACTGCCCCAGGGCTGGGGGAAGGGCGGCATCTCACTCTCATCACCCTTCTCCCCTTAAGGCCAAGATGAATCCCCAACAACAAGCTACTTTATCTGTTTGTTCATGATCAGATATAGCACATCCCAATTAATTTCATTGTTGAGCTTTCCATTACCTGCGGTACAAATGCAATAACCATTTTTAGGCAGGTGTTGGGGTAGGTAGATAAAAATATTAAGATACAGTTCACTAGTCTCCTCTGTGCCAGGTCATGCACACAGCCCGAGATAGGAGGCAAAGCTTGAACAAAGGTCTTGTGGCCTGATCAGTGCATGTCTTCCCATGTACACAACTGTAGCTGAGATCAGAGCTGAGATTACACTAGAAACAGGATTCATGGAGGGGCTGGTCTTGCAGTCCATACTTAGAGTTGATATTTTAGTAGGCGGAGATTGAGAAAACAGAGGAAGCTTTTGTAGGTGGAGGCAAGGAAGGAACGTTGTGGGAGGGGTTTGCAAATGGAGCAGTGTTGTGCACTCACAGGAAGATGAAACTGAGTGGACAGAAGACTGAAGTCAGGGATTTAGGTAGGAGAGTTTGGGCCTACTTAGGCCGAAATGATAGGACGGCCTGGACGAAGTTGGAGTAGACATGAGATCCATGGGATATGTACTGCTGAAGGGCAACTGCTAAGATTTAGCACTTGATGACTTTTGTTAGATTGCTAAGAAAATGACACTGCTGACTGAAACAAAGGAAGAAAGGAAGGATGCATTATTGGCTCTGATCCATCCCAGGAGAGGCTGAGGCACAGACTAATGCTAGTGCCCCCTCCTCTACCCCCTTAGCTCTGATTGCCAGCACCCCCATTTAAGCCTTCTTTGGCTATCACATTCATCTGCCTGAGCTGCCTTTTCTGTTTATCTGAAGTTAATCCCTTCCTGTTGGGTTGCTGATCACCCCATTCCTTTGCCATCAATACCTCCCATTGCACCTGGAAGCGTGTCAATCGCCATCTCTTAGTTTGCCTTTATCCACCACCATCTCTTAAAACAACTAGAAGAAAAGAAGTTCCTATGGACTCCATTCTTCTCCAGAAAGGGAGTATCCACAAATTTGCAGGGATTTTTGAATCTCACTTTTAGTTTTTTGGTTTTTTTTTTTTTGCCAGTCCTGGGGCTTGGACTCAGGGCCTGAGCACTGTCCCTGGCTTCTTTTTGCTCAAGGCTAGCACTCTGCCACTTGAGCCACAGCGCCACTTCTGGCCATTTTCTGTATATGTGGTGCTGGGGAATTGAACCCAGGGCCTCATGTATACGAGGCAAGCACTCTTGCCACTAGGCCATATCCCCAGCCCTTTAGTTTTGTTTTTAAATGCCCCATATTGTATAAAGGAGTATTGCCTGGGAAGAGCAAGTAGTCACATTATAGGCTTATTATGGCCCTTTTACAAAAATCAAACAAGATATGGTCCTACCTACTGTGTCAACAATTCAGGAAATTTTTTAGGATTTTTTGGGGGGGCAGGGAGACTTTAAAAATGCATTTTCTGTTTGTTTTGTTACAGAATAAAGAAGGGCAGTAGAAGTGAGGCAGTATGTGAGAGAATATATTTGTGGTTGTCAACAGTCTCAGCAGTGTCAGGTCAATTACATCAGCACTTGGTCTGGTCCAGAGGAAAGGAATGACTCTGCCTCCTGGGAATGTCAGAGGGACCTGATAATTATATTTGGCAAAGCCATGAGGAGTGGTTCTGTAATGTCATTGCAAACAATTACCTCTTTAATAGCATTTTCGAATGTCTGAGCTTTCCAGATAAATGACACTTCATTTCTGCCATGACTTTCCTTTCTTGTTGAGCTGGTTCCTGACTGGTCCTCTTGTTTTCCCTCACTTTAGTATCCATTTGTGTTTCCTCTTCTCTCTTCTTTCTTTCCAGCCCTGTTTCTTAAGCCCTACCTGCGCTCACAATGGCTCTTTTGTGTTAGTGGGATCAGAAGTCATGGGAAAGGTCGTAAGCAATCCGTGAACCGTGAATGCAAATTCTTTTCCCCATCATGCCGTAGATGATGCATTCAACATGATTTCCTCATCTCTGCCTCAGTTTCTTCATCAGTGAAAGGGGTAAAATACCTACCTTCCTTGAAGGTCGACAAGCCACTTTTAAAATAAAGGATGATAAGCCAGGAGCTGGTGGCTAATGTCTGTAATCCTAGCTATTCAGGAGATTGAGATCTGAATTCAAAGCCAACCTGGGCAGGAAAGTTCCTGAGACTCTTATCTCTAATAAACTACAAAAAAGAAAGCCAGAAGTAGAGCTGTGGCACAAGTGGTAGATCACTAGCCTTGAGTGAAAAAGCTCCAGGGACAGCACCCAGACCCTGAGTTCAAGCCATAGGACCAGCACAAAAAAATAAAGTATGATGTAAAGCATTTTAACATTATTGTTGCCATGGAGCTATAGATGCCCTGCTTAGAGAAATGACCCTGTATGGTGACTCAGGTAGGCCACAGTTTAGGAGCAGCTGGCATATGAATACATAACAAGTACAAATACAAATCCCTAACAGGTAAAAGAATGTGATTATTTTCTTTAAGAAAAATTTCAGCATGGCATTTCTTTAAATAGTCCTTTGGTGTATTTAGAGTGAGATTCAATTTATAGCAATGTGATTTATGTAGATTTTTAGAAGAATGCCTCTATTGAACCTCTATTACCCAATCTAATTGTTGGGTTTACCAGCTGAGTTTAAGCGTAATGGTGTAGTTTGTCATCGTTAGGTGGGCAGCTCCTGTGTCTACATTACCTAGCTGCAGAATGTGTGTGAAGGTTCTCTCACTGTTAGTACTGACTGGAATATACAGAATGGGGATCCTGCAGCATGGAAATGGAAAGATCCAGAGTTCAAAAGGATCCACCTGGAAACATATCCTTATAGCATTGCTGTTTTGGGAAGAACTAAATATACATTCACTACAAGGCCAGTGGTGTTAGGAAGTTTCTACCCATAAACATGGGTTCAGTTTCTTAACTTCAGATGACTGGTAAGAGACTTTTTTACATTTTGGTCTGAGTTTCCTCCTTTATGGATTTGATGAGTGGAAATTCCAATTCTTGTTACTTAAGATGTTGGTTCTTTGGTTAAATTTAATGAATTAATTTTAAATATATACTGTGCTTGCTTCAGGGCTTGAATTCAGGGCCTGGATGCTGTCCCTGAGCTTGTTTTGCTCAAGGCTAGCACTCTACCACCAGAGCTACAGGGGGAAGGAATGTAGTGGAAGACAAAGGAGCTAAGGGTACGTAATAAACCAAGGAACAGAAAATATAGGTGAAAACTGAATTCCTTATCTTCGATTGAAATACCTTCATTTTTCTCAATTTTCTAGATGGAGGGGATTTAACATGGTGTTGGTAATAGAATACTCTTCATTAGATTGTTGGGTTAACTGAATAACACAGATGCCCTTGATTTATGATGAGGTTATATCCTGATAAGCCTGTGATATATTGAAAATATTTTTAGGTTAAAAATAGAATGATTACATTACAAAATGAACATTACAGCTTAGTAATACAACATGCTGTAGAGAAGTAGCTGCCTCCTCGTGGTTACTACTGGCTGTGAACTGTGGCTTGCTGTCCAACAAGCATCACAAGAAAATTTCTTCCCCCCCCCCTTTTTTTTTTTGCCAGTCCTAGGGCCTGAACTCAGGGCTTGGTGTTATCCCTGAGCCTTTTTGTGATCAAGGCTAGTGCTCTACCACTTGAGCCACAGTGCCACTTCTGGCTTTTTCTGAGTAGTTTGTTAGAGATGACTTTCAGACTCTTCTGTTTGGGCTGGCTTTGAACCAGGAGCCTCAGATCTCAGCCTCCTGAGTAGCTAGAATTACAAGCATGAGCCAGCAGTGCCTGGCAAAACAATTTCTTATTACCTATAATGATAAAGAACAAAAACTCCAAATTTGAAGTATAGTTCTTATCACTTCTACAGCATTATAGAGCTGAAAACTCCTCAGTTGAATCATTATAAGCCTGGAATTGTCCTGGTGCATAAAAAAAAATTTACTATAAATTTCAGTCCTTTTAAAAAAATCTTTTTAAGTCATATGGCTTCTATATAGGGATGGAAAGGTTTGAATCCAATCCATCAGGCTCTAGAACTCATTCTTTTGAGAACTGTAACACACAACTTCCTATTAGAGGTCTCAATTCAAATTTTAGCTTTGCAAAGAACATTGCTCTACCAAGTATTAGACCATCACTTCCCAGAGTGCCTCATGATTGCAAAATAGCTCACAATTGCTGTGATGATTATTTGAGAATACAAACAGAATAGTGTAAACTCAAAACCAACTAAAAGGAAAAAAATCCCAGACTTTGTTGTTGTTGTTGCATTGCAGGCAACTCTGAAACTGTCTTCCCTCATCACAGAACTTCATCTTAATTCATCTTTCTACATGGCGAGACAATTCCCCAACACTATCACAGATCTCCCAGTTCTATAACCAGGCTGTGTAAAATTGCTTCTGTTGATCCTTCTACCCAGAGAGCTCCCAGTCTCTCTGCAATGCCTGCCTATCACCTGTGCTGCTGAAGGGTTATCCATTCTTCAAGGTCAAATGAACACCAGGACACAATCCTGGAACCTGAGCTCTCATCCCATCATCCTAGACCCTGCTTTGCCTAAAACTCATATGACTGTGGGCAAGTTACTAGGATTTTAGATCTGCTTCTCTGTCTTGGTCTCTGTCTCTGTCTCTTTCTCTCTCTCATTTCCTTGTTTATAAAGTACAACTATTAGACAAGAGGATCTCTCAATTCTCTTCTTGTATTTTAATTAGTGTACTTCTGAAGCTAAACTAATTTTTTCAATTTATTGCATGTAACTCAAGTTTTTAATTTAGACTTCATTTTTTATTTTTTGTCAGTTGTGGGGCTTGAACTCAGGGCATAGGCTCTGTTCTTGAGTGTTTCTGCTGAAGGCTAGCATTCTACTACTTTGAACCACAGCTCCACTTCTGGTTTTCTGGTGGCTAATTGGAGATAAGAGTCCACGGACTTTCTTCATGGCTTTGAACCTCGATCCTCAGATCTCAGCCTCCTGAGTAGCACACACACACACACGCACACACACACACACACACACACACACACACACACGGGTGTGTGCCGCCAGCACCAGTCCAATTTAGATTTTAAAAGATAAGGTATACATAGATGGACTTCAAATACTGCATACAAGTATATCAGTCCCAAGGTGGAAAAAACCATTTGTGAATGTTACTGATATCAGGATAATGAATGTATTTAAATTGTTTATGACACAATCTAAATATAGTCCATATAAGAATATCTATGGCAACCAAAGGGTGTTGCTTCCAAAGAAGCAATTTTCCCAAAGGAAATGTAATTGGTTATAATTTATTTCAAAGTGCCCAATTCTATAGATTATAAGACACTACTGTTTGGAAATTTTCTAAGCTGTTTGCTGGTGGCTCATGCCTGTAATCCTAGCTACTCAGGAGGCTGAGATCTTAGTATCACGGTTAGAAGCCAGCCCAGGCAGGAAAGCCCATGAGACTATCTCAATAAAACAAACAAACAGAAGTGGAACTGTGGCTCAAGTTGTAGTAAAACACTAGCTGTGAGCCAAAAGTTCAAGGACAGTGCTCAGGCCCTGAGTTCAAACCCCAGGACCAGCAGAAAAGAAAAGAAAACAAAAACAAAAACAAACTATGTCCTATAACAGTGATGTGCCCAGAGTAAAAGATTTTGTATATTTAAAAAAATTCTTATCAGTTAATTACAATACATGATACTAATTATAAAACCAGGGTGGCCTGAAAAGCTACTTTAAATGAAAAAAAAAAGAGCATCAGCATCTATTGAGCATGTCTATGGGCCATACACATGTTCTGTAATACTCTGTTTAATGGTTCAGTACTTGGCAGGTATAGGTAATATCATTCATATGTTTCAAACAAGAAAAGGAAGGGTTAAATAACTTTGTTCAAAGTCCCATACCAAAGGCTCTGAAAATGGACAGTGGACATGATTACACAATAACACTGAACTGGAAAGTTAGAAATGGTTAGGTGATATATGTAATGTTTTGCTAAAGAAGAAGAAAGAAAGAAAGAAGGAAAGAAAGAAAGAAAGAGAGAGAGAAAGAAAGAAAGGAGGAAGGAAGGAAGGAAGGAAGGAAAGAAGGAAGGAAGAAAGGAGAGAGAAAGAAAGAGGAAGGAAGGGAAGGAAATCACATACCTAATAAAGTAGTTTAACTAGATTCAAATCCCAAGTGAGTTTGCTCTGTTCTTTGTATCTGTGAGTGACATGGAAGGAAAAGCACTGTGAATGTCTAGTTCTCTATTAGAGATCTGCCAGGACACTGAGGACCCAGAAACAGAGAAGCCTAGGGAAGAGCTAAGGGGTTAGAGGTACAGCAACAAACCAAGGTAGCAACCTCAATTCTGACAGCAAGCCGAGAATCATCAACCAAGCCCCAAACCCGAGTTCCCGTTCAGTTTTGCCATAAAGATGTAGATTCTTTTCTCTCAGTCCTGAACATGCCCAGAAAACATCTGGGCATCCTGTTAAAATATATGTTTTGATTCAGTAAGTTTTCAGGGGGCTGGCTTCTGTATTCCTAATAAACTTTGTGTGATGGTATTGTGGCTGGTCCATGGACCAAACACTGAGTAAGCAACAATTTAAGACACAGCTACCTCTTCCAGGGTGGCTCTCCTGGTATATGTTTTCACAAGGCAAATTGTAGGACCTACTGAATCAGATCTCTGAGACTTCTCAGTTGCTTGCTACACGTAACATTTGAAAGTCATCACTAATGGGACATCACTCTGCCTTGCTAACTAAAATCAGCTTCTTTGCATGCACATTTCCAGACTAGAAAGGCCTTTACATCCTGTTTTCTTCTGCACTTGGCAGATGAGAAAACTGACATCTTTAGTCATTATGTGTCCAGACCCCAAGGTTTCTGACTCTTAGAAAAATCTTTTTATTATTTTGTAACTCGCTCTCCCACTTTGCCACTTCTGTACTTAGACTCCTACACAAAGTGGGAGTCCTTTTGTGTCTAAAAAGCTTTACAGAGCAATTTTCTTGCTATGATGCTTTTAAGGATTTCAATCTAACTTAGTACATTAGGCACCACAGTTATTTATAAGCATAAAGCTATCCAAGGTCATGAGAAAAAGAAAATGTTTGGTGAAGAAATTAGGAAATAGACTGTCTTGAGTCCTTAAAAATATTTCCGTCATCCATTTCCTAGATTTACCTATTGTTTTTCTCTTTCTCTTCTTCAAGCATTTGCTGGAGTGTCTTGAATATCATATTTCATCCCTATTTTAGCATGCTTGTACTGTTGTGAAAACACTCCCTTACATTACTCCCCTTCTCTTATCAAACCTCAGAAAATTAGCAGTGATTCAATATTATCTAATATGTAGTCTATATCCAAATGTCTCTTACTGCTTTTACAATCTCAGCTCTCACTGATATTTCATTTTATTGGTTTGTCCTATATATTCTAGAACAAACCTTTATTCTTATCTTTTTTTATGATTTAATTGTTTTAAGTCCAAGCCTCATAAGGTACTCCACATTCTGGATCTATTTGATTCATCATTCTGATTACATTCAGGTCAAACTTTTTGACAAGTGAATCACATAGACAAATGCTACGAACCTCTGCATAGTTTCTGGAGGCAAATTTCAGAAAACGTTTTTAGTGTCACTACTAGTGACATTAAATTTGATTACTTGGTGAAGGTATTATCTGCCAGATCTTCCCATATTGGAGTTACATTTTTTTTTTCTTGTGCCAGTACTGGAGCTTGAACTCTGGCTTTTCCAAGTGGTGCTCCACCTCTTGGTCCATGTCTGCACCTTAAGCTTTATGCTGGTTAATTGGAGATGAAGAGGTTCAAGGATTGGTTTTCCCAGGCTGGTTTTGAACCAAGATCTTTATATATCAGACTTCTGAGTATCTAGGATTATAGAAGTGATACACTGAGGCCCAGCTGAAGTTACATACATTCACTTCTAGTTAATGCATTATCTGTGTGGGTGATGCTTTAAGACTGTTTAAATATATCTTGTTCCCTCATTGCCCTTCATTCAGTGTTCTGTTTTGTTTTTTTAATGCCAACTGATGGTCCTTATCCAAACCAGTTATTTCATTAGAACTTCAAAATTTCAGGTTGAATCAGCCTTGATCATTCCTCAGCATTCATATGGAAAAAAGATAAAGCTGGGTTTGACAAGTCTGAATTCAGGTCACCTTAAGAAAGGATCCACTCTGGCTCATCTTTTTGGAGCCCATTTGTCTTAGAACTCTTGCTAGAGATGGGTATTATCAGGGATAGATTTTTCCCTCATGCCAAGCAATGCCTACTTGAGAGGAAAAGCTCCTAACTTCCTTCTCTTGGAGCATCTTGGCCCCAGAATGCCTCTCTGGTGCCTGCCTGATCACTTCTAAGCTCTGCTGGGCAAAATCATGTGCTTTCTCTCCAATTATCATCCATGGCCACTTTAATATTTCTCTACTCCTGTCAAATCTTACCCAGAATTTCTGTGTAACAGGGACTGAGGCAGCAATCTGGCTGGAAGTGATATCTATTATATAACGTGTGTATGTCATATCTATTTTTATTTTTATGCTAGTACTGGGATTTGAACTCAGAGCGTGGGGGCTATCCCTTAGCTTTATTTTTGCTCAAGGCTGGCATTTGGCCACTTGAGCCACAGGTCCACTTCTGGCTTTTTGATAGCTAATTGGAGATAAGATTCTCTTGGATTTACCTGCCTGGCCTATCTTGGAACGTCAGTCCTTACATCTTAGCTTCCCGAGTAGCTAGAATTATAGCTGTGAGCTACTGGCACCGGTTCTATGCTACCTTTTGGAGCAGGCATGTCTGCAACTCTTATCCCTACTCTGCCATACTCCCTTTTCTCTTCTGAGAGCACAGAAGTCACAATGCAAGCATTTCCTGAGTCTCTTAACACAACACCTACAAAGCCCTGATGTTTCAGCTTCCATTGTATCCAACTTCCTTCTTGTTATAAAAGAAAGTGTCTTAAAAAAAAATAAAAAGAGCAGTCTTTCAACTCTGGCTTAAATTCTAATTCTTTTAATCTTATCAAGAATCTTAGACAATTGAATATCCCTTTTCTTTATTCCTGTGTATTTAAGCCTTTATCGTCATTATTTAAATATTTTACAGTCTCATCTTAAGATATCCTTTCTCCACTGGGCACTGGTAATCCTAGCTACTGAGGAGGCTACGATCTGAGGATGACAGGGAGTGTGATGCTAGCTAGCTCTGGCAGGAGAGTCCATGAGACTCTTATCTCCAATTACCCACCAAAATGCCAGAAGTGGAGTTTGGGCTCAAGAGATAGAGTGTCAGCCTTGAGCAAAAAAGCTAAAGACTAGAGCCCAGGACCTGAGTTCAAGTTCCAGTACTGGCAATGCATACACAAAAATAGTTTTTTCTCTGCCCACTATCACTCCTTGCTTTGTTTACCTTCTTCCCTTCAGAGCCAGCTGTCTAAATGTCCTGTCTCCACTCCCTACTTCTTTTTTGTTGTTGTTGTTCTTTTTTTTTTTTTTTTTTTTTTGGCCACTCCTGGGGCTTGGACGCAAGGCCTGAGCACTGTCCCTGGCTACATTTTGCTCAAGGCTAGCACTCTACCACTTGAGCCACAGCACCACTTTCGGCTTTTTCTATATATGTGGTGCTGAGGAATCGAACCCAGGGCTTCATGTATATGAGGCAAGCACTCTACCACTAGGCCATATTCCCAGCCCTGTCCACTCCCTACTTCTTATTCATGTGATATGAAGACGGAAATTGGATTCTGCCCTACCACTTTACCAAGTGGCTCTAGCTAAGATCACTGGTGACTTCGAGGGACAGTGTGTGTTAGATAATGTTCAGGTCTTATCTTCCTTGACCTCTCTGTGGCATTTCCATCCTCTTCTGGAAACATATTTATTCTTTGGTCAGATGACACTCTTCTTCCCTTGGCTTCCCTCTGAGTCTTCTAACAGCTCCCACACAGTTCCCTCTGTTTCATGTTCTTCATGGAAGCCCTAGCCTCTTCTGTTTCAGTACCTCATTAAGTCATCTGAGGTACTTCCATACTTGTACTCACATATCCCCACCCCCCCCCACCCCCGCCACCCCATGCCTCCTACATTAACAGGCCCAGGGCAGATCTCTTCCCCAGCACTTGGCTGATAAACCCAGTGGCTACCAGAGGCTGCCAGATGTGTCACTGGCCCGTCAATTTCTGTTCCTGGGACTGAGCTCATCATGCCCACTGCATACCTGCTTTTCTTCCAGAGTAGGCATGGGATAATGCTATGGGATATGTACTATGGGATCTGGGGAAAACTATTGTTTAATGTTTTCTCTCCCCTGGATGTGGTGACTCTCATATCTACTCAGTCACCAAGTGATTTTTATGTGCTCTACCTTTCTAATTCATTTCCTCATTCTCATTTATGTGCTCATGATGGTGATCCAATCCACCTCATCATTCACCCAAGTCACTCCAATACTCTTCCCTGGCTCTCCTACATACATTCTGTCTTTCTAATCCACTCTGCTCACTGCAGCCTTCGTGTGACTTTGGTTTAACAGCTTGCTTAGAACTTTATTTGTTGTTTTTCAGTGCTACAGATGGAATGCAGGGCCTCACGTGTGCTAGCAAGAGTTCTTCATTCCCAGCCCCATAGAGATAGTATTCTTATAACCTCCATTTTACCCAGTGTTCTTTCTCAAACACAGTGTTGGGCAAGTTCTTCCCTGCTTCTCTCTCTCTCTCTCTCTCTCTGTGTATGTTTCTAGGGTTTGAACTCTGGGCCTCTAGACATCTTTTGCTTTATATTTTGGATAGGGTCTAATGTTTTTGCCTGGGCTAGGCTAATCACTTCCCTTCTATCTACAGTCTCTCAATAGCTGGGATTAGAACACATTCAACCACACCTAGTTTATAAATTGCAATGGGCTATCACTAACTCTTTGCCTGGGATGATCTAGAATTGTGATCCTCTTGAACTTCACCTTCAGAGTAACTGAGATTACTGGTGTAAACCACTGTTTCTGGCCCTTAAAATCTTTTTCCTATTTCCTTCCCTCCCTCCCTCCCTCCCTCCCTCCCTCCCTCCCTCCCTCCCTCCCTCCCTCCCTCCCTCCCTCCTTCCCTCCCTTCTTTCCCTCTTTCTTTTCTTCTGTCCTCCCCCTCTCCCTCCTTCCTTCCTTCCTTCATTTCTTTCTTTCTTCTTTTTTTTTTAATATGGTTTTGCTATGTAGCCAAATTGTTCTCAAACTCATGATCCTCCTCCCTTACCCTCCTCAGTGCTACAATTACACACCCAGCTCCTAGTTAATCTTAAAATCAAGTCCCAATCCTTATTGTGATATAATAGTCCTACAGGAAGTATTTGCTTCCTGAAATAACCAACTTCATTCTGGTTATTTACTCTGTAGGCTTCAGCTGCAGCTACCTTTTCAGTTTCTTCTTTTTTAAAAGTTCACAGATAAAAATCTCATGTATTTATTGTGTATTACATGATGTTTTGAAGCGTATTTCCTTGTGGACAGATACTTTCCTTGAATCTAACACATGCATCACCTTGTACATAATTATTTTGGGAATTAAGTCCATTTAAGATTCACTTTCTTTGTATTTTTCAAGAATATTATACATCTGGGCACTGGTGGCTCACGATTGTAATCCTAGAGTTTTGGCTCAAGTAGTACACTGCTAGCATTGAAACAAAAAGCTCAGGGACAGTTCCCAGGCCCTGAGTTCAAGCCCTAGACAAAAAAGGTTGAGATCCAAAGGATTATGGTTCGAAGCCGGCACAAACAGAAAAGTCTATGAGGCTCTATCTTTAAAATAGTCAGTAAAAAAACAGGCTGGAGTCATGGCTTAAGTGATAGAGCACCAGTCAAGAAAGCACATGAAGCCCTGAGTTCAAATTCTAGTACTGCTCATCTTTGTGTCCTCACATGGTTTCTTGGCACGTGATGGGCGATCTCTAAGTCTTGTTGGCCGAATGGCACACCAAACTCCCTACCCTGCCTGACCCCTGCTTTCATCATTGGAGAACTCACTGAGGCCAATGTGGCCTTATGCCTTATCACTATTGCTTCATGCTGAGCACAACAGCTCCAGAATGGGGCCTTGCTGCTGCCTCACCTTTGCACATCTCTTTGCTGGGAACTCAGACAGTGTTGAGTTCATCTGTAAGGACTCTGATACCAGCACTCTTCCTGCAGCCCAGCCCGTTCAATGTTAGGTAACGATATTCAACTGGGAACAAAGAAGAAGACTTGAGAAATGATTGGCTTAATTCAAGTGCAGATGACTTCATATATACAGTGATATATACACACGCGTACACATGCACATGTACAAACACAGGGCCCAGCTGTCATGCTCAAATATGCATGCATGCACACTCTCACAGAGGCAATGAGATGTACTCTTACTCCCTATATATGTACATAGAGAAAAAAATGACATATGCTTGTCACTTACGCATATGTACACAGGCAAGAGGAGATATACGCATTACATATGTATACACACAAGCAAATGGCATATGTTCTATACATATGTATACATACAGAAGCAAGCTGACATACTTAAACACATTCAGTGATAAAATTCACTTATTCAGTTTTATTTTACTTATTCTAATTCCTCCAAGTATTGAGCTCCTTGCTTTATCTTTTACGGTTGTGTGTGTGTGTGTGTGTGTGTGTGTGCGTGAACCGCATGTGTGCACACGCTCATGCCATGGACTCAGGGTCTGGGCACTGTCTCTGAGCTTTTTCTGTTCAAGGTTAGTACTTTTATCATGTGAACCACAGCTCCACTTTGGCTTTTTGGTGGTTCATTGGAGATAAGAATCTCACATACTTTTCTGCCTGGGTTGGCTTTGAAGCCCTATTCTCAGATCTCAGCCTCCTGAATAGCTAAGGATCTACCACAATTTGTAACATCAGTGGTGTGGGTCTCAAGTTCCCAGGCTCTTGGTCATTACCTCTTGTCTTTCTCTTTGACCCACATGGCTAATTTGTTTCAACAGCTTGGCTACCCCTTCCAGTCATCAGGCTGCCCTCCTGGGTGTTTCTCTACTAGGCAGCCAGCCCAGATGAGTTCTTTTAACTGCTGATACTAACTCTTTGGGTTTTTTGTTTTGTTTTGTTTTTGCCAGTCCTAGGCCTTGAACTCAGGGCCTGAGCACTGTCCCTGGCTTCCTTTTGCTCAAGGCTAGCACTCTGCCACTTGAGCCACAGCGCCACTTCTGGCCATTTTCTATGTATGTGGTGCTGAGGACTTGAACCCAGGGCTTCATGTGTACGAGGCAAGCACTCTTGCCACTAGGCCATATTCCCTGCCCCTCTTTGGGTTTTGATTTAAAGTATAGGCTGTGGAGTTAGAGCAATCAGTTCCCATCCTTGCTACTCGACTGACTGTGTAATCTTGGGCAAATTAATTTCTCCAAACATATGTTTCAATTCAATCACAGAATGAAGATAATGACAAAAGCAAGTCTCCTATTGGGTTTTTGGTAATGGTACATTGGGTAATACATGAAGAACTTTTCACCTAGTGTACAAGAGCAGTTAACAATTACCACAGATAGTAACATTTATCATGTGCTTTCTATGACATAACTACTTCTAGCCAATTATTTATTAAGTACTTGTGATGCAATAAGCAAAGGACCCATTTTAACCTTACAACAGCTCTGTGAGGTAGATAAAAGTGGAACTGAATAGATAATGGAGCTGAGGCAAAGAGAAGCTGTGGAACTTTCCCAAGAGCTGCAGAACTAGCAAGTGGCTGGGCTCAGAGGCATATGCTCTCAAGCCAACCTTCTTAATTACTGCATTGTACCTCTGACTTCCATTGCTTGTCTTTGTCAGAGAAGCCATTTCACTACTATAATCATTATGAGTGAAAACCCTTGGAGAAATATTTGAATTGTAGCTGAAATTTTCCATTTGCTAGGAGATCAAGACAACTCTTAATTCTGAATTCAGAGCAACTCTGAACAATTGAGTGACAAGAAGACCTGCAGGAAAAACGCGGAGATGTCTTCTCTTTCTCTCACTACCCACTCACAGGGACTGTTTGGGTGAGATGACTTTCAAATTGACACAATTAAAGTGGGGATTCTGTCCTCCTCCAGGCAGAGTGTAGCTAGCTAGTTCTCTGGATTTCTAGCACATTTTTGTTCAGATGTCTGCAAATGCCTTCTTGGTCTCTGCACATTGGATTCATAATGGAGGTCCATTAATTGGGGTGTGGGTAAGAACAGTGGTGCCTTCAGCCAGTGTCTCCACCAATAGCATCACAAGAATCATGAAACCAAAGAAAACCCATCAGAATCTTCAGACTCTCTTGCAGCATGATCATAATGCTTGTGTGTCCATGCTGTTTGGTGGCTGTAGTTATTAATTAATGTTGGGTATTGGGGATCAAACCCAGGGCCTTAAGCATGCTAAGCATATGCTGTACTACTGGGCTATATCCATTCCCCCACCCCTGGCTACATTCTTTTAATCACTTATCAATTAAACACATTAATGGGGTTCAGTGTGGTATTTCCATACATGCACAGAGTGTATGCTGGTCATATCTAACCACTCCTCTTGTACCTTGCTGTTTTTTCCCATGCCCCTGTCACAACCTCTAGTAGTTGTTATTCTAGAAGATCAGCTTCTTTACAGTCTACATGTGAGAGAATATAGAGCACTTTCCCCGTGTTTACCTGATTGTTTGGCTTATTCTGTGTTTACCTTACTGTCTATCAGTACCACCCATTTGCTACAAATGACAGGATTTCATTCTTTATGGTTGAATTTCTCCATTGTACATAACACACACATAGGCACTTGAACTGAGGCTTTTGGGGGGGCCAGTTCTGGGGCTTGAACTCAGGGTTTGGGCATTGACTCTGAGTTTCTTGCTCAAGGCTAGTGCTCTGCTACTTGAGGCACAGCATCACTTGTGGCTTTTTGCTGAGTAGTTTATTTGAGATGAGAGTATCATGGACTTTCCTGCCCAGCTGGTTTTGACCTGAAATCCTCAAGTCTCAGCTACCTGAGTATCTAGGATTATAGGTATGAGCCACTGGTGCCCTGCCTTGAATTGGAGCTTGAGATTGGGGCCTTGAACTCTTAATTGGCATTTTCTACTCAAGGCTGATTGATTTTTTACGACTTGAGCCACATCTACACTTTTGGCTTTTTGGTGGTTAATTGGAGATAACAGTCTATGGTCTTTTTACTGAACTGGCTTTGACTGTGTTACTCAGATCTCAGTCTCCTGAGTAGCTCTGGCTATAGGTATGAGCCACTGGTGCCTGGCAATCATCTTTATCCATTCATCTCTTGATTTGTACCTAGGCTGATTTCTTTGTTATCATGAGCAGTCCGGCTCCAGTCTTGATAGTCCTCATCTTTGTTCAGTTTTCATATCAGATGTTGCTGCTTGTTGTTTTCTTCTCCTCCTTGTAATGTGGTGGGGCTTTGGGATCGTATGATCCAGGAGACTCCAGCATCCTAGCCTTGGAGCTCTGTTAGCACCTTGTTTCCTTATCACTGATCACTGATCACTTATCACTGGCACTAATACCTATGAACAAGGAGAGTGGAAAGACAAGTGACAACAAATAGGAAGGACCTCCCATTTCCCTTAGGTGTCCCAAGTCCTCAGTGAATTGTAGTCTTTATTATTTCTCCATCTGATGGCTATTGTCTCTCACTAACTCATTATTATCTGGTCTCCTTTATTAGACTATATGCTAAACTTACCCAGGGGCTTCGTTTTGTTTACTGCTGTTTCTCTGTATTTAGAACACTGTATTTAGATTGTAGGTAGGTGAGTAGCAGGTATTTAGAAACAGCTTTTGGTAAAAACCATTGATTTCTTATCTTCAGTTCTCGAGTTAGCTAAAACCAGGAGAAAAACTTGGCAGTTTTCCCTCCATTTTACATTTTTCTCATTTGCTCTGAGTTCCCCGCCCCCCCCAACCCCCTTATGTAATAGGTCACCTTGGGTTCCAGGAAGGACAGGACTGATTGAGAAGACATTTAACACAAAAAACAGCAGAGCCTAATGAGACAGACCACGCCCTAAATCAGGATAATTACTTATAATGAGGAAGCTGATTCTGGAGCAGAAATGATAATCTCTTGGGAACCACATTGCTCCCCTCAAGTGATGACAGCGATAACAATTTCTCTGGTCCCCCATGAAGAACTAGAACTGAGATAGTGAGCCAGGCCACATGTTGACTAGGACTGTTTATGCTTATCTTTCTCCTCCTGCCCCAAATCTTCCTCTCTTTAAACCTAAAGCTCAAGTCTGTACTCCTAGGATAGGGGAAATGCTTATTTTGTGGAAGGAGTCAGGTGGCATGCCAATTTTGCATGGTAAATATCCTTTGTCTATCCTTCACCATTACTTGGCATAATTGAGCAAGTGCTGGACTTGACTTGTTGAAACCCTGAGTCTGGGTGCTGGCCTCCAGCTGGGTTACAATGTTTAGTAGATATTTGATGAACCCATGGAAGTTCTAAATAAGTGGACTTTGCTGTCTTAGGTCTTTTCTATATTGGCCAGCATGCAAAGTCTCCTACAAAGAGGCCTTTTGCTTGCTTTCCTGGAACACATCTTCTCTCCTGGTCAACCTCTATCCATCCTTCAGATCGTAGCATAAGCAGCATCCTCCTGAGAAGTCAGACAACATTTCAACAAGGTTCCAACTTTACTTCCATAACTGTTTGACTGATATCTGACTGCATATTTCCTAAAGACTGGCAACAGGTCTTTTGTATTCACCAATAAATTATCAGGGACTAGTAGGCCTACTGTGCAAATTTGCTGAACGAATGAATGAATGACTTTATATTCTCAATTTACAAAACAACAAGACTCCTTTCTTTTTATGAAGTGGGGTCTAGTTATGCAAATCAGATTAGAGGTCAGTCTTAGGCTGTGCCAGTGCTTCACCACCAATCACCCCTTTTCCTGTCTCTGGCTCAAGCTTTGTGACTCTCTCCTACTAGGGCCAATTAGTCAGCCCCAAGGTGTCTCATTACTGTTCATCAGAATTTCATTATGCAGCTAGCCCACTCAGCAGGAGGTCTAGAAAAGCTGTGATTTTGGCAGGACTGGGAGTATGGAATGGGATTTGCCAATTACTCCTACCCCAGCCTATCACACTGTGTTGTAACTGTTAATTCTCAGATGTCTCTCCACTCCCTCACAGCCAGGATGGGATTATCTCTTGCCCCCAGAGGCTACTGTGGTGCCTAGCAAGCAAGGAATGCTCATAAAGGGTTCTTGGAGGAATGCAATGTTTTCTCCAAGCCAAGCTTTAGTTTGAGGACAAAAACAACTCATAGGAGAGCATGCACCCCTACCATTATAAAAATAAAATAAAACTCAAGCCAAGTAATCCTTTTTTTGCTGGTTAATTTTGGTTGAATTTTCTGTCACTTGAAACTGACATCAAGAATTAATGGTGTGCATGTAGAGGACCTCTGATAGATTATAGTATTAGTATTTGTATTGGTACTGGAGTTTAAATTCAGAGCTTGGGTTCTGACCCTTAGAGCTTTTCCTCTCATGGCTTTGAGTCACACCTTCACTCTTAGCTTTTTGTTGCTTAATTGGAGATAAAAGTCTCATGGACTTTCTGCTTAGGTTGGCTTTGAACCCCAGATCTCAGCCTCCTGAGTAACTAGGATTATAGATGTGAAACATCACTGCCCAGCCTTGGTAAACTCTTGTTCAGAATTATTCACTGCATATTAATATCCGTTCACATCTGTATGAATAGACTTCCCTACTTCTTGTCTTTGGGCTCAGCTCTGGGACTGGCTTTGGCCAGCAGGATGTTTGCAGACACAAAACAAGCAGCAGTGTGCAAACTGCTTGCACAATTGTACCTGTTCCCTTGCACTATCACTGTGTCCAGAAATATTCCTTCTGATGTCTGCTTTCCTTTTAGCCAGAGGAATGGACAGGCTGCAAGGCCAGCTGGATCTGCAGTTTGAAGCAGAGATACCCAGGTCCAGCCTAGATCTTAGACTCATGAGACCTATGAGAAATGATTATTGTTTCATGTTTGTTGAAATTTTATTTTGACTTTTTTTAAGATAAATAGCTGATTGAATGAAGTTAAGCCAAGGACTTCTAAACATGGCAACATACCTGCATTATCTAGAGAACTTTAAAAGAAATGAGATGCTAAAGCTTTGCCCAGACTGTCTGGAGTGGTGTTCAGAGATTTACAGTCCTTTTAAACTCTCTGGGTAGTTTCTATGTGGTCCCACATTCTTCTGTCTGGTATATTGGGGTCACCAATACCAAAGTGTGTGATAGGAGGTTAGATAACTTCTAAGATCCTTTCTCCTCTCTGAGATTGTAAGATCAAAGAGAGAAATCTTGTTTCAAAGTTTCAGTGTGAAAACTTCTGAGGCATCTGTGTTGAATTTTTCTTAACTCATTTGGACAAAGATGCAAATATAAATTTAATTGTGATTTATAGTCCCAGGCTTGTTTACTTTTTATTTAAGGGTTATCTGTTCTTAGTATTTCTGCCTGGGATAAGGTCACCAAACAAATAAAATTTAATTCCAGAATTCTAGGGCTGGGAAAGCCATGACCCAGGGTCAGGGGAGAAGTATGAGTCAGATTGAGCTTGGCAGAGAAGTTGGTAAAGGAATGGGCTGAGAAGGAGTTTTTGCCTATGGCTTGGCAGCCAGGGGTTGGGAAACACACCTGCTTCAGGAAAGCCAGAAATTCCATTTTAGTTAACAATCGCCATGCCCCTGCTAACATTTTAGACAAAAAAAAAGCTATATACAGGGCTGGGAATATGGCCTAGTGGTAAGAGTGCTTGCCTCGTATACATGAAGCCCTGGGTTCAATTCCCCAGCACCACATATATAGAAAACAGCCAGAAGTGGCACTGTGGCTCAAATGGTAGAGTGCTAGTCTTGAGCAAAAAGAAGCCAGTGACTGGCAAAAAACAAAACAAAACAACAAAAAAAAGCCTAGGAAAAAAAAAGCTAGATACAATGTTCAAAATTCAGATTTAATGCTAGGCACCAGTGGCTCATGCCTGTATTCCTAGCTACTCAGGAGGCTGAGATCTGAGGACCCAGGTTCAAAATTAGCCTGGTACAAAAGTCTGAGAGACTCCTACCTCTAATTAACCACTTGAGAGCTGGAAGTGATAAGTGGTTGGGCACCAGATCTGAAAAAAAAAAAGCTAAAGGACAGTGCCCAAGCCCTGAGATTAAGCCCTGGTACCTGCAAAAAATCAAAACAATGCAAAATGTATTTATTTACATAAAGAGCATGGTAAAGTACAGTTTAAAAAGACATAGTTTCTAAAGTTATTACAATAGAAAATTTTTACTGAAAAATTTCAGACTGTACAGAAACATTTAAAGAGTAAGTATCATATTCATAAACCACTTTTCAGAGACAACCACTTGTAATGCTGTGCTGTCTCGATGTTTTTTCCCCCCTAGATGGATACACATGCATCTTTTATAAAAATAGGATTTTCTTATGCATGCTCATTTTTCTAAGTCAGTCTAATCATTTTTTAAAATTACATGATACTCAATCCTACAAAAACATACCAGTGTTGAATGTTCAGGTTATATTTTATTATTATAAAGAGACAATGATGGAGTTCCTTATTTATACATCTTTGTGTGTTTATCCAATGATTTCTTTAGTATAAATTCTGATAAATGGAATTGTTAGATGAATGAGTAAAATACACTGTAAAGTTTCTTTCAAACAGCAAGTTGCCTTCCCCAAATGTATAAATTAATACTAAATTTTGTAAGTATGTTTAGCTCTTGTTAGTTACTCGAAGACAATCCGGTGGTTTTACTTTCCCTTTATTACTAATGATTGAAATATCTTCTTACATTTATTGTATACTTTTTGTGAATGTGTTTTCCATTTTTCTGTGATACCACCTTGACTTTACACCTATATATATTTTCTCTCACATTTACCTTGACTTTTTTTTTCCTAGTAGACTTTCTTTTCGTGAGTTTTCATACATTTTTAAAAAAATGACATATCAGTAGTACAAGGAGGATTTCATCGACATTTCTTAATTTTATGAGGCAACTCGATTAGGTTTCCTTCCTGCCTTTCTTTTTTTTCAGTCTTTCCTGTGCTGGTACTGGGCCTTGAACTCAGGCAGTGCCTTGTGCTCTTGGCTTGGTTTTTACACGCAAGGCTGGTGCTCTAGCACTTGAGCCAAACCACCACTTCCAACTTTCTGGTGGAAGGTTAAGAGTCTCACGGACTTTTCTGCCCTGGCTAGCTTTTAACCAAGATCCTCAGATCTCAGCTTCCCAAGTAGGCAGGATTACAGCCACGAGCCGTAGCCGTGCCCAACTTTGATTAGTTTTTCAATGAGATTTTAAAATTCCAAGATGGAAGGCAAAAATATACTGAAAAAGGCAAAGGACTTTGGTAGAATTAAGTCCTTGATCTTACTCAGTACGTCTGAGTATGTATGGGGCGGGGGGAAAGATGTGGTCAGGAAAGCACTAGACTGGGCGTCATTTTTAAGTCTCTGGGTTCCAATTTCTACTCTACAAGATGCGAATATAGGCTCCGTGGTCGGGCGGTGCCAAGGAACAGGATGTGAACGCTCACAAAGAGCTTCGTGGAGGCCTCTCCAAGTCTTTGCTATTACAGGGGAGGAAGGGCACTCTGGACTTGAAAAGCAGTCTACACGATTCCGTGGGCTGTGTATCTGGGAAGCAGGTGGGAGTGGGCTCCATTTCACTCAACCTCTCCCGAGTTCCAATCCCGCTCCCGTCCTCTTCTCCCTAGGTGACCTTGGACAAGTCACCTTTTCTATCTAGTTCTCCTGGCGGCTTCCTCACCTGGCGAGCCGACGACAGCCCACCTGCCCTTCTTCCACAGCCTTTCACAAAACGGTGTAAGGAAAACGTTTCCCAACAGTGCACAAAGGTCGGTAAAAAACAAATAATATAAGATCAAATCTGTCCTGGGGAAGACAGCTGGGGCCTTCGGTGCCCGGCGCAACCCCTCGCGGCCCGCCCGAGGGGTGCGGACGACCCCCCGCCCCCTTGCTCCCCGCCCGCCTTCGGAACAATAGCTCCCCCGGAGGCGGCGCCGGCCCGGGTAGGGGGCGGAGCTGCGGGCGCGGGCGCCGGGGGTGTGCGCGGGGCGGGGTCGCAGCCCCCCTCCCCCGCTCCCGCCGGCTCCGTCACGCGCCCCTCGCCGGGTGGGCCGGGGTCTTTTGTGACGCGGTGGCTGACGGGTGCGGACACAAAGGGAAAGCGAATCGGCGAGGGGTGGGGGGCGGGCCTTGGCCTCGCCTGAAGACCCCCGCCCCGCCGTGCGCGCGCCGGGTCTCCGCTCAGCCTCCAACCCGCGCGCCCGTGCGCGCGCTCCCCGCCTTGCGCTCCCGCGACCCTCGCGCGCGCGCGTGCACACACACACACGCACACACACACGCACGCGCGCACACACACACGCGCGCGCGGTGCCCACCGACTCTGTCCCGAGCGAGCGCAGCCCAGCCCGGGGGCCTGGCGAGTGCCGCGGGCGGGGCGGGCGATGCCGAGGGGCTGCTCGGGGGCGCGGCGCTTCCCGTGCTAGGAGGCGCCCAGACGGCGGCGCGGCGCTCGGGGCGCACGGCTGGATGCTTCTGGCCTGCAGCTCCCTGTACTTCCCGCCGTCCAGGGGCGCCAGCCATGGGCGCCGCGGCCGCCCTGGCGCCGCTCCGGCTGCCTGCTGCGCCCCCGCTCGCTTTCTGCTGCTACACGTCGGTGCTTCTGCTCTTCGCCTTCTCCTTGCCCGGGAGCCGCGCTTCCAATCAGCCTCCCGGTGGCGGCGGCGGCGGGGACTGTCCCGGTGGCAAAGGCAAGAGCATCAACTGCTCAGGTAGGACCGGCCGGAGCCCGCCCCCGGGGGCCCGCCCTCCCTCCTACCCTCCCCTCCCCGCCACCTTTGCCGCCCGCCTCCCACGGCTGGACTTGGGGAGCGCCCCCAGCGTGTGTGTGTGTGTGTGTGTTGGAGGGGGGGGGGTGTCCCAGGAGCCGGGGCGGGAGGGCAGGGCTGAGGGATGGGGAGTGGCCGTGCGTGCGTCCCTGGGTGCCCGGTGGCCCGGGCGAGGGCGGCTCCGTGTGCGGTGCCCCAGTGAGGCCGGGACCCACGAGAGGGAGCACGGAGCAGCTCGAGTGATCTGATCGTGTGTGTGTGTGTGTGCTAGCGGGAGCGCGTGTTTGTGTTGTGAAGACTCAGGAGGGAGTATGGTCGGGATCTGTGTGTGTGTGCGTGTGTGTGTGTAGGTGTGAGGGGCGGGAGGACTTGAGGCAAAGGGCTAGAGTAGTGACCATGTGCCGGGGAGGCTCCTCCTTAGGTCTCCGGGGCCTTGGAAGGGTCATGAGGGTGAAGGGAATTGGTGGCACTGAGGACTGGGGGGCTTATGTGTGTGCATGTCTTTTGGGTTCACAAGCCGGAGGGAGGGAGTGTCACACAGTTTTGTGGATCTGGGTAGGGGAAAGTCCCAGGCCCCAGGAAATGACCCTGTGTTTTTGTGTTGCTGTGTGTGGCTGGATGGTGCCTGGGGCTCAGGCAGCCACCCCTGGGCTAGGCATTGAAGAAGAGAGGTTAGAGTCCAAGAGTCATCCTCCATTGAGGATGGATGGGGTGCCTGGGACTCTTCTTGTGTGTTGTTTGGGTGTAGAAAGTGGTGACTAGGTTCCTAGCAGTACCCCTGTGTGTAGGAAAGTGTATCCTGAATTATTAGGGTGGTGTGGAAAGCAAAAAAAAAAAAAAAAAATGATGCTGAATCCCCTGCTTGTGTTTCTTTGCTGGAGAGCCTGAGATTGGCAGCCTGGGGAGCAAGGGACTGACCTCTCCCCTCTCTTCCAAGGCCGCCTGCCCTCCCACAGCTGTTGGAAACAAAGAGCTTGCTGGGGCTTTAATGGATGACACTGGGGAGGAGGGGACTGACTGGGCAGTAAAGTTCCCTCTTCCTTTATAAAGGAGTCCCAGAGGAGCCCAAGGATTCAGGCCCCGGGGCAAGGAGAGGCAGCCAGGTCTCATTTGTGAGTGGGGGTGAGGTAAGGGAGTAAGTGTGTGTGTGTTGGGGGGGGGGGGGGGGGAGGAACTTGGGAATGTTCTTGTTGAGCTGGCCTAGCAGATGCTCATTGGTCATCAGCCAATCTTTTGCTCACTTATCTTTTTATTGGCTCTGAATCCTTTACTGGTCCTCCTCTTTAACAGGGCGGGGGAAGGATGGACACAAGGCCTCTGGGAATCTGCTGGTTCACCTGGCATGCAATCTTTGTACCTTTGGGCTAGTGAAGAGATGTTGTTTCTGAGGGAGGGAAGAAGGGAGGGAGGAGCAAGACACTCTCAAGCACAAGGCTCCTATATCCTATGTGGAGAAAAGCTTATGGCCTTGTGTTTAGGTTTCAAGGCTTCAGAACCCTTTAATAGTTTTCACATGGTGTGTTTTATGGGAGGGGAGGGGTTTTGAGAGCACTTTACAATTCATGTCCATTGAAAGCATTTCCATCCATGAAATCGAATATTTTTCTAATAGTAAGTGGCATATGAAATAATGCTTTAATCAGTAATCACACGTTAGGAATAAAAGCCACTTGTGTATTGGAGTTATTATTTTTTTTGGTAACAGATATTGGTTATCAAACTTGTAAATGATCATACTGTGTCAAAATATTTTATGGGCTAATGTGCTGTGGTTATTTGTTCTTGCTAAGCTAATTTGTCCTGAGCAAAATGTAGTGTTGATGGATGATTGTGAGTGTACTTTCCAATTCTTTGATGCATAGGACAGGTTTTTAAAAGGGATCTAGAGGACTGGAGATGAACAAGATTTGGAAAAAGGGGACTCATGTAGGTAGAGGTCATGGCCATTACCACATAGCTATGCTATTTTGGGGGCAAATTAGTTAATTTTCCTGTTTCTTCTTTTGTTAAAAGAGAGATTTGGATTGTATAATATCTACTCCTCTTAAGGAACATTTGTCACTGATATGTCAATAAATTAGGTAGATCAAATAAAACACTTCCTAATGCTAAGATATATTTAAAGAACTCTAGGTCTAAAGCCTAGAGCTTTAAATGGTATTTGTAGATTCTGGTTACAACTCTGTAATGGCTAAGAAAGAATGATAAGAAAAATATGAATTTTCTTTAGTTGGTGAATTTGAGAACTATCTTAACTAGTTTGGATATAAGCATCTGTTAATGCAGCTTGAGTTCAGCCTTTTATTAGCTTTTAAAAATTTTAATTTAATTTGATGACAGAATCTCATATCCGACTGGAAATCCTCCTGCCTCAGCCTCTTGAATGCTGTGATTACAGGTATATACTGATGTACCTGTTTTTTTTTTTTTATGAGCAACTTTTGTTATCTCATCATGTTTATGAATTTTGAAATCTCAATGCTGTCCTTGACTCCCAGTTGTCAGTTTTAGTTTTGGACTATCCTTTTTAGCTTCCTGTGACCTATATGGAACCTGTAATTCTGTTGGGCTGTGTTGTATTGGTTCATTCAGAGTGTTTTGACCCTTGCAAATGTGAAGAGAAAGGTAATAGCTTTATTAGATTAATAGGAGTTTAATCTATAGATTGTGGAAAAGGATGGATGCCTGTGGTGTTTTACTGGCAACTGCCTACCAAGTTGGTTGACATTGACATGTTAGCCATCAGATGCTTAACTGGCTATGCAGTCCTCTTTTGAGTTTCTGCTGTACAGAACATATTCTATTTTGCTCACCACCCTATCACAAAATGGTTTGGTTAGACCATCTTGTTAGTATTAGTAATGTAAATATCTGTGTCATCTTCCATTTTAGTGGGATAACAAATGGAGAGCCTTCCTTCATGAAGAGCCTATGGTGGCTTTCTCTTTTAGCTGTATTCAAAGACTTTTGTTAGTCTACAGTTTATCAGCAGATCTGTGGCAAGCTTACCCATAGATGAGGTTTCTCTGCCTGTTCCTTTATTAAACATGGTGGATGTGTTCCTACATTTGTGATAATTCTGACTTTTTGTCAAAATAGTTTAAATAACGCCCAGGAATCTAAAGGTTTTCTTTTTCATTTTTTTCTGGGGCCTGGGTGTAATGACTCAAGCTTGTAATCTTAGCTACTTGCAAGGTGGAAATCAGAAATTCTATCTTCATCAATGGTTAGGTACAGTGTAGGACCACAGGTTAGGCCTGGCTCTGGCCATAAATTCAGACTTAACCTTGAAGATAACCCAAAAGGGCTGGTAGAGCATGAGGCCCTGAGTTTAAACCCTAGTCCTGCCCCCACCCTCTTTTTTTTTTTTTTTTTTTTCAGTATCAGGGAATCCAGTTTGAATGAGAAGCAAATGCTTTTGAGCTCTATATTCCATTACTATTCACTGTCCATGATACTTAGATGCTAGCTCCGTTTTGTCTTCCCAGTTTTAAGTCATGTTCCTTGATGAAGACAAGCAAAGAAACTGAATGAGTCTGCCTGGCACTTCATCTGTGTGTGTGTGTGTGTGTGTGTGTGTGTGTGTGTGTGTATGTATGTGTATGCATGTGTTGGTACTGGGGCTTGAACTCAGGGCCTAGGTGCTGTCCTTTAGCACTTTTTGCTCTATCACTTGAGCCACAGCTCCATTTCCAACATTTTAGGGGCTAGTTGGAGATAAGAGTCTCATGAACTTTTCTTCTTGGGCTGGCTTCAAATGGCAATCCTCAAATCTCAGCTAGGATTACAGGCATGAGCCACTGGCACCTGGCTTGTCCTTCATCTCTTGATATTTCATCTCCCTATAGTAATGGGCCTTCGTTTATCCGTTGTTCTAAACAATACCCCTTTTACCCCTTTTTTGGTTCTTGCTTCAGTGTTCCAGTCATTCTGGACTTTAGCTTATTGCTGTTAAAAAAATCTTGAGTTGTAATTTTTTTCCCCCCAGTCCTGGGGCTTGGACTCAGGGCCTGAGCACTGTCCCTGGCTTCTTTTTGCCCAAGGCCAGCACTCTACCTCTTGAGCCACAGCACCACTTCTGGCTTGTTCTGTTTATGTGGTGCTGAGGAATGGAATCCAGGGCTTCGTGCATGCTAGGCAAGCACTCTACCACTAAGCCACATTCCGGTCCAAGTTGTACATCTTTTTATTGATGTTTACTTAAAAAAATTTTAATTTTGAGAAAATTCTCCGAGTGTCAAAAATAAAAAAGGTTTGATGGGCTGGGAATATGGCCTAGTGGCAAGAGTGCTTGCATCACATACAGGAAGCCCTGGGTTTGATTCCCCAGCACCACATATATAGAGAATGGCCAGAAGTGGCCCTGTGGCTCAAGTGGCAGAGTGCTAGCCTTGAGCAAAAGGAAGCCAGGGACAGTGCTCAGGCCCTAAGTTCAAGGCCCAGGACTGGCAAAATAAAAAAGTTTGAGATGATATTTGTAGCTAGGTACTGATGGCCCACACCTGTAAATCCTAGCTACTAAGGTGGCTGGGATCTCAGGATTGTGGTTCAAAGCCAGATCATGCAGGAAAGTCTGTTAGGCTTTTTTTATTTTTAAACAAATTGTTATTATAAAAGTGATGTACAGAGGTGTTACAGTTAAATAAGAGTATATTGCTCCCTCCCAGTTTTCTCCTCCCATCCCACCCACAAGTTGTACAGTTCAATTTCAACATAGTGTACAGTGAGTAGAACTGCTGCATTTGTTCACCCTTTGTCCCTCCATTTTTCTGCCCCCCCCCTTTAGTCTCCCAAAGACAGACTCATCTCTCATTAAGCATGAAAAACCTGGAAGTGGACTGTGGCTCAAATGGGAGAACACTAGCCTTGAGCAGAAAAATCTAAGGACACATCCACACCCTGAGTTTAATTCCCAAAGCACTCTCTCTCTCTCTCTCTCTCTCACACACACACACACACACAATATTTGTGAATAAAGATGAATTCAGGAGGCCTGATGTGACTCCCCCCCCCCCCCCCCCCCCGCACTTTCCCCACTTGTAACAGGAATGAATGGTCCTTTTTGGCTTGAGGGTGTTTGAGAACAAATGAAGTCCATGTTATAAATTAAAATGCCACCAGTATGTGGCATGTGGTGATAGATGCCAGATGGAGAATTGAAACTAGGTTTTAAAAATATCACAGAAGTTAGAAGTGAGTCCTCTAGATTGTTACTTGGAGGCAAGAAGGGAATAAATGGTGGCATAAAATGTCAGATTAAGAGAAGTTCCTTGTTAGTGGCAATTCAGGATTCTGGGGAACAAAAAGTGCTAGTGGTGGAATCTTGTTACAACACTGGTATGTAAAATGTGGATATTAGTTAATGTACTTAGTGATCCTTGATAGAAGGCCTGCCTTAATATTCAGCTACTCTACCAGATTCAAAGGGAAATGCCTGAGAGGCCAACCTACTCTCAAAGGGCCCATTAATCCCAACAGAAGTGCTTAGTCTCTTATATATAGTGAAAATTTCTGCTTAATACAGTTTTTTGAACACAAATACATATGCATATATACATATGTATATTTATAACATCCTTACATACATAATACACGTATGTATGCATATGTATATATATTATTATCGTTAAGTAGTTGTACAAAGGAGTTTCAAGTTAGGTTGAGTATAGTGCATCTTGATCAATGCCACCCCTTCCATTGTTCCACAAAGGTGTTTCCCAAGCCTGTCCATTCTCTCAAGCTGACAGAATGTTTTGAAAAGTTCACAGTTATATAATTTTGTTTGTTTTGTTTTTGTTGCCAGTCCTGGGGCATGGACTCAGGGCCTGAGCACTCTCCCTGGCTTCTTTTTGCTCAAGGCTAGCACTCTACCTCTTGAGCCACAGCGCCACTTCTGGCTTTTTTGTATATATGTGGTGCTGAGGAATCGAACCCAGGGCTTCATGTACATGAGGCGAGCACTTTACCACTAGGCCATATTCCCAGCCCCACAGTTATATAAGTATTCTAAGTATATCCATTAAAGTTGGATATCACTATTTTTAAATTTAAGAACATTTTCTTCACCTTCAAAAGAAACCCTATCCTTATTCACCGCCCCCCCCCCCCCAACTCCTATCTGCTACTAATCTTTTTTGTTTTTTTTTCCCCTGAGGATTTGCCTACTCTGGATATGCAAGTAAATGCAGTCCTCTCCTGTGCAGTTATTTTGTGTCTGGCCTCTTTTTCATTTTGTGTTCAGTGTTCATGCATGTTGTAACATGTATTAAAACTTCATTTATTTTTATGGCAGAATAATGTTCTGTTATATAGATAACCACATTTTGTGTATGCATTCCTCCATCAACGGATATTTGTTTTGTGGGGTACATATCTTTTCAGTCCTTTGTGTATATTTAGGAGTGGAATTCCGGGATCACAATTGCAACTCATATGTTTAACAGTTGATGAGTTGCCTAACTACTTTTCAAAGTAGTGTACTATTTTACATTCCTACCAGCAAGATTTGAAGGTTCTAGTTTCTCTGTAGCCTCTCCAGCACCCCTAATATCTGTCTTTTTGTTTATAGCCATCCCGATAGGTGTGGATTATGTATTAGTGTAGCTTGTTTTTTTCTTTTCTTTTTAGTACTGGAGTTTGAACTTGGGACTTTTGCCAAGCAGGTACTATTACTATTGAGCATCATTCCTACAGCCTCGATGTTTAATTATTTTTGAGGCAGAGTCTTGCTTCCTGCCCTGTTGGGGGACTGGGCTGCAGTTCACCTGTATTACTATACCACCAGCTCTTGGTTGAGAAAGGGTCTTGGGAAACTTTTCTGCTCAGGCTAGCCTTGAGTCAAGATCCTACCAATCACACTCTTCCAAGTAGCCAGGATTACAGGCAAAAGCCACTGCCCTACATACAGCTCAGTGTGGCTTCTTTTTGCACTTGAGCCACAGCGCCACTTCTGGCCATTTTCTGTATATGTAGTACTGGGGAATTGAACCGAGGGCTTCATGTATATGAGTTGAGCACTCTTGCCACTAGGCCATATCCCTAGCCCCTTAGTGGTTTGGATTTGCATTTTCATAATTACTAACAATATCAAGTGTCTTCCCATGCTTATTGGTCCCTTATATATTTTGTTTGGAGCATGTATTTGACATCTTGGACTCATCATTTCTTTCTTTCTTTCTTTCTTTTTTTTTTTTTTGCCAATCCTGGGGCTTGAAGTCAGGGCCTGAGCACTGTCCCTGGCTTCTTTTTGCTCAAGGCTAGCACTCTGCCAACTTGAGCCACAGCACCACTTCTGGCCATTTTCTATATATGTGGTGCTGAGGGATCGAACCTGGGGCCTCATGTATATGAGGGAAGCACTCTTGCCACTAAGCCATATTCCCAGCCACTCATCATTTCCTTAATACACCATGCCAGCCAATTCCCACAGCAGGCACACAGATGCTCCGGCTGGTAGGGTAGCTCTGGTTTGCCTGTGAGTCATTTGCTTTCTGTGCTTACCAAGAGGCAGTTGTGTTTGTTTTCAAACTTATTTTTGCCAATGGCACTTGAGAGTATAATTTAATAAACATTACTCAAATTAAGAAATGCAGATATAAAAAGTTATTTTATGAGGTGCTTTGGAAAGATGATAAAGCAGGAGGCAAAAAGAATTGCCTATGAACAAACAGGACTTGTGATCAAGACAACCACAACAAAATTGGGGAACCCAGAACAGTATTTGGAAGGATTGTCCAGAAAATATTACAAGTATTTCTAAGTCCCTGCTTTACTTTAAAAGTAAGGGAAAAGTAAGTGTTCAACCAAGAGCTGGTGGTGTGTAACTGTTACCCTAGCTAGGAATAAGCCTAATACAGGTGAACTGCAGCCCAGTCCCCCAACAGGGCAGGAAGCATAGATAATGGATTTTATCTGAGGTTTAAGAAATTGAGAATTGAATGGAGAGACAAAGGGTGAACAAATGAAGCAGTGGTATTCACTAGACACTATGTTGAAAATGAACGATATAACTTGTGTTTGGGATGGGAGAGAAAAACTGGGAGAGAGCAAGGGAAAGGGTGACATTGTCCTAAAAGAAATGTACTCTTTACCTGACTTGTGTAACTGTAACCTCTCAGTACGTCACCTTACTAAAAACAATGAAATATTAAAAACATGAGGAACTGCAGACTCTTATTCAAAGAAAATGTTTTGGTTCTACATTGAGTAATGAATATACATTTGTATATTTGAAGTTTAAATAGGTATGTACCATTTGCAAATGATAAAATGATATTCTGCTTTAATCGACCTTTTTTTTTTTTTTTTTTTTTTTTGGTGTTGGTACTGAGGTTTGAGCTCAGGGCCTAGGGGCTGTTCCTTTGCTTTTTTTGCTTAAGGTTAGCACTCTACCATTTGAACCTCAGCTCTACATCTGGCTTTTTGGTGGTTAACTGGAGATAAGAGTCTCTTGGATTTTCCTGCCTGGGCTGGCTTCAAATCTTGGTCCTCAGATCTCAGTCTCCTGAGTAGCTAGGATTACAGATGTGAGCCATCAGTGCCCAGCTTTTAATTGACTTTTTTGATAGACTTAACGTCGATTACTCTTGTGTATGTTCAAAGGAGGATTTCCACTGTGTAAGATGTCCAGGGGAGAAAAAGAATGAGATACAGTGTTGAAGAAATGATTAACTCTGACTTGTAGGACTAAAAAATATACTTTCCCAGAGTGAGTGGCACTTGAGTGGGGCTTAATGGAAGAGTAGAATGTCAGTTGAAATCCTAGGTACAACTTTCGCCTGAGGCCTTTGCTGTTGATGTTCCTTTTGCAATCTCCTTGTCCCAGTTATTTACCTGTTCAGCATCTTCAGGTATTCAGTCTAATGTCACCTTCATAATGATGCCTTAAAATTACAGCCTTCTCCACACTTCCACAATGCGGGTCTGCTCTCTCACCTGAATATTCATTTTTTTCTGGCACCAGAGCACCTGTAGTTCTGTGAAGGCAGGGATTCTTGTCTGTTTTTTCTTCACTCTTCAGTAGCACCTAGAATAATATCTGATACGGTTAGTTGGCCATTGTAGGTTTATCTGTGGATTGGATTATTGACTGTTAGTTGGGAGGGATATTCTGGGTTGACTGGCTTTAGAAATGGCACCTGAGTGGAAAGGGAAGCTAGCATTTCTGGAGTACTGCCCTAGTGTGTGTGGGTAGATGCAGAACATGAGGTACAAGTTGCCACCATGTTAGTGGAAGGCGTTCAGTGAATTGTAAGGTTTGGCATGGGCTCTGAAGACAGAGGGAGGCTTCTAAAGAGTTTGAGTGACGTGGTGGTTTTAGAAAGCAGCCTGGACTTAGTGAGAAAGAAATGGAGAGGAGACTGGCCACATGGTAAAAGAGGAAAATGGAGATGGGGATGACTGACACAGCTCGTGTGTCTTGCACAGTATTTAAGGAAACATTCTGCTGGTTGTTAAGCATTAGAAATGCAGAGGTTCCATAGCCGGGCACCAGTGGCTCATGCTTGTAACCTTTGTTACTCTGGAGGCTGAGATCTGAGAATCTAGGTTCAAAGCCAGCCAGGGCAGGAAAGTCTCTCTTATTTCCAACTCAAAAGTCAGAAGTGGACCTGTGGCTCAATGGTAGAACACTAGCCTTGAGCAAAAGAGCTCAGGGATAGTGCCCAGGCCTTCAGTTCAAGCCCCAGTACATGCATGCACACACACATACATGCATGAGAGAAAGAAAGAAAAAGAAATCTAGAAGTTTCACTTTAAAATAAGAATTCCTGCCTTAGATTGGATTCTTTGTAGACGAAGAGGTACTGACTGGCACCTTTGAATGCTCATTTCTAAAATGCTCCAGATCTGTCTAGCGAGGCTCAAACTCTTCACCGTGTTGGTCCCCAACCTGTCAGCCTCTTTGCCTTTTCCTCCCTTAGCTGCTTGGCCTCCTGATGAACAGTTTGGGTGAATGAATGGCAGTAGGTTTAATTTGGAGGAGAGTCAGGTTGGTGTGCAGTCTTTCATTCCTGTTATTCACAAGGACCCTGATGGATGCAAATAATTCTTTCTGCAGTGCCCAGCCCTTCCTATGTGAACACCCCTCTTGCCTGTACTTGTCGTATTTACTGTTCTCTGTTTTTCTCCAGACTCTGCACGTAGCACCTTCTTCCTACTCTCCCAAAGGCAGGTCAGACAACTGCCAAGGGCCATTTTAGTCAGAACAAACAGGGCTGTACAGTGGAAAGTGTTTTAGCATATTTGCATCTCCCCCAGAAAGAAACTTCATATTCATTAGTGTTACTGGATTCTCTGGGAGTCCCTAGGGACTCTGCTTGGCCACCTGACCCCATAAGCCATCAAATAGGTGGGCAGTGGTGAAGGGCAGAGCAAAAGGCCTCTCCTTAGCAGCAGAGGGCAGATTGATGTCCATTGATACCCAAGTTTGTATTTGAGGGGCTGAAAGGAACTTTGAGATTTTATAGACCCCCCCTCTGCCCAAGGCAATGATTGGGGATTTGCATGGCTGACCCTGTGGAACTGGTTGATCTTTAACTCTATTCTGGGAGGTGGCTTCACTCAGTCTTGGAGGAGGCTGTTGGGGTCTGCAGATTCCCAGGAGTTGGAGGCTCCTGCTTCACGTGGGTTAGCTTTGGTTCCTGTCTTGGCAGTTACTTCCTCTGGTAGTGGGACATCACTTCAGTTCTCAGAGGTTAATTTAATCTTTTGTCATGAAGAAGTTTATCAGTCAGTCCTGTTCTTCCTGGAATCCCAGGAATTATGGCTGGGGAGAGTGACTCAGAAGGAAAAAGAAAAGTTACAGATGGGTAGATGGAGTCAGAGAGGATGGAATGGAGTTACGTTGGTGACCCAGTCTTCCTTCCTTAGCAATCCTGATCACCATCTCTGCTCTTCCCAGCCATTGACAGAAACTAATCTTTTTGCTGTTGTAGACTTGTCTATTATGGACATTTGATATCAATGGAATCAGGTAATATGTGGCTTTTGATTTCTTTCACATAGCATAATGTTTTAAAGCGCAATTCATGTTGGAGCATGTGTTTGAATGCCATTCTTTTTTGTGGCTGAATAATATTCCTTTGTATGGCTAATGATATATTTTATTTATCCATTCATCTTGTGTGTATGTGTGTGTATGTGTGCGTGCGAGTATGCGCACACTGGTACTAGAGCCTGAACTTTAGGGCTTTGTGCACTTGCTTGGCTTTTTGCTCAAGGGTAACGCTCTACTGCTTAAACCACACTTTCACTCTAGCTCTTTACTAGTTAATTGTAGGTAAGAGTCATGGATTTTTCTGTTTGGATTGGCTTCAAACCATGATCCTCAGAATTCAGCCTCCTAAGTTGGTAGGATTACAGGTGTGAGCTACCAGAGCTGGCTGTCCACTCATCTTTTATTGCTATTTGAGTTATTATCACTTTCTGGCTACTATAAATAGTGCTACTCTGAATATTAATGTACAGGCTTTGTGTGTGTGTGTGTGTGTGTGTGTGTGTATGTGTGTGTTTTCCATTTTCTTGGGTGGATATCCCCCCATCCCAACTGGGAAACTGCCAGACTCTTCCATAATGTCTGTGCCTTGTTTACATGTATATAAGCAGTCCATTTTCTAAGTCCTTACCAACATTTCGTACTATCCTTTATTGTAACCAGCATTTTTTTTCAAATTTTTATTATCAAACTGATGTACAGAGAGGTTACAGTTTCATACTTTAGGCATTGGATATATTTCTTGTACTGTTTGTTACCTTGTCCCTCATACCCCCCTCTCCCCTCCCCCTTACCCTTTCCCCCCCTGGGGTGTTCAGTTCACTTACACCAAACAGTTTTGCAAGTATTGCTTTTGTAGTTGTTTTTCTTTTTTTACCCTGTGTCTCTCAATTTTGGTATTCCCCTTCAATTTCCTAGTTCCAATACCAGTATACACGGTTTCCAATATACTCAGATAAGATTACAGATACAGTGTAGGTACAACCACAGGAAGGTGATACAAGAACATCATCAATAATAGAAGCTACAGATACACATGGGACGTTGAAAGTAGTTACAACTGTGATATAACAATTGTCTCCATAACATGGAGTTCATTTCACTTAGCATCATCTTATGTGTTCATAAGGGTATAGCTATTGGGCCTTGTGATGCTCTGCTATGACTTGCCTAAACCTGTACTAATTATTCCCAATAATGGAGACCATAGAGTCCATGTTTCTTTGGGTCTGGCTCACTTCACTTAGTATAATTTTTTCCAAGTCCTTCCATCCTTACAAATGGGACAATGTCATTCTTTCTGATAGAGGCATAAAATTCCATTGTGTATATGTACCACATTTTCCTGATCCATTCATCTACTGAGGGGCATCTGGGTTGGTTCCAGATTCTCGCTATGACAAATTGTGCTGCGATGAACATTGTTGTGCTGGTGGCATTACTGTGATTTTGTTTGTGGTCTTTTGGATAGATACCCAAAAGTGGGGCTGCTGGGTCATATGTAACCAGCATTTTTAAGTTCATGTGTGTTGTCTCTCCTTTGCCCTACATTTGGTTTTTAATGAATTAAACATTGTAATTCCCCATCCCCTTTTGTGTGATACTGGAGTTTTGAACTCAGGGCCTGGGGCTTGCTAGGTAGATGTTCTACCACTTGTGCCACATCCAGTTTATTTTTTTTACTTAGATCTACTGTTTTAACTGAATTATTTTCATTTTGCTTATTAATTCTAATATTAGTGCCTCTTGAGAAATGAGGGATGTCATTCTTTTCATGTATTTTAAAATCCTTAATTTTATTCTCAGTGTATGCTTTTATTTTATTAGGTAATATTTATTGTTAATCCTTTGTTACTGTTCAGATCCATTTATTTTTGTTTGTTTTTTGTTTTTTTGCCAGTCTTGGGGCTTGGGACTTAGGGCCTGAGCACTGTCCCTGGCTTCTTTTTGCTCAAGGCTAGCACTCTACCACTTGAGCCACAGTGCCATTTCCGGCTTTTTCTATATATGTGGTGCTGAGGAATCTAACCTAGGGCTTCATGTATATGAGGCGAGTACTTTACCACTAGGCCATATTCCCAGCCCCCCATTTAGTTTTAAAAAGTATCATGTACCTCTTTTTTTCAACGCATTTAGGTTCTAGTGTCCTTAACACACTCTTCTATCTTCAGAAACTTTGACAATGCTTGGTTTTCAATCATAGCTCCAGTCTTCTTATTTTTGTGAAATGATTTCTGTGGCTAAGAAAAGGGGAGAGGGGAAGTACTTCTTTTTGTTATTATTGTTGTTATAAAAGCAGTATATGATCTATGTAGAAAATTTGAGGAATATGAAAAATATAAAGATGAACTCTGTAATAATTGCCATTCTCTTTTATAATCTCTTATTTATGATAACATTCATTTTATACCAGAAATTTTTTTTTTTTTGCCAGTTCTGGGGCTTGCACTCAGGGCCTGATCCCACAACACCACCTCCAGCTTTTTTGTATAGGTGGTGCTGAGGATTTGAACCCAGGGCTTCATGCACGCTAGACAAGCACTCTACCATGAGGCCACATTCCCAGCCCTCATCATTTTTTTTAAAACCTTCCCAATGGTGGACATCGTCATTCTAGTCTACAATGCTTATGAACTCTATGAACATTAACAATAAAACAATTTCTCCCAGGCTGGGTGATATGTGCATTTCTTTCCTTTTGCTTATTCTAATCTATTCCCTATTTTTCTCTCATTTCTTTCCTCCCCCGCCCCTGCCCTGCTGCCCTTGAGTTGCTTAGTTTGCTTTCATCAGTGTCCGTTGCAGCTGTATAACTTCTGTTCCTAACTTCACAATGGGTCTTGATCTTCTTTCTGGTCCACTACACATGTTTCTACTAATACTTTAGTGTCTGCATTGTCTTTAATAATTTATGTAATTCCCAACAGATGGATACTTAGATTAATTTCCACTTTGCTGTTGTAAAAAAAGGAATGCTTGCATGCAACTAAAGTCCCAGCTTACTTGGGAGATCGAGGCAGAAGGATCCCATAAGCCCAGGAGTTCTAGGCCAGTTCATAGCCAGACCCTGTTTCAGAAAAAATGAAGTCAAATAGTCACAATGCTGTGCATATATATTTTTTGTATGCCTTTTCTTTTCTCTGTCATTTCCTAGAACTGGAATTGTTGCATAAAAGAATAAAGACAGAATTTTAATGCATATGAGAGGTTTGCTATAGCTAGAGTATTGATTTTTTTTCCCCCTCACACCTTTTCTTCCACTGGTGCTAATAAAGAAAAATAGTAGCAATACTTAATAGTGTCATGCGCTCCTCTAAATGCCTCTCCTACCTGTCTTCAGTCCTCCATCAGCATTATAGTAGTGGCTGTGCTGTTGTCTCTGCTTTAGATGCTGGAGGTAGTTAATGACCAAGGCCTCACAGCTGCGAAGCGGAAGAGCCAGGATCCCAAACCATGGCGCTTCCTAAAAACACCAAATTATGACACATGATCATTTGAACTTTGTCTCACAATTTTTCCCAAATTAAAATAGCATCATTGTCATATCTGATTTCTATTAGGTATGATAATTCAAATCAAATACAATTCACTGCAGTATGCCATTTAGTGGCTTTTATACATTCACACTATTGTACAACCATCATCATTATCTATTACCTAAGAACATTTCCATCACCCCAGAAAGGATCTCTGTTACCATTAACCATCAGTCCTATTATCTCCACCCGGTTTCCTGGCAACATAGAAATTTCGTGTCTCCATGTCCTTGTGTGTTCTGGATATTCTATAGAAACCAGACAGTACATATGTAGCTTTTTTATGCCTGACTTCTCTTTGTCTTAACACGTAGTATTTTAAAGTTTTTCTCATGCTGTAGCATTAATGTAATCTGGGCTCTACTGCCTAATGCCGGTAAATCTGAGTGAGATCTGAGGGGTGAGGTTTGAAGCCAGCTCAGGTGGAAAGTCTGTGAGACTTTAATGACCAAAAAAACCCAGAAGTGGAGCTGTGGCTCAAGTGCTAGAGTGCTAGCTCTGATTAAAAAGCTCAGGGGTTGCTTCCAGACCCTGAGTTCAAGCTTTAGGATTGGAGTACCTGTGTGTGCACGAGCATACACACACATGGAAGAAATAGTATAATGGGCTGAGAGTGGCAGCTCATGTTTGTAATCCCAGTTACTCAGAAAGTGGAGATGGGAATGGTTGTAAAATTTTAGAAAGTCCTCTTCTCAACCAATAAACTAATAAACTGAGCATGGTGTTTCACATCTGTAATCCTAGGTATGAAGGAAGTATAGCCCAGAAGATCTTGGTCAGAGTCTTGTCTGGGCAAAAAACAAGAGACATATCTAAAAATTAATCTAAAAGAACAAGGGCTAGAGGCATGGCTTAAGTGCCAGAACACTTGTTTTAAGACATTTGGACCTTGAATACAGTGGTACTGCAGAAACAAAAACAACAACAACAACCCCCCCCCCAAAAAAAAACTAATAAATGATTGTAAAATTCAACATAATTCAGGAGAATACATAATAATGAGGAAACTTCAGATTCTGCCAAGACATAACTGGTTCATTTGGTGTATATATTTTCTCATTCTTTTGAGTTATTATAAGCATTAAAAAAGCTCTGTTATACTCTTTTTCTTCTCTGCACTGGGGCTGGAACCCCACCCTGGTTGTTACATATATATATTT
Source organism: Perognathus longimembris pacificus (assembly GCF_023159225.1). Classification (NCBI taxonomy): domain Eukaryota; kingdom Metazoa; phylum Chordata; class Mammalia; order Rodentia; family Heteromyidae; genus Perognathus; species Perognathus longimembris. Next base: position 135,126,103 of record NC_063161.1, read on the forward strand.
TAAAAATCTGCCCTTAGCGGGGCGCTGGTAGCTCACAACCCTAGCTACTCCAGGAGGCTGATCTGATGATCAGGTTCAAAGCTAGCCCAGGGCAGGAAAGTCTATGAGACTCTTAGCTCCAATTAATCACATGAAAAATGGAAGTGGAGTTATGGCTTAAAGTAGTAGAGCACTAGCATTGAGCAAAAGAGCTCAAGGGAAGTGCCTAGGCCCTGAGTTCAAGCCTCAGGACTGACTACAAAAAAAACCTTAACTGCCCTTAAGAAAGTGGTAATATGGAAAAAGAAAGAAAGGAAAGAAGGAAGGAAGGAAGGAAGGAAGAAAGGAAGGAAAAAATAGCCAGGCACTGGTGGCTCATGCCTGTAATCCTAGCTACTCAGGAGGTTGAGATGTGAGGGTCCAGGTTCAAAGCCAGCCTGGGCCAGAAAGTTAGTGAGACTCACTCATCTCCACAAGAAAACCAGAAGTGGCACTGTGGCTCAATGAGGTATAGAGTGCTAGCCATGAACAAAAAGAGCTCAGGATTAGTGCTCAGGCTCTGGGTTCAAGTCCTAGGATGGAAAAAACAAAACAATGAAAAGAAAATGATAATGTTTTGTGTCAGGAAGTAGAGAATTGTCATCATTACTTTAATAATCCTCAGAATAGATTTGGTGTTCGGATCTGTGAGAGGAAGTATATAGTTTCCCAGGTTAGTGTCAGACCCTAGGATTAGAAATGGGAGGCAGGGAGAAAACTTCACTGGTGGGCATCCTTGGTGATCACTGGATGGATCTGGAAGCTTCTTGGGCACCTCTGTTACTGAGCTGGGGCTCAGGTCTGTTCTTCCATCCCACCCGGCCGTGGGTGGACCATGTTTGGCTGTCCTCCCTGTCACCTTGCCTTGAGCATCCTGTCACCAGCACTTGGATTTGAAGGAGGTGGGGTGAGGATGGATTGACAGGATTCACTGTGCTTTTTGACAAAGTAGCTTTTTGTGCTTTTTGGCAAGTAGCTTTCAGAATGGATGACAAATATCGGAGTCAGATAATTGTGTGGCAAATGTGAGTTTCCTTTCTTTAAATAAGTTTTACTCATCAGTGCCCTTAATGCATTTTAATATTAATGCAAACTGCTTTTGGTTTTGTATTGTGAAATGCTAAGACTATTTCCCCTCACATTGTGATAGTAGAAGATAAATGCTGTAGTAAGAATATTTTAGTAAACAAGTTGAAGAAAATTAAATTTCTTGCTCTTCTGATTTGTTGAGACTTGGTGCTAGCATTTATTGAATCTATTTCTTGGTTTATCCTGAATTCTATTTTCAATTATTTGCGTCATTAACGGTGCCCCTTCAACATCAGGAGTTGAAGTCATGTTTGAGGAAAGAAAGTAGGTCTTTATTGTGTACTGTGCCTACTTGTTCTAAGCACTGTTGCTTTTGAATACATGATGTCATCTAGTTATTACAATGCAAGGGGAAGAATTATTTTATGGCTAACATTGACCCCCAAACTCAGGCCCATTATGGAGCAAACTGTGTCTAGGGTGGTTTGCAATCTTTTCTTTTTTCTTTCATGACCGACATAAAGGGCAATTTTGGTTTAATGAGTTGGAGAGGGGAAGGGCTAATGGCGAACTCAAAAGAGGATGAAGATGGTAGGAATAGTTGGTTTGCTTGTGTGATAATGGAACTATGAAACCTGGTGACATATTAGGGAAGATTGGGTGGGGTAGAGGAAAGTGATGTCATTGATTAGGATATACTATATGCATGTGTGGAATTCTTACAACTGAAACCTTGCACAATTACTAAAAATAGTTATCAACATAAACCTGTGAAAAGAGAAAAAAGTGTCATCCTTGTTCAACTTGTGTGACATGTTTTTTCCTGGTTAACTTCCTTTCTTTCTTTCTTTCTTTCTTTCTTTCTTTCTTTCTTTCTTTCTTTCTTTCTTTCTTTCTTTCCTTCCTTCCTTCCTTCCTTCCTTCCTTCCTTCCTTCCTTCCTTCCTTCCTTCCTTTCTTTCTTTCTTTCTTTCTTTCTTTCTCTCTCTCTGTCTCTCTCTGTCTCTGTGTGTAGATAGGTAGATACAATAACATGGATTCTATAGCCGCGTCTCTCTTTTTCATTCCAACAGTCATATCCCTTAGTAGTGTGTTATATAATATGTATCTTTAAATTGCTGTATAGTGTTTCATGATTATACCACACAATATTGTAGATTTTTAAATATTTTCAATGTCTTTTCTGTTTCAGCAAATTGTTTTTAGTGACTGTCAGGTACAGGTTGGGGAATAAGTGAGGTTTAGTTAGGGAGTAAGCTCATCAGATTGGACTGGTGTGATTTTCCCATAAAAAGGACAGAGTTCTCCAAATACTACCAACATCTAGGTAGTTATTCTAAAGACATTTAAATTTTGTTTTTTTAAGAACAAGGTAAAAAATTTGAGTACATCTTGTGGGGGGATCAGCCTAGAGAAGAGTGAAAGATTTCTGCATGCTTAAGACTTTACTCAGCGTTAGTTTTTTGGCTTTCCCTAGTGGTTCTCTTTAGATGTGAAGGATACAGGCAGAGGCAGGTGGCATGGCTGCAGTAAAGTTGGGAACACTGGGTTTGAATGCTTGAAGTTGAGGCTGTATGTGGTATACTGACAAGGGAACAAGATGACATAATAATGGCTGAGGGTGGGACATTTTTATTTGTAATAGGAACCCTCTTGTTATGATAAAGAGAATTCTATGGCTAGTCACACACAATTTGTAAATGCAGGTAACATTATATTTTAACTTAAAAACATGTAAGTACATATTTATTAATATTTTGAAGAAGGGCCCAGAAGTTTTCATTGAAGGTAGTTAATTCTGGAGTAAAACCTTTATAATGAACTTAAGGTTTTATGGATGCTGAATTGTGAATGAATCTAACAGCCGTTGCTTTTAAAGGCAGCTTGCTTTGTTTCCACTCTTCAGTTTAGCTTTCATAGAAGCAATTTATTCTCACTCATATGAAATGTTGAAATTATAATCATAGTAACAAGTACAGTGGGCATAACTAGTCTGGGGTAATGTATAAAAACACAAGAACAGCTACCTTACTTGGAGCTAAGGAGTTCCAAGGGCTCTAGAGAGTAACTGAGAGGCCTTTTAGATCCTTGTGCCTGAGACCTTGACCGTGGGTTTTAGGAGAATGGTATGCTCACTTCCCATTAATCTGATAAATCTGGGGACCTATCTGAGTGTTACATGGTCTGGACAGTAGGAAAAGGCAAGAGGAGGGAGTCAATGAGAAGTGGTTGGAATTGAGGGGATAATGGGTGTTGCTGGATTAGAAGGGGAGGCAGGAATGTCAAGTGCTGTGGAAAGATCAAGAAAAGAATTGGAAAACTTAAGAAATAAAGGCTTTTGGTCAAAAATTACACTTGGACATGATAAATTAAACAGGACTCTAAACAGTCACACAGTGAGACCAAAGGAGGATATTCTTAGGGAGAGTATCACAAAGGCTTAATAGCTATGTGCATATGATCATATAAAATGATGCTTATTGAAATGAACTCCAAGGAATGGAAACAAGAAGTTTTTATTGTACCATTTGTGCTTCTGCCCCATCTCTCCTCTTTTCCCTTTTGTTCTTGTTTTTGAGTCCTGCACCCTTTGTCTTGTATGTAAGTTTATCTGAGGGGAAGGCGTAGCACAGAAGCGGTGGGACAAAACAGATAGCTATGTTGGAAATGAACTCTACAGCTTAGGGAGGCAGGGGTTTTGGGAGGGGAAAAAACTGGAAGAAAGCGAGGAAGGCAGTGACATTGTTCAGAAAGAAATGTACTCATTAACGTATGTAACTGTAACCCCTCTTTTACACTAAAAGAAAAAAAAAGAAATAAAACCTTTTGAGGCTGGGCACTGATGCTCATATCTGTAAACCTAGCTACTCATGAGGTCGAAGACCTGAATATTTGGATTCAGAACCAGCCTGAGCAGGAAAGTCCGTGAGACTCTTAGCTCTAGTGAACCAACAAAAAGACAGAAGTGGAGGTGTGGCTCAAGTGGGTAGAGCACCAGCCTTGAGCAAAAAAGCCAAGGAAGCTCTGAGGTCAAGTCCTTGTGTTGGTGCACCTTCCCTCCCCCCACCTAGTGAGCTTTTGAATTTTTAGGTGGTTTCATTGGCCTTGAAGGAAAATGTTTCAAGTAAAATACAGGAAGTCAGACTCCTTAGGAGTGGAGATATTTTTTATGGCTGGGGCTTCTGCTTTGAAACAGAGCTTAACATAAACTCAAGAGTTGATGTATTTAGGTGCCTCCACTGAAACAGGTGATTACTGAGTGCTTGGAGACTGCTGCTTATTTGACACATGACTGCCTTAGACAATCAAGTGTAAACAAAGCCTTTGTTGCCATTTTTCACAGTGTTCTTCCACCGAGGATGAGTTTGCCTCTGAGGGGACCTTGGGTAAAATCTGAGGACAGTTTTGTATTCCTGGGGTGGTCATACTGGGATCTCTAGAGGCTGAATGCCAGGGATATTATCCTCCCATGCACTGGGTCATCCTCCCGTGCACTGGGTCGTCCTGCTACCAAGGCCTATTAGCACCCCCGATTTAGAAGCCCAGAGTTCTGCTGTAACTTGTTAAAAAAAACGTTTACTCCCTTTTGGTCTCCTTAAGGGTTAGCTAAACCGAACTACCTTCTATTTACAGCAAGAGTGGAAGACAGCCATACCGTTCTGGATAGCTGCTGGGTGTGGTGTGGAACTGCAGCCTGAGTTTGGGAGTTGGGGCCGCTCTTGTTCCCAGTAAGCAGGGCTTCTGCCTGGAGCGCATTGTTTCCCAGCTTTGCAGTGGTACTGGCATTTGAGACAGATTTTGCAGTTTGAGAATTAGATGATAGGCAGATTTGCAACCAGAGCTAAATATGTTTGCCCTAAGACACTGTGTCGAGTGCTTTTTTGTGTAAAATATTTCTGTTTGGAGAGTTGATTCTTGAGGACCTTTAGTAATGGCTCATCTGTTTTTTTTTTTTTTTTTTTTTTTTTTTTTTTTTACTGAATTTCCATTCGGGTCTTGAGAAGGCAGGTGTGTAATCAGGCCCATCATTGACAGGTAGCAGAGTGCCCTCTTGACTCGTGGGATTGTACAGAATCCTTGAAAAGGCACAACATTCCAGAAAATCACCCTCAGGATAGGATCCTTCTAAGTGATTTGACCTAAGAACTTGGTGCTCACACTTGTTAGGGCAGCACAGGAAGTTCTGATGCTCTTGACAGATTTGTAAACATGGGATATGTTGTAGGCAATAAAATCTTAGGACTTCTGCTTAGAAATATTTACCTTCATTAAAACCACTGGCAGGGGCTGGGGATATAGCCTAGTGGCAAGAGTGCCTGCCTCGGATACACGAGGCCCTAGGTTCGATTCCCCAGCACCACATATACAGAAAACGGCCAGAAGCGGCGCTGTGGCTCAAGTGGCAGAGTGCTAGCCTTGAGCGGGAAAGAAGCCAGGGACAGTGCTCAGGCCCTGAGTCCAAGGCCCAGGACTGGCCAAAAAAAAAAAAAAAAAAAAAAAAAAAAAAAACCACTGGCAATACCTGTCTGAGGATTGAATTTCATTGTATGCGACCCAGATAGGCATAGGATGAAACAGGACTAGTAAACAGAGCCATCAAAATTTCATGACTTACCTAGTCATATAGAAATAATAGAATTTGTCCTAGTCTGTTTCTATAATGATAACAATACTTGAAACGGGGTAATTTATAAAGAGAGTTCATTTGGCTCATGGCTCAAGTCTAGAAATAGAGAATAACTAGGAATAGAGGCTTGCTGGGGAAATGTTTCCTGCTATCTCTTTGCCAAGATGCTGTCATAATGTAGAATGCAAGAAGTCGCATGTTCCTCAGGCAGTCTGAGGTTAACAGACTCCCACATTCAAGTGATCACCACTACACTGTATTCCTTTTCTTCCAAGCACTCTTTTGTGTATTGCATTTGTTGTCAAGACTCATATTTCTAAAAGAGAAGACACAAAAATTGCACTGCAGTGATTTTCACCTAATTTGATATGATTGGCAACTTTAAGCAATGTATTTGGTGCTGAGAAAGCTTAATGTGAGTCTTCTAGCACAAGACTGATAATATTGGAGCAGGAGCAGAATAATCTCTGAACCATGTTCGATAATGTGGGTTGTATTGGCTGTGGTGGAGTAAAATTATTGAAAATCTTGAAGTCTAGTAAGAGTTTTCATCCTTCAATTCTGAGTATGTAAATGTTCCATATATATCTATTGTATGAAATTCAAATTCATTTCATTTTTTAATTTAAAATGATTAATATAGAACAAACAGTGACCAATGAAAATTTATTCTGCGTACATAAAGAAGATTGCAATTCATTTTTGCCTGACTTCCTTCCTTTCCCTTCCTTTTCCTTTTCCCTTCCCCCTCCCCTTCTCTTTCTTTTTTCCCCTTCTTCCCCTATCTTCTCTCTTCTCTCCTGTGAAAGTGATTGAATGCAGGGCTTTGTGTATACTTGGGAAGTCCTTTATATTCAGCTGTATCCCCAGTCCTTTCTTAAACTATTCACTAGAGAAATAACCTAATATATTAAGACAAATTGTGTTCGGGAATTATGTAAAATTCTGAATTTTTTTTTTTGGGGGGGCAATCCCAGGCCTTGGACTCAGGGCCTGAGCACTGTCCCTGGCTTTTCTTTGCTCAAGGCTAGCACTCTGCCACTTGAGCCACAGCACCACTTCTGGCCATTTTCTATATATGTGGTGCTGGGGAATCAAACCCAGGGCTTGATGTATACGAGGCAAGCATTCTTGCCACTAGGCCATATTCCCAGCCCCTAAAATTCTGAAATTTTGAGTTTCATTTTGGGGTTTCATGTAGCTATATGATTATGTAAGATTCTTTTGGGGATACTCTGAACATTTTGTTTCCTGTAGAGCTTGTTTTTGATGCTTTTTTTTTTGTATATTTTCTTATTATACCATGTGAAGGATTTCCTTTTTTGTATACTTATGCACATTTAAGTAAGAAAAAAGTCAAATACAAATATATGTATGAAGCTGTTTTCTTCTCTTGCAGAGTTAAATGTGAGAGAGTCTGTTGTAAGAGTCTGTGATGAGTCTTCATGTAAATACGGAGGAGTCTGTAAAGAAGATGGAGATGGTTTGAAATGTGCATGCCAGTTTCAGGTGAGGAATCCAAATGAGTTTTACATTTTAAAATATTTACCATAGTTTATAATTCTGTATTCTTCAAATTAACATGTGTTTATAGCACCTTGAACTCTATAAAGAAGCTAGGTTCATAACCCACCTGTTCTTGTGGTCAGATGCTGCTACTCTGTTACTTGTACTTTCCATGCTTGATCCTGGAATTAAAGAGGGCAAACTGGCAATGACAGGTGGGAAAATGTGATGGAAAAAATGTTAAGGTTCTCTCCAGACATAAGATGTAATTGCCACTGAAAGGAAATAAGCTACAAGGTTGCACTAGAGCCTTTAAGAATTTAAAAAAAAATCCTCCTGCTAGGTTAGCTCTTTTTCTCTTCCATTCTCATTTCTTTCTCTCATCTCTTAGAATGTGACGTAGAGCCTCAGGGTCCATCAGGATAACCGATAGACTAGAAAGTAGAACCTTTGTTTGTGAAACCATGGATGCCTTTACTACCAGTGCTGTTTGAGTTATTTGATTATCTGAAAAAGTAAAAGCAAGTGTGTTATATCCAGTTCTTCCTTTTTGTTTGTTTGTTAATGGTTAACTTATAACATGGCTTTTTACAAGATGATTCCTGAGTCATAATTTAAGATGAGACAAAGAACTAGAATCTTTTTCACTTATGATCTTGCTGTAAAATTATGTGCCATCTTGGATTTTGAGGAGAGGGAAAGGAGTCAGAAGTTAGGAATAGAACAGAAGAGAGTAATATTTCCAGTAACCCTTGACCTCACGTGTCTTTCTGTATGATACTCAAAGCAGATTTTTCCTATCAGTAATCCATTTGAAAAGAGACGGCACATTTCATACCTTTTCTTAAAACATGGCAATGGCAATGAGAACCAAAATTGGAAAGAGGGCTTATAGGTGAAGCCTATTTGAAACCCATAAATCATTATGGTGTTTATTTTCATGAAAAGAAATGGTCAGTTTATGAGTTAGAGGGGAAGGTGGGTAGGTTTACTACTCTGGTCTATCCAGCCAAAGAAGGTCTTCAAGGTGGAAGGTTTATATTCAGTTAGAAAGAAGGTTTCTCTTGGGCATTTTCAAAATAGCCACCATCTTCCACACTTGCCCAGGGAGCTTCTGGCTGGCTTCAGATCTTTTCTGCCCACTGGGTGGGGACACCAGTGCCCTTCCATGAGATTCCTTACCAGCACGGAACATAATTCAGACTCTTTTTCTCCTGGAAAATATATAATTTTTCTGTGGCTGCTCTCAAGATGTTCTCTTTACTTTGCTCCACCCCCACCCACCTTTTTAAGCATAATAAAGTGTTTAGGTTTAGTTTTCTTTTTATCTTACTTGGAGTTGGCTGATCTGAAATCTATAAATTTATGTCACTCATTAGCATGAGTTAATGGTCATTGTTTCTTAGTATATTTTCTCCCAGTTCTCTGTCCTACTGCAGGAGTTTAATAATTCTTTAGGCTTTAGGCCTTTTTTTTTTTAAAGTTTATTTTTTGTTTATGTGGTACCAAGGAATTGAACCTAGGGCCTCGTGTGCTAGGCAAACATTCTACCACTAAGACATTCCCAGGCCTCTTTAGACCTTTTAATACTGAGTCTCTTGTCCATTCCCCCCCTCCCCCAGGTTTTTCTTTCTGTTTTTCACATTAAACAATTACTTTATGGATCAGCCTACAGGTTTAGTAACCCTTTGATTATTTCCACTTTTCCTACTTAGTAAGTTTTTAATTTCATATTTTTTATATCTAGGTTCTATAGCTTATCAGTTGATATTTCTCATCTTTTCATTCATTACAAATATATATATGTATATATATATATTTGAACACATTTTTTTCTGCTGCTACAGGATATTTTTTAGGTATTGTCTCTTGGTTGCATTACACTTATCTTTTTTGTTTGTTTGTTTTTTGCCAGTCCTGGGGCTTGAACTCAGGGCTTGAACGCTGTCCCTGGCTTCTGTTTTGCTCAAGGCTAGCACTCTGCCAACTTGAGCCACAGCGCCACTTCTGGCTTTTTCTATATATGTGAGAAATCGAACCTAGGGCTTGATGTATACGAGGCAAGCACACTTGTCACTAGGCCATATTCCCAACCCCTATGCTTATCTTTGTGTCTATTAGTTAAGAGTGTATTGTGTCTTCATTTCAGAGTACTTTTGAATTTATCTGTACGTTATACATACATTATAAATGATATGTGTGCTTGAATTCTGTTGTGTTCCTTTGAAGAGAATTGCTAATTTGGGGGTGATTAAATTAATTGAACTTTCCAAACTATTGATTCTGTCTGGCTCAAATTCTCAGTACTCAAATGATCAGTTCGTTTATTTATTTATTTATTTATTTATTTATTTATTTATTTATTTATTTATTTATTTATTTATTGGCCAGTCCTGGGGCTTGGACTCAGGGCCTGAGCACTGTCCCTGGCTTCTTTTTGCTCAAGGCTAGCACTCTGCCACTTGAGCCACAGCGCCCCCTCTGGCCATTTTCTGTATATGTGGTGCTGGGGAATTGAACCTAGGACCTCATGTATAGGAGGCAAGCACTCTTGCCACTAGGCCATATCCCCAGCCCCATTTTTTTTTATTTTTTATTATTTATTTTTGGCCAGTCCTGGGCTTGCACTGTCCCTGGCTTCTTTTTGCTCAGGGCTAGCACTCTGCCACTTGAGCCACAGCATCACTTCTGGCCGTTTTCTATATATGTGGTGCTAGGGAATCGAACCAACGGCTTCATGTATATGAGGCAAGCACTCTTGCCACTAGGCCATATTCCCAGCCCATCAGTTCATTTCTTTAAAACCCATTGGAGCTACGTGGAGTCTGTCCCATGTCTCCTTCCAGGGTCAGCTAGAAATTGGTTCTGAGTTTGTACTCACAGGTGCTGGGACTCCCCTCTGACTTTCAACCTTCTGGAATTTCCTTTTCACTTTCTAGTAGCTGGTTCAGGCAGGTCTGAACCAGAGCTGTCTTCTGGTTTATCACATGAGAAAGGTTGTCTTTTCCCCACAGAAATTTCGTGTGAGAAAGTAGTCCTTTAAATTCCTTAGTGTGGACTTATTGGTCCAGTGGGATGCTCGTGTTCAGATTCACATCTCACCAGCAGCAGGGTATCAGATGGCCCGTTTTCTCTCAGAGTTGTGATAGTGGGTTTTTGCCAATCTGCTTATACTTTGTAAATGTGAAAGTCAAAAAGAAAGAAGAAAAAAGAAAAACATATATTTGCCTCTGATTACTAGAGAAATTGAAAATATGCTCCTTATTTATTGACCATTTTAAAGAACTAGTACTAGTGTTATTTCCTGTTTTTTTTTTTTTTGCCAGTCCTGGGCCTTGGACTCAGGGCCTGAGCACTGTCCCTGGCTTCTTTTTGCTCAAGGCTAGCATTCTGCCACTTGAGCCACAGCGCCACTTCTAGCTGTTTTCTGTATATGTGGTACTTGGGAATCGAACCTAGGGCTTCATGTATTCCAGGCAAGCACTCTTGCCACTAGGCATATCCCCAGCCCCTTTCCTGTTTTTTTATACTTTCTTTTTGGTTTGGGTTGATAGGTAAAGACATATATATATATATATATATATATATATATATACACACACACACATATATATATACATATATATATACATATATATGTGATTTTGTATGTCTGCTGTATATAGTATTTGAACACTTACTGTGCTAAGCATTTTATATCCTCAAACTTAGCAACTCCTAGGAGAACCTCCTATTTTAATGTGCTTCCCCCCCCCCCCCATTCCTGGGCCTGAGCTCTCTCCCTGGATTCCTTTTGCTCAAGGCTAGCACTCTACCACTTGAGCACCCTTTTTTGTTTATGTGGTGTTGAACAATTGATCATTCTACCACTAGGCCATATTCCCAGCCCTTTGATGTGCTTTTGAGAAGAGTAATGCATGCCTATATTTGAACAATGTAAGAGGGCATACATCCTATCTTACAGTCCTATCAGTTGCTTTTCTTGGAGGCAATATTTGTTGCTGTTCATATTTTTTCTAAAATAGTCTGTGTGTACATTTTAGGAATATAAATCACTTAATGGTATTTACTTTAGGGATTGCTACTTCCCAGTGAATTCTGTAGAGGAAAAGAAGTTATCTTACTTTATTTAAAAATTTTATTCATTTTGAGTTTTTTGAGATGATGGCTTACTGTGTAGCCTAGGTTGGCATTCAGCTCGAGATCTTCTTGCCTCGACCTCTGGAGTACTGAAAGGGATTGCCGATATATACCACCATGCCTTGGTGGCAAAATTTGAACTATTTGGTGGTACTGAGGTTTGAACTCAAGGACGTACCCTGTTAGGCAAGCACTCTACTCTTTGAACCACACCCCCACATCCCTTTTAGCTTTAGATTGTTTCAGATAGGCTCTTTTTTTTTTTTTTCCTGAGCTGGCTTCAGTCCATGATTATCTAACTCTTCCTCCTGATTACCTGGGATTATAGGCCTAGAAAAAAATTTACTTGTTTTTAGTTAACAGGTAATAAATAGCTTTGTAGATTTCATTTTATTACATAAATATGCTTAAAGTTATGCATTATCTTTATCTGTGTCTGTATCTATGATTCTACCTTTTCTACCTTTATTCCTTGAATGTCTTTTCCTGAAAACTCTCTTAAGAGTGTAGCAAAATAGCTCTTTTAACATACTTCAGCAGCTAGGAAATCCTCTTGTTAGCTGCCTGAATCCTTTCTGTGCTTACTCTGTCACAAATCAGGAAAAGGGAATATAAGGAACTGAGATTCATAGATATTTGTCCAGAGCTTTATGTGGTGTGTTAGGCTAGATGCTAAGGATGTGAAGATGTTTAAAGACAGGCTTCTTGCCTTGTACAGGCAAACTGCCTTAGGGCTTACATCATGATTTGATCTTCCTGTCCAGGAAATCTTCCTTGGACCATTCTGGCTTCTGATAAGCTTATAAATCTGTTCCAGTTGGACCCAGGTTATTGCCAGCTTAGGAACAATGACTGCATATACACATTTAATGCTTTGGTCTGCTCTGCTGTAGCAGTGTCTTTCAACTCCTTAAAAAAAAAAAGTTGATGATCCAGCATATTTTCAGGGCTAGTAACATGATTTAAGTAAATTTTAACAGATAACAAGACTGCATATAAAAGTCTAAAGTGGTACTTTTAGTCTACTAACAAAGAGCAATTTTCTTTCCATGTTTAAAAACACAGCCACTTTTATTAATTTTGTACCACAGAAGTGACAAACACTTTAGATTTCTGTTAAAAGTTAATGTCTGGGGCTGGGGATATAGCCTAGTGGCAAGAGTTCCTGCCTGGGATACACGAGGCCCTAGGTTCGATTCCCCAGCACCACATATACAGAAAACGGCCAGAAGCGGCGCTGTGGCTCAAGTGGCAGAGTGCTAGCCTTGAGCGGGAAGAAGCCAGGGACAGTGCTCAGGTCCTGAGTCCAAGGCCCAGGACTGGCCAAAAAAAAAAAAAAAAAAAAAAAGTTAATGTCTATGACTTTTCCTCCTCTTTTTTCTTCTACCTGGAATTCTCTGTGGTGTGTGTCTTTCCTCTTGAATTTATCAGGGTCGGTCTTGCTAGAGGCCAGTGTCCTTAGTAGATCTTTGTATTAGAGTTTTCCAGAAACATAGAACCAGTAAAGGGACACACAGACACAAAACACAGTTATACAGATACACACACACACACACACACACACACACACACACACACACACGAGACAGAGAGAGAGACAGACAGACATATGTACAGACTTAAGATATGGAATTAGCTTATTTGGTTGTAGAGAGTCTGAGAAGTGCCACAGTTTCAGTTGCATGTTGAAAGCCCAGGGAATCTAAGACTAATGTCTGAGGACCAGAAGACTGATGGAGCAGCTCAAGCAGTCAGTAGAGAGAATTCTCCCTTCTTCTGTTTTTGTTCTTTAAAAGTCCTCAACAGATTGGGCTCTGCTTTTCCACATTGGGATTGCTTAGCTTGGTCCACTGGCTCAAATCTTAATATTTAGAAATATCCTCACAGATATACCTGGAAATAACTTTTCATCTGACCACCCTGGGGCACAGTCAGGTTGACACATGGCTGAGACAAAATACCTGAGCAGAACAACTTAAGAGGGGAAGATTTAGAATGCCTAAGCTAGTGGATATCTCCCTTTTATTCCATCTGTGTCCCCCAGTCTTTGGGATGTTGCCACCCACAGTTAAGCCTCTCTGGAAAAGCCTTCACCAGAAATGTGCTTCACTAAGCTCCCCAATGGTTTTCAGTACAATCAAGTGGATGATCAAGATGAACCATCACAACATCCTAATGATCGTTTTCTTACTTATTGTGTTCAGAACAATTCATGGTCGATAAGTAGGTTCACAACAAGTGCTTGTAAGGTTGTGATTCCAGACTTGTACACTGTATGTTTCTGAAATACTTTATGGCAGTACCATCAGGTTCTTCTAAAGGAAAGTTACAGGGGAGAGTTCATTCTCTCAGTGGTTCTAACTTAAGCCTGAAGGTTGAGGCTGGCAACAGTGATACATATCATAAATTGAATGTTGAGTGCAGGGGATAGGCCAGTATTGGAGCATTTTATTAGCATGTGTGAGGCTCTCGCTTCCATCTTCAGCACTACAAAACTAAATACAGCCCCTCCCCCAAATTTAAACAAAACAAAACAATTTATCCTCCAAATTGCCCAGATCCTTTCATTTGTCTGAAGCGTACCAACAAGCTTTCAAGAAGACAGACCTCTGGAAATCAAGAAGGACCAAGGAGTAGTGATCTACTTATTCTCCTGTCTCAGGCTCACTTGCTCTTAGCGATGAGGTTGAATTTCAGGGACATTAAGTCCTCTTGCTTGCTTTCACCAAGTGACATATGGTAAGATTGCTGAATGACTTGAGTGTGTGGAATGGTGAGGCATGGTAGCTCTGCCACTTAGGGACTATGACCCTAGACAAATATTTAAGATTTGGAAATGACAATAGCAATAGCAAAAATAGTTAATGATTAGTCAGAATTTACTATAGCCAGATGTGAATGTTACAGGTGAATTTCTCTTATTTAATCCTCATAACAACTCTATCAGGTAGGGACTATTCTTATTACCACTGTACAGATGGGGATACTGGAGCTGGTGCTACCCCATAATCATACAGCTAGTTAGTCCCAGGATTTGGACTCAAGCATGAAGCTATGTGGTTGTTATGATATTTCAACATTTAAAGTTGCAGCCCTGTGCTTATTAGGTAGATGCTGATTGATGAGTGTTAATATTCTCAGCCCTGGTAAACTTAATATTTATTTTTAACTTATTTATTTTTGTCAGTCCTGGGGCTTGGACTCAGGGCCTGAGCACTGTTCTTAGCTTCCTTTTCGCTCAAGGCTAGCACTCTGCCACTTGGGCCACAGCGCCACTTCTGGCCGTTTTCTGTATATGTGGTGCTGGGGAATTGAACCCAGGGCTTCATGTGTACGAGGCAAGCACTCTTGCCACTAGGCCATATTCCCAGCCCCTAACTTATTTTTTATTTTTACTTTTATTATTTTCTGTAAGTAGTTGTACAAAGGTACTGCCGTTTAACAAAGCAGTTTATGAATGCAGTATATCACCCCTTTTAATATTCTTACCCAACCCTCCCCTTCCCTTGCTCATTCCTTCCCTCACGCTTCTTAATTTTATAGGATCTGTGTTGAATTCTTGACTGCATTTCCCCCCCCCCTTCTCTTCATTTGTCTACCCCTTCCCCTTGACCTCACCCTACTCCTTTTAAGTACCTGCTTCCTGGTGTTTTATTTTGCTGAACTTTGATTTTGCCTTTCTAAGGAATTATACTATTTAAGAGATCTCCCTTGAATTTGCTGTTAATACTTCTTTTTAATGACCAATAATTTATATGCCATTTTTCTTTTTCTTAAATGAAATTTATAGATAATGTGACCTAGATAAAGATGTAATTAAAGAAATGATTATAATGCATAATTTTAACAAAGGAAACACACTTAAAACCTTTCAGAATGTCAGTGCTTGGCACTATTACCCTAGAAGACAAGGTGGTGGTTAGATACTTGTAGCTATTTAAAATGAATGCTTGGATTAAAAAAAAAAAATGGAAGTACCACAAAGTACATGAAAAGGATAACTGACATAGGTACGGTGGATATTAGAATAAAAGTTATTTAGGGTTAGGTATAACAGACCAGATGTACTAGTATATGGTAAGTCTTGCAATTGTTTCTACAGAAATGGCCAGAGAGTGGGCTGGGGATATGGCCTAGTGGCAAGAGTGCTTGCCTTGTATACATGAGGCCCTGGGTTCAATTCCCCAGCACCACATATAAAGAAAATGGCCAGAAGTGGCGCTGTGGCTCAAGTGGCAGAGTGCTAGCCTTGAGCAAAAAAAGCCAGGGACAGTGCTCAGACCCTGAGTCCAAGCCCCAGGACTGGCAAAAAAAAAAAAAAAAAAAAAAAAAAAAAAGAAATGGCCAGAGAGAGACACAGAAATTACATGGCACTTGTATTTGTCATGTGCAACTGTCTTTTTCCTTTGTTGTACATCAAGTGCTTTGAAACCCATCTAATAAGTGAATAACAGTCCCTCTATCAGACTCAGCTAACAGTTAAATTCTGGAGCTTGGCGCTTACTCAACTTGCTTGCTTATGACGGGGGTCATTGGAGTTGGAATCTTGTGTACTTCTCTTCTCAGGCTAGCTTCAAACTGTGAACCTCAAGGTCCCAGCCTCCTGTGTGGCTAGGAATACAGGCATGAGTCACTATCTCCTAGCTCCAGATACACTCTTAAATGTGTAATTCTGGATCAAAAATGACATTTTATTTTAGGACTCTTGAAATCCATTATTAAATAATGTTCTTTAAAAAGCTAAACCAACTTTGCCTATCATAACCTAGTTTATTGAGATGCCTACCTAACTGAAAAAAACCTTTTTTTTCCTGCTACTACTGGGCTTGAATTTAGGACTTCATGCTCTTGCTTGGCCTTTTGTTCATAGCTAGCCATCTGCTACTTGAAGCATGCCTCTGCTTCCAAACTTTTGCTAGTTATATAGAGATAAAAGTCTTGTGGATTTGCCTGTTCAGTCTGGCTTTAAACCTTGATCCTCAGAAGTCAGCCTCCTCAGTAGCTAGGATTCTAGGCTGGCCCTGAACTCAGTCCTGTCAGCTCTTGGAGTGGTGAGATTATAGGCAGGTACCACCATGCCTGGCTGATTTTTTTCTAAATTAAAAATTTATAAGTTAAAAATAACATCTTGGAGCTGGGAATGTGGCCTAGTGGGTAGAGTGCTTGCCTTGCATACATGAAACCCTGGGTTTGATTCCTCAGCACCACATAAATAGAAAAAGCCGGAAGTGGTACTGTGGCTCAAGAGGTAGAGTGCTAACATTGAGCAAAAAGAAGCCAGGGACAGTGCTTAGGCTCTGAGTCCAAGCTCCAAGACTGGCAAAAAACCCCCAAAACAAATAAATCTCATTTTTAGTACATATTCTGATCAATAATGAAGGTCACTCATTTTTATATTTTAAATTGCTGTTTGCAGATTTTTAAAAAATAAATACATTGGTTTTGGTCTTTTTAAAAATTATTTTTTTATTTCTCTTTTTAAAAGTAATGATAATACATTATAGCATTTTCCAAGGTTTTAAAACTTTAGTCATGGATGATGTAATTTTTCTTCTTTGATGGCACTCTGGGGTTTGATTTTCGGGCAGTCACACTTGCTACGCAGGTGCTTTACTGCACAACTTCATCTCCCAACTCTTTTTTGTGCTATTTATTTTGAGATAGAGTCTTGTTTTCTGCCTAGGCTCAGTGTTTGGACTCTGCTCCACCTGTTTAGATTTCCAACCATAGTTAGGATGACAGATACTTCCTACCTTGTCCCAGCTATTGATCAAGCATTCTCACAAACTTGTTTTTAAATGTAGGCTGGCCTTGAATAGAAATTCTCTCTATCTCAGCTTCCAAGTAGCTTAGCTAGGCTTATAGCATTGGACTTGATATGTAGAAAGGTTTTTTTTTTTTCCTCCCAGTCAGTTGTAGGGCTTGAACTTTGGGCCTGGGCACTGTCCCTGAGCTCTTCAGCTCAAGGCTAGCACTCTCTCACTTGAGCCACAGCCCCACTTCCAGTTTTCTGGTGGTTAATTGGAGATAAGAGTCTCACGGGTTTTCTAGCCCAGGCTGGCTTTGAACCTTGATCCTCAGATCTCAGCCTCCTGAGTAGCTAGGATTACAGGCATGAGCCACCGGCATCCAGCTTAAAGGTTTTTTTTTTTTTTAAGTACGTAGGTCCACTGACATTTCTCAACCCCATATCACCTTTTTTCTCCATATGCTCTATTTCAGTTCATCCTTCTGGCTCAGTTCACATTTTATTTTGTCTGAGGAACTTTCCCTGAACATTCTAGATTATACTAGGTACCACGCATTATACTTAACTGTGTATTCTGTTGATTTGGAACATTTTTTAGCTTACAATTTGTTTTCTAGTCTTAGGATTTTAACAAGATTGTAAGATCTCAGAGAACAATGATCTCTTATATTTCTTTGTGTCTCTTCTAACATTTACTTTGGGACTACTTACAGGTATTGAATAAATGAATTTTGATGGCAATAAGATGACATTACCTAAGTAATGTTCTTTACAAACATTGTCAAGCATTTCCTTACTGTCTCAATGAGTTTTCATGGCAGGCAAATAAAGTATATAGTGCAGGGATTTCCAGCTTCATTCTTATGGATGGTTGGCAGTTGTTTTCATTATGAATATGGAAGCAGGTATGAAGACGTAACTAGTCATTTTTTCACAAAACCAAATAAAGGAACAACTTATTCAGTAGTAGATGAGTGTCATAATACTATGGTTTTGCTTTCATGAATGCGAAATAAACTATTAATATTCATGCCTAGTTCTGAGATTCTATTTTTATTTCTTTTTTTGCAGTGCCATACAAATTATATTCCTGTCTGTGGATCAAACGGGGACACATACCAAAATGAATGCTTTCTCAGAAGAGCTGCTTGTAAGCACCAGAAAGAGATAACAGTGGTGGCAAGAGGACCCTGTTACTCAGGTGTGTATCATCACTTCCAAACACTTGGTGGAAATGGTTCCACCATATTTTCCATACAGAAGGCTTTATCCAGGCAGAGCTAAATTCCCTAAATCACTGCATGGGTTAGGGGTGATAGTGTGAGGGGATTAGAGAGGTTTTCTTTTGAACTGCATATTTCAAATTGCTGCTTTTTAACCTCAGGTGGTTTCGTACTGATTGTGTATGCCATTTTTCTGTGTGTGTGTGTGGTCTTTGTATATCTTTTGTACTATGGGTTGAATGTAAGATTGAGTAGAAGCGGGAGCTGTTGATTCACATCTGTAATTCTAGCTACTCAGCGAGGGCAGGAAAGTCTGTGAGACCCTTATCTCCAGTTAACTACCAGAAAACTGGAAGTGGTGCTGTGACTCAAAGTGGTAGAGCTGTAGACTTGAAAGAGCTCAGGGACAGTACCCAGGCCCCAAGTTCAAGCCCCATGACAGACAAAAAAAAAAAAAAAAAAAAAGATTTAGAATAGAGAATGACACAGGTCATCATGTCTATTATTATTTTTTTTTGAGAGAGATTGAACCAGGAGTCTATTAGAAAGCATGTGGACATATGTCTCCCAAACTTGCAGCCCTGAATCAACTTAATACTGTTAAGAAACTGAGCCACAATGGTAGTAAAGAAAGAGTAGAAAAATAATCTCAACAAACCAGATCAACTCGAATGGAGAGCTGAAGAGGGACACCATGCTGACCTGAGGAGTGTCAAGGCATGGCACCCGTGTCTAATTTTTTTGGTTTCTTTTTGGAAAGAATGAGGAAAATCTTTAGATATTAGGAGCAGTTCATTGGTCTCTTTTCAAAATTTCCTTCTGTTTCTTCTACCCCATTATGCCATAAGCTGTCTGTATTTTCTTCCTTTATTTCATTTCTCCATCCTGAATTAGTGGTAGTTATTTTGGAGAGGTGTTTATGTGAATTTCTGTCCTTTTCTTTCCTTTCTTTTCTTTTTTGTCTGTCATGGGGCTTGAACTCAGGGCCTTGGCACTGTCTCTGAGCTTTTTTGCTCAAGGATTGCTCTATACCACTTTGAGTCACAGTGCCACTTATGGTTTTCTGGTGGTTTTTTATGGGAGATAAGAGAGTCATGGCTTTGAACCACTATCCTCAGATCTCAGCCTCCTGAGAAGCTAGGCTGACAGGTGTGAGCTACTGGCACCTGGCTAATGTTAGATTTTTACTTGTATTTGTGCTTGATGCATAGGAAGAAGTACTATTATTATTATTATTTGTTGTTGGTGGTGGTCTTGGAGCTTGAACTTAGGGCCTAGGAGCTATCCCTCAGCTTGTTTTGCTCAAGGCTAGCACTCTGTCACTTTGAGCCATAGGTCCACTTCTGGTTTTGTTTTTCTGGTGATTAATTGGAGATAAGAGTCTCTATAGACCTTCCTGCTTGGGGTGGCTTTGAATTGTGATCCTTAAACTCAGCCTCCCATATAGCCAGAATTATAGGCAAGAACCACTAGAACTATTATACAGAGATTGGTTGTAAAGATGGAGACTGTTATCTTCATTTTTCCCAATTATGTTACAGTGTGTAAATGTTCTCCCTTTGACTAAATGTGAAGATTTTAAGACCATATGCAAAGTCAGAAGGCAGAGTCTCCAGACTGTTTAAGAAGTTTCCCAAATAGGCCTCAGATTCAGGGATTTGTTTGAAAGGCACGTAGAGCTCATTGAAAGCCATTATACTCAGCATTATGTTTTAGTACAGGGAAAGGATACATGGTAGTCAACTAAAGGAAGAGATAAGTGCATAGAGCAGATTCCTGGAGGGATCCAAACATGAGAACTTTGGATTGGCCTTTCCTTATAGAGTGTGATCTCCTAGCTTAACTATGAGACAGTACACATGGACTATTGCCAACCAGTAAGCATGTTGTGAGCCTCAGTGCTCAGAGTTTTTATTGTGGTTACATTCCATAAATATAATTGATTGGTTGATTGTTCATGCGGTTTATCTTAGACTTTAGGTGTGCTAATATCATGTGATCCAAAGCCCTGGTTCTACATCACTCGAGTGAGCTTTCTTAGTATGGCTAGTCCCCACCCAAGACTATTGTGTGTGACTGTCACCGTCCTAAGTACCCATTCCTAACAGAGATCAGGGATGACATAGATTACCTTCTAGGAGCCTATGGAAAAGGCCAGACTTCCCTTTGGGCAAGGCCATTTTTCATTTTATTATACACTGATGATTAGTTGCTTTAGGTAATTATGATCTTAGTAGAATAGCCAGTAGGCTATTTC
This sequence comes from Perognathus longimembris pacificus, assembly GCF_023159225.1. Lineage (NCBI taxonomy): Eukaryota > Metazoa > Chordata > Mammalia > Rodentia > Heteromyidae > Perognathus > Perognathus longimembris. The sequence goes on from NC_063161.1 coordinate 135,146,651, forward strand.
ATTTGATGTGGTTCTTTTATACCTCTCTAAATTTGTTGTATTTCACAGACTGGAACTCGAAACTAAAGAAGGAATATGAAGTTTTTATTCTGAATTAATTTGTCATTATTTATGAAATGCATATATTTAAGACACAAAGTATTTTGATGGTCAGTAAATGTTAAGCATCAGGAGGCAGAATAGTAAATTAAAAAGGCCACTGTACTAAGACTGGAACACCTGCCTTTAAAGTTATCCTAACTCTTATTTATCTCATGAGCTTGGATAAGTTTCTGAGCCCCAGTTCCTGAAATCTTTAAATGGATATCAATCATCTCCTAGGCTTGCTAAGATTGAAAGCACAAAGCTATGAAGTGGCTGTATTGATTTTGTTATTTGCTGACTGAGCCAGTGTTTTTATGTAATTTAGTCTTTTATGGCTCCTATTCTGTGAGCTAGAAATATTACCCTCTTTTACTTAGCTGGAAAACAGTTTTCTTATGCTTTTAGCATTGTGCTTAAGCCTTTTTTCTCTTTAAAAATCTGTGAAGTTTTCAGGCAGTTTGTTCACACCTGATATGTGTGTCTATGCATGTAATAGACTATATTTTGCTTATCTGACATATGTGCCTCCAGCCAGATCTGTATTTCTCAAGTGCAAGGCAATGTGTCCTGCCTAAGGAAATGTAAAAATCTCAACGTTGGGATGGATCCCTGGGCGCTGGGGAAGGTATACACTCTGGACAAATGTAATCTACAAGAACAACATTGTTAAAAAAAAGTCACAGTAATTTGTTTAGGAATTCTAAATGATCAAGGAAGGGGTGGGTTTTAAAAAGAATTATTAAAATTAGACATGGATTGACAAAAAGGATTGGGAATAAGTATCTCATATACTGAGAATGGGTCTTATTTGTCATATTATTTCTACATTATCATGGGGCCTGGCACTTATTGTGTACCTAGTCAATGTATATGTAACAGCAGGATTGTTTTCCTAAGAAAAATATAAAACAACTTAAAATTTAGTTCCTGTTTTAGTTTCTCTCCCCTTTTGTTGTCCACTGTGGGGTTTGAACTTGGGGCCCAGTTATGGTCCCTGAGCTCTTTTGTTCAAGACTGTACTTTACAACTTTGAGCCACAGCTCCTCTGGTTTTCTGGTGGTTAATTGGAGATAAAAATCTCATGGGTTTTCCTGCCCAGGCTGACTTTGAACTGTGATTCTCAGATCTCAGCCTTGTAAGTAGTTAGGATTACAGGTGTGAGTCACCAGTGCCTAGATGTTTATCTTTCTCGTGTGTGTGTGTGTGTGTGTGTGTGTGTGTGTGTGTGTGTATTTATTTATTTTTAAATTTTATTTTATTTTGCCAGTCCTGGGCCTTGAACTCAGGGCCTGAGCACTGTCCCGGGCTTCCTTTTTTTTTTTTTTTTTGGCCAGTCCTGGGCCTTGGACTCAGGGCCTGAGCACTGTCCCTGGCTTCTTCCCGCTCAAGGCTAGCACTCTGCCACTTGAGCCACAGCGCCGCTTCTGGCCGTTTTCTGCATATGTGGTGCTGGGGAATCGAACCTAGGGCCTCGTGTATCCGAGGCAGGCACTCTTGCCACTAGGCTATATCCCCAGCCCCCGGGCTTCCTTTTGCTCAAGGCTAGCACTCTGCCACTTGAGCCACAGTGCCACTTTTTCTAGATATGTGGTGCTGGGGAATCGAACCAAGGGCTTCATGTATACGAGGCAAGCATTCTTGCCACCAGGCCATATTCCCAGCCCCTCTTATATATTTTTTTTCTACTGCATTTTTATTCTTTATATCATTTGAAACTTGATGAAATAAAAGTGGAATATAATTGAAAACTTTACTTAAGATTACACAGACAGTATATATTTTTCTACCCTGTCTGTGAATTATTTGATTATTGTCTGAAGGAGATTGAAGGGAAGAGGACAATCTTGTCTGAGAATTGTCTTCTACTCCATATGGGGATAGAAAAATATATACACACACATATATAATATATGTCATATATATTATATATTTTGTACCAGTACTGGGGCTTGAACTCTTGCTTGACTTATTTTTGCTTGAGGCTGGTTCTTTACCACTGGCTCTTTGCTGGCTAATTGGAGATGAAAGTCTCATGGACTTTTCTACATAAGGCCGGCTTTGAAGCAAGATCCTTAGATCTTAGGCTCCTGAGTAGCTAGGATTACAGGTGTGAACCACTGGTGTGAGCCCATGTTTTCAGACATCTGTTTGAAGAAAGGACTGGGTTCTCTGGACCTAGATACCCTCTCCTTTCCAAAGTGCAGCCAAAGTGTCAGACTCTTCACTTGACATCTCTGTTTTTTAAGTAGCTCATGCTGATGATACCACACACAGGTATTGCCTTCCTTTCAAGAGTTGTGTGCTGTATTTTGGTCCTTTGGGCACTCTAAAATTAAACATTAGGGCTAGGAATATGGCTTAGAGGTAGAGCACTTGCCTATCATGTACAAGGCACAGGATTAAATCCCTAGCACCTTTTCTTTGTATTAATTACATTGTAGGCTGGATTCTTTTTGAGAGTGCTGATTAGATTTCCTGGAGGAAATTATTTTCATCAGTAGTATGAAAACCTCAGTCTTGAGGTTCTTTCCTTCCTCAGCCTTGGGACTTTTTTTTTTTTCTCCCATTTTATTGTTTGGCTTTTTGTCTTTGTCCACAGATTTCATTAAGAAGAATTTTGGAGCAGGACTCAAAAGCTTTTCTCCTGCTTTTCTAATAGAAGCAGCTTATTCAACAAGCCCTTAAAGCTTTAACAAAATTAAAAAAAGTCTTTTATCTTGTAGATGAGGTCAAATTAGTTAATTATATTTAGCTCCGAACAGTATTGGTTTGTATTCTGTGAAAGGTAGCTAGATATTTCCTGAATGTGTTTCAGACATGATTATGTATCTAAGCCATTTCTATTTTGATAGAGGCATTAGACAGGTATAGAAAAACAGTTAGCTATCAAAACAGGGCTATGGATCTGAGCACTGGTGGCTCACACCAGTAATCCTAGCTACTCTGGAGGCTGAGATCTAAGGATCGAGGTTCAAAGCCAACCTGGGCAGGAAAGTCCATGTGACTTTTATCTCCAGTTAACCACCAGAAAACCAGAAGAGGTGCTATGGCTTAAAGTGCTAGTCTTGAGCAAAAGAGCTCAGGGACAGTGCTCAGGCCCCGAGTTCAAGCCCTACAACTTACCAAAACAAAACAGGACTTTGATAATGAGTATCAGTTTTGGACAAGAAATTTTACTATGTGAACAGAAGAAATTTCTAGGAAAAATGTTTATATGCATTGTTTTTCTTCTCAGATAATGGCTCTGGATCTGGAGAAGGAGGTAAGTTTTAAATCTTTTATGTGTGTGTCTGTCTGTGTGTGCGTGCACACACTTGGGTTTGAACTCAGGGCTTGGGCTCTGTCCCTTAGCTTTTCTGCTCAAGACTGGTATTCTACCACTCAAGCTATACCCACTTCTTGATTTTTGGTGGTTAATTGGAGATAAAAATATCATAGACTTTTCCTGCCTGGCTAGTTTCAAACTTTGATCCTCAGATCTGAGGATAGGATAACAGGCACCTGGAAGTTTTGATTTCCTCATTAAGGACATTTGTTTTCTTTCCTATTTCTTTTCAACAGCTTGGAGATGTAATTCACATAACATGATTTATCCACTGAAAATGTACAAGCCAGTGACTTTTATCATACAACTTTAGGACATTTCATCACCCCAGAAAGAAATCATGTGCCATTTGGCCACCAGCTTTTATCCTCAATCCTCACCTGACTGTCCCTTTTAGCACTGGGATTCTTTGTTGCATGTATGTTTTCCATTGAAAACTTGCAGTTAAACTAAGGGGGAAATGCTGTGGCTGTACAATTGACTTTCCCTTTGGGTCATCCACAGAGGTGATCTTAGGTTAGACCACAGGATTTGTAATTCTACTCCTTGCTTCCAAACTTTTTGTCATAAGAGATTTTTTTTTTAAAGTGAAGGTGTGTGCAGTAATGGGGTTTGAACTCAGGGCCTCCTGTTTGCTATGCTGGCACTCTACCACTTGAGCCTAGCTTACAGTCTGGCATTTTGGAGATGGAGTCTAGTGAACTTCTTTTTCCCAGAGTTGTCCTTGAACTGTGATCCATCCTCCAGATCTCAGCCTCTGGCGTAGCTAGAATTACAGGTGTGTGCCACTCATGCTCAGCTATTTTCACAGGAACAGGGTCAAGAATCTCCAGAGTAAGCTATGCACAGTGCAGGGGAAACTTGCCAAACAGCTTTGGTGAACTTAAAGTTTTATTTCAGCTTTTGGAAATTTCCTGGTTTTTAAAAAAATTTTATTTCACAGTGTATACAAGTATGTAAATTTTTTTTTCTGGTGTTTAAACCATATTTGGTAATAGTATATAATTGAGTTAAATGATGAGAATTGGGGATGGTTAATCTATTTCATAATCTAGCCAGGCTATATCTTGGTATCTACATGCAGAATAATGTTTGAGGTACCATGAGGATAAAATTTAAAACAGTCATGCTGGGAAAAATCACTCCAGATGCATACTTGAGTTCGGATCTTTTCACACTCACGGTGTGAAACTTTATTCCAGGTTGCTCTTTACTCTTCTATGTGTCATAGAATCCTAAAGTTTCAGAGTTAAGAGGGATTGTGAAAGTCATATATAATGGGCAATCATGAGAGAGGAAGTTCAGGGGTGGCAGTTTCAGCCCAAAGAAAATGCTTAAAGCTGTTGAACAATAGAATTTGATTGAAATGGGCATGTTCAAGAAGAAGCTTTATAATTATGCATAAATTACAAGCTCCTGAATATTAGGTCTTAGAGCTGGAAAGAATGAAGAGATAATGTGGTCTAGCCTTTGTAGTCATATTCAGTTAGGAGCCTCAGTTGTTGTCAGCATTTGTTTCTGCTGCTGCTAACAATAACAACAACAACAACAACAACTACTACTACTACTACTACTACTACAATGCACTGGAAGTCTTGTCCTAACCATATAGGTATACCAGGTTCTTCAGAATCCGAGTTTAAAATGCTAGGTAGTTTGTTCAGTTATTTTGGATTTTATGATGTTTCTGAGGTCTCAGGGTGATTATTTCTGGAGTCTCTTTTGAGGATGGCTCATGAGAGTTTGGAGAGTATTTCTACCTATAGTGCAGGTAGATATTCCCCCCAACCCCAAATTTGGAAGATTAGAAGTATTGTCTGTGTACCTTCCTTTTAGCTCCTTTTAATACCCTCTCAGAATAGTATCCTTTTCCCAAATCACCTTGGGAAATCCATTGAGTAAGCTGAGATCCTTAAATTGACCCCAGAACTACTGACTTCCCTTCCTAATCTGCAATTATCAAGAATAGCATCCACTTTTGTTGTGACCCACACATTTAGGGACTCCATCAAGGTGGGTTGTCAGCCCAGTTGGGGGCGCTAGTGTGTTTGCTTTTTGTTGTTAGGTAATAGGAGACCCACATATTTCTGTGTCTGGTTATTTCTGGTTGTGCTAAATGGGCTGGTAGAGAAAGGGAAAGTCATTTATAAAGACTTGGTCCCTGTTAACATTTGGACACACACACACATACACTTAAGCAGTAGCATTCATTTACATATTTTCAGGAAGGCAGATATGAAACTGATGTGAGAGAAAAAGCATTCAGGTACCTGTCTGTGCTAGTCAGTGATGCCCACACTAATTTCAGGGAGGAGGACAACCACAGGCATTGATTTATTGCTCATGGTTTTTCCTCTCTTATTTAGTGATACATGGTAATTCTTTCAAAGATGTATTGGTTGTCAAACTTATTATATTGTTCCTGGGCATATTGTTTATAGGATTATTTGGCTAACAATGCTTGTGCTGTAGAATATGTCGCACAGTATTTGGCAACAGTTTTGGGCTTAGGCATTGATAGGTTTGGAGAGTGACTTTTTTTTTTTAGCTCAGACACATTTTCTGTCAAATAGGATAATAGCTCCTGAAAACATGACGTGCTTATCTGGAAAGGATCCCAACTTTTGGTTGAAAGTTTCCTTTTTCTTTTTTGAACAGAAGAGGAGGGGTCAGGGGCGGAAGCTCACAGAAAACATTCCAAGTGTGGACCTTGCAAATACAAAGCGGAGTGTGATGAGGATGCAGAAAACGTCGGGTGAGTTATGGAGAGGAAGGGGTGGATGCATCTGGAGCTTAGACCTTCCTTCTTTCACAGCTGGATCATTGGAAGGTTTCATCTCCTTGCTTCTGTGTATTTTGGGTGTGCTCTTCTATAGTTTAAAATTTTAATGCTAGTCTAGTTGAATGTTTTCTGAGATTGATGCACTATTTTAGAATAAGTTAGTTTAAGTCAGTGCTCTGCTAAAACTGTACCTAAACCACATGGCATTTTTCCATGTAGGGGAAGAAGAAGTGGAAGGATGGGTTTATCTACTTAAGAGTACTGATGTTTTTCTTTTTTTTTTTTTTTGGCCAGTCCTAGGCCGTGAACTCAGGGCCTGAGCGCTGTCCCTGCCTTCTTTTTTGCTCAAGGCTAGCACTCTGCACTTGAGCCACAGTGCCACTTCTGGCCATTTTCTGTATATGTGGTGCTGAGGAATCGAACCCAAGGCCTCATTTATACGAGGCAAGCACTCTTGCCACTAGGCCATATTCCCAGCCCCTCTACTTAAGAGTACTAATGATACCTTTCAGATGTGCCTAATACTGGAGATATTTTAAAAGGCCTTTTTCAAGTCTTCTGTTGATTGTGTCAGCAGTGGTAGGAGTCCTTTATTCTAAAGGACTGGGGTTTTGATTTACCAAAATCATAAAGCTAAATCATAGGAGTAATTTTTATTTGTTTATTCATTTATTTACTTATGTATGCATGCATTCATGCTTTTGAAGTTCCCCCTGATAAACACTCAAAAACTTTAAAAGGCAATGTGATGAGCACCCAGTTACCCAGTTGTCGAGAAGTAGTCACTGGGATCCATTTCTCGTTTAATTTCCCAGGGGATACCTCATGAATTTGCAAGAAAATATGCACATGTATTCTTTTCTTAAAAAATGACAGCACAGTTCTGTATCCTATCGAAAATTCTTACTTTTTGCCTGGTACTGGAAGAGCTTGTGCTCTTTCTTGGCTTTATTTCTCATTCCCATTTGTCCCATGCTTCCAGCCTACCTTTTTGCTGGTTAATTCAAGATGGAGTCTTGTGAACTTTTCCACTTAGGCCACTTTTGAACTATGATCCTCTAGGTCTCAGCCTTCTGAGTAGCTAGGATTACAAATGTGAAACACTGATGCCTCGCTCCTATTAAAAAGTTTTTATTGTAAAACATATAGTATATATGGAAGGTCTTAAAACATCTGCATGCAACTTAAGGACTACCTGTGGTGCAAAATAGAAGACTGCTGTGTTCCCAGTACTGAGTTACAGCATCACCATGGACTGAGAGGGCTGTAAGCGCCATTCTTAGGCAAAGCCTGAAGTGCAAGAAAAGTGAAGTCTCTGGGTCAGAGTGGCTTCCCCCCCCCCCCCCCCCCAGAACAATACCAATTGTAAAGAAACAATCATTGTTTCTTCTTACTAGACTGGTACGGTACTTTGTTGCTTAGCTTCTTCTTGGTACTGAAACAGTTCTGCAGTTTTCTCTTTCATTAGCCATTGTTTCTTATTTTACTGTTATCCTAATTTTGCCTCTTTATTATTTATTGATAGATTTATTTTGCTAGTATTGGTATTTAAACTCAGGGCCTTGCTTTCACTTGGCTTTTTTACTCACAGCTGGTACTCTATCACTTGAGCCATGCCTCCAGTTCTGGCTTTTTGCTGGCTAACTGGAATAAGAGTCTCTCGGGTTTGTCCGCCTAAGTGGCTTTGAATTTTGATCTGAGCATTAAGGTTCACAGTAGCAAGGATTACAAACATGAACCCTGGCTTCCCTCTGCTTTTTCCTGGGAATTGAACTCAAGGTCTAGGAGCTGTCCCTGAACCTTTTTGCTCAAAGGTAGCACTTTACCATTTTAGCCACAGCTTCACTTCTGGCTTTTTGATCATTAATTGAAGATAAAAATGTCTCATGGACTTTCCTGCCCATGTTTGTTTCAAAGTGTGAGCCTCAGATCTCAGCCTCCTGAATATATCTAGTATTATAGGCAGGAGCTACAAGCACCCAGCCTCAAATGTTTTTATTGTTATTCCTTTAAGACAAACACATATTTTGATTTGATGTCCAATGCAGTAATTTGGAATTTATTTTTCAAACCTTTTCTTATTTTGATTTAGTTAAAAATAACTATTTTCTGTGGAAATGAATATGGCTTTTGTAAAGTACATCGGTATATACATCCAGCTCTTATTGTTTGTGCTAAAAGTACAGCATTTCATTTCATCATTGAAACAATTAATTAAGTATATCAATCAATATCATTACATAGAGAATCTGAAATATTGTTACATAGTAGAAAAAACAGATTGAACCTTAGGGAGCCTGTTCCTAGGTACAGAATTATGACAGTTTTTATGTAGATTTTGTATCATATTGTAAGGCTTAAAACAGTTTGTAAAAGAAAGTCATTATTATTTGGTTCTCATTTCTACTCCCATTCTGCTAAGTTTTGAGAAGAAACTGGGAAAGGAGGGAAAAAAGTAGGCCTTTCTTAAATAAATTGTGATTAAGGAGGTTTCACAATTAATTTAATACCTCAGGTTTTGTTCCAGGAATGGGAAAGGTCTTTGGACATTAATGCAAAGAGCATTATTATTAACTTTAGTAATGGACAAGTCATGCTCTCTGAGCTTCAGTGACCTTTTTTGCATTGAGTTTCTTTTAATCTTTTTTTTTAAACTTTGTTTCTGAGCACATGCTGAGATTTCTAGTAATAGCATGGCCTTCCCAAAACAAATCAACTAAAGCTAACCTCGTTTTCTTTTGGTCATGTAATAAGATCCCTATATTAAAGTATTTTGGAAGATAAGCAACATATTCACCAATTAGGTTTGATGTATGTAGTTCATCAGGCCAGATGATAGGTATCATTCTGGTTGGCTTTTCTTTTCTTTTTTTTTTTTAAATTTTATTTATTTATTAATTGAACACAATTTTTTTTGACAAGGTGGTGTGCAAAAAGGGTACAGTTACATAGTAGGGCAGTGTGTACATTTCTTGTGATATCTTATGCCCTGTTTTTCTTTCCCTTCTCTAGGTCAGGTAGACATATATACAATACACAATGTATCAAGAACATATACAGTAGCCACGTGGCCAAGCCCAAGAAAATTCGCCTAGGGCTTTAAATGTAATGTCGATATTAGACAATATGTCGACAGCAGTCTTATATGAACGTACATACATAGCTTTTGAGCTATTGTATTCCACTGAGAGGTCGATTTTTGACCTTTATATGTTGAGTAGTTTTTTGGTTTTAGTTACATACTGTTGGGTCGCTGCCCCAATCCTGTGGGAAATACCATTTGACAAGCAGTTTTTGGTTTCACAGACCTGGTCTCTACTGTCTCTCTGTCACCTTTTCTTAACAGTCATATATCAGGGAGATCATGCCCCTTTGTTTTCTGTGTTCTAGGCTTGTCTCGCTCAACATTATTTGTTCAAGTTCTGACCATTTCCCTGCGAATAACAATATTTTACCATTCCTAATCGCTATGTAGTATTCCATTGTGTATGGGTACCATATTTTTTGGATCCACTCATCTGTGGAGGGGCATCTGAGTTGTTTCCATATTTTGGCTATTGTGAATTGTGCCGCAATAAACATGGAAGTACAAATGTCTTTTTGATATCTTGGGACCTGCTGTTTCTGTTTTGGTGGCTATGTCCTTAGCTGTGCAGAAACTTTTTAATTTGTAGTAGTCTCATTTGTCGAGTCTCTCCCCTATTTGTTGTGCCCCTAGGACTATATTCAGGAAGTTCCTTCCTGTGCCTATAAGTTCTAGCGTCTTTCTTACTCTGTCCTTCAGTAGTTTCAAGGATTCAGGTCTGATATTGAGGTCCTTGATCCATTTTGAGTTGATCTTGGTGCATGGTGATAGGCTTGGGTCTACTTTGAGTTTTCTGCATATGGCTGCCCAGTTCTCCCAGCACCAGTAGTTGAAGAGGCTATGTTTATTGCATTGTATGTCTTTAGCTCCTTTGTCGAATATCAGCTGGCTGTAAGAGTGCAGTTTTATTTCTGGATCTTCAATCTAATCCATTGGTCTTCAGGTCTGTTTTTATACCAATACCAGGCTGTTTTTGTTATGATGGCCCTGTAGTAGAGCTTGAAGTCTGGTATTGTGATATCTCCTGCACTGCTTTCTTTGCCTAGAATTGCTTTGGCTATTCTAGGTCTTTTGCTGTTCCATATGAATTTATGGATTGCTTTCTCTATTTCAGTGAAGAGTGACTGGGATTTTGATAGGTATTGCATTGAATTTGTATAACAATTTGGGCAATATGGCCATTTTCACTATATTGATTCTGCCTACCCATTAGCATGGGAGGTCTTTCCATCTCCTTGTATCTTCTTTGATTTCCCTTGGTAAATGACTTTTCTTAAAAAGTATTCAATAATGGGGTAAACTTTTTATAAACATTGAAGTTAGTTTTTTTTTATGATATATCATGCATTATTCTTTCTTCTCCTGTTTTGTGTGGTGATTTTATTGGTGATTTGGCAAAAGTGTCAGGTATTCTTGTCAAAATTATCATTCTAGATGTATGAAATGATAGAATTGTAACCTAAAAAGTTTCAGCATGCTAAAATATTGTAAAATTTGATTGAGATAAAGATAGGATTCTAATCCTGGGCTGCAGAGGATGGCCTTTGTGTGCTTTGCAGATTGTACTGACAGAATTGAGTATATTTAAGAACCTCCGTGTGGGCCTCATGTTTGATGTGGTACCAGTAAAGTGAAGGCCAGTCCTCTGTGTTTCATTTGCATACTACTCCCAGATAGTTAATCTAATCTGTCTATCTATCTTATCTATCTATCTATCTATCTTATCTATCTATATCTATCTATCTATCTATCTATCTATCTATCTATCTATCTATCTAGAGTACTGTAGACTTGCTTTATTCTTGGCTTTAAATGTTATGATGTTGGAGTTGGACAGTGGACAGAATAATTTGGAGGACTGTTTGGACATTACAGCAAATAAGGACTTATTGAATATTTACCTGTGATATGATAATTATCTTTCAGTATCTTAAAGGGCAGTCCTGGAAGCTATTTTTCATGATCACATTTACATTCCGAGGTGTGTGAGTTACTTTTGCATAGACACGAACAAAATACTTGAGAATGACTTAAAAGAGGATGGATTAAAAAGGAAAGACTCATGATTTCATTTCATGGTTGTTTGACCCTTCCCTTGGGAATAACATCATGGTGGTAGTAAGGAACATGTGGAGGAGGACAGGAAGCAGGAAGAAAGAAAGGGACTAGGGACCAGATAGAACCTTTAAGGAAGGCATGCCCTTGGTTGACCCACTTCCTCTACCTACCTACCTCCCCAAATAGTACTATGCTCCCCCAGTTGACAATCAATCACTCAACACGTGAACCTATAGTGTCATTTCGTATTCACACCATAAGAGGAGGCCAAGAATCAGAATCAACAGGTAGAACTTACTGAGATGCAGTGTCTGGGCTTACTGTTGGAAAGGAGCTTAGTCAACCATGAAATGTGCTGCCTTGGTGAGTAGGCATGCTGTCCAACTATACAAATGCTCTGGAAGGGGCTGTGTAGTCATGCATAGCACTCAGAGGAATCCTGCACTAGATAAAAGATTTGGGAATAGATGGTTTTGTCAAGTCCTTTTCAACACTATGATTCTGTGTTAGTTTAGATACAGGAATGGTACTAAATGTGCACACTTTTACCCACACAGTTGGATATTACTCTCTTAGTTCATCTATGTGCCCTTCTTCTTTTCTTTGGATTGAACACTGGACATACTAAATTTTTTTTTTTTTTACCACTGTGCTATGTCTTTTATCCAAACTCACCACATTGATACTGTTACTTCTTTCAAGTCATTTTCCCAAGAAATTAAGCTTCTTATTATAGCAGTATGTTTTATTCAAGTTAGGTTGTGTGTGTGTGTGCGAGTGCACGTGCAAGGCCTGGGGCTTGAACTCAGGGTTTGGTTGTTGTCTCTGATCTTCTTTTGCTCAAGACTTAGCACTCTACCACTTTGAGCCACAGCTCCACTTTTTGTTGTTGTTTGTTGGAGATAAGAGTTTCATGGATTTTTCTGCCTGGTCTGTTTTAAACATCAACCCTCAGATCTCAGCCTCCTGAGTAGTTAGGATTACAGATGCGAGCCACTGGTACCCAGAAACTATTGTCATAGTTTCTGTTAACTTAAATTTCACTTATAAAATACAGCAGATAGCCAACCACACATGAAAACTTAAATATTTGGTTCAATAACAAAGAGGAAATAGGCCTTGTGAATTCCACCTCTCAAGTCAAGAACTAACATTCATTGCTGTAACTCTGTGTGTGTGTAGGTGTGTATTGTTTTTTCCATGCTTTCAATAGTTTCATTCCATGGTCACTTGGCCCCGTTGCCGTGGTCCTGTGCATCAGAGTCTCATTGTGGAGAGGGCATAAGTAGAGTAGAGCTGCTCACCTCACAGTGTCTGGGAAGCAGAGAAACAGAAGAGGGCACATCCTTAATCTGCTTGTAAGGTCTACCTCCCTAATTTTCACCACATTCCAGTAATGCCATCAAATTATTTATCACCGAAAGTCAGCCCATAGGCTTTAACCACTTTTCCAAAGTCCTTGTCCCACTCCCCTCCCCCAACCCTCCACTGCTACATTGAGGAATAAGCTTGGAACACACAAACTATTTTAGGATACCTCCTGAAATGCTTGAGGGCCTTCCTTGTCTTGCTTTCCAACAACACATGTGATGCGATGCGATGCACTTTGTGTAAGGCATCCCTGTATCTTCTGTGGTACTGAGGATTGGATGCGGGACCTGTTCCTTGGTAGGCAAGTACTCCACCATTTGAGTCACACCCCCGGCCCTTTTGTTTCTTTGTTTTGTTTTGAGATATGGTCTTGCTCACTGTGCCTGAACTGGCCCCAAACCCTGTTTTCCTGCTTCTGCCCCAGTAGCTGAGATTATATCCTGGTCGTGCACCTTGTCTGTTTTCCTTGCTTGCCTCACAGTTTTACCCTACAGGATAGATCCCACAGTATGACATCATCGGTTTTTGAATGATTTTGAATTTTTTTCAAATAAAAATCACACTCTTCTTTCTTCTTTCACCTTGTATGTAGCTGTATGTATTTGCATGGTGCACATAGGTTTGGTCAATTCACTTTAACTGCATGTTGGCTTCAACATTTTGAATGTTGATACACATTCTTTTGCAGACCTTTTGTATTTTAGGGGGACTTTTGTATGGTTTCTAGTCTTTTGTTCTCTAGCACAGCTCCCGGTACACACATGTGGAAGATATTTTTAAGGATCATACCTAATAGTCAAATTGTTAGGCAAGTACAAGTCTAGCCTTTTATTGCAATGCCTCTTTTCTGAAGTTGTTGTACCAGTAGGCTCTCTTACCAGCATTTTCTTCTCATCCTTGTTATTGTCTTTGTTCAAGGTTTTACCAAGTGTGGATGCTATATTTTTCTTACCTTAATTTTCAGTTTCATGATTATTAAAACATTGAATGCCTTTTCACACATGCAGACCTTATATGCTTTAAAATTTTAAATCACATTTAAAATATTCTTCTCCCTTCTGCATTGATTATACCTTACTTGAAAAACTGATTTATATTTATGTATTCTGGGTACTAACTTTTTGGCTATATTGGCTGTAATTATTTTTTCTTGTAGCTTTGTTTTTATGAGACATTACTTATTTCCAAGTCATATTTATCAGTCTCTATGGTCTTCAAAGTCTTTGTGGCTTTATCTTTCACACTTAGGTCTTTAATAAAGCTAAAGGCTTTTTTTTTCTTTTTTAACAAGTTCATCAGGAATTAAGGGAATCTTCAGATACATAGGAAAGCAAAGTCAACAAATGGATCTACTGTGTAACACTGTCTTCAAAGTGTCTAACTTTGTTTCATCTCCTCTTCCCTCCCTCCCCTTTTTAGGGGGACCTATTCTAAGTAATTCTCACATCAAGTTTTTTTACCTGCACAGATTTCAGTTTTACTGTGATTTTATCTGCTTGATGCATGGCTTACCCAGAGGTATTTCATTGTAGTTTATCAACTTTTGCTTTATAGCTTTTGAGCCTATCTTCAAATCTCGAGAATTATTAAATCTTCCCAGTGAACAAAATGTTTTGTTATTATGAAGGGATTTTCTGTTTTTTTTTTTTTTATCCTTTTTACACTGTAGTCTTATCTTTGATATTAAATATAACTATGCCAGGTGTGATATCTCTCTTACTCTGCTTTTACTTTCAATTTTTCATTTCATTGTATTGTAACATGTGTCATAAAAGCAGCACAAGTTAGGTTTTGTAATTTTATCCAGTCAATCTTTGTTAAAATTTATCTGCTTAAATATATGTATATATTAAAAAAAACAATTTACCTTATTAATATAAAGGTGATGTATAGAGGGATTACAGTTCCATGTCAGGTAAGGAGTACATTTCATTTTGTTATACAGTGCCTTCTGTTCCCTCCCTCTCTCCCAGTGCTTCCCTCCCATCTCCATCCGTGAGTTGTATAGTTCACTGTCATCTCTGTCCAGTGAGCTCCATTGCTGCACTTTTTCACCCTTTTTCCACTCAAGTTCTGTTCCCCACACCCTCCTGAAGATATACACATGAATATACGACTCATAAAGAAGACAGAAGCAACAAAACATAAAAATAAAAAAGGCTGTCTTGTTTTTGTATCTTGGAGTTTGTTTTGATATATTCTTTTATATAAATATGAAGTGGCAAGTAGACATTGTGCCTTTTTATTTCTCTCCTAAGAGGATCCTCTGTGTGTATTTAGAATCCTGTATAATTGATCATATTCTAGCGTCTTTTAGATCTATTTCCATGTATCAGAAAACTTCCACCATTTGCCTCTCTGAGCTTGGCTTACCTAACTTAACACAATTTGTTCTAGTTCCATCTATTTCCCTGCAAATGACATTATTTTATTCTTACTTAAATATATTTTAAGTACCGATATACTTTAACTTTTTTCTGTTTTGTACTTTTTTTTTCTTGCTTTTTCTTTGACTTTGTGTGTGTGTGTGTGGGGGGTGTTTCTCACTAGTTTTAAAATTACTGGTTGTTCTTCTACTAGTAACCATTGAAGTCTTAACATATGTACTCAAGTTACTAACACTCTAGTTTGTTAAGATCTGTCTTTAAGCATTGTAACTTCAGCTCCTCTAAGTTTATATACTATCATTTAAATTTCATTAAAAAACTTTAAATACACAATATGGCTATTATCTTATTTGGTCAGTATTTTGGTAATATCACCTACATATTTCACTTTTTTTTAATCCTTTGTGCATATGTGTTTATGTCTTAGTTCTTCCTTATAGGATCATTTTTCTATCGCATTTAGAATTTTATTTAAGTAAGCACTTAGTAGGACAAAATAAACTCTTGTTTTTACTTTTTCTTAATTGTGTATTGGTATTGGTATTTGAACTTAGGACTTCACGCTCTGGCTTTTACTCTTTCACTCTTGGCTGGTGTTCTACCATTTGAGTCACACTTCTGGCTTTTTGCTGGTTATGGGGTATCAGAGTACCTTGTGTTTGTCTCCTGGCCTGGCTTTGTAACCTGGATTACAGCAGTGAGATACTGTTGCTAAGCAAGTTTTAATTTTTTCTGAGTTACTTTTCCCCCCTCATTCATAAAAAATATTACTCTCTCTATCCATCTCTATATCAGCACCTTGCAGCTGTTTTCCAGCTAGCAATAGTTTTATTTTCAGCATTTCTTGTGAAGTTTAGTTTCCCTTCTTATTCTTGCCTTTTTAGTTTTATTTTTTCTCTCCTTTCTGGAAGTGTTAACAATATTCATTTTTTTCTTTTCTTTTGCTTATAACAATTCAAGTCTGATACTTCAGTGTGTAGGTTATTTTTATTTTGTGTGTGCTGGTCCTGGAGCTTGAACTCAAGGCCTGGGTACTCTCCCTTAGCATTTTTGCTTAATCTAATGCTCTACTATTTGAAACACAGCTCCACTTCTGGCTGTTTTTGTGCTTAAGTGGAAATGAGGGTCTTTCTGTGGGCTGGCTTTGAACCACTGTCCTCAGATCTCAGCCTTTTGAGTAGGTAGGATTACAGGCATGAACCATCAGGTTCATTACAGGCAGTGTTCATTTTTTAAAAATTCTCTTTGGAATGTGTTGGGCCTCATAGAAATTTAGATTAGTTTCTGTCATTAGTTTTAGAAAGTTTGAAGAGAAGTAGCTGAGAATATTTCATTCTCTTAACTCCTAGGCCCTCTGGATTTTTATTATTCCTTTTGACTGTTCTCCATTTCTCTCAAGGTGTGTGATCTGTGTTGCCTGGCTTTGCTCTGGAGTGAGCAATTTTCCCAGTCTTTCAGTTCACTCTACTTTAGCTTTCTCATCAACTGTTACATCTGCCCACTGCTTCTAGTAATACATTATTTATTCATGGATGCTCTGTTTGGATATGTGTGTATGTGTGTAAGGGAGAGAGGAAAGAGAAGGAGAGAGGAGAAAAGAGGGAGGAAGGGAGGAGGAAAAGAGGGATGGGTAGGTAGTGTGATATTTTTTCTCAGAATTTTATATGTGGAGAATCATTGAGGCCTAGGGATAGAGGAGAGAGAGAGGTGATAGAGAGGGGTTGGTAGGTAGGTGGTATGGTATTTTTTCCCCCTCAGAATTGTATCTGTGGAGAATCAGTGAAGCCTAGGGTACAGTTGGGTTTCTCTAGAAGATTCTATGTGCTTCTTCTATTTTCCCAGGCCTCCTTCCAGCCCCTTGATCTTTTCTGGATTCGAGGTTATTTTGAACTATCAAATAGTATTTTAAGTTGTAATTACCCCTGTGAGGGCTGGCTCTGTGGTCTGTGGTTTTTCATTCTAAGGAGATCTTCTTTCCTGTCTTCAGTGCCATGGCTGGGGGCTGTCCTCTCACTTACTTTCTTTTGATTCATATAATTTCTTTGGAATTTGGTAACTCACTTGCAGTTAACCCTCATGCTAAAAACTGTAGATTTTTGAAGGTGTGTCAGTGTTAATTTGTCTCCTGTTCCCAGAAGGCCACAACTCAAAACCGATAATAATTGAATTCTGTTTGGCAAGTGCCTCCAAAGTGAAAATCAGCTTGAGAGTGCTCAATTGACCTGTCTTCATTTAACTTTTGTTCTGAATATTCTTGGCTCTCTTAGCAATTAATGAATGCATTTGAAAGGATTTTTAAATTTTATTTTTAAATTTTTATATTTTGGTGTTTTGTTGCGTGGTCTTGTTTTGTTAAACCAGACTGGTCTCAAACTTACTATGTAAACCAGAATGGTTTCACATTTGCAATGTAAAATCAGGTTGGACTTGAACTCTACATTTGTTATTCTTCCTTTCAAGTTCTGGGTTTATAGATAGGTGTGTACCATCATGCTCAGTGGGAGAACGCTTTTTAAAATGATTTATCCAGTTTTTTGTTCTTTCTAGCAGGAAGTTTAATAAAGGTTCTTAGTTGGGTGCCAGTGTCTCATGCCTGTAATCTTAGCTGAGATCAGTTTGAAGGCAGCTCAGGCTAGAAAGTCCTTGAGAATCTTATATCCAGTTAACTATCCCCCCCCCCCCCAAAAAAAATCTGGAAGTGGAGCTGTGGCTCAAGGGGTAGCCTTTGACTGACAAAGTTCAGCAGGCCCTTAGTTCAAGTCCCAGTACCAGCACCAAAAAAAGAAAGAAAAGAAAAATGCTTCCTAGTCTAACATGTTGCAGAAAACAGGAGAATCTTCTCTTTCCCTCCCTTTCTCCTTCCCTCCCTCCCCCTCTCTTTTTTCTCCCTCCCTCCAGCTAGACATTATTGCCTGTTGTGCAACACTCTGTACTTAGTGACTGCTCTCATGCAGGTAGATAGTAGCTAGAATGCTACTTAATAAAATCTCGATTACTTAGTAAACTAGACGTGTCAGCTCTACCTTTGTTACAGATTGGTAAAGATAGACTTCAAGGAGGAATCTGGAATAAATTTGGTGATTAGTTGGGGCCTAGGACTTAGATTCATGACTTTTTTTTCCCATGTTTCACTCACTTTAATACCATGTTATTACCATGTTCTGGTTAGACGAGAGAATTTTACAAGTGTTCTAGAACATTGTGTAGCATATCAAACTTGTGTGTATAATATCTCAGCAAAATTGCTTCCATTTCCAGTAGCCTATTTAACATTGCCCCATATCGAAAAACTGTTCATTTGTCTTTGTATGCACTCTTTTTTGTTTTGTTTTTGCCAGTCCTGGGGCTTGAACTCAGGACCTGAGCACTGTCCCTGGCTTCTTTTTGCTCAAGGCTAGCACTCTGCCACTTGAGCCACAGCACCACTTTTGGCTTTTTCTACATATGTGGTACTGAGTAATCGAACCTGGGGCTTCATGTATACAAGGCAAGCACTTTACCACTAGGCCATATTCCCAGCCCATGTATACACTCTTAAAATACCTATTTCTGGGCTGGGTTTGTAGCTCAGTGGTAGATTGCTTGCCTAGTATGCCTGAGGCTCTAGATTGATTCCCAGCACCACAAAAAGAAAAAAAGGAGGGAAGGAGGGAGGGAGGGGGAGAGAGGGAAAAAATGAAAAAGCAAGCAAACAAAACTATCTCTATATAAAAATGACATTGAAGCCAGGTACTGGTGGCTCACACATATAATCCTAGCTATTCAAGAGACTGAGAGGTGAGGATCATGGTTCAAAGCCAGCTCAGGCAGAAAAATCTGTAAGACATTTATTTCCAATTAACCAGCAAAAGGCCAAAAGTGGAGCTGTGGCTCAAGTGGTAGAGTACTAGCCTTGAGTGAAAAAGCTAAGGGACAGTGCCCAGATCCTGAGTTCAAGCCCCAGTACTGTCAACATACATACAAAGACCTTTAAAAATTATTCTCATACAAGATCAGCAAAAAAATAATTCTGCAATCCTAAAACAGTAAATCTGAGATCTATAATTAAAGTTCTTCTCATATTTACAAATGTGAGCCCAAAACACCGTTCCTCTAATCAGCTGATAAAAAGTTTTTCGGCTTTGGTTTAAATATACAACACACACACACACACACACACACACACACACAATAGAAAACTTTCACTTAGGAAGAGTTGAAGTTTGTATTTCATGCACTTAGTTGAAAAAGGGTTTTTCAGGAGTCAGCAAACCCTACAAACTGGACTTCTCAAACTGGTCCAGTAGAACTAAAGTAAAGTACTTGGGCTAACCGGGATTAATATGTAATACATAGGCACAGGGCATATTTTGCAGTACAACACTTACAGACAGAAGCTGTCACCTTTAAGCCAATTTTGTCACCCTTAAAGAGGAAGATACGGTGGCTCTCGCCTGTAATCCCAGCTACTCAGGAGGCTGAGACCTAAGGATCACAGCTTGTAGCCAGCCTGGGGAAGGCAAATCCAAGAGACGTTTAATCTCCCCGTTTATTAGCAAAAAGCTAGAAATGGAGGTGTGGCTTAAGAGTACCAACCTTGAACAAACAAGCAAAAAAGCTAAGGGATAGGAAGAGGCTCCGAGTTCAAGTCCCAGTACCTGCACACACACACACAAAAAAGGAGGACATTTGTATTTAGGTGACACTATTTTTGTTGTTGTTGTTGTTGGTGGTGGTGGTGGTAAGGGATTCCTCTGGGTAATCTAGTAAATTGGTCACCAGAAAAGTCAAGCCTGAAAAAAAATATTTTTAAGTCCATTATTAATATCGTGTTACCTCCTGAATACACTCAAATCTCAAATCATTGATTTCTAACAGCAACAGGAAACTTCAATATGAGATGTCTAATTAAAGGAAGCTCTTCCAACAGGACTCAAGCACAGCATCATTTCTTCTAAGGTTTAGGTTTGGCCCAGAACTCCTTATACATGGAATAGCCCATACCAAGGGTCATGGCTCCCACGACGAAGCCTTGGGCTGCGACTCGCATGTGGATGAGGTGGATGGACATTTTTGTATTTCCTCTATTCTTCAGCTTTTGTAAGCCATATGCCACAATTGCTGCAAACCCTGCCATTCCAATAGGGACAAATAGTGCCTCTTTAGCTTTCTGCACAAGCTTAGAGCCCTGGCCTTCATCATACGAAGAGAGTGATATGTCTGTGTCGGTTGACATTGTGATTGCCTGAAGAATCGAGCACCCCGAGACTCGAAGCAGGCTCTCCCAGATTCATGACTTTTGATTGGTCACATAATTCCATGTTTTTTCATCATCCCATTTTGCTTTTTATTTAATATTGTCAATGTCTGATAGCTCCTAATTATTTGATTTAGATATGACAATTCTAGCGAGAAACCCCTAGAAGAATAATATCTAGATGAAATGATTTCTAAATACTCCATGGAAAGAAAGATTCAGGTGAGAAAGATCAATTTGCTTAAGAGTTCCTTAGTGACATAAAGCAAAATACTGACAGCTGTTAACAGCAGAGACAAAATAACTTTTTTTTGTTGCTATTACAGCATTGTGTGATAATTTTGTGGTAAGCTATTAGTGATTTTTGCCTTTTCCCAACAGGTGTGTGTGTAACATAGACTGCAGTGGGTACAGTTTTAATCCTGTGTGTGCTTCTGATGGGAGTTCCTATAACAACCCCTGTTTTGTGCGAGAAGCATCTTGTATAAAGCAGGAACAGATTGATATAAGACATCTTGGCCACTGCACAGGTAAATTCCATTCTACTCACCTAAAGACCTGTTTGTAATAGTGTATGTCTATTATCATACTTGATAGCATTCTGGATTTATAAAAGGAAAGCCCTTGAAGCTTGATCTTTTCCAGTACAGCATACTTCAGCATTTCTTTTTTTAAAGATATGATCTTTTCTTAAGTGCAATTTATTATTTTCTGTGTGATTTGGTCATTCACTAGTAGAATAACAGCACCTCAAAACATTTAAATGACTTTTTCTGATAACAAGAAAGTGAGAAAGACAAGATGCAAAACCATATTTACTCTGCTACATACTCATTTTATAATACCTCATATTTATCTTCTATTTAATAACTTCCAGAAAACTAGAGATGATGAAAAAGTCAGATGGTCAATTCCTCTGATTTCAATGTATATAAATTATTAAATTTCATTTTCCAAGGTGAGGAAAATTAGGGAAAATGAGTATTATATACTTCTCCAAAGTCATACAGCAATCTGTACTAGTTTCAGAATTACTAGAAGCCACAATCTGAACTTGACTATAACAGACTTAAAAAATTTTTTTTTATTTTCACCAGATATAAAGCATACTTCTTGGTTGTTTATTTAGTTCTATGCCTATCTTTGTATGGATCCTAATGTAGATCCATCTAAATCAGGTATTTATAATTCTAAGGTGATTTTAAAATTGATAATAGCTAAGAGTTAACTTATTTTGATCTGATTACAAATAAAAACTATGTTTTCCATGTATTCCTAACCCTGTTTTTCCTAGTGTGTAATAGTTTTTTTTCATATGACCTTTTTTGTGATTGTCGTTATATACTGTGGTTATATATGCATGGACTAGGATTGTATACTCTTCCTGCTTACTAGTTTCACCTCGATGCCCTCCTTTTCCCTTTTCCCATCGGAACTAAGGGCAAAACCTTATGAAACAAAGTTTGGTACTTTATCTCGGTGGTGAATTATTTTTGACATACTGCCTAACTGATTGCAACACCTCTGCTTTGAGCTACCAAATACCTAAGAAGCTTATCAGAGAACTTCCGGGAAGGGATGGTGTGGGCAGGATCAAGGAAGCCATTTCCTAACATGGTTCTCCCCTAGGTAGATATTTCCTTTGTCTTTGATCTTGGAATATGATTTATTTTATTTCATGTGGTAGGATTTATATCTCAGATAGGAGGAATAGCTTAGAAAAGTCCTCTGAGGAACTATGTATACATGGAATGTCAAGTTCAGAGCATTTGGCCAGACTTAAGGATTTTGATTGAAATTCATGCAGATTTAGATGACTTCTGCCTGGTTGGGCCTTAGTTATTATTTTAGTCCTCTCAAGAATTTTCTGTCCACCTCACCATACTTTCCCTCCCTGTGTATTGGAGGCAGAAACTTGTGCTTCCTAGCTGTGTTTTTTTTTTTTAAGTCTTCCCAATGCAGATGCAGTTCACAAATCAATAAATGTTATTTGATGACACGATTGAGATTCCATATTCATCTTAATCTGATGTTTCTAGGAGAACTGCGATAGGAGATAAATCTTGAAATCATTGTTCCTTGGAGAGAAAGTTTAAAATAACATACAGCTCAGGGTATGTGTTGTTATAGTTTAGACAGGAAGGACTTTTAAAAATAGGTGAATTTTGAACTCTGAGGTCCAAAATGAAATGAAACTGGAATGCAAAGAGCATATCTACCTGGGGTGCATTAAGACAGAAAAGGGGCAGCTATTTAAGAGAATGGTAGGTATCATTCTGTAGTGTGGCATACATCAAAGCATTATGTTATTTATATTTGATAAATACATACAATGTTACTTATCAGTGTACAAAAGAGAGAATGGTAGAAAATGTGAGTGGGTAGAGGGGTAGAAAGTTAAGGATGACCTGGAGCATTTGGAATAACTGGGAGTTCCACTGTATGACTTCCACTTCATATCTGGTTAATTCAACACTGTTTTCCTCTCACAGACACAGATGATATGAGCTTGCTGGGAAAGAAAGATGATGGACTACAATATTCACCAGATGTAAAAGGTACTGAATCACCATTTTTTCCCATGTGTGTCTAGGTTGGTGACCTTTTTCCTTCTGCCTGGAAGTCTTTACTTCTTTCTCTGACCTCTTATTCAAGTTTTCACTCTCAGCAGTGGAAGTCATTCCTTTTGGAATGTATTCTTTGACCTTCAACTTAGATTAGGTGCCTTTCTTACATCCTCTCCTAGCTGAGCATTCACCTACTCAATTATAATTTATTTTTAACTCATCTGTATTCCCTGTAGGCTAAGAATTCTGTGCAGACAGGATGACAGTACCTGTCATCGTCACTCCGCATCACTAAGCCTAGCAGATTATCTAGCACATAAGAGGACTCTCTCTCTATATGTGTCAGTAAAGTGGATGTGGCTCAAGTGATAGCATTTATTTGCACAAGTCTCACATCTAGTTAAGTTAAAGAACAGATTGGAATCCAGGTCTCCTGGCCTCATTCTGTTGCACTTTCTCATTTGACATTTATGCACATTAATTTGATTCTTACAATGACCAGTGTAAGAAGAGTTACTGAGACTAATGCTGGAGTTCGTTAACCAACATAGGCCCGTAATTCCTGTACTTAGGAGGCTAAGATTGGAGGATCACAGTTTGAAGCCAGCCTGGTCAAGAAAGTCTGAGAGACTCTTATCTCCAATAAACTAATCAGAAAAAGACAGAAATGGGGCTAGAGAACTATCCTTGAGTACAAAGAGGCTCAGGGACAGTGCTTTGGCCCTGAGTTCAAGCTCCTGGACTGGCAGAACCAAACAAAAATACCAAGTGTTACGTACGAATAGTTCAGTGGTAGAATGCTTGTTGAGCATGCATAAAATCTTGGATTTGACCCAGAGTACTAGATGGAAAAAAATGTGATCCACCTCAACACCCCTGATTATTTGTTATTGTTTTTAAAGTAAATTAGGATCATTTATCAAATACCTATAACAATGTCTGTTATACTTTTTCAGTGCTCAGTAATTGTTAACTTAAAATTTTTATTATTATAATGTACAGAGAGGTTACCTAAGTCAGAGAGTGAGTACATTTGTTTTTGGACAGTGTTACTCCTTCTTTTGTTCCCTCCCAGTTTTTCCCTTCTGTCCTCCTCACCCACAAGTTATATAGTTCATTTTCAACATAGAATTGTTAACTTTTTGTCACTGAATAGTCACTTTTTTTTTTTTTTTTTTGGCCAGTCCTGGGCCTTGGACTCAGGGCCTGAGCACTGTCCCTGGCTTCTTCCCGCTCAAGGCTAGCACTCTGCCACTTGAGCCACAGCGCCGCTTCTGGCCGTTTTCTGTATATGTGGTGCTGGGGAATCGAACCTAGGGCCTCATGTATCCGAGGCAGGCACTCTTGCCACTAGGCTATATCCCCAGCCCATCACTTTTTTTTTTTTACTTGAGTGTTACTTATCAAATCTGAATCCATTATACCCTGTCTATGAGCCTGGTAAATATCAGTTTCCTGTGCTGATACAAAGTGCTTATTTCAAATAGGAAAACAGGAAACATAGTTGATCAACTTTAGTTTTAGTCTAATAATACGTGCCTACACTTAGAAGACTATTGTTTTATTTTCATCTAGAAGCTCATATTTAAGGTGATCTAAGGAATTGTGTATAACCCAAACAGTGTATATACTGTTGATAAAATCCTACAATGACACATATATGTATATATAGACATATATATGTATATGACTATGGTATAATGACTATAATAGTATAATGTGAGTATATATGCTGATAACTTAGTGCCTATATGACTTTTTTGAGATACCTGAAAATTCTGTACACAGGTGAATTTATGACTTAAATCATTACAATCATTATGGATAGTTTATTATGTACCTAATTTATACTGGTCCTTTTAGCAGCTACTACTTGTGGACAGAAAGATAATCTAAACATGGTCTATGTGGGTATGATGCCATGGCCTCTTGACCAATTCACATGCAGTTTAACAAAAAGAGCATTAGGAAGTTAAGACCTGTCTGGACTGGGGGTGTGGGAAGTAGTAGAAAAAGGATACTTGGACAGATGTAGGGAAGGAGAGAGATTGTTGTTATTATTATTATTATGACAATAATAATCTCTGAACATGGTGAAAATAGAACAGGGAAACCTGATGAAACTAGATGGGGAAAGGTGGGGAAAAGAGGAGAAAGAAGGATCGAGATGTATTGTTCAAAGCCTGATGCCGGTGGCTCATGCCTGTAATCCAGCTACTCAGGAGGCTGAGATCTGAGGGTTGCAGTCCAGAGCCAGCCTGGATAGGGAAGTCCATGATCCTCTTATTTCCAGTTAACTACAAGAAGTTGGAAGTGGAGCTGTGGCTCAAATGGTACAGTGCTGGCCTTGAGTGGAGAAAGCTAAGTGATAGGCAACCAGGTCCTAAATTCAAGCCCTAGTACCAGCACAAAAAAGAAACAAACAAAAAATTGCATACCTCAATAGCTGTGTTTAGCCAGGTACTGGTGGTTCATGCCTGTAATTCTAGCTACTCAGAAGGCTGAGATCTGAGGATCATGGCTCAAAGCCAGCCCAGGTAGGAAAGTCCATGAGACTCTTAACTCCAATTAACCACCAGAAGCTGGGAAGTGGCGCTGTGCCTCAAGTAGTAGAGCGCTAGCCTGGAGCTGAAGAGCTCAGAGACAGCGCCCCAGCCCAGAGTTCAAGCTCCACGACTGATATAGACAGATAGATAGATAGCTGTGTTTAAAGGAAACTCCCTTGTACAAGGGATTGATGCAGATAGAAAAGACACTCTAGTACATGATTTAGAGTTTGTGCTATAGTAAGAAGTGCATATAACTACTAATAAGTTGAAAATGAACTGTTGTCCCAAGTAGTGTCTAGTTAAAAAAGGGTAGTGGAAAAAGAGAGTCATGTTGATTAGGGACAATGAAGATCTGAGAAATGTCATGGAAGAGGTGGA
Source organism: Perognathus longimembris pacificus (assembly GCF_023159225.1). Lineage (NCBI taxonomy): Eukaryota > Metazoa > Chordata > Mammalia > Rodentia > Heteromyidae > Perognathus > Perognathus longimembris. The sequence goes on from NC_063161.1 coordinate 135,172,473, forward strand.
ATTTGAGTGAAGTTCTGTTCTTTGTATGCTAAACACTGTTGCTGCGGTTGGATTTGTGAGAACTTCTGTGGGTGGACTGAGTTGCTGGGTGGCCAAGTGTACTTTTTGTATCGGGCGCACACAAACATCATTCAGACATCAGCAGTTGCAGCTGTTGGTGGAGCCTGTCACTACTTGCCCAAGGGCACTGTTTACCCAGAATCATTCTGTGCCTAGATTGTATGGTGCTGCGGCTGCATCTCTGCTGTGATTTGTGAAAGAAACCGTGCTTTATTCCATCTTGAAAGCCTTTTTATCTTCCTGTATGCAAGTTGTCTAATTTATTTGGCATTGGAAGGAAGTGAGTGCTTGGATATTATCTTTTTGTTTATCCTTTACATACCTCACAATTTGCTTGGCAAAACCATAGCTAAAAGCAGTATCCCTTGACATCTCTGAGCCTCAATGATCATATCTATAAAGTGGGATCACTCTGAATTCTGAACACTAGGTTACTGACTTCATTAATGATATTGTTATGGCTATTGCTAACACCTTTGTGTTCTGGTTTTGGTGTTGGTATCCTGGCTGTGTTTAACTTCCTCACCAGGTGTTTTCACATATTTGGGTTACTTCATGCTATCTATACTTTGCAGATGAATACCTTGAAGTTGAGTTTGCTTATGGAGCATGAAGGTTAGAAGCAACAGGCTTTCTGATCCAAGCCCTGGTTGCTCTTTCAAAACTCTGATAGCTATTCCAGAATTCTGCCCCCTGCCCCCACTCTTCCTTTCTGACTCTTTCAGAATGTTTCATGTACCCAACAGCTGTTTCCTTGATGAACCATGCCATTTGTTCTCTAGCCTGATCTTTCTAGAGCACTAATTTTATGTATTTAGTTACTTGGTGAATCTTTCTTCTGTCCTTGCTTCAAGTCAGGGGGATTATCATAGCCTGGAACACAATTGGTGCTTAACAAATGCTTTTTTTTTTTTTTTGTTTTTTTGTTTTTTTGCCAGTCCGGGGCCTTGGACTCAGGGCCTGAGCACTGTCCCTGGCTTCTTTTTGCTCAAGGCTAGCACTCTGCCACTTGAGCCACAGCACCACTTCTGGCCATTTTCTGTATATGTGGTGCTGGGGAATCGAACCCAGGGCCTCATGTATATGAGGCAGGCACTCTTGCCACTTGGCCATATCCCCAGCCCCAACAAATGCTTTTTGAGTGAGTGGAGATCTAAATTTGTACTCAGCTTAGTATGTTCTCTCTACTGGGTCTTCTGTCAGTAGACTCATATTTAAAGACATTTTTCGTGCAATTGTATATTGAGTATCTTTAATAAAGAGAATGGTTCTCTTCTACTTGAGAACTTGGTTAATGTTGAGCACCACTCTTAAAAGAGTAGGCCAGGGCTGGGGATATAGCCTAGTGGCAAGAGTGCCTGCCTCGGATACAGGAGGCCCTAGGTTCGATTCCCCAGCACCACATATACAGAAAACGGCCAGAAGCGGCGCTGTGGCTCAAGTGGCAGAGTGCTAGCCTTGAGCGGGAAGAAGCCAGGGACAGTGCTCAGGCCCTGAGTCCAAGGCCCAGGACTGGCCCCCCCCCCAAAAAAAGAGTAGGCCAAACCTGTTCAAATACAAATGGGAGTGGGAACTTTGACCTTAGGAATAAAATGTTCTGGTGGGTAGTGGGGAAGGAGATGAATAGACACTAGGAAAGCTACCCAAAGAAATCCAACAGTATTTTAATCCATTATGTTGTTACAATGAGTTTGTCATCACTAGAAATTTTAGGGTAGAAACAACTTCCAGTTAAGCCAGATGGCCACTGTGTACCCTTCAACCTTAGTTCCAGGGTTTACTCATTTTGAACCCTGTCAAGCTTGGTTATTGTTTTGGAGCATATATTTTAATATTGCTTCCTACTGCTCAGCTCTGGTATAGCTTTCATTATCCTGGGTTTGAAGTGTACATTATCCTCTTCCCTCTTTTCCCCCTTCTTCTGCATTGCCAGTGCCTTGCTCTTACTAGGCAACCCCTGAGCTATTTCTTGGCTCTCTGGTTTATTTTCTGTTATGTGTATTACTGTAGTTTGAATTTAGGGCCTTGGAATCTCCAGTCATGTGCTCTACTGGTTTTACCTAGGCTGTCCTTGGAATGCAATCCTTTTACACCTTTTGCATCCAGTTTATTTGTTGAGGTGGGGGTTTTTACTTTTTTTTTGTCCAGGCAACCTCGGTCCTATCTCTGCCTCTTGAGAAGCTAGGGTTACAGAGGTAAGCCCCCATGCCTGGCTAATCTTTGATTATTTTTGAGACAAGATCTCCTTCCTTAAATTTGTGATCCTTTTGCTCTCATGTTCTATGCCACACACACCAACTTTTGTTAAGCTCCTAATAGGTCACCTGCCATTTAGTTCTTGATCTTGATTGTTAGTACGGAAGTAATTATCTTAGCTTTGTGTGTGTGTGTGTGTGTGTGTGTGTGTGTGTGTGTGTGTGTGTGTGTGTGTGTGTGTGCTGGTTCTTGGGCTTGAACTCAGCCTATGATGGCCTTTTCTTTGAATGTGAACTTCCATAATACCCAGTGGCATTCAGTTATATGGTTGAGTACCTCTTATGTGTGCAACTTTTTGTGTGTAGATTCCCTAGATTGATGATATGCTTCTTGAGGACAGGTGCCATGTACCACTCAATTTATTTGTTGACTTTCCTGGTTTCTTTATGTTCTGTAGCTCAACTGACTTTATAGCTGGTTTTGCACAGGGTATTTTGCAAGCATAATGGAATGAATAATGATTGTGAAAGGAATGCTAACGGTTGGACTCTCAGCAAAGCTTTGAAGGCTTACTAGGTGTTCCTCACTGTCGATAAGATATCACATTCGTTCATTCAGTGTTCTTAGTATAGTACTTTGCCTATTAATTTTTTGAAATCTTGTTCTTAATTTAGCTAATTTTTTCTTACTGCTTTCATGGAGTTGAATTCTCTGATAGCTTTCAGCTCTGCATTATTCTCCACATCTCCCGCTGCCTATGGGGCCTTTCTTATGACAGATTAGTACATTGCCACACCTGTTCAGAGCTATGCCATCTTATTGTCACACATATTATGGGATTTGACTATTATAAGTTGGCACGCTTTCCGTGGTGCCTTGATTATATACTCTCGTGACATCCTACTGAGAAAGTACCGTGTTCTCAAAGCGCTGTGATCTGAGGTGACGTCTGTGTTTCTTGGTGCTCTCATGACTTGACTGGGAGTGGAGTTTTCAGTTTGAAAAAATAGTAGCAAGGAAAGTAAATTTGAGTTCTTAGTTTTCTATTCAACTATTTCTCTAGCAGTGCTAATTGCTTGAGGAACATCTTCTGCTTGGATCACAAGTATTAATAAATAAATGATCTGTTGATTAAGTTTTAGCTGCCTCTTAGAAACACAGAATAAGACAAATGTCTAGATTCTAAAGGAGCTCTCAGTTTCATGGTGCCTGAGTTAAAAAAGAAACAAACAGGGTAGTGATGCCACAGTATGAAGCATGGTAAAATATATCAGTCAGTGCTCAGGGTCATAGAAGCCCAGAGGAGGGCTTGATTCTATTGCCATGGAGAATTACAGTCCAGGAGCTAGAGAGATCATAGAAACTGCTGAGATTATGGTATGTCCTATTTTTGTGTCTCTACTGTCTAGCACAGTATTTGGCATGTGGAAGGTGGTGGGTAGACGATTACCAAATTCATTATTATCCTGTGCTGTTCCTTGTTAGCCACACGTGTGGCTCCTCAGCATGTGAAGTAAATTATGAATGTGAAATGCTGGATCTTGGTGATTTACTGTAAACAAAACATAAAATAACTTAATTTCTTTGATATTGATAATATGTTGACACATTAATATTTACTGGACATGCTGGATAAAAGTATCAGATGAAATTTAATTTACCTGTTTATTTTCTTGTTAAAATGTAACTTCTAGAAAATATAAAGCTACCTGTGTGTCCAATTCTAGGTCTGTTCTTGGATAGCACTGCCCACAGCCCTCCCAGGGTCAGAAAGTGATGTGACCAGTGTCACGAAGTAGCAAATATCTTTTTTTTTTTTTTTTAAACTGAGACTTGTATATTGAGCCCCCTGACTTCCAGTTCCCATGTCTTTCTAGACATATATTAGTACAGTGTAAATGCATACATTTTGAGGTCAAATGGTATCCTTCTGTTTTTGTTAGGGTGATATTGTCTCTCTGTTTTATTTATTCTGGCACCAAGATTAATAATAAAGTTTTTTTTTTCTGTGTGTGTGTCCATGAGTGAATTTTGCTCTCTAGGAAACATGCAATTTGAGCTTTGTTTTCTCACTTAGCTTCTGTATTGCTGTTGCCACTTCTCCATTGATGGTCTTTTCCCACATCCATATGTACTTGTGGAGCCTCCTAGTTCATCCATCTTAGTTTCTACAAGCCATCAGAATTTATTAATACATTTATTTGTGTCTTAGGGACATAAGTCCTTTGCTGTTATATACTATATAGACAGATAGCTGGTTATTTTATTTCATTGTCTTCTGTAGAGCTTGAACTCGGAGGCCTGGCTGTGCTGTCCCTGAGCTCTTTTTGCTCGAGGCTAGTGCTCTATCACTTTGAGCCACAGTGGCACATCCAGTTTTTCTGGTGGTTAATTGGAGATAAAGGTCTTGTGGACTTTCCTACCTGGACTGGCTTTGAAATGTGATCTTCAGATCTCAGCCTCCTGAGTAGTTAGGATTACAGGTGTAAGCCACTGATGCCTATCTTTTTTCTTTCTTTAAGTGGGTAATTGGAGACAAGATTCTCTTGGACTGTGATCCTTAGATCTCAACCTCCTGAGTAGCTAGGATTATTACATGTGTGAACCACCAGTGCCTGGCAGATGTGCAGATAGTTAGCGTTCTTTGACTTTTTTTTCCTTTTCATACAGCAGTAGAATATAGTGGTCGCATCCTGCAAATATTTTTAAATGCTTTGAACTTAGCTCACCTACTGTGTTGGTGGAATAATGGAAATTGGAAGGAAGCTTGGATCTTACCCAACCTCCTATCTTTCTGATTAATCTCCCTTCTAAATTGCCCAGCAGGTAATTTGCAAGGGGTGAATTTATTTGCTGTTTCAGAACCTTTGAAAAGTACTTGTTTTTCAGCTTGCTTTACACTATTCAGTGACCTGGTTTATGTTCTTTTAAGATGCTAGTGATCAAAGAGAAGATGTTTATATTGGGAGCCACATGCCTTGCCCTGAAAACCTCAATGGTTACTGCATCCATGGGAAATGTGAATTCACCTATTCTACTCAGAAGGCTTCGTGTCGGTAAGTCAGTGATTTCTTTTCCCATCATCAGTCACTGCTTTATAGAAGACAAATGCAAGCAGGATAATACTAAAAACTAGTAATTTATCTACAGTAGATAAGAAATCTAGACAGAAATCTCTGCTGCTTCATAAAACATTATGGCAAAAAATATGCAAAACAAAAAATGCATTTTATTAGGGATTTGCGACTATATGCCCAGCATCTTTAAGATCATGTGACATCTTTTTTTTTTTCCAAATAAAAAGTAAACATACTATTTTGGTCTTCTAGGCAATCTGTCACAAGCAAGGTGGTTGGGGGACTGAGGAATATATTAAGAATAGGGAACCTGTAATTCAAATAAAATGCTAAAATAGATTTCTAAAAATAAGGGAAGAGGATTGAAGAACCAGGTGTGAATAGAGAGAAGTAGAAAGGGTGTAAATCTTTTCTGCTTCCAGAGAAGTTATGTAACTTGTTCAAGGTCAAAAGCAAGTTAGAAATAGAAACTGAGAGAAAACTCGATCTCAGATTTCCTGATACCCAACTTGACCATCTTAGTGCTTTTGCCGCTGTGTCTTTGTTGACGGGTACTACTTCTTGCTGCTGCTTGGCTCTTCCTCTGCCTTAGGTTGGTCTGGTTAGCCAGGTTAGGTTCCCTTAGACAAGGGGAGATAATTGTTGTCCTGCTCACACTGGTCACCTTGAACTAGCCAAAATCCTTTTTCCTTTCTGTTAAAAAAAATGAAAACATGGAGAGATATTCCTATTTCCCTCCACTATTGACCATTAAAGAGTGACTAATTTTTGTTACGCTTTTGGCATTTTCTTGATTGAAAGTCTTTTGTTGGGGCTGGGGATATAGCCTAGTGGCAAGAGTGCCTGCCTCGGATACATGAGGCCCTAGGTTTGATTCCCCAGCACCACATATACAGAAAACGGCCAGAAGCGGCGCTGTGGCTCAAGTGGCAGAGTGCTAGCCTTGAGCGGGAAGAAGCCAGGGACAGTGCTCAGGCCCTGAGTCCAAGGCCCAGGACTGGCCAAAAAAAAAAAAAAAGAAAGTCTTTTGTCTTGGACTCTGGCTCTGAGCCCCTCTCATGGAGAGTCTGTGTTCTATTTGCTTTCAGTACAAGGGTCAGTAGTGTTTGACACAGTTGGTGGCAACTCGCTGTGTGCTATGCATTCTTGTCTTCGTGTCTAGGACTATAGTATTCTCTCCTGATGTCTTGCCAGACATTCCAGTCTTCTTGACTGATTTCACCTTTGTTCCTTGGCCTCTCCATGTCACAGTGCGCTGGAGATCAGTCTTAGTCCTCTTCCTTAGCAATGCTATCTAGTCACAGGGCTTTATGTGACACGAGCCGATGACTCCTAGTTGACAGAAATCCCTGTCCCCTCGAATGAATCTGAGATTAAGGTCCTTCCGCCTCATTTACATTTCCACTGGGTATCTTATACCTTACTCTCAATAGAATTAAAGCTGATTTCCTGATCTGCTTTCCCTTCCTTCCCCCAAACCCTTTTCTGTCTCAGTGTATACCAACTCCATCTTTTCCATCATGTACAAAAAACATCACAGATACATTTTTGACTTCTCTGTCTCTGTTCTCCACATCCAGTTACTTGGAAAATCCTGTTAGCTCTTTAATTTCGGAAACATATCCAGAATCTTATTACATGTTATGTCACTGCTACTCCTAGTCCAGGCCAAGCATTTCCTTTCTCCCCCTCTCTGGGATTATCCTAATAGCTGTCTTGATGCTATCTTACAGGCTGTGTTGAACATAACAGCCAAAGCGAGCCTTTGAAAATAAAAATCAGTTCATGTCATTCCTTTGCTAAAATCTTCTACTGGCTTCTCCATCTTAGTAAGTGCAGAAGGACCTACTCAGTTTGGTCCCGTCTCTCTCTGTCTTGTTCTCTTCTTATCTGTACTCTAGGCGCACATACTATAGGAGGATGCTGCCCCCCCTCCCTTCTTTGACCTGGCATACTCTCCTGCCAGTTGTCTGGATGATAGCAAACTCTTACCTCCTTTGAATCTTTATTTACATGCCATATCCTCCTTCTCCTCTTAATTCCCTCTCCCCTTCCTCCTCTCATGACAACACGACCCAGGGTTTCATACATGCTAGATGTGCATTCTATCAACTGAACTATACCTCTAGATTCTGTGTCTGTTTGGATTCTTATTTAAAATTTCAACCCTTGTTTTCTGGCCCAAACATATCACTCACATTTCCCCTTAACAAACAGCACACAATCTCTCTCTCTCTCTCTCTCTCTCTCTCTCTCTCTCTCTCTCTCTCTCTCTCTCTCTCCCCCCCCGCCCCCCCCCCCCAGTAGATAAGTGAATGAGAATGAATCAGAAGCCATGACAGTGGATGAAATTGCCCTATGGAGGGTATGTGGGATGAAAGAAGTGGAAGGTGATGGATTGAACCCTGGATCTGCCTTTAATAATGGAGTGAGAAATAACAACTTCAGACTGTACTCTAGTTTAATTTGGAGATCATGAAAGTCAGCTGCAAAATCAAATATCTAGGAAGCATTACTTAAATGATATATGACCTAAAGATCCTTCTTGATATTTTGATTTTAATCCTTGGATTAAGCTAAGCTGTATAAGAGCTGCTTATCTAGGGCATTGTTAGAGCTCTTTCTGGAACTGTTTTGATTGTACTGAGCTTTAACTTTAGGCTGTTAGCCTACCACGAAGGACATTACTTTAAAAGTCCTCTGAGATTTAGTCAAATTACTAAATTTGTGGAAGATCTTCTGTATGTGAGAAGGTGCCCCCTTTAAATGAGGACAAACAAGAGAGGCAGTTCCCTTAAGTTTAATAACAGTAGTAACTGTGCATCCCTTCAATCAAGGTTTTTTATTTTTTTTTGGCCAGTCCTGGAACTTGGACTCAGGGCCTGACCACTGTCCCTGGCTTCTTTTTGCTCAAGGCTAGCATTCTGCCACTTGAGCCACAGTGCCACTTCTGGCCGTTTTCTATATATGTGGTGCTGGGAAATTGAACCCTGGGCTTCATGTATAGGAGGCAAGCACTCTTGCCACTCGGCCATATTCCCAGCCCAAAGTTTTTTATTTTTGTTTTATGGAGATTTCTTTCTCTGTTAGTGATTGATCCATTCTCCTTCTACATTGCCTCCTTCCCTCCAATGCTTTCAATATACTACCAGCACAATCAATTCTTAGCACATTTCATCATAAGAAGAAATCCAATGTCCTTTAGGTGCCGCTCCCAGAGCTTCCTGTTTACTTCAGTCCTAGGCAGCACTAATCCTTCTTTTTCTTCAAAAGATTTATTTACTTTGGGCATTTCATATAAATGAAATCATATGTAGTCTTCTATGTCTAGCTTTTTCACTCAGTGTAATATTTTAAAGGCTTGTCTGTGTTGTGTCTTTACTTTTTTGTTTTAATGGCTAAGTAATATTTTGTTACAGTCACCAACTGATGAATAGTTGAGTTGTTGACACAATTTGGTCGATTCACCTCTTTTTATTGGCTCAGATTTCTTCTCTGTCACTGTTATGCGTGTTTTATGGTAAACTTCCTCCAGTCTTTCTGTAACAAGGTGTGTCACATTAATAAATGCACTCCGTCTTTAGGTTTCACATGTGTTATGAATCAGTTCGAACTGAAGTCTGCCTTATTTGTACATTTCTATTAGCTGTTTTTCTGTGCAATACCTTAAATGTTGCCCCTCTGTCGGTGAATCAGCAGCAATGATAATACCTTTGTATTTACTTTTATTTAGAATTTATGTAACATATAAGATTAGCACAAACTTGGCTGCTTTGCTCTGTTTGTCAGCTATAATTTACTTTCCTTCCCACCACATGTTAAATATTTATGGTTTGTACACTGAAAAGTGTCTTGATATAATTTGGGGTTGTGTTCATAGAACTATGAATGTTTACAACCGTTTGCTTAGTGATCCCATTCCCAGGTATCTAGTCTAAGGGATACTTTTAAGTAGAAAAATGTAAATTTATAAGATGTTTACCACATCTAAATTTTAATTGTGAAAAACTGAAAATAGCTGGTATATCTCAGAATGGAGAATTGATATGTTATAGTCACTGATTGGAATATTTTGACTGTACTTTAAAATGATGGTGACAAAGGCAGATTAGCAACTTTAATGTGATTTAACATAGGTGAAAGGAGCACCATGGAAAAAAAGTATGTGAAAAATACTGTAAACCTGGCTGCTGGTGGCTCATGCTTGTAATCCTAGCTACTCAGGAGGCTCTTTAATTACTTCTGAAGTGGTTCTTAGGAGCCTTTTTAGAATACTATAATGAGTAACACAGTTTTTAATCACATTTCATAAATTCTAATTTTAAAACTTTAATAAGCAAAATAATCAGGTAGCTTCATTTTTTAAAAATCATTTCAACCCTGCATTTCAGAACAAGAGCCCTACTGTGTGTTTTCTCTCAGACAGTGGGGTCAAACAGCAATGTGTTTTGTATTCTAGAATTTTGTTTTCTTTGATATTTGGCCATTTACAAAAAAGGGGAGAGGATGACAGGGAGAAAAGACTGATGCATGCAGTTCTGCTATTTTTTTCTACAAAAAATACATGTGTATAATACATTTTAGAAGTCTTGCTTCTTCATTTCATGTATCTTCAGTTTAGGTTCATATGCTTGTTATTTTGAGAGACACTGAAGCTGTTTGCTAGTGGCTCATGCCTCTAGCCCTACCTACTCAAGAGGATGAGATTTGAGAATCATGGTGTTTAGTCAGCCTGGGCAGAAAGCCTGTGACGTTCTTATCTCTTAACTACCAAAAAGCTGGAAGTAGAGATGAGACTCAAGTGGCAGAGCCTTGAGCAAGAAAGCTCACAGACAGCACCTAGGACCCGAGTTCAAGCTCCAGGCCCTACATGCACAGATACACACTGTAAGAAAATATATTTAATGTCCCCCCCCCCACACACACAGATGACTGCAAAGTGACTTTCTGTTCCTGTTTAAATTTTGTTGTCCTTTTGTATCTTGTATTTTAGAGACCCAGCAATATGAAAATTTGTGATTCTCACAGGAATTCTTTTTGTTTTCTCTCTCTCCAGATGTGAATCTGGTTACACTGGACAGTATTGTGAAAAGACAGACTTTAGCATTCTCTATGTAGTGCCAAGTAGGCAGAAGCTCACTCATGTTCTTATCGCAGCCATCATTGGAGCTGTACAGATTGCCATTATAGTAGCGATTGTCATGTGCATAACAAGGTAGGTAATGATGTAAAAAATGTCAGCTTTAAACTAGAGGTGGGTGGTTGTTGAATTAGAGAAAACCCTTGAAGCATACTCAAGGTGATGGTGCCTGAAGTCTACTAGTCTATTAGGGAGAAACCCTAGAGTCCATTCTCTGATGTTCCCATATAAGTCTGACCTCTCCCTGTCTTGCTTCTTTAGAATACTGATAAGAACTCACTTGTGAGGTTAGAGACATATCTAGGTTACAGGCACAGAGAGTATGAGAACAGTCAGTGGAATAAAGGAGTTTAGAGATCTTAGCACTGCATGGTAGTAGCACTGCATTCAGGGACAGTCATAGTAGTAGCAGAGTTTCTAGAATGTTCTGCACCTGCACAGAAAAGCCATGTAGCAGTGTTTTAAGCCCTGCGCAACTCTCATGTTTTTTATGCTCTGGAAATATACTTTATCCTTGTTAAGGATAACCACTCTTCTTACTATATCATTGTCTTGACATTATTTCATATTCTAGATTATAGTGACAAGTCACAGACTTTAAAATTCCATGTTGTAAATAAAACCACTTTCTGTAAATGAAAGGATTCACTTGGAATGTAATTGGCATAAAATGGGTGTTTTACTGAACTGAGTGAAAATGTGTGTCAGACTAAATTGGACCAGAGCAAAGGTCATGGTGCTTCCCAGGTTCATGTGTTTTCTTTCTACTTCTATTAAGGCTTTGTTCAGCTGTTCTGTAGATACCATGTTTGTACTTTCTGCATTTTTCTGGGCAGAGCATTGGATCCTATCAACCACAGACATTGGCATACTCTCTTGGGTTTGTGGCTTTTCTATACAAGGTTGGGTTAAGAAGCCAGACTTTAGTAGCCTGACCATCTGCAGCTGGTATGGTAAATCTAGAAATGATAAAAGAATGTTCTCTGAGTAAAGGATATTTTTCATGTAATGCAAGCACTGAAGTCAATGTGCTTTATTCCACAGAAAAGATGATCTACCCTTAGGCAAGCCTACTGAGTATACAGTTGGTCAGTAGATCAACAGCAGTGTGGCTGTGGCCATATAGCACAGATTCAGAGGTTAAGTTTGATGTAGTCATCCAGCTAGTAAGTGGAAGTACCTGAGATTCTATTCATGGTTGTCTAGTTCCTTAATCATTTCTCTTTCCACTAAATCATCAAGGGGCATGTTGGGAAATAGGTTTGTCAGCAGGGGCCCAACTTCATTTTTGTTGCAGTTTTTAACCAAGGGAGTGACTTGGTATAAGCCATTTTTCTAGAGCATTAATTGAAGGGTCATGTATAAAATTAGGTGAATGAGAAATGAGTTAAAGAGAAGGAAAAATATTTGAGAAAGTACAGGGCCCTACTAGAGGATCATAGGGTGGAGGCACTGAAAAGTAGCTTTGAGTTAATCTTCTTAGAGATGTGAGCAGGCTGATTTCTCATTGAAGTGAGAGGAAGCTCACTTCTTAGTTGAAAAGTATCTTGCCTAAAGCTAGAGAGTTAGGCAAACCCATTTCCAACCTAATCCTGATCTAGCCTTTTCCCCACTGTCTATTTCTGCTTTTAGTGTTCCCAGATCCCCAGTTATTAAAATTACCTGGCCAGTGTTCACTGTGTTGGTACCCTGCAGTTTCTACCTGTGATCCCTTTGCTACCTTCACAGCTACTGAGACCCCAGAGTGACAGTGTCTTCACTACATCTGACCTCTGTGACTGGAGGGTTATCTCAATGTATTTATTACAGATTCCTCCTTGAGGTCCTTTTATTGTAGTGTTTTTCCCTCTTACCCAGGCAGCCTTGCTGTCTTGTATTTGGAATGTTATAATTAGGTCTGCAGGCTTACCATCATTGAATTTTTAGGAGTGTCTCTCCCACACAGTCCATCATGGGACAGCTGTTCATCTATCTTGTGGTTGCTGTTGCTAGTGAAGAATTTTCCTTTAAAAGGATGTTTCCACTGACCTGCTCATCAAATCTCTGAATCACATTTTCTTCTTGGATGCTGACAGTCTTTCTTGCATGTTTTTAGACTCGTGGATCACAGATTGGCAGGGCATCTAGCTATACTTTCTTGATCTTTTAAGGAAAAATAAAAGCCATGTCTCCAGGAAAGCTGGAACTTTTGTAAAGATGTAGTCAGCTAGGGATTGATAGAGAGTTCAGGCCTAGATGTTTCAAGAGGGTTGCTTGACCTCTCAACTAATTTCCTCATATATGAATTGCTATGATTCTAGTTCTGTGTACCTCAAAACTTTTTAATGACGATCAGTGAGAAAATCTTTTAAAAACCATCCACACAGTAGAAGTATTATTATCATTTTAAAGGCAAAGCAGTCCTCTTGGAAATTGGATAAAAATGTAGAACACTAGAGTAGGAGCTTTCATTATTCTAAGATTTTCATTCCATTAAGGAATATTGAGTTTGCATAGCTAGTTTTTCGTAGGACTCAAACTCAAGATTACCAGAATGTATCCCAGCCTCTTACTTTGTATAACCCAGCACTTTGGGCATAGACAGAGACAAGTTTGTAATCTAGTGGGCAGGGAAAAGAGCAGTTACAGTACCATGAGATCTGCTCCTTAGTAGGGAAGCATTTCTAGTAAAATGAGAGCAGAAGCACAGAATAACTCAGCCTTCCCCTGGGTCCTGTGGTATCCCCTGGCAGCATGTGGATGGAGCACATTCACTGTGAGTTATTGTCTAAAAATCAGTGAGCATTCCAGTATGTTCAAATTCAAGGTTAGAAGCACAATTCTTTCTGATTTCTTCCTTCATCCAGGCTTGTCTTGTCATTTTAGGAGTGTGATAATGCTCAGGAGATGTACATTGGCCAAAGTCTTCTCTATGACCACAGGCTTTTGTTGTTGTTGTTATTGTTTTAATGTTGTTAATCACTGTGGCTAGGGAGTTGCCAGGCATATGGGGTAGGTTTTCTTCTCAGGGATGCGTGTGTAATAGTATACACACTAGGAACGAATTTTGCTTGTCCTTGTTCCTAAATATATGTCTGATTCTTCTACCTCCCAGCTTGATAGGGGAACTAACAATCTGCCATTACTTTTATCCTGCAAATACGTAACTTGTATCAAGTAGCTTCTTGTTGTTTCTTTGTATAAGTACATACAGTCTGACTTTGTATGTGAAATGTGTATTACTTAGAAAATTTGAAATCTTTTCAACAAAATGATCCAATTGATCTTTTCCTTTTTTTTTCTCTTCTTTTTATGTAACAGAAAATGCCCTAAGAATAATAGAGGACGTCGACAGAAGCAGAACCTAGGCCATTTTACTTCAGACACATCATCCAGAATGGTTTAAATGGATAACTTTTATATGCACACTGACCATGTGATGTACATTTACGATGTCTTTTTTTAAAGAACGGAAACATTTATTTCAGAGGCCTTATTTTTGGACATTTTTAGTGTAGTACTGTTGGCTCGTATTTAGAATATTTAGCTACAACAGTTTTGGACTGTTTAGTAGTCTTTGTTTTATGTTTTTAAATACAGAAATTGGTTTCACAGATTTGTACCACATGGTAATACTAAAACCTTGTTCTTTACCCACGGAATGTAATATTTTTGCAAAGATGGACTCACTTCACAAATGGTTCTAAAGTCATACTTCTCTCCCAGTGATCATAGCAAATTGACCAAGCATGAACTAAAGGTAAAGATGTTTACAGATTACTTTTCTTACAAAAAAATAAATAAATCTAGAAGACACTGTGTTTAAATAGCTATTTAAATGTTTTTGAGATTTAGTATCTGATTTTTTTAGACACTGCCTACCGCATGAACTGTAAAGCTGTGTGTGTTAGATGTAAATTATTTATAAGATGAATGGACTGGCATTTGTTTATTCCTCTTTGAAAAGAAATAACTAATAATTTGAGAAAATTACCTGGTATAGTAATAAGGGAAACAAATCATTGAAAAGTAGATTTAGACTTTGTCAAGATAGACTGTTAACAGATTAGGATAAAGCCTACACTCCCAGTTAAACTACTTTAATACACATTCATTTTTAAGCAGACTATTTGTTTTAACATAAATTGTACCAAGTGTTTGTGAATATAATACAAAAATAATTGTTAATGATTGGTGCTCTTCAAGTGAGCTTAAAAAATGACCCAAGACCTCTCTCAAATTTGTCCTATAGTAATAGCTAGATGGATAGATTGTTGTTGTTTAAAAGTCTGAAATGTGAGTAGAATGTATAGAGCTGTTTAACGTGTAGTTTAGGTACTTAAAAGTATGCATGTAGAATTCAGACTGTGTTCAAAATTAAATATTAATTTTCATATTTGGTTTGGAAAAGCATGTTATAATATAACGTTTTCTCTATGTGGCCTCTGTTTTGGTGTGGTTATTTACTGTATCATTTGGTATCAGTCCTTCTAATAGTGAAATCAATAGAAGAAGCAATTCCCCTTTGCTTTGACAAATACTGTTGGAAATGATCTTAAGAGAAAAGGTTTCATCCAATCTTTGTTGGTTGCTTTTCTTTTTTTTGTTACTTGGCCTGTAGGCTTAATATTAGTAACCCCATGGCTTTAATGAACTTAAAAAAACACACAAAACTTTCCTCTTCTACCCACAGTCTTATTTGAGTCTCTTAGTCAGTCAGCAAGCATGTTTGGAACAGTCCCCAGTGCTTTGCAAGGGCTCATATTGCAGGACAGTCACGTATGGGCATTTGTAGTTATAAATACTTGACCACTCTCCAGCAAGTGGGCTTTCCAACCCTTTAAGCAACTGTGTTGCTTGTTACCAAGCTGACTTTTGGTTTCAAGTGCCAGAAGTGATTGTGGTAGGACTTTGCTGAGGAGCAAATAAAATGGAGCATAATGGATCTGCTTCCAATGCTGATAAAATCCACCAGAATCGTCTGTCCAGTGTTACAGAAGACGAAGACCAAGATGCTGCTCTTACCATTGTGACTGTGCTGGACAAAGTCGCTACCATTGTGGACAGTGTCCAGGCAAGCCAGAAAAGAATCGAAGAGAGACATAGGCAGATGGAAAATGCCCTCAAGTCTGTGCAGATCGACCTGCTAAAGCTTTCACAGTCACATAGCAACACTGGCTATGTGGTTAACAAACTATTTGAGAAAACTCGAAAAGTCAGTGCTCATATTAAAGATGTGAAGGCCCGAGTGGAGAGGCAACAAGTTCATGTGACAAAAGTTGAAACCAAGCAAGAGGAAATAATGAAGAAAAACAAATTCCGTGTGGTAATATTCCAGGTAAGCTTGATTGCTATACGCTAGTATTCTTTAATTGTCAATAAGTCGTGTCAGAGGTGTCCAAGTATCACATTTTAGCCATCATGTGTATTTAGATAGTGGAGCTCTATAATGGCAGAAAGCTCAGGAAATAAACCTTTCTGTGTTACCTAATGATACTATCGAGCCTATCATTATTTTGAGCTTCTCAAAGCATTTCATGTAATATGAACTATGACTCAGAGCTAAGGCTATTTCTTGCCTTTGAAACTTAATATTGGTCAGACTCGTTCAGCATATTAGCTTTAATAGCATGATGCCCTCTCTTAGAACTTGGAGAATGTTAGAACCAAAAGAGTCCTAAACAAACAAGTGGATTCTACTGCTAACATCTCCCCAAATTAAGAAACTAGAGGGCAGGGCCCCTACAATTTCTCATAGACAGCCTAGAAAGTTTTAACCTGTAAAAGATAAACCTTCCAGAACATAATTTGTTACTGGAATTTTTATCTGTATATTACAATAATAAGAAATGTTACCTGTTTCTAAGTGGACAATCAGGTAGTTTTATTTTTATATGGCTAATAAAGATATGGAAGTTGCATAAATAATTCCTTAGTTACAAAAATATTTTTATTGAATTAAATATAATTATTTTTGTGTGGCTCTGTTTATTGAGCTTAATTCCTATAATACTGTACTCAGTGCTTATGCATTTCTTTGAAACAGGAACATATCTATGGCAAATGCATAATATTTCCAATACATTTTCAAAACTCTTCAAAATTAAAAGAAGTTGAACCCTCCTTTCATAGGAAAACAAAACTAAACCCAGGAAACAAGATGGAACTAAACTCAGAAAAGGAATTACCAGGGGCTGGGGATGTGGCCTAGTGGCAAGAGCGCTTGCCTCGTATACTTGAAGCCCTGGGTTCGATTCCCCAGCACCACATTTACAGAAAATGGCCAGAAGTGGCGCTGTGACTCAAGTGGCAGAGTGCTAGCCTTGAGCAAAAAGAAGCCAGGGACAGTGCTCAGGCCCTGAGTCCAAGGCCCAGGACTGGCGCCCGCCCCCCTCCCCCCCCCCAAAAAAAGAAAAGGAATTACCAGGCATTTCACAAAAGGCAAAATAAATAAGGGTGAATTTCACCTGTTTAAATGGTGACAGCCATTAAAACAAAAACTTAGCTTTTAAGATTCATTTTCATACACTGTTTGGACTACTGGCTGGCACATTGTCTAGAAGGTATGTTTTGTTAGTATGCATTATGACCTTTAAACAGTTAAAAACCTAACCCCAAATTTTGTCCTACTAAATAATTTGTTTTCTGCATAAAATCAAGAATGCATGCTAGGGGTGGTCACTTGGTGCATATACAATATTTTATCATGTGCACTTTAAAAATGGTTGTGTGCATAGGAGGAAAAACAAGGATAAGAACCAGATGAAAGGGGAACACGGTTGGATGATAGAAGCGAACATTTATGAAATAATGGGTATGGCCCCATAACTCTCCATGGCATTCTTAATGAATTAAGTCAATTCTCCACATCCCTTAGCCCAGTGCTATAGTTATATCAGGGATGGTAGAGTGGCATTTTGGATCTGGTTTTAAGAGGTGATAGGTTACTGAGAAAAAAGATAGGGAAGAGAGAAAAGTGTTTCTTATGTCACAAGTAGACAGAATGGACAGTGACATTCCAAGTCCTTTCCCCTATATTTTTCCTTCTGGGTCCTTGGAAGTTCTTCTTATAAGTTTTATCTTACTTTCAGAGGCCAGCTCCATGGTTAGTGCAAGTATTGCGGATCCAGATTTGTCTTTTGAGAATGGGGTATTGATTCTCCATTTCCTTTCCCAGGGCACCAGCCATAATGCACTTATCTCACTCTCCATGTGCATATATAGTGAGCCAGGAATTATGCTTAGTATCCTGATCCTGAGTGGACCAGGCTTAGGTCTAGATTTACAACAGCCACAGCCAAAAAGTTTCTGAAAAGTTCTAAAAGTTTTAATTGACCTTGTCTATAGGCATAATTCTGTTTATTCCTGTTTGTTTTTTAAGTTTATTTTTAATTTAGTCAGAATCTCACTATGTAGCCCAGGCTGGCCTAGAACTTACAAACTGTAATTACAGAGTGTAAGCTGCCATACTCAGCCTTTTTGTTCTTTTAAAGATGTTAAAATTAGCCGAACTCTGGTGGTTCATACCTGTAATCCTAGCTACTACTGAAAAGGCTGAGAATTGGTGATTGCGGTTCCAAGCCAGGCTAAGCAGGAAAATCTGAGACTCTTATACCTCTGATTAACTACCAAAAAGCTGGAAATAGAGCTGTGGCTCAAAGTGGTAGAGTGCTAG
The DNA here is from genome assembly GCF_023159225.1 of Perognathus longimembris pacificus. Taxonomy (NCBI): domain Eukaryota; kingdom Metazoa; phylum Chordata; class Mammalia; order Rodentia; family Heteromyidae; genus Perognathus; species Perognathus longimembris. The sequence goes on from NC_063161.1 coordinate 135,190,600, forward strand.
CCTTGAGTTCAAAAGTTCAGAGACAGTGCCCAGGAACAGCATGAAAAAAAAGTTAAGGTGTCTATTTACTTCTTTCTTATCTTTAACTTACCATTTTTCCTTTGTTTGAGTCCCCATAATTACTCCACAGAACTGAGATGATATGATTTAGAGTAGACCTCTTTTAAGATATTGTGCTATGAAGATTTGTGAAATTTGCCCAGGGTGAACAGTCATTTGTATGCAACTGTTGTCTTTTATAAACTTATGGAGAAAAGGATAAAGACATGCAATGGACATACAACTCAGTCATGGATTCATTACTTTGATAATCAAGTCCATTTAATCTAAAAATCAGCCTACTACAAAAATGATGTTTAAAAAAAAACCCTGGACAATATAGTGATATAGCCTGGAAATTACTCATTAACACAGTGTTACAACCTTGAATGATCACTGCAGTGTATTCACCATTAGCATATACTATTATGTGAGAAATAGATCTTCATAAAAGTGACCTTTTCTCCTCTTGCCTGTTCTACTTTTGTTGTTTTTTTTTTAAATCCTGGGTTGGGACAGTTTGTGGAGCCCTTGAAGAGAAGAATATATCATTCCAAGTTAAGCTATATTTGATGTGAATTTCCCCCCCCCCCCCTACCAAATAGAAATGACTCTTTGATGCCATCCTTTTCTAATTATACCTTTTCAGGCCAGTCCAGCCTAGCCCACACTGTGTTGCTGAAGCTACTCCCTACAGCAGGTGTCAGGAAAGGAAATAACTCCAATACTTCTGATTCATAAGACAGTTATGAGACACCCACCTCTGCTTTTTTTTTTTTTTAGCTCCTAGATGCTACAACTCTCAAGCCAAAGAATTTAATTTTAAATAAATATCCAACAATATAAGGAAGGCATCAGGAATTTCTTCCATACCATCAGGCTGATTTTTTTTTTTAGCATATGTGTAAATGTGTTTCTGTGTATTCTTTTTATTGAATAGAATTAATCTTGATCTGATTAAGAAAAAACTTCATATCCCTTAAAATTTTGTCTATTTTGTTTTAGCTAAATAGCTAGCTAGATTCCTTTACACTTGTGGTCTGGGTCAGCCGTCAAGATCACCAGTGTCGGTCATCTCCAGTCTGATTCTTCTTCTTATCATTATTTCATTTTGTTTCATTTTCTCATAGGGTTGGGGATTGGCTCTATGGCCTTGTATATGCTAGGCAACTACTCTAGCACTGTGCTGCATTCCCAGCTACAGAACCTTTAGCTCCATGTCATTAATGACTCCTAAATTAGCTTTTCCTGCTCATCCTCCCTCCTGGAGTCCATGCTCATAGGCTCGCCTAAGCTGCCTCCTCAGCACCTCTGCCTCCACATCAAGGGGGCATTTCCAAAGCAGCATATTCAGATCTTGTCTTTCCTCTTTGGGCTTTGCCTCCTGCCCTTTCCCTATTTTCCTCCTCCTGTGGTTCAGACCAAGTACTTGACCATCCTTGACACCTAATCTAGGACCATCCTAGACACCATCCTCTACACCTAATCTAGGAGCAATAAGTTGGCCTTTAACCTGAACCAGAGCCAGAGCATTTCTCACCTATCTTTGCCCATGACACCCTGGTCCACTTCCCACCTGCTTGAACTCAGTGCTGCCTAACTATCCTTTGTCCTTATCTTGTCCCAGTAGCTTGCATTCAACACAATGACTCTTTTAACAGAGTGGGCCAGATCTTACCACCACTCTCTTCAAATCCCTCTTCTTCTAGTCATACATAGAGTGGGACCCACTGTCACTATTGGGCACAGAGCCTTTCATGTCCTGGCCCTCATTCTCTCTCACCCTCACTCTTCCTTGTGCCCCTGGTTCACTTTCTTCTTTCACAATGGCTGTCTCGGCTCAGATATCATCTTACTAGGAAAGCCTTCTGGCCACTCAGTTCAAGTAGTGTCCTGTCCTGTCACTGAATGAATATCTACTTCTCTTCTTTAAAAAAAAAAAAAATCTTAGGGCTGGGGACATGGCCTAGTGGTAGAGAGCTTGCCTGCATACATGAAGCCCTGGGTTCGATTCCTCAGCACCACATATATAGAAATATCAAGAAGTGGCACTGTGGCTCAAGTGGTAGAGTGCTAGCCTTGAGCAAAAAGAAGACAGAGACAGTGCTCAGGCCCCAGAACTGGCAAAAAAAAAAAAAATCTTAGCACTTAATTTTTAATCCAGCATCCTATATATTTTGTTTTTTAGAATGTAAACTCTTCCTGTTTTCCTCATAGAAGTTTCTCAGTTCTTAGAATATTGACTTAATATATAGTGGGTGCTTAGTAACTTCTTGTCGATGGCATAAAACTTTTATTTGATTCAACAATCATTAATCAAGAATACCTAGTATGTACAAGGTGCTCAGCTATTGGGCATACATAAATTTTAAATGAAGACATACTGCTGCTTTTAAGAAACCTGTCGTCTGGTGAAGGCTCTAGAAATACATGTGTAACTGAGTGGAACTCCAGTTCAGTTCAAACAGTGATAAATATTACAGTAGTGGCATGCCTGTGTTGTTTTGGAATAAATTGGAGAACAAACTAGCAACTTGGGGAAAGTGAGACATCTGGGTTGATTTTTGAAGAATACTAGTTCCATAAAGCTAAAAGAGGATGAAGATGTATTAAAGGTATCACAGACCATGCATATAAAGGAATGCAAAGGCAAGAAGAATGCAGACATTGTGCAGAAAGTGTGCAGAGTACAGCTGTTGCTCATCTTGAGAAATGGGAAAGTAGGAGTAGGTTAAACTGAAGAGCCTTCTTTTTAAAAATTATTATTATTATTTTGTGTGTGCTTGTCCTGGGACTTGAACTCAGTGCCTAGGCTCTGTTCCTGAGCTGCTTTTGCTCAAGGCTAGTTAGTGCTCCTGCTACTTGAGCCACAGCGCCACTACTGGCTTTCTTTTTTGGTAGTTCATTGGAGATAAATGTCTCATGGACTTTGCTGCCAGGCCTGGCTTTGAAGCATCATCCTCAGATCTCAGTCTTCTGAGTAGTTAGGGTTACAGGCATGAGCCATGGGTGCCTGGCTTGAGAAGCCTTCTAAGTACACTAAAGGATTCAGACTCTCTTCTTGGAATTTTCATGGGATATAACCAGGGCTCTGCTTTAGAAGTATTCCATAGGAAGTTCTTAGGTGATGCTCTGGAGAGAGAGGAATCAGTGAGAAAGATTTATACAATTTCAGGCCTGAGGTGACAAGGACCTGAATTAAGACATTGTTTGAGGAATGTGGAGGGAAAGCTGAGTTATTATATAGTGTCATCGACAAGGCATGTGGCTAGTTGAGATGGTGATTCTAAGTTGTGTCGATCTGGGTAGTTATGGGCACTGAGGAAGTAACAAATGGAGGAGACCTTGAGTCCTCTGGTTAGACCTTGAGTTTTGGGCCTGCAGAGTGTAAGGTGTCTGTGGCATACTTGGGTGGAGAAGTTTGCTCAGTAATTAGATGTGCTTTTATTTTAGAAGTAGAGCAATGAGAGAGGAGCCCTGAGAAACACTAGCCAGTGGAAGATGAGCAGCAATGAAGGCCGACGGCTTGGTGTGGGCAGCAGAGGACGCACTGACATGCTTTGTGTTTTCTCTCCTTCAGGAGGAGGTTCGCTGTCCGACTTCCCTGTCGATTGTTAGAGACAAAAACCTAACAGAGAACCAAGAGGAAGAAGATGAAGTCTTTGATCCTCCCATAGATCTTTCTTCGGATGAAGAATATTATGTGGAAGAAAGTAGATCTGCCAGGTTTAGAAAGTCAGGCAAGGAACGCATTGATCATATCAAAAAAGCATTTTCCAAAGAAAGCATGCAGAAGACACGGCAGAATTTTGACAAGAAAGTGAACAGAATTAGAACGAGAATAGTAACACCCGAGAGGAGAGAAAGGTTAAGGCAGTCAGGAGAGAGGCTGAGGCAGTCAGGAGAGAGGCTGAGGCAGTCAGGGGAAAGATTTAAGAAATCTATTTCCAATGCTGCTCCCTCAAAGGAAGCTTTCAAGATGCGCAGCCTCAGGAAGCCTAAAGACACCAAGGCGGAAGGTCAGGAAGTGGGGCGGGACATGGGTGTGGACATCATTGCAGGCAGCCCAGCTCTCGACGCCACCCATGAGCTCCACCCCAATGAGCTCCACCCCAATGAGTTCAGTGAAACAGAAGAGGTGTCAGGCAGGACAGGGTATGAGCCCCAAGTAGGAGGGGACTTCCCAACCCCCGAGCCATTAAAGGTTACTTTTAAACCTCAGGTGAGAGTAGAGGATGATGAATCTCTCCTGTTAGATTTAAAGCAGTCTTCATAAAGAGGAATTACATATAAATCCTTGCTTTTGTAGTTCTCATTGAATAATATAGTCATTTATATTCATATGTCATGTCGGAAAACAAATAGTATGGTTTCATTTCTTAAGTTTAAAGCTTGAAAGATGATATATATGCATATATATATTCATGTTCTTTGGGAATTCTTTTTACTGAGCATATACAATTCTAGCAGCTCTTTGCTGTGTCATACTTTTTCATGGCTTCTAAGTTCTATTCTCTTGAGAGAGTAGTTGCTCAGTCCAGTCTATAGACTCATTTGACACTGGTAAAAGGCAACTTTGTACCCATCATTTACAAGCAGACTACCTTTTTGGTCTAGGTTACTGATGTGGTCCACCTCAGAGAAGAATAATGCCATGTGTGGATTATGTCATCCCGATTCATCCACTCAACTGATTCTTTAGTCAGTAAGCCACACCCCTTCTGAGGCTTGTGCATAGAAAAAAGAAAGTTGAAGTTCAGGACTTGAGCATTAGTCTGTAGCATAATAGCTTTATTATTAGTGAGACACCTGGCAGGTCACCTGTGTATTCTCATCGCTAGACATGAGGACGTCTTAACCTGTCCTGCCCTTTTCAGAGGACGGCTGTGAAGATCAGAGGAAATGTCACACGCTCTGGGAGAGCCAGAAGCACAACCAGAAAAACACAAGCCACACTGTTCTCTCAAAAGCAGAATCGAAATAATTACGTCTTGTGATGAAGCCCCAAGCATTAGGCAGAGAGAGGGAGAGAGAGAGGGAGAGAGGGAGAGAGAGAGAGAGAGAGAAAGAGAGAGAGAGAGATAGAGAGAGAGAGGAAGGGAGGGAGGGAGGAGGGGACAGAAACTAAAGGTTGGACAGAAACTAAATTTGATCTTTAGACATAGTTTTTACAGAATCATGAATGAAAAATAATTGGCTTGAGTGATCACCTTTTCATCAAAGATTAAAACCAAACCTTGGGTGTCATTGGTTCATTGTTCATTGTGTCATTGTTCTCTGGAAAGTTATCTACTTTTCTTTGGATTTAGACTTGGAGTGGACTCTAGAAACTTATTTGAAAAGCGCAATGTGTAAGAGTAGGGTTCTGTTGTCACGTGGCCTTCAGAGTCTGCTCAGGTGCAGAAGGTTTGGGGATAACCTCGACTTGTACTTCCACAGTGAGCTCTGCAGCGCCCAGCTGTTCCTCATGAACAGTATTTGTAGTGTTCGCCATGAAGCTGGATTCCAAGTTGCTCTTAGCTGTGGATTGATGCAGTCAGGAAACAGACGTAGAGAGGAAATGGCCATACCACTTCTGAACTGCCAGTATATTTAAGACTTCTGATTTTTTTTTTTTAAAGGAAGACATGATGGAGTTACCGTGTTTGAAGAGGTTAGCTAGTTTTCGTTTTTTTTTTTTTTAATTTTCAGGTTAATTTTTTAAAAATCATGTAGTAGTTAAAAATAATTTGCTGGGAATGGTGCTACACTTCTAGAATCCAGCATTCAGATGCTGAGTCAGGTAGATTATGAGTTTCAGACTATCTAGGGCTACGCAGTAAAATACTCTCTCAAAGAAAGCAAGAAAAAAAACCCCACACATTCATAAGTGCTCACAGACCAGCTCTCAAATGTTGTAATCAAGTGCCCAGAGTTTGGATTTGGGAGTTTTATTCAGCATCATTTTCTCTCCTCTTTGCCTCAATACAGAAAAATTATCATTTGTTCATCTCATTATCTTTTTACATTGGTAATGAAAGTGTATTCAATAGTGAATAAAGCTTTGAAAGAATAATTCCAAAAAACATTTTTATTATGCCTTCGAAGGAGCTTGGAGAGTGTGGATGCCTATTCACACATTTCTTTAAAAGCCATCATAAATTTGAATTTACAAAGACATTGTTGCAAAATTTGATGTCAGTGTCCTAGTCATAAATTTTTTTTTACTAATGATAAATGCTAACAACAACTCACAAACAAGAGCCTAATATAGTAATCTTCCTTAAAGTAGATATGCTTCTAGATTTAGAAGAATAAAAGGAAATTATAAGGTTTTTCTTTCTGGTGCTATGCAGAATAAATATTAGTTGGGCTACAGTATTTTCCTGCAAATACTGTCAAGGAATTTTACTTACTGACTCCATTATATAACCAGACTTGACATTTTATGGAGTATTTCACACACAAGTGTATTTGAATTCTGGTGCAGCTGTAATCTCACAGTAACAGTAGATTTTGTGCACAAACACTAAAACAATTTTCCTTCCCTGGAGGGTCATATATCATGCATTAATTTTTTGCTGCTAGGATTTTCCCTCTATATCATGTCTGTCCACAATTCTCTCCTATTCAGGACATTCCTAAATTCCATGGTCATAATTCCTTTGGTTTCCTTAGTACAAAGATAATCGGCTGTGAAGTAACATCCTATTTAATGTACAGGGTATTCTAGTCAGCATTCATTCTCTTCAAAGTCTCAGAAAACATCAGTGTTTTATAAATTATACCTATCAGCCTTTCATCAGTTTATTCGATAAAGCCATTAGCAGGCCATCTCCCCTTTCCTTCTATGAGGCCGAGTAACATAACATCATAGATGCCAGGGCAGGGAGCCACTCTGAAGTCTTTCCTCAGAGGAGATCGAGGAGGAGTCGCAAGACTCCCTGCACATGATGGCTCTGGCTTTTGCCTCTGTGCGTGGAAAGTGGCTTCATTCTGGCTTCTATGTTAGAAAAACTGGGTGAATGTGAATCAACACTAATGTGCATGAAAAGTTCAGCTTACTAAGAGTACTCGTGTCACACACGAGTGTGTGTGTGTGTGAGAGAGAGAGAGAGAACACTCCACTTAGAAAATGAAAGTACAAACTACCCTGGCCTCATTCTTTTGTGCACATTAAAGAGTTTGGTTTAGAGCAAAGCCTAATCATTGTAACTCTCATCAGCTAACAGTCACATGTCATATTATGTAAAATAGCCCTCAGAACCATTGCTAACTGTTAATTCTATTACATGAAAGCACTGGGCTTTTCTTTTTTCGATGAGACATAGTTCTATGAGACATAGTTCCTGTAGCTTCTGTTATTGCACTGTGCTTAAAAATTATAATTACAAATTAAAATATAAAATTATAATTAAGTCTATAATTAAAAATTATAGATTATGATTCCTAAAAAACAGGAGTGGCTATTTTGTGTTATTATTATTATTGCTTTTAGTTTGCTAGTACCTGGGCTGTAGGTGAGTGAACAATGAAAAAACTTCATGTTCCATCCTGTGTCATTCCTTTGGGATTAGGCCATGTCTGAGCGTTTATGGCTGCTCTTCTCAGATTAGTATCTGTCATTAATGGTGAGTAGAAGGCCTCCTGCAGGGTTCAGTTTGATGGCACAGCCTGGTTTGTACTCTTGTGGGTTAATGTGCGAAGTTTAGCCTAACTCGTGACCATGGCTGCTACTGCTGCAGAGACCTGTTTCGGACACACTGGAGGGCTACTCTTCAGCAGGGACCAATGGAAGAGGACTGGCAAGTTGGATGTACACATGGATCACAGCCCAGAGGAGAGGGTGGGGTGTACACATGGGAGAAAATGAGGTGTGCAGTTTTTCCTGAGAAAATAACAAGGCATTTTGAAGGAAAGCATGGATAAAGATCTTAGCTGCCCAACTTTGGTATTAAGTCTGTTTTCAGAGGACTCATTCCAGAGAGACAATGTAGGAAGTGGTGTAATCTCATGTGAGATAGTGATACATGTTATGAAGGGGGACAAGGGGATGTAGAGCAGGCTGCTGTCCAAATTAATTCTGAGTAGTAGTTCCCAGGCTCTCCTGTAAGGGAGAATGCTCTTATTATTAGTGTGTGGCATCATTACTTAGAAAAGGCAGGGAGTTCTCTGTCAAACCCTGGTTTCCAACCCTTTGACTCAATCTGCTTCAAGAAGAACGTGACAAATTATCCCAGCCCGAAGCTTGGAATTATAACAAGCCCACACTGTGCATGGATTGGCTCCATTTCTTGCTGTGAATCCATTAAAGAATTACTCCTGGCTGAAGTTTACCCACAGCATAATATTGTAAGGCAGCCAAGTTTTTCTCATACTCTCATGGGCCAGTATTCATAATTTATTAGGACCTCATTAGACCTTGTATCGGCACAAGTTTTAAAGTTCTGAAACCGTGATTAGGCAGATACAGTGTTTTAGGGTAAAATGAAATCCATTATATTATGGGTGTATCATTTTAGTTGTGTAAGCACCTTCCAGACGGCCACGTTTATCTGAAATGTTTCCCAGTAACAGGAAATAAGTTGATGGAATTATGCAGGGGGTGAGCTTGGGTCTCGTTAAAAGCAAAGGATATGGAGGGCAACACTGATGTTCCTGTTCACCGTCAAAAATACAGGACTCAATTTTTCTTTAGTAGGAGGGAAAATATCTAAACAAACCATATTGTAAATTCATGAGGAAAACATACCAAAATATTCTGTACTTGAAATTCATTTATCTCTTTCACATAAAAAGAACTCACCAAGCCAGGCACAGTGGCTCACTTCTGTAATCCCAGCTACTCAGGCGAAGATAGGAAAGACGGAAGTTCAAAGCCAGTCTGGACAAAAGATTAGTGAAACTCCATCTCAGTAGAAGTGAGGTGCCGTGTGTCATCTCAGCTGGGTGGCAGGCCTCAATAGGAAAGCCATCCTCCAGGAAAGCGTGCACAGAAATGTGAGAACTAAACAAAAGGGCTGGAGGCATGGGTCAAGTGCTAGTGTCTGCCTAGCAGGAACATGACTTTGAGTTCAATCTCCACTACTGCCAAAAATGCAAATAAATAAAGCCACCAGGGGCTCTGTTGATGGTAGATGCCTGTAGTCCCAGCTACTCAGGAGGTAGAGGTAGGAAGATCTTAGTTTTAGGCTATCTGAAAAAGCAAAAAAGGGCTGGGAGCATGGTTCACTTGGTAGACATTTGCCTTGCCAGCTTGAGGCACTGAGCCCAACTACCAGTGCTACCAAAGACAAAACAAAAACCAAAAACAAACAAAAAAACAACCCACCAACATTTCTGGCAAATAATTATTGGAGAGTTAGTAGTAATTGCTATTCTCCCATGTTAAAAAAAATCATTTTCCAGGGCTGGGGATATAGCCTAGTGGCAAGAGTGCCTGCCTCGGATACACGAGGCCCTAGGTTCGATTCCCCAGCACCACATATACAGAAAACGGCCAGAAGCGGCGCTGTGGCTCAAGTGGCGGAGCGCTAGCCTTGAGCGGGAAGAAGCCAGGGACAGTGCTCAGGCCCTGAGTCCAAGGCCCAGGGCTGGCCAAAAAAAAAAAAAAAAAAAAAAAATCATTTTCCAGTCATCTGCTTCAATACCTCCCACCTTTCCCCCTCTCTCTGAGGGTAGAGGGATTGGAGAAAGGTCAGAATTGGTTAGGATCCAAAACAGTCTGGGACTTACTCTGGGGTTTAATGGAAACCAAACTTTATGCATGTTATGGATTATTTTTCCTGGCTTTCAAAATTGGTTCGGAGAGGAGGTTGATTACCCTTATTACACAACAAAGAGGGCTGGGAATACGGCTTAGTGGTAGAATACTTGCCTAGCATGCATGAAGCCCTGGGTTTGATTCCTTAGCACTACATAAACAGAAAATGCCAGAAATGGTGCTGTGGCTCAAGTGGTAGAGTGCTAGCCTTGCACAAAAAGAAGCTCAGGGAGGCAGTGTCTAGGCCCTGAGTTCAAGCCCCAGGATTGGCAAAAACAAACCAACTCTGGCTCCTATGAGGTATGGGAATGAGAATGAACATGAAACCCTGAAATGTAATCTTGGTTCTTACAGGTAAAAATAAACAAAAACAGGACAATGAATTGAATTAGAGGTCATAGCCAGGACCAGCCCCTGTGGGAGAAGCTGGAGAAGGGCAGCCCAGTGGCCTCTGTTGTCTTTGAGGACAAAGGGAAAGAAAATGTGTTCAAAGGCAGGAAGAGGATCACCAGCTCTTGCATGACAGAAACTTCTTTCCAGGGATGTTTGAAGCATTGAACAATCCTTTGTTGGGAGGCAAGGAGGTTCATGAAGTGGCCAGAGAGGAATGCATTTGCTATGTTCCTTAGGTTCTAGTTTTCTCACAATTGGTAGCCACGACTATCGGACTCACCATAGCTCTTTTTGTAAAGCCTTGGGTCACAATGTACATGTGTTCTCTCTCAGAGTCTGAGTTAAGTGCAAGAGACAGTTTCTCATCCCAAGGGAAGTTTCTTGTACATCCCATAGTTCAATGGCTGTATTAGGAGTTTAAGAAGTATTTACTAAATAAAAACAAATGCCTCTGAATTCTGGCCTCTAAACGTCTTTGGAGTCAGGTCATTTGTTGCATTGGATAGTTCTACATGGAGCAGCGTGCTGCTCTGTTCTAGAAGTAATGCTGTGAACAAGACAATGTGTTCAGAGAACAAATTCCAGAGACATGTAAGAGCTAGGAAGTGGATAGAATTTAATGTTAGGTGGTGCTTAGTATTGTGAAGAACAAAGGAAAGGGAGTAGGGTGGTGTGGACGGGGCAGAACAGGCTCTTCCTCTTTTACAAGGGGCACCTGGAAGACCTTGGATAAGGTGGCCTCAAGGTCCTGAAATGAATGAGTCAAACATGCAGGTACTTCTGAGAAGTTGCTGGTGTGTGCAGGAGAGAAGTGGTGGGAGAACCAGTGAGAGGAGTGGGGTGCTGCAGGCTTTCTTTAGGACATAGGTTTTGTGTGTGTGTGTGTGTGTGAATGAGGCAAGCACTGAAGGAGGTAGAGCAGAGTAGTGACATGTCCTATTTTATTGCATTCTTACTGAGAGATGAAGTCACTGAGTTGTGTATAAAAAAGGTAAGTGCACTTCCTGTCTTAGTTCACGCTGCAAAGGAGATCAGCCAATCTCCAAATGTTTTCCATTAGGAGAACATGGGCTCCCTGCCTAACAGCAGTGGCCTGGCAAACCCCCATTACAGCTGAAGGCTGCCATCTGCTGGGCATTCTTCTCCTCTTAGTTCTTGCTGTGGGAGATTTTATTATATAAAAAGGGTAAATTTCTTAGACCAACACTAGGAAAAATAGCAGAGAGCTAAACTATAGGAATAGATCTACCTACTTAAGACTAAAAGACACAATATAGAGAGAAGGCCCAGAAATTAATTGGGAAGAGATAATGACCCAGTAGACAAATTAGCCAAGGAAATGAGCAGGCAACTTGCAGATTAAGTCATTTAGTTGACTTGTTTTTGACTTGGAGAAATGCAAATCAAGACTAACCTTTTTCATCTGTATATGGACAAAATTAGGGTGCTTAATAGTATGGAGTAGTGGGAAACTTCTTGGTGGGGAGCTGGATTGTTAGCGGCTTTTGAGGAAGCTTTGGGCAATGCTTAGTGAAATGAGAGATGCCTTGTGATGCTTTTTCGTGGATCTTAGCAATTATATGCCTGTTTGGAGCCTGTCAGCTCTTGCTTAGGAATTAGAGGGAATTCCTGAACACAGAAAATAAAATCATACAGGCACAGGAACAATTGTTGGTTTATTAGGAGGAGATTGCGGTGGGTTCATGAGTTCCTGGTCTAGTCTATATTCAGTTGTTTGTATTTTGGTCTTGCATAGATTTTTTTTTCCAGAGCTGAGGACTGAACTCGGGGCCTTGCACTTGACAGGCAGGCACTCTTCCACTGAGCTAAATCCCCAGCCTAAATCCTCCAACTAAATCCCCCAGTTGTTTGTATTTTGTTAGCATATTTTGTTAGAGCTGGTGCGCTCAGCTGCCAGAAGATTTGCTTCACCAATGTCCTGTCTCAATTCCACCCATCCGGGACCCAAGCACATAATAACTCTTGTTTGTCTTTAATATTACAGGGGAAGATTTCCCTGCTTCTTTTCCAACTCTTGCCAGGGCAAATCTTCTCAGTTATATGATCTCAGAAACACACATTATGGTTTTAAATATGTGGGTAGCTATTCGCTCCACTGATAGGCTGTAAGCACCTTGAGGCCTGGGATTGTGTCTGTCATCTTGCTCTGGTCCTGTCACAATACCTTATGTTTATGAATAATAAAAGTAGTCTGGAAAGGAAGTGATCTTATTGGAAAATTAAAATGTAGAGTGAGGCAAAACACTTGGTGACTGTGAGGGCCGTCATGGTGCTGTGGTGTGATGTCCTGGAGCGCTCTTGAAACCCAAGCTGAATTATGGTGGCTGCTGGCTCTCCGCCAATTCCTACTATGGGAAGTTCCCTCACCATCTCACCCAAGGTCATTGCCTTCCCGAGAGTGGCTTACATCCAGTGACAGATTGGCTGGAGGTGGGGCAGGGGTGGGTATGTATCTGACCCGTGTCCTCAGCAGGAAACAACTCTGAAGGGCCATCAGGTACAGAGCTGGCCATGGAAACAGCTGTGTCCACTTTTAAAACCACATCAGCTACTCTCTTGTCTGCTTTCCTCCCAATTTGGAAGCCCTCAGTTTCTCCCAGGTGCTGTGATTGAGCACAGCCTTCAATAAACCACCTGCACAGCAAGGCTCAGTGTCTGTTTCCTAGGGTCTCCAACTGGGCATGGTGAAGAGCCGGGACTCTAAGGTGGCTCCTAGATTTCTGGTGTGAGACGTGCCTGGTGGTGTCCAGTGAGATGGGGAATGGGAGATGGGAAACATGAGAAAGGTAACCCATAGAAAGCTGCAGTTGAAGTCTGTGCTCTGAAGATCTGTTCTGGAGGTGCTGTCAGGTGCCAAGGAATAGGGCAACGCGTCTGAAGCTCTCAGGTAAGATCCAATTTAGCAACATAGCTTTTGGGGTTACGGGCACACCAAAACGATGCCAGAAAAGATTGTCTCGGGAAAGTGTAGCCAAAGAAAGAAAATAGGATTTTGACCCACTTGGGGTCAGAGCAATGAACACAAACTGGTGGCAGAGACATAGGAAAGGAAGGAGTGTGAGCAATTGGCTATCACTTCTGTGGTCCTGGGGCTTGAACTCAGGTGCTCTCAATTGGCTTTTTTTTTTTTTTTTTTTTGCTCATGGCTCTACCACTTGAGCCACACCTCCATTTCTGGCTTTGTGCAGGGTATTTGGAGATGAGTCTCATAGATTTATCTTTTCAGGCTAGATCCAAACCTGAGCTGTCAGAACCTCTTTGAGTGCTCTAGAAGAGTAAGAAGCAGTCGTGGGAACTTGTCACATTTGGAGGAGGGCACTGTGGCTCTCCAGATTTCCCATGTGGCAATTGGACAGCAGCCTGTTCTGTCCAAAAGCCACCTCAGTGGTTCTGTGAATGCTCCCATTAGCAACTTCAAGTCACTACCACCTTGGGTAGCAGATCCAGAAAATCTCCCTAAATAAATCCTTGTGGACCTTTGTTTCTATGTATTTTACCATTTCATTAATCAATTGATTACATTAATCAATTAGGGGTAGGAGGATATATTCAAGAAGTTGTTATCCAAATCCACCAGGACGGTCAGTTTCAGTGTATCAAAATAAATAGTGTTCATTAAAAAAAAAACAACCAAAAAAACTCTACTCCCCCGGCTCGGCTCCTTTCCCCATGCCCAGTGACACTGCCCCTGGCAAGCCATTTTTAAATGCTTGTCTTCATTTAAACAGTAAATTGCAGTGGTTGACACATATATTTGAGCCCTGAGGTGCTATGTTTTACCACCTGGCAGTGTTAATGTTAGGGGGCATGCTGTGGCATTTCACCCCTCTCCTGCACCTTAGTCCCTGATCTTGAGCTAGCCAGTAAATTGAAGGCCTGTATAAAGTTGCAGAAAGCCAAATTTTCTAGATAAAAAACCCTTTAAATTCTTATTAAAGCAAGGCATGATTGGGTTGTCCTATTCCTTGTTCGCCTTTCTCTGGAAAGATTTTAGACCCTCAGGCCTGCTTTTTTGTAGACCTGGCTGTGGGCATGCTTGGGTGGACTTGGTATAGCGTTGACTGCATCTTATGTCCTTGTTAAGCCTGGCAAGTTGTGTAATAGAGCAGCATTTCCCAAGGAATGGCTCTCTCCAGCGGACGCTGTCAGTCTCTAGTCTTAGGACTAGTCTTAGGACAAGTGGCAGCTGGCCCTCCCTGTTCCCTGAGGGCACCTCTTCCCAAACGGCTCTTCTGCAAGCCTAGAGAACACAGGAACATGAACTATGCATACATATAAACAAGTATAGCATACTTGTTTACTTGCCCGGGACTCCACCTCTTGAGTCATGCCTACAGCCTGCCTTTTTGATGATTATGTTGGAGACAATTTTTACATATTTTGCTACCAGTCTATCTTTAAACCTCATTTTCTTCAGTTCTGTGGATTACTGTTATATCTTCCTTTCTCTCTTGGTCTATTGAAAACTAACAAAACTAAAACCTAAATTAATTAAACTAACTGGTCTATCTGCATGTACTCATACAGAAAGTTCTCCATCTAAAATGCAGTGTATCATAGTTAAACATTTATGACTTCTCCAATAAATACTTTAAAAAATGTTCAATATCATGAGTTATCAGGGAAACGTGAATCAAAATCACACCTCTCTCTTGGGCTGGGGATATAGCCTAGTGGCAAGAGTGCCTGCCTCAGATACACGAGGCCCTAGGTTCGATTCCCCAGCACCACATATACAGAAAACGGCCAGAAGTGGCGCTGTGGCTCAAGTGGCAGAGTGCTAGCCTTGAGCGGGAAGAAGCCAGGGACAGTGCTCAGGCCCTGAGTCCAAGGCCCAGGACTGGCCAAAAAAAAAAAAAAAATCACACCTCTCCCTAGTCAGAATGGCTCTTACCAAGGAAAGAAACAACATGCTGATGAGAATTCTGAGAGAAGGAACTATATGCTGTATTGGTAGGAATGTAAATTTGTCTAGCAGCTAAGGCAATCAGCATGGGCTATTCTCAAAAATCCAAAGATAGAACTACCATGTATGATCCAGCTATCCCCTGCCTAGGTACGTCCCCAAAGGAATCCAGTCAACATACAATAGAGATGCCTATACACACACATATATTGTGTTACTATTATCACCAAGTTACGGAGCCAACCTAGGTGCTATCAGTGGATGAATGGATGAAGAAAAATAGGCATACATACAAAATGGAATATTATTCAGTCATAAAATTATGAAGAAAAACAGATGAAACTTGAGATCATCATGTTAAGCGAAATAAGCCAAACTCAGGAAGATAATTCTGAGCTACTCAGTAGCTAGTCAGGAGGCTGAGATCTGAGGATTGCAGTTCAAAGCCAGCCTTGAGAGGAAAGTCCATGAATCACTCATCTCCATTTAACAAGCAGAAAACCAGAAGTGGAGTTGTGGCTCAAAGTGGTAGAGCATTAGCCTTGAGCAAAAAGAACTCAAGGACAGTGTCTGGGACCTGAGTTCAAGTTCCATGACTGACAAAAAAAAAAGCTAAATGCTACATATTTTCTTTAACATATGGAATCCAGTTTAAAAAATAAGACCATAGGGGCTGGGGATATAGCCTAGTGGCAAGAGTGCCTGCCTCGGATACACGAGGCCCTAGGTTTGATTCCCCAGCACCACATATACAGAAAACGGCCAGAAGCGGCGCTGTGGCTCAAGTGGCAGAGTGCCTTGAGCGGGAAGAAGCCAGGGACAGTGCTCAGGCCCTGAGTCCAAGGCCCAGGACTGGCCAAAAAAAAAAAAAGACCATAAAATTAGAAAATGTATTCTTTGGGGGGGGAGAGGGGCTTGAGGAAGGGGGATAAGAAAGGGTGACATGTATGCACATGACATGCATGTATGATAATGTCACAGTGAAACCTACTACATTGTAAAATGAATATGCAGTGAGTTTATAAAAAATCATCTAAACTTTCACATTCTAAACTCCAATCTTCTATTTAGTAGTGAGGAAGACTTTTCTATTATTTTAAAATATTTGGTATGTGAAAAAAAATTATGTCCTCAACACCTTGAGGGCGTAGCTTCACTGGATTCTTGCAATGTTTTTCCTTGGCTGGCTGGCACAGCGCTCAGCTTTGTCAGCAGAGGGCACTAGAGAGATTTCCGATAAGGAAGGACTTCTTTAATTAAGTTTCTAGTTTCTTTAGGGCCAGATCATCTGTTAATTAGTTAATTATTATGGATAGTAAACTTTCCAATTGTTGCATTATGTCTGACTCCTGAGTAGACCTTGACTGATAAAGTACAAATTTATTTATTGAGGTGCTACTGAGATTCAAATTCTGAGCCTCATACTTGCGCTCAGCTTCCTTTCTTGGCTTGCTTACTTACCTTAGATTCCACCTCTTGAGTTATGCCTATAGCTTGCCTTTTAAAAAATAATTATGTTAGAGACAGTCTTACATACTTTGCTACCTGGTTGGTCAGTCCTTTGAATCTTAGCCTCCTATATACTGAGGATTACAGGTATGAGCCACCAGACTATGACTTTTTAAGACATATGAATTGGATTCTGCCTTTCCTCCTTGCTTAAGACTATTTTATGTTTTTCATTCCACTTATAAAGAAAATTCCTTCATTTCCCATGTTTTGAGTCCCTGACCATGTGTTCCTTCCTTACCTCTTGGCCTCATCTCATTTCCTCCTACCATGCTTTCCTCCTACCGTGGGGTTTTGACAGGTGCCATTCCTCTGTCTGAAGTCATCTTCCATCACCTTTCCACTGGAAGTCCATGCTCAGGCCTCAGTATAGTCATCTTATCCTCAGGAAAGCTTTCTCTACCTTCTAATCATTTTCAGAGCCTGGCCAAAAACTCCTTCGCATCGTTTTTCATGGCTGTAATTCCATATGCAATTTTGGAATTACAGACTGTAAGCTCTTTGAGGATAAGGGTCTTTGGTATACTGGCTCCCTGTGTAACCCCAGTGTCCAGCCCTTGATTTTAATGCTCCTTTCTTGCTTTTTACAGTTCTCTTGGTCTTACAATGTCCCTGACTATGCTCCAGTTTGCCACAAGGTGGCAGGCTAAGACACACAGCTACTGGATTTCCCTTGAGAAAGAAATAGGCCTCTTTTTGTGGTAATGCCTTTGAGCAAGAAAGAGGATCCCTTTGAAGTGAAGTCCCGTGTTAAAGATTTCTCTGAAAATGGCCTCTGTAGCCTTCACTTCTTCACTGACTCTGAGGAATGATTGAGAATACTAATAGACTCCCAGGATTCTGAGGGGACATTGCATGATTTAGTGAGTGTAAAAGAATCTTGAGGTATGATTTACCTGGGGGAGTATTTATAGATCCTAGCTTTGGACTTAGTTTTGCATTAACTGCAAATTCTAAGGTCTAGAGCAAGGGGCCAAGAAACCATGGGACAAAATCTGGCTCCCTGCCTCCTTTTCTAAGTGAAGTTTACTTGGAATATAGCCTTACTCATTTGTTGATTTCCTTGAGCAGTTGTGACACAGACTTATACTGTCTGCAAAGCTAAAACTATTTACCATGTGATCTTATACAGACCAAGTATGGGGATGTCTTGTTTAGATACATGCACATATATTAGAAACCTTAGTATCTGGTTAGCATTGAGCTACTGCGTATAAATGATCTGATCGTTTTTGGGGTGGGGTGGGGGAGGGGATATAATTTTTTCTTCTGTAAAGCAAACCATCTTTTGAGATTTCTTAGAAATTCAAATACAAATCAGAATTCTATGTGTCAATTCATTTCCGGAATTACATATTTCAGTGTGTTGTCTCTTTGCATGTTTTGAGTAGGAAAAAGGGACAAATGATTGAATTTCTTGTATTCTCTTAGCATGCTTCCCCATAGCAGAAATGTTTAATTAATCACTTCTTTTGTCACAATACTAATCAAAGGCCCTGTGGCTATTTACCTTTCCTTCAGGAAATTTTCCTGGTGTAGACAGAGTGCTTAACTAATGAGTTTTTAAGTGCTTAGACATTACCAGGTCACCACCATGTTAATTGGTTTTCATAGTTAAACACACTTCATATAGATCCTCTCCTTGCCAAACCTTCTGGGGAAAGATAATAGCTATTTCATATAGTTTTTTAGGGTTCTTACGTTTACAAAATCAGGACAATCACAATCACACATTATTTTTGAGCATACATAGAAGGTTTAGTTTCGGTTAGTTTGGGCAGATGATTTCTGGGGCATTGTGGGAGGTCTATTTCTGGTAAGGGCTGCTGGGAGAGAGGCTCCCACCTCATGAGTATTGGTGAAGAACAAAGTTACCTGCTTCTCAACAGTATTTTTCTCTTTATATTTTGGGTTAATTGTGTAATAGGATCTTTTACCTACCTAGGAAGGGAACTTGGCATGGAAAAATATTGAAAGTATATGCTCAGTCTTATCTTCTCCTCCAGATTATTGTGATGAAATTTAGTCTAAGAATATTATGTTGTAGCCAGTGGTACATGCCTGTAATTCTAGCACTCTGAAGGCTAAGGAAGGAGGATGGTGAGTCTAAGGCCAGCTTGTGTTACATAGATCTTGTCTCAAAAAAATCACATTATTTCCCAAATAGTCATTTCTTTGGTGTATTTACAACCTGTAGCTATTGTAACTATTAAAGGGAATTTCAGTGTTTTTTTTGCCAGTCATGGAACTTGAACTCAGGGCCTGAGAACTCAAGGCTAATACTCTACCACTTGAGCCACAGCACCACTTCTGGCTTTTTCTAAATATGTGGTGCTGAGGAATGGAACCCACGGCTTCGTGTATGCAAGGCAAGCACTCTACCACTAGGCTATTCCCAGCCCAATTTCAGTGCTTAATGTCAAGTCTTTTCTCCTCCAGAGTAGTTAATATTGATTTGTGCTTCAGTTCCTCAATGTCTCCAGGCACTTTTAAAGATGAAGATACATATATTATACACTTTATGTATAGACACATGTATGACAATATCTTTATAAAAACATAGGCATGGAACTTTTGGACAGGGATTTTTTTTTTGGCCAGTCCTGGGGCTTGGACTCAGAGCCTGAGCACTATCCCTGGCTTCTTTTTGCTCAAGGCTAATGCTCTACCACCCGAGACATAGCACCACTTTCGGCTTTTTCTGTTTATGTGGTGCTGAGGAATCAAACCCAGGACTTCATGCATGCAACGCAAGCACTCTACCACTGAGCCATGTTCCCAGCCCCTTTGGTTCAGGTATTTTCATGAAAACATTCACTGTAAAAATAGTGTGGGCGAATATTTTTCAAACTATGAAATGATGACTCATACCAATATTAACATGAACAGTGTGAAGATTTTATTTAAACTCATTAGTTAATGAAGGAAACAGTAAGATGTCATCCTTGATCCAAAAGAAAATCAGAAGAACCATATATTACAAGGACAAATGCTAGTAGGAATGTACAAACAGATGTTGATCTATGAAGCAATACTCAATTATATTCCAGCAGATGCAATTACTTTGCATTTTTATAGGTAAGAATTTACTTCCAAGTTTCTGTAATTTTCAGAGTTGAAAAATAGGTCAAAGGCATTGAAAAGATGATGTGTATGTTTAGCAGGCCCTATAATCTTTTTGCTTCAATGTCTTTAACAACATTTTTCTCTACAATAATGTTAGTGTTTAGTATGCCTGGTATAGTTACAAGCACATTATATATCTTAATTCAGTAAGCCTCTACCAAATTATCTTTATTTTCGAAATGAAAAATAAGAGCATTGAGGTTTTAAATTGCTGATGGTAGAACGAAGGAGACAGAATTGGAAAATAATATGCATATTCTCCTATAGTTTTCAAATTATACAACATGTTTATAGGTGAAGAGTACTATTAGAATGAATGTGATTTTTGTTATTAGCTTATAGGATATCCATAACTTGTGTTAAGAGGAACAGAAGGGAAGATGAAGAGTAATGTACATAGAATTAGTGAAGAGTAATGTACATAGAATTATTGTAT
The DNA here is from genome assembly GCF_023159225.1 of Perognathus longimembris pacificus. Taxonomy (NCBI): domain Eukaryota; kingdom Metazoa; phylum Chordata; class Mammalia; order Rodentia; family Heteromyidae; genus Perognathus; species Perognathus longimembris. Next base: position 135,210,772 of record NC_063161.1, read on the forward strand.
TTCTATAAAGACAAATTAACCTAGAGCAACAGCAGCATTCATTCATTGCTGGCAGAAATAGAAGACACTACAGCCGCTTGGAAGAGAGCTGAGTTTCTTGCAGAACTTAATATACTCTTACTGCTTAACACAGAAAGCATATTTCTTGATATTTACCCAAATGAACTGAAAGATTAAGTAGCCCAACAACTTATATATAATTTTCTTTTCTTTTAAAATTGGTCATGGGGCTTGAATTCAGGGCCTGGGTGCTGTCCCTGAGCTTTTTCACTCCAGGTTAGGGCTCTACCACATTTAGCCAAAGTGCCACTCACAGTTTTCTGATGGTTAATTGGAGATAAGAGTCTCATAGTCACTTTCATACCCAGGCTGGCTTTGAACCATGATCCTCAGATCTCAGCCTCCTGAGCAGCTAGGATTACAGGTGTGAGCCACCAGTTGCCTGGCGGTTGCATATAGTTTTCTGTAGCAGCTTTATCCATAGTTACCAAAATTTGGTCGCTATCAAGATTCCCATTGATGGGTGAACAGATAAGCAGTGGTTAATCTGAATATTGGAGTATTATTCAGTGTTAATAAGAAACGAGCTCTCAAGCCATAAAAAGACACGTGGGGACATGTTTAAGTTTTTATTTTATTTATTTATTTATTTAGGTCAGTCCTGGGGCTTGGACTCAGGGCCTGAGCACTGTCCCTGGTTTCTTTTTGCTCAAGGCTAGCACTCTGCCACTTGAGCCACAGCACCACTTCTGGCTGTTTTCTGTATATGTGGTGCTGGGGAATTGAACCCGGGGCCTCCTGTATATGAGGTAAGCACTCTTGCCACTAGGCCATATCCCCAGCCCATGTTTAAGTTTTTAAAAATCCAATCTGAAGAGGGTATAAACAGTATAATTCCAACTATATGGCATTCTGGAAAAGGAAAATGATGGAAACGGTGAAAAAAAATGTAGCTGCCAGGGCTTAGTAGGGAGAAAAGGAGACAGGGAAAAGGAGGAAAATAGTGTGTTATTTGTACATTTGGATTAGATGGAGGATATATTGTTTTAGTAGTACAGAGAAACCATAGCCATTAGGATTTATACACGTACACATCCATATACCTATTATGAGGGATTGGCTCATGAGGGTACAGAATACTAGATTGTGCTATCTGTAAACTGGAATCCAGGAAAGGTAATTTTATGGTTCTAGGCCAAAGGGTTGAGGATCAGGGAAGCCAATGATGGAAGTCCCACACAGAGTCAAAGTCTTCAAATGTGAGTCACCCAAAACCTGAGTATCAGGAACATTGGTGTTTGAAGGCAGGAGAAAATGATGTTTCAGTTCAAGGACAGAGAGATGGGGTGGTGGAAGGGAGAGAGATCTGAGAATTGCGGTTCAAAGCCACTCCAGCAGGAGGCTGAGGTCTAAGGATTGTGGTTCAAAGCCAGCCTGGGCAGGAAAGTCTGTGAGACTCTTATCTCTAATTAACTACTCAGGAATAACTGGAAGTGGCACTGTGGCTCAAAGTGGTAGAGCAGTAGTCTTGAGCACAGAGAGGCTCAGGGACAGTGTCCAGACCCTGAGTTCAAGCCCCAGGACAGGCAAAAAGAAAAAAAAAAGTTATTTTCTTGCATCAGTGCCAGTGCAAAGAAAAATGGAGATGTAACATGTATTTTGGGTGGCTTTTATTTCCCTTCCTGTAACTTTTGTTTCTTATTGTCTGCATTTATCAGATATGAATAATGTTATTTACTGACAGTGAGAGACTGAGATGAGTATGCATAAAGATTTAGAAATGCTTTATCAATGGCAACCTTTAGTTACACGTTTATATCTAGTTTTATTGGCTCTTCATTTGTTCATTCATGTGGACCCTGTACTCTCATTCTGATGAACCATCATTTTTTCAGGAAGCTCAACATAGGGAAAGCCGATGCCTTTTAAATCCTGAATTGAGTGGGTTACATTCAAATCAAGGGTAAACTCAGAAATTACTTTGGGATCCACAGAGAAATCCTTGCATTCATAAGAATACTTAGAATATACATTCTAAACGTGGTTTAAATTGAGACTCAATTAGAAAGCTGGAAAACTCTAAGAAGACAAAGGATGAACCTGAAAGGAAATTGAAAAGAAGTCATAGTACTTCCATGGTTTAGAGTGTTTTAGAATATGACACATAACACTTTTTTTTGTGTGTGTGTGCAGGTCCTGGGGCTTGAACTTAGGGCCTGGGCTCTTCCCTAAGCTTTTTCACTCAAGGTTGGCACTCTAACATTTGAACTACTGCTCCATGTCCATACAAAACTCTTTTACTATGCTTGTGCTTGGTTTTCTCATTTTCCTTCTGTGCAAGCACACATTTCCCCATGGAGGTCTGTGAACTGGCAGGGCTCTAATTCCACTCAGCTGGTACTTCAGGGTGGTTGTGGCTATATGACAGTTCTCCCCACAATGATCCTGACCACTCCATTCTGCCTTCTCGCTAAGTGAGCTGGCCACAGTCATCTTTTAAAGGTAAATAATCTAATCACCCCTCCTTAGTGGTTTCTCAAAGCAAAACCAAAATTTCTTGGCTTGGCTTATTAGGCCTTGGCTGGCATGCTCTCTTCCTGCCTCTTTATCTTAGTTTTGGGCCTTCCCGCCCCCTTCAAAAACAGAGGCCCTGTTTTAGTTTCTCAGATTGGAATATCCTCACACTGGCCGTCAAAGTTGGCTACAGTTGTTGGCTACAGCTTTGTTGTCAGAGAACCATGTTTGTGTTTTTCCCCCTATCACTTATGCATGTTTTTGATCATCACTTCATTAATGTGATTGTGTGTCAAAGTGTACATTTTCCACCCAGGTTAGGCATTATGCAACATATGTATAGACCATTGTCCGAAAGTCAGGATAATGTCTATCTTTACAAAACCACAGTAGAGTCATGACCAACACAAGTTAGAGATTTATCTAGCCAAGTTTTTATGAGTCACAGGAATCTTCAGATTAAAGACCCAAAGACCCAAAGACCTAGGAAAATATTCATGTTTATGCTTAGGTCTGATGAAGACTGGGCAGCAGTGTAGAAATGTGATTAGAAGAAAAGGGATGCCTTAATGTAATAGACCAAAGTGGGGAATGAAGCAGTTGCAGGCCTGTGGCCGAGGCTCTGTTCTACAGAACTCTTTTCCATGGGTCTTTGTTTCAGAATCCAGGATGAGGGTGCATCCCATTTAGGACACACTGTTCTTGAGGTTGAAATAAAACAAAAAACCAAACCAAAACAAAAGCAACTGCAGACCTCTGAGATTAGCTCCCTCTGTGAGCATGCTATCATTTCTGCCATATTCATTGGCCACTCATGACCATAGCCAAAGCTGACAATGGACAGGGAGATATTCTCTATCTGCAGGATGCAGGGCAAACCATAAGGATGTGTTGTCTCTCTTGCACGGAAGAACATATATATTTGTAAACACTATGAGCTACGACACAGTTGATGAATATTTTACTATCAATTCCAGTCCTGCAGAAACTCATGACATTGGCCTTGCTTTCTTTGCTATTGTAGGTCTGAGTTCTCGACTTGTTTCCCCCCCTATGTTGGTCTCACATTAAAGACTGCAAGCTGGTAACTTAGGAAGTAGGTTTTCAAAGCTGCAACTGAGTTTGAGGACTGTCGGTAGTAATTGATTCTCCTTTGATCTAATAGTTCATTTTTTTTTTCAAATTTGAGGATGTTTATTTTTTAGAAAAAGTGCTTAGTGAAGAAAAGGCATTTAATCTAGATTTTTTAACCTTTTTAAAATTTTTATTAGTATATACTTGTGTATATTCTACAAAGTGAGGGGATTGATTGTGATATATCCATTCATACATACTTTGATCATAGTCACTCCTTTTATTTTGATTTCCTATCTCCTCCCCCAAACTACCCTTTTAAGCTTTCTTGCAGTTAAAAAATGAGTTATATTATGAATTTTTATATGTGTGTACAATGTATTTTGATTATATTCTTCCAACATTCGTTTTACTCCTTCCCACATGCTGCTGGTTCCTCTCCAATAGTACCTTCCCCTACATCAATTTTTATAGTATTGGGGTTTGAACTCATGCTTGCTAGGCAGGCAATCTACCACCTGAACCATGCTCCCAGCCTTGGCAAAAATGTAGCCCAGGCTAGTTTCAAACTAGCTCCTGCCTCATCTCCTTTGCTCTGTTAATTACTGATATATGCCCCCACAGCCAGCCAGGTTCCTTCTTTGTTCATGTATTTTTTTCCCTTTAGATGCTGCATGTGAAAGAAAATGTATTATTTGTCTTTCTGAATCTGGCTTATATCAGTTTTAACATCATAGCCTCCAATTCCAATCAATTTCTTCTTACAAGTGATGTAATTTTATTTTTTATGGTTGAATAATACTCCACAGTAACTGTTTACCACATTAAAAAAAACCCCATTCTTCTGTTGGTGGGCACGTAAGCCAATTCTATGACATAGCTATTGCGGATAGTTCTGAAATAAATATGAACATGTAAGAATCTCTTATTGGATGCTGACTTAACATTGCTTTAGGAATATGCACACGTGGTATAGCTGGATCATACAAAAGTTGTATTTTTAGTTTTTATGAGGACCGACCATACTGATTTCTACAGTGGGTGCATTATTTTACGTCTCCAGCAGCAGTGTATGTTGCTTCTTACCCGAATTTTGTGGAGGGTCGCCATTGTGGTTGGGATGAAGCAAATGTTTGGAGCTGCATTTCCTTTATGGATAAAGATCTCAAACATTTCTTCATGTATTTATTGGTCATGTGTACTTCTTTTGGAAACTATTTAATTCATTTGTCCTTTTATTGATTGGATTATTTACTTTTTGGCAGTATTAGAGGTTGAACTCGGGTTCATGCTTGCTTGGTGAGTGCTCTATTACAGAGCAAAGCCCTCCACAACCCTTTTGTCTTTAGGACCTTTTGGAATGGGGTCTTACCTTTGTGTCTAGGCTGGCCTGGACCTTCTAACTCTTCCTGTCTAGCTGGGATGACAGCATGTACCACTGGGCTCAGCTATTGGTTGAGATAACTTTTTCCTAGGCTACCCTTGAACTGTGATCCTACTGATCATTGCTTTTCAAACAACCAGGATTGCTAGTGTGAGCTACTGCATCTGGCTAGATTATTTATTTTTTTGGTGTTTAACGTTTTGGTCCTCTATATAATCTTTGGTGCCAGTACTGGAACTTGAACTCAAAGCCAGTTTCTTAGATTTTTGCTTAAGGCTGGCACTCTATCACATAAACCACAGCTCCACTTCTAGTTTTTTTTTTTTTTTTGCTGGTTAATTGGGGATTTTTCTGCCTGGGCTGGCTTTGAACTATGATCCTCAGATCTTAGGCTCCTAAGTAGCTAGGATTACAGGTGTGAGCAAGTAGTGTTTGGCTCTTTATATATTCTTGATAGTAGCCTAAAATTTTCCACCATTCTGTTGTCTGTCTCTTTGATGTGATGCAAACCCATCTGTCCATTCTTGCTGTTATTCTTGCATTTGTGATACTGTTCAGAAAGTCATTCTTTATGAATGCTTTTTTTTGGTGCTGGTCCTAAGGGTTGAACTCTAGGCCTAATTGCTATCCCTGAGCTTCTTTTGCTTAAGGCAAGCACTCTACCACTTGAGCCACAGCACCACTTCTGGCTTTTTTGAGTAGTTAGAAATAAGAGTCTCATGGAGTTTCCTGCCTGGGCTGCCTTTGAACTGCATTCCTCAGATCTCAGCCTCCTGAATAGCTAGCATTACAGGTGCCCAGCTCGCAATGCTTATATCTTAGTGCTTTCCTTCTGTTTTCTGTAGTATTTTCAAAGTTTTAGGTTTTAGGGTATTTAATCCATTCCTAGTTGGTTTTTGTATACAACAAAAGACAAAAATCTTGTTTCAGTCTTCTACATGTGGATATCTGCTTTTCCAAGTATCCTTTATCTAAGGGACTGTCTTTTCTGTAGTGCTGTTTTTTTGACACTTTTGTCAGGAATCAGAGGGCTGTAGCTAAAAGAACTTATCTTCTTTTCTTCCACTAATCTATGTGTTTTGGGACTACTGTCATGCTGTGTCATGGCTTCTGTAGTATAATTTAAAGACAGCGATTGCCATATGTGTAGCATTGCCTTTGGCTAGAGTAGCTTCAGGTTTTTTTTTTTCCTTTTGTTTGGTGCATCTATGAAAATCTTTGAAAACATTTTTCTGTTTGTGGCAAGAATGTTACACTGATTTTGTAGATCCCTATCAGTAATACAGCCATTTTCAAGTATTACTTTTTGTTGATCCATGAACAAAGCAATTTTTCCATTTTCTAATATCTTCTGCAATTTCTTCTTTTAGTTTGTCATTGTTTTCATTGTAAAACGTCTTTTACTTATTTACTTTATTCCCAAGTATTATTTTCAAGCTATTGAAAATGGGATTGTTTTCCTGATTTTTTTCTCAGCATATTTGTTATTAGTAAACAGAAAAGTTACTGATTTTTATATGATGATTTTGTATGCTGTTACTCTGCTGGAAGTGTTTATCAGTGCTAACAGCTTTCTGGGAGTCTTTATGGTATTTTAAGTATAGGATTTTATTATCTGCAAATAGGAATGATAAAGATATAACATGTATCCCTTTTATATCTTTCTCTTGTCTTATTGCTCTAAGAATGCAAGAATTGACACCTTTGTCTTATTCTTTTATTTTGGTAGTGATCCTGGGCTTGAATTCATGGCTTGGGTGCTGTCCCTGAGACTTTGTTTTGCTCAAGACTACCAATCTAACCCCATGAGCCAAAGCTCTACTTCCAGCTTTTTGGTGATTAATTGAAGATAAGAGTCTCACAGACTTTCCTGGCTTTGAACTGATATCCGTAGATCTCAACCTTCTGAATAGTAGGATTATAGGTGTGAGCCGCCAGTGGCTGGCTCATTTTCTCTTCTTAAAAGGTAGCTCAAGACAGACTTTATATAAATATAACAATCTATTGTTGATAGTGCATTTCTTCCCTCTGAAAACGTGTATAAGTATTTTTCATAACCCAAACTATCTTCCCATTAAAGGACAATTTCTAGGGGGAGTCAGGGAAACTTTATTAGTTTAAAACTATATGTATTTGATCCACTCCCATTTTCTTACACTGATACATAGTGAATGCCCTAAAAAATGTGCCTGGGATTCGCTTTGGGAGATCACACTGAGGAAGAACAAGACAGGAGACAGTCTGAAACTGAAGCACAAAGGGAGAGGTTCCCTGATAAGCCATCCAAGTGACAGTACCTCTGAGATAGAAAGCAAACCCAACAAAACCCTGCTATGGGCCAAAATGGGCTCCTAGCATTGACGAGGGCAGGTGGGGGCAGATGGTGACAGAACAGGCTGGTAAGGCAGGTGTCTGTGTCCAGATGTGTTCACCCTCTCACTCCTCATCCTTCTGAAGAACCAGACTGGGAGAAAGAAAACTTCTTGTCTTTGAGTCTAAACAGGAAATGTGCGATAAGACGGTGAGCTGCCTCAAGCTACAGATTATGAAATGGTATGTCATTTAAGTGCGTTAACTGTTAAAGACCAGCCACGATCAGTCATATGTTTCCTTGTATTTAAAGAAGATGTCATTCCTCACTATCAGCATGGTCCTTAGGAGCTTGGACTGAGCACTGTCCCTGGCTTCTTTTTGCTCAAGGCTAGCTACTCTGCCACTTGAGCCACAGCGCCACTTCTGGCCTTTTCTATATATGTGGTGCTGAGGATTTGAACCCAGGGCTTCATGTATGGGAGGCAAGCACTCTTACCTCTAGGCCATATTCCCAGCCCCGGCAGCATGTCCATTTCTTCTCTCCATCTTCCTTGTTTTCCGTGCCTGGTGGCAGTGAGGAGTTGGGTGGAAGTTCTGAAACACGGTGACCCTGAAAAACCTTCACAACCATTAACCCCCACTCCCTTCAGACATGCCTCTACTAATACTTCATCTGATGTTTTCCTGAGATTCATCAGCCTCTGGCAATAATTAGATAGGTGATAATTATACCATACTTATTTCCATACTGCTCAAGAGCATGAGTTATTAAAGGATCTATCTAGTTTTTCCTTTTAATCATTGTAGGTAGGTTTCAAGAGGGCCAGCGATAGTGTAAACAGTTAAGATGAGATTTCATCTATAATATACTCTATTCACTTTTTTCCCCTACAATATCCCATTTGCTAGAAGACTTTTTTTTTATCTGGAAGTTTCATGAGCTAGTAAGTGGACATGGATGTCATCTATCCAGTTAACAACTTAAGATTTTTTTTCAGGAGCTTGCAACTCAAGCCCTTTAATCTTAGTATCTCAGGCTTTTAGTGTGACAAGTCTTCTGCACTTGTCTTCTGTTTAAAATCTAGCAAATATAAATTTACAGAGCTGTCTTTCAGACATATTCAATGGCAATTTCAAATACTACACAGTATGTTGTAAGAACATGATTTATTGATTTTAATAAAGAGCATTAAATAAATAAGCCTGACAGGCTTCAGCATTATCAGGAAATGCTGGGTTACAAAATATGTTCTCAACAACTGTGATTGTGAAGAGAATCAGTTTCTACTGTTTTATTAACAGCACATAAGCCTTTTCAGTCTCTCTGGCTTCAGGGAGATTATTCTGGAATGGTAAGTCTTGGGAAATTTATCTCTTTTATCATCTGTCTGAACTAGAAAGCGATTTATTTCTTGTGATATGGTGGTTGCCACATAGTGGTAGGCTAGAGTCAGTTTGCTCCAGCTTGTGAGGACTGTTTTCAAGAATTCTTCAAGGTGGTAATAAACATAGCTACTAAAAATAAATAGAATTCCAATAGGTTACATTACAAGTAGAGGTAATAAGTACTTGAAATTTACTATCACCTTGTGGCTTCAGTACATTTTGCTATCACCTACATTTGTGAGAGTCTTGAATCTTTTCTCTTTGTGTGCTGGAAAGGATCAGTAATGGTACTCTGCTGAGCATCCTTTGCAATTCTGCTTACAGATTCTCTGTGTTCAAGGATGTCTCCTTGATAGCTTGAAATCAGCCCTTGTGGAAGCATTTATACCTCAGAAATTGGAAAATGTTCAAGTCAGAGCTGAACCACTAAAAGAGCCTATTGTTAAACATTTTCTAGACCATCAGAGGATGTCATATTCCTGCATTCTTTTTTTTTTTTTTTGCCAGTCCTGGGGCTTGGACTCAGGGCCTGAGCACTGTCCCTGGCTTCTCTTTTGCTCAAGGCTAGCACTCTGCCACTTGAGCCACAGCACCACTTCTGGCCATTTTCTGTATATGTGGTGCTGGGGAATTGAACCCAGGGCCTCATGTACACGAGGCAAGCGCTCTTGCCACTAGGCCATATCCCCAGCCCATATTCCTGCATTCTTCCCGACCCTCCAAAACTTGCCTTATCACTGGACCTTTTGAGCTCTAGATCTAAATTACTTATATTTTCTATAACGCAACAGCAAGATACAGACATGTATTTCTTTAGCCTTCATGACCTACAGTGGGAAATAGATTTTTTTTCTCTTTTTCTGCCTTTTGCAGAACCTTTGGTGACGAAGCTGATGCTCAGAGGAATTGTGGAGCAGAAGGAGCAAGATGGGGGAAGGGAAGACAAATGACTTGTTTTTTCAATACAGCTGCTGTGGCTATTGTCTTTAATTACACTCCTGCTGGATTGATAAGGAAATTGGCTTCTTATAGCTAGAAGGAACTGTCATACTACAAAGCCCTAATATTTCTTTTCAGATATAAACAATGTCTTGTGTGCTAAGCAACATAGATGTAAATTATTTTGACAGTTGTCATTAGCTATGTTTCCCATAGGTCTAGGGCTTTACTTTTCTTCAAGCTATATGACCTCCTCTTGGAAGTTTATCTACTGCTTTAGTGAAGCAGGAGAATTTAGTAGTTTGAATGTAGATGTATGGTTCTAGCTTTCCAGTATATTCTTATTTATATGCCTTTTTTCTTAGTATTTAAAAATATCCAGTCATCTTGAAAATACAATTAGTAACTAGGGCTCAGTGTAGTGACTTTCCCTTTTGGAGGCTCTAGGCTGGAATCCTTTGTTTCATCTTCAGGCTACCTGCCTTCATTTGTTTATGGCTTCATTCTCTATCAAGTGTATCTCTCCAATCTGTTTCCATTATAACACTTTTTTGGACTCTGATACTCTTTCTTCCCTCTTTCCCTTGTGATTTCCATCCCTCCTCCCAAACCCAGCCCCAGAAGTTATTCCAGGATTGTCTTTAATCATACCCACACCATCCCTTTTGCTAAATAGAGCATTTGTTTATCTAAGCTAGACAGTTTTAAGGAAGAGGGAGTGACCTGGGCTGAATGAAAAGTCAAGAAGAGTCCTCAGAGGAGGAGAGCCAGGAGACCTTTACTGACTCAGCACAAGGACTCTCATTTGCCTAATGTAAATGAAAGTTGAGAAGTGGAGGTGAGAATGGAAGAGGAGGAAATAAAAAACTTCAAAGAAACTTCAAGAAATGAGGTAGTTGTTAGATGGGGATGTAGGATCAAGAAAGAATAATCCTTCCCTCCCACCTTCCCTTTCTCTTTCCTTCCTCCCTCCCTTCCTTCCTCATTAGACATTATTCTAATAACAGTAGTCATTAGAGCATGGTAATGCCCAAGTGGAAAAAGACAAACTGATGACAAAGGAGAGAGAGAGGAGGATTCTTTGGGAAAATTGAGAGGAATCCAGGGCCCAAGTGGAGTAACTAACGTTTAGTAGGTGTTGGAACCTCACATCGTTGCAATGGGAGGGAGAACAGACTATAGCTGTACCAGGTAGCTTTGGATTTGGCCATAAATAGTGGGAAAGCCTAGGAAAGTGGTTTAAACAAGAATAGGGTTTGTTTTTCTCCTATCACAATAAGCCTAGAAGGAGGTATCCATGGCAGGAGTACTACCTCTCAATGCCTTCTGTCTTCTTCCTTGGTTAGTTGTGATTCCTTTCCTTACTGTTGCAAGATGCTGGCTGTAGCCCTAGTCTTTTGAGTTTGCCTTTTGCTAGAAAGGATGGGAGAGTAAGGAGCAAAGGACAAATGTTAAATGGAGCACACCTCCTGTGCCTTTTTTTTTTTTTTTAAAGTTTTCTCAAAAATGTCACTCAGTTGTCTCTGCTTCTGTCTTATTGGGCTGGTTACAGGACAATCACTTTTTTTTTTTTTTTTTGGCCAGTCCTGGGCCTTAAACTCAGGGCCTGAGCACTGTCTCTGGCTTCTTTTTGCTCAAGGCTAGCACTCTGCCACTTGAGCCACAGCACCACTTCTGGCCGTTTTCTATATATGTCATGCTGGGGAATTGAACCCAGGGCTTCATGTATACAAGGCGAGCACTCTTGTCACTAGGCCATATTCCCAGCCCCTTGTAGGACAATCTCTAAGGAGCCTGTAGGCTTGAAAGAAGAAAAGAATGGTTAATTGGAAGGCAGTTAGCAGACAGCATTGCTGTAATGATTGCTAGTCAGAGAATTTTTGTAAGGAAGTGATCAAGAGGCTTTCATTTGAGATCACCTTTTCCCAGCAGGTTGGGGCTTTAAAGAGAAAGGTAATTTCTTTTTAAAGAACTTTGATGATTAACATTCTAAAACCTTCACAGAAACCATTGTAACATTTAGCTTATACATTAAAGATTTTCTCTTATGTCTCAGAATTTCCTCTCTGATATCTCAGAATTTCCTCTCTGATATGATTTAGTCCCATCTCCATTTGTTCAATCTTCAGGAGAGTAAGAAAGCCAGTCAGCAGTCATATATTATCTGGATTCTTGAGAAATAGTATGAACTAACAATCCTCCAGTGAATTAGTGGAGAAAGGTATTAGGAGATGAAGGATAGCTGTAATTCTGTTGAATTTTCTTGAGACAATTAGAAACATGAGTGAAGACTACCCCAACACTGGTGGCTCATGCCTGTAACCCTAGTTACTCAGGAGGCTGAGATCTGAGGATCATCCAATCTAGCCAGGGTAGGAAAGTCCTTAAGACTCTTATTTCCAATTAACCACCAAAAAGCTGGAAGTGGAGCTGTGGCTCAAGTGGTAGAGTGCTAGCCTTAAGCAGAAAAGCTGAAGGACAGCTCCAGGCCCTGAGTTTAAGTCCCAGGATTGTTACACACACACACACACACACACACACACACACACACACACACAGAGAAAGAGAGAGAGAGAGAGAGAGAGAGAGAAGGAAAAGGAAAAGGAAAAGGAAAAAAGGAAAAAGAATGAGGGCCAGTGTATACCACTTTTATTGGGAAAGAACTGGTTGATGAATTTTTATACAAATGGAGGGGGTGTTATGTATGTTTTGTATTGATGATTATGGGAATTTGGACACATATAAAACATTCTTAATTCTTTAAAGGACTGAAGAAAGAGGATTGCAAGGCCAAAGGAAGTGTTTTGGCACCGTTGAAGTGTCATTCACAGGAGGAAAGAGCTGAGAGCAAGGGGCTTTAGTGAACGTCTCTCCCTGTGCTTGAATTAACTGAGGTTGCCATGTGTCAGTCTCTTCTGACAGTTGGTGTTTTTCTGGGTTAGTGATTTTATCTCCTGTGTGTGTGCATTGGCAGAATGAAGGCTAATATCAGGCAGACATTATAAAAGGTTTGAAACATTTTAAAATGTCATCTTCTGGTGAAATTTTCAAGAATGCCTTAAAAGGTAGAACAAATGTCCTTTGAAACTCTGTTTTTCTTTTTCTCTCTTTTTTTTCTTTGTCACATGCTGTTCTTGGCCCATCTTCCAAGCTAGGAAATGACTATTCTCTTCTTCTCTCACTACAAGCTTCATTTTCAGAACTCTTTAAAATGTTATAATTCCACAAGCTCCCCAAATCCTTCTGGGTCATATTTACTACTCCCTCTCATCTTCCAAAACATATGTGTGCCCAATGCTGGCACAGTGCTGGTTACATTGGTTAATAGAAACACCTGTTGTTTGAGCACACACATCCTCACACATGCATGCACACACATGTATGCATGTACATACCCATAGTTAGGTATGAATAGATCAACATCTGGAGATTCTTAGAACATGAATGCTACCACTGAGCTTTCTAACTTAAGGCTAATGCTCTACAACTTGAGCCATAGCTTTACTTCTGGCTTTTGATTGGCTAATTGAAGACGAGAGTCTCATGGACTTTCTTGCCTGGGCTGGCTTTGATGTGTGATCTTCAGATCTCAGCCTCCTGAGTAGCTAGGATTACAGGAGTGAGCCATTGTCATCTGGCAACTTTTTCTTTTTCCCTCCCTCCCTCCCTCCCTCCCTCCCTCCCTCCCTCCCTCCCTCCCTCCCTCCCTCCCTCCCTCCCTCCCTCCCTCCCTCCTTCTTTCTTCTTCCCTCCCTTCCTCCCTTCTCCCCTTCCCTTCTCCTTCCTTCCCTTCTCCCTTCTCCTTCCTTCCCTTCTCCCTTCCTTCCTTCCTTCCTTCCTTCCTTCCTTCCTTCCTTGCTTCCTTCCTTCCTTCCTTCCTTCCTTCCTTCCTTCCTTCCTTCCTTCCTTCCTTCCTTCCTTTCTTTCTTTCTCTCTTTCTTTCTTTTCCTTCCTTCAACACAGTCTCTTAATGAAGCCTAGGCTGTTCTTAAATATGTGATCCTCTGGTTTCAGCCTCCTAGGAGCTGGGATTAGAGTACTACCACACCCAGTTAGATGCTTTGAATTTTGATTGCTTTGAAAATAGAAACCGAAATATTTGGATACTTGGAAATACATGAAGATTTTATTGTGGTTTGAATATGTCCCTTGAAATTCATGTATTCGGAACTTAATCCCCAATGCAACAATGTTGAGAGATTGAACCTTAAAAAGGTAGTTAGGTCATAAGCTCTGCCCTTGGGAATGGACTAAAGTCATTATTTTTAAATGAAAGTGAGATTGGCTGGGCACTAGTGGCTCATGCCTGTAATCCTAGTGATTTAGGAGGCTGAGATTTGAGGATGGAGGTTCGAAGCCAGCCAAGGCAGAAAAGTCCCCATGAGACTCTTAACTCTGATTAACCACTTCAAAACCAGAAATGGAGCTGTGGGTAAAAGTGGTAGTGCTCTAGCCTTGAGAAAAAGAGCACAGGAACAGTGTTCAGGCCCTGAGTTCAAGCCTCACAACTGAAAAAAAGTGAGTTTGGCTCCCCCTTGTACTCTTTTTTTTCCCCCCTCTCATCTTGGTTGCCTTCTGATAGGCTATGATGTAGTCAAAGGCCCACACCAGATGCGGTCTTAGACTTGCCAAGTCTTGGACTTCCCAACACCCAGAGCTATAAAATCTCAATCTCTATCAATCTTGGATATTGAACTATAGAAGCATAAAATGGACCAGGGCAGGCTTTAATTTTATACATTGTGGACTGATCTTCTCACTGATCATATCTTTACAGTCCAGAGATGGTGCACTTGAATTGGTATTGATGGATTTTGATGATGGGAAGGGAGAAGAGTCTCTCTCTCTCTCTCTCTCTCTCTCTCTCTCTCTCTCTCTCTCTCTCTCTCTCTCTCTCTCTCTCTCTCTTTTGCCAGTCCTGGGCCTTGGACTCAGGGCCTGAACACTGTCCCTGGCTTCTTTTTGCTCAAGGCTAGCACTCTGCCACTTGAGCCACAGCGCCACTTCTGGCCGTTTTTCTATATATGTGGTGCTGGGGAATCGAACTCAGGGCTTCATGTATACAAGGCAAGCTCTCTTGCCACTAGGCCATATTCCCAGCCCCGAGAAGAGTCTCTTAAGCTAAAGAAATGGTGAGGGCACATATAGGAAGACAAAGCATTCCACTGTATATAGAGTAAATAGCAAGTATAATGAAGCTCATATATTATTGTGATGCAACATGAAATTGGAGATATGCTTCAGAAGAACATTTTGGAAGGTCTTGAGTGACACTAGGAGTTGACTTTTATTTAAAAGGTAAAAAAATTATTTAAGATCAAAGTGAAGTGATTCATCTCTTGGGAAGATGATTTATAAAATAATGAATGTAGCTATGGTAAACAGAACTCATATGTACTAAGCTCTAAGTTTATAGGATGGCTTTTCTTCCAATTCGAACATTTGGTTTTTTTAAATGAAGTAGATAAATCCCTGTGTAGGATTCGGAATTTGTGTC
This sequence comes from Perognathus longimembris pacificus, assembly GCF_023159225.1. Classification (NCBI taxonomy): domain Eukaryota; kingdom Metazoa; phylum Chordata; class Mammalia; order Rodentia; family Heteromyidae; genus Perognathus; species Perognathus longimembris. The sequence continues at coordinate 135,225,879 of NC_063161.1, forward strand.
ATTCAAGATTGGTTTGATCACTGGGACAGATTCTCTAAACAGGAGAGGCACACACTTAGGTTAATTCAGCTCCTTCACTGTATAGTTGATTTATGCTAATTCAAATTTTATTGTTCTTTGTTACATATGGTATATGATTTGGAATTCAAAGCCATCTTTTTTGACTTACTCATTCCTTGGGTATATACCATGGTACATCTGACATACATTTGTTCATAAGCTTCTGCTTTTCTCTTTTTAATGTATTTCTTGTGAAGGGGTCCCATTCCAACTAAGAACACAGAAAGGGGATAGTAGAAAATTAGGTTTTCTCCCTATAAGGTAGGTAAGATAAACAGTTGCTGTTCTGGATTTTATGGTTTCATTCATTCTTTTATTTTGAATTCATATTTTTATTATCTTTAAGTAGTTGTACAAAAGAATTATCATACAACAAACCAGCTTATGAATATAGTGTATATTGATTGATTTTCATCATTCTCCCCCAGCCCTCTCTACCTATTCCCTCAATTTTCTTAATTTCATAGGATGTGTATTGAATATTGTGGCTGCATTCTTCCTCCTTCCTTTCTTCATTCATCTATCCTTATCCCCTTGACCTGTTGTTCCACACACGTTTCAAGGGCCAGTTTCGTGGTAGTCACTTTGTTGGGCTGTGAGTTTTTTTAAATAAGGAATTACATGTTTGATTCTCCCCTGAAAATACCCAAACTTAAGTTAATACATTTATGTACACTTGCATACAACTCTGTATCTGTTTGCTTTTACATTTATAAATTAATTCTAGCTTCCACATAGGAGAGAAAACATGCATCTTTTGTCTCTCTGGATCTGACTTATTTCACATAACGTAATTTTTTCCCAGGTCCATCCATTTGGAAATTATGTAACATCATTATTTCCAGCAAACAAGTAAAATTCCATGTATATATACTACATTTTCTGGATCCATGGTAAATTCCTTTTACAAAATTAAAATAAAATTATATTTATGTCCTGTTTTGAAAATTAACATTCAAAATTAACATGACTTGATGTGCAATTATAGAGGTGAGGTTTGCATATTATTTTACCTTGTGGAGATAACTATGCATTTTTTTTTTGTTGGACATGAAGATGGCTCCCAGTAGTTTTGGTAATGTGGACGACTTAGAAGTAAATAATATACATAATATTTCTTATATTTTTGATTTCAGTGCAAAAAAAGATTTCCACAAGAATATCAGAGCCAAAAGGACTAAACACCAAGGCTTTTGAAGTGAGTATTGTTTGACAAAAATTGGCAAAGAATTTATCTCTGTTCTACAGTATGAGAATAATTCTATTTCACATCAGTTTCATCTGACTGGATATTACTATTACAAAATTAATGGGACAGGTGAAAAAGTAGTCAGTAGTCCATTCAACTAGAAAGGACTATTAGATGACTCCAGTTTCCAGAAAATACTAGGGGTATCTTGTGCATTTGTGAATTTTTTGTGAATAGAGATTCTGTATAAGTCCAGATTGCACATTCATGTCATTACCAGTCTAAAATCACTCTACAGGCCTGTGAATTTTTAACAAGATCTTTTGATTCTTTTCCATGGCAATAATCCAAAGAAAGCACTAATGAAAATGTACTATTTTATTGAATGTAGTCTAGGGTTATTTGATCAAGGAAGAGAAGATATGAAAATATGAAACTTACAGTCCAGATCAGACCTAATTAGAAATCATAAAACGGTTTGTAATATTTAGTGAAAAGAACCACCGAAATGAGAAAGAGCAGCACCTTCAAAGTAGAAAGGAAGGAAGCTGAGCACTTAGCAGTTGAAAGAGGCAGAACAGGTCACCAGGGCTTCAGATACAGATACACTACAGTATTAATTGCTTTGTTAGCAGAGAAACAGCCTAAAAATATGTGAACAATCCTGAGTCCTAGAGGTATACTAATGGCAGTGGAAATGGTTGCCATGACAACCAGTAAAAATCAACCAAAGGAATTACTAATACATATGAGTGTAAATGTGTCTGACATTGAATAATGTGAGCTGATTCCTTGGCAGATTCCAACACTTTTTTGAATGTTAAACAGAAAAACAAACCAGAGCATTTCAGCTTTGGTCACATGCAGGTGTAGTCTATGGATTTTATGATAAGGGGTAACTATTTTAGGAGAAGTGTGCTTGATTTAAATACCATTTTTAAGTATAAAAATATCATAGGACTATTAGGGGATATTGTGAAAAGAAAAAAGAAATTGCCTCGCTGGAAGTACAACAGCTTGTCTATTCCTTCTTGTCCCTACATCCCACTTCATTTTTATATATTTAGAATCTTAGTATTCGGATAGTTTTGCTATCATATAATCTCATGTCTAAAGCATCTTCCATATTTTAAAGTCATCTTTTTTATTGTCCATTGAAATTTGTTACCATAGTCCATCAATTGCATTGTGTCATTTGCCAAACCATTCACCTTTTCAAAAGTGTTTATGTATCATCGACAGCTGTGTGTAGGCAGAGCAGAGGAAACAGGTAGAGTTCAGATGCATGTTACTGACATGCAAGCTTTCAACATTATACAGATTACATTTGGATCACGGTGCATACAATATGCACAAATATCATTTAGCTAGAGGATTGGAGGATTAGCAGCTCTCAATTATTAGGTAGCACCAACAATTAATAGGATAGGGAAGAGTGCTTTTCTCATTATGTCACATATTGCTTTATAATGCACATCTGCTCCCATATTCCAGGCCCTGCTATAATTCCCCAGTGTTTTCCTGAAAGTCCATTTCTTACCCTAAATGAATCTGTCAATAATAATTATTATGGTGAAGATAAAACCCCCAGCTAACATGATTGAATCATTTCCTCATGGTCCTCAGTGAAAAAAAGTAACTGGATATCACAGAATGACAATTGTCTTTTTTGCATTTGCAATAAATTAGGAGCCCTTTCATCTTGCTGTGGATGGGTTTCTTCTTGGCCTCCTATACTGTACCATTCATCTTGTTTTGTGTACATAATGGTGCTCCTGGCTCAGAATAACAGCATCAGTGCTCCGGGTTGTTAATAAAGCTGTTGGCTTCTGTGAAGATGCCTTCTGAATGTACGGTGATTTTGCTATCAGCACACATAACTAGAAAATCAAAGGGCAGCCCCATAATTCACTATGTAGAGGAATTGCTTGAACTTGGGAAATTCAATTTTAGCTTAATGTCCCTGATGATAGATTAATGGCAGTCTGCAAGTGGAAGCAATTGTCATCAGAACTGCTATTTTGATGATCACTCAATTACTGAAGAGTTGTGTTAATTCAAATGGAATAAAGGTTTTGGGTAGCTGTCAATAAAGTATGTGAAGGAGAATTATAAATCAACATTACTGCATCCGAGAAGTGATTGGCTAGAAGGAAAAGGAAATAGAAGGATTTGAGGAGGAAAAGAATAAGTAAGAAGGGATTGGGAGAATGGGTTACCTACCAGAAAAGTAAAGAAAGAAACAGGATGAGTTAACTGATCCTTGTCAGTGGATAAAGTCATTAAGGACATTTGTTAGTAAGATCCTTGGTCAGAAAATGTTTCTGAGGTCTTTTCTATGGCTGTGGATGCCTGTGAGTCAGCACTTGGGAATCAAATTTCCCGTCATTTAGCTTGGGGTATTTGAAGTGGAAAATGTTTCATTTCTTTTTCTCAAATCAGAAGGCCTAGTAGGAATATTTTAATTTCTCATGAGAAGTATGTTTTGTTTTAGTTTATGCTACTGTAATAAACCATCATAGACTGAGTGGCTGATAAGCAATAGAAATTTATTGCTCATACTTTTGGAGGCTTGGAAGTTCTAATTTTGGTGTCTGCCCAGGGCCTCCCTCCTAGTTTATAGAATGTCATTTGCTTGCTATGCTTCTGTGGAAGATATGGTAAGACAACTCTTCAGAGTCTTTTTTTTGGCCAGTCCTGGGCCTTGGACTCAGGGCCTGAGCACCGTCCCTGGCTTCTTCCCGCTCAAGGCTAGCACCCTGCCACTTGAGCCACAGCACCACTTCTGGCCGTTTTCCATATATGTGGCGCTGGGGAATCGAACTGAGAGCTTCATGTGTAGGAGGCAAGCACTCTTGCCACTAGGCCATATTCCCAGCCCTAGAGTCTTTTTTTTTTTTTTTTTTAAATAAGGACATTAATCCTATCCATAGAGTATCATCTTCAGGACCTAATTACCTCCCAAAGGCCAAACTTCTTAATATTACCACAATGGTGAATAGGATCTCAATGTATGAAAATTTGAAGCGCACAAAGCATTCAATCTTTCTCATTTCCTAATAGCTATTCCAGGGGATTCAAATTCTGAGGAAGAGACTATTCTACCTTTTACTGAGAAAGAAACAACAACAACAACAAGGATGGAAAAGGACCTCTGGGATTTCAAAGATAAGAACTGGGGAAGAAGAGACACTTGAGCAGTGTGTTCAAACTTTGTTCTCAACTCAAAGCAATGAACACTTTTTTTAAAAATATGGTGACCCAGGGTTAGTGTGCATGTTACACAACCCTTGAAAAGATATTACTATATAAGGCTGATATATTTTCATTAAACACAATGCCACTAGTCAGCTGGCAAGACAACATGTGTTAATTCATCTAATTTCATCCTTACAATAACTCTAAGCAGGTGTTGTTGGGCTGTTTCCTAGATAAGGAAACTGATTAACATAACCTGGGCCATTTCCACTGTGCTAAATGACTTTTCTCTAGGAAGTACTGGACATTTGCTTTTGAATTTCTCAACAACTAAAAAAAAAAATGAGCCATTAAGAGAACAGTGATATCCCAATAACTACTCAGAAAACCTTTAGAGGCATTAGGGCAGTACCACGACCCATAACTCAAATCCTGGGCTCCATAAGTGACCACCCACTGATTATTATTGCCCCACACTGATCAATTGTTGGATCTTGGGCAAGTTAAAGTGATCACTTTCCTCATTTATATAAAGTGCTAGCATTGATAGTAGCCTAATGCTCGTTTATTTTCACGGGGTATGAGAACAGATGTTGTATCCCAGAAATATTGCTTGTTACCACTGACATAGAGAAGTCACATGAATATGTCAGAAAGCCTTTGTTCAAAGCCAGGCAGGCCACTTCAGCTATAACTAAGTGAATCTTTTGTTGTTGTTGTTGTTTGTTTATGGCAATTCAAATCCTACTGAGAAGCCAAATGTGTAATTTGACCCAATTAGGGTTAGATGGAAATTCAAAATAAACATTCACTAATCACAACAAGACCCCTAAGCTGTTCCTGAGCTGATGGAGGGTAATTGCCTGCAGGTCACTGCCCTTATTATAGCTCTATGCTGGTGACTGAAAACAAACCGTGAGTTCTCTTGCTGATAGGCCCATTTGTAGGAATTAGTGGCCTCAGCTCTGGTTCCATTACTTACGTCTCTCAATCATGAAATTATAGATCCTAAAATGAAAAATACATTCTCAAATTAGTGGAGTAAAACTTAAAAATGCTTGGGAGAAAGAGTTCCCGTGGTGACTAATTGCCATTAGGGTTTGTTCCCAGAACACGCTGTTTAGAAGAGCTGGGGAGTAATTTTCTTTGATTTTTGATTATGCTGTAAATCTCTTCACAAACTAGGTGCCTGTGTCAACTGTTAGAGAACTCAAAAAGGCAATATAGGAATTGGACAGTATCTTTTTTTTTTTTTTTTGTCTAAAGCCCATCTGCCTTTGTCAGTTAGTAACAAGGCAGCCCACAAGTCCAGAAATGAGTGATAATACCACTGGTTGAAAGGAAAACCGAGCAACTGAGGTAACTAGATACACAGAATTTCATTTTGTGAACCGGATCTTACCAAGTAATATTCCACCCTCTTGTCTTTATCTCACTACTGGGTTTCCTGGTTAAGTTGTACGTGATTGGGGAAAGTTTTGCTTCTCACTTACTTAAAACAATTTACAATCACTAAAATGTGAAACCAACCCAGATGCCCCTCAGTAGATGAATGGATGAAGAAAATGTGGTACATATACACAATGGAATTCTATGCTTCCATCAGAAAGAGTGTTTGTCCTATTTGTAAGGAAATGGAAAGACTTGGAAAAAATCATATTAAGTGAAGTGAGCCAGACTCAAAGAAACATAAACTCTATGGTTTCCCTCATTGGTAGTAATTAGTACATGTCTAGAATAGTCCTAGCAGAAGATCACAATAGCTCAATAGCTATGTGCATATGAGCACATAAGCTGATGCTAAGTGAAATTAACTCCAAGTTATGGAAATAAGTGGTTTATCGTTATTTTCAATGTACCATGTGAAACTATGCCTTTTCCTTTTGTCTTTCTTCCCCATGGTTTTACCCCTGAAATCACTGTAACTGATTTTGGTACTCTGGGTATTGTATATATGTTTATTTGAACTAGGGAAGGGAAGGGGTTGAACATCAAAATGGAGAGACAAAGGGTGAAAGGTGAACCAATGCAACAGTAACACTTACAAGACAATATACTGTAAACCAACTGTGTGACTGGGCAAGGGGAAATGGGGGAGGGGGGAAGGTGGGAGAAAAATGAGGGAGGAGGTAACAAATGTGATAAGAAATGTACTTACTGCCTCACATATGAAACTGTAACCCCTCTGTACATCACTTTCACAATAAACAAATTAATTAATTACAAGAAATAGAGAAGAGAAAGACAAACAGAAAAGTTAACTACTTGGGTAAATAGAACAGATTTTTTAAATAAAAGTTTTAAAAATATATTGTAATGGTTGAAATAAAAAATATATAGCATTAGGGGCCTGGGAATGTGGCTTAGCGGTAGAATGCTTGCCTAGCATGCATGAAGCCCTGGGTTTGATTCCTCAGCACCACATAAACAGAAAAAGCCAGAAGTGGTGCTGTGGCTCAAGTGGTAGAGTGCTAGCCTTGAGCAAAAAGAAGCCAGGGACAGTGCTCAGGCCCTGAGTTCAAGCTCCAGTACTGGCCCCTCCAAAAAAATATATATAGCATTAAAAATTCTTGAGACCAATTCTTGGAGAACTGAGTGATTTCATCAAATAAGACTTCTGATGAACTTTATCTGTGGAGTGAACTGGAGGAGAACGCAAGTGTGAAGACTTAATTCAACATAATTATTTGAATTTTTCTACATTCTTGTAATTTCTAGAACATGTTATGTCCTATTTAGATGCTTTCTCTCTAAATTATACTCAATGCCATTGGTAGGCTCTTAGCTCATCAAGAACCATAATATTGATAACAACAGTTGGCTAGTGAGTGCCAAGCTCGACCTCTATCTATATCCCAAATCACATTTTCTATTCACTGCAATTATCTAAGGTAGTTCCCACTACCTCCATTTTATAATGAAGAAGCAGAGGCAGGAAGAGGCTACTCCTAGTGTCATACCACCTATGTGGTTTCGAGTTGACCAGCTACTAAACATGTTATTACCTCCTGCTTCTTAACTTTAATAATCCCTTAATAAACCTGAAAAAGAATCACACTTTTAAGTGGTTACCAATTACCCCCAAAACACTTTCAGAATATATATACACATATATTTGCCTGTCCTGGGGCTTACTCCAGGCCTAAGCACTGTCCCTGGCTTCCTTTTGCTTAAGGTTAGCACTCTACCATTTGAGCCACAGCGCCACTTCTGGCTTTTTCTGGTTATGTGGTGCTGAGTAATCGAACCCAGGGCTTCATGCATGCTAGGCAAGCACTCTATTGCTAAGCACATTCCCAGCCCTCAGAATATATCTTTATCTTTTGCTTTGGTAGATAGGGTCACTTGGGGACCACTAACAAATATTTGAGTGAAGATGCTTGTGAAAAACCATTGGGAGCCTAACAGAGAGGGAGAGAAAGAGAGAGAGAAAGAAAGGAGAGAGAGAGACAGAGAGACAGAGAGACAGAGAGACAGAGAGACAGAGAGAGAGGAAGGAGGGGGGAGAGTGGAAGAGGGGAAGAGGGGGTGAGGGGAGAAAGAGGTAGAGAGATGGCCAGTGAAATATCAGTGATTTATATCAAGGCATTGGCAGTGGGGTTAGGGGTGAAGCTATACATTTAAGAAATGCATAGGATGGTAGAAACTTACTGTGTTGGTGATGGCATGGAGGAGAGTGGGAAAAGGAGTGTTTTTGACTGAATGCCTGGGTTGGCAAAGGGACCATTCACTGAGGGAGGAGGAGGGCATTGAAGAGAAGCAGCAGAATTCTAAACCATGCAATATTCTCATGGTTAATGGATTTTGCTGTATCTGTTATTGAGGGTTTTCTTTTAAAGATGACTCTGTTTTTCCATGTCGATGACTTCTACTCTCCTATCATAGGAGTATTTTTTATGAAGAATTTTCAAGAGCATAAGTGACTTCTGCGGATAGATTTATGTTGTGAAGTCTTATTTCTAATGTAGAGGAGTTCTGGGTAGATGAATGAGGTCACCAGAGGGCATATGTTTGTGTGTTTATCATCTTTGTTTCCCTTGCCTGTCCTCTATGTGCTACAGGGATTATAGGAACAAGTGCCCACAAAGAGAATCTCTGGATTGGCAATACTTGTTACTATTATTCCTCAACAACTGGGGAGGCAGTTTTCCATGGTACAAAAAAGATGGACAATAATTTCTTGTTCAACTAATATCACAAGGGCAGTAGAGCTTGAATAAGGGGAATCATACGTGAGAAAAGTCATCTGTGGCAGCATCTCTCTACACTTGCTATTTGGTTTGGGGGGAAAAGAACATAAATAAATTGTCTATTAAGCTCCCAGGCCAGAGATTGGTCAGCAGATGGATATGCTGCTGGTATTTTCCAACACTGAGCTCTTTTCACGCAGTTTATTCCACTGCAGGCAAGTAGCATGACTGCAAATGAGAAAGGATGAGCTCAGAGAAAGATGGTTGCCTGCCAAGCTGGTCATAATTCATGCTTCAGTGATGTTGTGCCTGGAGCAGGGAGAATGAAACATTTATAGAAATGGTCCTTTCCCAGCCACACATCATGTTTGTCAGAGGGAAAAGGTAAAAGAAGCAGGAGTCTTTTTTCCGCTAGAGAGCCCATGCTGCTTTTGTTCTCTCTCTCTCTCTCCTCTCTCTCTCTCTCTCTCTCATCCTTTCACTTTCTCTCTCTCTTTCTCCCCTCCCTTCCTCCCTCCCTCCCTCCCTCCCTCCTTCCTTTTCTTCTTTAGTTTTATGTTGGTATTAGGGCTTGAACACAGGGCCTGGGCTCTGTTTTTTAGCTTGTTCGCTCAAGGCTGATCTTTTACCAACTAAGCCATACCACTGCTTCTATCTTTTTGCTGGCTAATTGGAGATAAGAGTCTCATAGACTTCTCTGCCTAGGCTGGCTTCAAACTTCCATCTTCAGATCTCAGTTTACTGAGTAGCTGGGATTACAGGCATGAGTCACCAGAGCACTCTTGTTTTTTTCTTTTCTTTTTCTGTTTTGCTGGCCCAGGGGCTTGAATTGTGGGCCTGGGAGCTGTCTCTGAGCTCCTTTTTTCAATGCTAGTGATCTACCACTTGAGCCACAGTGCCACTTCTGGCTTTTTCCGAGTAGTTTACTGGAGATAAGAGTCTCACAGACTTTCCTGCCTGGGCTGGTTTTTCCCTCAGATCTGATCCTTTTGACTAGCTAGGATTACAGCCACTGGTGCCTGGCTTGATTTTGTTTTTGGTCTCAATTCTGAGTTTTTGAAGGTGACCCAGCAGGAGTTCACTCTTATGCTTTGATCAGTTGTTACTGTCTCAGCTCAGTTTATTTTTCCTTTTTTTTCAGATGAAACAGGTGTTCCCCTCCCCCCGCCCCCATTTTTCTTTAAGGCAATGGGGAAGTCAGGGCTGCATTCTCCAATGGATGGCTAAGACTGTATTCAGGGTATCCGCAACACAGAAGCTTTTTCATTTGTTATTTTACAAATTGGAGGGAAGCCCTCCAGGCAGCTATCACGTGTAGACCCAGAATTCTTTGGGACTTTCTTGATACCACTGGGGGAAATATAATTAAACAATGAAACCTCCCAACCCAAGAAATCCTTTACACAAAGGCTTAGAGAAAAAGAAAAGCAGTTGGATGACTGAATAAACATTGAGACAGAATGGGACACACATCACAAGCAATCTTCTGAGAGATGACAAAGAGGAAGAAACCTCACCCGGTTCATACAAGGCAAGCAGATGCACCTGCTGCGTAGCTGGTTTCAGATGTGTCCTCAGTAAGAGGAGCTGCCCTCCAGCACCTTTCACCTAGCCTCACCCGCTAATTGGGATGAGCATCTTTTAGCTCACTGGGTTTATACAAAGGAAAAACAACCTCTTGTATCTTTATGCCAGGAGAGAAGTTTGCAGGTTGGTACATGATGCCCAGAACAGTTAGGCTGCCACCTTCCTGAAGGAACTGGAGGGGGACACCTTAAGAATTTTCATTTCCAGTTCTTTGAGTTTTGGAAAGGATATATATATATATATATATATATATATATATATATATATATATATGTACATTCAAAGAGAGAAGAAACCAAAAATAGTTTTCTTAAAAACATAGCTGAAGGGGGGGGGGAGGAGAGGATCTTTTTTTGTTATTTTTCTTCTTTTTTTTTGGCAGTCCTGTGATTTGAACTCAGGACATGCTACTTGAGCCATAGCCCAGCCTCCTTTCCTTTCCTTCCCCTCCCCTTTCCCTTCTCACTTTGTCTATTCCTCTCCTTCTGCCTCCTTTTCTGTGACAGTCTCCCTGTGTATCTTACTTTTTTTAAACAGGGAGAATTAAGCTTTTTGTTTTGAATTTTGATTTGTTCTTACAATACTTATATGTACAGTTAACATGTACAATTATTTTATTTGCATGTAGGGTGGTGTGTGTATGTACATGTGCGTGTGCATGCATGTGCATGTGCACAGTATTCCAGGATTAGTGTAGTAGAATGAGGTAGGGTCTGGTATCTAGACCTGGCCCCGGGCAGACTCGGAGGAGAAAGTGGCAATGGGCTTGGGTGGTGCAGGACCTTACTGAGGCCAGGGGGAGCGCCATCTAGCGGCTCTCGTCATCTACAGCTGTCTGGCTGGCAGGCTGGCTAAGCAAGCTGGAGGGCTCTGCATGGTGTGGAATGGAGGAGCTGGGAATTTTTAGAAAACAATTTACTTATTGTTATTCTAGAAGTGATGTACAGAGGGATTACAATGACATGAGTCAGGTAAGGAGTGTATTTCCTTTTGTCTTCCATTCCCTCCCTCCCTTCCAGTTCCTCCCTCCTGTGTCTTCATCCACAAGTTGCATAGTTCAATTTCATTAATGTCCCGTGAGCTCCACTGCTGCACTTTTTGACCCTTTTCCCCCTGAGTTCTGTACCCTCCCGCCTCCCTCCTGAAGACATGCACGGGAATATACCATACATAAGGTAAAGAAGACAGGAGCTGGGAAGCTGGAAAGGTCTGGAGGATGTGTCTAGCCCATATGAACAAGCTCACCTGCCATTCTGTCTCTGGGTCTCAGTCACCCAGTCACTGGAAGTCAGCTCCAAGACAGGGTCCCATACTCTGGCACAAGTCAGCAAGAGCAAGGCAGGGTGTGGCCAGTGGAGGGAGGTTGGGGGCAACCCAACACACAAGATGGGGATGAATGTAGCTGATAACACTTGCTACTTCTCTGTCATCACCAGTCCACCTTCAGGAGCATCAAGTGGGCATCAATTTGAGCTCAAACAGCAATTCTGACCAAAAAAACCCTAAACAAAACTACATGTTTGATACAGATACATTTTTGTTTTATCTTGGAATATTTTTAACAATCCATGGAACTGGCTGAGTGAGTGCAAACTCTGTGTTGATCTGGATTTGATATGTGATCTGATTTGGTAAAGATAAGGAAGAGTAGAGTTGGGCTACAACTTACTTGTAAATCAGTTATGTATAAGGTCAGCTGTCCATTTTAATTACTGAATACATTTAAGTAGCACTTACAGAGGTCCTGGCTTAGAACAGTGCCTGTCAAACAGCAAGCACTATAAGAATGTTAAAAGTCAGGCTCCGGTGGCTCGTGCCTGTAATTCTAGCCACTCAGGAGGCTGAGATCTGAAGATCACTGTTTGAAACCAGCCTGGGCAAGAAAATCTGAGACTTTTATCTCCACTAAACTATAAAAAAAGCTGGAAACAAAGAGGTGGCTCAAATGGCACACAAAAGCTCAGGGACAGTGCCAAGGTCCAGAGTTCAAGCCACAGGACTGGCAAAAAAAAGTTTATTAGACCAGTAAATATTTTTGTAACTATGACTTTAAGTACAAAATGTTAGGAATATTCTATGTTTCAAGTATCATGGCCTACATAGTTGTCAGGGAGATGCTTTACCCCTGGGAAGTCCACCATGGATCCTCAGACAGACTTAGGTTCCTACATTGTTTCAGGCATTTCTGTACATGTCCCCAGTGAATAAATAATCTAAGGAGTACATGTGTCACTGTATCTCAGAATGTCCTCCTGAACTTGACTGCCAAAGGGTGGAGGTATTCATTTCTTCAGTGAGGAATCTCTCTGCAGTGTCATTTTAAAGCCCTTCCCTGCCAAGTGCATTCTGCTTTACATTCTATTCCATACTATCCCCAAGCTTGTTTTAATGCCACCGTTCTCCTCCGCTCACCCACTGAAGTCACCATGTTGAAGACATTGTCCCCAGATGACACGAAGACAATTTCACATTCTGCGATTCTTCCTGCCACTCACGAAGCAATTAGAGGCATTTATTATTTTCTTTTCTCAGGAACTCATGATAATTTTATCCAAGGAGATGGGCACAGTAGTTCACTAGGCCAAGCCAACTTTTGTTAGGAAATAATGAGCTCCGATTTGTGGAAGAGCAGCTGCTTACTCAGCACCAGTGCTGCTCTCACACAAGTTTCACTGGCATCCCCCCTCCCCCCAGCATGATTTTAGTCATTCTTTTCTGGTATTATCTGAGAATGTGTGCAAAGAGCATAGAGATGATGAAGGACCCTTGTATCTTTAGAAAGCCCCTTCACGTTGGACTCCTCATGCTCTAAAAAGATAGCTTAAACTCAGTGATCTCTAAAACCAAGCCCCATAAACAGTTTGAGAACATCTAGAAAGAAAGGAGCTTAAGGGACGCTACTGGCTCATGTTTGTAATCCTAGCTACTTAGGAAGCTGAGACTTGTGGATTACGATTTGAAGGAAAGTTTGAAGGGAAGTCTCACAGGAAACTGAGATTCTTATCTCTGACCAAACACCAAAAAGTCAGAAATGGAGCTGTGGCTCAACTGGTGGAACACTAGCCTTGAGCAATAAAGCTCAGGGATAACACCTAGGCTCTGGGCTCAAGCTCCAGGTCCAGCATGCGTGCGCGGACGAAAAGAACAAAAGAAAGAAATCTGCTTAGCAATATCAAAACCCCAGCACAACCTGGGTAGGAATGCATTTTCAGGTGGTAAAGATAGATAGAGAGAGATACATACTTCCTGGAGGAAACTTGCAGGAGGAGTGAATTCCCAGGAGGAGTGAATTTTGGCCTGGCCCTTAAAGGATGTAGATTGTTGTAAAGTGATACAGAGATTATCTGAGATGGAGGTAAAGGATTGAGCAAAGGAAGTGAGAGGGATCCCAGGGAGATATTCTCACGAGAAAGGTCATGGTCAGCAGGCCAGAAAATGAGGAAATGTGCTGGAAAAGAAAGTCATGCCGGCTCTGCCATGTCTAGATAAGTAGGAGCACCATGACAACAAATAGGCATGTGGAACAAATGTACTGGGGCTTCCGAATAAACATGGAAATGCTCTGGGAACTTAGTTTGCAAGATAGATTCTCTGAGCTGGGGTTGAGTCATTGGATCCTTTAGCATCTGTCAAATGCTGTGCGTCAGACATGGGGTTAGGCACTCCATCTCACAAGATAGCATAAACACAAATCATTTTCTGCAACAGGAAATGATACAGAGAAAAACAAATATGTGCATACCCTATTGGTGGTAATGCCTTAATTCCCAGAAAAATAGAGTGCCTGTGTGAATAAGGAAGATAGGTATTTTTAGAGATGCTCTCTCTACTTTGGATTATGACAATAGCACCTGCTAAATTTGGCATCAAATGATTATTGCTCCCTGGCAGCTGCACACGTGAACAACTGACTCAGTAGTGATGTGTGATTTTCAAACCCACAACAGTTTCTGGGCATAGGTTTTTAGCTCGCAACATCTGTCGAAACCTTTTGCTAATTATTTCAATATTTTTAGTAACTTGTAGCTGTGTGTCCAAAATTGTGGGTAGCAGGAGCCCAGAGGATAGATGTTAGGGCCCCAGGATATAAAATAGTGTGCTTCAGTTACTGAAGAATTAAGTCATATGTTTGAGAAGCTAATTTTTCTCAGGGCATACTTAAACACTAATATTTCACCATCTTATTCAGAAGAAATAATGTTCACTGTTTGACCATGGTATTTAGCTCTTTCATGGGAGAACCTCATCATTTACTAGTCTAAATTATGAATTTAGAAATTCAGATTATATTCTGCTCTGCAATGTTCTTTTTATTGAATGGATATTTTCTTTAGGAAAAATATCTAGGGAACATATTCACATGGGAAAAGGAATCCTGCACACGAGTACTGGTTCTTATATTTTAAATTTTTGTCAATTTTCTTTAAAAATTTTTTATTGTCAAGGTGAAGTAACAGAGGGGTTACAGTTATATATATTAGGAAGTGAGTGCATTTCTTGTCCAACTTAGTACCCCCTCCATCATTTTCTCCCATCTTCCCTCCTCCCTACTCCCCCCCGCCAGTTGTACAGTTTTTTTTGTCAATTTTCTTTGTTCAGATAGAAAATTATAAGAAGCCCACATGAACAGGAATGATTACAACCAGCAAGTTTAACTGACACTCTGTCCTCATTGTTACCTGTACTGACCCTGCTCCAAGTAATCTTTCACTATTGGGAGGAGGTGTTTGGCCTTATGACAAGAGCCGCGTAACTCACCTTCAGTGAATACATAGGGTTATTGAAAATTATGGCGGATGGTTTCTTATTCCTTTTTTATCTCCTTTTTGCTGGTAGTAGGATTTGAATTTAAGATATCACACTTGCTAGGCTGGAGCGAGGCTGCTGAGCCATGTCTCCAGCTCTGTTTTTCGCTGCCTGGTTTTAGGATAGCATCTCACTTTCCATCCTGGCATGAGCCTGAGCCGTGAGCTTCATGCTGTGCTCTCTGGGATCTAAGTGCATGCTACCACAATCAGCTTCTCTCCATTGAGAGAGAGGCTCATGGGTTTTTCTACCCTGGGCCTCATAATCCTTGCAACATCAGACTCTTGTGTAAGTTGAAATGGCATGCTATGTCACTGCTCAGGCTGAGAAGAAGGTCTAGCAAGCTTTGTTGCCCAGGCTGGCCTTGAACCAGGATTCTCCTGTTCTTGATTTTTCTAAGTGGAGAGGACTATAGGCATGAAACACCAGTGCCAAGCTAGTGCTTTTATTTTCTTTTTTGTTCTAGTTGGACTCAGAGCCTGGGCACTGTCCCTCAGTTTTGTTTTGTTTTGTATTTCCTCAAGCTCCACTTCCAGCTTTTTGGTGGTTACTTGAAGAGTCTCAAAGACTTTCCTTCCTGAGCTAGCTTTGAACCATGATCATCAGACCTTGACCTTCTAAGTAGCTAGGATTACAGGCAAGAGCCACTGGTGCCCGGCCTTAGTGTTTTTCTTACAGCCAACTTTCTGATTCCCTAGAGTGTCTATAATCTGCAAGGCTTAGAAGAAAAGGAGTTAGTGTGCACTGTATAATTTACTTCACTGGCTCTCAGAGGCCTAGTAAGTGGGCCTAATTATAGAAGATTGCAGTGTTCATAAATAGTATTAGATTAGCAGACTCTGATGGGTCGTTCTCAAATTTGTATGAAAATGACCATGAAAAGGAAAAAATCCTAAAAAATGTTATACCACCCAAGAAGATGATAGAAACAAAACAAAACTCAGCATATTGAAAGAAGGTAGGCTAAAAACTGCCTTCCTTTTGCTTCTTTGAACACATCCATGGTATAAGGTCTTATGATATGAAAAAGTCCCTATTAAAAAAATAGGAAAATAATACTTATAAAATAACATATGTAGAGCTTGGGAGAAGGTTATGACCAGCCAAATAAGTTATGTTACATGAAGTAGAATTGATAAGAGAAACAAAACTCACGCACATCTTCAAGAACACAAACAATATTTGGCTCCTCTTTTGCATAGCTGTGATCAAAATACCCAAGAGAAGAACTGAATTGATGGATTTGTTTAGGCACAATGGTTTTGGAGGTGTAAGTCTATCATGATGGGGAATGGTGTGGCACAGCAGGGTAGCTTCTATCATGGTGGTCAGGAAGTAGAGAAAAGAGAATGCGGAAGGGACCAGAGCAAGGTATAGCCCCAAGGGCCATCCTCAATGTTGTAGTTTCTTTAACTCAGCTCCATTTTTCTACTTTTCACTACTTCTTAATTTAGCCATCATATTGTGAATCCATCATAGGATTAACTCACTCATTCTTTAGATCTAAGCCCTTGTGGAGACTGCTGATATTTCCTGAGGGGGTCTCTTTTCAACTCAGCCAGTTTAATGAGCCCCAACTTTGTCCAATCAACAGTCTTTCCTGCTGTCTTTTTTTGGAAGCAGAGGGGAAGTCTGATCATTAGCACAGGACATAAGAAGCGCACACAAAGATCAGATTAGCAAACTTCATGCAAATTCCAAAGAGTTTTAATGAAATATAATTAAAGTAAAAAGAATTGCAGGTGAAAAATATAAAATATGAAAAAGCTAGGTCATTAGAAAAATTTTAGCATATAAAATTGTGCTAAATATTTTTTAAACATGATGCAGTCTCATGTAGTTATATATATTTGCTGGTCCTGAACTCTGAGCCTGAACATAGTCCCTGAGCTTCTCCTGAGTAGCTAGGATTACTGGAGTGAGCCATTGGTGCCTGGATATATATATATATATATATATATATATATATATATATATATATATTTATTTTTTTTTTTTTTGCCAGTCTGGGGGCTTGGGCTCAGGGCCTGAGCATTGTCCTTGGCTTCTTTTTGCTCAAGGCCAGCACTCTACCACCCGAGCTATAGTGCCACTTCCAGCCTTTTCTGTGTATGTTGTGCTGAGGAATCAAACCCAGGGTGTCATGCATGCTAGGTGAGCACTCTGCCGCTAGGCCACATATCAGCCCAATAGTTACAGTAATTTTATAGCTAGAGAAATGTCAAACTAACTTGGAAAGCATAAATGTAATGAATGTAACTATGAGACCAATACTTTCAAACTACTACTGAAAAATCTAGTAGAATTTATGTCAGCTATCACAGTAAATAAAACCAGGTAATTCTCTCTATTAAAAGACTAAGACACACTGGACATTGGTGGCTCACACCTGTAATCCTAGCTACTCAGGAGGTTGAGATCTGAGGAGGACCATAGTTCAAAGTCAGCTTAGGCAGCAAAGTCCATAACACTTTTATCTCCAGTTAACCACCAAAAACCTGGAGGTGAACTGTGGCTTAAGGTGGTACAGCACTAGCCTTGAGCAGAGAAATTCAAGGATAGTGACTAGGCCCTGAGTTCAAGCCCCACAAACAACCAAAGGGGAAAAAGTAGAAACGCAGAAAGGCTAAGACTCTTAGACTGCATAACTATTATAATTTAATTACTTATGTCTATACACACAGACACATTTAATTGATTTATTAAAATTGTGAGAATGATGGCCAACACATACTTTCAAATTTATTTGTTTTTATTATCTTTAAGTAGTTGTACAAAGGTGTTACTAATCAACACATCATTTTATGAATACAATGCATCTTGATCAATGTCATCACCCCTTTCATCATTCTTCCCAATTCCTCTCAACCCTACTGCTTCCCTCAATTTTCTTAATTTTTTAGGCTATGCATTAAGTTTTATGACTGTATTCTCCTTCCTTTCTTCATTTCTCTCTCACAAAATATACTTTCAAATATAAATAAAAAAGAATATGACATATCTGATAGTTTAAATGGCTCATAAGGGTTAATTTTATTGATGAGTGTTTTTATAATACAGATTTGTCTATAAGGACATTTGATACAGGGGATAGAAATGATTAAAGCAACAGTGAAAAATTTTTTTTCCCTGTTAGAATATCAGAGATAAAAAACACAACCTAATATGCAGGGCTAATATCCAGTTACATGAATCTCAGTAGATAAGAATTCTCAGTATTGATGGCAGGAATAAATTTGGGATCGTCTTTTGCAAGAATTATCTAGCATTATCTCTAAAGAACCTGAATGGTGTGTACATACACTGGCCTGCCAACGTCATGTGAGAGATTTATTCAATGAAAATAATTGTAGAACTTGGCAAAGATGAATAGATACAAACATACATATGTACACATGCAGAGTTACATATAATGGCAAAAATGGTCAGCTACTTTACTCTCCAACACAAGGGATTTGTGTTTTAAAACTTCTTCCACTGAGAATTGTACATGATGTACAGATGACTGAGAAGCAGAGGCAGGAAACTTGAGGGGACTTTAGTGGTACATGGCTTCTGTTTGAACTATAGAAAAATTCTTGTGTCCCATCAAAGAGTTTAATATTGGTAGTCTGTGCCTCAGTTTCCTGATTTGTGCAACGAGTCATGCACTCACTCTTAGAGCTGTGAGGTTTAAATGTATTAGGATAATTTCATAGCTCTTAGAGTAGTGCCTGTTACTTAATGAATTATAAACGTTCATCTCTCAAGGCATTTTCCAGTTTTGTCATACTATAATCTGACAAAGACTGAAGAATGAATACTCCTCTACCAGTAGCATAATTGACTTCAGAAAGAGCTGTCAAATCCTAAGTGTGTGTGTGTGTGTGTGTGTGTGTGTGTGTGTGTGTGTTAGCTCAAAGATAAAGAGAAACCTGTGGTTCCAGATATTGGTGAGAGGGGGCCAATTGATAAAGGTAAAATTGCATAACTGCTTTAGAAGATGAAAAAGAGAAGATTTAGTATGTCTTTGGTCGTTTATGGAAAATAGCAAAGCAATATATGAAATGATAGCACATCTTGTAAAAGGTGAACCCAAATAGATGAAGAATCCAGTTTTCTTAGTAAATGCATATAATTTATAGTTTTCCCTTGATTTTCTGCTGCATGGGACAGGTGAAACTTAGTACACCTGCTACAAATTATTCTTGCTCTCAACTTAATATTTTCCTTCCTGTTTGACTCTGTGGCAGCATTGATGGGCTTCTTCATTGTTGCCCATGACATACACCTACTGAAGATGTGATTAAAATTTGTAGATATGCTAAGGAGAGGATGAGTAATTGAGAATTCAATATGATATTGCCACCAGGGAAAGGAGCTTGATGAGATGTAGAAATTAACTGAAATACAGCTGTTTTGATGTTGGTTAGGGAGAAGCATATAACCAAAAATACTTCATAGGATTAGAATCTCTCATTTTATTTTGAAATTAGGATTTACTTTTTAAAATACAAAAATCAATGTATGGGAAGTGACACTGTGGCTCAAGTGGTTGAATGCTAGCCTTGAGCTGAAGAGCTCAGAGACAGCACCCAGGCCCAGAGTTCAAGCCCCATGACCTGCCCCCCCCCCAAATCAATATATGTCAATTGTAGAGAAAAAAAGGAAATAGAGACAAGTAAACTAACATTACCATACCAACAATTCTTACAGAATGTTAAAGAATGCGCGAGAACAAAGAGAAAACCACTGATTTGAGAATAAAACATTTGATTTATATCCTTTGGGTTGTCTATTTCATCTGAAAACAGCTTTTTGTAAATAAAACTAAATGATATTCAGTGTTTCATCCTTTTTTTACTTAAAACATTTCAAACATGTATAAATGGAACTGTAAAGCATTTATGAACCAAGTTTTAATAGCTACATTCAACTCTATTATAAATATAACAATTTATCTGGATTATTTTGTGGTTTTAAACATTCAGATTACTTCAATGTTGTAACTATTTTTTATGTGGAAGAATGTGGTACATGAGTTATTTCTTTAGGATAAACTTCCAGAAATTAAATGGCTAGGTCAAAGTTTGTACATATTTGAAGGAACTTGATATTTTTGCCAAAATGTTTTGTGAAAAAGATCTGTCAATTTTGCTACCAATGATAGCACACATATCTGAATGCTTAATCCATCATTTCTTATGATGTTTGGGGCATTTTGATGATTATTTTTTGTCTTTACATTCTAATTGAACTAGTCTTGCCTCACAAAGATTGCAGTCTAGTGGAACTGAATACACAGACAATTTCAATTTATAATGGTTATCTCTATAATAGAAAAATTATCAGGATAGATTAAGGGCGAAAAGCATGATAAAACTCATGTAAACATATCCCATTTTAGATAAAAGGGAAAGAGAAATACAAACACAAATATACATTATGTTGGAGTAGAAACATGGACCAATTCTGTGTCTCCAGTAATTGCCATTTTAATTTCTTTTTCACACTTCCTCCTTGCTAAGTACCAAGAATGCTTAATAGTATTCTGACCACTTCCACAACTCCTCAGTTTTAATCTTAGTTTGGTTCTCTAGATTTACCCAGAGCTTATGTCTGATTATGCATTTCTACTGGAATCTCAAATCCAACAACTTAGCTTCTTCTCTTTTTTTTTTTAGAAGAACAATAACATGGAATTGTTGAAGTGTCAGAAGGGGTACTACTGCGTGCTCCTGAGAAGAGTCTTTGCCTGTTTCTAGCTTCTTGAGGCAGACCATATTCTTTGTATTGTAGCATCTTTCTTTATCTTCAAAGCACATCACACCAGTCACTGCCTCTGTCTACATCCCCCCTTTCATACTCTAATCCTTTGTCTCCCTGTCAGAAGGAGACTTGTGATTACTTAGAGCCCATGTGGATCTCTCTTGCGTTAGTCCCTTGACTCCATGGTACCATGTTCTTGGGGTTAGGTTTTTGAACTTCTAAAGTGCCAGTGGTCAGCCTCCAAGAGGAAGTTATTTCTGTGGCTCAGTTATCTGCCACTGAGCGGGTTTGTGAGAGGGGAATTAAACTCAGGACCCTGCAAGAGTCAGGGAGGTCATGAAGCAGAAGCAGAAGGATAATAAGGGGAAGGGGCCAGGACGGTTCAGGACTTGAGCCATAGCTCTAGTTCATTTTTGCTTTGGTTATTTTTGGGCCAGCCTTGGATTTGTACTTCCCCTGGCCATTGGAAATGACAGGCACATATCACTGTGCCCAGCCGTTGGTTGAGATGAAGTCTTGCAAACTTTTATGACTGGGCTGGCCTCAAACTGCAATTCTCTCATCTGCATTTCTCAAGTAGCTAGGATTGCAGGTTGAAGCCATACTGCCCAGTTTCTACTAGATCAATATTTCTGCCCTCGAGTTTTTATTGAGATAAAATTTACATGCCATAAAATTCACACAATTCCAACTGGACAGTTAAATAAATTTTAATGTGTTTGTTGAGTTGTTCAATCATTACCACGGTCGAATTTTTGTCTTTGTTTTTCTTTAATAGAATTTATTTAGACATATGCAGATAGTTATCCTTAGCAGTTACTAACAGAAATGTTTTGAAAATTTAACATTTGGTTCTAGTAGGTGGTTCTTCATTGATTTTATATAAAATCTAGTTAAAAATAAAGAAGAAATTAAAAAATAAGAAATATACTCATCACCTGACTTATGAAATAGCCACCCCATATGTGTAACTCCTTAATAATAGCAATTAAATTGTACTAATTAAAAATAAAAATATTTAAAATACATTAAAATTAAAAAATATAATCCTGGCATATGGTACTCCTAAGAAACACATCTCCAGCTTAGTCCTGGCCAACAGGCCAACATTGTGTTGCCTCTGACAGGGCAATAGAAGTGAGAATAGATGTCAGGCAGGAAGAACCTCTGGGAGTCATTTGGACCCTTTCTCCTCAGGCTTCATGTTGGGTGTGGCATAGGAGGTCTATGGGATTTCTCCTTCCTGGTGTCATGTAATTTGAAGATGGAGCACAGTTCCTGTGTTGTTGTGTCATATGAGTGGTGACAACTGCAGGTGGCACCCTCAGTGACGGGAAAGGCAGGGACCAAGGCCAAGGGTCCTTGTGTAGCTTCTTCTTGGAGACCTTCATGCTCTTAGCAGCAAGAGATAAGGAAAAGTAGAAGCCATTGTGTGTCATTGCAATGGAATATCTCAAAATCATTGGGAAGATTTAGGTGGGGAAGATTCAAGAGAACCTGGAATCTTCAGTAATGATCACATTCAAGCTGGGGGCTGGTGGCTCTAAGTAGCTAGCCTGTGGGGCTAGAGATCTGAAGATCGGGGTTTGAAGGCAGCCTGGGCAAGGATGTCTTTGAGACTCTCATTTCCAATTACCCACCAAAAAGCTGGAAGTGGAGCTGTGGCTCAAGTATTAGAACTGTAACCTTGAGCAGAAAAGCTCCAGCATCCAGGCCCCGAGTTCAAGCTTCAAGACCAGCACACACACACACACACACACACACACACACACACACACACACACACACACATATGGAAAGGATCATGTAGAGGATGGCCATGTAATTTATATACCAAACTTGGAACCTTTGGGGAGTGAAAGAGAATATTATTAGCAAGTAGCCAGGAGAGCAAGTATGATTGGGCCTGTACTAAAGAAACCAGATGCCTACTTGCTTGGCTTATCAAGGATCTCATTTAACTGTTCTTGAAAGGAGCAGACACATCCTGGGGAGCAGTTTTCTAGAATAAGCATGCAGGTGGGGATAGGGCGAGAGTCAGATGGAGAGGGAAGTGCTTTGTCAGAATCCTGTGCTAGGCACTTAGTGTAGTTCTTCATAGCTCTACATGTGTCTCCTCTTCCCGCCTCCCACCCCACATGAGAACACGGAGGGTTGACTAGGTGCCAGCATCACACGGTGGCACAATGCGCCTCACACAATACTTGGCGCAGATTTTGTCACACAGAAGGTGTATTGATTGACTGCCTGCCTGAAAGAACTCATGTGTCCTGTCTGCTAGCCTTTCTAGGTGATTCTACCCTTCTATGGCTGGGGAAAATAAACTGGAAGTGTGTGTGTGTGTGTGTGTGTGTGTGTGTGTGTGTGTGTGTGTGTGTACCTCTGTATAAAATGTGTTGCTTGTACACACAGAATCTGGGGAGGGAGGGATTGCTCTCACTATTCGTGTAGCAATATCCCTTTTGGACTGTGCTTCCTTTGACACTGCCAGTGTCTATATAAGGTCCTGAAGAGAGGATACACCCTTGCCCCTGAGTGGTCAGACTGCTTTTGCTAGCAATTACTTTGGTCTAGGAGAGTAGGAGCTCAAACCTATCCTTAAGCTTATAGTGGGGGGCTGTATGAGATATGGGAGAAAAAGGCTGCATGAGAGGAAAGAAAGAGAGAGAGAGAGAGAGAGAGAGAGAGAGAGAGAGAGAGAGAGAGAGAGAGAGAGAGAGGGAGGGAGGGAGGGAGAGAGAGAGAGAGAACAAAACATGCCTTCCAGCCACAGTCTGCCCACGTGATTCAAGGCAGCCTGTGTTACAGGCATCATATTTTCTGGGTCCTCTCTGTCAGTAAATAATATGACACAGATGTTCCTGAATATTTTATGATGAACTTGCCCCAGGAGTCCCTAAATGTTTTATAATTTCTGGGTAAAGAAATCTAGCATCTAGGGCTGTGTGCTCTTACCAGCAAGCTCTAAATCACCATAACTCCTAAGAAAGCAGACAGTCCTTTCTTGTACTTTTGAAAAAAGACAATAGTCAAAGGCTGAAACTCCATTTCAATGTAAACAGTGCATGTAGGGGTGTTACACTGAATGGAAGAGGTGGGGATGAATGTCAGGGCTATTGTAATGATTCCATGGCTTAGATTTGGAAATTGAGATTGATATCTTTGCCTTTTTAATTTTTTTTGATGAAGGCCATTTGGGGGTTGAACTATGAAGCAGGAGTATATTCTTTATGATTATGGGGCACAGCTGTTTGTTCATGAGGTGTGAATCTATCTCAAGATTAGGTTTTGTCAGAATGAGGAATGGATCATCTTGTCTGTTTTCCACTCATGTGGACATTTTCTTAATCAGCAGAGGGCGTCCTGACAGTAATCTTAGGTCTCAGTGCCTACAAGATGATCTGAGGGGGATGTGTGAACCCTTAAGATCCCTGCTTGATCTCTTTATAACTATGTTTGGTGAACTCAGAGTTGAAGCAGCTCTCCAAGACAAGATGAGAGAAGAACTGGGGACGGATGCAGGGAGAGAGCAGGGTGAAGGTGATGCCTACCCACTTAGGACCTGTGGATTCCACTTCCAGCACTACTTCTTACTCATTCTGTGTCTTTGGTCCTTGACTGACTGAGATGTTGCTCCAGCTTCCTTATTAATAAGATGGTGATAAGTACAAACTTACTGTGAAAGCTCTTAGCATAGTACCTGGCTTTGGCAAAGTATTAAGAAAAGCTTTAACTTGTAAAGCAAGTGAGCAAGCCAAGCAAGCGAATGTCCTGAGATTTAGACAATAAACAGAAAATAAGCATTCACAACACTGGAATGACTCATTTGGAAAGTATTCCACAGACTAAGCGTATGTACATGTATACATATGTGCCTATCTATCTACCCATATCCATCCATATATACTTATATATGTATATTTTTACCTGTATGGATACATATTAGCTGACTGGTTAAAAATAATCCTTTTTAGACTTTTCTTCTTATTGTATATTGCTTACTTATTTGGGAGGTGCTGGTATTTTTCACACCTAAATGGCTGGACCATGTGTAGTTCTAAAGTTTGAAGCCCTTCTATGAAATAATTCTGCACCCTTTCAGGGAAAATCTGGATATGCACAATAAAAGCTATTAAAAGTTGGGGATAGATATAAAGACACTTTCCAAATCTTGCTTCAGATTTTTGTTCTCAACTATGTCTCCCCACTTGTTCTTCATGGTGAATGGTGGGATCTTCTCTGATGTAGTTGTTACCACTTCAGAGCAAGAAGAGACATTTTAAGTGAAAATCATAACAGCTTTCCTTTTGATTCCTTTTCACCATAATAACAAAACTGTTTTGTTACATGCTAAGGTCACAAATTGGCCTTGTAAATTTGCATGTAAACATTATGACAATTATGCATGGCTATGTCCTTGCATGTGTGACAATATGACACTGAACGTGTCCAGCTCTTAGTGAGCTAATGCGTAAGAGGTATTACCTTAATGTTTAAAGACATTTTAAATAAGAAATGAGTCCATTAAAAAAAGCTTCAAGGAAAGCTGTCTCTTTCAGGGCTTTCCATGTTCGTAAAAATTTCTGAATTGTGCAGTTTTTCTTTGCTTAATTTAATTCCTGCAGCAGATGTCCATCCAATTTATTTGTGATTTATGATAGATTTTAATTTATACTGGAAGTGCCGGTCCTGATTTGCAAGGAGATAATATTCTTTTCTTCACTTCATTCCTGTTTCAATGATTAATTGGACTTTCCCATTATTATTCACTTGTCTTTGGACATTAATGCTTTTGAGCAATGACTCATTTCACAAAATCTGTCTCCAGCTGTCATCTGGAACTTCTTGCGCCAACATTGCTTTACACCGATCTTAATAAAACTTATTCTCATCTTAAGACATTGACCCGCCCCTCTCCTGCAGTCACTAATTACAACTTGGGAGTCTGAGCAAGTTGCTTACATTTATGCAGGTGAGCATACCTTTGAGGAGGTTGCCATGGAATTCCATTTCAATAAGGTGTAGCACACCATGCCTTTCCTTCTTTCTCCAGGAAAAGGCCCAAATGGTTAAAGAAGTGTTCACTATAATCAGGCTGGCCACTTTACAAGTTTTAGCTCTGCTATTCAGTGTGGTGTGACTTTAGGAAAGTTAACCTTCCTGACCCTCAGTCGACTTACCTGACAGTGGAAAAAGTAATAATAGGAGATCCTGTAGAAGAAAATCAACCATGTACTATCAGTGTTTCATGTAATGTTGGGCCTCTTATGAGTGTCCTCAACTGTGGCACATTTATGCATCTAAAGGCACATGTGTATAAAGATCAAGCAACACACATACAAACTAGTTTATAAGTGGTAAAGAAGTTTTCAGAACATGCTAACATTGTTTTTTGATCATTCTGACTTTTTTTCTGATCCCAGAATTTGAGTTATAAACTATTATGTTACATACCAGTAAACATTTGTCCATCTGACAACTCATTCTTGTCCATCTCCTGTCTCTGAGCCCAGACTTTGAGGTACAAACCTTCCTGGGACCTGAGTGAAGTGATCACTAAGCAACCTGTGCTAACCCTTATCCATCTTCTATCCCTGCACCATCTTAGCGCTAACCCTGGCCCCTTATGTTTCAGGCCCTATGGTTTGCCTGTTTGGTAATTAGCCCTCACAACACCCCTTCAAGGTAGAATATCTACATGATGATTTACTCTATAAATATAAAGAAATTGCTTAAAGTATATATTGTAATTAAGGCATTTATAGAACTAAAGTCAATACTCACGTGTGATTATGTGTTGAAGTGTATATGCTTTTTCTCAATTCAGTGTATTCCTAATGGGTGTGTAACAAGGTGAGCTAGGTTTATCCTGGGTCTGTCATCTTGTGCCTTGTGTTCCTAGGTAAGTTGGCTCTAGCCTAGGCATATTCATAGCCTATATATTCATACATAGCATGGGCAGTAGTATTAATTCAGAAAGTGCATGGTAAGTGGTACAAGATACTGAATAATAGCTCTTCATATTGTGTTTTCTGGTACTCTCCCAAGGGATGCCTGGAAACCTGCTCCTTCCTCTCCATACCAGCAGGGGGCAGTAGAGACCATAAAGGACATGACCAAAGGTGAACAATGCCCTTAATCATCTCCAGCTGTTGTCCTTTAAAATTGCTAGGACTCTGAGTTAGACCAGGTCTTAGGGAGTGTTTGATTCTGGACCTCAGAAGAAAGAAAGAAAAGCAATAACAACAAAAAAATCAAACCTGATGTTGCAGACTAAAACAAAACCATCACAAGAATTTTCAATGGCTGGGGTGTGCAGAAGATTATTCCAAAGAGGTGGGTTTACTACCCAGGGAGCCTTTCACAGTTGGCTCAAATGATCACTTTCATTAACCTTACAAAGATATTACTATCAGATATTACTAAACAGAAGGAGAATACCTCCAAACTCCCCCATTAGGCCCAATTAGCAGAGCACTGCCACACGAAGGAGCTGGGTGTGAACATAGACTGGTGTCTAGCAGCCGCTGTCATCTCCATTAGATGCCATGCACTTGAGTCATTAAAGTGTCCTCATTTGTGGCACAAAGCCATCATTCCCCAAAGTGGCTGCTTTCCAGAAGCGTGTATTGGTAAGTGATAATGATGACATTAACACAAGATGGTGAAGAAAACGCATGTGTGGACTGGCCAAGTGTTGATAGATGGTGTGTGTGTGTGTGTGTGTGTGTGTGTGTGTGTGTGTGTGTGTATCCTGTTGTTTATTTTCTATTTTTTCTCACTACAGTCTTATTGTTTTAATTTTTTTAAATGGCTTCTTTGGCTGTGTTTCTACTTTCTGTTATGAGTTCCTGCAAAGACCTCTGTGGGTTTTTTTTTTTTTTCTGGTGACTCTCAAAGATGGCAGTGGGGTGTCCCATGTGTGTTCATATGCCAGGGTCAGTGAGGGTCACTGGCCTCCATTCCCTCTGCTCTGTAAACGTGATGAATGCTTTTGTTGCTTATCTCTTTTGGTGCTCTCCAGCTCTGGAGGTGCCAAAGTTCTGGCGTTTTTTTCTCAAATGTGTGTGTGATGGTTATGCCTGTTTGTGAAAAAAAAATCCTATTAGACTTACACAATATAGTACCAATTGGGCCCAGGTTCCTTGTGAACTTTCGGATGGTGTCTCATCTTCTGTACCATGTGGCTAGTCTAGGTGTGCCCAAAACTTCCAATGGCAGCTTCTGTGTATTTGAGAGAGATTCACATAATATTCAAGTTGGGAACTGGTGGCTCACGCTTGTAATGCTAGCTATTCAGGAGGCTGACATCTGAGGATTATGGTTCAAAGAAAGCCTGGTCAGCAGTCTGTGAGGCTCTTATCTCAAATTAACCACCAGAAAACTTGAAGTTGGGCTATGGCTCAAAGTGTTAGAGTGCTAGCCTTGAGCAAAAGAGCTCAGCAACAGTGCCCAGGCCCTGAGTTCAATTCCCAAGACCAGCCAAAAAATGTATATATATTTAAATTCCTGCTAGTTCACTTTCTATTTCTCAAAAAATACAGAATGCATACTCCAGCCTATTTCTTTTTTTTTTTTTTTTTTTTTTTTGGCCTGTCCTGGGCCTTGGACTCAGGGCCTGAGCACTGTCCCTGGCTTCTCTTTTGCTCAAGGCTAGCACTCTGCCACTTGAGCCACAGCGCCACTTCTGGCCGTTTTCTGTATATGTGGTGCTGGGGAATCGAACCTAGGGCCTCGTGTATCCGAGGCAGGCACTCTTGCCACTAGGCTATATCCCCAGCCCTCCAGCCTATTTCTTGTGTCTCACTCTCCAAGTGAACTGGGGTGTGTATGTATGTATGTATTTATTTATTTATTTATTTGCAGTTGTGTTTATTTTGAGAAGTGTAAAGCAAATTACCCGTCAGCATTAACAACTAACCAAAATCCAGTTCATTAATGTCCTGGAATACTCAGAGATTGTGTCCCTATGCCTCATTTGCTGGGAGATGGTGTGGTATTTACTGTAATGGTATAGCAGTCTTCTGAAAATATGTTCCCAATATATTTGTTTGCTGTCTCCGAAAGGATTGGAAACATTCCAATAACTCAACTGCGGTTGGATAATCTTAGAAAGTGTCTGAACAGCAGTGTGTCAGTCAGAATAAGCTGGGTTGGTAGTCTACCAGGATCACCTCAATGGAGAAAATGAAATGAAGGCAGCAAAAAGTACTGAGTGGAAGAAATGAAACCCACCGAGGATCTGAGCAATTTCCATGTTAGATTTGAATCACTGATTTCACATTGGCCGAGGAGGAGTGCCTGGAGTTGCCTGCATTGCTTTGCTTTGCATTGTGTTGCTCAGTGTATGAAGTAACACTGTGCATCGTTATGTTTATGCTAATGCCCATGGCCCTTTCCTCCCTGGAGTGATAGTCACAGGCAGGACATAGCAGAGGTGGCAGCTAAAACAATCCCTGTGCATTGTGGGAGTGTGAGGAAATGGTGGCACACCTGACAGTTGCTTCCTGCCTGCACTTTGGGTCTATCTAGTAATCTAATTCTCCAGATATTGAGTTCCAAGTTCCCAGTGAAACTGCCTTTTATTTTAAGTCCCATTGGCTGGGTTGGCAAGTCACTGACTACTAAGTGGTTTCCCTTCCTTCCTTCCTTCCTTCCTTCCTTCCTTCCTTCCTTCCTTCCTTCCTTCCTTCCTTCCTTCCTTCCTTCCTTCCTCCCTCCCTCCCTCCCTCCCTCCTTCCCTCCCTCCCTCCCTTCCCTCCCTCCCTCCCTCCCTCCCTCCCTCCCTCCCTTCCTTCCCTCCTTCCCTCCCTCCCTTCCTTCCCTCCCTCCCTCCCTCCCTCCCTCCCTCCCTCCCTCCCTCCCTCCCTTCCTCTCTTCCTTCCTTCCTCTCTTCCTCTCTTCCTTCCTTCCTTCCTTCCTTCCTTCCTTCCTTCCTTCCTTCCTTCCTTCCTTCCTTCCTTCCTTCCTTCCTTCCTTCCTTCCTTCCTTTCTCTTTCTCCTCCTCCTCCTCTTCTTCTTGGTTACTTTATTTCTTTCTTTCTTGCTTGCTTGATTTCTTTCTTTCTTGCTTGCTTGCTTTTCCATCCTGAGGTTTGAACTCAGGGCTTGGGTGCTGTCCTTGAGCTTCTTTTTGCTCAAGACCAGTATTCTACTAATTGAGTCATAATGCCACTTCTGGCTTTTTCTGAGTAGTTTATTGGAGATAAGAGTCTTGTGGACTTTTAGGAGTCTGGGTTGGCTTTGAGCTGTGCTTCTCAGATCTCAGCCTCCTGAGTAGCTAGGATTACAGGCATGAGCCACCAGCGCCCAGCTTCTCTTTTTCTTTATTTGAGAAGTAGAAACAGGTGTTCTATTCCCTTGCATTTTGAAATGAAGATTTTGAACTTGCAGAAATTGCTCGAAAATCTCTCTCTTTATATGACACCAACTTGATTAGTGCCAGTGCACCCTAAATAGTTGGGAGAAGCCAGATTATTAGTAAAATAGGTATCAAATGTTGATGTATACACTGTTGGTCCAAAGAGTGCACATGGTTATAATAGGACGTTATCTAATACATCAGGGTTAGTGAAATAATGTGTGTGTAGTGCAATGGCTCTGTGTAGGGACTCAGTGAATGTAGTTTCATTAACTACTGGGCCAAGACACTAATGAGGGCTTTCAGTTTCATGTGTCAAACACTTTACCCATGTCAATGAGGGAGTGTGACCTGCTTTACTGATAGTAGGCTACAACATGCTCTTTTCTTATTTTTTTTCTAAGCAATTGCTCAAGTATACACATGTCTTAGTGACAGGAAGTCCCAAGTTTGCACATTTCTGTAGATAGTAAAAATTATTTAAATATTTTTTCCTTTTTAGTTTTTTATTTTTGCCAGTTCTGGAGCTTGAACTCAGGGCTTGAGCAGTGTCCCTGGCTTCTTTTTGCTCAAGGTTAACTCTCTACCACTTGAGCCACAGCACCACTTACGGCCTTTTCTGTTTATGTGGAGCTGAGGAATCGAACCCAGAGCTTCATTCATGCTAGGCAAGCACTCTACCACTGAGCCATATTCCCAGCCCTCTTTTCCTCCTTTTTACCTACTATTATTAAAAAGGATCTTCTTCTGGATGGATAATGAACAATGGAATACTACTCAGACTTAAAAGGGAAGGAAACTGGTACATTATGAAACTTAAGGCTAAGAGAAACAAAACCGATAAAAAAGAGACAATGTATGATTCTATTTACAGGAAGTATATAGGATGGATACAAAGTAGACTAGCAGCTTCCAAGCTCTGAGGGACAGAAACATGGGAAGTTATAGAACTGAGCTTCTGTTTGGAGTCACAAAAGTTCTGAAAGTGGATAGTAGTGATGGTTGTATGGCATTGTGAGTATGTGTATTTCATCTCAGTATAAAAGTACAAAATAAAACTGACTATATAATGAGGTCAGTCATTGTTCTTTAGGAGAAAGTCCTTATTGTAGCTTTTATTTTATTTTATTTTTGCACTGAAAATACTTCCCCCATGGCTGCAATCAGCCATGGATACAATGACTATGAACTTGGATTGATGAAGAACATGGCTCTTCTTGGTGACCAGGAGCCAACCCAAACCCTAGAAACTCAGTAAAACTTTACTTTTTCTTCTCTATACTTGCTTTTTTTAAGTTCTAAATTGAGATTTAAGTGAAGATAATTAGACAATTACTATTTTTATATTAGGTACTATATAACCCCCTAATGATAGTTTGACATGTGTTGCACATTTTCATGACTATATTAACTACTTACACTATATGATACTTTCTTGGGTTTCATTTCATTTTGGGTTTCATTTCTTGGGTTTCATTTTGTAAAAAACTTAATTTAATTTATTTTGTTGTAGGTCATAGGGCTTGAACTCAGGCCCTGGGTGCTGTCCCTAAGCTCTTTTGCTCAAGGCTGGTATTCTACCACTTTGAGCCATAGTACTACTTCCAGTTTTCTGGGGGTTCATTGGAGATAAGAGTCTCATGGCTTTTCCCACCTGGGCTGGCTTCAAACCATGATCCTCTGATCTCAGCCTCCTGAGTAGCTAGGCTCACAGGCCTGAGCCACCAGTGCCAATGCTCCAGACAGTTTATGAAGAGCACATGGAGGTTTTCTTTGTTGCCTTTGAAAGTAAAGAACTACTTGGATGAGGGACAAGGCAACAAACAGTACAAGAAATGTATCCAATGCCCAACGTATGATACTGTAACCTCTCTGTACATCAGTTTGATAATAAAAATTTGAGAAAAAAAAAAGAACTACTTGGTTAGATATACTGGATATACTGGATCACTTCCCCCTCTCTCCAAACTTAACTGATTAGAACTGAGACCTCCTAATATTTCTTCCTCCCCAAATCACATTTCCCCCTCAATGAAACTTTTATTTTCCCCCTGTTAATCTTGAAATTCAATGTTGTGTTTATGATTATGCCAGAATAATTTTGCCTACTGCTTCTTTTGACTTTGAAATTTGTAAAATCAAGTCTTCATCTTAAGACATTTTCTTTTAATTTTAACAAGCTATATATCTTATCTTTTTTCCACTTAGGGCTTTACTTCTGTGGTTATTCTGTGGTTTTAAAAAACATCTTGGATCTCTCTGTATGTCTTATTTTTTCCCCATCAACTTTGCCCAGTAAGCCTTGTTAGAAAACAAGAATGGCTTGAGCTTGATTTTTGTATACCTGGTTACATTTTAGAAGGAGCCAGCTACTCACTCCATCCATTCTAGTGTTTTTCCTATGTTTCCCCCATTATCATAGGTTTTTCCTTTCTCAAGTCAAGTTATTATACCTTCAGGGTGGCTTGTTTTGGTGTTATATTTATATACTTTTCCTTTCTGCTCCTCTTTTGAGAATTTATATTGGCAAATGTACAGATCTTCTCCTATTTGTGACGCTCACTGATTTCCAGGCTTCCTTTCTTTGGATTTGCTTTGTTGCTTTACATGTTTAGAGATTTTCACCCCCTGTTAGCTCATCTTACAGAGGGCCAATTTGTTTCCTGGCAGGTGAAATGGGTCTGAGGGAGGGAATGTGGATCCTTGATTGAATATTTCAGGTGTGTACAAGGGTTTTCTGGACTTAACTTTTCAATTCCTTTAGACAAATACCTGCTTAGTTCAGTTTTGTTAAAGAAAAAACAAACTATCAAATGCTTGATACAGGGCCTGAGCCATTTTACCCTCTACGAGGAATGAAGGAGAGTTTGCTTCTATTGTTCCATATCCTAGGCAGTGTTGGGTGGTGTCAGCAATCTAGATCTCGACCATTCCAGTGGGCATGTCATGGCAGCTCATTGTTGTCTTCATTTTCTTTTTTCTTTTTTTTGGCCAGTCCCCGGGCTTGGACTCAGAGCCTGAGCACTGTCCTTGGCTTCCTTTTGCTCAAGGCTAGCACTCTGCCATTTGAGCCACAGCACCACTTCTGGCCATTGTCTGTATATGTGGTGCTGGGGAATTGAACCCAGGGCTTCCTGTATGTGAGGCAAGCACTCTTGCCACTAGGCCATATCCCCAGCCCGCTGTCTTAATTTTCATGGTATGGAATGGCTTCTCAGTTGCCTGTCATTTGTTTTATTGCCTTGGTGAGATGTTTGTTCTGGTCTTTGTCTCAATTTTTAAAGTGAGGTTGTTTATTCTCTTAGTAGTTAGTTTGAAATCTCTCTATATTTTTGTGCACAAAATCTTAATATGGCTTCAAAATAATTTGTATTTCTAG
This sequence comes from Perognathus longimembris pacificus, assembly GCF_023159225.1. NCBI lineage: Eukaryota > Metazoa > Chordata > Mammalia > Rodentia > Heteromyidae > Perognathus > Perognathus longimembris. Next base: position 135,259,397 of record NC_063161.1, read on the forward strand.
TATTTTCATGTTTCCTGTAGATCTAAGTTACTGTGCAATGTCACTTCCTTTTATCCAGTAGGTCTTCTTTTAGTGTTTTCTGTAGGGTAAGTCTACTTGGATTAAATTTTCCTTTGTTTATCTCTGAAGGTCTTATGTTTTTTTGGGGGGGTCACCTTTTCTTATTAGCATGTGTGCTTATTAGCATGGGGGTTGTGTTCATTGTAACATTTCAACACATGCATACAAAATATTCTGAGTCATGTTCCTCTGTCCTCTCTGTCACTCTGCTCTATCCCACTTCCTGCTTTCCCAAACAAAACTTCAACAAGCTTCATTCTGAGGCAATGTTCAGAGCTCTTACCACCATGCTTTGCATTGCTGGAAGTTTGTGTTTTAGGTAAAGACCACTATTAATTCCACATGTCTGTGAATAGGTAGGACATAAGGCAGGTGTGACCATAGCCATACAGGCTCCCTCTGTCTCTGCTAATGGTTTGACTTAGCTGTGAATACCTTAATAGAAAGTAGTCAAAGAACTGAATGGTCTGGGAAGCTGTCAACAGGGTCTCATTCAGTACAGAAGAGAAGGTACTCATTGTTTTTAATAGGTCAAATAGTTTTCTCCTGTTCCCTAGGAAGCGATAGGAGAAAATGCTCTGATAGTTCTCCTTGGGGGCATTAACTGCAATCAAACTTGTAAAAGTAAATGAAACATAAGACTTATTTTCTAGTTCATCAAAAAGCAGGAGTTGTATTGGTAGGATATTTTTTCATAGTCTCAACTTAAAGTATCACTTCAGATAAATATCTTTGTTTTCTACTGTGGTTCTTCAAAGGCAAAACTTTAATGATCATGTTGACAACCCATGAGAACATACCCTTTGACGTAGGTTTATGATTCCCCATAACCAGCATTTCGTGCACCATCTAGGTGATAAATGTAGCTGCTCTCTTGGTAGAGACAGGAATCTCTATGGAAATTAGGTGTTTCACACATGTGACCTCACTTACATAGTGTGTGTGTGTGTGTGTGTGTGTGTGTGTGTGTGTGTGAGGTAGGGCTTGAACTCAAGGCCTGGCCATTGTCCTTTAGCTTTTTCACTCAAGGCTGGTGCTTTGGCTCTTGAACCATACCTCCACTTCTGGCTTTCTGGTGGTTAATTGGAGATAAGAATCTCATGGACTTTCCTGCCTCAGACTGGCTTTGAATCGCAGTCCTCAAATCTCAGTTTAGTGAGTAGTTGGTATTACAGGTGTGAGCCACAGGTGCCCAGCTAAACACTCACATGTTAGTTAGGTGCCATCTGGTCAGGACTTAGTTCTGAAAACCCCACATTTGAGGCATCAAGGAAGAAGAATGAACTTCCTGCCCCCCACATGCTCCTTTCCTAGTACTTCCCCCACGTAAAGAGAGAGAAATGGACATAGCCTGGACCAGAAAAGAAATCCATGGGCAGTTCTCACTGGGTGCTTCTACTCTGGAGGTTCAGAAATACATACATTTTTTTTTTTGGAGCATTGCATTGCTGCTGGCAGTGAGCCTGTGAGGAGCCATTTGCACAGAAGTCTGAGAAGAGGAACAAGGTAGATTTCAGTGGCTCTGTGCCCTGTGCTTGCCTCATCATTTTCTCTACATTAGGAATTTAATGAAGTTACTTGGATACCTGTGAAGTCAAATCAAAGTTCAGCGTGCTCTCAATTGAATTATCCAGCCTGACTATTGACATGTACAACATTTCATTTAATTTGTTTCTGCTTATATAGTTATGGACACTCGGTATAAATGAAAGCAATGAATCTGGTTACATTTTCTGAGCCGTTGCTTCACCTGGGAACATGAACAATAAATGAATGAAAGGTGGAATTATTTATCTTCAGCAAATTGAAATGTGTCTTAAACCTGCCCATCCAGTCAATGAATTAAAATGTGGTGAGGTAAGTTAGTTGGTAGAGAAAGGACTATTTTAGTAATAAGAATAGTTACTGTAAATTGTTCTTTTCCTATCTCAATGGGGAGAGGGCTCTGTCTAATTGTTCTGTAAAAAAATTTTTTTTGTAGTCTTGGAGATTTAACCAGAGCCTTGCTAAGCAAGCTCTTCCACTTGAACTTCCACTTGTATAAGTTGTATCACTTAGAGCCACACTCTAGTCTTTTTGTTTATATTTTGATTTTAAAACAAGCTCTTTACACTGGCTTTGTGCCAGCGGGCCTCAGGCTTGTCATTCTCCTGCCTCTACCTCTTGAGTAGCTGAGATACTAGATATGCACGAACAGGCCTTTTATTATTTATTTATTTACTTTAGTCAGTCCTGTGGCTTGAACTCTGGGCCTGAGTGCTGTTTCTGAGCTTCTTTGCTCAAGGCTAGTTCTCTACCACTTGAGCCACAGAGTCACTTCTGGCTTTTTTGAGTAGTTTATTGGTGATAAGAGTGTCAGGGACTTTTCCAATCTGGGCTGGCTTTGAACATGATCCACACATCTCAGCCTACTGAGTAGCTAGGATTACAGGTGTGAGCCACCAGCACCTGGATAACTACCAGGCCTTTTAAAACAGGTGTTTTGGACTTGCCCACCACATGGGTCTTGGATTTAGCAGCAAGCCAGCAAGCAGTTCTGTGGAATAAAGTTCCTTCTTCTACCTGTATACCATATGGTGTTCTCCACCATCAGTTGTCTACTTTAGTATCTGTACACCTTGAGCCCTCCCTTCAACCCAAATCAACCTTAAACTGTTCTAAACCACATTCCTTGGGGGGGGGGCCTTGGAGCAATCTCTTGTAGGCCTTCTTCCATGCATTCTTAGTTTCAGTAAACCCATGTTTCTCTCCTTAACTTCTGGTGTGTTTTGCTCAATTCTTCTTTTTAAAATCTTTAAAAATATTTTTAATAAAATCTTTTTACTGAATAAAAAAACCAAAGCAGGTGTTTTAAGATCTGAGGATGTGGTTTAGTGGTAGGACACTTGCTGACCATGCATAAAGCTTTGGATTTGATTCCCAGTATTGCTAAGATACAAAAGTCTTAGATGTTTTAAATAATGAGGATTATAAATTACAATTATTAATTATTACAAATGGGAGAATCAGGTTTATGGAACCACCAGTCTTCTGGCTATTTATTTCTAGCTTGATTCCCAGCTCTACCTTCCTCTTCAGTAACTGATTTCCTTAATAGTCTCACATTAAACTCATTCTCATTTTCCTTACTAATTATCCCATTAGGTCCCCTACACCAGACATTCTTTTTATTTCCTCTGATAATTTCTTTGTGTTTTTTTTTTCTGATCCTGCAAACTTTTCATTGTGTTTTAAAGCTTAACTCAATGTCTTCCTCCTTCAAGCTTTTTCCATCTTTGTCTTCATTCTCTCTATTCCTAGCAACAATGTCAGATCCATTTTACTTGGTCACTTTCTACAGTTGCAATAATACTAATTATAACAACACACACAGAAAAGTATACTAGGCTATAAAGGCCTACCCTACAGGCACCATTGTTACCTTCATTTTATAAATAACTGAGATTATTAAGTCCAGAAGTCATTAGTAACTTATGCAGTGCTTTTTAAAAAATTTTTTATTATCTAACTGATGTACAGAGAGGCTAGAGTTTCATAAGTTAGGCATTGGATACATTTCTTGTACTGTTTGTTACCTCGTCCCTCATTCCCCCCTCCTACCACCGCCTTTCCCTTCCCCCGCCATGAGTTGTTCAGTTCATTTACACCAAACAGTTTTGCAAGTACTGCTTTTGTAGTTGTTTGTCTTTTTTTACCCTGTGTCTCTCAAATTTGGTCTTCCCTTTCAATATCCTAGTTCTAATACCAGTATACACGGTTTCCAATATACTCAGATAAGATACAGAGATAGTGTAGGTACAACCATAGGAAGGGGATACAAGAAGATCATCAATAATAGAAGCTACAGTTACACATAGCACGTTGAAAGTAGTTACAACAGTGATATAACAATTGCTTCCATAACATGGAGTTCATTTCACTTAGCATCATCTTATGTGTTCATAAGGGTATAGTTATTGGGCTCTTGTGATCCTCTGCTGTGACTTGCCTAAACCTATGCTAATTATTCCCTATGAAGGAGACAATAGAGTCCATGTTTCTTTGGGTCTGGCTCACTTCACTTAGTATAATTTTTTCCAAGTCCTTCCATTTCCTTACAAATGGGGCAATGTCATTCTTTCTGATAGAGCTTATGCAGTGTTTTATAGTGGAAAAGGGTGGGTCTGGGAGTCAAATCCAGGGTGATAAAGTCCAGAGCCTGTGTTCTTTGCCTACTGGCATTTCTCAATGTGTGCTCTTTGGACTATGTATATTAGGATCGCCAACATTGGGGCTAATAAAAAATTTCAGATTATCAAATCCACTACAGAGCTACTCTATTAGAATCCATAGGTCAAAGCTGGGCCTGGTGGTACAGGCCTGTAATCCTTCCTGCTTGGGAGACTAAGTTCAGTGGGATCTCAGTTCAAGGACAACCTGAACAACAAATTTGTAGATTCCATTTCAACCAATGAAAAGCTGGGCATAGGTGTGTACCTGTCATTTAAGCCATGTGAGGAAGTAAAAATAAGAGGATCACAGTCCAGATAAGCCAGACAAAAAGTGAGATCCTATGTGAAAAAACAATGAAAGCAAATGAGGCTGAGGGCATGGCTCAAGTGGTACAGCACCTTTGAATATAGAATTTTTAAGAGTCAAAGTGAAGTATCATTTAGAAATTTAAGATATCAAATGAAACTAGCTTCTTATCAAAGCAAGATTGAGACCAGACTTCCTCATCAATTCATTTAGACAGCTGTTGAGGGGTATACAGTGTGCCCCTATGACTGCCACTCACAATTGTGGGAGCAAACTGCTAGGGACCTTGTACTATTCTGTGATGATGGGGTTTTCCTCCTTACCTTCACCATCCAGTCCAATTTCCTATACCTAGAGGTGAAATATGTAATTCCCTAAACTCAAACTAGAGTTTTAACCAAGATACTACGAATAATTAGTTTACTTATTGTCAAAGTGCTATACAGAGGAGTTACAGTTTCATACATAAGGTAGTGAGTACCTTTCTTATCAAACTTGTTATCTCCTCCCTTCCTCCCTCCTTAAATCCCTCCCCTCCCCTGAGTTGTATAGTTGGTTTACAGCATATTGTCTTTTAAGTATTGCTGTTGCCTTGGTTCACCTTAACTGAGATCTTAATATTCTGATACCAATATCTCTCTGTTATATTAGCCTGCTTTCACTGGACCAAATGTTGCTAGCTACATGGGTCAAGGAGCAGCCTAGGTCATGTGCAAATACGGCCAGTAATATTGAAAAGAGAAAATGTATTCTGCTTTTCACTCACTTTTTGCTATCTAGGCTTTTATGTGACATCAACTTCTGAAGGGCAGTTCTTAGTCATGCAAATCTTATCTTTACAATAATCCGAACCTTAATTTTAAATGTGAATACCAATCACGTCTCTACGTAGTTGTTGCTCTTAAACCATTGTAGCTAGTTGATATCCAATTATAACATAAACTCTGCCAAACCTTGTGGATTGTTATTCTAAATGTGATGTTAATTCTTATCAAAGTTTTTGTTTAAATAATAGCTTTGGAAATAGCAGAACAACGAAACCTATGAACAACACCTACTACACTTCGTTGAAGATAGCTAACATTTAATGTTTATTGAGAGATTCATTAAACTGGAAATAGATAGAATAAGCACTTATGTATGTTGACCCCTCCCTCCCTCCCTCCCTTCCTCTCTTCCTTCCTTCTTTCCTTCCTTCCTTCTTTCCTTCCTTCCTTCCTTCCTTCCTTCCTTCCTTCCTTCCTTCCTTCCTTCCTTCCTTCCTTCCTTCCTTCCTTCCTTCCTTCCTTCCTTCCCTCTTTCCTTCTTTTCTTTGGAAAGTAGTTAAGGCTTTACCATGACATACATGTCTATCTTTATCTGCTTTTAAGTAAGGTTTCAGATAGTCCTGGCAGGATCAGTTTAAACATATATAATTAAAAATATGTAATTAAAATATATTCTTCAAGGAAATACCCCAGAAAGCTCTTCTCCTTAGAGACATCTTAGAATGAGCTAGTCAGTATAAATGAGTAATTGAAGCTCATCCAAATGAAAGAAGAATTCAGTACCTCATTCCTTTAATGGCCTCCTGCCCAAAATAAAACTGGCCAGCACATAATATTTATCTTATGATGCTGCTATTTCATATCACAAAGTGACCATGTAGTGTCATAAACACAACCCCAAAGTGCTGACTTTAAAGGCTTTTTACTTGCTACTGTTTTATAGCTTTGCATAAAATGCTAATGCTATGACATTTGTAGAACTATTAAATCATTTTAATGAAAGAGTAACAGTTACACAACTAATTCATTTTAGTGCATTTCACTTGCAGAATTTTTAAGTAGTTGGTTGTAATAGGAAGGAGCATTTACTTTCTTACCTCCATAATTTTGTTCTCACATGGAACTGAGTCGTATTATTTTGTTATAGTTTGTACCAAAGTCTAATGGAGCCAAATTCACAGTCAGAATTTGTTACCCCAAACCTAGGATCATTTACCTGATGGACCTCAATTAATGTGATTTCTTATCTAGCCAAGGCAAGACTGTTTCTCTGGAGAAATAAGGCTTTCTGTTTCCCTTTTAAGTGACAAGGGGTAAATATGTGTTCATATATTTTCAGCCACTAAAAAAAAAGAAAAACACCAATTCAAATGCCATAACACGAAATCAAGGAACACATTTGGCTTTTAAAAATTACCCTGGTGATCACATAAGATGACAGCTAGGATGGATAGGATCCTGGTCCTACATTTCTTTGTTAATGGCTGTCTTACTCAGTATATGCAGTCATGGCAGGGCCTTCATAGGAAGCAATGGGCAGAAACTTATGGAAGCATTAGGCATCAGGCATATATTCTCAAATAGACATTTTCTTTATAATCACATTTGTATGATTCTGAACCTTTCACCTTGAGAAGAAATGCTCTGTCTCTGTCAGTTTCTCCACTCTTTCTCTACATGTTTTCAGATAAAACATCCGTTAATGTTCTTTTTTATTTTTATTTTTGGCTAGTCCTGGGGCTTGAACTCAGGGAAGGCCTGGGTGCTGTCCCTGAGCCTCTTTGTGCTCAAGGACACTTGAGCCACAGAGCCACTCCTGGCTTTTTAAAGTAGTTTATTGGAGATAAGAGACTCACAGGGACTTTTCTGCCTTGGCTGGCTTTGAACTGCGATCCTCAGATATGAGCCTCCTGAGTCACAGGTATGAGCCACTGGCACCAAGCGTTAATGTTCTTTTTTTTTTTTTTAAAACAAAAAAAAATATTTCCAGAAATGGCATTCTTAGTGTTCTGAGATGTTTGGAATATAGAATTGACTTCGTTGTGAACATATTTCCTTGTTTTAGGAGCACATACATTCTTGTGAAATGTGAGTTTGCATTTACTTCACTTTCCTAGCTATACATGTTTCTTTACTTCAGATTTTCCTCTATGCCAACTCATTTAATCATCATCCTACCACGAGTAAAAGGGTTTTATTGCTAACATTTTCAATCATTCAGTCATGTCCTTTTTTCCCCCCTTTACCCAGGCTGCTCCTGTACACAGACATCAAATATTACAGAAATGTGAATATTTGAATATTTTCCTCCAGGCTTAACTGATTATTAAATCCAATGTTGGGTGCAATAATCCCCCTTTGCATTTTGGTTAGCTTTGATCAATCATTTTGGAAGAGATGAAAAAAATGTCCTTAGAGGCACACTCCAATAATATCATAAGAAATGTATATCTTTTTGATTCTTCGATGCTAGATGGGAAATGCAGTTCACACAGTGCTAATGATTGGGTAAATATCTCTATCAGATTGCCTTAAAGGCTAGTTTAGTTTAGTTCAGCATTTATAAAGCAACGTGAGCGTTCCTGCTTGTATTTATGAAGGTGCTGTATTAAATGTATATGATTTTATGAATATTTTTAGTAGCTCATTGGAAAAAAATATTTGGTTTCTTTTAGTGTCCTGTATATCTTTGGGTTCATTATCTTAATCATTTCCTCTTTTTTATTTATTTATTTATTTATTTATTTATTTATTGTTATTTATTTATTTATTTTTTCAAATTTTTATTATCAAACTGATGCATTTCCTCTTTTTATTAACTATAGTAAAAACAAGATGAAATCACTTTGCCATTTCATCCTATGTACCATGAACTATATAGCAAACTCCAGAGTTCAGACTACACTAACAGTCACACAGTAATTGGAAGTTTACAGAACACATACATACATAAGTAATTGATAGTCACCAAAACCCTGCAAAGTAGATTTGATCTCGAAATTTCACTATGAGGGATTCTGAAGTTTCTGAGAACATAGAACACTAGATATTTGTTTCTGCTCAGTATAATAGAAGAGGTTATTTACTACATGATAAATGATCTGTAAACTTTGTGTATATTAATAATTTTATTTTACATTTAAATGCTATTGTAAAGGTGATGTACAGAGGGGTTACAGTTATATAAGTCAGGTAACAAGTATATTTCTTTTTGAACAGTGTTACCCCTCCCTCATTTTCTCCTACATTTTCCTCTCCCTCTCCCTATCCCTCCAAGTTGTAAAGTTTATTTCCAACATAATGTCTAAGGAGTATGGCTGTTGAATTGGTTCACCCTTTGTCCCACTGTTTTTGTGACACCCATTCCCTTCCCCAAATCAGATAAACTTGTATACAAGATAAAGTGTACATAAATAAAAAGCAGTGACAACAGGGAATAAACAAAAAGAAAGAAAAAGAGAAATACCTGCAAACAATACAATAAAAACCCTCTTGTTTCCATTTCTTGGAGTTCATCTCAAAAAGCATAATTTTTACATGGTCTTATGCACATAGATATCTATTGAGCCATTGCGATCCTCTACTAAGAATATCCTAGACAAATTGTAGTTATTACAAATGAGGGAAGCCATGCTGCCTATGTTTCTGGCTTACTTTGCTTAATATACTTTTCCCCCCAAAATCTTTACATTCCTTATGAATGGAACAATGTAATTGTTTCCGATGGAAGCATAGAATCCCATTGTATGTATGTATATATGTATGTGTGTATATCTATATCTATATCTATATCTATATCTATATCTATATCTATATCTATATCTATATCTATATCTATATATCTCACATTTTCTTGATCCATTCATCCACTGAGGGGCATCTGGGTTGATTCCACATCTTAGCTGTGGTAAATAATGCTGCAATGAGATTTCATGGCCATTGTCAAGAAAACTAATAATAGATGCTGGTGGGGATGTAGCCAAAATGGAATGCTACTACACTGTGGTTGTTCAGCCACTCTGGAAAGCAGTATGGAGGTTCCTCAAAAACTGAACGTAGAGCTTCCCTATGACCCAGCAATCCCACTCCTGGGCATTTACCCAAATGACCACAAACCAGCCTGCACCAAAGCTACCAGCACAACCATATTTATTACAGCATTGTTTACTATAGCTAAGATATGGAATCAACCAAGAAAAAAATCTATCTAGATTGTTTGTTTGTTTTTTTTTTTCCAAATTTTTATTATCAAACTGATGTACAGAGAGGTTACAGTTTCATACGTTAGGCATTGGATACATTTCTTGTACTGTTTGTTACCTTGTCCCTCATACCCCCTCCCTCCTCCCTCTTTTCACCCCCCCCCCCCACGGAGGTGTTCAGTTCACTTACACCAAACAGTTTTGCACACATTGCTTTTGTAGTTGTTTGTCTTTTTTTACCCTGTGTCTCTCAAATTTGGTATTCCCTTTCAATTTTCTACTTCCAATACCAGTATACTCGGTTTCCAATATACTCAGATAAGATTACAGAGATAGTGTAGGTACAACCACAGGAAGGTGATACAAGAACATCATCAATAATAGAAGCTACAGATACACATAGGACGTTGAAAGTAGTTACAACTGTGATATAACAATTGTATCTAGATTGTTTGTAAGGAGTGAATAAAGATGAACTTAAAGGTTTAAATTTCATGCAGTATTTTGGCTACAAGAGAATTCATGAGTTTTTAGAAACTTTCCATCCAGGTTATCCAGGTTGTTCATTTGTCTGTCTATCTGTTTCTCTTTCTCTTATTTTCTTTATCCATTTATCAGTTAATGGATCTTTATACTGATTTCACAACTTGGCTATTGTTTATAGAAGGACAATCAGTATGGATGTGCTGGTATCTCTATTAGTAGTTCTATTTTTAGTTTCTTGAGAAACTTCCATACTTGTTTCTATACTGACTACACAAATTTACATTCCCACCAACAGTAAACAAGGGTTCAACTTTCCTACTTTTTTGTTTCATATTTTTCCTTTTTTTTCTTCTTTATTGTCAAAGTGAAGTATAGAGGGGTTACAGTTTCATATGTAATGCAAGTATATTTCTTATCCAACTTGTTACTTCCTCCCTCATTTCCCCACTTCCCATCCTTATTTCCCTCTATCCCCCATGAGTTGTACAGTTGGTTTACAGCAAATGGTTTTGTAAGTATTGCTTTTGCACTGGTTTGTCTTTTTATCCTTTGTCTCTCGATTTTAGTATTCCCTTTCATTTCTCTAGTTCCAATACATGTATATACAGTGTTCAGGGTACTAAGATCAGATACAGTGATAGCAGGGGTAAAGCCATGGGAAGGGAATGAGAGAAAGAAAAAAGCAGGGTACCTACCATTTCACATGGCATGTTTAAAGTAATTGCAACAATGATATACCACTTGTTTCCATAACTTGGAGTTCATTTTGCTTAGCATCATCTTATGTGTTCATACAGGCATAGCTATTGGGATAGTGTGATCTTCTGCTTTGACTATCCTAGACATGTACTAATCATTGCCTATGAGGGAAACATAGAATCCGTGTTTCTTTGGGTCTGGCTCACTTCACTTAGTATGTTTTTTTTCCAAGTCCTTCCATTGCCTTATGAATGAGGCAATGCCATTCTTTCTGATAGAGGCATAGAATTCCATTGTGTATATGTATCACATTTTCCTGTTGCACTCATCTACTGAAGGGCATCTGGGTTGGTTCCATATTTTATCAATGACTACTCCCTTAAGTATGAATGGCTTTTCTCTCTTATACCTATTTTACATTTAGGAGCCTATTGGGTTACACTCACTTAATCAAATGTCTGCTTGATTGCTTTTTCATTCATGGTCCAACTTATTGTATGTAGTCAAATTTAGTCTTCTCCAGAGTAGCCACTTTCCCTTTCCCACCTCCTATATACTTTCCCTGGGCAATTTTGTGCATACACAACTATTCAAATGTCATCCATATACCACCACAGAGCCAGTACCCAGCTTACATTTTAAGATGAAGCTGAAATATCTCTTTTGTGAGGTGGATTACCATACTCAATTCTCTGTCCAACTTTCTGCTTTATAGTAGAATTAATCTATATGTGATGCTTTTCTTTGCTGTAGAATGGACTTAAGTATTGCATTTAGAATGTTTTCAGTCATTCCATTCTCCCTGTGATTTTGTTCCTGCCCTGTCCTGGAGAAACGGAGGCTCTAGCTTTGTTCTCAAGGTTTGGCTTGTGGTCTTATGAACCTTAGTCCCTCAGAGACAGTCCCATATCCTCTCCTCAGAGCCTGTCACATTCCAGTCACTCTGAGGACTACCATGGTTAATCACATTTAGAAGAGGCCATGTAGGATCATGAGGAGTGAAGTGATCCAGTAATCTAGTCTTTCATAAAGAATTATTCAGTTTTTATTCAGCTCCAGATTCCTCATTTCTTAGACTTATACTCCTGGTTTTCTGACCCCATGTCTGACCTAACTTCAGATGCTGAGCCTGTGCTGTTAGCCACCTGCCTGGCTATTTTCTCCTGTCAATTAGCTTCCACATGAATCCCTGGGTACTGGACTGATGCCATCTGTACATGCCGTATCCTTTGGCCAGTTTCCAAGCTATACTCCCTGTAGGCTTCTTGGGTCACCTGAAATCCTTTACCTTGGCTCTCCTTGCTCTGACCAGTGACCTCGATTCCAATCTTGGAAGTCAAACTGATATTTTAATAGTGTACATTTGAGGGGAGATAAATAAAGCATTTATAACTGGAGCATTTCCTACATTGGTCTATGTTTAGTTGCAGCTTGAGAATAAGACTCTAAGAAAATGAGAGCCCGTATAGATAATTATGATAGAAAAAGTGAGGGAATGAGAATAGTATGGAGTTTAGGGAATCTCCAAGGACAGGTCTGGGTAATAGGTGAAAGTAATATGTTTAGGGAAAGGAGCCCTAGAAGGGATGAATAGAGATCAAAAGATTGCATTACTTATTTTAGCATTTGGCATAGGTCTACAGCTGAGCGCCTGTGCCCTCATTATAGAATATACACTATGTTCTCTTAGAGTAGTGGTTGATATAAATTCATTAGCCAATTAATTCAGACTTTGGACTTGGGAGCAGGCCTAGGAATTAAAATACATAATGAATGCTATGTATCTCCGTGACCATAGTTCTTTACTATGTAGGCCCTAGCATCCAAGATTGTTATGCAAGAATTAATTGAAAAATTCTCTGGAATCTTCTGTTTCTCATAGAAAATTTCATTCTGAGTTGTATAACTGTATGTCATGTAATATAATTTTCAGTGGTCTACAGGTGTGGGTAATCTCTTTTTATTGGTAAAACTCCATGTTCAAATACCTACAATGAAATAATGTGACGAATAGACATGCTTGAATATAATAGATATATCAAAATATGAGGCTATAGTGAGGGAGTGAGATCTATTCAACAGGACATGATGTATGGGCTGGATAGAAGTTGTCCAAGGACAAAGGCTTGGTCTGGAATAAGCAGAGGAGATACATGCACACAATATTTTCAGTCTCATTCTCAAGGGAAAAGGTAAGCATAGCTGCAGATCAAGTAAATTCAATATGCATATATCGTATCCATTGGCAAGTGGTTGTTGTTTTGATGTACATGCTGTATGTTGATGTGGAGATAAAAATTCAGACTCTAGAGGAAGAACTAGAACTAGAACCCAAGAAGCAGAATGAGGCAATGGAAACAGATGAGTGAATTTTTGTCAAACTCCTAATGACTCACTCAGCTTCAGCTTTCTTATCTACAAATCAATGTTAAGGCATCTCATCTGTGGTACCATTGAGGGTGAAAGGAGTAATAAGAAGTGAGGTATCAAATATATTCAGAACTTAGCACACGGTCTTATTATCAGTAGATGCTCTCAGTAAACGTTTCACTACCCACAATGCCTAGCCATCCTTATGACTTTTTCTTGATCCTGGTACCAAATGTCACCTTCATTTAATAGGAATCCAGCCAAAAATAATGGAGATATTGGCAGAGCTCCAATCCTCGAAGAGGCTCTGTGCTAGTGTAATAAAGGCAATAAGTCATTTGAATAGAATTTACATGTGAGTGGGCTGCCACTGACCGAGCTTCTTCATGATGCACTAGATTCTATTTCTGGTTAACAAATTGAAGAAATCAGAAAATGTTTGATTGAAAAAGATAATTCATAATAATGATACAATTATTTAAAAAGTTCATTTATGGCTATGCACATGCAGACAAGCAAAGCTAGATTCTTTATATTGCCCTGCACCAGAATAAATTCCAAAGACTTCAATGTAAGACCAGATACGATGAAGATATTACAGGAAGGGATTTGGAAAACAAAAAGACTTCTAGGAATATATTGACACTTCCTAAGTAAAGATCCAGAATCACAACAGATAAAAGAAATACTGGACAAGTGGGATTGTATCAAACTGAAGAGTTTCTGCATGTGAAAGGATATTGCTAGCAAGATAAATAGAAAACCCACAGAACAGAAGATTTTTGCTAGCTATGTATCAGACAAGGGCCTTATATCTAAAATATACTTAGAGCTAAAAAATTACTCCCCCCCCCAATAAATCCTCAAAAATAAACAACCAAATCAATAAATAGGCTAAACTCTTAAAGAGAGACTTCTCAGAAGAAGTAAGAATGACCAACAGACACATGAAGAGACGTTCAACATCTCTGGCCACAAAAGATATGCAAATAAAAACAACATTGAGAGTCCACCTCACCCCAGTTAGAATGGCCATTATCAAGAAAACTAACAATAAGAGATGCTGGTGGGGATGTGGCCAAAGGGAACCCTACTACATTGTTGGTGGGAATATAAACTGGTTCAACCACTCTGGAAAGAACTATGGTGGTTCCTTCAAGGACTAAACATAGAGCTCCCCTGTGACCTAGCAATCCCACTTCTGGGCATCTACCCAAATGACCACAAATAAGGGTACACTAAAGTTATAAGCACAACCATGTTCATTGCAGCATTGTTTGTCCTAGCTAAGATATGGAATCAAAACAAAAGCCCCTCAGTGGATGAATGGATCAAAAAATGTGGTATATATGCACAATGGAATTGTACTCATCCATCAGAAAGAATGATATTGTACCATTTGTGAGGAAATGGAAAGAGTTGGAAAAAATTATATTAAGCAAAGTACGCCAGACTCAAGGAAATATAGATTGCATGTTTCCCCTCATCTGTGCCTATAAATCTACAAGTAAATCCAATGGATAGTAAAAGACAAAAAATTAGAGTTGAACATGATAAATTATACATGGCTCTAGACATTCACACAGTGAGAGCAAAAGAAGATATTCTTAGGAGAGGATCACAAAGGCTCAATAGCTATGTGCATATGATCATATAAAGTGATATCTATAAAAATCAACTCCAAGAAATGGAAATGATGTTTTTTTTTTTTTTGGAAGGCAGTTATGCTCAGTACAATACCACCAACGCTGACGAGGTTTTATTTTTGTTATTTTGCTTTTTCCCCCTACTTTGTCACTGCTTTTGATTTCTGTGTCTTTTGTCTTGCGTGTAAATTTATCTATTGGGGGATGGTAAGGGGGTCACAGAAATGGTGGGACAAAGGGTGAACTAATGTAGCAGTACTAGATACTATGTTGAAAATGAACTATACAACTTGTGGGGGAGGGGGTAGGGATGGAGAAAACTAGAGAAGAGGTGACACTATTCAAAAAGAAATGTACTCCTTACCTAACTTATGTAATTTTAATCCCTTGGTACATCACCTTTACAATAACAATTAAAAATAAAAAAGCTTATTAATATTAGTTACTGATGAGAAATATGTATAGAAGCTGGTCTTAATAAAAGCAACTATGGTGACATATGTCCAAGTCATACTTTGGGATTATGTTTCTGAGCCTTAGAGTAACCAAAAAAATCATTGTTTATACTTAAAAATGTTATCCTTCTTTTGCAAAGGAGTGCTAGGGTGGTGTTTTATTTCCCCTGCTTTGTGTGAGTATTATTTTTAGTAATTCCATGTCATGGTAACTGCTATGTAAAAAGGAAATGACATAATATCTTACAGTGGCCAGATGAAATATAAGCAAGCTGCTGAAAGCTGTGTGCCAACTGAAGAATCCCTTCCTTCCATTGCCCTACCAGTGTTTTATGTGACACAGGTAGAGACAGCGCATGTTGAGGCTGGCTCTGGAGAAGGATAACATGGATAAAACACAACAATAACCAGAGTTACTTCCCTGTGAAGCAGAAGCAATCCCATGGGATTATCAAGTGTCACTGTAAAAATAATTTCAGATTATAATGCACTCAGGGCACTTCTGCCTTTCAGTGTGCAAAGAGGCCAGTTTTCTCCATATAAATAAAAGCAGGAATTTTGAAATCTAGAATAACTGATTTGTAACTGTTATAATACAAAAATTCTGCTGTGTGTTTTACCAGAAAAAAAAAAAAACGACTTGAAGCTGAGCATTGTGATACATGTTTGTAATCTCAGCACTTGGGAGGCTGCAGTAGAAGGATCACAAGTTCAAGGTGAGTCTGGGCTACATAGCAACATCCTGGCTAAGAAAATAAAAAAGAAAACAAGGAAAGGAAGAACTGTACAGTGAACCATTAGTGTGGTTTTAAAAGTTTCCATTCATTCTGTAAGACATGATCAAATATCTAAAGCACTTAGGGTAAGACAGGATTTATTTTGTTAGACAGGATTAAGTTGATTTACTACTTGTTCTCATACAGTCTGTGAGTTATGATTATTTTTCCATTTTTGTATATAATTAACAAAATTGGAAAGAATATTTTCTATACCTGAAAGTGACACCATTCAAATTTCAGTTTTGATAATGTTTTATTACAACTTGGGCACATCCACTCATTCACATACTGCCCTTAGCTGCTTTTCAAAAGAAATTAATTTTATTTATTTTTTGTTTATGTGGTGCCAGGGAATCAAACCAAGGGCCTCATGCCTGCTAGGCAAGCACTCTACCACTAAGCCACATTCCCTACCCGCCCCCACCTCCACACTTAGATTTTTTTTTTTACAAACTAATGAAAAAAATAAATAGTGCCAGAGAGAATTGATGGTCCCTAAATGACCAATTTTTTTTTTAATGGAACGTTTGCTTTTTCCTAAAATAAGCTTTTGGCAGGATAATATAGGAAATCACAGGCATTTAATTCTCATTGTGATTCAGAAATATAGATCTTTAGAGTTTGAAGTACATGGGAAGACAAAGATTTTGAACACAGGGCCTTGCCCTTGCTAGTCTGGTGCCCTACTACTTAAGTCATGCTTCCAGCACTAGCTTTTACTTGCTGTCTATTTTTGGAATAGGGTCTTGCTTCCTGCCTGCCTGAGCCATGATCCACTTACTTTAGGCTTCCTCTTGTCACTGGGATCAAAGATGAACAATTAGCTTCCCTCCATGGTGATAAAATCTTCCAGACTGTTCTACCTGGACTGACTTTACAAATGTGTTCCTGCCAGTACACTATTGTACCAAGCTAACAGTTGAGAAAGGGTCTTTAAACTTTGCGCCTCAGTTGGACTTGAACCTTGATTCTCCCAATCTCCTCCTTCCAAAGTAGCAAAGATTGCAGGTTTGAACCACCAGCATCTGTCTAAAGATGGTAATTTTAATGTTTAGAAGAAGCAAGGGGCAACTTCATTTGTTTACAGGTGATGTATTATATTCTCAAGGTAAAAGGAAATTAAGCCTTTCCCCAAATCTCCTTATCCCAAAGGCCGATGTTCTGCTATAACTACTACACAACAAGTGTATTGGTTAGCCTGGCTCACAGAGGCATCAACAAAGAGGTATTTGGTTGCTCATTTATTTATCTTTCTGACTCAGCTATGTCATTTGGGACCTGAGCCTTTTCTGTCTCTTCCTCTACTGTCCTTGGCATATGGACACAACTTTATCATTACAAGAAAGCTTTTTCTAGTCCATACATCACAACAAGTGTTCAGGGCAAGAAGAAAATGTGGTAACATGGATTGGAATACACAATGATGGTGTATAAATCTCATTTGAAAAAGCAAAACTTTCTGGGAGTCCATTTTTATGTTCATTTTTAGTTCTTGATTACATCCACAATGACTACAATGGTGTCATGTGGCCACTCCTGACTTCAAGAATGATCTATGAGTGAATTCAAACTCTAATGAAGCCAGGGAGGAAGAGAGAAGCATCATCTAATAGCTGTAAATAACTGTAGACAATGCATGTTTATGGGCATGTGCTGGTACTGGGGCTTGAATTAGGGCCAGGGCACTATCTCTTACCTTCACTCAAGGCTGGTGCTCTACCATTTGAGCTACAGCTCCACTTCCTGGCTTTGTTTTTGCTGAATAATTGTAGATAAGTGTCTCATGGACTTTATTACCCAGGACTGGCTTTGAACTATGATCTGGAGATCTCACTCAGCCTTTGGAGTATCAATGATTATAGATGTGAACCACTATTGTGCAAAGTATATATATTTTTGAATTAATTTCAACATCCATATGTGGGGGAGGGATCACACACGTGTGTGTGTGTGTGTGTGTGTGTGTGTGTGTGTCCTAGAGTTGAACTCAGGACTTGGGCATTCTACCTTAGCTTTTGCTCAAGGCTGGCTACCATAGCTCCACTTCTGGCTGGCTTTGAACAATGATCATCAGATCTCAACTTCTTGAGCAGCTAGGATTATAGATGTGAGACACTGTTGTCTGGGTCCCCACCCTTTTGTTTGTTTCAAGGCCAAAGCCAAAAGGAGAACTGAGAATAACATTTGCTGATGTACAGGCCAGCGCTAGCTATTTCAGAGAATATCATCCCTGTTCATTTTCCCCCATTATTCCCAAACATCATGTTTTGCATTTTGTACAAGCAGAGTTAATAGTTATACACATTTGGAGAGGAAAGAGGCATTTCATCATCTTTGTGACTTCTGCAAAGCAATTAAATTTTTTTGTGTGTGCAGAAACATTTCACGTTAAACTGGGACTGGGTGTGAAAAATGTTCATCTGTTTCCATTTTAATACTTACTCTACAATAAAAATGCAAATCACAGACTGCTGGAGCAGGAAGGAGGGCCTTCATAGACAGTTTAGTCCAAAGCCCTCATCTGTGATTCAGCATGGGCCTCCCTGGGCCAGCCCTGTAGGCAGGTGTCTATGCTATACAGGATGGAAGGGCAGAGTTGCCTTCTTTGTTCCCGTGGCCTTAATGGCTTCCCTGATTTGCTGTGCAGTCTACAGGTCAGAATATTACCTTTTCTGCTTGCCTTTGAATAGCTGGCAGGTGAGAACTTGGACTCAGTGTCTCTGCTTGTCTGTTTCCTTTTGAGTGGTGAGTGGTTTAATGGTGCTCTGACACAAGTCTCCCTGCTGCTCAGGAGTTAGTTTGGACGGGGAGATTTCTTTCTGTCTTGCTTTTGGTCCAATTCATAGGAAGTCATGGATGCTGAAGGAATTTAAGAAGTTATCCAATCTTAATGTGATTTCCAGGGGGTGGCAGGGTACGGGGAGTGACAAATCCTGAACTCAAGAAGCTTTAAGTAATATGTTTAGGTTGCAGAGATATTTGGTGCCAATACAAAAGTTCGTTTCAGATTCTTTTTTATCTGGTGCTCTTTTATATTTTACCAGGTTGTAGAGAAGATGATGTGATCGGAGGTGTACACAGAGTCAACGACAAAGACAACTTTAAAAAAGGGTAGATCTTGAGATCTGAGAGCCAAGTGAAGACCTATGAGTCCTTGACTCATGGTTTACAAAACTGTCCACATTTCAAATACATGATTTGAAATATATGTTTCACTCAGTGAAGCAATAACCAAAATTAAGATCAACATTTCTATGACCTCCAAGAGTGTTTTGGGGAATTGTAATTTCTTAAAAACATTTGTTTTTGGACATCACATTATTATTATTATTTACTAGCTTTTCTTAAAATATGTGTTATTCAGTCTTACATGTCTTGATGTAATTTTGTTCTCATTTATTTTGGTTGGAGTTTATTGACTTTCTTGGATTTTGGGGTGTTGATAATTGTCATCAAACTTGGAAGAATTTCAGTGACAATTTTTTTTCCAAAGATGTTTTGGTCCTTTTTTAATTTTTAAAATTATCCAGTAGTTATACAAAGGAGTTGCAATTTAACAAAACAACTATTATGAATATAGTATATCTTGATCAATGTCATTCTTTTCAATCTTCTCACCCATCCCTCCCCTACCTGCCCTTTCCTTACTTTTTTTAATTTTAGAGTATATACATTGGATTTTTGACTACATTCTCCCCCTCTTCTTTTTGTTTGTCCATCCTTTCCCCTTGATCCTACACTACCCTTTGAGTACCCACTTCTTAGTGTTTTATTTTGCTGAACTTAAATCTTGCCTTTCTAAGGAATTATACTATTTGAGTGCTCTTTGAATCTACTATATTTCAATGAATACATTTTTGTATACTTGGATACCAACCTAAAAGAAAACATGCATCTTTTGTTTCTTTGGGCCTCTGACCTTCTTCAGTTAACATGATTTTTTTCCAAATCTTTCCCTCCCTTCTTCCCTTCTTCCCTTCTTCGTTCCCTCCCTCTTTCTTTCTTTCTTTCTTTCTTTCTTTCTTTCTTTCTTTTTCTTTCTTTCTTTCTTTCTTTCTTTCTTTCTTTCTTTCTTTCTCTCTCTCTCTCTTTCTTTCTCTCTCTCTCTCTTTCTTTCTTTCTCTCTCCTTCCTTCCTTCCTTCCTTCCTTCCTTCCTTCCTTCCTTCCTTCCTTCTTTTTGGGGGTGTAGGGCTTAAATTCAGGGTCAGGGATCTGTCCCTGAACTCTTTGCTCAAGGCTAGTGCTCTAACACTTTGACCCACAGTTTTCTGGTGGTTAATTGGCAATAACAGTCTTATGGATTTTCCTGCCCAGGCTGGCTTTGAACTGTAACCCTCAGATGTCAGTCTCCTGAGTAGCTAGGATTATAGGCATGGACCAATAGCACTTGGATCCCTTTTTTTTTGGGCCACTCCTGGGCTTTGGATTCAGGGCCTGAGCACTGTCCCTGGCTTGTTTTTGCTCAAGGCTAGGACTCTGCCACTTGAGCCACAGTGCCACTTCTGGCCATTTTCTGTATATGTGGTGCTGGGGAATTGAACCTAGGACCTCCTGTATACGAGGCGAGCACTCTTGCCACTAGGCCATATCCCCAGCCCTGGCTCCATTTCTTTACAAATAGTACAATATCATTCTTGATAAGGGGTAAGTGAAATTCCTCTATCTATCTATCTATCTATCTATCTATCTATCTATCTATCTATCTATCTATCTATCAAATTTTCTTGATCCATTCATCCATTGCAGGGCATTTGGGCTGATTCCATGCCTTGGCTATCATAAATATTGCTGCAATAAATGTGGTTGTGCTGGTGGCTTTACTGTATCCTTGTTTGTAACATTTGGTTAAATGCCCAGGAATGGAATTGCTGGATCACAAAGTAGTTCTATGTTTAATTTTTTGAGGAACCACCACACTACTTTTCAGCATGATTGTGTTTTGGTCCTTTTTTATCCTCTTTTTCTCCTTCAAAAATCACAAACAACTATTTGAATTTGTCCCACAGTTTGCTGGCACTATGTAATTTAATTTTTTTTCTTTTCTTTCTCTTTCTAGTGCTAAGCATTCAAGTTTACTAATCCTGCCTTCTTCAGTTTCTTTCTGATCACTGACCCCATTAGCTTGTTTTCATGTTATGGGCTGTGGTTACAATCTTAAGATACAGTTGAATCTTTTAATATTGTATCTATCTCTAGCAATGTGAACTTATGGATCATTATTAATCTTTCGATAGTCTTATCTACTGTGATAATGTTGGTGATGTTGAATTTTTCTCCTTGCTATGTATTGCATTTCTCCACTTTCAGGCAAGATAATCTTGGATTGGATGACAGACATGGAAATTTTTACATAACATGGGACTACAAACCATGATTTCTGAGTATGTATAATAGTTAAAGAAACACATTTGTTATTTGCATGCAGAAATTAAGTAAGTTTGAAACCAAAAGAACCACTTGAAAAAAGTGAACAAATAAAGCTAATAAAACATTTTCACAGAAACTTGATAAATATAATAATAATAATTATTATTATTTGTTGGCAGTCCTGGAGCTTGAAGTGAGGGCCTGGATGTTGTCTCTGCGCTTTTATGCTGAGAGGTAGCGCTGTAACAGTTGAGCCCCAGCTTCCTTCCAGTATTTTGGGTGATTAATTGGAGGTAAGAGTCTTGCGGACTTTCCTGCCTGGACTGGTTTCAAACCACAATCCACAGTTCTAAGTGTTCTGAGTAGCTAGGGTTACAGGTGTGAGCCACCAGGCTGGGCAAATGTTAGCGATCTTAATTAGCATTAAGTAACTATTTTCTTTTGTGATGAGTAGTATTAGTGTTCCTCTAGGATATGTGTAATTTGAACTTGATGGTGATATGAAGAATTAGGGGGTACTTTCTTTCTAACTGCCATCAAAGATAACAAGCACTGAAATGTATGAAACTAGAGTGTGGCATCAACAAATGTGGTTTAGACTTTTAAAGCTTTTAGCATAGGAATATCTTTTGATTGTGCAGCTGGATTCATAGAAAAACATTCCAGAGTTGTAAATCTCTGTGAACTTATCTATTATATGGATATTGACTTCTTTTTCATCCATGTTGACATTTCACTGTATATACAGCTTTTAGCTTGGATTATTTACAAGATAATAACTGTTTGCCAATATGATATTGGCAACTTTCTCTACCATGATAATTTACAAGACTTGGCCAGTTTCTGCTGCAGATTTCATCTTATCTACTTAACTAGTTTTGCACTGTCTAATCAGTTGAGAACATCTAACTGGTTTCCTCTTTGAGACTTCCCTATAATAAATATCTGTGTGTTGTTACATTGTTGTTCAGCTTTTTAGTTAATTTTAATTACTATACATAGGGGAGGAAGCCAAAAGATAAAATACATAGTGCCTACCTTGAGTAAAGACTCTTTCAAACAATGGCAAGTGGATAGTTTCATGTTAACTGTCTCACTGGGAAAACTGATGGCTCAGAGTTGTAACCTGTGTTGAGCTTCATTCAGTTTCATAAGTGGCTTCTTTTTGTATTTGTTTGACATTTGTTTTTTACTCTTGTCAAGCTTGAGGGCTGTGTATTAATGTCCCTCTACTATGCTGCAAAAGGGAAATCCTGATAATCTTGATCTCCTCCTTAGTCTTTTTCTCCTATACATTTTTTGGCACTTACTTTGATAATAAGAAAATTAAATACAACTGTAAAATGAGACCTTTTAGGTTTTAAGTGTTCAATGGGAAGATTTGGAATGCCTTCTGACATCAAGTATCATAATTTTTTCTTAAGCTCAGGGCCTGGTTTCTCTAGCAATCTTGGTTAACTTAGCCTAACACTGACTTTAGTATGCTCATTTGTTTTTGTATTTCCTTCCTTTTTCTCTTTCTAGTCTTGAACTGAAACTAAGGTCTCACACATGTTAGTTCCTATTGAGTTATATTCCTATCTCTAAAATGATTGTGCGCGCGCGCGTGTGTGTGTGTGTGTGTGTGTGTGTGTGTGTATGTGCATGTTGATGCTGGGACTTGAACACAGAGACTTATGCTCTTGGTTGGTTAATTGAAGGTAAGAGTACATGGATTTTTTTTTTTTTGGCACAGGCTGGCTTTGAACAGAGATCCTTAGATCTCAGCCTTCTGAATAGCTAGGATTATAAACATGAGTCACCAGCAGCTGACCCAACAAATGACTTTTAATTAAAAAATAATAATTCTCCATTAGCTTGGTACTTGATGGAGGTCTGTTTGCCCTGCCATGCAGCTCGTCTTATGTTTTTAAGGTTAATTCTCTTAGTCTATTTGTGTTACTGTTAGAATATATGATGTCCTCGGACATCAAATGACTTCTACCAATACCAAATCTGCAGATGCTCAAGTCCTTTATGTAAAATGACACAATCTATGCATATCTACCACCCATGTACATTCTTGCATATATTTTGAATCATCTCTAGATGACTTAAAATACCTAATATAATGTACATGCCATGTAAATACTTGTATACTGTATAAGCAACATGATTAAAATATCTTATGCATACTTGCTACCAATGAAATATTCCTGTTAATATTTTCAATCTGCAGTTGGTTGCAACCAGAAATGTGGAACTCATGGAAATGGAGTACTGACTGAACCATAGACCAGGTCATAAACAACAAAAAGTTATTTCTCTGGAGATCAGGACATCCTACGTCATCTTGGATTTTGAGATGCAGGCAGATTTCTTTCTTTTTTTTTTTTTTTACAGTTTCATACATTAGGCATTGGATACATTTCTTATATATATATATTTTTATTTTTTATTATCAAACTGAATTACAGAGAGGTTACAGTTTCATACATTAGGCATTGGATACATTTCCAGGCAGATTTCTTGTCTGGTGACAACCTGTGTCCATGCTTAAGATGGAGGAGAGTTTTCTATATTGGCCTATGAATTTTTATTCAATGATTTTTGAACATTGGCTTTGACTCCCACCTCCTAATATTTTAAGTACCACTCTTGCCTTGAAGATCCAGCTAAATGTTGATTTGCAGAATGATTCTTTTGGTCTGCATATAATCTTGACAAAATGGCACCCCAGTAGGGATATGGTTGCTCTCTGTGCACTGCAGCTTCCTGTAAGAAGATGAGTAAATTCTCTGTATTTTTCCAATAGACATAAGAGGTCAAGACAGGTGAGATGTTGCTTTCTCTTTCTGGTCAGTGGGATCTATTTCTCATCTGACTGAGGAGTTTCAGCTTTATAGGTAGTTAAAAAAATCACTATCACCTGGTGCCACTGGCTCATGTCTGAAATCTTAGTTACTCAGGAGGCTGAGATCTGAAGATCAAGATTCAAGCCAGCCTGGATAGAAAAGTCCCCATGAGATTCTTATTTCCAATTAGCCACTCAAAACCGGAAATAGTACTGTGTCTCAAAGAGCTAGTCTTGAGCAAAAGAGCTCAGCACCCAGGCCCTGAGTTCAAGCCCATGAACAATAGAAACAAACAACCCCCCCCCCCCCCCCACAAAGAAGCAGAAGAATAAACCTCACTATCTCTTTCTCCCTTACTCTCTTTTTGACGTGCTACAGAGCCCGGGCTCTCCTTGAACTTGTGATCTTATTATCTAAGACATCCAAGTGCTGGGATGACAGCCATGCACTCACACCAGATTGATAAACGGTCCATACCTAGCTTTTAGAAATTTCTTTAACATGATGCATCCTTGTTCCTTTTTCTTTGAATGACCCATGGATTCCATACACTGAATGTTCTACTCAGGGACATGAAGAGGTTAGGAAATACTCTCTTCTATTTCACATTTTAGAATTAGTAGGCCAGGTAGTGATTAAAAGAACCAAGTTAAAAAGTTAGAAGAGGGCTGGGGATATAGCCTAGTGGCAAGAGTGCCTGCCTCGGATACACGAGGCCCTAGGTTCGATTCCCCAGCACCACATATACAGAAAATGGCCAGAAGCGGCGCTGTGGCTCAAGTGGCAGAGTGCTAGCCTTGAGCGGGAAGAAGCCAGGGACAGTGCTCAGGCCCTGAGTCCAAGGCCCAGGACTGGCCAAAAAAAAAAAAAAAAAAAAGTTAGAAGAGCCGTGGTATAGATGCCTTCCTGAAAATAAATGAATGTGTGTGTGTGTGTGTGTGTGTGTGTGTGATCCAACCTTTTGTCATAACAGCATTTATATAGTCCTTCTCTGTGAATTCTTTCCTGACAACAGGGACAGGACTAGGGATTTCTTGGGCCAGTTGAGTTCATTATTGTATTTACTCATTGAGTTCCTGTCATGTGCCCAAGCTCTTTGCTCAGGATTTTAGCTAAATACATTTTAGGTTGTTACTTCCAGAGATGATTAAACCTTGTTCACACAATATCTGGCACATGGCATACATATTTAGCTGTGAATATTATTATTAAAGTGGTCTCACAATGGGAGCTACAAAGTCCTACAATGTCAGTTACATTGTGGTTTGTATCCTAGCCATTTGGACATAGGAAAGATGACTTCTGGAATGATAGGCTAAATTATCAACGAGAACCCATTTGTAGGAAGAATAGCAATTCTCATTTACTGAGTGAAAGCAGTAACTTCAGGGGAAACTCAGTAAAAAAGTAAGAATTGGAGGCCTTTTGGGGTCAATCCGTAGCAGGAAATATGGGAAGGATCAGAATGTCTCTAGCCCTATTCATTTCTTCTCAAGTGGCCAGAGCCTCTCATCCAGTCAATGTAGGGGATACCAGTTTGTGCCCTAGCATTCCTTCCTCCACGTTATCCACCATTTATGCTACCCTGCTTTTTATTCTCATAGTTTAATACATGTGTTTGTGTTTTTTTTTTTATGTCCTTGCTAGTTTCTCTCCAGGAAGGCGCCCTTACTCCCTTATTCTCAGGGAACATTTCTTTTCCATCTTACCAATTAGAGTCCCAAGACTTCATTCAGATTACAATCTAGGAGCTTCATTGATGAGCTTTTGCATTAATAGGAACATTTTGGCTCAATTTCTATGCCTGCCATTTTAGCATGAATATTTTAGGTCTGAGATGCTGTCTGGAAAGAATCACACCAGTGTGTTGAACTGTTAAGAGATGTTTTAGTCATGCTAATCTCGATTCCAGAATGGCTGTCACTGTAAAGGAGCAAGACAGATTCCTGTCACCTCTTCTAGAATGCAGCTTTTCAAATTTCTATTGTGAACTTTTAGAATATCATGTTCTGATTTCTTTTGTATTTGAGGTAAACAAGAAAACCAAATAAACCGTGGAGAAGAAACTTTATTAATCAAATGACAACATTTTTCTCAGTAGGCTCCAACAAATTTTATATGATACACATTAGTTATAGTGTTATTCTGTCAAAATTCAGAATTAATTGTAGTTATGTTCATATTCTTAATATATCATTAGATATACCAACTTTAGAGATTCCATCGCAATGGTGATATTATCTGACAAAATATGTCATTTTGATGTTTTATATGAAGCTAAGAAAAAAATGATTTAAAATAAAGCAAGCATGTAATCTCTCAGCATTTTCCAGCACATTTCTAGGTGATCAAATTTTCCTGTCACTCCACCTGTCTTTACATTTAATATTAAATGCCCTGGTTCCATTTAATTCAATCAAACACTGACTGCACATTTACCATGTGCTTGTGATATCTTTTGCTCTTCCTAAGCAGCTAGAAACCTTGCTGTCAGAACCATTTACATGGCACTGATTGATGTGTTATGGCTATTTGTGTTTAAGTCTTATCTACTTGACTATATGCCAAGGCATTGAAGTTTAAGGAGTTACACTTTCCTGTTCCTTTTTGCAGCGTCTAATACCTAGGTACATAAAAGTACTCAATATATATTAGCTGACTGGATTAAGTGGCTCAATCTATGAAGCAGCACCTAAACAGCTCTGGCAATATGCACAACTGAGAAATAAGAGATAAAATTACTAAGTTAGCTAGTGAATAAAAATATTCCTGTTTGTTATATTTTGGGAAGTACAATTAGGGATGGACACATGGCACAGGATGGTAAATTTTTGGTAGACTGTTCAGATGATAATTTATATGAATTTATGCATTAGGAATTTTATAACAGGTATGTTTACTAGCATCAAATAGAAAGGACTGAAATAGTGGGCAGATAAAAAAGTATAGTAGGGGTTCATCAGAAGGTGGGAGGACAAAGTACATTTTTTTCCTTGCTCAGCATATGCTGATGAGAGAGGGAAATCTTAAGTAAACTAAAGACAAGGCCTGGATTTTCTTCCTGGCTAGGACATGTGAGTGTGGTGAAAGGGTGATCGTGGTGGTGATGGAGAACGAAGTGTTGAAGACTCGTGCCACCTGTGACATTTCATCTTAGAGGCCTCTGTCAGGCAAGTAACTGTCGACTGACATCTTGGAGGTGAGGGTGAAGAATCTCATGCAGAGGGCAAATGAGGATCAGATGCCTGAAAGAGCCCCAATAGAGAGTCTCAGTAGTGAAGGAATCAAGTTTGAGGTCATTCTGTTTGGCATCTGATGGGAGGCTGGCCACTTGGGCACAACTTCTCTGTCTCTCTCTTTTTATACTGCAGTTAAGATAGGGGTCTCAATATGTAGCCTAGGAAGCCTTGAATTTGAGATCCTCCTGCCTTAGCCTCTTGAGCACTGAGATTACAGATTCATGTTATGACAACTTGCTTCCTTATCTTTTTTTTTGTGGGGAAGAGCTCCATTCTTGTTTTTTATCATGTTACCGAAGCCTGATAGCAGCAATGAAGGAATTCAAATTCTCCAAGACGAATCACTCAATCAACTTCAGAGCGGCGAGCCACCAGTAAATAGAACCTGAGCCAAATTTTAATGTCTAAAAAAATCCTTTTGAATTCCTTGGTTAAGAAGATGTAGATATACAGAAGGCTGATGCAATTTTGTATTAGCTGTTCATTCATTTGTAAACACACATATAGCAACGTGAATTGTTTTTGAGCTGAATTTTTCTGGTGCCAGAGATAAAACCCAGGGCTTTCTGCATGTTAGGCAAGTAATGTACTCACCCTAGCCTGTTTTTTGAACTTTTATTCTTTTTGTTTCCCTCTAACTGCAACATGTTTTTTCAAATGACTGCACTGCTTTCCAATTTAAGAAATCCAAACTACAAAGAAAATTTCCTTTGATAATTTTACCCAGTATAAGCCACATTATTTGTGAGAAGAAATCTGCAGAAATACCCTGCCTGTGAGTCTTCAGGCTTCTGCTCTGGTCCCCAGGATGAAGCAGTCTTCGCTAGGTTTCTTGGAAGTCTGGGTGCTGATCTGTTCTAACCAAGACTGGCTGTGGCCATCCATGCCTTGTGGCTTTGAAGTTCTGATTCCTGTTTTGCTCTGCCCATGGACTTGTGTTTCTCTATGTCAGGTCACTGTTCAGTTCCTAACCAGAAATTTACTTTTAAACGTGTGTATGTGTGTGTGTGTGTGTGTGTGTGTGTGTGTGTGTGTGTGTGTGTGTTCATGGATATAAGCTCTTCCTGGAGCATCCCGATGAAATGACAAAAAGCAGGTCACAATATGGACAACACCCACTGGATCTTTGAGGAGAGAGAAGCTCATGGTGTGGATTGCAATGTGGAAACACCTCTCCATGAGTACCCTTTCTGCTCTCCTATGGTCAGAACAGCGACGCTGGGCACCTGGTGGTATCTTCAAGGCTCCTGCCAATTTGGAGGCCAAATTCAGTTTCCAGAGAGAAAAGAGTCTGCCTTCCTCTAAGATCTGCCTGCCTTCTTATTTTTCCATCCCAGAATCCATTTTCGCCCCCTCAGAACAACTTACAGTTCAGAAAATTCCACAGATGACTGATCTCGACCAATGATCCCTCTGTGGTGTTTATTCCCAGTACAATAGTTCAAAGTCTGATACGTAGGGACTTCCAGACTTACATACATGTATATTGAAGGGTAGTTGCACTCATATGCATGTTAGTAAATAAACATCTGTTTATTTAGTTATTTATTTTTGCTGGTCCTGGGGCTTGAACTCAGGGCCTGGGCACTGTCCAGGAGCTTCTTTACCTCAAGGCTAGTACTCTACCATTTGGGCTGCTGTGCTACCTCTGGCTTTTCTGAGTGGTTTATTGGAGATAAGGGTCTCATGGGCATGCTTCAAACTATGATCCTCAGATTTCAGCCACCTGTGTAGGTAGGATTATAGGTGTGAGCCACAAGCACCTGGTTATTTATTTATTTAATTTAATTTAATTTTATTGTCAAGGTATATACAGAGGGGCTACAGTTATGTAGTATCATTTATTTATTTTTAAAGCTTTTTTTTTTAGTATTTTAAGTAGTTGTACAAAGGAATTGGCATTTAACAAAGCAGTTTATGAATACAATGTATTTTGATCAATATCACCCCTTTAAATATTCTCACCCAGCCCTCCCCTTTATTCATGTACTTATTGATGTTGAGAAAGGATATTACTATAATATCCTAAACTTCCCTGAACCCCTTACAATCCTCCAGCCTCAGTTTCCCAAGTGATCTGATGATAGGCATGCACTGCCATGGTGGGCTATGTTATTTATTTCTTTAAAAATTAGATTTCTTTTTTCCTGTAAAGTTTTTCTGATTCAAATTGGCCAACTTCATCCTTATAAATTTACCATTACCTTCAATATTGTATATTTATTGAAGACTGGAAATGATCTTGAAGCTCTGCTTCAATTTGGGTTGAATTATTTTGGCAAGAATAATTCACAGACAGTAAAACACAGAGTGAATGGTTATCTCGCTGTAGTACTTTATGGTTGATTAGCGGTCTCAGGTAGTATTAGAGTGTTCATCACCAACTTGTCACTTCACTTAATTATTTTTGTTTCCTTGTAACCCAGATTCTTTATCGATGAAGGCTGACGAAAATTGATTTTTCAATTTTCTTATTTCCTTCTGCATTATTAGCAGCAATTCTTCTATGAAGACGGAAGTACTTTCATCAGCTACTTGGTTAGTGAGAACATTTACTAATGGAGATGCAGTACTTGTACTATTGCATTTGGTGGTTGTCTCTCCGTGACTCAGCATTGCCATCCTTTTCAGTTCATGAGCCTGAAGGAACGCATTAGTTGCTTCATGGAGTCTCCCCACTGGTGGGTGACGGCTTCCTTTTCACCACTGTGTCCTATTCCCATGTATCACTTTTCATGCCCAACTGGTTCATAAGGGGACACGGAGTTTATTTATTTATTTTTGTAACAATAGAGGCTCCCCAGACAAGATTATGAGCTAAGATTTACCCCCAAATACTCAGTCATCTGCGAAGATCACTTGCATTTATTTTATTGCTCTCAAATTCTGGACATAGGTGGTGTTTTGTATATTTTCTGGGTGTTACTATATTAAATAGGTGAAATGTGAACTTTGTATAATTGTTTAGTTCTGTCTAAAAGAGCTCTCTGCTCAGGAATATCGAATCTGAGCCTGTCAGCCCTCTGCTTTGTGATTTCTCTATGTGGGAGGATTCCTTCTGCAGTGGCTTATAAAAGTGCCTTTATTTGTAGTTAAAGAGAAATTCATTGCTCTATTAATGAGTAGATGTGACTCATAAACTCATATTCTGTAATGAGGCAAGGAAGAAGGAGAACAAAGAATTTGCAGCCAGAAATTCAGTTGCTAATTTTGTTAGTTCCTTGGGAAGAATGCATTTTTTTTCTCTCAAGAATGGAGTTATTAACAAGGTATTTGTTCCAAAATTAGTCACGTAGTTTTTCCAAAATCTTTCCTAGTACGTGGAAAAGATGCAGCATATTTCATTGCAATTAAAGATATTTGGACATAAACTCATTACTTAGAATTCTCCCTTAAAATAAGAGTAAGTTGAAAGAATGTCTGAAATGACTTGTTCTGGGGAGATCAAATAATCTCTCTTATACTGAATCATATTTACAGAGCTTGCTGTGCAGACAAATCTAGCCCATCTTGACTTGCTCTAGAATAGCCTTTAAAATATGAGCCCTACTGTTAGCTGGGCACTGGTGCTCATACCTGTAATCATAGCTGCTCAAGAGGCTGAAATCTGAGAGCTGTTGTTCAAAGCCAGCCTGGGCAGGAAAGTCCATAAGGCTTAACTCCAATTAACCACTAAAAAGCTGGAAGTAGAGCTGTGGTTCAAATGGTAGAGTGCTAACCTTGAGCAAAAAAGCTCACGAGCAACATGTACGCCCTGAATTCAAACTCCAGGACCAGCATGTGCACATGTACATATACAAACCCAATATGAGCTGCAGTGTTTTCAGTGCATTTGGCCATTGGTATATTTGAATTAAATAGAAAAAGGTCCTAAGAAATTTGATCGCTATGCTTCTTTTTATAGTTTTCTATATATTTCTTTTTTAAAATTTAATTTTGTATTTTTGTCATATATGTAATAGGTTCTGTATACTTTTATATGAAGAATAAACCGTTTACTCCTTCCTACATTGTTTATTTTTTTCTCCTATGGGTTTGTGGCTCTATTGGTGTGACTGTCCTTTTGAAAAGGCCCCCTGAAGACTGAGTTTTTCCTCTAGAGGAGCTCACAGCTCACACTGACACCTGCTGAGACATGACACCTCAGGAGACTGTGGGACTTGGAAAGGTTATTTGGGGGATGAAAATTTTTTACTTTTCCTTGAAAACTGTCCTTTGACTTAAGCAAGTGAAATGGCTTTTCTAGGGCAGGATGTTCAAATCACCGTGCATTTCCTAGATATATTAGTATTTGTAATATGTAGTAACAGTGCTCATGTATCCTTTTCAAAGAACTTTTCCATTCACTTCCCAACTAAGCTTTCCTAATGCTTCTATGATCTAGGCAAGCCTTATCTCTATTTCCCAGACAGAAATGCTGAATCCAGAGAAGTCTCTTTTTAAGTCTTCAGCCCACTTGTTGAGGGGGCTGTTGGTTCTTTGTGGTTTTGTTTTGGAGGAATTTAATTTTTTTTAGTTCTGCATATATTTTAGATATGAGGCCTTTGTCCATTGTATGGCCGGTAAAGATCTTTTCCCAAACTGTGTGCTTTCTGTTTATCTTGCAAGCAATGTCCTTTGCCCTGCAGAAGCTCTGCAGTTTGATGCAGTCCCATTTGTCCATCCTTTCCTTGATTTGTAGCATTTCTGAGTCTTTGTTAAGGAAGTTTTGTCCTGTGCTAAGGAGCCCAAGTGTTTCTCCTACTCCTTCTTTTAGTGTTTTCAGGCTATCTGTTTTTATTTCAAGGTCTTTGACCCATTTGGAATTGATTTTGGTGCAGGGTGATATATAAGGATCTAGTTTTAGTTTGTTGCAGGTGTTGAACCAGTTTTGCCAGCACCATTTGTTAAAGAGGCTATCTTTCTTTCATCCTATTTTTTTTTTAGCTCCTTTATCAAAGATTAAGTGGGCATAGTTCTGTGGGTTCATTTCTGGGTCTTCAATTCTGTTCCATTGGTCTTCAGGCCTGTTCTGGTTCCAGTACCAAGGTGTTTTTATTACTATAGCTTTATAGTACAGCTTGAAGTTGGATATTGTAATTCATCCAGCACTGTTCTTTCTTCTTAGGATTGTTTTTGCTATTCTGGGTCTTTTATTGTTCCATATAAATTTCTGGATTGCTTCCTCTATTTAATTAAAAAATTGTGTTGGGATATTAATGGGTATTGCATTGAATTTGTAGATAGCCTTTGGCAATATTGCCATTTTGATTATATTAATCCTCCAAATCCAGGAACATGGAAGGTTTTTCCATTTCCTTAGTTCTGCCTTAATTTCATTTTTCATGTTTTTAAAGTTCTCATCATAGAGGTCTTTTGCTTCTTTGGTTACAGTTATTCCTAGGTATTTTATGTTTTTTGAGGCTTCTCTGATGAGGAAATGAGAATGGCCAAGAGACATATGAAAAAGTGCTCCACATCACTGGCCATAAAAGAAATGCAAATCAAAACATTGAGATTTCACCTCTCCCCAGTAAGAATGTCCTTTATCAAGAAAACCAACAATAATAAATGTTGGAGGGGATGTGGCCAAAAGGGAACCCTACTTCATTGTTGGTGGGAATGTAAACTGTTTCAGCCACTCTGGCAAGCGGTATGAAGGTTCCTCAGAAGGCTAAACATAGAGCTCCCCTATGACCCAGCTGCCCCACTTTTAGGCATCTACCCAAAAGACCACAAACAAGAACACACTAAAGCCATCAGCACCACAATGTTAATCGCAGCACAATTTGTCGTAGCTAAAATATGAAACCAACCCAGAAGCCCCTTAGTAGACGAATGGATCAGGAAAATGTGGTACATATACACAATGGAATTTTATGCCTCTATCAGAAAGAATGACATCGCCCCATTTGTAAGGAAATGGAAGGACTTGGAAAAAATTATACTAAGTGAAGTGAGCCAGACCCAAAGAAACATGGACTCTATGGTCTCCCTCATAGGGAATAATTAGCACAGGTTTAGGCAAGTCATAGCAGAGCATCACAAGAGCCTAATAGCTATGCCATTATGAATGCATAAGATGATGCTAAGTGTAATGTACTCCATGTTATGGAAATGACTGTTATATCACTGTTAAATCACTTTCAACATGCCATGTGAAACCGTAGTTTCTTTGTTGATGATCCTCTTGTATCCCCTTCCTGTGGTTGTACCCACATTATCACTGTATCTTATCTGAGTACATTGGAAACTATATATACTGGTATTAGAACTAGGGAAGTGAAAAGGAATATCACAATCGAGAGACAAAGGATAGAAAGATGAATGACTCCAAAAGCAATACTTGCAAAACCATTTGGTGTAAACCAACTGAACAACTCATGGGGGGAGAGGGAAAGGGGAAGAGGGGAGGAGGGAATGAGGGAAGAGGTAACAAACAGTACAAGAAATGTACCCAAGGCCTAACATATGAAACTGTAACCTCTCTCTACATCATTTTGACAATAAATAAGAAAAAAAAAAGAAATGCTTCATCCAGAAGTGTAGACAGCTTAAGCAGACTCAGACCCAAGTACAAACCAATGTCAAGGTTTAATGTATCTTGAATGTGGGAGGGACCATACTGTTAGGATTTTTTATCTCCTTTTTCCCAGCCAGTAGGCACTAAATATAAATCTTATTGGTTATATTGAGTAAGTTTTTAATGGTTGATAGAGGGCTTAACTTCAGCTCTAAGCTTATTTTGCTTTGGAAAGATGGGATCAAAGGCACTTGTATCCTTATAGACTTCATTTTAATTTTGGCTTGCTTCAAGGCTTAACAACTCATGGTTACAAGGCTAAGGCAGTACACAGTGAGGAGATTGTGTGGTTTGTGGGTGATTGGCATTCTCTCTTAGCAATGGTCAAGTAAGAATATCTATCTACCTATCTCTGTCTCTCTACCTTTCCATGTGTCTGTCTGTCTGCCTGTCTGTCTGTCTATCTAATCTATCAATCTGTCTATCTCTATCTCACTCAATTTACTCATTAGTTACAGGGAATCTGGGTTGTTTCTATAACCTGACTATGGTGAATAATTCAGCAATGGCTAGTGAACATGGATGTGCAAGTGCCTGTATTGGATAAATACCAAAGGAAGATATTGCTGGATTGTAGGATATTTCTACTTTCAGTGTTTTGAGGAATCTCCATATTGTTTCCATAATAGTTGCATTAATTTACATTCTCACAAACAGTGTAATAGGTTCCTATTTCCCACATCTTCACCAGCATTTAACTTTTCAAAGTAATCGCTAAAATGTTTTCCAAAGTAATTTTACCATTTTCATTTTCACTGTTGGCGTATTAGTTTCTATTTCTCCACATCTTTGCCAAAACTTGATATGATCAGCCTTAAATTTTAGTCATTTTAAAAGCTGTTGCACTACTTATTTTATTCTTAAGGTTGTATTTGACTAAAGATAACTAATATTGAATATCTTTTCATGTATTTATTTGCCACCCACCTTGTGAGGGAATCTATCAGTTCAAATGCATCAGTTATATCTGACCTGTTTATTCATATGATAAATATTTATTTGGTCATTTATTATTATTTTCATAATATTAATTTTGAGATTTCTTTGTATATACTGGAAACAAGCTCTTTTTGCTATTATGTAATTTGAAAATATTTTCTGCTAGTTTATCACTTGTCTTTTCACTTACTTAATGGTATGTATTGAAGAGCCAAATCTTATTTTTTGCAGAATCACAGTCAATTTTTTCTTACATAGGTCATGCTTGGTGCACACAAAGTTTTCTTGTACAAATTTTTAGTTTTAAGCTTTACATTTAGATATTTTCTTAGGTTAATTTTTTTCATGTGGTGTGAATTAACAGCTGGAAGTTTGCTTTTAATATGGATTTAAAAGTATTCAGCTGTACTTGTTGAAAAAATTTTAATTGAATTTCCTTTGTATCTTTATCAGAAATCAATTGGATATATATGGCACTATATATACCTATATAATGTAACATAATGTTATATATATATCATATGTAATATATATCCAATGTGATATATGTAATATACGTAAACACACAGATATGTTATATTTACTACTGGGCTATATTCTGTTTCATTGAATTGTTTATCTTGATGTTCCTATCACACTGTTCATTATTGTAGCCTCAAATCAAGTTATTGGGGTCCTCTAAGTCTTCCTAAACAGTTATGACTATTCTAGGACCTTTTCATTTCCCATGTGAATTATGTAATTAGCTTTGTAACAAATGTTTAGAAGCTGCTTTTGCTGAGAAATAGAAACTACTTACCTGGGTCCATGAGTTAATTAAAAGCAGGAGAAGAGCTAGGTGTTCCTATGTCCATTTTGTATCATCTTTGCTTTAAGCCATTATGTCTGTGGATACTGGGCAATCGCCTTAAAATCTGGGAAACGACAGGACTTACAACTGGTTCATAATGCATTTATGGGGATGGGACCAATAGAGCTTCCTCATGATAGATCACCTCCTAGCAATGATAACTTATTTGTCCTGACCAATGATGACATTGATAATACTCCCATTGTCCTTTCCCAAAATAAAGACCAAAATAATGACCAACCAGGCCATACTTAGACCAGGAAGGCTGGATAATTACACATACCTCTCTTGCCTTCACACTAGTTCATTGTTTATTGAAAGCTCAACCTCATGTCTATACCCTGAAAATGACTGAAGATGAGCTCAAGTGTTGTCTTTCTATGGCATGATTGTGCTGCATAATAAATATTATTTTTCTGCCCTTGGCCATATCTCTTTTTTGGCATATGGCATATAGGGGTAAGTGACATGACATGACATGTGGGACTCCTGGAGTTTGGGCCTGGGTTTAAACCTCTAGCTTCAACTCATCAAGTTCTACAAAAACATCTTCTGGAATTCTAATGACACTAAATTTATACATCAACATGGATGATTTAACATCTTAATAATATTGAGTCTTCTGATCCATGAACACCATATAGCTTTCTACTTTCATTTTAAAAGTGTATCTTGATTTTTAAGTTTTGAGTGTAGAAGTGTTTTACTTTTTAATATAAAAGTTTTATATATCTTGAATGAAATGTAAGTTTTAAAAATATTTTTTCTGCAGGTGTAATGGTATTTTAAAGTATTTCCCTGTCCAATTATTAGTTGCTAGTTTCCAAAACTGTAATTGAGTTTCTGAACATTGATCATGGCGATTCATTTAGCAGTATCCTTCTCTTATTCTCCAATTCCTTCAGTCCCTCTTTTAAAATTTATTTCCTATTCCTTTTCTGTCTCCTTTCCTTCCACTTCCTTCCTCCCACTCACCTTCCCTCCTACCCTCCCTCTCTCCCTTTCAACCATCCTTTCTCCCCCTCCATTCCAAAGTTACTTGTTTCTGGAAGTCAACATTTAAGTTATATTTTCAGCAATAATTATATTGTGCTTAGTAAAAATTTGAAACCAATTTTACTATAATTTTCAGGAGTGGCTGGGATTTGCTTCTTTTTAAGGTATAGCAGAATGTATGTGCATATTTAAGAGAGGAAAGGCATCCTAGAACTACTTTCTAATAATAAACATGTTTTCTTTTTTTTCTCATTTTTTATTGTCAATGTACTGTACAGAGGGGTTACAATTTCATATGTAAGACAGTGCATACATTTCTTATCCAACTTGTTACCTCCTCCCTCATTTGCCCCTCCTCCCCACCCTTCCCCCTCTCCTCAATTCCCTCTCCCCTCATGTTTGGTTGAATAAATATGTTTTCTTAAATTTAAAATTTAAACGGTTTGAAGGGACTGGAAGCAATGTATCAGCAAAGTGTTATTTTAGTTGCTAAGCTCAGTTACAGTTGGAGAAGTACTGGTTCTTAGGAGACCAGCAAAAAAATGTTTGCTTTATAACATTCAGGTTTCTCCTGGACAAAAGATACTAAGATTTTTCCAACTCTACAAAGCTTCTCTGTTTAAAGTAAAATACTTCATATGCTGACCATGGCAGCAGACTCTGATTTGAGCCTAAGAAAACTAAGTTAGTCATGAGCTCTGGTGGGAAAAGCCTACACCATAAAGTTTATTTTTGTCCTTGGGGTTTTTGCTGTCAGACCCAGTAGACTTCAAACACTGATTGAAGACCAGAACACTACTTTCTTCTTATATGCTTTTCTCATTCTTGGTAACCATGGAAGCTGTCATGTTACAAGGAGGATTGCTGGAGCAGTCCTTGAAAGGGACTTTAGCCTCAGAGGATAAAGAGACTCTTAAACACAGTCTGCCCAGAATTCATCATAAATACTTGAAAGTTTTGTTAGTTCCAAAAGGATTATTTAGAGCACTGTCAGCAGTCTTCAAGGAGCCATAAAACACTATAGGTAATGCAGTATCGGTACTGTCAGAGTGTTCTAAGGTTTTACAACAGACTAGCTTTATCATAGTGTCCCACATTTATACATCAATCTGCTAAGAGAATGATTCTATCTCAACTCCATAATGATTCCTGCTCCTGTCTGTTGGGTCTTAGAATGTTGATAGTATTGTTGTCTTAACTTAAGAAGTTAGTGAAATGAATCATGTTCTTGCCTCTCCATGACCTTACCCTGTCCTTCATGTCTCTGCATCTCTCTACCCAACTGGGGTCAGATGATTCTATTTTGTACAATGCCACCAAATGCTTCCTTTAACACACATGCAAAGAATGCATTGTAATTGTCTGAGCTTGCTTGAATCTCTCCTTAAGCTATCATGTTTTATAACAGTCCTTGCTCTATTCAATTTGGTAATCATACCACTAACAACTAGAACCAGTGCCTGGTCCATGGTTGGCATTGAATAGACAATTGATATATGAGCATGTGGATGATGAATACATGTAATAGGGCCTGAGCAGGTTGCAGTAGTTCACTTCCCAATAAAAAGTAATGACTAAGCTTTTCCTGTTTGTGAAAGAGAAGAAGATGCTTCTTGTATAGATTATGGGAATCTGCCTTGTCCTAGGCATTAGGAAGGTTGGCAGTGAAGCCACCTGTTTGGTACTGGGAGTCTGGAAAATGACTTAGGTTGTTTAGATATAGTCATCTCTTTGCAGGTTGATGCATGGATGTAGTGCATTATGACAAAGATTAGTTGTCCATGCAACTTTGGAACACTCTGGAAAAGGTGGAATGGAATGCTTGTATTCATTGCATGGAACCATTATATAGATATACTCGCCTTGAAATGTTTCTCACCTTTCCTCAACTCTGCAACCCAGTGAGGGAGGTAATAAGGTAGAAAACTGCTGCTGTTCTGGTGTTTTTACATTTCCTGATAGGTTCTTGTATCCAGATTTTTCTGCCTTCATTTTTTTTTTTTTTGGATTTTTTTCAGCATGGGTGGCTTCCAGTACTAGGCATGCTAGGCCTACCATGTCCTTGAGGATGGGAAGAATGTTATTATTGGCATACAGAGAAATCTTTCATATAGAAATCTAATTTTGAAAATTAAAAAATATTAGGATCAATTATTACTACAGGGTTTTTTATTTTATTTTATTTTATTTTTTGCCAGTCCTGGGCCTTGGACTCAGGGCCTGAGCACTGTCCCTGGCTTCTTTTTGCTCAAGGCTAGCACTCTGCCACTTGAGCCACAGCACCACTTCTGGCCATTTTCTGTATATGTGGTGCTGGGGAATCAAACCCAGGGCCTCATGTATATGAGGGAGGCACTCTTGCCGCTAGGCCATATCCCCAGCCCTACAGGGGGTTTTTGTGTAAGATTTTCACGTGTATGTACAATGTGTTTTAAGGCCCTCTATTTTATTTCTTTTAACTATTTCTATCTTTATCTTTTTTTTTTTTTTTTACAGGATGACTTGAGTTCTTCATTATTATTCCTCATTACTTGTTGTTTTGGCCAATTTAACCTCATCCATCTGGAAGCTGAAAAACGGGTTTAGTCTTTTACATTGTTTTGGTTAAGCAGGCTTGAAACAGTGGAATCCTTACCTTTCTCTCTTCTTTCCTCCCTTTTAAAAACAGTCTTTGGTGTGTTTCTTTATGCTAGCTCCATACATATTATATATAATACATATAATATGTAACACATATGTCTAGCATATATATATATAATTACATATATTGTTGAATGATCCTATTGGTTCCAATGTTTGCTTCAGTTGGAAAATAATATGATACAATATATTATCTTGGATTTTTTTCAGGTAGAAATTTTTATTATATGGAACTCATATTTATGCTTTTTATTCCACTTGTAGCAGCCTCACTTAATTGTTTGGAGCTACCAGAAGGCTGTTCAAATATTAGTTATAATATTGGGCACTTAGTCTCATTTTTCTTTAGGTTAACATAAATGCCTCCCACTTTTCTATTTAAGTATGATATTCCTGATTAATTTTACTATAGGCATTCCAGAGTATATTGAGAATACCCTTATAATTTAATTCATATATTTAGAAATTTAGAGTTGTATTATAAAACCTTTATTGCGGCAATAAACTTTTTTCTTCTTTGACCAATTCATGTGATGAATCACCAGTTTCATAATATCAAGTCATAATTGCATTCATTCCTGGAATAAACCCTACATTGTCGTGGTATATTATTCTTCTAATATCCTAATGAATTTGATTTTCCTAATGCTTTATTAACGATATGTACATTCCTAGTTTTAACTGAGATTTACCAGGTAACTTTGAATTTGTTCTGCATTGCGTACTCCGTGGTCAACTCTTGCTTGTAACCCTGAACCTGAGTTGGGATGAAGAGGCCATTTATGAATATTTACAATTGTTTTGGTCATTTTCTTTCCAGATTGTGTCCTGTTCTTTTTTTTTTTAATTTAATTTATTTATTAATTGAACACAAATTTTTTGACAAGGTGTTGTGCAAAAAGGGTACAGTTACATAGTAGGGCAGTGTGTACATTTTTTGTGATATCTTACGCCCTGTTTTTCTATCTCTTCTCTAGGTCAGATAGACATATATGCAATATACAATGTATCGAGAACATATACAGTAGCCACGTGGCCACGCCCAAGAAAGTTCCCCTAGGGCTTTAAATGGAATGTCGATATTTGACCATATGTCGACAGTAGCCTTATATGAATGTACATACATAGATTTTGAGCTATTGTATTCCCCTGAGAGGTCAATTTTTGACCTTTATATGTTGAGTAATTGTTTGGTTTTAGTTACATACTGTTGGGTCGCTGCCCCAATCCTGTGGGGAATACTATTTGACAAGCAGTTTTTGGTTTCAGAGACTTGGTCTCTACTGTCTCTCCGTCTCCCTTTGTTAACAGTCATATATCAGGGAGATCATGCCCCTTTGTTTCCTGTGTTCTAGGCTTGTCTCGCTCAACATTATTTGTTCAAGTTCTGACCATTTCCCTGCGAATAACAATATTTCACCATTCCTAATCGCTATGTAGTATTCCATTGTGTATAAGTACCATATTTTTTGGATCCATTCGTCTGTGGAGGGGCATCTGGGTTGTTTCCATATTTTGGCTATTGTGAATTGTGCTGCGATAAACATGGAAGTACAAATGTCTTTTTGATATCTTGGGGTTTGCTGTTTAGGATAGATGCCTAGGAGTGGTATGGCTGGGTCATAGGGTAGGTCTATATTGAGCTTT
This sequence comes from Perognathus longimembris pacificus, assembly GCF_023159225.1. Taxonomy (NCBI): domain Eukaryota; kingdom Metazoa; phylum Chordata; class Mammalia; order Rodentia; family Heteromyidae; genus Perognathus; species Perognathus longimembris. Next base: position 135,300,454 of record NC_063161.1, read on the forward strand.
TTGAGAAACCTCTATACTGTTCTCCAAAGTGGTTGTACTAATTTGCACTCCCACCAACAATGGAGAAGGGTTCCTCTTTCCCCGCACCCCCTCCAGCATTTGTTGTTGCTTGAGTTCAGGGTATAGGCCATTCTGACTGGGGTGAGGTGGTATCTCAGGGTTGTTTTTATTTGCATTTCCTTTACTAGCAGGGATGTTGAGCATTTCCTCATATGTTTCTTTGCCATTTTTATATCTTCTCTTGTGAAGTCTCTCTTTGGCTCATTTGCCCATTTCCTAATAGGTTTATTGGGCTTGGAGGGGCTTAGTTTTTTGAGTTCTCTGTAGATGACAGATATCAGGCCTTTGTCTGTTGCTGTGCTGGTAAATATCCTTTCCCATATGGTTGGCTGTCTTTCTATTTTGGTGGCTATGTCCTTAGGTGTGCAGAAACTTTTTAATTTGTAGTAGTCCCATTTGTCGAGTCTTTCCCCTATTTGTTGTGCCCCTGGGACTCTATTCAGGAAGTTCCTTCCTGTGCCTATAAGTTCTAGCGTCTTTCCTACTCTGTCCTTCAGTAGTTTCAAGGATTCAGGTCTGATATTGAGGTCCTTGATCCATTTTGAGTTGATCTTGGTGCATGGTGATAGGCTTGGGTCTACTTTGAGTTTTTTGCATATGGCTGCCCAGTTCTCCCAGCACCAGTAGTTGAAGAGGCTATGTTTATTCCATTGTATGTCTTTAGCTCCTTTGTCAAATATCAGCTGGCTGTAAGAGTGCGGTTTTATTTCTGGATCTTCAATTGTAATCCATTGGTCTTCCGATCTGTTTTTATACCAATACAGGCTGTTTTTGTTATGATGGCCCTGTAGTAGAGCTTGAAGCCTGGTATTGTGATACCTCCTACACTGCTTTTTTTTTTTTTTTGCCTAGAATTGCTTTGGCTATTCTAGGTCTTTTGCTATTCCATATGAATTTACGGATTGTTTTCTCTATTTCAGTGATGAATGTGGCTGGGATTTTGATAGGTATTGCATTGAATTTGTATAACAATTTGGGCAATATGGCCATTTTCACTATATTGATTCTGCCTTCCCATGAGCATGGGAGGTCTTTCCATCTCCTTCTGTCTTCTTTGATTTCCCTTATTAGATTTTTATAGTTTTCATTAAATAGGTCCGTCACGTCCTTGGTTAAGTTGATCCCTAGGTACTTTATTCTTTTTTTGGCTACTGTAAATGGAATTGTTTCCATAATTTCCTTTTCTGTTTGTATATTGCTGGTGTACAGAAAAGCTGCTGACTTTTGTGGATTGATTTTGTATCCTGCCACTTTGCCAAATTGGTTTATTAGGTGTAGGAGTTTGGGTACTGAGTTTTTTGGGTCCTTCAGATATAAGATCATGTCATCTGCGAATAGGGATAACTTGATTTCTTCCTTGCCGATGTGGATCCCTTTGATGTCCTCCTCTTGCCTTATTGCTATGGCTAGGGATTCCAGCACTATGTTGAAAAGAAGTGGGAAGAGTGGGCATCCTTGTCTTGTTCCTGAGTTTAAGGGGAATGATTTAAGTTTCTCTCTATTTAATATGATATTAGCAGTTGGTCTGTTGTATATGGTTTTTATTGTTTTGAGGAATGTTCCATCTATTCCTGTTCTCTCCAAAGCTTTTAATAAGTATGGATGTTGTATTTTGTCAAAGGCTTTTTGGGCATCGACTGAGATAACAATGTAATTCTTAAGTTTAGATCTGTTTATGTGGTGAATTACATTGATTGATTTATGGATGTTGAACCATCCTTGTGACTGTGGGATGAAGCCTACTTGGTCATGATGTATTATTTTCTTGATCAGTTTCTGGATCCTGTTAGCTAATATTTTACTGAGGAGCTTTGCGTCTGTGTTCATTAGTGATATTGGTCTGTAGTTCTCTTTTTTTGTTGGGTCTTTGCCTGGTTTGGGAATGAGTATGATATTAGCTTCGTAGAATGAGTTTGGGATTTCTCCCTCTGTTTCTATTTCACAGAAGAGTTTGAGGAGTATTGGTATTAGCTCATCACTAAAGGTTTTGTAGAATTCGTTGGTGAATCCATCTGGGCCTGGGCTTTTCTTTGTTGGGAGGTTCTTGATTACCTCCTGTATCTCGCTGTAAGTTATTGGTTTGTTTAGTTGATTTATTTCTTCTTGGTTCAGTTTGGGCAGTTTGTACTTCTCTAAGAATTGATCCATTTCCGTAAAAGTATTGTTTTTTGCTGAGTAGAGGTTTTGTAAATAGCTCCTTATGATTGTTTGAATATTGTGTGTACTTGTTGTAATTTTTCCGGTGGAGTCCTTGATTTTACGTATATGAGTCTCTTCTCCTTTTTTTTTGTAAGTCTTGCGAGGGGTCTGTCAATTTTATTCATTTTCTCAAAGAACCAGCTTTTAGTCTTATTTATTTGTTGAATGGTCTTTCTATTTTCAATCAGATTTATCTCTTCTTTAATCTTTGTGATCTCTCTCCTCCTAGTCGTTTTAGATTCTGTCATTTCTTGTTCCTCCAATTGTTTTAGTTTCATCGTGAGGTTATTCACCTGCTCTGCTTCCATTCTTTTAATGTGAGTGCTGAGGGCAATGATCTTGCCCCTCAGTACTGCCTTAGCTGTGTCCCATAGGTTTCTTTGTGATGTGTTTTCATTGTCATTGTGGCTTATGAATTCGTTGATTTCATCTTTAATTTGGTCTTTAATTTGGTCTGTGGCCCAAATGTTGGATAGCAGTGTGGGGTTTAGCCTCCAAGAGTGTGTATAGCCTCTGTGGTATCCCTTGTTATTGAGGGTTACCTTTAATCCACTGTGATCAGATATAATACATGGGATGACGTCAATACTTTTGTATTTGCTGAGGTTCTTTGTGTGGGCTATGACGTGGTCTATTTTGGAATATGATCCATGGGCTGCTGCGAAGAAGGTGTATTGGGTCTCTGTAGGGTGGAAGATTCTGTATCGGTCTGTCAGATCCATTTGGGATATGGTGTTACTTAGGTCCTCAGCTCCCTTGTTGATCCTCTGGGTGTTGGATCTGTCTCTTGGAGAGAGTGGGGTATTAAGGTCACCCACTCTGATTGTGTTTGCATCTATCTTGTTCTGTAATTCTGTGAGAATTTGCTTGACATATGTAGGGCCTCTTTTGTTCAGTGAGTATACATTTATCACCATGATGTCTTGATTCTGGATTCTTCCTTGTATTAATATGTAGTGTCCTTTTTTGTCTTTTTGAGTTGATTTTAATGAAAAGTCCAGCTTGTCTGAGATCAGGATGGCTACACCTGCCTTTTGGGTAGGTGCGTTTGCTTGGTAGATCTTGCTCCATCCTTTCATTTGGAGCCTGTTTTTGTCTCTTGCTGTAAGGTGGGTCTCTTGTAGGCAGCAGATGTCAACTTTTTGTTTGCAGATCCATCCTGCCAGTCTGCTCCTTTTTATCGGAGAGTTTTAACCATTTATATTTAAAGAGATCAAGCATAAGAGTGATTTTCTCCTTTCATTTTCTTGTTGGGCTGTTTTTTCCCTCTTTTTTTTTTTCTTGTCTTTAGGGAGCTGTTCTTTCTGTTGGGCTTTGGCTATTGTAGTTTTTTTCTGTTTCTGTCTGTGTGTCTTGTACAATCTCTGTTGGGTGGGACTCCCCTCTTAGAATTTGCTGTAGGGCTGGTTTTTTATTCATACTCCTTTAGCTCCTCTTTGGTGTGGAAAGATCTGGTTTTCCCCTTGAATGTGAACTCCAATTTTGCTGGATATTTGATCCGAGGTTGCATATTGTTAGCCTGAAGTACTTGGATGGTGTTCTTCCACTCACTTCGTGCTTGGTAAGTTTGTGTGGATAGGTCTGCAGTTATTCAAATCCTCTTCCCATTGTAGAAAATTTCTTTCTTCGCTTTGGCTGAATTCAGAATTTGCTCTTTAATCTTGAGATCTGAAGTCTTGAATATTATGTGCCTTGGGGTGGCTTTTCTGGGGTCTGGCCTGCCAGGTGTCCTATAGGCTTCGGTTACCTGGATGGGGTCCCTTGTGATATTGGGGAAGTTTTCTGCAATAACTTTACTGAGAACAAGTTTAAGCCCTCTGCTCTGGTATTCAGCTCCTTCTTCTATTCCAATTATGTGCAGATTATATCTCTTGTCTTTGTCCATTATTTCCTGGATTAGTCTGCCCTGAAGTTTCACCGTTTCTTGGAGTGTGGTCATTTTCTGGTTGTTGTCGGCTGCTTCATCGTCCAAGAGAGAGATTCTGGATTCCATATGGTCAACTCTTTGTGTTGTGGATTCAATTGTGGAGTTTATGGATGTCAGAGAGCTATTTATGGTTGTCAGATCAGCTCTGATCGTGGAAATTTCTTCCTTTAAAGAGTTGTATTTTAAATCTATTTTTTTCATGCATTTCAATTCTCAGGATGTTAAGGTCTTCTTTAAAAGAGGCTTGCATTGTATCCATTTTTGCTTCCATTTCTTTCTTGGCTTCCTGGGTATCCTTCAAGATTTCTGCTCTAAACTCCTGGAATTGTTTTCTGATTTCATTCCTGACGCTTTCCATCATTCCTGTTAACATGGCCTCATTTGCTTTTTTATTCTCCATCTCCTCTTCAGTCGTGCTGCTTTTTGGAGTTGGTGAGTTGGCTTGCTCTTTGATAACTGTGTTATGTTTCTTTGTGATTTGCGCATCTGGAGATCTGTGGATAGCTTCTCAGGTTTGGTTTATAGCTCTGCCCTCCCTCCTGTGTAGGCGCGTCTACCAGAACAGGTGATGCCGCTGTGGCCCCGCCCACCTGTGCGGGGTACGCCTACCAGAGCAGGTGCTGTCGCCTGGGGCCCCGCCCACCTGTGCGCTGTGCACCCGCTACAACAGGCACTGGTGCTGTGGCCCCGTCCACTTTAGCGGGGTACGCCTCCCAGAGCGAGCCCCGGGTTGTTGGGTTGTGTTTGCGCCCTCCCGCGAGTCCATTGTGGGGGGCGGTATGTGTGTGGCCCAGTGGGATCAACTGTCCGGGTGCGGATTAGCGCCCTCAGACCTCGCCTTCGCTTTGAGGGGGAGGCGGGATCAGGCTCAGGTGACCCTGCTGGGCTGGTATTGCCCACCAGCGCCTGTGATTTTAGTTGTAAGAGTCTGCGAGGTCCAGGTGCCTCGGGTGGGGCTTGCACTGTCGGCTGTCCCCCAGCCCCTGTTGGGAAGGGGGCAGGGCCGATTGGTCCAGATCAGGATCCTGTGCGGCCTTGGGGCTGCTCCGCCCTTCCCCTGCTAAACTGACTTCCCAGCGCCTGATGGGAGCTTCCCGCCTGATTTGGGGGTTCTTTGTTCCCTCGGGGTGAGGAGGGGGAGGGAGGGAGATCTAGCTTCTTTGTAGGGCTTGGGCCTCTGATAGCTGGTCTCCCGTTGGGGGAGGGGGGTAATGGGGGACTCACTGATCCTGGATTGTGTGTGTGTCCCGTGCAGCCGTTGGTCCTTCAGGGGGTGGTGAAGTGTCATGGTGGTGTCCCCAGCTCCCCCCTTCTGCCACGCTGGGTTCCCCAGCTGCCATTCGTCCGATCCCGGTGTGGACCCGAACTTCTCATTGCCGTCGTCGTTGTATGTCTTGGTCCGCACCCTCCCTAGTGTCCGTGGGGTCCCGCTGTCTGGATTCTGCGCTCCCGGCAGCCTGTCTGCCGATCGCCGGGTTCCCCTTCTGTGTCCTGTTCGTATAAAAAAATTTATTCTCATCTCTTGCCTATGTGCCTAGGCAGTAGAATTTTTCTTGAAGCTCTTCTCATTGCTTTTCCAAATTGAGATTGCTTCCTTTTCTCTTTTCTTTCTATTTTTAATATGCATGTATATATATTATTGTTATGTAGAGGTGATAGACAGAGGAGTTACAGTTACATGAAGCAGGTATTGAGTACATTTCTTTTAAAACCATATCTCCCCTTTTATTTCTATTTTCATTTGAATTTTGTTCATCCGAAATGTGGGAAGGTTGAAGTAGCTAAAACCCATTGTATGAATTTGAAAGCCCCTGATCTTGTTCATCAAAACTAGGAGCAATAAGCAAAATAAAATTATATAGCAGATTCATTCAATTCATACTCGACACTGTAACATTTCTAAAATCAGGTGTTAGTGTTCAAAATTTTACTTATGGTAACTTCTCTGCTACAGGGAAGCGCCAGCATCACCGAACTTCCCCTCTAGGAGTTGAGAACAGGCTAGTGGTTCGGCATCAGGAATGACATCGCTGATGGGGCATGTCCCAGAGGCTAAGCCTTGTACCTAGAGTAGCATTTTAACTGCAAAGGTTCGCACATAAGTGCAATAGAACAATTTTGTACACTGATAATTGGAGTAAGACATATTTTTTGGACCAATTGACTTCTCCATGTTTTTATATCATGTAGTATTAGATTTTAGCAGACATATTCTGAACACTTTATAAACGTCTTGCTAGGTCTCAAAGTATTTGTAAGAGCAAACAAATAAGGCCCCCCAGAATAAACATAGTCATACCAATTACAAACACCAAGGGTAAACCAAGCTTTCACAACACTTTGCCTTTCATATAGTTGCCCTGAAGATAGCTAGTAAGTCTTCTTTGGGTATCATTACTTGCAGGTAGGTACTTTCTCTTTAGAGTCTCCTTCTTTTGTGATTCATCTTTTCTGGCTTTCTCCTGGGGTCCACTTCACTCAATTGGTATTCTGTAAAGTCAAGGCTTTAAGCCAAGATATTGTTGTTCTTTTTTTGTGGTGCTGGGATTTGAATTTACAACCTTAAGCTTGCTAGGCAGGTACTCCATCACTTGAGCTGCACTTCCAGCCCTTTTTGCCTTAGTGGTTTTGGGGATAGGGTCTTGTGTTTATTCCTTCTTATTAATTATTTCTACATTATCTGGGTTGACTGGTGTGTACTCTTCTTGGTTGAGATACAGTATCACTGACTTTTTGCCTAAGCTAGCCTCAGACCTCAATCCTCCAAATCTCTGCCTCTTAACTAGCTGGTATTATAAACATGAGCAAATGGTACCTGGCTCAAGGTCAGAAATTCGAACTCCAGATTACTACATAGGAAGGCACTGAGGATCCCATGGTCCAGGGTTTTGAAGTTTCAGGGCCTAACCATCAATTTAACCAATGCCATCTAGGAGTCCGAATTTGTTTTCTCTACCCATTAAATAATTAAAAGACAGGAAAGTGTTTAAGACAAACAGAGTAAGTTTATTTGAAAATGAAAGGAAAGACATGAAGAAAGGAGAAAGATTCTCCATTTGGAAACAGGCCCGGAACAGGAATCTAATGGAGTCTTTCTGGAGGGTGGCTTTGGTAGCACAGGGCTTTGCACTGATTGATGGCTTGTGCATGCCCACCCTGGTTAAGCTGGCAATCAGGGCATTGTAGGAAGAAGCATTTGAGTGAGAACCCAAGGTACTATGGGAACAAGAAGTGCCATGATGGGCCATATTTTATTTGCCGTGTATTATGTCTGCCACATTTTATCTCTAGCTACCTAACAATTTCTCTTTCTTTCCTTCATAACAAATAAATGTATTCTGGGGATTGATTTTTCAATAGTGTAAATGTACTGCTTAAAGAATGAATCCCCTTCTACCTGGAGTGACTATCTGGTTGAATAAATGATACAAAGTTCTTTCCTGCCACATCTTTTAGACGTATGCACACTATTTTGACAGGGATTTTATGGAGAAAAGTTGACTAACTATACGTGTTACCCATGGATCTCAAGGCCCTGGACATTTGCTTTTATTTTCTGACTGTAAATGGAAGAGCAGTCTGAAAAAGAGTCCCAGGGGTTCTGTCTTTCTGACTTTTGGGTTCCTGTCTGACCTTAGGCAAATGCATTAGTTTCTTCATCCGTAAAAGTAAGGTAAGTGTGCTGTCTGCTCTCTTTTACCACTTGTGGGAAGACAAATGTGAATATGTCTGCAAAGATCTCTGAGCTTCTTTGAGAATGGTTCTGTGTAATTATAGGAATTACAGTCACCCTTCCTGCTAAGGGCATAGAGATTAGGATAGCTGGGACTAGGTCAGCTATGGCTGCCTTTAACCTACAGATTTCAGGCTTCCTGTCTTTCACACAGCCTGTGAACACAGAAATATATATTTCCCAGTCACAATGCCCTCAAGTGTGTCTGGGATGATTCCTGTTTTGGATCTTCAGCCTGACCTCGTTGGTCAGATATGTTAGAGTAGCTTCTTTACATGGTCAGACAACCCAGCTTTCACTACTTTCCTGTAAGGTGACCTCAGATCTATTAACCTTTCTGATATTCAGTATCTTCACCAGTGAAATCGAGTTATTTGTAGCTAATATATGAATTAAAGGAGATTGGTTCTCCAAAATTCCTAGCATACAGAAGTTGTTCCATAAATGACAGTCTTTTGAAATTGCATCCTCTTTTTTTCTGTTCAGCCCTGGCATTATTGTGATGTGAATCTATTTCAGCATCTTATAGAGTGAAGGTAGCATTAACATTGTGTGTGCTTGGAATGCATTATTTTTTTTCCCCAGAAGATTGTTTTTTGAATTATAGGTCCTTCTTCTCAATGTCCTCAAAGTCATGTAAACAAAGCAAATGTATATAAGCATTTGCTCTGTGACATTTATTTATTTATTTATTTATTCATGGCTTTGAAAGCCCTTGAACACTCTTAGTAGAAAGCAAAAGCTACAGAAAGTAGCCTGGCTGTTTGGAAGTGCTATTTAAAGCCTTGGTGAGACAGAAATGATAAATTTGAAACTGACTGTGGCATAGGATGATGCTAAGGACTAGCAGATGCCCAAGAAATCTGTCACATTTTCCATGTGTCCCCCACTCCTAAATCTCAAGGATCCTTAGCCATCTTAGAAGAGTTTTTTTTTTTTTTTTTGGATGGAGCTTTTGCCATCTTAATCTCTCAATTTCATTTGTGACATGGTTTGAGCAACTACCTCAGTGCAATTGAGTCAGGAACGTCTGGCTTTCCCTCATGTAGAGATGTTTGTAAGCTTCCAGCTGAGCTTGGTGACAAGACAGCTTTCTGCTTGGGAACAAGTGATTTCATAAGGTGGCTGGCTCTGCCACACAGGGTTATTCCCTCTGACTGGCTTGTAGGGTAATTTAGCTCTGAGTGTAGTTTCACTGTAAAATGGAGAAAGTGATATTGACCTTGTGTTTTTATAAATATTGTCTGGCAGTGTATATAGGCAAAGTTCCTGTACTGATTGCCTGTGGAAGTTACCATGATACAAGTAGTCATTTAAAAAAATTTAAATTAATGGAAAATAATCATTGCAGTAAGCAGAGCACTGGCTTTCCAAAAATATCAACATCTTAATCTCTGGAACTTCAGAGTGTTACTTTTGTTGGTAAATGAGACTTTGCACATGTGATTCAGTTAAAGACTGAGGAGAGACTCTCAGATAGGGAGATTATGATAGATGATGTGGATGGCCTTAATCTAATCCCAGGTATCTGAAAAGTGAAGAACCTTTTCCTACAGTAGTTAGGAGGAAGAATGTGAGGGCAGACCTAGTGTTGAAGATTGCTTTCTTGTTGTATTTGAAGATGTGGGGAGGGAGCCACAAGTGAAAGAACATAGGTGGTCTGCAAAAGCTAGCGTAGGCAAGCTAATGGACTCTGTCCTAGAGATTCTGGAAGGGATCAGACCTGCTTCAAATGAAACCTATGTATCAGATTTCTGACTTATAGACATACAAGAGAATAAATTTGTTTTAAGCCATAAGCATCTATAGCACACGGTAAAAGACTGTCATGGGTTTGTGCAATTGTACAAAGGGTGAAGCTCATATCACTTTGTAGGCAAATAATTGGACTATGTGTTTAATTTTAGTCTTCTTGAACATGGTAAGGATTTTTGAAATCCTACCACCTTCACTTGTGGGTTAGAGATGTGGCTTACTTCACAAGATCTGGAATGCTTTAGTATATTCCAAAGAATTTGAATGCGTCCTGAGAAGGGTATATCGTTCAATATCTGAAATACTAGGCTTATTGTAATTGCATGAATCTCACATTTATTCACCTGTGTTTTGAGGCTGTGATTAAAAGCGAATTGAGAATTGGATCATTTTGTTAGTCAGCTTTGCCTAGCTGTGACAGGAGACTTGAAGAAAAGCCACTTATAAAAGAGGAGAGATTTATTTTGATCCATAGTTTGAGAGTGTTCTATGCATGGTCAACTGGCTCTGCTAAATAATGAATTATGCTGGATACCCATGGCTTTTAAATATGAGGTTAAAGATAACATAACAAGGTTGTTTTTTTTTTTTTTTTTTTTTTTTTTGCCAGTCCTGGGGCTTGGACTCAGGGCCTGAGCACTGTCCCTGGCTTCTTTTTGCTCAAGGCTAGCACTCTGCCACTTGAGCCACAGCGCCACTTGTGGCCGTTTTCTAGATATGTGGTGCTGGAGAATCAAACCTAAGGCTTCATGTATATGAGGCGAGCTCTCTTGCCACTAGGCCATATTCCCAGCCTGATTTTTTTAAAAAAGAATAAAGTTATAGTTTAACACAACACTAGAGAAGTTAACATGCATAGAAAATATTTTGAAATAAACACACCAAAACATCAATAGTAATCATCTCAAAGGGTAATTTTTTTTCTATTTTCCCCAAGGTTTTCTAGTTTTTCCATAGAAAATGTGTTCAACATTTAGAAATGGGACATAGGAAATGATGATTATACCACAATTATTCAGTAATTCTTTCTTTTAGGATTTAAATAATTTCCATTTTAATTTTTGAATTTTTACAATTTGAATTTAATTCTTCAGGATAAATGTCAAGAACTGGGACTATTAAGACCTAGTTCTATCAAGCAAATGGGGTTCAAATAGCCCAATTGCTTTCTAAAAGTATTACTCTAGTCTACGATTTGTAATGTAGACATAAAATTAACTTAAAAATGAAACCCTGCTCTTAAAAGGCATGGAGAATGTCCCCAGGGATCTTGCAATGTCTGTGTGGTTCCTTCTGTTCTTACTCAAATCCTATAACCAACCTTAGGCTGTTGTTACTCAGAAGTCTCACCCATTTCTAAGGCACTACAGTTTGTTCTTGCGCTCTCCTCATCCTGACAGCTCTCAGCAACTATCTTTGTCAGTCAAAATGGCTCAGCAAGTATTTTTCTACATGACATTAGTTCCTCCCAGCAGAGGTGCTGGAACCAGCTGTGAGCATTTTTTTTGAACACTCACCAATGCTCTGGAGACATTGACTTGTTTTGTTTTAGAATGATGAAAACCTCAGTAAGGATGCAGCTAGAACAGGGGGATGGCCTGCCCGAAGTGTGCTATAGTTGTTGAATTCTCTGTTAGTGCAGTTGCCAAGCAGAGGTTGAGGATAGGAGTTCAGGCAACAGGTGACCGCTGAGCTACACTGGATGACCTTGAAGATCCCCATCATACTTACTGAGAATTCATGAGTCCATAACCTTGCATCTAACCTCTCTCAATACTACAGCACATATACACACAGGTGATTCATTTTTAAGGCATTCCTTTAACAGATGGCAGGTATGAAGTGTCGGGATGATGGGTCAGATGCCCAGGTCTTGTTGCTACCTCACCTACAGTTCAGTGTGCTCAGCTCCCTCCAGCAAGGTTCCTTCCTGTGGAATCCTTTCAGGCAATTTTTCTTTTCTGCCTGTGAGACATTTCAGTCCTATCACTATTTTGGGGAAACATAGTTTTAAAATGATACAAGTCTTTGCTGACACAAGCACCTTCACACCTTGCCAAGAGTTCTCCGTGAATGGAATACATGGAGAGAGAAAGCCTGCGAAATGTGTGTCGTCGGTGCAGCTGCTCTGACTTCCCCGGTGCTACACAGCATGAAGCTGAGGATTCCTGACATTTAGTGCTCAGTGCTTTTGCAAATAGTTCCATCAGAAGAGTGCTGATGCTGAAGGAGTCCAGGGCTGGGGGGGCACTGGCGTAGCAGCCAAACCACGCCGCTGACAAATCACCGTCATGACATGTCCTTGTTTCTGTTTAGGGTCACTAAAGAGGAAGGTGCCTTGACATGAACTAATCATTCCACTTGACTCACAATCTACTACACCCTTTTCATAGTAAGCCAAGTGTAAAAATACTGCAAAGAACTCTGGGTGCTATAAAGCCTGCGATATAAAATGTACCTACAAAGCCAGGTGCTGGTGGCACACATCTATAATCCTAGCTACTCAGGAGGCTGAGATCAGATGATCATGGTTCCTAGCCAGCGAGCCCAGATAAAAAAAATCCTCCTGAGACTCTTATCTGCAATGAGCCACTCAAAAACTGGAAGTGGAGGAGGTGTGGCTCAAAGTGGTAGTGTGCTAGCAAAAGACCTCAGGGACAGCATCCAGGCTCTGAGTTCAAGCCCCACAACTGACCAAATAAGTAAATAGATAAATAAAATATGCCTACAAGGCTTCCAAACAAATGTTGCTTTTACCCAAATAACTTTACCTGCAGGAATATATCTGAAGGAAGTGAGGTGAGAGATGTTTAATGTGCTGAGTTACAATTTTTAACATCCCAAGTATGAAGTTCTTCTCATTGTGGCCAAATAAGAAACTACATTTGAAAACATCTATCCACATTATTAAGAATCATGTTGTAGAAGATTTAGAGACATGGTGATATTTATTGTATATTTGTAGAAAAATCAAACTTTTTTTGTTAAAATACATATGCATATTATTATTAAAATAAATTAATCAATTAACTTTTTTGGTGTCAGTAGTGAGGCTTGAACTCAGGGTGTGGGCTCTTTCCCTTAGCTTTTTGCTCAAGGCTGTTCTACTCCTTGAACCACAGCTCTACTCTTGGGATTTTGGTGGTTAATTGGAGATAAGAGTCTCATGGATTTTCCAGGCTTGCTTGGAACTGTGAGGATTACAGGTGTAAACCACTGAAGAGTGTGTTTGATGTAAATGTAATAGAAACGTTTAATGTCTATTGAGTGCATGTTTTGTGTTGGTGTCAAGCACATGTAATACCATACTCAATCCCTAACAAACTATATGGTCCTACACATAGGGAAACTGAGGCACAGAAAACTTAGAAAACATGCTCAAGGTCACTAGATAGAAAAGTAATTTCACTGGAGAAAATTTGGCTTTGAAGCTTTAGCTTTTAACTACAACAGTACTTAGACTGAAAAGACAACTCACAAAAGCTGAATGTGGATGTGTACATATGTGTGGTATTTATTTTAATCATCTATTAGATACACATGTATATATATGTGTGATATGATATGTAAATATGTAGGCATGTTGATTATATAAATGTGATTACTACATATTAAGAGTCAAGATTCTTTGAGCATTTATGAACAGGACAGCAATAGTTATAAATTAACATTATAAAAATATAGAATAGGCTGGGCCCCTGTGGCTCACACTTGTAATCCTAGCTATTCAGGAGGCTGAGGATTGCAATTGGAAGTCAGCCTAGACAGGAAAGTCTGAGACTCTTATCTCCAATTAACAGCCAAAAAAGCTGAAAGTAGAGCTGTGACTTAACTGCTAGCCTTGAGCAAAGGAAACTCATGGACAGAGGTGAGGCCCTGAGTTCAAGCCCTAGGACACACACACACACACACACACACACACACACACACACATACATCTTATAACCTTACATATAAACACACCCATACCCACATTCAGCTTCCTCTAATGAATTTGTCTTCTAGGCCAATAGTAATTTGGCTAGAAAAATTTTAAATAAATCATAGTTTTGCTGTGTGGATCACCAGCTGTCTGATAGTCACTACTTTGCTTTCGGCCAATCATCTCTGAGTTCTACAGACATACCAGGCCAGCAGAACTAATGCTTCTAATTTTCACTGTTGGCTCAGCTCTTAATTGGTCTCAAACTAATATTGACCTAGGCTGTTTATATTCAGCAGTTAATTCCTTTCTCGCTCCCTCTTGGTGTGTGTATGTGTGTGCGTGTGTGTGTGTGTGTGTGTGTGCATGTGTATTTAAGCTCTCAGAATTGGCAAAATGTAGGCCTTGTGGTGGTGTTTCTCCTCTAGGAGTTTTTTTTTTTTTTCCTCCCTAGGGAACATTTGGTAACATCCTGAGTCATTTTTGGTGGTGGCATTTGGGGCATCTGATATCATCTGCTTTGGGAAGTCATGTGTTCCCATTTCTGCTTTGGGGGAGGCTAACACAACTCTTAATGGCCTTGATTTCCCCAGTTCCACCAAGGAGGGAAGACAGGTGCATCCCACCATACACATCAGAGGTGATGAGGTAATGTGGATAATGAAGAATATGGGTGATGGAGCCAGGCAGAGCAGACAGACCTGCATGAGGAAACTGGCTGCGGCCATTCACCAGTCTTCATCAGGATGGAGTGCATATTTTCTCTCCTCAAACTTCAGTCCCTGGGATGGAGGCATTGCTCAAATTATAGAGTGCCTGCCTAGCAAGTGCAAAGCCCCTAGTTCAAATCTCAGGATTGCTATCTCTCCCACCCACCCTCGCCTCCCCGCCAAAACAAAACTCATCCCAAGTAAAACAAACAAAAAACTTCACTTACATCTCAAAACTAGAGACATCAAGTTCCAACATTAACTTCCTAGGAGAATGCTGAAAATGTTATTAAAATATCCTTTGTAAGATTTTCAAGTTAGTCATAGGATAAATAAAACATGAGAGAGTGACCTACTAGACACACATTAGGTTCTTAAAAGTTTATATTGTGCAGCACCAATTCCTTTATGTCTGGCTGGATGATGGATGCATCAATACTCCCTGCCTGGGAAATAGCAACTTCACATTCAGTGACTTCACGCTGCCTGGGTGTGACCACCTGCTTCAGGGCTTTCCCAAGAGCAAGTTCAGCAATAATGGTAACAACTTACTTTGGAATTTCATTTGCCACCCGTTTTCCCTCCATGCACATTTGGCTTCATTAACTAGCGTAAACTGAAATGAACACTGATAACTGAAATTGTGATAATAATAAAAGTGTACTACTTACCAGGCATTATTCTAATATATATACACTGATACCGCATCTTAAAACAAAACTGTTCTATTGTAATATAATGTGTATGTAGAAACCTGCGTATAGCTTGATGAGCACATTATGCTAAGTGAAATAAACAAGCTAGAGAAGGACGAACCCCATCATCTCACTTACAGGAAATAACTGCCATTTTAGTCTTCCATTCTAGTCATTTCTTCCAGGATCTTGACTCTTTCCTTTCTATTAATTTTGAGCTTGGCTTCTCTTATTTTCCTAAGACTCTTAACATATGGTTTTGCTTGTTTTTTTTTAATATCTGTTTTTTTAATGATGACACTCATAAGCTTTTCTCATAGCACCACCTTTACAGTGTCTTAATTGTTCTGATAAGATATGTGTTCATTTCATTTGATTCTAGGAATTTAAAAATTTACTCTTTGATTTCTTCAGTGAGCTACTGATCATTCAAAAGTGTTTGTATATTTTTTGTATTTTTGTTTGCTAACTTTGTTCTGGTTTATCTGTTAGGATACAGGCAATGCCTCCCCCTTTAAAAAAAGTATTCATTAAGACTTTATGACCTAAAATGTAATCTATGTTGGAGAAAGTTTTGTTGGCTGCTGAGAAGAATGTGAATGTTGTTGCTGTATATTCTATAGATGTCTGATCACATGATCACATGAGGGTAGAGCACATGATATAAGATACAGTTAACTATGAGGTTTCTTTGTTGATTTTTTGGTGTAGATGATCTGTTGGTGAGGGTATGGTTTCAAAACCTTCCACTATCACTGTATCTGACATTCCTTGTCCAGTAGTATTTGTTGAATGAAACTGATGTACCGGTGTTCCATGCACATTGTTTCCTTCAATAATAAGTACCGTCCCTGTGAACTCTTCTGCACTGATTCTAGTTTGAAATGTGCTTTACCTGATAGAACTATAGCTACTTCTGTTTGAGTTTGACGTCTGATAGCTTGATATATCATTTCCTATCCTTTCACTTTCAATCTCTGTGAATAATTGCCTTTGAGGTGTGTTTTGGTAGACCACAAAACAGGTGGATTTTTTTTTTTTCTGAGGGTGAGTTTTAAATTCAGGGCCTCCTTCTTGCCAGGCTCACAGTCTACTGCTGAGCCAAGCCTGCAGCTCCTTCTTATTTTCACACTGATTATTTTGAGATAGGGTTTTACTTCCTGCCTGGTATCACCTGAACTGTGATCCACCTATTTTAGACTCCCTGGATAACAATGGAAGTTTTTAGTTGAGGCTGGCCTCAAATTGTAATTCTTCCTATCTTAATTCTCTGAAGTTGCTAGAATTACACATGTGAGCTACAATCACCTGGCTTGGAATGAGTGTGTGAGTGTGTTTTAAATTCAATCAGCTAGTCTCTCTGTCTTTTGGTTGGAGAGTTAAGACTATTTACATTTAAAATTATTATTGAGGGGCTGGGGATATAGCCTAGTGGCAAGAGTGCCTGCCTCGGATACACGAGGCCCTAGGTTCGATTCCCCAGCACCACATATACAGAAAATGGCCAGAAGCGGCTCTGTGGCTCAAGTGGCAGAGTGCTAGCCTTGAGTGGGAAGAAGCCAGGGACAGTGCTCAGGCCCTGAGTCCAAGGCCCAGGACTGGCCAAAAAAAAAAAAAAATTATTATTGAGATGTATTTCCTGATCCCTATTTTACATAGCAAAAGGGGCTTGACAGAATAATTTGATCAATGAAGCTGAGATGAGGGAGATCATCTTGGATTATGGGGGTGGTGTCTAATTACAGGGTATTTGAAAGCACAGAGCCCTTCCCTGTTGTGAGGAGAGAAAGATACCTGATGACTGAAGTGGGGTCAGAGAGATGTCCTGCCGCTGGCTTTGACATTGAAGGGGGAAAGGATCCAGCAGTGCTAGCCGCTTCATAAATGGCACAAGATGGGGAATAGATTTTTCCCTAGAGCTTAAGTTAAGCTCTACCTACATCTTGACTTTAAAAGCTGGATTGGGAGTGATGGTGGAGAATGATGAAAGGAGTGATATTGATCAAGATGCATTGTACTTATAAACTGACACATTGAACAATAATCCCTTTGCACAACTACTTGAAGATAATAATAATAAAAAAGAGAAAGAAACAAAAAAAGTCTAACCAAGAAAGAAGGTACAGGGAGGTGCAGCTGTTACCAAGGGCACTCCATTGACTTTTGCCTTCTTCCAGGTTTTCCTGAGTGACACTCCCTCATTTAACCCCTCATGTTACTTTTGGGGTATGTGTGATCAGCCTCATCTATTGCCACCATCTATCTCTGCTTGAACACTATCCACATAAACGGGGCTTGAGATGCTTTCATCTACCTAGAATGATCTTACACACTTTACCCCATGTAATTATTATTTATATTTACATGATTATTCATATTTATACTTAACTTTAAATGTTTAATTATTTATATTGTCTGTTATTTAAATTATTACATTATATTATTTATATAATTATTTATATTGCTTTTAATTTATAGTCATGTGTATTCATTTATATTTATGTAATTATTTATATAATTAGTACTTATATTCTGTTAGAGTCCTTTCTACAATTTATTGCATGTTTTAGTGTGATTGCCCTGTTAATGTGCATATTGCCAATGACCATGTAGCATCAGGAAAATAATGCCAGAGCTTCTACTCCAACACTTTCAGTGTCCCTGGCATATAGCATAGTTCTTGGGTATTATTAAATAAAGAAGCCTGTATGCTGTTTCCTCATGTTTCATGAAGTGTCTTACCTGGTGTCAAGAGCAGTATCCCTTTCTGCCTTTCTGTTCATTTGTTACATGAGACAGCTTTACCTTCTTGCTCTTTATTAACCTATAGTCATCATTTTAAAGAGTCTACATATTCTCTATTCTCCCCGTAGGAAGGACATGTTTACTTCTTGAAAATGTTATGGAATTAAATCAGCTACTGAGGGCTGGGGATATGGCCTAGTGGCAAGAGTGCTTGCCTCGTATATATGAGGCCCTGGGTTCAATTCCCCAGCACCACATATACAGAAAATGGCCAGAAGGGGCGCTGTGGCTCAAGTGGCAGAGTGCTAGCCTTGAACAAAAAGAAGCCAGGGACCTGAGTCCAAGCTCCAGGACTGGCCAAAAAAAAAAAAAAAAAAAAAAAATCAGCTACTGAGTGTACAAATGTCCAGAATGCTTGGTCGATTCTGACAAATTTTTGATCACTCAGAGTTAGATTTTGTGTTGGGAGAATCCTGCAATGGATCTCTGCTCTAGTATTATTAGTATTATCTAGTATTATCCTGGAAAGCAGCTAACCTTTGAATAGCCTTTTGTTTTTTGCCATGAAGATTTGTAAATAGGTTTTGAACTCACAGGATGTGTTTCCCAGCCAGTTTGGGCACGAAAGGGAATGGGATCTGTCAGGCAGAAGAGATGATGCTACAGAACTGCTTGGCTTACTTGTACTTTATTCCAACCTGACATTAATGTACATGTTTTGTATCTATTATTAAATCCTTAACTCAAGGCCCTGCAAGGTCTTTGTAAAAGAGTTTAGTCCTTTGCTCTTGTTTTCATCTTCAGGTTGTTCTTACACTTGGCTGGATTTATTCTTCAGGTGTACTTTGTTAAAGAACCCATCATCAAAAAGAAGTAACCTTTGAACAGAGAAAATTAATTCAGGACAGTCTTTCTTAGTGTATTCCTAAACATCATTATGGTGAGTCATGGAAGAAGTGAGTAATTCAGTTGGGTTCATTAGCATTCATGATCATTTCATCATTTAAAAATTTACTTTTTGATTATAAAACAAAGGCATGTTAACTATAGAAAATTAGAAAAGGAATCTTGGGGGTATAAAGAATCTGTAATCTTATCCCTCAAAGAGACAACCACTATTAACATCTTCTCAATCTCCTTCCCTTCTACTCCCTCTCTCTCTCTCCACCTATAGTTATATGTCACATAATCAAGAGGGAAAAAAAAATCATCAACCTTTAAAAGTGTGCTACTCTCAACAATTCAAGATCACAATGAACTCTTTCATCAGTTCCTACTTTTTATCATTGATTTTCTTGCATTTGTCAAGTAGATGTATCACACACAATATTTTTACTACATTTTTGTCAATATTTATGCCACTTTTTTCTCTTGCCTAATTGTACTGATTTTCCCAAACAGTGATAATGAATTGTGATATTACTATCTTATCATGCTCCTGACTTTAATGAGAATGTGTTTAACTGTGTGTATGTTATGAATGTGTGTGTGTGTGTGTATGAGAGAGAGAGAAAGAGAGAGAGAGAGAGAGGGAGAGGGAGAGAGAGAGAGGGATTACATTAAAGAGGTCCTGAGAGTCTAAGCTTGGTTGGTGGGTTTGATCAGTTGCTATCAGTAAAGAGAGGAAGGAATTAAGTAAAGTCAAGAATAAACAAATGGCTGGTCAAAACTCAATCCCATGCTACTGCTTTTTGAAGGGTTTAATGTGAGTAGAGATAAATCCAGGAGCAAATCACCTAGCACCCCTTTTGCTGTCTTGGAATAAGAACATGTGAAAGCAGCCCCAAGAATCTTGCTCTTACTACATCAAACACAGGCCTGGAGCAAAGAAGGGATTTTGCTCTGAAAAAAGGTCTAGGAGGGGAGGCCTGGGAGAAGCAACCATGCCACTACTTAGAGACTGTTTGGGCATAAGGCCTTTGCATGGCTATTCAACCAAAAAGAAGGAAGATGATGCATGACATTTCCTTGATTTAATTGCCTTTGGTTCACCGAACTGTTAAGTAAAGATACATAAGTTGGCGGAGTTCGTGCTTAGAATCAAAGAACAACAGCGGTCAATGAGGGAACATCTAGGGTTTCTACTGTGGGCAGGAAAACCAATAAGGGATTTTTTCAAAACTAGGATGAAAACCAAAGGCATTAAAAGTGGGCCAAGTGGCTCATGCCTGTAATCCTAGCTGTAACAAGGAGGACATAGGTAGGACATCATAGTCTGAGGCCAACACAGGCAAAAAATCTAAGCTCCTATTTGAAAAGTAAGGCAGGGACCAGTAGCTCATGTTTGAAATCCTAGCTACTCAGGAGGATTACAGTTTCAAATCAGCTCAGGCAGAAAAGCCCTCCATCTCTAACTAGCAAAAAGCAGCAATGGAGGTATGGTTCAAGGAGTAGATTGGCAGCTGAGCAAGCAAGCAAACAAGAGGCTCTGAATGCAAACCCTAGTACTATCAACAAAGCAACAAAGGCCATCAACAAAAACTAAAATGAGGGGCTGGGGATATGGCCTAGTGGCAAGAGTGCCTGCCTCATATACATGAGGCCCTGGGTTCGATTCCCCAGCACCACATATACAGAAAATGGCCAGAAGTGGCGCTGTGGCTCAAGTGGCAGAATGCTAGCTTTGAGCAAAAAAGAAGCTAGGGACAGTGCTCAGGCCCTGAGTCCAAGCGCCAGGACTGGCCAAAAACAAAAAACAAAAAACAAAAAAAAAAACTAAAATGAAAATCAACAAAAACTAAAACAGAAATGAGCTAGAAGCATGGCTCAAGTGGTAGAGTATCTGCCCAAGCATGAAGTACTGTCCAAACGATCTACAACAAGAGAAGCACAACATTTTAAAATAGAGATTTGTTGTAAACTTTGTAAGGAATTTTGATAGCATCTGTTTAAGGGATTAACACAATTTCTTGGCATTTTCCCAGCTCCTCCACGAAAGGTCAAAGACAATATTGAGATGAACAAAAGCACTTGTGAGGCATGCAGAAGTAAAGACCCAAGATAGAGTTTAATTACATTCAGAGCACAATTTCCCCTTTGAAGCAGAATTAGAACATAAAGCAAAAGAGATATTTTGGGGAAATTATGTAACACATCTAGAAGACAACTTTTTAGATGCATCTTGGTTGTGGATCAAAAGGGCTTGGTATGTAAGGATGATAGCAAAATGAAAGATGTGGAGAGTGAAACATATTCAAAGCATGAATAAGTGTCAGAGAGTGGGGTCAGGATAGGCCTGGAGGTGCAGCTCAGTGGTTGAGAATTTGCCTAGTACATGCAAGGGCTGAGGCTTAGGTTCTATAAAAAAGCCAAACCAAACAGAACTGAAATAAAAATAAGGAAAGAAAGCATGCCAGTAAACATTTAGGCTGGGAATATAACTTGGTAGTAGAGCAGATGCCAATGTGTACAATTCTTGGAGTCACTCCCTAACAATACACACACACACACACACACACACACACACACGCACATACATGGGCACAGAGACAGACACACACAGACACATACATACACCTGCACAAATGCCCTTAATCCTTAAACCTTAAATAAAGAAAAGTCTCCAAGAGACATCAGGGCAAACAGAAAAATAAATTGCATTGAACAATTTTTATTCAGTAGGGGAAAAGGACTCACAGCGCCAAAAGTGGAAATCCTGGTAAGATGAGTAAATTCCATAAACAAAGGGAGAATCAGCAGTGAGGAGCTCACCACCAGAGCTGCTTTTCTCACCAGATCAATAGCATTAGGCTGTAGCCCTGATGAGGCTAAAGCGTGAGTGAGCAGGACATACTAAATAGGAAGCCAGCAGGTTCTGGGCTTTGCTTGGTGTGACTTCTCACTAATGAGATGGGGTCACTCCCCAAAATGATGAGCAGTGATGTCAGGAAGGAGAACTCCCTCAGTCACACTCAAATATGCAAAGGGCCTGTGATTTCTCAACAAAGGAGTGCTTCTGACAGACAATTGCTGAAATTTCCCCAGCACCAGATGTACTCCTTAGGCTGCAAGATTAGGGACCTTGCCTTCCTTTAGAATTTAAGAGAATTCTAATACTGGCCAGGGGAACCGGAAAAGGACTCAAGAAGGAAACTCACCAGATCACTTTGGGAGTTATTAGCAGTTGAGATGAAAGATAGCCTTACTCAATGTTGAAAAGTCAAGGCTAAACAAAGCAAAGTGGAATCTAACATAGAAATAACAAAGAGAATCTGAATGCTAAAATAAGAAAAATAACAAAGAGGCAGAAGGAAAGTATATTTTTCTGAGAATAATTTTCAGGGAGAGATAGAAATGCACCTACACTGTACTGTCAGTGAAAGAGAACATGAGCTTTTAAAGCAGGAGCTGATTGATGACATATTAGAACAAGAAACTGAATTAGCAATGAAGTCACCCCCGCCACACAAAGTAGAGAAAAATGCCAGAATACATCTTAAAATGTTATTTTAGAAATGGGAAAGAAAGTCATGG
This sequence comes from Perognathus longimembris pacificus, assembly GCF_023159225.1. Lineage (NCBI taxonomy): Eukaryota > Metazoa > Chordata > Mammalia > Rodentia > Heteromyidae > Perognathus > Perognathus longimembris. The sequence continues at coordinate 135,322,673 of NC_063161.1, forward strand.
TGAGATACCATTACACACTCTACCATGATAAAGTCCAGAAAACTGGCGGATATTACCAAGTATTGGCAAGAAGATAGAGTGATCAGAACTTCATATGTCACTGGGGAGGATACAAAAATGGTATAGCCATTCTGGGAAACAGGTTCACAGTTTCATTAAAAAAACGGACACTTAAAATTTTTAGGTGCCACAACAATTCCACTGCTATGTAGCTAGTCAAGAAAAGACATATGAGAATGTTTATAGTCACAGTATCCCTTTCCCATCCAACTCTGTTGATCCATGTAGGAGGTAGACAAAATATAGTATACAAATCAAATGGAATACTATTCAGCTGTTAAAAGCTCTGTATGTCATACATAAGATATGTGTCACAGCCTGGAAGAACCTCAAATATCTTATACTCTCTCATTTCTTTGTCTTAAAATTGCTCCTCATCTTGTTTCCATGACAACAGACTTTTATGGGCTTCTTCACACCTCCCTGTTGATCCTTCTCAGTCCCTGATAGCTCCATCTATTTTGATCAAACTTAACTATTTGGGAGTCTAATTTAAAATATGAGTCCTAATAGTGTAGGAATCTGTTAAGCTTTATCTTTCTTTATTATACATACTCTTTCTAAACAACATGACCCATCTCCAGTGTTTCACTTAGCAACTACATTCAAAGGGTCCTTAAAAGTGTAGCTTAGATCTTCTGCCAGATTCTTCACTTTCATTTCTGACTGTTGGTTGGATATCTCCACTCAGTGTTTGTTCACCACATTTATACTACCATGATTCCAATCTCTCTTTCAAATCTACCTCAAATTCTAGTTCTTACTTTTGTTCAATCTCAACTTCTTCTCTTTTCTCAGCAAATGTTCTTGCCATCTGCTTAGTTGGACAAAACCAACTAGAGACCAGTGGCTTATGCCTATAATCCTAGCTACTTAGGAGGCTGAGATCTAAGGACTGAGGTTCAACGACAGCCCAGGCTGGAAAGTCTATGAGACTTTTATCGCTAATTAATCAGCAAAAAGCTGGAAGTGAAGATGTGGCTCAAGTGTATAGCACCATCCTTGAGCGAAAGAAGTAAGAGACAGCCCAGGCCCTGAGTTCAAGCCCCAATATCAGCACAAACAAAACTTAGTGCTACTGAATTTTTCCTTTTCTTTTATTATTATTATTAAATGATCAATGACTCTAGGGTCTTTGTCCCAGTTTTGTCTTAGTCTATTCACTCTATTTTTTAAAACTTGACTTTTGTGTTCTAGGCCATATTTCCATTATCTTTCAAGTAGATCAGTTAAATATCACCTGGATTGTTTCATTTTTGTTGCTTTTTCATCCTATATTATTTCATGTTATTATATCATTATCCATCCTATATTTAGAGAAATATCTAAAATATTACATCTTTGCCTTTTATGGTTTCGTATTACTTTTACACTACAATTCTTAAGTTAGTATTAATTTTTTATTCGGATCTTGATTGCTTTCCTGTATTTTTAGCTTTAGGTATTCATACAACACATAACTAAGTACCTACACATACTAAGTTCTAGTAGCCAGAGTGATGGATTTCTGCCTATGTTAACATGAGTGGAAGCAGAATATTAGTTCTGTAGGAAATTCCTCTCTAAACCAAAAATTATGTAAACTTTGAACACTTTCAAATTATCCAGAATTGCCAATCAAATATGAAATTACTTCTGTAGAGTCTTCTACAAGGGCAAGGATGAGTTCTTCACTAGTGCATTTATGGCAATTAGCATAGTATTCTCTGTGTTGACAAAACCATAGTAAGTATTTATTCAATGACTAGTTGTAATAAATGCCTAAAGAACAGAAAAATTGTTGTTCATTTAAAAATAATTTTTTTGTGCTCCAAATTTCTTTAACATAACTAAGTTAATATCTTACACTAGGAAAGTAAAATAACTGAGTTAAGCCGGGCACTGGTGGCTCAAGCCTGTACTTCAGAGGCTAAGATCAGAGGATCAGAATTTGAAGTAAGCCTGGGCAGGAAACTCAGTAAGACTCTTACCTCCAATTACCACCACCAACAAACAAGCCGGAAGTGGAGCTGTGGCTTACTTAAGTGGTAGAGAGCTAGCCTTGAGTGAAAAAGCTCAGTGACAGTGCCCAGACTATGAGTTCAAGTCCTACGACTAGTACACACACAAAAACAACTAAATTGATAACCTTATATTAATCAAAATAAACAAAAAAAATCAAGGGATCTGAATCAAAGTGAATTTTGCAAATTTTACTAGTAGAGGGATCCGTTTTTTGTTGTTAATGACACAGTATGTGGTAAAAATTCCTCCTAGAATTGAGAAGTAAAGTTTTCATCAGTGTTAGGTGAGTAAATTTGATGCAAAAATTCAATGATCTATTTGTATTTAGGAAGAAAAAAGAAGTCATGTAAATTTCCGAAGAGCTTGTGAAGTTATACAAATTGGCTTTTAATTTTTTAACAATTTATTGCTTATTAAATATTTAACAAGACTCTGGTAGCAGAGGAATGGTATCTTATGAAATCCTTCCAGACTTTTCTTCACAAAGGTGGAGAGTTCAAGGTGATCCTCTCTTACAATTATCCCCCAAAGAGTCAAGACTATAAATATGCACAACATGAAGAGCTCACTCATCACTTTGAGCCAAAGAAGGCACATAGGAAATGTACTACAGTGCAGTAGTTTTTAATGTGTAAATATCATAATTATTTACAGGTGAATTAGCTTTTAATTTAAGTGCAAAATTCTACTACAGAGTCTCTGCATGTTATAAAACAATATATTCTTTTGCTTACTCTGTTTGTATTTATATAGTATTTATTTCTTGACTTTTCTTAATGATTGTTGACATTGCTGAAAATAGCATCACTTAATCAGTGGATAACAGAAAATGAAAAATAAAGCTTTTCCTTATGCATTTCATCTTGCAATTACATAATTCTACAGGCTCTATCAGAGAAAAAATGAAAGAGAAAAAAGCCAAGAGGGGCATTGGTGGTTCATGCCTAATAAATCTAGATTCTCGGGAAGCTGAGATCTGAGGATCATGGTTTGAAGCCAGTTCTGGCAGAAAAGTCTGAGATTCTTTTTTTAAAAAAAGTTTTTATTATAAAACTGATGTACAGAGAGGTTACAGTTTCATACGTTAGGCATTGGATACATTTCTTGTACTGTTTGTTACCTTGTCCCTCATAGCCCCCTCCCCCTCCCCCTTACCCTTTCCCCCCCTGAGGTGTTCAGTTCACTTACACCAAACAGTTTTGCAAGTATTGCTTTTGTAGTTGTTTCTCTTTTTTTACCCTGTGTCTCTCAATTTTGGTATTCCCTTTCAATTTCCTAGTTCTAATACCAGTATACATGGTTTCCAATATACTCAGATAAGATTACAGAGATAGTGTAGGTACAATCACAAGAAGGTGATACAAGAACATCATCAATAGTAGAAGCTACAGATACACATGGGATGTTGAAAGTAGTTACAACTGTGATATAACAATCATTTCCATAAAATGGAGTTCATTTCACTTAGCATCATCTTATGTGATCATAAGGGTATAGCCATTGGGCTCTTGTGATCCTCTGCTGTGACTTGCCTAAACCTGTGCTAATTATTCCCAATAAGGGAGACCATAGAGTCCATGTTTAAAAGTCTGAGATTCTTATCTCCAATTTACCAAAGGCTGGAAGTGGAAGAGGCATACATAGCTCAAGTGATGGAAAGCCAGCTGAATGAGAATGAGTGATTCTGAATTCAAGCCCCAGTATATGCACAAAAAGAAAGAATGAGAGGGAGGAAGGAAGGAAGAAAGAAAGGAAGGAAGGGAGGAAGAAAAAAAGAAAGGAAGAAAGTAAGCGAAAGGCAGTAGGCTTATCAAACATGTTGCAAATAGGAGGGCAGTCCTCTAGTTTACTTAAATGCAGAAATTCTCTTTGGATTACTCTTTGTAAGATGTACTCTTCCCTCTGCTTACACCATGCTGGAATATATTTTACTGTATCACTTCTTGCTTTTAGTTTTATTTTGCCTTCTATTTTTTTTAAAGAATAGCACTTATGGAAAAGAGCCATTATGAAGTTCCTGTGTATCCATATATATATACTTATATATACATGAGTATTTGTAAATCCTGGACAATTGCTTCATCACAATACCATGTCTGGGTATGTTTGGCTGGTTTTCTACTACATCAAGAAAAAGCATAAAGTCAAAAGAGCTGTTTTCTTGTCCTCAATCTGGTATAGTAACCTGCCCCTCATTTTTAAGTTGAATTTATGATAGAATTATGATAGAATTGTAATGAACAATGAAAAGTACAACCCTCCCATCCCCCCATGTCCACACCTGCACGAAAAAAAACCCTATTACTTGGTAAGTACAATATCTGGAAAGACTACTTTATATTTGATGATGAAAACAACTACCACCACCACCATCACCACAACAACAGCATCAGCAATATCCAACATCAACCACAACAACATGGGGCCAGTGAAAGAATTACACACACACACACACACACACACACACACACACACACACACAGAGGCAATACATTTTTTGGAAAGGAGTCTATAAGAGTGAAACAGAATTAAAAATGAAAAAGACAGGGACATTTAGATAATTTCTGGCAGTATTTACTGAGAAGGAAAGAAAAATATTCAATACATGTATTGTCTAACTGTAAATGAATTAAAAAATTCTGGCTAGCTCAGCATTTTTAGAATGAATAACTAAAGGAAAAACGAAGCTCTGATTTCAAATTTTTATGAAGAAACTTCTGAGACCTTGCAATCTAATAATTTATTTGTATTTGATTTTACATGAAAAAGCAAGGGAAACATCCCTTGTGTATAGATGACCTGGAGAAACAATATTGAACGTCTTATCCCAATGTGTCAAGAATAAGGGAAACAGTATAAAAGAACGAGTGGTTTTGAAAGAAGCCAATTATGCATACAATTAGCCTAAATATTTATAGTAAGATAAATTTTAAATTGCATGCAAATTTCATTTTTTTCCTTGAAGGAAAAATCTGCAATCTGACTTTATTGGCAGTAATTTGGACTTAAGATGTCATGAGGGGTGGGATATATTTGCTGAAGGAAATTCCATATGTTTTACACACACACATGCGTGTGCACACACACACACACACTCACACCCCTACCCCCTATGTCCGTTGCTGACATAGTGATGATAGGCAGCCAGCTCATGAGCTGCAAATGTGTGAATAGCTGAAACAAGATACCAGCTTTAAAGCTTTTTTTCTGAATGGCTGAAGTATGCATTCTGATTGGTTACAGCATATGAAAGGTAAATGCTTCAAATATTATCAATGAATGATGGCTAAATAAACTTTTTCATTTTCATCTTTATATCTCTATCTTTGTTTTTTTAATTTGTTTGGCCAATCCTGGGGCTTGAACCCAGAGCCTAGGCATGGTCTCTTAGCTTTTCCTGAAAAGGATGGTGCTCTGCCTGCCATTTGTGATACAACTCCACTTCCAGCTTTTTGGTGGTTAATTTGAGAAAAAGGAGTTTCACGGAATTTCCTACTCAGGCTGGATTCAAACCACAATCCTGAGATCTCAGCCTCCCGAGTAGCTAGGATTACAGGTATAGGCCATTGGTGCCTACTTTTCATCTCTATATTTCTAAGGTGTCTTTCCCTAAACCTTTAAGAATTTCTGAGCATGGAATGTCTTACTCACCTTCAATATAGTTCTACCTTTCCTTTCTTCACATAAGTGAAAATACTTCATTTCTACATGAATTTGAATACTACAATAACATATATATATTTAAAAAACAGTACCTGCATATGGTGTGATTTTAGATGTCTATCTGAGATCATACCTATTACGTGTGAATCTGTTCTTTATTGTTATCTGTGGCCAGTACTAGATATCTTGAAAATTGTCATTGCTTTTTACATCATGCATGCTAGGTCTCCACAGAAGATAAAGACTCACCTCAGTTATGTTTTATCCTTCCTTCTTGAGAAACAGCATTGATCATTAAGAGTGAAAGTGTTATTTTAAAAGTGATAGGATCAAAGCAAGTCAAAAATGTGACTTCATTAAGCTCAATTGAGGCAAAGCTTCAACCAAGGACCACCTCACAGGCTTTATTTTCAGGACAGTTTAACCATTTAGCTCATTTTTTGAATGGACCTATGCTTCCCTGCACTGCTGAAATGGGTTGCATTTGTAGCCTGGAGCTTATCATTTTGGTGTGTTATTTAGACTGTGATCCAGAAATCAAGAATTCATTCTTTGCTTCCATCTGCATAGGCAGCCTTTCACCTCCCCTAGCCCCCTTTCTTTTTGGAAGTCCCAACTGTTAGCTGGAAAAAGAGCTGACAACACCACCTGTGCCCCTCAGATTCCTAATCAAGACTCTTCCATCCTCAAACATGTTACTTGGAGACTACTTTAGTGCCTAATTAATTAATTAATATTTATTGAACAGTTATTGTGTGCCAAGAACTAAACTAGTTGGTTCTTTTCCAATTTAATTGCAGCTTAACTGGAAAGGAGTTTGCTAGAGATTTCTATTATAAAATGCAAATACATTTTCTTTCTTTCCACAAAGGCAAAGGGAAGATCTGTTCTTGCTTTGTTCTAAACATTCTAGAGATTTACCTAAGATATTTCAGAGTTAAAATTCCATTGAATTTTTTCAAGTATCTTTGGATTTCTTTTTATGATATACACATGTATTCATTGAAACATATTATAAATTTTAGATGAGCAAAAAAGAAGAAAAATATCTTACAGGGACATGAATTGAAAAAAGATCTGAAAAGATGTGTTCTGAGTCAAATTTCCCTATGATGTGGGAGAAGAGATAGGCAGTGGAGAAGCTTGGACAAGAGTTTCTTTGTTTACTTCTATATTGTTGAATTCTTCAGATCATATACTATGAACTTCTGGGAAGACAGCGGAGGAGCAGCAGAGCCCTAGAGGAGCTCCCTCCCACATCTCAGTTTTCCCACTCCAGAGAAACTTTTACTCCTAGAAAGACAGCCCAAGTAAGTTATAACAGAACAGGGATTCTGGCCAGGAAAGAAAAATCGACTTTGCTGGCCTGAAAACACAGATTTAACCTCCGGGCGGTGTCCCGCTGCCACACCAGTGCCGGCGATGGCACAGCGCCCCGCACTCTGCGCACCTAAAGCACATAGCGGCAACTAGGGAGAAATCCTCCAGATGGTGGCAGACAGACGTGGATCGCAGGCTGAGCACGGACGGGCTGGAACCTCAGATAAAGCGTGAGTACCCTAATAAAGACATTCTCACTCGCGCCCACAGAGCAGCATCTGGAAGGTAGCCCTTCCCCCACTGCCAGAGCAAAGCGCCATCTTTGACACTGGCATAGGGTGAGACCAGACTGGAACTAAAGCGGGCCTGGGGAAAGTGAGGACAAAGGGGCCATCTTTGAAAAGGGCAAGAGGGACTGACCAGTGAGAGCCAGCTCCACTCAGGAGAATGACCCCTGCCCAGGCAGGAGGCTCATCCCGGGCCAAGGCTCACACACTCAGGTGAACTCAGCCAGAGGTGCCCTGCCCTGCCTGCTGGAATTTCTAAATTAAAACCAAAAGCAGCGAGCAGCTACCAGTGGCACAGAACAACCAGACGGGAGAACAAGCAGTTCCTGAGACAGATAAACAGTCCCATCACAGAGGAAGCCCAATTCCCAGCCTGATACGGAGCTGAATTCATAGCCAGTTCTGCCCAGGAGGCCGCCCCACCCAGGAGGGAGGAACCTCCCCCAGGCAAGCATCTCTCAGCCAGGAAAACCAGGCCAGAGGCGCCCTGCCGTGCTGAATCCACAGCCTATTCAGAGACAGGCATTAAAGGCAGAGGCCCCACAGCAGATGGGAGGAGCCACGGTTCCCAAGACTGTTCACATCCCCCATCTACAAAGGACACCCAAATCCTACCTGCAAGCTGTGAGAACCACAGAGCCCCAGGATTTCACTAACAGGGGAGGAGGGTCAAAGCAGATCCACCCCCTGCAAACTGAAAGCAAGTCAAACCAGCCAAGCAGCAAAATAGACTGCAGATGATCGCCAGGTAACCAGAGACTGTAGGAAGCCCACCCAAACAAGGAAGACTCCATTTTTAAAAAAATTTTTTTAAACTTTTTTTTTCATTTCTGAGACATCATTGGTTTTTTGTTTTCCATTTTTATTTGTTTGTTTTATCAGGTTTTTTTTTTTTTGGTTGTTCGTTTTTCTGGGTTTTTAAAAATAATTTTTCTCTGTTTTGTGCATTTGTCTTACAGTACTTTTTCTTTATTTCTCTGTTCACACTCTTTCTTTAAAAAATTACTTTCCTAGGTAACAAACAGTACAAGAAATGTATTCAATGCCTAACGTATGAAACTGTAACCTCTCTGTACATCAGTTTTATAATAAAAACTAAAAAAAATTACTTTCCTATGAATAACACCTCTATTCTTTTCTGCTAACTCTCCATTGTCTATTATTTTAACATTGTTCTTTCTACTGATTCTACTCTTTTCCACATTTCCACGTCACTGAAACTAAACCAAAATCATCACCCCCCCCATACATTTTACTCTATTCTCTTTACTACCTCTAACTTACCCTCCTGATTTACTTCAAGGAGTTCCAGATTCCATCGACTCTTGGTTATTGGATAGAGGGTACCCTGCTCAATTCGAGTGAATCAAAGGGGTTCAAAGAGAAAGCCAGCTAGTCCAAAAAAAACTAAATATAAGAACAAAAATTGCTCATAGGGTTGTAACAGTAAATAAGTAACTACTGAATACAGGGCTCAGGATTTGTTGTTATATCGAAATTGTATTATTTAGGAACACCAAAACTAATTTTATATACAGGTATACAAGGTATCTGTATGTAACTGTGAACTTCTAAGATTTACACAACAGTGCTTGGTAAGGTCTGCTTTGGGTCTTAAACAGTGCTCACAGGTGCTTGTAGATTGGCATTCCAAATCCAAATGGGCAGAAGTAACACTAGAAAGATGGTAAAAAATGGAGTCTTATCTCCCACTCAAAATGAGCAGGAAGCAGAGCAGTCAATCAAAGACATAGAAGAGAACCCTCAAAATGCTCTACAAAGTCTACTGATAAAAATGATAAATGAAAAGTTAGAATCTCTTCAGTCAACTATTCTAGAGCTTGAGGAGGCAAACCAAAAATTAATAGAAAATTTCATGACCTCCACAAATAGAAAGATAAATGAACTTCAAGAGTTAAATGTAAAGATAGCTACCCAGCTAAAAGATTTGAGAGACAGCACTCAAAACCAAATCAATGAAGTAAATGAAGTAAAGAACTCCATGTGGGACCTAACAGATAAGTATAGCAAGGTCATGGAGATAATCAGGAAAGTCCAGTCAGAAGGAAAAGAGATTCGGAATCAATTAGCTAGTCTACAGTCCTGACTAATTGAAGCAGAGGATCGAATCTCAGGAGCTGAAGATTCCCTAGAATCTATGGAGAAAGATCAAAAAGCAATACAAAACCAATCCAATCGACAAAACAGATTACTCCAGGAGATTCAAGACACAATCAGGAAGCCCAATTTAAGGATAATAGGTATAGAGGAAAACCTGGAGAAGGAAGTTAATGGAATAGGCAACCTATTTAACAGAATATTAGCAGAGAACTTCCTAAATATCCAGAAGGATAGGCCTATACAGATACAAGAATCATTTAGAACCCCAAACCGACCAGACCAGAATAGGACATCCCACTGACACATTGTGATCAAAACAGGATCAATAGAGTCCAAGGAAAGAATCCTTAAAGCTGTTAGGGAGAAGAAAACAATCACATATAAAGGAAAAGCAATCCGAATTACCCCAGACTTCTCAGCAGAGACCATGAAAGCAAGGAGAGCCTGGAATGAGGTGTGCCAAACCCTAAATAAAAATAACAACCAACCAAGAATAGTGTACCTTGCTAAACTCTCATTCATAGCCGAAGGTCAAATAAAAGTCTTTCACAGTAAGGAAAAACTGAAACAATATATCTCCACCAAACCAGCTTCACAGAAAATCCTCAAAGATGTACTATACAGGGAAAATAATCAAGATCCCAATGCAGACAGAGAAATGAACCCTAAATAGTAAACCAGATTATCAGATCAACAAATGGGAAGACACAGCTTTTAACAAGATAGGGCTAATGAAAGGAACAAATGATCAGCTCTCAATCCTAACTCTCAACATTAATGAACTTAATTCTCCAATCCAACGTCATAGGCTTATAAGTTGGATCAAAAATCAAGATCCATCTTTCTGCTGCCTCCAAGAGACACATCTATCCAGCAAAAGTAAACATCTTCTAAAAGTGAAAGGCTGGAATCAAATCTCCCAAGCAAATGGCCCCCATAAGCAGGCTGGAGTTGCAATCCTAGTATCAGATAAAATTGACTTCAAATTAAAAATGGTAAGAAGAGACAAAGAAGGTTACTACATTCTAGTGAAGGGATCTCTCCTACAGGAGGATATAACCATCCTAACTATCTACACACCAAATACGGGAGCACCCAACTTCATCAAACAAACACTACTGACTCTAAAAACACTCATCGACCCAAACAGATTGATAGTTGGGAACTTTTACACTCCACTATCACCTCTGGACCGATCAACACGCCAAAAACTGAACAAAGAAACCACAGATCTTAATAACTGCATTGACCAACTAGACTTAACCAACATCTACAGAATATTCCACCCAGCAACAACAGAATACACATTCGTCTCAGCAGCACATGGAACATTTTCCAAAATAGATCACATCTTAGGGCACAAAGAAAATCTGTACAAATTCAGAAGTATCAAAAACCATTCCCTGCATTCTCTCAGACCACAATGGAATAAAATTAGAGCTCAACTCAAACAGCCACCACAGAAAGTCCTACAATTTATGGAGACTAAACAACACACTGTTGAACCATCAGTGGGTCATTGAAGAAATTAGAGCAGAAAATCAAATGTTTATGGAATTTAACCAAGATGAGTACACAAAGTACCAGCTCCTTTGGCACACAGCAAAGGCAGCACTCAGAGGGAAATTTATATATCTGAGGGTCTATGCCAACAAACTGGAGAAACAGCAAGTCAACAACTTAAGGAAGCACCTTAATCTTCTCGAAAGAGAACAACAAGCCAAACCCCAAGTCAATAAATGGAATCAAATAATTAAAATCTAATCAGAATTAAATGAATTAGAGACAAAAAAATCAAAAGAATCAAGAAAACAAAGAGTTGGTTCTTTGAAAAAATCAACAAGATAGACCGGCCCCTAGCAAAACTGACCTAAAAACGAAGGCAGCACACCCAATAAACAAGATCAGAGATGAAACAGGTAACATCACCACAGAAACAACCAAAATTCAGAACACTATAAGGGAGTATTTTGCAAACCTTTATGCCAACAAATTTGAGAACCTGGAAGAAATGGATGATTTACTAGAAAAAATTGATATCCCCAAACTCAACCATGAATATTTAAATCTTCTAAACAGACCCATATCCAGCATTGAAATAGAAACAGCAATAAGTGATCTTCCATCCAAGAAATCCCAGCTACAGACGGATTCACAGCACAATTCTACAAGGCCTTCAAAACAGAACTCACACCAATATTTCTCAAACTCTTCAATGAAATAGAAGAGAAAGTTCACTACCAGACACATTCTATGAAGTCAGTATAACCCTCATCCCAAAACCAGGCAGGGACTCATCATGGAAAGAGAACTATAAACCGATTTCCCTGATGAACATTGATGCAAAAATTCTCAATAAAATTCTGGCAAATAGACTTCAACAGGTCATAAAAAAAATCATACACCATGATCAAACTGGATTCATCCCAGGGATGCAAAGTTGGTTCAATATACGCAAGTCGATTAATGTAATCCACCACATCAACTGGAGCAAAGTAAAGAACCACATGGTTCTATCTCTGGATGCGAAAAAGGTGTTTGATAAAATCCAGCACCCATTTATGCTAAAAGCCCTGGAAAAACTGGGATTCCAGGGAACACTCCTGAATATAATCAAAGCAGTTTATGACAAACCAACAGCATGCATAATTCTTTTTTTTTTTTTAATTTTTTTTATTATTAATTGAACATAAAATTTTTTTTTACAAGGTGCTGTGCAAAGAGGGTGCAGTTACATAGTAGGGCAGTGTGTACATTTCTTGTGATATCTTACAACCTGTTTTCCCATCCCTTGTCTAGGTCAGGTAGACCCATATGCAATATACAATGTATCAAGCACATATACAATGCTCACAGACTTGGTCTCTACTGTCTCTCCATCTCCCTTTGTTAACAGTCATATATCAGGGAGATCATGCCCCTTTGTTTTCTGTGTTCTAGGCTTGTCTCACTCAACATTATTTGTTCGAGTTCTGACCATTTCCCTGCGAATAACAATATTTCACCATTCCTAATCGCTATGTAGTATTCCATTGTGTATAAGTACCATATTTTTTGGATCCATTCATCTGTGGAGGGGCATCTGGGTTGTTTCCAGATTTTGGCTATTGTGAATTGTGCTGCGATAAACATGGAAGTACAAATGTCCTTTTGATATCTTGGGTTTTGCTGTTTAGGATAGATGCCTAGGAGTGGTATGGCTGGGTCATAGGGTAGGTCTATATTGAGCTTTTTGAGAAACCTCCATACTGTTCTCCAAAGTGGCTGTACTAATTTGCACTCCCACCAACAATGGAGAAGGGTTCCTCTTTCCCCACAGCCCCTCCAGCATTTGTTGTTTCCTGAGTTCAGAGTATAGGCCATTCTAACTGGGGTGAGGTGGTATCTCAGGGTTGTTTTTATTTGCATTTCCTTTACTAGCAGGGATGTTGAGCATTTCCTCATGTGTTTCTTTGCCATTTTTATATCTTCTCTTGTGAAGTCTCTCTTTAGCTCTTTTGCCCATTTCCTAATAGGTTTATTGGGCTTGGAGGGGCTTAGTTTTTTGAGTTCTCTGTAGATGACAGATATCAGGCCTTTGTCTGTTACTGTGCTGGTAAATATCCTTTCCCATATCGTTGGCTGTCTTTCTATTTTGGTGGCTATGACCTTAGCTGTGCAGAAACTTTTTAATTTGTAGTAGTCCCATTTGTTGAGTCTTTCCCCTATTTGTTGTGCCCCTGGGACTCTATTCAGGAAGTTCCTTCCTGTGCCTATAAGTTCTAGCGTCTTTCCTACTCTGTCCTTCAGTAGTTTCAAGGATTCAGGTCTGATATTGAGGTCCTTGATCCATTTTGAGTTGATCTTGGTGCATGGTGATAGGCTTGGGTCTACTTTGAGTTTTCTGCATATGGCTGCCCAGTTCTCCCAGCACCAGTAGTTGAAGAGGCTATGTTTATTCCATTGTATGTCTTTAGCTCCTTTGTCGAATATCAGTTGGCTGTAAGAGTGCGGTTTTATTTCTGGGTCTTCAATTCTAATCCACTGGTCTTCCGATCTGTTTTTATACCAATACCATGCTGTTTTTGTTATGATGGCCTTGTAGTAGAGCTTGAAGTCTGGTATGGTGATACCTCCTGCACTGTGTTTTTTGCCTAGAATTGCTTTGGCTATTCTAGGTTTTTTGCTGTTCCATATGAATTTATGGATTGGTTTCTCTATTTCAGTGAAGAATGTGGCTGGGATTTTGATAGGTATTGCATTGAATTTGTATAACAATTTGGGCAATATGGCCATTTTCACTATATTGATTCTGCCTAACCATGAGCATGGGAGGTCTTTCCATCTCCTTGTGTCTTCTTTGATTTCCCTTATTAGATTTTTGTAGTTTTCATTGAATAGGTCCGTCACGTCCTTGGTTAAGTTGATCCCTAGGTACTTTATTCTTTTTTTTGCTACTGTAAATGGAATTGTTTCCATAATTTCCTTTTCTGTTTGTCTATTGCTGGTGTACAGAAAAGCTGCTGACTTTTGTGGATTGATTTTGTATCCTGCTACTTTGCCAAATTGGTTTATTAGATGTAGGAGTTTGGGTACTGAGTTTTTTGGGTCCTTGAGATATAAGATCATGTCGTCTGCGAATAGGGATAACTTGATTTCTTCCTTGCCGATGTGGATCCCTTTGATGTCCTCCTCTTGCCTTATTGCTATGGCTAGGGATTCCAGTACTATATTGAACAGAAGTGGGGAGAGTGGGCATCCTTGTCTTGTTCCTGTGTTTAGGGGGAATGATTTAAGTTTCTCTCCATTTAATATGATATTAGCAGTTGGTCTGTTGTATATGGCTTTTATTGTTTTGAGGAATGTTCCATCTATTCCTGTTCTCTCCAACGCTTTTAATAGGTATGGATGTTGTATTTTGTCGAAGGCTTTTTGGGCATCGACTGAGATAACAATGTGATTCTTGATTTTAGTTCTGTTTATGTGGTGAATTACATTGATTGATTTACGGATGTTTAACCATCCTTGTGACTGAGGGATGAAGCCTACTTGGTCATGATGTATGATATTCTTGATCACTTTCTGGATCCTGTTAGCTAATATTTTATTGAGGAGCTTTGCATCTGTGTTCATTAGTGATATTGGTCTGTAGTTCTCTTTTTTTGTTGGATCTTTGCCTGGTTTGGGGATGAGTATGATATTAGCTTCGTAGAATGAGTTCGGGATTTCTCCCTCCGTTTCTATTTCGCGGAAGAGTTTGAGGAGTATTGGAATTAGCTCCTCACTAAAGGTTTTGTAGAATTCATTGGTGAATCCATCTGGGCCTGGGCTTTTCTTAGTAGGGAGGTTCTTGATTACCTCCTGCATCTCACCGTAAGTTATTGGTTTATTTAGTTGATTTATTTCTTCTTGGTTCAGTTTGGGCAGTTTGTACTTCTCTAAGAATTGATCCATTTCTGTAAAATTATTGTTTTTTGTTGAGTAGAGGTTTTGGAAATAGCTCCTTATGATTGTTTGAATATCGTGTGTACTTGTTGTAATTTTTCCTGTGGAGTCCCTGATTTTACGAATATGAGTCTCTTCTCTTCTTTTTTTTGTGAGTCTTGCAAGGGGTCTGTCAATTTTGTTTATTTTCTCAAAGAACCAGCTTTTAGTCTTATTTATTTGTTGAATGGTCTTTCTATTTTCAATCAGACTTATCTCTTCTTTAATCTTTGTAATCTCTCCCCTCCTAGTCGTTTTAGATTCTGTCATTTCTTGTTTCTCCAGTTGTTTTAGTTTCATCGTGAGGGTATTCACCTGCTCTGCTTCCATTCTTTTAATGTGGGTACTGAGTGCAATGATCTTGCCCCTCAGTACTGCCTTAGCTGTGTCCCATAGGTTTCTTTGTGATGTGTTTTCTTTGTCATTGTGGCTTATGAATTCGTTGATTTCATCTTTAATTTGATCTGTGGCCCAAGTGTTGGATAGCAGCGTGGGGTTTAGCCTCCAAGAGTGTGTATAGCCTCTGTGGTATCCTTTGTTGTTGAGGGTTACCTTTAATCCACTGTGATCAGATATAATACATGGGATGATGTCAATACTTTGGTATTTGCTGAGGTTCTTTGTGTGGGCTATGACGTGGTCTATTTTGGAATATGATCCATGGGCTGCTGAAAAGAAGGTGTATTGGGTCTCTGTAGGGTGGAAGGTTCTATATAGGTCTGTTAGATCCATTTGGGAAATGGTGTTATTTAGGTCCTCAGCTCCCTTACTAATCCTCTGGGTGTTGGATCTGTCTCTTGGAGAGAGAGGAGTATTAAAGTCACCCACTATGATTGTGTTTGCATCTATCTTGCTCTGTAGTTCTGTGAGAATTTGCTAGACATATGTCGGGCCTCTTTTGTTCGGTGAGTATACATTTATCACCGTGATGTCTTGATTCTGGATTTTTCCTTGTATTAATATGTAGTGTCCTTCTTTGTCTTTTTGAGTGGACTTTAAAGAGAAATCCAGCTTGTCTGAGATCAGAATGACTACACCTGCCGTTTTGGTGGGTGCATTTGCTTGGTAGATCTTGCTCCATCCTTTCATTCGAAGCCTGTTTTTGTCCCTTGCTGTAAGGTGGGTCTCTTGTAGACAGCAGATGTCAACTTTTTGTTTGCGGATCCATTCTGCCAGTCTGCTCCTCTTGATCGGGGAGTTTAAGCCATTTATATTTAAAGAGATCAAGGATAAGGGTGTTTTTTCTCCTTCCATTTTCTTGTTGGGCTGTTTTTTCCTGTTTTTTTTTTTTTTTTTTTTCTTCTTGTCTTTAGTGAGCTGGTCTTCCTGCTGGACTTTGGCTATTGAAGTTTCTTTCTGATTCTGTCTGTGTGTCTTTTACGATCTCTGTTGGGTGGGCTTCCCCTCTTAATATTCGCTGTAGGGCTGGTTTTTTATTCACATACTCCTTTAGCTCCTCTTTGGTGTGGAAAGATCTGGTTCTCCCTTCGAATGTGAACTCCAGTTTCGCTGGATATTTGATCCGAGGTTGTAAATTGTTATTCTGAAGTACTTGGATGGTGTTCTTCCACTCACTTCGAGCTTGGTAAGTTTGTGTGGATAAGTCGGATGTTATTCGAATCCTCTTCCCATTGAAAAAAGTTTCCTTCTTCGCTTTGGCTGAATTCAGAATTTGCTCTTTAATCTTGAGGTCTGTAGTCTTGAATATTATGTGCCTTGGGGTGGTTTTCCTGGGGTCTGGCCTGCCAGGTGTCCTATAGGCTTCGGTTACCTGGATGGGGTCCCCTGTGAGATTGGGGAAGTTTTCTGCAATAACTTTATTGAGAACATGATTAAGCCCTCTGCTCTGATATTCGGCTCCTTCTTCTATTCCAATTATGCGCAGATTATATCTCTTGTCTTTGTCCATTAGTTCCTGGATTAATCTTCCCTGAAGCTTCACCTTTTCTTGGAGTGTGGTCATTTTCTGGTTGTTGTCAGCTGCTTCATCGTCCAGGCGAGAGATTCTGGATTCCATATGGTCCACTCTTTGTGTTATGGTTTCAATTGCGGAGTTTATGGATGTCAGAGAGCTATTCATGGTTGTCATATCAGCTCTAATCGTGGAAATTTCTTCCTTTAAAGAGTTGTATTTTAAATCTATTTTTTCATGCATTTCAATTCTCAGGGTGTGGAGATTTTCTTTAAAGGCGGCTTGCATTGTATCCATTTTTGCTTCCATTTCTTTAAACGAGGCTTGCATTGTATCCAGTTTTGCTTCCATTTCTTTCTTGGCTTCCTGGGTGTCCTTCCAGATTTCCGCTCTAAACTCCTGGAATTGTTTTCTGATTTCATTTCTGACGGTTTCGATCATTCCTGTTAACATGTCCTCATTTGCTTTTTTATTCTCCATCTCCCCTTCAGTCGTGCTGCTTTTTGGAGCTGGCGAGTTGGCTTGTCCTTTGATGAACTGAGTTATGTTTCTTTGTGATTTGCGCATCTGGAGCTCTGTGTAGATCTTCCCTCCCTTCTCTGTAGGCGTGTCTACGGGAGCAGGTGCTGTCGCTGTGGCCCCGCCCACCAATGCAGGGCACGCCTACCAGAGCGGGCGCTTTCGCCGGGGCCCCGCCCTCCTGTGCACTGTGAGTCCCCTACAACAGGCACTTTAGTGGGGCCTGCCTCCCAGAGCGAGCCCTGGGTTGTTGGGTTGTGCTTGCGTCCTCCCGCGAGTCCGTTGGGGGGGGAGGCAGTATGTGTGGGGCCCAGTGGGATCGACTGTCCGGGTGTGGCTTGGCACCCTCAGACCTCGCCTCCGCTGCGAGGAGGGGGAACGAGATCAGGCTCAGGTGACCCTGCTGGGCTGGTATTGCCCACCAGCGCCTGTGGTTTTAGTTGTAAGAGTCCGCAGGGTCTAGGCGCCTCGGGTGGGGCTTGCCCTGCCGGCCGTCCCCGGCCCCTGTTGGGAAGGGGACGGGGCCGGTTCTGCCAGTTCAGGAACCTTTGGGGGCTTGGGGCTGTTCCGCCCTTCCCCTGCTAGACTGGCTTCCCAGCGCCTGATGGGAGCTTCCCACCTGATTTGGGGAATCTTTGTTCCCACGGGAGTGGGAGGGGAGGGAGGGAGATATATCTTCTTTGTCGGGCTTGGGTCTCCCGTTGGGGGAAGGGATTATGGGGGACTCACTTTTGCTGCTTTGTGTGTGTGTCCCGCGCCGCCGTTGGCCCTTCGGGGGTTGGCGAAGTGTCGTGGCGGCTTCCCCCGTTCCCTCTTTCTGCCGCGCTGGGTTCCCTTGTCCGAATCCGGTGTGGACCCGAACTTCTCGTCGCTGCCGGGTGTGTCTTGGTCCGCACCCTGCTTTGTGTCTGTGGGGTCTCCCGCTATATGGATTCTGCGCTCCTGGCAACCTGTCTGCCGATCGCCGGGTTCCCCTTTCCCAGCCTGACCCTGTTTGGGCCAGGGTCGGCTGGTGGGGGGAGGGTGCCCCGATGAATCTCCGGCTCCGTGTAGGTTTTCGGTTCTTCTTTTTTGCTCCTTTTTGTTTTCCTGCGTTTCTCCACTGCTTCTGGATGCTGGTTTTGCTGGGTTCTTGGTGGAGTGTTGGGTGTTGGAGTTCCCAGCTCGCTATTCAGTTGGTGCGAGTCGGGGTGCCTCCCTATTGTTTCGGCGCCATCTTTCTCCCCCCTGGCTTCTTTTTCAGCATGCATAATTCTAAATGGTGAAAAACTAAAGCCATTCTCTTTAAAATCAGGAACAAGACAAAGATGTCCGCTCTCTCCCCTTCTCTTCAACATAGTATTAGAATTCCTAGCTAGAGCAATTAGGCAAGAAGAAAATACAAAGGGGATCCAAATAGGAAAAGATGAAGTTAAACTTTCTCTCTTCACAGATGACATGATCCTATAACTAAAGAACCCCATAGACTCTACTCCCAAGCTACTAAAGCTGATCCAAAACTTTGGCAAAGTTGCAGGATATAAAATAAACCCTCAAAAATCAATGGCCTTTCTATATGCTACTGACCTGAATGCCGAGGCTGAAATCTGGAAAGCAACTCCTTTTGCAATAGCCTCAAAAAACATAAAATACCTAGGAATAACCTTAACCAATGAAGTGAAAGACCTCTATGATGAGAACTTTAAAAACATGAAAAATGAAATTAAGGCAGAACTAAGGAAATGGGAAAACCTCCCATGCTCCTGGATTGGGAGGATTAATATAGTCAAAATGGCAATATTACCAGAGGCTATCTACAAATTCAATGCAATACCCATTAATATCCCAACACAATTTTTAATGAAATAGAGGAAGCAATCCAGAAATTCATATGGAACAATAAAAGAGCCAGAATAGCAAAAACAATCCTAAGAAGAAAGAACAGTGCTGGAGGAATTACAATACCAAACTTCAAGCTGTATTACACAGCTATAGTAATAAAAACAGCTTGATATTGGCACTGAAAAAGGCCTGAAGACCAATGGAACAGAATTGAAGACCCAGAAATGAACCCACAGAACTATGCCCACTTAATCTTTGATAAAGGAGCTAAAAAAATAGGATGAAAGAAAGATAGCCTCTTTAACAAATGGTGCTGGCAAAACTGGTTCAACACCTGCTACAAACTAAAACTAGATATATCACCCTGCACCAAAATCAATTCCAAATGGATTAAAGACCTCAAAATTAAAACAGATACCCTGAAAACACTAAAGGAAGGAGTAGGAGAAACACTTGGGCTCCTTGGCACAGGACAGAACTTCTTTAACAAAGACTCAGAAATGCTACAAATCAAAGAAAGGATGGACAAATGGGACTGCCTCAAATTGCAGAGCTTCTGCAGGGCAAAGGACATAGCTCACAAGATAAACAGAAAGCACACAGATTGGGAAAAGATCTTTACTGGCCGTACAATGGACAAAGGCCTCATATCTAAAATATATGCAGAACTAAAAAAATTAAATTCCTCCAAAACAAAACCACAAAGAACCAATAGCCCTCTCATCAAGTGTGCCAAAGACTTACAAAGAGACTTCTCTGATGAGGAAATGACAATGGCCAAGAGACATGAAAAAGTGCTCTACATCACTGGCCATAAAAGAAATGCAAATCAAAACAACATTGATATTCCATCTCACCCCAGTAAGAATGTCCTATATCAAGAAAACTAACAATAACAAATGTTGGAGGGGATGTGGCCAAAAGGGAACCCTACTTCATTGTTGGTGGGAATGTAAACTGGTTCAGCCACTCTGGCAAGCAGTATGGAGATTCCTCAGAAGGCTAAACATAGAGATCCCCTATGACCCAGCAGCCCCACTTTTAGGCATCTACCCAAAAGACCACAAACAAGAACACACTAAAGCCACCAGCACAACAATGTTCATCACAGCACAATTTGTTGTAGCTAAAATATGGAACCAACCCAGATGCCCCCCAGTAGACGAATGGATCAGGAAAATGTGGTACATATACACAATGGAATTTTATGCCTCTATCAGAAAGAATGACATTGCCCCATTTGTAAGGAAGGACTTGGAAAAAAAATTATACTAAGTGAAGAGAGCCAGACCCAAAGAAACATGGACTCTGTGGTCTCCCTCATAGGGAATAATTAGCACAGGTTTAGGCTAGTCAAAGCAGAGGATCACAAGAGCCTAATAGCTATACCCTTATGAACACATAAGATGATGCTAAGTGAAATGAACTCCATGTTATGGAAATGACTGTAATATCCCTGTTGTAATTACTTTCAACATGCCATGTGACACTGTAGCATCTATTGTTAATGATCCTCTTGTATCCCCTTCCTGTGGTTGTACCTGCTCCATCTCTTATCTGAGTACATTGGAAACTGTGTATACTGGTATTAGAAATAGGAAACTGAAAGGGAATACCAACATCGAGAGACACAGGGTAAAGACAAATGATTATAAAAATCAATACTTGCAAAACTGTTTAGTGTAAATCTACTGAACAACTCATGGGAGGAGAGGGAAAGGGGGAGGGGGGAGGGGGGAATGGTGGAGGAGGAAATAAACAGTACAAGAAATGTATCCAATGCTTAACGTATAAAAATGTATCTTCTCTGTAAATCAGTGTGACAATAAAAATTTAAAAAAATCAAATGATGTTTATCCAAATGAAAAAAAAAGATCATATATCGCTTTCATTATAAAAAACTGGTTGTAAAACATGAAACACGAAACGACCAAGATGCTATTTTGGATGCTTTCCTGACCTTAAGGTCGGCAAAACCAAAAAAAGCAAGATGTGGTGGTTCACACCTGTAATCCCTTCTACTTAAGATTACACAGATAGGGGGATCGTAGTTTGAGGCCAGTGCTCGTATGAGACCTGGTCTGTTAAAAAAACAACATCACGAAAAGGCTGAGAGCCTGGCCCAAGTGGCAGCGTGCTTACTTCACAAGCACATGGCTTTAATTTTAATTCTAGTAACCACCCCAAATGCTGTAATATATGTGAAGGAGAATGATCTTTGTAAACTAGAAATGTAGGTAAAAAGTAGTAACCAATGAAAGTTACGAAAAGTAAAGTGAACTAGAGAAACTGATAATCATTTTATTTATGTCTGAGCAGAAATTTCTCATAAAGAATCAAGTAGTTTCATGCCTACTGTCATGAAAATGTAAGGTTTCTAGATATGATAAAATCAGCACAGTCAAAGCAGTCTGGAGGTTCCTCAAATAACTAAACATAGGCACACCCTATAACCCAGCCATACTACTCCTAGGCTTATACCCTGAGCCACAGGATCCAGGATAAGACAAGGACACCTGCACTTCCATGTTCATTGCTGCACTCTTTACAATAGCCAAGAAATGTAAACAACCCGGATGCCCCCCTACAGATGAATGGATCCAAAAAACGTGGTACCTATATACAATGGAATTCTACACAGCCATTAGAAATGATAAAACAATGGCATTTTCAGGGGAACGGACAGGCCTAGAACAAATCATGGTGAGCGAACCAAGCCAAGAACAGAGAGACAAAACTCTGCATGATCTCCCTGATATGTGGGTGTTAAAATCAAATTGCAATGAGATATGACAAAGCAAGGACCCAAAATACTAATACACAATGAGACCACAAAAGGACAGTCTTAGGAGAAATGCACCAAATAGTAAGACCCAAGCACCAGTTCATATGCACATAAAATAATATACAGACTGAAAAAAAACTCCAAAGATAAGGAAACAAAGGACATTTCCTTAATTAGTCTTGTAGTATTTAGAGGACCCTTTATTCTTTACCTCACATATGATGCATACACGTGCACATCTGAGGGGAGATGGGAGGAGTGCACAGAATGAGTGAAAGTGGGTAAAAAAAAAAAACACCCAACAAAAACAGTAGAGGGGGCCCAACAGCTGCAGTGGACATTGAGGAAAGTGAACTAAGCAACCCAAGGGCAGTGTGGGTAAGGAAGAAATGAGAGAAAAAGTGAGAATAGATTACACTAAGCAAAAAGAAAGAAATGTACATATCACCTGACTTGGAAGAAATTGTTTTATTGTTAATATTTGTAGAGTTCATAAGGGTTATAGATTAGAATGACAATGTCCATCATTGGGAAAGTTAAAAAAATGATGAAAGGGGAGGGTGAATTAGGGAGAGGGAAAGTAGGAGAAAAATAAGGAAGGGGGTAAAAATATGAGACGAAATGTATTCACTACCTTAACTATGTAACTGTAACCCCTTTGTACATGATCTTGACAATAAAAATAAGAAAAATCAACATAGCCATAAAGTCCATATAAATAATTTGTGCTGTATGTATCTATCTGATATATAATATGTTAACTTAGTTAATTCCTACACAGTTATAGAATGAAAAAGTCAACATTCCTAACAGAAAAAAAGTAAGACAATTCACACTGTAGCAAAAATTGAGAATGGAGGGGGAAATTTATTAAAACATGCTCAATTTCACTTGTAACAAAAGAGCTGAATTTTGAAGCAACTTCCTACCATATTTTTATCTAGCGAAACTACAGGGATGAAAGAGAAGCATAACCATTTTTACAAGCATAAGAAGAAATGAAGGATAATTTTATAATAGTCATCCAAAATTTCTCATATGAAAAATGTTCTGTATTTTGAAAAATGTTCTGTAATTTTATTTGGGGGATTTTAAAAAAGTGATTATCATGGATATGCTAAAATTCACCTTCCAAGAGGGATATTATGTAGTTATATGCTATAACAAAGATGCTAACATAAGTTGTAGCCAAATAATAGAATTTGCAGTAGCAAAGATTATATTGGAGAAGAATATTTGACAGTGAGGAGTGGTCTCTAATGTATTTTTAGTTGAAAAGAGTTATAGAACACAGCATGAAATTTATTCCCAATGTATAATCCCTATCTACCCTTGTACTTATAAAGATATCCATAGAAAAATTTTGGCAAAGTACAAAAGAAGAAAGGCAGTAAAGTTATCATTTTTGTGTTTGGGAGTTATACTTGATTTAAAATTACTTGATTTTTGAGTTTCCTATAATGAAAAAATATTCTATTCTTGGTCTGGGAAGGTGGCTTAGCGGTAGAATGCTTGCCTAGCATGCATGAAGCCCTGCGTTCGATTCCTCAGCACTACATAAACAGAAAAGGCCAGAAGTGGTGCTGTGGCTCAAGAGGTAGAGTGCTAGTCTTGAGCAAAAAGAAACCAGGGACAGTGCTCAGGCCCTGAGTCCCAAGTCCCAGGACTGGCAAAAAAAAAAAAAAAGAAAAAAAAAAGAAAAGAAAAGAAAAGAAAAGAAAAAATATTATTCTAAAGCAAGAATTAAGCAAATGATTTAAAAAGGATAGGTAAATAAGAGCAGTTACTCTAATAACAATTAGTATCACTCATAATACTTAAAGTGTTATGATGCATTGATGTAGTTTGTATCATTTTAAACCAAATTTCCACCCTCCCCCCCAGCTATATATTTCACACTAGCCCCTTTTATCATTTGAAATTGAACACTGGTATGTATTTCTCATTGCTAAAATATGATGCAAACATTACTTCAAGCTCCTGTTTCAACCTGATTGCTTCCCTTGTATAGAAATCTGAAGCCACTACTCGTAGGGAAGTTATTATTTCCTGTGCTTTATTGAGAGAAAAATGAATTCTGGGGACCAAGTTTCACATTATAGGTTTTAAGTGTTATGCGATTTCTGCCATGGGTCCTAGTGCAGAGGTTAATTCTGGTCTCCTGGGTATCCCTCAGTTCTCCATGGGTCCTAAATTGCCTGTATGCTGGTAATCTAGACTTGCCAATTCTTTCAGTTTAGTGACACATGGGAAGAAAACGTAGTGTTTTATTGGATGGAAATATGGCTCAGAGCCTCTTGTGGTCGTCTGTCTGTACTTGCCTTGAAGCTACTTGAAGACATTCTTGAAGGATGCCACTATGGGTAGAGTTGCATCCTCTTAATAAGATAGGGTGGAGTCCTTACCTACAACTTAAGAATATGATTTAGTTGGAGAGTCGTTGCACATGCAGTTATTTAACTTAAGATGATGTCCTTAGGATGGGTGCTGATCCCAGTCTAACTGGTGGCTATATAAAAAAGGAAAGATTTGGGCATACACATAGATAGGAAAAATGTATTGTGAATAGGAAGGGAGGGGTCAGGTCAATACATCTACAATCCAAGGAGCAGGAATGACTTTACTAAAACTTTTAGAAGCCAGGAGAGAGCCCTTCTGGGTCAGACCTTGACTGGGGTCCTGTGAGGGCCCTGCTGGCATCTTGGTCTTGGACTTCAGGCCTCCAGAACAGAGACAATGAATCGTTGGTGTTTAAGTTACTCGCTCTTTGTGACAATAGCCATAGAAACAAATGTAAATGCTAAGTTGGAAAAGACTTATTTGAAACTCAATATGTTAGCTTTTCACTGAAATTCGACCGTTAAAGTTTAGCTATTTACCTGAATCAGACGTTTGAAATACAAAATTCGTTAAAAATGATCTCATTTAGTACATGTATATACATATTTATGAATTAGATTTATGTATTGTAAAAATTTCATAGATACCTTAATGAATATATATTAACTCAATGCCTTAGTTCAATTCCAATTGGAAAGTCACTAAAAGAGCTATGGGGGACTTAGAAACTCCAAAAGGGGCATTGCTAGATCTCAAGTGACCCACCATCTTTCAGGGCCTAAGAAAGGCACAGAAACCCCTCAACCTCCTGCAACACCAAGTTAGGAGACTTATGAGGAAATAGGGAGAGATGCTTGTTAAGTCATCATTTTTAGGTCCACTGCAGATGGGGAGCAGTGTTGTGGTTGTTTTCTTCTTTTCCTATCTTCTAATCATGCATAAAAGTCTCTGTACTGTAGGGATTCTTGGAAATAGAGTTCTCAGACTGATATCCTGAGGGATAGATAAAAGCATCCAAGAAGAATCTTGGAGCTAAGTTGCAAATGGAACATAGAATCCATTTAAAAATTTTTATTTTTATGACCAGAACTAGGGTTGGAACTCTGGGCTTCACGCTTACACAACTGGTACTCCACCAGTTGAGCCCCACTTTAGCCCCACACAGAATTCTTAAGCAATGTAAAATAGAAGATCCTTTTTCTATCTCCATTCAAACTGGAATTATCCTAAAGTGCAGTATTACAAACACGTAAAGAGATTGTGATTCAACATCTCTATCTTAAGTTAAAAGGGTAAGGCTTAAATTTGCCATTAAAGCAGCAATGAATTTTCAAACACATTTTTTTTTGAGAAAAGCAAGTGCTTTAGAATTTGAAGTAGTCGCACATAGATTTAGTCTCTCTGAAATATTAATATATTCAAGTTTTTAAAACAAGATGTTAAGCTGCTTCTAAGTTTAGAGAGATATTTATTGTACATGTTAAAAGTTGTGAGAGTTTACAATTTAAAAACACTCTAGGATGCTAGCTAGCACTTTTTCTGATTATGTCTGCAAAGGTGTCAGTGCATAGGAGTAAAAGCTGAGTAGGAGAACTAGGAGTCCTGGAGAGAGAAAAAAGGGAGGAAGACAATAGGCATACTGACTTTTATCTATTTATTGTGTACTTTCTCCTCCATATATTGTAAATCATATGATGCAAAGTGTTTTGTCTTTTTTATTTGCTTAATAAATATTTGTTTAAAAAATGAAGCCTGAGAATGAGCATTTTCAGAAGTTAAGTGATTCAGAATCAGGTGGTGGCAAGCAACAAGAATTACAGGGCTCTGTAATTTTGAAGAGTATTTTAGAAATTATTGTTACTACTACTACTACAGCTATGTAGTATAGTTTGTAGTCAGTTATTTTCAAGCCTCCATCATTGCTGTCTTTTTTTAGGATTGCTTTGGCTCTTCAGGGTCTTACGTGTTTCTATGTGTATTTTACGACTTTATCTGTTTCTGTGAAGAATGCTACTGAAATCTTGATGGGGATTGTGTTGAATTTAAGCACCAATTTTCATAGTGTGGCCATTTCCACAATATTTACTCTACCAATCCATGAAAATGAGAGTTTTTACCATCTTCTAGTACCTTCTGTGATTTCTTTCTGCAGTGATTTGTAGTTTCTATTGTAAATGTCTCCAACATCTTTGGTTCAGTTAATTTATGGCTATATGTTTTATTTTTTGAAGGTATTGTAAGTAAGATTTCTTTCTTGACTTTTGTTTCCTCACTTCTTTTGCAGGGTGTTCAATGTTGGTTTATTGAAAAAGCTCTTTTTTGTCTGTAGATTTGTAGCTTGCTACTTTGCTGAAAGTATCAGGTCTCAGAGTGTTTTACCTATAGGATAAGATCCTCTGCAAACAGAGATAGTGTAGGTTTTATTTTTCCTTTTCTATTTGAATCCTTTTTATATATTTCTCTTGCCCTACTGCCTTGGCTAAGAATACAAGCACTGTGTTGAGTAAGAGTATAATAATGGATGCCTTTGTTTCATTTCAAATTTTAGAGGTCATGCTTTCAGGTATTTTTCCCTCCTTCAGTATAGTATTGTCCATTGATTGCTCCAGAACACACTCAAGCTCATACAATGGCCTCCTGGTGAGGTGACTTTATGTTAGGAATGATTATGATATTTAGAAAACAGACTCTGTTTATGCTTGATAGGTTGATGTTGAGACTTGACATCTTTACCTTAGATGAGTTCTTGAAGTTAGTAACCCAATGGACAGCCAACCTTAGTTGAAGAAGAGTCATCTACCTTGGATGCACTACCAGCTCCATCTCTTCCCAGGGTGGGGATTTTTTGGATCGAGAATGGAATTAGATGGAGGCACAATTGCAGATTATGTAGTTGCTTTTATTGACTCCTATCTTACAATGCAGATGCTCTGGGCTTCATGATCCTGATTCTTTTAGCTATTCAGTTGGCTCCTTAGGTTAATTTTAAAGGCTTAGTAGAAAATTTATGACCTATGCCTTCTCTGTAACTGAGTTATCAGTAGAATGACTGTAAATAAGACACTAGGCAAAAATCGTCCGAAGGCTTAGAGATAGTCCGTAGGTCCCCAAATTAGTTTAGGAACAGAAAGCAAAGATAAAGAAAACAACCAGATGTATAAGGAAACATAAAGTCCTTGTTGTAATCATTAAATCATATTTAAAATTCTTTCTTTAAACAGAAAAGTAGTGATTGAAGAGTGATTCCTTATGTGTTATAAGCTTTTATCTTGAATCCAAGATTTGTAATTATGACGATACAAACTATCATGTGAGGAGAAAATCATCATGTGGGAAAAATAATTGTCTTCTCCTGGTGTTAATCTTCTCCACTTGAAGATTGCAATCTTGTGCACAGTTCCTTGTCCTTAGAACACAATGATGGTTTTATAATCTCATCCTGCTTGGTCACAGTGCCTGGGCAGTGGAACTGACTGCTGCACTGAATAGACTTAAATAAAGTTCTGCTGACTGCACAGTAGAGAAATGATTAATAGCAAAACAGCTAGATCCGCCCAATGCGATTGCACCATAGCTCATCTTCTCAGTTTCTCACATTTTTTTTTATTACAACAGTAGATTGATTTTTCTGCTTTCATAGCTTCTTCAGTGTAAGGTGCTGCATTTCTTGCCTGGTATCAGCGGCGGTTTAATGATGAGTTCTTGTTACTCTGTGTGTGCATGTATTTATGTTTATGCGTGTGTGTGTGTGTGTGTGTGTGTGTTTATGAGCAAGTGTTCGTGCATATATGATAGCACAGAAGTTTTGGGCTACGTGCTAGGAAACCCAGGTTTTTAAAATTTTTTATATATGTTTCTGCTTCCTGACCTCAGGACCTGGTTGACTCAGTGAGAAACCCTTGCGTTTTTGAACTTCACATTTTGCAACCACAGCATTCCCTTAGTCTTCCTCACACCTCAAACGAGTATGAGAGTACTGTCAGGGCTACTGGGTGACCCAATGAGACAACCGTGTGGCAGTTAGGATTACTAGTACCACACTGAAGCACATCCTGTTTTGCATCTTGATCTTGCCATCTCTTCTCTGTGTGACTGCTGAGAAATGACTTTGCTGCTCATGTCGTTTCTTCATTTGCTTAAATATACGTGGCTGTTGTGAATTTCATGTGAGAACATTTTCCAGCAAGGTGACAATGTGTCTTCTAATAATTATAAATCCTGATGCCCTTTCAATATAAGATAAAACTTGCTCACCCAATAATATGTCTGACTTCAATACTTAATTGCTTCCAGTCTGGTTCAAGAGATAATTCAGAAAAGGTAAGTTAAACATCTTACAGGAAAAATTAGTATTAGATAGGTGGTTCTGGCCCTTTTTTATACCTTTCCCTTTATACATTTTTTTTTTTTTTGCCAGTCCTGGGGCTTTGACTCAGGGCCTGCGCACTGTCCCTGAGCTTCTTTTTGCTCAAGGCTAGCACTCTACCTCTTAAGCCACAGCGCCACTTCTTGCCTTTTCTGTTTCTGTGGTGCTGAGGCAAGCACTCTACTGCTAAGCCACACACTTCAAACAATTTTGGGGGTAGACAGTAACCCTTGGTGATTGACAGCTTTCATATTTGACTATCTGCATGACATTAAATGTAATGATTGGATTCTAGATATTTGGTTCTAGAATTTTTAAAATTTTATATTGGATTGGAAAATTCTGGCCCTGGGTTATGTTGACACAAATAACAGCTCTTAAAGTCCACAAAAAGACTCAAATAGGCTTTATTGATAGACCACATATGTTTCAGACATTTTACCTTCTGGTACTTTGTGTTATGGATTAATATTGTGTCAAACCTGAAAGCCAAGATTATTGAGGATAATTATACTTTCAGGAAGAGAAGCCTAAAGGTTTTGTCTTGTGGAGTCTCTGATTATATAGTCTCATAGGGAAAAGAGATCCCTAGGTATTTGGAAGGAAGCAAATTCTAATTTTTAATTATAATGAAAATGATGTATGGCTACATAGATTTAGCCAGAAGGGTGAAGAGACTGTTCTCTCCCATGCATGCTCATACTAAGTTTACTATGCTTCTCTATTTCAGTTTTCTTTTCTTTTTCTTCTTAAATTTGAATGTTATTGTAAAGTTAATGTATATAGGGGTCACAGTTACGTAAATAAGGCAATGAATACATTTTCTTTTGAAGAGTATCACCCCTTCCTCTCCCTCATTTTCTCTCTCATTTCCCTCCCCCCTCCTCCACCCTTCCCCTCTGTTTTCTTTCTTTCCCTTAAAAAAATTATTACTATAAAGGTGTTACATTTGCATAAGTCAGTTAAATAGGACATTTCCTTTTGGATAATGTTAGGCCTTTCCCCTCCCTATTTTCCCCTCCTGTTCCCCTATCCACAAATTGTATAGTAGTTCATTTTCAACATCCATCTCAGTTTTATCTCTCTGATGGTGCTCTGATTTTTCCATCCACACCTGGTTTCTTCTATCACCCAGTATATAGCACCAGCTACTCAAGCCAGAAACTTCAGCGGCCCCTGTCTTACTTTACTTCTTCCTGTTTCTTCAATCACTTATTTCTCTCTTTTCATTGCTATTTAATTTAGGGAAGGGGCCTCCTGAGGGTGGCAGTGTTCAGACCCTGAGTCCAAGGCCCAGGACTAGCAAAAAAAAAAAAGAAAGAATCCAAAGTACTGATGTTAAGTTCTTGCATGCTTCTAAAATGTAAATCTAACCATATCCTTCTCTTGATTTAAAATTAGTTCTATTTATTTCAGAATAGAGTCTAATTATTAATGACATCTTCTCTCCCAAAACCTTGAAATATCTCCTGCTTTCCCCTCTTGCTTCCTCTCTAGACATTAGACATTATGTTCCCTAATATCCAGCCAGAATAAATCATTTATTCCTCAAAGTGCCATTCCCTGCTCTCCTCTGCTCTGTGGTTTGAGATGTGTTCATTGTTAGTCTACAAAGCTCTCTTTGTCCCTGGTGCAGTCCTACCTCTCTTAAGATTGACCTCCTGTATATGCTTCAGAGCTCAATAGAGATGCCACTTTCTCTAGAAACTTCTCCAACCATCTAGACTGGGCTCACTGACAACAGGTAATTTTGGTTGTTTGCCCTTTTATCATTCTCCTTAACAAAGTAGTAAGTATCTTTCTCCACTACTTTATGTCTAGATCACAGTACAGTGCTTACCAGAGATAGCACAAAATAAATATTTGTTAAGTGGATAGATTTATTTTGTATTGCTATCATATCAGTCAACGGTATAATTTTCATACCTCATTTCATACCTAATATATTCTCTAAGACTTTCTAAACATCTATTCATTCAATATTTGGCTTGGATTAAACACTGAAGCTCTTATAGAGAAGCATGTTCCTGCTTGCTTGCTTGCTTATTTATTTATTTATTTATTTATTTATTTTCTGTCTCAGGACTTGAACTCTGGGCCTGGACATTGTCCCTGAGCTCCTTTTGCTCAAGGCTTGCCCTATACCACTTGAGCCACAGTGCTACTTCTGGCTTTCCCCCCGCCCCCCCGTAATTAATAGGAGATAAGAGTCTCTTGCTGTGTGGGGGCTGGCTTCAAACTGTGATCCTCAGATTTCTGCCTCTTGAGTAGCTGGAATTACATGTGTGAGCTACCAGTGCCTGGCTTTGTTCTGCCATTTTAAACTAGCTTTATTATTATTATTTTTTTTAGTGAGGAAGTTTCCTGTCTGCTGAAACAGAAGTGTGTACTGCTACATTAAAGATAATTTATATTTTCCAAGAATATCTATTCTATTTATATCTGTCTATATCATACTTACTTCTTTGTCTAAGAGGTATCAATCTTTTTCCTTTTGGACAAATGATCTTGCTAAGCTCCTGTTTTCCTTGTAATCATGGAAGGCAGTAGAAGCCTGACAGAAAGTCCATGTGATTTGTTTTCTCGGCTGTGGTTGTTACTCAGAATTAAGGGTATTTCATCATTTTTACAGCATTTGTAATAGAGAACTCAATAGCTGGAGCTCTGTTAACAAAGGAAAATCAAAGTATAAATAAAGTCAAGAATATGCTTACTATGGAGGAAGTTAATTATCTAATACAAATGTATGTTAAATAGGATTTCTTGGAGGTCTCAATGCAAGGATTATTGTGAAGTTTGCACCAGGACGAGACCATATTTGGGGAGACAAAAATCAGTAAATACAATATCTGGTTATATTTTGATATTTCAGTGATCTATAGTCTGTCACATTCATTAAAATGATTTAAGGTATCTTACAAAGATCCATATAAAGTAGTGAGATAAAATAAATTGAAAATAAGAACGAGGCAAAGGAAAACATAAAGATAGGGAAATATAAAGGAGCCTGGAATCACCTTAGTATCAAACAGCAAGGCATGAAATGCCAGGCACTTGCTAAAGTGGAACACAGTTGGGTTGGTCCTTCCATGAGGCCAGCATAGAAGGAAACATGATACCCTATATGATTCACATGTACAATTACATATAGTGAGATATGTACAACCACATATAATGAGATCACATTTCCATAGAAACTTATAGAGAGAACATTTTTTTAACAACACAAACCAAAGCATTTACTCAAAGTGAACAAGTTGCTTTATGAACAGCACTTATAGTAGCACTTTGCTACTATGATAATACATATCATATAATACATATTTAATGATAAATACATATCATTGGTCCTAAGCTAAACAGTTGGCAGATGGGGACAGAAAGTTCGACTCTTTTTTTAGAGAGATCATTTTGAGGTCTAGTTAACATTTTCAGCATGATTGTTTTTTCAAGATTATATTGCAACAACTATAAAATAACATTTATCATTTGAACCATTTTTAAAACTGTGCATTTAAGGCATTTAGGTATATGTAGGTTATTGTGCAATCATTACAACTACTTACTTTCAGAACTTTTTCATCAAAGGAGAAAATGTCATGTCCCTGGAAACCACAACTTTTGTCTCAACATTATTTTAAAATCACATCCATGATAAACAGTTTCATAACCCTATGTATTATAGTGCCACAGATATAGGAAGGGAAGCACAGAATTTTTATATTTCCATTCAAGTTCCTTATAATTCTGACTGTCTAGAAAAACTGATTAGCCAGGGAGCAGAAAGATGATCTTCTTACCTTTGGAATCAGCAGGAGGAAACTGTGGGAGAATTATTCTATCTAAGTGATCGTATTAGAAGAACAGATGGGTTGTGGAAACTATACTATTGACTAAGGGGGTGCAATAGCGGTGAATCTTTTTATTCTATAGAGATTTATACAGAGAGATTCTATAAAAATATGCTTACTGGGGAACTAACTATGTTTGTTAGTTTGGACACTAAGAAAGGCTTGGATCAAGATTGTTGAAGAGGGCTGGGAATATGGCCTAGTGGCAAGAGTGCTTGTCTCGTATACATCAAGCCCTGGGTTCGATTCCCCAGCACCACATATATAGAAAATGGCCAGAAGCACTGCCACTCAAGTGGCAGAGTGCTAGCCTTGAGCAAAAAGAAGCCAGGGACAGTGCTCAGGCCCTGAATCCAAGGCACAGGACTGGCAAAAAAAAAAAAAAGTTTAAAAAAAGATTGTTGAAGATTGAAATATAGCTGAGAGTTACCTTAGAGTTTATGACAATACAAAGGGTTAGTTAATTCTTATTCTTGATAAGATTAATCCATTTGAAGAAGAGAGAAAGCCATACTTTTTCTCTTGAAGGAAAAAAGAAGCAGAGGTAAAGCTTGGAATCGCTTGATAAGAAAAAAATTAACACTTCATTCCTGGGAGTAAATTCAGACAGGCAAGATTTGAAAGACAGGAAGGGGTTTGGGATTTTAAATTGAGGGTTGGACACAACCAGTTTACATTTGTGCTATGTAATTCTTACTTACAGTGTGCTAAGAAGAAAGATTAGTTGATTTCACCTTGCTTCAATGTTTAGTTTTAGTTAGGAATAAATGATTAAGAGTGGGCCTTTGCATGTGAAACCGTAGCTTCTATTGTTGATGATCCTCTTGTATCCCCTTCCTGTGGTTGTACCTGCACTACCACTGTATCTTATCTGAGTACATTGGAAACTGTATATACTGGTATTAGAACTAGGAAAGTGAAAGGGAATACAAAAATTGAGAGACACAGGATAAAAAGACAAACGATTACAAAAGCAATACTTGCAAAACTGTTTGGTGTAAACCAACTGAACAACTCATGGGAGGAGAGGGAAAGGGGGAGGGGGGAGTGGGACTGAGGGAGGAGGTAACAAACAGTACAAGAAATGTATCCAATGCCTAATGTATGAAACTGTAACCTCTTTGTACATCACTTTGACAATAAGTAAGACAAAAAAACGTGGGCCTTTGAATCAGAACACGTATCCTAAGTCACGAGATGAAAGCGTTTCACTATGGGTTGTATTCAGAATGATCTCTTTCCTTGTCTTTTGTTTTGCTCAGGCTCATGATATGTGGTGAGGTTTGCTTCCTTAGTTTCCTTACATTTTTATCCATGATTTATCTGCCATATTGTTCCAACCAATCCTTTGAACTGGATACCTGCTAGAGCTGTAGTTTACCTGCTTTCCAGCTCCTGATGAAATAATGGTTTTTTTATAGTAATTTTTTTCATAGCATTGTTAGAATAAATATCTGAATAAACTGTTTAGGTCACTCTGCTCTTGTTACTCTTTTCTTTATAAGGCTTCAATGTACAAAATATGCACATTTGATTCTCTGTATCCACAATATCTATATCTACAGATTCAATCAACCACAGACAGAGAATATATATATACATATATATGTTTTGTTTATAACATATATATTTATAACAACTAACCTATAGTGGATATGCATAGATGCCTTTCCTTGTTTTTATTCTGTAAGTAACCCTACATAACAATTATTCACA
Organism: Perognathus longimembris pacificus; assembly: GCF_023159225.1. Lineage (NCBI taxonomy): Eukaryota > Metazoa > Chordata > Mammalia > Rodentia > Heteromyidae > Perognathus > Perognathus longimembris. Next base: position 135,356,901 of record NC_063161.1, read on the forward strand.
TAGCATTACATTGTGTTAGATATTATAAGTAATCGAGAGATGATTTAAAGGGCATGGGAGACTATGTCTAGTTTATATGCAAATAATGAACCATTTGATACATAGGGATTGAGCACCAACAGATTTTGGTATCCCCAAGGAGTTCTAGAATCAGCCTTTGAGGACACTAAAGGATGAGTCTGTAATAAGGGTACCACTAAAATTAGCAGACAAGAAAGGATCATTTAACATGTGCCTTGACATGAGCTATTTATGTAGGAAAAATAGCTATGTAAATCATCTATCAAAAATTATGAAAATAGTGGAAATTTTAGAGATACAAGAAAACTTCATGAGGACAACGTGGGTACAAATTTTTTCCTGGCTGAAGTTTAGGTAAAAGACTTTCTCATGGGAAATTTGCATGACGGAAAAATCTCCCAGGTATATTTGATAATGTAAAACTAAATTTGCAGCCAGGCGCTGGTAGCTATAATCCTAAAACTGAAGAGGCTGAGATCTGAGGATCGGGGTTTGAAGCCAGCCCAGGCAGAAAAGTCTGTGAGACTCTTATCTCCAAGTAACTACCAGAAAACTGCTGTGGCTCAAAGTGGTAGAGTGCCAGCCTTGAGTGAAAGAGCTCAGGGGTAACACCCAGAGTTCAAGCCCCATAACTAACAAAAAACAAGACAAAACAAAATACGTCTTCCAACTTCTCTAGATTGAAAAGTATATACAAGGCTGGGTTATGATGAATAGTTAATTAAATCTTGCTTTCTTATTCTCTTGCTTCAGCCACACACAGAGGCAGTTCCTAAATACATTCAGACCCTTGTTTCTATGTGCTGTTCTGATCTTTTTGCAGGTCAAATATCTTCTTCCTAAAAAGATATTCTCTATTAACCTTCTCTAAGGCTGCCAGCACTCATTTGCCCATCCTTTACCAACTTTACTTGTCCATGTGACTTGTTACTTCATAGCTGTTCTGATCACTGATGGGGAAAGCTGACATACCTATATTCTCTGTCCCCAATGATGTGAGCTGCATGAACACACAGACCTCATCTGTCTTGTCCAGTGGAATCCAGACTTATTTCTGACACAGATTGGTGCTTGGATAGATAGACAGTGCTTGTTTAATGAATGAGTAATTGAGTATGTCTATTGGTAAATGAGAGTACTGGGAAGACATGCAAAAAATTCAACAATGGGGCTATTTTCAGGGTGAAATGATGTAGATAATGACATTTTTCTTTCTTTTTTTTTTTTTTTAAAGCTTTCCTATCTTTCCGAACTTCTGTAAAATGAGGCTGTATTATGGTGATTGTCAGAATAATGAACACACGATATTTTGTGGAAGCTGTATTTTATTGAGTGATACCAGCTGTAGTGTCAGTATGTTCATCTCAATTAACACTGACAAAAGATGGTAAAGTATGCGGCCTGTAAGGAAAAATTTTCTAGAAATAAGAATGTCAGCTACACTCTCTTAAAGTGTTCACACATTTAACACATCCAGCTTGCGTAACTGAATAATCTAGTACATTATTGAGGACAAAACCCAACCATCTAAATTGTAGCCCTTTTCAAGATTTTAAAGCAAAACTTTTCAGAATAAAATAAAAGGAGAAAAGTATTTTAAAAACTGAGTACCATGGCTTAACACTGGCAGGGTTAGTCTCCCTAAATCCCCAGGCACTTAGAAAGGACAGGGAAGAGATATCTTGAAGAAAACAATTTGAAAAATATCACAGTGAAACATCTCCTTGGCCAATAGACACAGGGAAGGTTTCTGGAAGGGTCTAGCATAGTCTTGCATCTACTCTCAGCAGTTCTTTGTCATAAACAAACCTTATTTAGTTAACAAATTCAACATGAGGGGAAATGTATCTGTTTTCCTTCCCCCCCCCCCCCAGGATGTCTTATGGTGCATAACAAAGATACAGTAAGGTATTTTTTAAAAAAATATCAAATGATGGCACTTTAAGTAGCCTCAACTAAGTCAGCTTGTTAGAAGTCAAACTGAGACATGACCTGGCAGCCCAGTGTTTCTGTTATTCACTTGGAAATTCCCTACTAAGCCTCTAATATGAATTAGGCACTGTTGGGTGCTGAGGATTCAATGGAGAACAAAGCTGACGCCTGTCCCAAAAAACATACGTTCTAGTGGAAGGAACTCAACTGAACAACAATCAAAAAGAATTTTTGAGTCAGGTATAAGTTTGCAGAGAATATTTCCATTATTAATAACAAGGCACAAGAAGTGGAGTGACAAGGGAAGTGCCGTGGGTTTTTAGCCTCCCGTGCTCTCCTGTCCTGCAGGAGAGGGGATAGCACACCCCACGCAGACGCAGACGGGTCCAGGAAGAGGATAAGAGGGCTGACAGACTGCCACCCAGCCCCCCTCTCGACGGAGGACACACAGACAGTCCGGGAGCCAGTCAGCGCTAAGACTCGTTTAATGGCAGCAATGAGCTGTTCTTTTAAAGGGGTCGGAGGGTGGCGAAAGGGGAGGGGTACGTGCACCTACATAGGGGCTGGGATTTGATGCCTGAGCTGTCCATCAGGGTGGAGCTCCGAGGGACCTGCCTAAGGGGTGGCCTACATCTATGTCAAGGCCCACAGGACCGACTCCGGGTTCTCCACCTGGCGCTATCTTGGCTACACGTGGTCCCAAGGCTGGGAGGCGGGGCCAGCCAGAACCGCCTCTTAGTGATGCAAGGCATCCAGGCGGGCGTGCCCCACAGGGAAGGCTTTTGAAAGGTGGTGACATTTTAGGTTGAAATGTGAAAAGGTGAGTAGGATGCAGAATATGAATAGCCAGGATTAAGATGTTCCAGGCTCAAGGCAGTGCACAGAGCAATGTACAGAAAAATGTCAGCATCCCCAGAGAGAAAGCAAAATAAGTGGAGAAAATGTGAGATAAGGTTAAAAAGGAATGCAGAGATCAAGTGACTTAAGTCATTGTAGTATTAAAATTTAAATGCCACAGGGAACTCTTCAAATGTTTTAATCAGGGGTATGACAGGTTTTAAACTACCATGGGAAACAGATAAAGTGTTTTAATGAGGAAAGTGGCAGAAAACAAATTTAAGTGATGATTCTTCCTTCTCCTTGGAGATTGACTTTTTTGTTGTTGTTAAATAGAGTAAGTAGGAAGACAAGCCAGGAGACCATTGTCATCCACCTGAAAGACTAAGGTTTGGACCAAGGTATAATCAGTGGCAAAGGAAAGAGGTAGATGGGTCCACTATGTATTCTAGGAGTAGAGTTCACAGGGGATGCTATGAGATTGGGTATAGAAATTTAGAAAAGAATCAGGTTATATCTCAGGAACTGTGTTGACCATCTGGGTAGAAAGAATAAGCTGGAAAGGCAGGCAGAGGTTCTAATTTTGGTACTTTAAAATTGAGATGGTTTTAAATATATTCAGATGAAGATGCCAAGTGAGCAGTTGGAGAAGATGAAGTGTAAGCTTGGAGGAGAGATCTGGGATAAAATGGAAACTCCAGCATAGGGTATTTAAAGCTGTAGGGGTAGATGGGGCTGAAGAAGGAAAACTAGGAGGTGAGACGGGCATGAGGATAAACTCTAGTGCTTAGATTTATGGGAAAACAAGAGCATCCAGAAAAAGGGACTCAGTAGGAGAAATGTAGAGAGTGTGATGTTAATGAATCTACCGAGGCTGGGCGATGGTGACTCATTCCCTCATGGGGGCAATTACATGGGGCATGGGCTGGGGAACTCCCCCAGATATATTTGATAACATAAAACTTTAAATTCTCATCCAGGCACTGGTGGCTCAGGCCTGTAATCATAGCTACTCAGGAGGCTGAGATCTGAGGACTGTGGTTCAAAGCCAACCCCTGGGAAGGAAAGTCTATGAGACTCTTAGCTCCAGTTAACCACCTCAAAACTGGAAGTGGAGTCATGGCTCAGCTTGGTAGGGTGCTAGCCTTGAGCAAAAAAGCTCAGGGACAGCTCCCAGGCCCTGAGTTCAAGCCCCATAACTACTACCACGACTACGACTATTACTACTACTACTACTACTACTACTACTACTACTACTAATCTAGAGAGTATTGTGCTGCCAGAAAGGGACAAAGTCTCTGCTAAGAATAAGCACAAGATAAGGACAAAATCTTTGTTCATCTTTTTAGAGTTAAGCTTGCAGACTGGGGGACCTAGAACCCTTATGATACCATTTGAACAAACTTATTATTCAGATAGTCAAAATAAAAATCTGGAAACTTTCCATAATATTTTTTCTCACACAGGGAAGGTTCCTTTGAAGCCCTTTACCTTTCTTGGTTAGAGGGTCTCCAGTGTACTTTCACCCTCAACAAATTGCCTGTATTTATCTGTTGGTGGTCTTCCCTTGGGCCTTTTGAACCATTTCCCTGCCCACACAGAAAGTAGGAAGTGCTGCCATGGCTCAGGCTGGCAATCTTAGCTAAAAATTAAGTTGAGTGGGAATATAAAATCCCAGCACATTGGGGTTGTGGTCACCCTGCTGTCTCCAGAACTCTCCTATAGTCTTTTCTTAATATCATCTCTTGCTTGATTTTCTTTGTTTTCCTAATCCATTTGGAGCAAGGAGAACCAATTGGATGCATATGGAATGATAAGGATGTGGTTCCACTTAGACAGGATCATGTCTGCACTAAGGCAGCCACAAGGACGGCAAGAGGAAGAGGAGGATGAGGATGAAAAATGTAAATAAGGGGAAGACATCAAGATGTGGTAGTTAACTGGTATGAGTGAACAGAGGCAGTAAGAACCAATGATGACCCAGAAGTTTCTGCTGGGACACTGAGTGGGTATGTTACTACTCCCTGAGACAAGAAACTCTGGAGAAAAGTGACAGAGTGGCAAGATTCTCCCTTTCTAGGCTTCATTTCCAAATTAGCCATCATTATGGGCTATGATTAATAAGGACTTTGTAGATTGATATTCTGAGTTAGCAGGTTATTGAAAATGGGCCATACTATTGGTGCAAAGAAGACCCAGGAAAACCTAATCTTTCTTGGGGGAAATTTAATCAGTCTTGTGTGTGTTTCTGGAGATTTATAGACAGATTATCGTGGACTTTATGAAGACAAAACTGGAAGAGCAAGATTAGATGGAGACTTCCCCTTAAGATCAAAAGTCTTTAAGGTAGACTCTTATGAGGAAAGAAGATCCCAAGAGAGAATGACTCTTCTGGCTCTGCCGAATTGGAGTGGTCCCATGTACAAGCCTAATGAATGACTTGGGCTGTCTTGGGAACATTTGCAATGCTTGAGTGTCTGTGTGTGACATTTAAGTGTGAGTCACACTTGAATAAGTCCCAGAGTTAGCTGGAGTTGATAAATGCTTTAGTCAATACACCATGGCATTTATAACTTGCATCACAGTTCCTACCAAATCTCTAGGTGATTACATCCTGAAAAACACCAACTCTATGCTTTTGTTCACATGGCCCAGCTGCTGCAAATTTTGTCTGGAAGCTATTTCTTTTTACTCCGCATTTTCATAGTAGTCCATTTATATATTCTTTCTGCTGTATACCAGTGCTTTCTGTGATTGAGAGTGATTTGTATGTGTGTCACTCTTCCTGGGAGATGTCATAGCTGTGAGATGCTGATACCCCACTCCGGTAAATATCCGTGAGCCTATTTCTGGTGACTCATAAATTCCTATTGGTTGTTTGTCTTTGTCTGTTCAAGGCTCTGTAACAAACCACTATAACTATAAACCAGGTGGCTTATAAACAAGGTAAATTGTATCTCTCACAGTTCTGGACCATAGGAGTTCAAGCTCAAGGCTCCAATAGATTTAGAATGTGGTGAGAACCTGTTTTCTCATTCATAAATAGGCCTGCTATACATGATGTATGGTGCTTGAGCCCAGGGACCACTTGTGAGTATCATTTAACAGACATTAATTCCACATGGCCTAGTAATGTCCTAAAGGCCCCTCTGATACCATAAATTTGGTCCCCTGAACTTAATATTAGAAATTACAAGTGCAAGGGTTTTTTTTTAGAAGAAAATAAAGATTTATTAATTTTGTCAGGAAAAATGAGTGCTGTGTGAGCTGCTTTCTCAATGATCACAGCACTATTTCTACTGCAGAGGGAGGACAGGCTTTTAAGAGAAAGCCCAGCAGCAAGGGCTTCTGGATGGATGTGCTAACGCAGGACTTGGGGGACCTTGGATCTGCTTATTTCTGGAAGTTGTGTCAATCGCTGTCCTTGACCTTTCTTCTCACTGGTGGCTAGTGAGGTAACAAAGGGTGTATGATGACCTTGCCTGGAGCTGTAAAGACATTTTGTGAGTTCCCTGACCTGGGGTAATGGGAGAAGGGGGAAAAACTAGGAGAAAGGAAAGAAAAAAGTCATGTCTGCCTAAAACTTAATAAAATGAGTTTTAAAACTTGTGTAATTGAAAGGCTTGTTGGTAAAGCAAATTAGTTACTGGACTGAAATTACAGATGTGCCAGCACGCTGTTCTATTGAGGATTATGTGCCAACATAAAGATTTTGGAGGGAGGCAAATGTTCAGTGACAGTATTAAAGTTTTCTCTCTGTGCTTGTGCTAGTGGAGGACACTGCTGTCTACTCCCACCTCCTGGCACTCTTGATATCCTGCTGCTGGCTAGTCACTTCTAAAAATTAAATTAATTTGAAAGGGAATGGCTTTAGCTTTTCACCATTTAGAATTATGCTTGCTGTTGGTTTGTCATAGACTGCCTTTATTATATTCAGGAATGTTCCCTGGAATCCCAGTTTTTCCAGGGCTTTTAGCATAAATGGGTGCTGGATTTTATCAAATGCCTTTTCCGCATCTAGGGATATAACCATGTGATTCTAACCATGCTCCGGTTGATGACTTGTGTATATTGAACCAACTTTGCATCCCTGGGATGAATCCAGTTTGATCATGGTGTATGATTTTTTTTTTTTTTTTGGCCAGTCCTGGGCCTTGGACTCAGGGCCCGAGCACTGTCCCTGGCTTCTTTTTGCTCAAGGCTAGCACTCTGCCACTTGAGCCACAGTGCCATTTCTGGCCGTCTTCTGTATATGTGGTGCTGGGGAATCGAACCCAGGGCCTCATGTATACGAGGCAAGCACTCTTGCCACTAGGCCATATCCCCAGCCTGGTGTATGATTTTTTTGATGACGTGTTGAAGTTGATTGGCCAGAATTTTGTTGATTTTTTTTTCAAATTTTTATTATCAAACTGATGTACAGAGAGGTTACAGTTTCATACGTTAGGCATTGGATACATTTCTTGTACTGTTTGTTACCTTGTCCCTCATACCCCCCTCCCCCCTCCCCCTTACCCTTTCCCCCCCTTGAGGTGTTCAGTTCACTTACACCAAACAGTTTTGCAAATATTGCTATTGTAGTTGTTTGTCTTTTTTTACCCTGTGTCTCTCAATTTTGGTATTCCCTTTCAATTTCCTAGTTCCAATACCAGTATACATGGTTTCCAATATACTCAGATAAGATTACAGAGATAGTGTAGGTACAACCACAGGAAGGTGATACAAGAACATCATCAATAGTAGAAGCTACAGATACACATGGGACATTGAAAGTAGTTACAACTGTGATATAACAATCGTCTCCATAACATGGAGTTCATTTCACTTAGCATCGTCTTAGGTGTTCATAAGGGTATAGCTATTGGGCCTTGTGATGCTCTGCTATGATTTGCCTAAACCTGTACTAATTAATCCCAATAAGAGAGACCATAGAGTCCATGTTTCTTTGGGTCTGGCTCACTTCACTTAGTATAATTTTTTCCAAGTCCTTCCATTTCCTTACAAATGGGACAATGTCATTCTTTCTGATAGAGGCATAAAATTCCATTGTGTATATGTACCACATTTTCCTGATCCATTCATCTACTGAGGGGCATCTGGGTTGGTTCCAGATTCTCGCTATGACAAATTGTGCTGTGATGAACATTGTTGTGCTGGTAGCATTACTGTGATTTTGTTTGTGGTCTTTTGGATAGATACCCAAAAGTGGGGCTGCTAGGTCATAGGGGAGTTCTATATTTAGCCTCCTGAGGAATCTCCATAGTGCTTGCCAGAGTGGCTGAACCAGTTTACATTCCCACCAACAATGAAGTAGGGTTCCCTTTTGGCCACATCCCCTCCAACAATTGTTATTGTTAGTTTTCTTGATATATGACATTCTTACTGGCGTGAGATGGAATCTCAATGTTGTTTTGATTTGCATTTCTTTTATGGCCAGTGATGTAGAACATTTTTTCATATGTCTCCTGGCCATTCTCATTTCCTCATCAGAGAAGTCTCTTTGTAAGTCTTTAGCCCAATTGATGAGTGGGCTATTGGTTCTTTGCGGTTTTGTCTTGGAAGAAGGTAATTTTTTTAGTTCTGCATATATCTTAGAGATGAGGCCTTTGTCTGTTGAATGGCCGGTAAAGATCTTCTCCCAGTCTGTGGGCTTTCTGTTTATTTTGCGAGCTATGTCCTTTGCCATGCAGAAGCTCTGCAGTTTGATGCAGTCCCATTTGTCCAACCTTTCTTTGATTTGTAGCCTTTCTGGGTCTTTGTTAAGGAAGTTCCGTCCTGTGCCAAGGAGCCCAAGTGTTATTTTGTTGAATTTTTGCATCAATGTTCATCAGGGAAATCGGTTTATAGCTCTCTTTTTGTGATGAGTCCCTGCCTGGTTTTGGGATGAGGGTTATACTGGCTTCATAGAATATGTTTGGCAGTAAACTTTCTCTTTCAATTTCATTGAAGAGTTTGAGAAATATTGGTGTGAGTTCTGTTTTGAAGGCCTTGTAGAATTGTGCTGTGAATCCATCTTTACCGGGGATTTTCTTGGATGGAAGATCACTTATTGCCATTTCTGTTTCAATGCTGGATATGGGTCTGTTTAGAAGGTTTAAATCTTCATGGTTGAGAAGTGAGACAGACCCAAAGAAACATGGATTCTATGGTTTCACTCATAGGGAATAATTAGCAAAGGTTTAGGCTAGTCAGAGCAGAGGATCACATGAGCCTAATAGCTATGCCCCATGAATGCATAAGATGATGCTAAGTGAAATGAACTCCATGTTATGGAAACGACTGTTATATCACTGTTGTAATCACTTTCAACATGCCATGTGAAACTGTGGTTTCTTTTGTTGATGATCCTCTTGTATCCCTTCCTGTGGTTGTACCCACGCTATCACTGTATCTCATCTGAATACACTGGATACTCTATATACTGGTATAAGAACTAGGGAAGTGAAAGGGAATACCAAAATTGAGAGACAAAGGATAAAAAGATAAACGACTCCAAAAGCAATACTTGCAAAACCATTTGGTGTAAAGCAACTGAACAACTCATGGGGGGAGAGGGAAAGGGGGAGGGGAAGGGGGGAATGAGGGAGGAGGTAGCAAACAGTACAAGAAATGTACCCAAGGCCTAATGTATGAAACTGTAACCCCTCTGGATATCACTTTGACAATAAAAAAAGGAAAAACAAGCTGACAATTACTTGTAAAAAATAAATTAATTTATTTTTATTATCCTTAAGTAGATGTTAAAGTGATTTCAATTCAACATTTGTGAGTGCCATGCCTCTTGATCAGTCACTTTCAAGAAGCCTATTGATTCTGAGAAGAGCAACTACATTTTCTCAGCTCTTATCACCTGCTCTTCAGGTCTGGAATGTAAGGTGACTGTGTCCTTGAACTCATATGAGAAGTCTCTTCCAGGCATCTTGTGGTATCTTACTTACCTTAGGAGTTGTTGCCAATTCTCACATATGTCCCTAATATCTTTATATTTATTTTATTTTGCAGTATTTTTTCCAGTTATGGGGCTTTAACTCAGGGCTTGGGCATTATCCATGAGCTCTTTTGTTCAAGGCTAGCACCCTACTACTTGAGCTATAGTGCCACTTCTTGGTTTTTAGGTGGCTAATTGGAGACAAGAGTCTCACAGACTTTCTCGCCTTCCTGTGATCATCAGGTCTGAGCCTTCTGAGTAGCTAGGATTACAGGAATGAGTCACCAGCTTCTACAGTATTTTTTATTGTGGCAAAACACACCTAACATAAAACTTTCTGTTCTAACTATCTTTAAGTGTATATTTTAGTATTGCTAAATACATTCACATTGTTGTCCAACCATAGCTAGCATTCAGCCAGAGAAGTGTTTTCATGTTGCAGACCAGAAAATCTCTACCCACTGGTGGAAAACTGTTAGGTCTGCCCAGGATAACAGCCCCTTTCCCAATCCCTGCCCCCCGCCCTCGACTTTGTGAAAGACAGCATATAACTTTACCAGAAATCATCTGCCTGAAACCAGTAATCACCTTACTGTGATCATCTGACAGTGAATCAGCAAAGGACCCTAGACTCTGAGGTCACTTCCTCATCCACTGAGGTCACTTCCTGAACCACCCCCTCATGCCTCCTTCTGACAATGAGAGGCTCCCCAGGCCCTGAGATCACTTCCACATGGGCTGTGGCCACACCTCCCACTTTTCCCTATATAATCCCTCTCAACCATAAGTCCTTCCCTCTCTTCTGCTCTCCCTCTTTTTCCTTCTCTTCTCTCTCCACATGCCTCCATCTCCTGTGGGCAGCAGTTTGCTCTTTCTTCCAATAAACACTATTCTGCCTGAGTCACGTGAAAAAGTGATGATCTCCTTTCACAAAAAATTTCAAAAAGGACTTAAACTAAAATCACCTACCTTTCTCTCTGGCAGCCAAATCTTTGAATTTCCCTTGCTGCAGACCAGGCTGGGTTACCTCCCTCCCCTGCCCCTTCCAAAACATAACTTGCGGCTGTAAAAGAGGGAATCAAGGGCCAGCCAGTTTGTTGATACCTCTGCTCAAAACAGAGGCTTTTCTCTAACTTCATATAAGATTCAACCTTTACTGAAAGAACCCCTGCCCCTGTTCCCAGCCTGCCCCCTCCCTGGCCAAACCATGCCAGATCCCTTCCCCCCACTTCACTCTGCCTAAAAAAAAGAGACCTTAGTTGTAAGAGAGCATGACAGTTGTCTCTGGTCTGGCTGGAAGACTGTGGCATCGCTCTCAGGCTTTTTAACCTCTGAAATAAAATCTTTTGGTCTGTTGAATTTACTTTCTGCCATTTATTTATTCTGACTCAGTTTCCTTATACTTACTACACATAACTCTCCATTCTTTACTAACCCCAACTTCTAGGGACTGACTTTCTACTTTCTGTGTCTATGAATTTGAGTACTCCTCAATACCACGCAGAAGTGAGGCAGAATGCATCCTAAATTCAAAAGAGTTCATGCATTTCTGGACATAGTGCCAATTATACTAAATAGCACAAAGAATACGGCAAATAAAAGCAGACTTTGGAAAGAATATTATCTATAAGCCTCATTGTGCTTATTCGACAAGGTCAGTTTCATTACTTACTCTGAAACCAGGCATTTAGGAAAACAGCTTTCTTGCATGCTGTAGCCACACTTATTTCATATAGGCAAGGTCCCCATTCAGATATTGCGGTCATACCTGGGATTTCTTTTTATATCCAGAACTGTGAAAACTCAAGCCTTGATTTTCTAAAGCACTCCCTAGATATTCATTATTATCTTTGCAAGCCTCCCTGCTTCAATTGAAATTAGTTTTGAAGGTTGTTCACAAAGTTATAAGAATGCTCTTCCCCTTACCAACTGAGGGAGAAAAACATTTTTGGGACAATATGGCAGACAAGGGACACTATTAATGTTATTTTCCCAACTTTTAAATATGACCTCCATTATATGAGTACGTATTCTTCCCAGGGCTGGGGTCCTGGGGACTTACAGTTGCTGGAAATGCTGTGAAAAGGAGATGTCATTAAAACACACAATTCCTTCTCTCCCATTGGGAATATAATTTTTAATTTGAAAGTCATAAAAGTCATCAACCATAGCCATAGCCACCATTTTAAAGATGGAGGAAGTGAGGCGGAGAAAGTTAATGGAGTTTTGCTGAACTTAGATTAATATAGTGACAGAACCTGTCATTAACTACAACTCATTTGTTTTCAATAAAAGATAAATTTCTTCCATGAAAAATTATTAGGTCTATTATTGATTAGCAATGTGTTTTCATTTTCTTTAAACACATTTTCCTCCCTAGCTAGCATTCTTTCTCTTTTCCATGCAAACTCTAGTTCATTTAAATGTTTTTTAACTTAATAGTAAGAATGTACTTTATATTTTGTAGCCTAAAGACCTTTGACTTTTATAGCCTAGGATTTAGAGACAGCTGCACAGATCTAAGTTCAAATCAAATTTGCAGTGAACCATATGCCTTCTCTGCATGTTGATCTCTGCTAGGTACTTTCTCAAATACTATTCAACTTAATCCATATGACAACATTATGAGATGATATGACTGCTCACAATTTTACAGTTGAAGGTAGTAATGGATCTTGATAACAAAACACATTATCACTTTGTCATAATGTCTAACAACATTGTCTTCCTAAATCTTGTCATCATTGGAGATTCTCACTTAAGACCCTGCAACTGACATGCAATGATGCTTTATGAAACTAAGGAAAATATATTAACACAAGAAAACTGATAGCCTGGTTATGAAAAGCAGTCCTTAAAACAAGCAATTTTTAATAACGATGTACTTTGGGGAACAAGAGAATGTAGGAAAGAACTAGAGAATATAGGGGAAGATGTCAGATGGTGCAAAGGCATCCTGTTTACTCTTGCTAATAGGGCAACTACTGATGGGGCACAAAGGCAGTAACACAAAATAGAATGCCTGGCATATAACAGTAAGAGATCCTTATTTTATTTTCTGTTGTCCTTATTTTTTTCTTTATTGTCAAAGGGAAGTATGGAGGAGTTATATAGTTTCATATTTAAGGCAGTGAGTACATTTCTTATCCAACTTGTTACCTCCTCCCTCATTCCCCTTCCCCCTCCCCCTCATGTTTTCCCTCTCCCTGAGTTGTACACTTGGTTTATACCAAATGGTTTTGTAAGTATTGCTTTTGGAATCCTTTGTCTTTTTTTAAATTATTATTTTATAGTTCCAGTGTTATCATTAAGTTTAACAAAAGAAGCTAGTCTTCTAGTCTCTCTACATGTCTCTCTGTGTCACTGTCTCTGTCTCTCCTTCATTTGGATGAATCTTTTAGCAGGACTAATAACTTTTCTAGTTGCTTTTATGTAATAGACAAAATATTAAGGTCAGTTCAAGCCAGAAGACACACTTTAATGATTAAAACACCAAGTCCATAGGAGCCAGTGGCTCATGCTTATAATGCTAGCTACTCAGGAGGCTGAGATCTGAGGATTGCAGTTCAAAGCCAGCCTGGGCGGGAAAGTTTATGAGACTCTTATCTCCAACCAACTACCAGAAAACCAGAAGTGGAGTTATGGCTCAAAGTGGTAGGGCACTAACCTCAAGCTGAAATGCTCAGGGACAGCTTGCAAGCCCAGAGTTCAAGCCTCAAGACTAACACGGGGGTGGGGGGAGGGAGGAAAACAACACACAATTAATCTTGACTTAAATTAGAATGGGGAAGAGGATATATGCATTTATTTATCTACCTGCACATTTATTTCTCTTCTGCCTTGCTAAATTTAGTTTCTAGCAATAAAGATGGACCCCTTGGAGTCAGAGGAACAATAAATTTTTTACTTAGCTGATATGTCTTTGACAATCATTCAAACTTTTTATGCATGGTATGTGTCCACAGTGGACTCTTGCTTTCATGGGACCTTTATGGGTTTCTTGATGATTCACCTTCTTCTATTGCAAAGAATTTCTTACCTGTGAGTCCAAGAAGAGGACAAAAGCATCTCTAATGTGGCTGATAGCCCACTTCTTTGACACGCAGTGGGAAATGTCTAGATTGTTTATCAGTTAGTTTTCAATGAAGATAACTTCATTAATTTTTTTTTTTGTGGGGCAGAAAGGCATTTCATATAAGGAATTGTTCCTTTAAAATTGTTGGAAGGACTAAGGGAGCATATTTGAGGCTAGACTTCCAGGAATGATAATATTGAGAATTACTACTCTGAGAGTAATTCTGTATCTGTGGCAGAATGGAGACCCTTCTATTGACATTGATTATTGCAATAGTCTTTGAAAGCAATAGAGAGCTAGCATGTGTAAATCATAAGTTTGATATATGGATTAACAAACCAAATCATGAAGTCATTGCTGCCCCTTTAGTTCCCCATCTGCTACCTATTCTTCAACCAGGGGCCTGTCGAATGAACACTAGAGAAAACTCATCTTCCCATGACCCTACTCACCAGAGAAACAGCCACTTTACCTTCGTGCTGCCTTCCAACTCTCAAAGCAAGTGATTCTAATAATAAGAAACTGGTTTCTATACAGAAATGTAGCTGTAAGGAGGTTTGGCCAGGGAGTTTAGTAGCCTGAACTCTTTTCACTGAGCAAAAATTTCACAATAACAAGCTCACTGGCTCCTTAATTATGACCACTGGGAAGATCAATCTTAGGTAAAGATGACATTGGAAGAAAACAATGAAGTGAGGGTAGGTAGTCAAGTTTTGAGGACATTGATAAGCCAATGATGAATGCATGCTTTGAGTATATCTTGTTCCCAAACCTAGAGGTTAAAAAAAACAACACAGCTAATGTATTGTTTTGAAAGATTTGAGATTTTTATTGTTACTCACACATGAGAATATATTATTGGATACTGTCTTATATTGTTTTAATATTTCTTGTTTACTTTTTGTTGTTTGATCTCCTTGACCTGCTAAATGAAAGTTCCAGATGGGAAGGGGAGTTTTGCTGTTTTTTTTCTCCCACTCTCTTCTCTGTAAGTGGATCAATGACTAAAATAAAGTAGACTCCAATGATATTTTCTTTGAGTTTAAAACTATTTTAATTTTCTTGGTTTTTCAATTTCTTTTTTCTTTTATTTTTTTCTTTATTGTTAAAGTGAAGTACAGAGGGGTTACAGTTTCATACCTAAGGCAGTGAGTACATTTCTTACCCACTTTGTTACCTCCTCCCTCATTTTCCCCCATCTCCCCTACCCCTTTTCCTTTCCCTCTGATGAGTTGTACAGTTGGTTTATACCAAATGGTTTTGTAAGAATTGCTTTTGGAATCGTTTGCCTTTTTATCCTTTGTCTCTTGATTTTGATATTCCCTTTCCTTTCCCTAGTTCTAGTACTCATATATACAGTATCCAGGGTACTCAAATGAGATACAGTGATAGTACAGGGACAACCACAGGAAGGGAATACAAGAGACACAAACCAAAAAGCTACAGTTTCACATGGCATGTTGAAAGTAATTACAACAATGATATAACTTGTTTCCATGACATGGAGTTCATTTCACTTAGCATCATCTTATATGTTCATAAGGGCATAGCTAATGGGCTATTGTGATCTTCTGGTATGACTAGCCTAAATGTGTACTAATTATTCCATGTCAGGGAAACCGTAGAGTCCATGTTTCTTTGTGTCTGGATCACGTAGTACAATTTTTTCCAAGTCCTTCAATTTTCTTATGAATGGAGCAGTGTAGTTCTTTCTGATAGAGGCATAGAATTCCATTGTGTATATGTACCACATTTTCTTGATCCACTTGTCTACTGAGGGACATATGGGTTGGTTCCATATTTTAGCAATGACAAATTGTGCTGCAATGAACATAGTTGTGGTGGTAGCTTTAGTGTGGTCTTGCTTTTAATCTTTTGGGTAGATGCCCAAAAGTGGGTCTGCTGGGTCATAGGGGAGTTCTATGTTTAGCCTTCTGAGGAACCTCCATACTGCTTTCCAGAGTGATTGAACAAGTTTACATTCCCACGAATAATGGGTTCCCTTTTGGCCACATCCCCTGCAGAATTTGTTATTATTAGTTTTCCTGATAATGGACATTCTGACTGGGGTGAGATGGAATCTCAGTGTTGTTTTGATTTGCATTTCTTTCATGGCCAGTGATGTACAGAACTTTCAACCAAGCAGTTTATGAACATAATGTCTTGATCAATGTCACCCCTTTCAACATTCCCACCTGTTCCTCCCAGCCCACCACTTCCCTCCTTAATTTTGTAAGATATGTATTTTTAAATTACATTATCTTCTACTTCTCTTCATTTTCCTCCCCTCCTCCCCTTACCCTATCCCACCCCTTTTAAATACTCATTTCCTGGTGCTTACTTTGTTAACCTTTTTTTTTTTTTTTTTTTAACCTTTTATTTTGGCCAGTCCTGGGGCTTGGACTCAGGGCCTAAGCACTGTCCCTAGCTTCTTTTTGCTCAAGTCTAGCACTCTGCCACTTGAGCCACAGCACCACTTCTGGCCATTTTCTGTATATGTGGTGCTGGGTAATTGAACCCAGTGCTTCATGTATATGGGGCAAGCACTCTTGCCACTAAACCATATCGCCAGCCCCCCCCTTTTTTTTTTACCTTTTGAAAACATATATTTTTATTTTTTTAAAGTAGCTGTACAAAAGGGTTGCCATTCAACAGATCAGTTTATGAATACACTGACTCTTGATCAACATTATCCCTTTTAACATTCTCTCCCACACCTCCCCTTCACCCCTTCCCTAATTGTTCTCAGTTCTGTGGCATATACAATGTGCTCTTGCCTGCATTCTACTCATCCCCTGTTCATTCTTCTGTCCTTCTCCCCTTGCTTGTCTTGCCCTACTTGCAAGTACCCATTTTCTGATACTTATTTTCTTGGGCTTTGACTTAGTCTTTCTAAAGAATTATATTATTTGCACTCTCCTATTATATTTCAGTTAATTCATTTATAACTACT
Source organism: Perognathus longimembris pacificus (assembly GCF_023159225.1). Lineage (NCBI taxonomy): Eukaryota > Metazoa > Chordata > Mammalia > Rodentia > Heteromyidae > Perognathus > Perognathus longimembris. Next base: position 135,373,647 of record NC_063161.1, read on the forward strand.
TCGGTGTTACCCAGTGTGTTTTTGCCTTTCCAAGAAATTGCACTATTTGAGTGTGCCCCTGAATATATTGTATTTCACTTATTAACATTTGTGTGTGTACTTGCATATTGCTCAAAGTATTTAATTATGTGTTTATAAGTGAATTCTAGATTTTGCCTATGACAGTAAATATTCAGCCTTTTTCTCTATGGGCTTGACTTACTTTACTTAACATGATTTTTTCCCCAGGTCCTTTCAGTTTTTTGCAAATGATCCAATATCATTCTAATGGATGAGTAAAATTCTGTTGAGTATATCTGCCACATTTTCTTGATCCATTTGTCCATGCAAGGGCATCTGGGCTAATTATATACCTTAGCTATTGTGAATAGTGCTGCAAAGAACATGGTTGTGCTGGTGGATTTTCTGTATCTTAGTTTGTAATCTTTTAGATAAATGTCCAAGAGTGGAATTGCTGGATCATAGGGTAGTTCTATGTTTAGTTTTTGAGGAACCTCCAAATTGCTGTCCAGAGTGGTTGAACAAGTTTACATTTCCACCAACAGTGTACTGGGGATCTTTTTTGCCCACATCCTCACCAGCTTCTGGTATTGTTTGTGTTCTTGATATAGCCATTTTAACTGGAGTAAGGTGGAATCTCAGTATTGTTTTGATTTGCATTTCCCTTAAATATTTTAAAAATAATTATTGAAGTGAAAAATGAAACAAAATAGTAAACAAATCATGATAACTGTTGATTAAAAACAGTAATAACCAAATGATACTTACATCAGCAATGCAAAATTGGCTTAACATGAAACCAAGGCAATATATCTTACAAGCATATTAAAAAAGAAAAATACAGGGGCTGGGGATATAGCCTAGTGGCAAGAGTGCCTGCCTCGGATACACGAGGCCCTAGGTTCGATTCCCCAGCACCACATATACAGAAAACGGCCAGAAGCGGCGCTGTGGCTCATGTGACAGAGTGCTAGCCTTGAGCGGGAAGAAGCCAGGGACAGTGCTCAGGCCCTGAGTCCAAGGCCCAGGACTGGCCAAAAAAAAAAAAAAAAAAAAAAGAAAAAAAGAAAAATACAGCTGAACCCTAGTATCTTACACCTGTAATCCCAGCTACTGAGGAGGCTGAGAGTTGAGGATCAGGGTTCAAAGCCAGCCTGGGTAGAAGATCTGTGAGTCTCGTACTTCCAATTAACCAGTAAAATGCTAGAAGTAGAAGTATGGCTCAAATGCCAATTGGTTGAGTGTCAGCCTTGAGCAAAAAAGCCAAACAAGAGCTTGAGCAACTGAGTTCAAGCCTCAGTACAGGTGTACAAATGCACAAATAAATAAAAAAACAGTCATTACATCAGACACAGAAAAATTATTTGGCAAAATTTGATGTCCATTTGTAGTAAAAACTATCACTAAACTTAGTGCCACTTACAATAGAAGCACAAAATATAAAATACTTAATAAATCTAGTAACATGTTTAAAACTTTAACATTGAAAACATAATGAATGAAGAAAGATTTTATGTTCATAGACTTGATATCCCCAAAGCATTTTTCTTTTGAAATCAGGGAGCTGATTCTAGAAAGACTTTACAAACTAATTTGAAAATAAGAACAACACTGGAGGATGACTTGAAATTTATTATAAACCATAGAAATCAATATAGGATGGGGTTGAGGAAAGAATAGTAATATACCGGGGAAGAGAGAATAGCAATATAAATCAATAGAACTGAATAGAGTATCAACTGATTTTCAACAAGGTGTCAAGGAGATTCAATAAAAGAAAAATAGGCATTCACCAGGTAATGCTGGAATAATTGTGCATACATCTACAAGAAATGAAATGATTCATATCTCAATCCCTATTTAAAAATGAATGCAAACGGATAATATGCTTTAATAAAAGAGATGAATTATAAAATTTCTAGAAAGCAGGAGAAAACTCTTCATGATCTTTGACTAGACAAAGATTTTTTTTTGCAGAAGACATACAAAACGCAAACTATGACATAAAGAAATGAACAAATTGGACTTCAACATTTAAAACCTTATGCTCTTCAAAAGACATTACTAATGTAATTAAGTCAAGCTTGACTGAGAAAAAATAACTGCAAAACACACACCAGAATTTGTATCCAGAATACATAAAGAACTATCAAATGTACTGGTAATATAACAGAACCTTGTTTTCAGAATTGGGAAAAAATGTAAAAGGGGAAAACATGATCAATGTGTCACTACACATCATTAAAACAAAAGAGAAGAATAAGAGCCTGGTTCTTCATTTCTCTCTGCAGCCCTGCCCCACCTCTACCCTCTTGACAGTTCTGAATGTCAATAAGGATGTAGAGCTCAGAGTATCTGGGGCTGTTATATATTTCTGTTGGGAATGAAAATAGTGCAGCCACTTTGGCAAACAGCTTTGCAATTTCTCATCAGGATAAACATATACTATTATGCTATGTAGGCACATATTATTATCTTGCACCTAGATATTTATTTAATATGTTCACACATAGATCTCTATGTAAATATTTAAAGGAATCCAAATGCTCATCAACTAGAGAATGGATAAACAAATTTTAGCACATCCATACAATGGAGCACTATTCAACACTGGTCAATCAAAGTATTAATACATCCCGACAACATGACATTTTAGGAACATAAATGTATAAGGACAGGTATTATATCAATAATTGTTAGGTCCTGGGAATTGGAAAGGGGATTAACTAAAGAGAGACACAAAGGAACTGTCAAAGAAAATAATTTGTAGTTTGATTGTGATGGTAGCAACAAAACTGAAGACATTTGATCATAAATTTTTACTGTATATAATCTTATAAAAAGTAGAGAAAAAGGAATCAGATTAAATTAAAAATTAAGACTAATTGTTGCAATATCATATCCCAGTTGATAAGTACTTTTCATAAAAAGATAAATATTATTAATTAGTAATGTTAATCACTTGAAGTAGGAGTCTGAGTTCAAAGCTCGGGTTTACCTGTTTTATTTTTAATATCCATGAATTAGAAAAAATAAAAATAAGTATACCCAAGCTTTCAATGAAAGTAATTATATAAAAGAATAATCAAGTCAGAAAAGAACAGGGAGAAGAAATTAATAAAGGTAAAAGAAGATTTTAGTGGAGTAGAAAACACAATTAAAAAGATTTGATTAAGCCCTAAAATTATTGAGAAATATCTCAAATAAATCACCACCTAAAGAGGAAATTAAATTAAATAGGAATTAGGGAATGATATGACAATAGAGAAGACAAAGAAAAGTATAGTAAGATGAGAAGCTTACTGTCCTTTTAAACTTTTAAATTTGGTTTATTTAAATCAGTGCAAATTATTTTTCTTTATTACTAAGATAGTCACTATCCATCATGAATGGTATGGTCTATATTTCTTGCTACCCAGCTATCTCATTTATTTACCTAAATATAGTTTATACAAAAACAGAATAATCTCTATATGCTGTCAGTATTCTAGAAGAAGGATTCCTGGGTAAATTTCGATAAAAAAGCTTAAAAAGGATTTTGAGGGAATCATTCCCCTTCCAATTTCCTTCAGAAATAGTATAAACATTTATTATTTCATTAGTAGAGTGTAAGCAACTACTTCCCTTTTCATTTTGCCAGTACCATTCAACTGTTTCCTTTGATTGCAATTTTGCATGCAAATTATGGCATTATTTCTTGGAATAAAATTCCAAATTGCAGGCTGGGAATATGGCCTAGTGGCAAGAGTGCTTGCCTCATATACATGAAGCCCTGAGTTCAATTCCTCAGCACCACATATACAGAAAAGGCCAGAAGTGGCGCTGTGGCTCAAGTGGTAGAGTGCTAGCCTTGAGCAAAAGAAGCTAGGGACAGTGCTCAGGCACTGAATTCAAGCCCCAGGACTGGCAAAAAAAAAAAAAAAATCCAAATTACTATCATTCAAAATTGTTTATTACCTTTAACAAGGGTAATTTAATGCTCAAATATTACATGTTTAGTGAAGATATTTGAAAAATTTCAGAAATTAAATGGAAGGAAAAAGTATGGCATGAAAAAAATGGAATGGAAAATGGTATGAAAAAAATGCCATAATTCTATTCCTAGAAAAAAGTCGTATAAGTTTTAAGTAAACTTGTAATCAGAGTATGATGGAAAGATGACTTTGTTTTTGGTCACATTTAAACTAAATTTAAATAGCGCCAAGTCCTGTCCCTTACCTGAATATATGTTAAGTGGTTTATGTCTTTAGGTATTTCCAGCACATGTAAACTAACTATCCTCCAGGCTCCATGAAAGCGATTTTTTTCATAGTTTCTCAGTTTATTGGAGCTTCTGATGAGACCTCCAGGTTCTCCTTTGCTTCTAGGCCCACAAGGTCCACTGCTCTTCCTTGTCTCTAAATTATGATCCTACTCTTGTATAACCTATCTCACTGTTTAGCGCTAGCTACTCAGTACCTTGTTGGTTACTTAGCATGGCTACCATCCATCACCCCAGAGAGTGGGTGTGGGCTACCTTCTGGATTGCTTGTCTTCATGCTGTCCTTCTCTTATGGACCACAAGTTTATACCTTCCACCAAGCCTGCCAGACCAGATCTCCAGTGCTCATCTTTCCCTCAGGAGGGGAGAATGGTGTCTTCATCTTTCATTCTTCTGTCCAACCTCTTTCAGCATGTTGTGCCCATGACAGTTATTTCCATCTCCAAGAGTACACCTTTCACTGCAGACTCAACTCTTTTCCTCCCTAGAGGGCTCAGATCCTCCTGGGCTGTGGGAGGACTTGGGGATTCTAATGGCATGGGGTCAGGGATGGTCACGGCCATCCTTCCACCCTTCTCTGTTACTTGCCCTTCTGACCTTGAGGATGTGCTACTATTTCGAGTGCCATAAGCCAGGTTTCTTTTCCTTTTCTGTTATTTACTCGTTGGGGCTCCATGTTGTGCTGTATGCTGAGTTCGGCCTAATTTTTCTTCAGGCTTCTCTCCTTACTGGTCCTCTTATTCATGTCTGTATATTTGATCCCAATTATGGACAGGGTTCCAGTTATTTTCTATGGACCAAGAGAAAGGGTCCTTTTTGGGTTGTGTAAATAGTATGTTACTTAAGAAGGGCCTCAGTATCTTTATCAGCTGTACTTTGAAAGTAGTTTGGGAAATTCTGAGGTAGAGAATGCGTCCAGAGGGATTTAATGATCAAAAGCATCAAGGTGTTTGTTGATATTTTTATTAAAGAGCAGTACATACGTAATTTTTTTAAGTTGGTATCATGGACAAAGGAAAGCAGAGATTCAAAATGTTAGGAGGGGCAGGGATAGAGGAGGGTTTAATAGCAGCTGACAAAACAAATAGGAGTAAGCTGTAGGTTTCTCCATTGTTTCAGTGTGACCACAGTTACCCTAATGTTTTTCAGGTTTATATACTTTATAAAGGATTAGAAGACAGGTGTTCATAGGCTCCAAACATACACACAAAATGGTTAATGCTAAAGGAGATGGACACACTAATTACTTTTGTTGTTGGTGTTGGTGGTGGTTGTGGGGCTTCAACTCAGGGCCCGAGTGTTCTCCCTGAGTTCTTCTGCTCAAGGCTAGCACTGTACCATTTTGAACCACAACACCATGTCCAGCTTTCTGTGGAATAATTGGAGATGAAAGTCTCATGGACTTTGCTGCCTGGACTGGCTTTGAACTACAATCCACAGATCTCCTGAGGAGGTAGTATTACAGCTGTGAGACACCAGTGCCTAGCACTAATTACATTTGTCTGGGCACATTATATGATATGTATGAAATTATCACACTGTATGATATCAATATGCACAATTATGTGCCAATCAAAAATTAATAAAAATACAAAACCAATTATTTTCAAAAAGTCTTTAAAAGAAGGCAATGTTTAGCTTCTGAATATGTACTTGGTATACATTGTAAGGATTTAATAACAGTGCTTAAAACATCATCACTCACCAAAACACTGAACCAATCATCAACTTCCATTTCGGCCTTTGCCATCACAGAGCTATGAAGCATTTTTGTGCATTTAAGAATAAAACCATCCTAATGCTGGACAATTAGATCAGAGCAACATATAAGGAATAATTCAATCAAGTTGATGTGTATAAGATAGTGATGCCTCTCAAATTTAATATGAACTTCTTTAAATCTTTAGGCTCTGAACCATTTAATAAAAATATCATATAACATATTCAATCTTAGAACAGTTAAAAATCCAACATTACATGCATATAAGTAGATTTTTGATTCATGTGTAACTAAAAGAAATAGCAGCCGTATCATAAGATACCTAATGTGCTTTAGTAGGGAAGTCTGAAATTCAAAGATGGGAAATAATTGTTCTAGATCATGATTAGCAGTAAGAATGATTGGCACTTTTAATTGATAATTAATGGTAATAAATGTTCATTTATTAATAACAAAGGTTATTAGTACCTAAAGGTTATGAGTACCTAAATGAATGATATAATTTGGTCACCAAAAATGTACAATTAGATGCTACTTACAGAATTTTTTTTATTTGATAGATGAGGAAACCAGAGATAGGGGTATTAGTTAACCTGCTCACAAGGCTGAGATTTGAACTCAAGAAGCCTGTTATGCTTATATAGAATATATGAGTATCTATAGAGTATTTATCATATTCATATTCTGGCTTTTCATTTGCACTGGTTTTAGCCCTTGAAATCCAAATGTTATTGATAATTTGGAGGTCCTAATTTTGTTATCTGAAAGAGAGTAAAATTTTATTATGTATGTCCACTAACTCAACAATATACTTAGTGTTGTCAACTTTGAGATGCTATATGTGATAGTCATCTAGATTGGACAGCCTAAGCTACCAACCAGAGGAACAAAAGACAGGCCATACCTCTGGAGAGTCAGTCTGTGCTTTCCTTTGCAGCTGAAAACAATTACTAGTTTCTGCTACAATTGAGCAAACTCTGACAATAAGCTGTCAGCCAAATATCTCACAATTATGCTAGTTTCAAGTTGGCATTGATAAGTGAATAAAGCTCTAACCCCCACACAGATGATGAGGCTAGGGGTAAGGACCTCCAGGTGTTGGCCTCGTTTTTCATCCAACCTTTTGGAGATTGGGTAATTTATGTGATTCTAACTTTGACAAATGTTAGAGTAAGTTTTCTGAGTCTCAAAGTTCAGGCAGAAATAATGCCACCCAGATGGAGGGCTGATGCGTGATCTGAAGCATTGTCTCATTTGTGTCGATGACTAAAGTTGTTGTAAGCAATTAGAACATCAGTCAGGTAAAAGTTACTGAACTTCAGAAAAATTCTGTTGGTTATGAAGGTGAAAACCATATTATTAGAGTTTTTATTGTTGGTAATTATAAGACAGTAGATTCTAGACATCTGTAACAGTGTGTATGTATGTGAAGTATATTGCTATAAGAAAAGAAATTTTTAAAAGCAGTGATAATGACTCTGTAGGTAGGCGTATGCATGTTGGCTGGAATCCTGGGGTTACAAACATGAGAAATAGTGCAAACTAGCTTAACCTATGAAACACGAATTAAAATCTCTTGGTTTGTATGAGGGATGGAGAATGTCTGGTCCATAGGCCATTTAAGGTTTGAGAAAACTTTTGATCTGGCCCCACTAAAGGAGGAGATTGGAAGTGCAATAAATCTAAGAACTTAAAAAAAATAACAACACAAACATCAGCTAGCTAACATCACATACCTAACCAAACAAAAGCAGTTTTTAGCCATCCCATTAGGAGTAAGCTAATGAAATGTTTGGACAAATACAGTGGACTCATTTTCAGGTTCGTAATTTTGTATGGCCTGTGAATGTTGTTATAAATATCCAAATATAGAAAGGTTTCCCACCCTGACCTATATATTGGATATTTAAAGAAGACAGCCTCTCTTTAGCTACAGTTAGATTGTGAGGTCAGACTAATTTTTTTTTTTTTGCCAGTCCTGGGGCTTGAACTCAGGGCCTGAGCACTGCCCCTGGCTTCTTCTTGCTCAAGGCTAGCACTCTGCCACTTGAGCCACAGTGCCACTTCTGGCCGTTTTCTGTATATGTGGTGCTGGGGAATTGAACCCAGGGCCTCATGTATACGAGGCAAGTGCTCTTGCCACTAGGCCATATCCCCAGCCCCAGACTAATTTTTAAAAAGTCATCAACTATTCTTTTCCAAATGATCACAAATAAAGAGTATATCATTTTCTTCATCATTCTACTAAAATATAAAGCTAAGGGAGATAACCAGATTTTTTTGAACTGGATATCTTCTTTTTAGCTATTAGATCATCTAGTATGTTCTTCTAGAAATGAATCTTGCCTATCTGAGCTGCTGCAATAGAAATAAGTAGTACTTGTAAAGGATGCCTGAAAGTACACATTTTCTTAATTTTGAAGATACTCTGTTGCAGCATCATATATAAGCCTCATTTCTGGAAGAAAAAGGGCAATTTATACAAAGCTCCAGTAAATTAAAACAAACAAATTATTAGCTTTTGCTCTTTCTGGAGAATGAGTTTTCTATAACCTCATTTTCTTTCCATTGTAAAACAACTAAGAGTGGTAGTAGGCTATCACCAGCTAGAATTAATATATATATATATATATTACTTTGTAGAGGTAGTAAGACCATGGTTGGTATTTTGAATATACTATGAATGAATTTTATTTCTTTAACACAATAGTTACTTCTCAAAAACCTGTCAAGATTATATAACATTATAAGGCAAAAATGCCAAATAATTGGTATGCCTTATATGGTCGGTCTAAAAATGTTTTGGCTAGCACTCTACCACTTTGAGCCACAGCTTCACTTCTAGTTTTCTGGTGCTTAATTTAGATAAGGGTCTCATGGATTTTCTTGCCTGGCTGGCTTTAAAATTTTTTAAATTTTATTGTACAGGTATGTACAGAGGCATTACAGTTATATAGGTAAAGTAATGAGTACATTTCTTGTCAGTGTTACCCTGACCCTCATTTTCTCCCACTTTCCCTCCTCCTCCTCCTCCTCTTCCTGCCAAGTTGTGAAGCTGATTTCAAACATAATGTCTTGTGAGTATTGCTGGTGCATTGGTTTACCCTTTGGTCTTTTGTCTCACCATTTTGTTATTCTCCAAATCAGATAGATGTATATATAAGACACAGAGTACCAAAATAAAAAACAGTGACAACAGGGGACAAACCAAAGGGGGGGGGGAACAAAAGGAAAAAGAAATAACTTCACACAGTACATTAAAAACAAGACAAAAACCTATTGCTTCTGTATCTTGGAGTTCATTTCAGTTAGCTTCATTTTATATAATCATATGTACATAGTTATTGAGCTATTGTGATCCCCTGCTAGGAATAATCTAGACACATAGTAATTATTACAAAGGAGGGAGACATAGAGCCTATGTTTCTTTGGTTCTGGATTACTTCACTTAATCTGATTTTTTCCAAGTCTTTCCATTTCCTTAGTAATGAAGCAATATCATTCTTTCTGATGGAAGCATAGAATTCCAGTGTGTATATATACCACATTTTCTTGATCCGTTCATCTGGGTTGATTCCATATCTTAGCTATGGTAAATAATGCTGCAATGAACATAGATGTGCTGGTCGCTTTAATGTGACCTTGTTTGCAAACATTTGGGTAAATGCCTGAGCTGGCTTTAAACCACAATCCTCAGATCTCAGCCTCCACAGTGGCTAGGATCACAGGTGTGAGCCACCATTGACTAGCTTCTTGTTTTTAACAATAGGGCAAAATATTCAATGAAAATACCTTCGGGAGGGGGGTTATTTCTTGTTTGTGGAGAATCAAATGTACCCATTACTCCAGATGGCTTATATCCCAGGTAATGCCTCAACACACAGTATTCCTATTCTTCAGGAACTGTTTGAGTTGAAGGATGAAATTTCTTTAGAAGTTATACTTTCACCAGGTAGCATGGCCCAATAACGGGACAATGTGGAATTATAAACTCTATCACTTGACTTAATTTTAGACAACTTTGAACAGCTGCTTCTATACAGGGTTTCCTGTGGGAGTACTTGAGCTCCCTGTACAACTTGATCCTGTATGAAACTTTAACAAAGCACACTTCCCAATGTGCACAGATGTTGTGCATGAAATCAGTCTCCACTATAAAGTTCCAGTAATCAAATGGACAACAGTTGATACCAGAAATGGCATTAGAGAGACATTATAATGAAATGTTGGAGCTGAATGACTTAATCACCAGAGTTAGTATACAGACAACCCTGACATGTTTTAATTCTGCAATTGCTATAATTTTCACTGGTCATACACTGGGCTGTGATGCTACTGGAAGGGAATGCATACTGAAATATTCCAGGTACTAAAGAGTGTGTTGAAGAAACAGAAATTGTAACAGTTATGGAATGGACATCTGTTGTTTAATAATATTAATATAATTGGGAAGACAATGAAAGATTGAAGTTTGATTCATCACCAAGTGAAGACAAAATAAAATCTGAGGAACATCTTGGCAGTATATAGAGGCTTATTTCTTTTTTTTTTTCCAAATTTTTATTATCAAACTGATGTACAGAGAGGTTACAGTTTCATACGTTAGGCATTGGATACATTTCTTGTACTGTTTGTTACCTTGTCCCTCATACCCCCCTCCCTCTTCCCCTTTTCCCTCCCCCCCGGAGGTGTTCAGTTCACTTACACCAAACAGTTTTGCAAGTATTGCTTTTGTTGTTGTTTGTCTTTTTTTACCCTGTGTCTGTCAAATTGGTATTCCCTTTCAATTTCCTACTTCCAATACCAGTATACACGATTTCCAATATACTCAGATAAGATTACAGAGATAGTGTAGGTACAACCACAGGAAGGTGATACAAGAACATCATCAATAATAGAAGCTACAGATACACATGGGACGTTGAAAGTAGTTACAACTGTGATATAACAATTGTCTCCATAACATGGAGTTCATTTCACTTAGCATCATCTTATGTGTTCATAAGGATATAGCTATTGGGCCTTGTGATGCTCTGCTATGACTTGCCTAAACCTGTACTAATTATTCCCAATAAGAGAGACCATAGAGTCCATGTTTCTTTGGGTCTGGCTCACTTCACTTAGTATAATTTTTTCCAAGTCCTTCCATTTCCTTACAAATGGGACAATGTCATTCTTTCTGATAGAGGCATAAAATTCCATTGTGTATATGTACCACATTTTCCTGATCCATTCGTCTACTGAGGGGCATCTGGGTTGGTTCCAGATTCTCACTATGACAAATTGTGCTGCGATGAACATTGTTGTGCTGGTGGCATTACTGTGATTTTGTTTGTGGTCTTTTGGATAGATACCCAAAAGTGGGGCTGCTGGGTCATAGGGGAGTTCTATATTTAGCCTCCTGAGGAATCTCCATAGTGCTTGCCAGAGTGGCTGAACCAGTTTACATTCCCACCAACAATGAAGTAGGGTTCCCTTTTGGCCACATCCCCTCCAACAATTGTTATTGTTTGTTTTCTTGATATATGACATTCTTACTGGCGTGAGATGGAATCTCAATGTTGTTTTGATTTGCATTTCTTTTATGGCCAGTGACGTAGAGCATTTTTTCATATGTCTCTTGGCCATTCTCATTTCCTCATCAGAGAAGTCTCTTTGTAAGTCTTTAGCCCACTTGATGAGGAGAGGCTTATTTCTTGTGATTGAAAAGGGCAGAAAAAAAATCTGAGAACCAGATTTAGAACTAAAAAGGAGAGTCCTCCAGAAAAGTTTGAATGCGTTTTTTTTTTTTCTTTTTCTTTCTGACAAGTCTAAAGTGATTCAAGGATGTGGAAAGGTATGGGACCCTGCAATTTGGAATGGGGAAATCTGAAATTTGAAAGCTCAGAGAGTACTGACCATTTTGATCCTGCAGAAATGAGATCCGTTCTGTTAAAGACTGGTGATGCCTCTTGCGTAAAGATAACTTGGAGGCTTTTGCCTTACCTGTCAATACATGTTCCCATAGGAAAACAGCCTTCTTTACTCTTCTGCTCACAAGACTCAGAGTTCAGCTTAACTCAGCTGAAGAATTGCTATGCCTGCAAAGGAAGAAAAGGAATTATATTCTAGAGGCAATGAAGGCTCTAGACAAAGTAATGCATGATTTCTACATATACCTTATTAATTATGATACCTTCTTTATATCTTGACTTATTCTTTGCTTGAGCTAATAGAAATCTTTCACTGTTTTTATTGTTAAATTCTTAATCAATTTCTTTAAGATATTTTTTCATTATCTTTAAATAGTTATACAAAGGGGTCATTTAACAAGGCAGTTTATAAGTATCTTAGTAGAATTCTGACAGATTTCCTGTAAATATATCCTGCTGAAAATAACATTTCCTGTAAATATCCTACTGAAAATAATACTTGGCACATAAATTTTTATTGTGGATATATACTTTTCTCCTTTTATCAGAAACTTGAAAAGATTGTGCCTGACCAGCATAGCTCTTCCTAATTTAGGTAAGCAAAAAAAAAAAAAATCAGGTTTAAGCAGGATTTTTCTGCCCAGGCTGGCTTTGAACTGTGATCCTCAGATCTCAGCCTCCTGATTAGCTAGGATTACAGGCGTGAGCCACCAGAGCCCAGCTAAGCTCCTATTTTATATCAGACATAAGGGATAATCTTTATTTTTTATCATGCATATTCTGCAGTCTTTTATTATAAAATAAAAATTTCTGGGCACAAATATCTTCTACCTATAATCTTTGTTATTCAGGAGGCTAAGGTTAGAGGATCACGGTTCAAAGCCAGTGGAGGCAGAAAACTAAAGAGACTCTATCCTCAATTTATCAGCAAAGAGCCAGACTGGAGATGTGCTTCAAGTGCTAGAGTGTCAGCCATGAGCATAACCAAAAACAAAAAAGCTGAAGAAGGCTACGAGTTCTAGCCTCAGCACCACCAACCACCACTAGCATCCACCACCACCACCACCACCACCACCATCATTACAAGGTTTTCCAATCTTGAAATTATTGATATTTTGATCCAGATAATTCTTTATTATAGAGGTTGTGATTACAGCACTTCTGTGGCAGACATGATGGTACTTTTTCTGTCATATCTTCCAATTTAGAAGAAAAAGTAGCATTTGTATCATACCGTAGAGTGCCAGAGATAGAAGGAAACTTTTTACTGTTCTGAGAGCTAAGGAAATATGCCATTCAAAGATACTACTGACTATTGGTTTTAAGTCCAATTTTGCTCTGTGACCTTGAGTGAGTACGTAGTGTTTTGGTACTTCAATTTGGACACCTGTCAATTTTTTGGTACTTCAATTTGGACACCTGTCAATCATTGCTCAGTGAAGTCTCTCCTAGCAATATGATTTTCTCATCTTTGTGTCCTCAGTACCCATCCCACATGCCATCTGGGGCATGGTAGGCACTAGAAAAAGTGGGAATCAGATTGCCTTTTCAGTGGCATTCAGTACTACAATACACTTGTTTTATTTACCATTGTATATATAAAACCCCCTACACTAAGAGCATTGCAGTTCTTAGCAAATATTTAATAGAACTCTAACAAGCATCCTATGGTTCTTTGATTATTAATCACTTTCCACAAATATAAATTCCAGAACTTTCTCATGTTGCTTTTATTAAAGGCCACCCTCAGTGAAAAACATTTGCTGCAACAAATTGTTGTTATTCCAGCCCAAGTCATGGTATCATTATGCACATTTGTCCAAAAGATGAGTAGCTCATGCACTGAACTAGAATTCATTTGGGCAAATTCCCATCTGTTATCTTTCTAAATGAGCTGTCATTGCTTCAAGTCAGTTTCCTTGGTTTTGAGCAGAGTCTTTGTTAGAAATTAGCCATTCTTTGGGTCCCTTTAAGGTCAAGCTGACATGGAAATATAAAAGGAAAAATTCGAGTTGTTAGCATTAGAGAGACTTAGATTTCAGGCCCAGTTCTGCTTGCCTACCACATATGTATGTTTTGGAAAAGTCTGATCTATTGTGAGCCGTATTGTTTTTCATCTGCTAATTAGAATCAATAGCATTTGCTTCATTGACTAGTCAAGGTTAAATGAAAGAAAAAAAGACTCAGAGCTGTCAATATTCATTCATTTAAACATAATTCTATAGTTTTGTCTTGTAGTACCTGAGAAACATGTTCCAAAACTTATGTGTGCCCTCACACATGAAATCAGTTTTCTGTAAAGTGTATTGTAGTTTAACATGAATTAGAGAAATTTCTTTATAAAGGAATCCTGTTGCTATTCTTTTGAAATAGAGTATATTTAGTTTGTCTTTTTTTGAAATTTTAGGTTTGCATACATTGGATTTTGCTGCATGAATTTCTAGTATTATTTATTACTACAACAATAGTTTTAGATTTGTATTCACTTTAAATTGAAATTAATCTAGCTTCTTGGTCTCTGAGCAAGTTTTGGCCCCCGGATCTTTTTGTTGTACATATAAAAAAATAAGTCAGCATATTAAGTGGTTAAGATCACAGGAAACAGATTGCCTGGGTTCCTGTCTAGCCTCAGTCTTCATCAACCATGTATTAAAGACCATATGGAAACTCTTATATTCATTGTACTTTCACTTTCCTAATGCACAAAATGGAGATAAAAATAGCACCTATGTCATGTTAACACTAAAAACGGAAAGACACAACCATCTATAGAAGTTTAACATAAATGTCTAGAAGAGAACCTATCTGTCTGTCTGTCTGTCTGTTTGCCTGCCTGCCTACCTGCCTGTCTATTTACCTACTTACCTATCTCCAGAGTCTATCCTGGAACTTAATGCCTGTAAATTGTAGAGGCAGAAGTGGTGGAGGGTATGCAAAAGCCTAGATTTTGGCAGTTTCTGCACCTCTGCCTTTTCAATTTACTCAGAATACTATTGACAGAACAGTTGTGTAAAAGGAGGCTCTCCACAGTGTTTTTGAGATTCTCTGGTGTATATTTAATTCTATTGCTCTTCCAAAGTGCTTACAGTGCACTTAGATGGCTTCACAGTTGAATCTCTCTCATCTGTTAGGAAGTTCACTAAAGATACTGTACCGCTATAAATAAGCCTACCCATGCAGCCGTAACCATGGCGACCACCAGACTTCAAAGGGGGAGAGCGGGGCTTACACGAGGCTTACAAGGCTGGTCTCAACTTGACAATAGCCTGACATGGTCCCTTTCAAATCAGACAGCTTGGAATTGTGCTTTGCACACAACACAGCCGTTCATTGCTCTCCACAAAATGTCTATCATTTGCTTCAATCTAACACAATTCATTTCATTTCTGACTTTCATACCTTCCTTGAAAGCACTATACTAGATTCTGTGGGGGATAAAAAAATGACTTAAGTCAAGTCCTTCGTCCAACTTGCAGAGGGATCTTCCTAACATCTCCATTGCTTAGGTCACTCCCCGCTCAGAACTCTTCAATTACTCCCCAGTGGGTACAGAAGCTGGCTTTTGGCTACTTTTGAGCTCTATTTCTCTCTAGTATTGTTGCATGGTACCCTAAACTTCAGACTTCCAATGAAAGTTTTATGTTTCCCAGTGTTGTTCTGCTGCTCTTGTTCTTTCTGAAGTTCTCTATAAACTCTCTTCTTTGCCTTTCAGGCTATTACTGTGTCTTCTGTCTCAACTCAAGTACTTTCTTCACAAATCCTTCCATTCATTTAGTGTGGGTTGAAGATTAATTTCATGTATATGGAAGTCAAACAGTTTTCCCATGCCCATGTAAATGATCCATTGAAATTAATCCCTTATTTACATGTAAGAAAATAAACCAGGGCTTAGTTGGTAGAGCACTAGCCAACGAACCCAAAGTGGCAGGTACTGAGTTTGAGTCTTGGTCTTGGACCTAAAAAAAGAGAAGAAACCAGGGGTTGGAGGCATGGCTCAGTTGGTAGAGCACCAGCCAATGAGCAAAGTGTCAGGAACTGAGTTCAAGTCCCAGTCTTACAAAAAAGCACAAAGTAAAGCAACAGCAATAAGTCCTAAACCTATTCATCCCAAAGGATAGATGCAGCAAATGGCACTTAGCTCACCACTTTGAGGCTTAACATAGAAGATGCCCACGATTGAATTTTCTCTTTAGAATGGAGGGGGGCAGTGAGAATTGTATATGCATGTGTTTGATGAGTGAAATTGATGTGGCAGGCTTGGAAAGTAGTATGGAATTTTGCTGTTTATAAGTGAGAGTTATAGTAAAGGCAAGACAGTAAGGCTCTAAAGGCCCAGATGACTGGAAGAATAATGACCCCACCAGTTGAGATTGGGAGATAGAGGGGGATGACATTTAAGAGGTGAGTGAGGCTTGATTTTTGACGCTAGGGATGAGGTGCATGATAAGTCATAAGAACATATATCTACTACATGATTGGAAATCCTTGCTTCGACCTCAGGAGCAAGTTATAATTAGAGATAATTTTAAAAATTCAAAATTGGGGGGAGTCCGGTTGTACATGCCTAGCTATTCAGGAGGTAGAAACAGGAGATTCAAGGTGTAAGGCCAGGTGAGGCAAAGTTAGCTGGAGACCCCATCCATAAAAGAAACTAAAAGCAAAAGGACGAAGGGTGAGGCTCAGGTGGCAGAGTGCTAACTAAGGTCGGAGTTCCTCAGTTCAATCCTCAGTTCCACAAAAGCAAAATCCTGTGAGAAAGTTGTCAAAATATAAATAGAAACTTAAATTGATTGCAGGAACAAAACTTTTCAAGAGGAGAGACACTTCCATGTAAGAGACTTTAGAGGAGACCTTGCAGGAATTCCTAATAGGATAGTTGAAGGGGCTAGGCTCTGTACCAAGTGCTTCAGAGAGCAGCCTTGAGGAGAAAAAGGGAATTATCTTGTTATATAGCATCTCCTGGCCTTGAATTCATAATCCTTCTCTTTTAGTCTCTTAAGTGCTAGGATTACAAGTGTAACAACTATACCTGGCTCTTTGTCTGCTGTATCCTATATGATCATGACTGTACTTCATACTCAGAAGAGTTTTTTTTTTTTTTTTTTTTTGGCCAGTCCTGGGCCTTGGACTCAGGGCCTGAGCACTGTCCCTGGCTTCTTCCCACTCAAGGCTAGCACTCTGCCACTTGAGCCACAGCGCCGCTTCTGGCCATTTTCTGTATATGTGGTGCTGGGGAATCGAACCTAGGGCCTCGTGTATCCGAGGCAGGCACTCTTGCCACTAGGCTATATCCCCAGCCCCTCAGAAGAGTTTTTGAATGAAACTAACATGACTGAAGGAATGTGGTCTTAGTAAACACATATACTTATTATTGGTTTTTGTCAATGAGAAATAGAAAAGGCACATAAAAACCATACTTTCCCCACTGACATTTGTTTTAATTTGAAAAAGATTTTGATTATAAAATCAAATTATACCCTTCCATCTTTAGACACCCACTTCTTCATCCTCCTCCATATATAGTTGTGTTTATAATCTACTTTGCCAGATCGCTCATACATCAAAGAATAAAATCTCCATATAATTATTTCTCAGTCATTTTTCATAATTCTATGTCTGTCTCTGTCTATCATTTATATTCTCTCTCTCTCTCTCTTCCTCTCTCTCCCTCCCTACCTACCACCTACCTATCATCTATTACTCTCCTTTTGCATTTTAGTTTGGTTATTTGCCTTCCATCTGAAGCTCACCAAGGGCCTTACACAATTTCAAAGGTTATCTGGCCTTTTCTCACTGTTGGAGTAGGAGCTATGGGGCCTGGGCACTGTCCCTCTTCTGCTCAAGCCTAGAGCTCTACCACTTTGAGCCTCAGCGCCACATCCAGAAGGTATTTTTGTTATCTGGGAAGACTATTTGGCTCTTTCTAAAATTGATTTGGTTTTTATAAATCTCTTGATTTTATACTCTTTTTAAAAAATAATTTTATCTGATTTAATATTCTTGCAGAAATAAAGTTTGAACTCAGAGCCTCACATTTGCTAAGTATTTGTTCTACCACTTGCGCCACACCCTCAGTCCTCTTCTCACCTTTTAAAGTCTTTCTTTTAATTCCTTTAAACATATAAGATATCGTTATTTTATATTTTGTGTCTAGTAACACCAGTATCTACTATCTTCATAGATATTGCTGAATACTGCTTTTAATGCATCTCAGAGATTTGTGTGTGTGTGTGTGTCTGATCTGCTTTGGAATTTTTGCCTGAGAGCTCATATTTGCCTGAGAGTTTGAACTTTATCTGTGGGAATTATTTGAAGCTTGAATTAAAAATTGTCTCTCTTTACAGTGTCTATTTCCTACTGCATAGAGCATGACCAACTATTTTATTTAACTACCTGCTTGCGACTTTTCAGCTCTCATTGGTAGCATGAGTGCTGGGTTGGATCTCTCTCTGTCTCTCTCTCTCTCTCTGTCTCTCTCTGTCTCTGTCTCTGTCTCTCTCACACACACATTTAGTGAAGACTTCTAATACTATGGATAATATAAATGGTGAGGGCGACATATCTTTGTGGAAAAGTTTTTAACTCTTGACCATTGAGAATGATCTTTGCAGCATTTTTGTCATTTATAGACTATGTATGTGTTACACTAAATTTTTAAAAAAACATTATGTTAACATCCAAGAGTCATTTTAGTATGTATACAGCCACAAACAGAATTCTCTTTTAAAAATATGGCCAAAGTAGTTTGCTTCTATGAAAACAACAACAACAACAAGAAACCTGTTGAAAGGGGGCCAGGAGATAAGGAAGAGTAATAAAGGGGCCAAGATTGATTGTGACACATTGCATTCGTATGTGGAAAGTCACAGTGAAACACCTCCCACCTTGTGCAATTCATGTATGCCAATAAAAATAAAAATAAAAAGCAAAGAAAAATCAAAAGCAAAATAAAATGTCTTTGTGTACACTGGTGAGGTCTTAGAAGATAGAAGAAAACATTACATTTTTAGGTCATATTGTTAACTTTAGAAATTAAAATCTTTACAAATAACATTAAAATGACTATTTAGTTGGATGCTGGTGGCTCAAGCCTGCAATCCTAGCTATTCAGGAGGCTGAGATCTGAGGATTGTGCTTTGAAGGCAGGAAAGTCCATGAGACTCTTATCGCCAACAAATTACCAAAATTGCCAGAAGTGGAGCTGTGCCTCAAGTGATGGAGTGCTAGCCTTGAGCAAACAGAAGCCAGGGACAGTGCTCAGTCCCTGAGTTCAAGCCCCAGGACAAGAACAAAGAAAAAAATCTATTTAAAGACATGTTTAAGATCAGATAATACTATTTAGATTGACTTGTGATTTTCTTGTTCTTAGGATATCTCTCCAATAGGCACATATATAAAAACTGATTATATATTTATGACTTAGTGTGTTCACAGGCCATTTATAATTCAGGGTGATTGTTTCAGAAAACACAGAATAATTAAGAAAAGGAACATATCTTGATGATAAACATTTATCTAAATTATAATCTCCCAGTTATATGGGTCTGAGTGATTTATTTTTGAGGTAAAAGGAATTTTGATATTCTTTCTTCTCTTTTTAAGTGACTCACGGCTTTCCTATCTGTTTCTGTTCATTTGGTTCTATCCTTTGATGATTTGAATGACTATTTTCTCAACTTAGCCAAGGATGGTACAATTTCTTAATTTCATAGATGCATAAGAAATTGTTTATTAGAGATAGGTATATTATAGCTTAAATTTCTCAAGGAACCTCATATAAGCAGAACTCCTAAACATTTCTATTCTGCATGTCATTCCTAACTTAAAATATTATCTTTAAGTAGTTATACAAAGGAGTTGCCCACTTAACAAATCAGTGTATGCATATAATATAAAATATTTTGATCAATGTCACCCCTTTCTTACCCATCCTTCATCTACTCATGCTTTCCCTCACTCTTCTTAATTTTGTAGGATATACCTTGGGTTCTTCATTTTTATTCTCTTCTCTTCATTCCTCCACCCATTTCCCCTTGACCCCATCTCACCCCTTTCGAATACCCAACTCCTGGTTTTTTATTTTGTTGAGCTTTGATTTTGGCTTTCCAAGGAATTATACTGCCTGAAATCTTCCTTGAATCTACCATATTTCAGTTGATACATTTTTACTTGCATACAACCCATCATATGTACTTAGGAATTTGTAAGCTAAATCATGCTTCTACATCTAAGGGAAAACATGGATCCTTTAGCTGGCTATAGTTGTAAAACAAGCAATAAATCTGCTTTTATTTTTTAAAGGAATTACACAGAAGAGGAGAAAAGTACTTTTACTGTAATTTTTTGTGGTATTCTCATTCACTTATTTTTCATCTCTTAATATAAGTTTAGCAAAGGAGATAATATAGGTTTAAATATTTTTCAGATATACTATGTGTTTCTAAAGTATAAAGAGAATTTTCTTGACTGAAGGAAAATAGTCAAGTTTAAAAGTGTGTTTTATCCCCCCTGATACCCTTTTTCCTAGCATCACTCCATGTGAGAGAAGAACCTCCTGACACTGAAAAGGGTTAGTAAACAACAATAGTTTTATTCATATCTAAACAATTTTAAAATTTATTAGAAACTTTCAAGTTTATACTTTGGTATAAATAGTATAATTAACTTTGAATTTAATTATAATTATTGAACATTATACTAAGTTTTCCATAGAATGCAGCAGAAACCACTAGCCAATATGAGTTCTTTAAATTATTTCAAAAGGCCCTGAATTACATAATATACTTTATTCTATTCTTCAGTAAATCATTTGTTTTTCTAAAATCAAGTCAGATTCTCTTTTATTCCCCTACTTAAATTTATTTAAATCTCCCTATTTTATGATAAACAAGGTAACAGGTTCTTTAAAAAATATTTATTATAAAGGTGATGTACAGAGGGGTTGTAGCTACTACATAAGTCCAGTAATGAGTACATTTCTTTTTGAACAGTGTCACCTCTTCCCTAGTTTTCTCCCATTTATTTTCCCTCTCAACCTCCCCATGGTTCTTTTTTTTTTTTTTGTCAAAGTGAAGTACAGAGGGGTCACAGTTTCATATGTAAGGGAGTGAGTACATTTCTTACTCAGCTTGTTAACTCCTCCCTCATTTCCCCCTGCCTCCCCCCTTCCCATTGTACAGTTGGGTTATACCATATACTTTTGTAAATATTGCTGTTGCATTAGTTTGTCTTTTTATCCTTTGTCTCTTGATTTTGGTATTCCCTTCCCCTTCCCTAGTTCCAATACATGTATATTCAATATGCAGGTTAATAAAATCAGTTACAGTGATATCAGGAGTAAAACCACAGGAAGGGAATACGAAAAAAAAAAGGTCATGGTTTCACATGGCATGTTGAAAATAACTACAACAGTGATAACCTAGTGTCTAGTGAGTATCACTGATGAATTAGTTCTCCCTTTGTCCCACCATATCTGTGCTCCTCCTTACCTACCCCTAAACAGATAAATTCGCATTCAAGACAAAAGGTATAGAAATAAAAAAACAACAAAGGGGAAAAACAAAACAACAAAACCAGAAAAAACCTTAAAAATCATATAAGAAACTCTTGTTTCCATTTCTTGGAGTTCATTTTGATAAGTGTCATTTTATAAGATTATATTGAGCCCTGTGATCCTCTCCTAATAATAACCCCTTGTTGTCTCACTATGTGAATGTTTAGAGTCCTGTTTAATTTATCATGTCCAAGTGTAAATTTTTGTCTTTTACCATCTATTGTGTTTACTTGTAATTTATAGGCACATTCTAATTACCATGAAGGAGGGAAACCATGCAACCTATGTTTCTCTGGGTCTGTGCAAAGCCCTGGGCTCAGCTGCCATGCAGTGCTGCCTTATTCAACAAATCTTTGCTGGTTTCTGTCTTCTTATGCAAGCAGCTTATAATCTTATTTGGTGTATATCTCTGTATATAATTTACTTTGTGTGACTCTAGATGTGGACTGCCTGATGAGACCCTAAAATGCTGCTTCTTTGGAGAGAGCTTAGGTTGTTTCTGTTCTCTTTCTACCATCTTTCCTACCACAAGAGCTTCTTCAAAATATGACTCCCACCAGGCTTCCATTCAATTCACAGTCCATGAATTTCTTGCTTTCCTCTTCTCTATTCTCAGTGCTGTACATTCTTTTAATTCTTTTAATGTTTGTCCTAACATTTCATGTCTTGCATAGCTTATGCTCTTTTTCTATTGGCATGGCTTTACCTGTTTTCCAATATGCAAACTCTTATTAATACCCCAGCTGCCAGCTCAATATCATCTTCATTCTGCATGAATAGAAAATAGTGTGGTTCTTAAGCTTGGTTGTACATGGTATTCCCTAGGTAAGTTATAGAAGTGGAACACCAATATCTAGGTCTCACACTATAGATTCTGACTTATTTGGTCTAATGTGGGCCTTGAATTTTTGGGGAGAGGGCTTGAATTTTTTAAAGGTACTCGGGTAGATTCAAGTCAAACCCCTTGTTCTGTGATTGAACCCAGACTGTGGGGGTATCTTGATCTCACCACAGCGTTCTTTTGTTGCTCACATCTTCAATGCCTTACTTTTCTTCTTGTGAATTTAAGGAAATACTTATATTTCAATCTCAGGGTTGTTGTGAACATTAACTTAGTTAATAAAGATCTTAGCCTAAAACTTGATATAATAAATATTTTCCATTAGATATAAAAATTAGTTGAGCTCTTTGAGGGCAAGGTCTGCATCTTATTTCATTTGTATACCTGGCTTCTTCCAGTGTCCATGAACATAGCAAGTAACTAACTTATAGGGAGGAAGAAAGGAAGAAAAATGGAAGAAATCTGGAGAGAAGTAGACAGTGTTTCTGAGTCTAATTTAAAAATTTTACAGAATTTCTAAGGTAGTATCTGTTTCAAGAATTTTTATTTAACAGGAAGAAATTATAAATGTGATAGAAATCTAAGACATACTGCCCAGGAGGCATTTCAAAGATTCAGTATTAATACTTTATTTCTTAAGCTCTTCAATACAGTTTTCCTGATATCTCCCTATGACTTCTTTTTCTCTGTCCCTTCTTTGTTTGCTATCAGTTTTATCAACCATTACAGCTTATCTTAAGGTTGGAATCACAATTGGGTAAATTTCTTACATACAGACTGTTCGTTCTGTGTCTTGGAAAAGAGTGGAAAAAATTAATAGAGACATTCAATTTTCCTTGCCAGGGTACTGATGAATAATGCTTCAAGGGATTTATTAATAATGTTGAAAAGAGATTGACTATATAAAGATACTTAACAGAAATCTGAACTTAATCTATATTTCCTTTATGTTCAGATGGGAAATTAAACAGCTTAATAGACATGCTGTTCAAAGCTTTTGTGGTACTTCAACAGTGTATTTCAAATTTTAGAATTGAACTCATTATCTGATATTTTAAATATCTACATTTCGCCGAAGTATGAGGACACGAAAATGTGCATGTCTTTTTCCTGTGGGAATCATATGTCAATTCTTATTTACTAGCCTTAGGGCATATTTAAAATACTTATAATTGCTACTTATGATTCAAAGTAGACAACATAAAAATGAACTATAGTCTCCATGGATGGTGAAATTGGGCCATTGTAATTAGCTATTGCCTATTTTATTACTCTTTAAAAAAAAAGAAATGACATGTTTCTCTCTGTGGCAACAAGGGTAAGGTTCATTAAAACCTTAAGCAAATAAAAACAAAATAAAAAACCTAAAAATCTCTTACACTATCTCAGGAAACTTTATTATGTTATATTTTATTATAGTTTGTATTTGAATGCGCACTAATTTAAAGGAACATCCTCCAGATATTGTTACATACCTGCAATCTCAAATGCTACTTTTTTAAGCTAATTTTTTCTGATCCTTGGTTGTATCAAAGGAGATTAAGAGACAATACTATGGTATCTTCACATCATATTATCTGGAAATCTGCAAACGTTTTTGAATGAAAGAGTTGAAAAGGAATCTGAATCTAGTCACCAAGTGACCGATAGGAATACACCTGAGGAAGCCAAGATTGCTATTCTAGTCCTGAAAATAGAAGAACCAGGGTGGGAACGAGGAGAGAAAAGAAAGCTGAAGCCCATAATCTGAAGTTGTCAGGGCTGCAGTGCTTAAAGCAGAGCTTAGGTTGGTGACAGCCTCTGATGGTTCTTAAACATTTCTACTTGACATTACCTGTGTGTTTCCTGTGCATTAGAAAGCACAGGTGACAAATGGTCATTCTTTCTCTGGAAAGAGTACAGTGTCTATGCACTAGATACTGCTTATTGCTATAAAGTATTTCTGAAGGAAAATCATTATTATACTGAGCCCCAGTAAAACAGAGGTTTGGGCATGCAAATCAAGATTATGTATGGATAGATGTATAGATGTGTTCTCTACTAAGGCAGATAGTACTATTACAACTCTCAGGAAAACCATTGTGCTTTATGTTTTGCAAAATTATCTCATTTGGAAGAATAGAAATCTTAGGAGAGAGACACTATTAGCCCTATTTTACATCCTACAGCAAATGAAAAGAAGTGAAAGTCTTCATTCAAGTTTACATAATGAAGGACCTCAGGTTGAAACTGAGGTCTATGGGCCATAAATAATGAAATAATTATTTTAAAAATTCTTTGAAACCATTGAGATAAATTCCAGAATATTTAAATCATAGGAACTCTTGTAAGCTAAAATTTTGAATTAAACCCCATAATGGGAAAGACAACTCCACATTATATATTTGGGGCATATTTCCTCAAGGTTTTGTGTCATTTAGAAGACACAGCTTTTCAAGAAAGATTTTCAGAACTTTGCCATAGGTAAACTATGGGTATGGATGTTTTGATCAATTTTCAACTTCGAAGACTTTGTTCTTTCTTTCAAAACAAAGCTTTATTGTCTCACAAAACCACCCTGTGAGATAGCAAGATACACTAGAAAAAAAGTTAGTGTTGAAGACAGAGTTTTTAGTTTCAACAGTGGCAGGAAGTGGGCACAATATTCAATCCCCCTGAGTCTATCTGAATCTTGACAACTGCACTAAGGATTAATAATTCCATTCTCACACTCTTGCTATGCTAATTGAACAAGATTATGGAATATGCAGTGAAAAAAATAGTTCTTGCAAAAGACTCCAGAAGTTATTCCTGGTTGTATTTCAAAGGCCATCTTGCCTTGTACAATAGGTGTGAAAGGAGGCAGTTTCCCATGGAGTTTCAACAGTGTGTCAGCCAACTCATGAAATTCAAGAACAGCCAGGAGACCATGTTGACCCGGCACCCATCTACTGTGTAAGTAATTAAAAATTTAATCCCTAGTTGAAGTTAAACAAAATCAACTATATTTGTTCACTGCCAATAAATTCCTGGTATAATTACTGCATGTCCATTTATTGGAATAGTCCTGAAGGAATATTATTAATGTCAATAAAATATTGAAATGACCAGTAGAAATGGCAAATCCACCTTTACTTAGATCCTCAATGAGCCCTGTGTTATTCCCCACAGAACTTTGCTTTACTCAAAAACATTTATTTATTTTTTGGCCAGTCCTGGGCCTTGGACTCAGGGCCTGAGCACTGTCCCTGGCTTCTTCCCGCTCAAGGCTAGCACTCTGCCACTTGAGCCACAGCGCCGCTTCTGGCCGTTTTCTGTATATGTGGTGCTGGGGAATCGAACCTAGGGCCTCGTGTATCCGAGGCAGGCACTATTGCCACTAGGCTATATCCCCAGCCCCTCAAAAACATTTTTGACCCATAGAATAAAATTTAATTTCTTCAAAAATATACTTTAGGGCCTTCTCAAAGTAATTTCTATTTCCATCTCATCTTCCTTTATCTCCCTTCTATGCTTCTTATTTTTTAAATCCCAAGTGCCTAAAATGGCTTCTCGGCATCTCCACCCACTGCCTTCCTTTGCATGTTCATTTGTCAAAACATTTGCCAGAAGTCTTTCCTTCATTTTCTGAAGAATGTCTGTCCTTGGTAAAAGTTCTAGATTCTTGAACAACTATCAAGGGCCTAGTTGATCCACCCTGACTGATGGGAAAACTGACAGACAAATTTTCTTGCTTGTGGCAAGCTGTGGCCCTGCTGAAGTTGTATTTAGCAAAAGTTCTTGCTAAATGGCATGGTCTGTCTTTCTGCTTATGAACTGTAGCTGTCATAAAATAGTCACATCACCTTGTATCACATCTTCCCTTGCTCCCCTGCTTTTTCACTTTTATATCTTGTGTATAATATTAGCACCTTAATTCTTTAGTTTGTGCTTTCCAGGTAATCAATGCTAAAGTACCACAATTCTTCAATTCACCACATTCCTTCACACTTCCATCTTTTTTATTTTCTACTTGGAAGACTCCTCTACACTCCATAGCTCTTAAAGACCCAGTTCAATGACTGACATCTCTGTGCTCCCATGGCAACTTCTACTACTACCTACTACTTACATTATTTCATATGTATACAATGATGAGCCAATCACTCCTAGTAGTCTATATTCTGCTTTAGGACAGAAAATCTGTCATTGAACCTTGTGTTCTCAGCCCTTAGAATGATGCCTGTCACTTGCACCAAGTTCCCGCAAATGATTTAAAGAATAAGTAGAACCAGAGTTCTACGCTTTCCTTGGTTTCTCTTGGGCCATAATGGCCCACTTCTATGGCATTTTAGAATGAGTTTGTAATGGCATTGGGGCGGGGGGAATCCCCCATTCCTCCAAGAGTCCACCACTCAGAGACAATCTCAAGTAAAAAGACGAATTTATTGGGGAAGTTCCAGATGGACTGGTCCCAGGTTTCAGAAAAAGATATAACACAGCACAGAGACTTACTTCCGGAGGATTTCCAAGTACCAACAAACCAATTCAGCTTCAATGGAGAGCTGAATTGGAATGCCATGGGGACGACAGAAACAAGACTCGAACATGTGGCATGGCGTAATGGCACCTGAGATCGTCTGCCCCTGTCAGGTCAGGGGTCAGGGTCACAGGAAGCTCCCTGTTCCAAGCACTTGACAGACAGGTTCAGTAACGTATTGGCTATGTGCTGCTCCTGTCTCTTGGGGTTCAGGAACTCCCATTACCTGGGGATGGGGCTTCCCTGGGGCTTCCCTTCCTGTAGGAATCCAGGCATGCCCATCAAGAATTGGCTTGGATTCAGCGGGGGCACTATTGTTTACAAGGAGAGGGAATCTTCCTGGGCCTCTGAGAAGGGGGGCTGGGGAGATAGTGGAGGTGGAGTCAGCTTCTGCCCTCTTTCACTGGCCAGATCTGACCTCCATATTACAGAGTTAAACTGGAAATAGGTTACAATATTTATTTTATTTTTTTGTGCTGGCCCTGAGTCTGGAGCTCAGGGCCTCATACTCTTGCTTAGATTTTTCTACTGTAGACTGGTGCTTTACCACTTGAGCCTCATCTCCACTTCCAGCTTCTTGATGTTTATTTGGAATCTCTGGGATTTGTCTGCCTGAGCTAGCCTTGAACCTTAATCTTCCAATCTCAGCTCCCTGAGTTGCTAGAATTACAGGCATGAGCTACCGGTACCTGATGCTGTCTTTATAACATAAAGAATCTAAATATCTCTTTGACCTGGAACCAAGAGGATAAAGTCATCAGAATAATGCTTCACGTATTCAATACATGTTGCATGGAACAGTTGTTAGGTTACTAGCATGCAATGAATATCTTGGAATTAGTCTAGGTGTTCATATAACATTCCTAAAAGTAACACTGTGAGGTAGGCAATATATCTCCATTTTACATACAAGGAAACAGACATCCCAGGAAGGTTTGAGAAGTTGTCTAACACTACAACAATGATGAATCTGCATAGGGCAGGTCCATCTGTACAATGGTTGGCATCTCTCTTTGACACAGTATGGTGGGGATTTTTCTAGAAAAGAGGCACTTCGCACTTTCGTCTTCATCCATGTTGATTCATCAAAATGCACATGGTATGTACACCATTTCTGATATGAAAGCATTTATTTGTAAGCGAGCCCTTTCCTAAGTATCTCTCTGGCTAGGACTATGATGGTTTGCAGTGGCAGTTGACACTGTCATTCCAACAATTATTGCCTGGTGCCATCAAATGTCCCATAGAGAGATACAACAGAGTGAAAATTTCAGCATATTGGATTTTGGTAGGCATAGGGTGAAGCAAATGAGCCTTTTGACATAGAAGGCCTCTTAGGCTATTTGACATCAATTGAAAAGCTTAAAAAATGTTCTAAACCTTCCCCATCTCTCGTCCTGCAGAGATAATATCACATCATTTCTGAGGAGAGCAGAAAGTTTACTTTGTGCACTTTTCAAATTTAGAAACTCAGATATAAGTTCTTATAATCTGAACAGCACAACAGAATGTTCAAGTGAGAGGTTCTGAAAGCTTTTCTCCCCCTGTTGACTCTTTCAGTTGCTCTTGAGAAGCTACTTTCAGAGAAAGACCTTTCTGTTCTCTTTTCAAGATAAAGACTCCAACCTGAAGAACCTGCCAAAATAAAGTATTTCATAAAACAAGTTGCTCAGGAAAGAAGTACATGTGAAAATGTCTCAACATCCCACAAGGCTCTCTTCCTTCTTTTATGTACAAGCATTATTAAAATGTAATAAGACAGACTTGGAGGCCAAGAAATTGTGATGAGAGAATTTAAGAGCAGGAATTTACTCTGGGCTAGTTCCATTTCAGAGCTTCCTTGAAAATGGCACTCTTTTCCATGTCTGCTCTCCTGGACTAATGAGACTCCTTGACTTTTTGTCTATGGTCTGGCTGCTCTGTCCTGCTTCCTTTTGAATGTAATACGATGTGAACTGAATGTACCCATCTCCTCTGAAAGTTCCCTATTCCTTCTCAATTTTGGACAACTCTTTAAAGGAGTGGCAGTGTCCTCCCCTATTGCAGTCAAAAGCCATCTCGAGGTACCCTTTTCTGTTGGGGTGTTTCTTCCACAGTCACCCTTCCTCACAGTCCATTGTCTGTTATGTGTTTATGCTTGTTCATGCCCCCAAAGTACCATGCTTTCTTCAGCCTTTCTCACTTCATTCATTAGATTGGTGTCATGAACTCTATTGAACTTCCTTTAATCGGCGCCAGGCTTTGTTGCTTCCAAACTCTTCCAGTAGGAGATTGAAAACTCTCTACTTCTTATGAACCAGTCCTGGGTCTCATTGTCTGTGAAAAATTTTTATGACTCTTTCTTTCTGGCCAGCCTTCCCCAAGCAGGATCTTCCAAGCACTCTTTCCAGTACTTTCCGCCTATCACCTGACAATGATGTAGTGAACATGGGTTGAACATTGAACTTGGGTTGAATATTGAATTTGGTGTAAATTTGAGTTACTGCATTTATTTCTTCCTTTGCAAGATGAAGATCATACTAGCCATCTATGTTATTGGGGGAATTGTATAGGAATGTATTAACAGAGTATAACCTATAGGATCTGCTAAGTAATGTTGGCTGATAGTATAATACTGTACAGTATATTCTTTTTATTGTTTAAGTTGTACATCATGAAATTTCCAAACTTGTAATAATAAAGTTTGATCACATTCATATTATCACATCACTCTCTCTTCTCCACTTCTCCTCCCCTTTCCATTCCTCTTCCATCTTCCTAGTAGACTTCCTCTTATTTTCATGACCTGTTTGTAGTTTTTTTCCCCCCCTGTAGTTTCTATAAATGAGAAGAAACATGGGATGCTGGTCTTTGTGGGACTGTCTTTTTTCAATTAACATGTTCCAGTTCCATCCATTTTTTTTTCTGGCAAACAGCACAATTTAATTCTTTTTTATGTATGGATGAGTAAAACCCCATTGGGGTGAGGTGATGGTGGCTCAAGCCTGTAATTCAAGCTACATAAGAGGCTGAGATCTGAGGATTGTGGTTTCAAGGGGCAGGAAAGTCCATGAGAATGATATCTCCAGTTACTCACCAGAAGAAGAATACTTTATTATAAAATGTCCTAAATAGGACTATTTATTTATTTAAAATTTTATTGTTTAAGTAGTTGTATAACAGGGTTGCAAATTCAACACATCACTTTATGAATATAATACATCTTGATTATAGGTATATATCATGAAACCCATGCTCTGGTGATGAGATTTCTGATTCGATCATATAGTCTAGCTAGCATCTACATTTCTTTTATTTTTATCATCTTTAAGTAATACTTCAAAGGTGTTGCCATTTAACAAAGCAATTAATAAATACAATCTTGATCAAAGTCATCCCTTTCAACGTTCTCACCCATCCTTCCATACCCATCTTTCCCCTCACTCTTCTTTTGTGTGTGTGTGTGTGTGTGTGTGTGTGTGTGTGTGTGTGTGTGTGTGTGGCCAGTCCTGGGCCTTGAACTCAGGGCCTGAGCACTGTCCCTGGCTTGCTTTTGCTCAAGGCTAGCACTCTGCCACTTGAGCCACAGCACCACTTCTGGCCGTTTTCTATATATGTGGTGCTGGGGAATTGAACCCAGGCCTTCAAGTATACGAGGCAAGCCCTCTTGCCACTAGGCCACATTCCCAGCCCACCCCTCACTCTTCTAATTTTGTAGGATACACATTGGATCCTAAGGGGTGGACAAGGGAAGAGGAGAACAGGGGGATAATGGAGTCTAGAATCTACATTTAATATAGGGACTGCTTAATGTCTTATTACATTTTTTTTTCTCATGTGGACATAGTGCTTTTAAAGAAGGCTTACTGAAATGCATAAAGTTCGTATTAAACTTATATTGACCTTAAGTTATACATTTACATTTTTGACTGTTCACCCTGTGATTCCCTCCCACTCTTTCCTAAATCTGCTTATTGCACATTATGTATGAACTGGCTCTCCTTGCCAAAGTTTTAAGTAAATGCCATAACTAGAAATTAAATCAGAAGCACTTATCAAATTGCAGCCAAGTGATATCGATCTCTAAATGCAACCTATATATTCAATGCAGCGTGCAGGGTGTGTGCTTGCTATCTATGAAATGAGCTGTAGTAATAAATTGGGTATGATACATTCCTCATCATGCTTTTAGCATCCATTAAAGCAATTGCTAGCGTCGGTGTTGGGGGAGGGTGTGCAAAGGAAGAGGCCATGAATGCTGCAGTGTATTCTAAGTAAGATATTCCCAGAGAGCACCGGGCTTTGCACTGTTCACTTCTTCATAGACCCCTCACTCCCCAGGACTCCTTCCCTAAGGGAGTTTCTCCACTGATCATCACTAGCATCTATTGGATGTCTCGAACTCTCTCCACTTTTAATGAGTTCCTGTCCAGAGAACTGCTTCGGCAGGCTGAATTTCCTTCACATTACACTCATGGTGAGTTGCTGTCCAGTCACAAGACATTAGTGGAGCTGCTGCCAACATTTCCCCACCAGCCCCTTGCCCATCGCCTTCAATTAAGAAGAACAGGTGTAGCACCAGACAGTTGTAACTGCTGAGGGGGCATTTGCTGCTGCCAGGTTAGCACCAAGACTCTGCAAATGAATGGGCAGATTGTTGCCTGAGGGTGTGGTGGTTTAGAATTTTCCATGCAGGGGCAATTACCTCCAACTCAGAAGATAAAAAGGAACTTCTGTTGAGGCATCCTCCCCTTGGGAGTCCCTGCCAGGACACTGTGAAGCCCTGAATTAATTGGATGTCAGCCCTGACTTTCCTGTCAAGAGGACTGTGATAACTAGGTCATTCTTATTTAAATCCTAGATGAGGAAATTGGGGATTTTAAAATAATTGCCTGGTTATTTCTAGGGAAAGCTAGGGTAGAAACTGAGCAGATCTCTTGGTTAAATCTTACTTGAGTCTCATTCTATATTCTCTTCTCTCTCTCCCTCTTCTTCATGAAACTCAGCTTTGGAGCTTACTTGAACTATGGCATGCTGGTGGAAAGAACTTTGGAGTTAGTAAGATTGCATGCCTGCTCCCAATTTCTTACTTATTCACTGGCATAACTCTGGGAAAATTGCTTCATTTGTTGAAACTTCATTTTCTTACCTACCAAACCGATTGCTGTGAAGATTTATGAGTAAGTAATGAATGTGAAGAGTTTTGTGCAGAGTACCATGGGCAATGCATCACTAAAGACTGAGGCCTTCATCTTCCCAGTACCATTTCTTCACTTTGTTCACAGTAGGTCTTCATAGCTCTGGTCTATAAAACACCCAAACTTATTCTAATTCTCTGAGATTGTTCTGGGTGATTAAAATAATAAGCCATATCAAATCAAGCACTTCTCAACTCCACAATTTAACTTTACAGACTGTAGGTTATTTGTTTTGCTGGCTCATTGACTGATGGTTTTATTCACTGAATAATCATTTCATAAGTAACAACATATTCGGGCTGTACCAGGAAGTAAGGAGAGAGGAAGTCTTCTTCAGAGAGAAAATATGTAAATTAATTTTGAGACGGTAGAAAACAGTTCTCAGGAAAAATATATGCTTACTGGTGTGGTACTATAAAACTAACTTTTGATGAAAAACCACAGTAATGAAATTCTGCAATAAATGACTTACTTGGTAGTTTCATATTTTTCATTTCTGGATTTTCCTTTTTTTCCCTTCCAGCACTAGGACTTGTACTCAGGGGCTTGCAATCTTGCTTGGCATTATTGCTTAAGGCTAGTTCTCTATGATTTGAGCCACATCTCCATTTCTGGCTTTTTGCTGGTTAATTGGAGATAATAGTCTCTCAGATTTATCTGTTCAGACTGGCTTTCAATTACCATTCTCAAATCTCATCCTACTGAGCTTAAAGGTGTGAGACATTGGTCCCTAGCCTCATCTCTGGCTTTACTGAAACAAGTATCTTTATGTTTTAGGAAGAAGACATAGAGGTTAAAAGAACACACACACACACACACACACACACACACACACACACACACACACACACACACATCACCTCAGTCTGGTTAGAACTAGACTTTCACTTAGATACTCAGCCTCTGAGTGCTTCAATTGAAAGTATACTGAGAAGCACCTGTTAGTGTTGTGAAGATTCAATGCATATTAAAAATGTGAAATACTCAGAATGGTTCTGGGCACAAAGTTCTACACTGTTCATAGTTAGTCTTAGAATATGAAGCTTTGTAAAGTGAGTCTTTCAAAGATTGGTATAAAAATTGAAGCAATTTTTTTTCAGTTTGGGCTGGCATTGCATTTTCTCTGTATTCTCACCATTCCAAAAGATGTTTTCTATATAGCTTAGATAATTTTCCTTCCTTCACTATCCATATGACTAAGATTCCAATATACCTTCCCCATAGTGTATGCTCTCTCTCTCTGGCTCTCTTCTGTCAAAGAATTATAGAAAGACGAAGTCAATAGAACATACTTGGTGGGCTGTGGATGGGGGTTGGTGATATATCTATTGCTGAAATGATGGGTTACTATTGGTTGGCTTATTCTTGGAAGGCCTTTCCTCTGTCTAATGAAATGCAGCACACCCATTTCCCTCCACAGAATACATCTGGTTCAATTTCCCATTTGGTCATAAATTGATGCAGCCACTGACAGCTGAGCAATAAATTCTTTGTTTAATTTCTACTGGTTCCCTGCTAGGAAGGGACTTCTCCATGTGTTACACCTGATGTGAGAATATATATATATATATATATATATATATATATATATATATATATATAATGCTTGGATTATTTTTACACACTTAAGCACAACTGGATAATTAAACAGCTTTCTAATCATGGTTATTGCCTTTAGCTTTATAAAACTGTGCTTGTCTTAATAGAATTGGCTTTGAGGAAATGAAGGCATTTGATGAATTTGATTTTATAATTAACATGCCTAACATTGGATAGCCACAACCCTATACAGACTCATCCATACTCCCTTGTTGAGTCTTCTGGTATGGTATTACTCAGAATCAGAGCAAGGATTCCTTTGCTGTATCTTAGGCCATCCTGTGCCTTCTCTGGATGGTGAACTCCAGAAACAGTCCAATACTGATGGAGATCAATGTTATAATCCCATATTCTCTTTTCTTTAATGTGGAAATACATACTCTCAGCAAGTAAATATGTTATGCAAACGTATGTAATTCCCTAAAAAGGTAAAGTCATACTTCAGCAAAACAAAACCCCAGGAAGCATGTACTCAAATGGAGTGGAATGGAGTCAAGGAGAAAGGGGTGGATAAATAAAGAGGGGAAGAAGGGGAGAAGGCATTCAAGGATCCAATGCTTTTCTTACAAAATTAAGAAGAGTTAAGGAAGGGACTAGTTAGGGGAGAGATGGGTGAAAATATTGAAATGAGTGACATTGATTAGATATATTATATTCATAAACTGCTTAGGTAACTGGCAACTCCTTTTCACAACTATTTAAAGGCAAAAAAAATTCCCACTCTAACCATTGGCTCCCCCCCCCAAGTTTTAGTACAATCCTTTATTGTGAGCTTTCTAGAACAGTGTGCTAGTACATAGTGGCTTCCAAGGGGGAAGTACAGTGATTTTAAGTATCTGTCCCTCTGATGCATCCTGGCTGATTTCAAGACCCTGGAAAGTCATCACTGGTGGTGAAGATGGGAGACAGGAGGATGTCCATCATTTGCAGGACAGCGAGGCAGCTCCAGCCTGCTTCTACCTCTATTCCTGACAGCATATTTGAACTAAGAAAACGTTTCTAAGTATTCCAAAATCATTCCACCCAGACTGAAAGAGATCAAATGAGTATAATATAACATATAACACAATATTATATACATTATATATAATATACATGGTATGTAGACCATATACAAATATATGTATATGCACACAGAGACATCTTTTTTTTTGTAGCCATAATTTTAGGCATTTCAACAACCTTGACAAACATGGTCATGTGACTAGGAATGAAATCCAGTATAACAGCTTTGGTCCTTCAGATAAAATCTCAATGAATAAGGAGATTAAGCATTAAAACTGCATAATTGAGCAATGGTTTCTTCTCAGGTTGCTTTTTCAAATAAACCAGGTGTTCTTGGATAAAAAAAAAGAAAAGGAAAGAAACTCAGGGTTTTTGTTCGGTTAACCTGGTTTTTACTTTAACTTGGTCTAACACAAGAAGAATTTTTCTTTATACTTCCTGAAAGCAGACTCAAATTGTTAGGAACTTTGATTCCCCCCGCCCCCCTCTCCTTCCTGCTTTCCGTCTTTCTCTTTTTCTTTTTCTTCTGTCACCTAAACTTCACTCTGCAGGGAGCTTTCCTTAGACTGAGGTTCTGTTTGGGATTTGGCACCAATGTGAGAAAACTCTCACTGTCTTGGCAATATAGCCAGATATTAGTTATTACTTTGAATGGTGCTAAAGTTTGCCAAAAGAAATTGCATGTGGGTGGTAGTTGTCTGGGTGCTACTGTGTGTCTGTCTGTGCTCCCCAGTGGGCTGGTACCCTCCTTTCTTCTCTGAAATCCAGTTTACCAGGTCTGCAGCCAGATGTAGGCAGATGGCAGGGGAAATGAGCTGGTTTGCTCCTAGTAAAACACAAGATGTGGTGAAACACTGAGATTCATTGTTATACCAAAAAAAAGATTAGAGTGTCAGCAGGCCTGACAATCTAATTTATAGGATCCAGGGCAAAATGAAAACATGGGAGCCACTTGTTAGAAATTATGTTATGGAAATGAGTGTTATATTACTATTGTAATTATTTTCAACATGCCATGTGAAACCGTAGCTTTTTGTTTGTTGACGATCCTCTTGTATCCCCTTCCTGTGGTTGGTCCTGCACTATCACTGTATCTCATCTGAGTACTCTGGATACTGTATATACTGGTATTAGAACTAGGGAAGGGAAAGTGAATATCAAAATCGAGAGACAAAGGATAAAAAGACAAATACCTCCAAAAGCAATACTTACAAAACCATTTGGTGTAAACCAACTGAACAACTCATGGGAGGAGAGGGAAAAGGGGAGGAGGGAGGGGGAAATGAGGGAGGAGGTAACAAAGTATATAAGAAATGTATCCACTGCTTATGTATGAAACTGTAACCCCTCTGTACATCACTTTGACAATAAATAAATAATTATTCAGAGAAAAAAGAAATTATTAATGCTTTCAAAACATTGGTAGCAGAGCATTATTCCAAGTATGGGGCTACCCTAAGTGCAGATCCTTAGTGACTGCACAGGTCAGCTGCCCCCGAAGCTGGCCCTAGATATCAGCATAGTCCTATGCATCTTCTTTTCCTCATCCTACGGCCTTAGACAATGGAGTTGGGCAGCCTCAGTAGGGGACATGGTGTGCCTGTGAACTCTTTATCATCATGGAGAGCAAAGAAATTAAAGATGGGAAAGTCTATGACATCATCTGTTCCCTGACTTAGTGGGAAATGGTTCATTAACAACCTGGAGAGGTTTCAACTATAATTTAGACTCTCTTTAAGAAATAGCAGCATCCTTCTGTGGTCAGTGTGTGATGCAGGCATATTGGGGTTGTTTAGCTCCACACTTAACAGAGCAGAACTATGTCTAGAATCCTGCTGTCATTTAAGAACACAGAGAAGTGGCAGTCCTTATTCTTGTAATTCTGTATGAATGATGATTGGGGTCAATATAGAAGACAGGAGATGTAGAGTTAGTGTAGATGACAGTTAACGTGGAGACAGGAGATGTGGTTGAGTGAAGGAGATTGTCAGCACTAGGCAGGACCAATGGGAGGTTTCTTATCTAGAGCTGAATAGCATCCGTAATCAAGTTCATTGTGGCTCTTGGTTTTTGCGCCACATTTCTCACACCACACATCACAGGCAGTATTGTCCCTTTCCATGACTTCAGTGGGGCCATTGAGGAGGTGGGAAGGAATGGCTTCAAGAGCTCAGAGATTTCCACATTCAATAAACAAAGCTAGTTCATGCCATGAGCTCATTCACTGAACAACTTTTAAAATTTATGTGCATCTTCCCCATGTCTGTTATTAGTTTCTCCTGGATTTGGGTGCTAGTCTGAGGGACAACCTTAATTTCTAGTGCCCTTGTAAATTGTTTTCTTTTAATGTGCTATTATTAATATATCTCTGTGTGGGTGGGAAACATTGCATAAGTAAATGTGAATGAGACACTACTATAAAGGAAAAGAAGAATAATCTTGATGTATATTGTAAGTACATAATAGATTTTGTTTTAGTAATTTAACATAATATATAGTAATAGGCCTTTGTTGTATTTTAAACTTGCTTACAAGTAACACTAGCTTCTACAGGATGATTAAAATACCATCCATGACAAGTAACTTACAACTTGCTTTGTGTGTAAATGTCAAGCTTAAAATTATTTAGGAGGTACCATCTCAACTTTAATCTATATGCCAATCTCGAGGAATGTTGATGCCAAAAATTATGATGAAGTACCCCAAGCCCTACATATTCATGCAGATTGCTTCCCATCTCTCTTCAGAATTCATGATTATACATAGTGAGTGTAGTGATAAACATTCCAAGGAAGATATCCAAGAAAGCAAAACTTAAACCCCACAGGGTTATTTCCCATCTTTACCCAGTTTGAAATGCATCATCATGAGAATGATTGATAGACAAGAGAATATCATAAAAGTATAAGATTTTGAAGGCTTTGTATTTGTGTGTGTGTGTGTGTGTGTGTGTGTGTGTGCTGAACACTAAAAAAAGAGAAACCAGACTTAAAAATTCATGTGCTTTTTGTTCAAAGTTTAAACTTTGGTTCTGGTCTCCTTTGATAAAGATTGATGGTAGAAGCATTCTATTTTTTTCACGTTATAAATAAATACACAGCGGGACCAATGATGAAATGTTGCTTCTTCTGGTGGGCAGAAATGTTTGTACATTTAGTTATTTGCAAGGATGCCCTGGAGTCACTTTTTTGGGTGCCTCAGAACCAATTCTGCATCTCCTCCATACTGTTTAGTGATAACATAACAGTATCTCAAAACCACCACATCTGGAACAATTATGTCAAGGAAATAGGCAAATTCTCTAATTAGGGTTCATCCATAATCTTGAATACAATTTTTGAATATATTGTTAGGGCCTTTTAACTAGTTTCTTTCCTGAGAATGGTATTTATTTATATTACACTCCCAGCCTTCATCACAGTGATTGACTAAATCAGCCAGTGATATTGGATTTAAATTTCCACCAATTAGCTTTTACACAAGAACAGGATCCCATGTGCAAGCGATGGCTTTTCCCCACATTCCTCATAAGGAATCAATAGTTTGTGGCTAGCAACTAACTAAAAGGCAGCAAATCCAAATGTCTTCCTCTTTTTAACACTAATAATTCTAAACTCAAAGATATACATCAATTTTACCTTAAAAAAAAACCAACAAACTATAGGTCAGGTGCTGGCTCACACTTGTAATCCTAGCTATTCAGCAGACTGAGATCTGAGGATCTTGGTTCAAAGCAAGTCTGTGCAGGAAAGTCCATGAGACTCTTATCTCCAACTGAACACTAAAAAAAGTGGAGTGGAGCTGAGTCTCCAGAGGTAGAGCAACAGCTTTGAGTGGAAAAGCTAATGGACAGTGCCCATATGCTGAGTTCAAGTCTCAGAACCAAAATAAAATAAATAAACTAAAAGGAGTACTAAGGGATATTGAAAATATACACATGAAGTACACCAGTAACAATGTAATGATTTAACGTAAGCACACTGGATCCTAGACATTGTGGGTCCATAAGAATTGTTGCACTCATCATGTGAACTTACTGCTGTGTGTACCAGCACATTCTGATTTGTGAATATGGAAATACAGAGTCACCACACATAAAGCAGGCTGTCACTCTCATCACATTTTCAACTGTACAGTTCTGAGCAAACCACAAGTTGCCAGACACATTCCTGATTCTCGATAAACATTTGTTGGATGGGTTGAATCCCAAAGAAACTCATATCCTCAGTTCACTGTACTTGTCTGCATAATGTAAACAATGCCTGCCTGCCACAAGCATGTGATTTTACTAATGACCACTCTCCTACTGCGTCTCATTCTATCTCCATCCACCAAACTTTCCTCAACCCCTTCAGCTCCTGTGGTGCTCCTCCCTTTCCAGTCACCATGTCACCTACCATGCTTCACACAGCTGCCGTCTGTACTTAGAAAATATTTCCTTGCTTGGCATTGATGGCTTCCCCCTGGAATCCTAGCTATTCAGGAGACTGACACCTGAGGATTGCTGTTCAAGTTTATTTAGTCTTTGTCACAGCACTAGAAGGGGGATAATAATATAATACTTATTTACAATGAGAGGAGACAGAATTAAAATCATTTTCCCCAAATTATAGGACAGACCCTAGACTTAGTCAGAGGCTGTCTCTAAAGCTGTTCAATATTATAGCCACTAGTCACATATAACTATTTAAATTGATTGAAATAAAATAAAATCAAGCTCCTCAGTCACATCAACCAATTTTAAGTGCTTAATAGCTAAATGTAGCTAATAACTACAGTGCTGGACATAGCAATTGGTCTGTGTCTAGCTCATATTTAGACAGTTCTACTGGACAGTACTGCCCTCCTGTCTGAACTTGTTGAGGACCTTCTACTGTGCACATTTGGGGAGGTTG
Source organism: Perognathus longimembris pacificus (assembly GCF_023159225.1). Classification (NCBI taxonomy): domain Eukaryota; kingdom Metazoa; phylum Chordata; class Mammalia; order Rodentia; family Heteromyidae; genus Perognathus; species Perognathus longimembris. The sequence continues at coordinate 135,413,108 of NC_063161.1, forward strand.
CACTATGAAAATACCTGGACATTGGAGGGGGCATCTTTGGGGGCCTATATGTGAGGGAATGAGGAACTAAGAAGCAGGATAAGTGAGGAAGGAAAGATTTTTGCATCCTAGGCTAACTGGGACTTAGGTTGCGGGCTCTATTAGGAATGCCAATATGTTTCAAATCTGCTTTGAAACAGCTGCAATGGAGGTGTATCTTCCCTATTCCCACCCTGGAATTAGGGGATTTGGAGTCTAGAAGAGAGGAGGTCTGTATGTTAGTAGTCAGCAAAAATCATCTGTTCTCATCCATGGACCATTTCCTTTAGGGCCCACACTTACCCTGGAGATGCAGGTCTATGAAAGGATATTAGAGAAGGGCACAAACAAAGCACCAATACTGACTGCCCTTCCTGGGCCCCTGAGGATGGATGGTCTTACCATGCCTGACCTAGCATCCAATCCTGATTCCTGACAGACTCAAAGGTATTCTGATGGTCTTGCACACCAACCCAGTAAAAGCAATAACCATGGCTTATACTTAGTGTGTTCTAGGTACCCTAAGATTGTTAAATATAAAACATAGTGACTATTTATATTTGGGTGGAAGACAAGCCAAGAAGTCTGGGCCCTTCATATGCTCTCTTAGTGGTTTGGTTGGCCTGTGCTCCTTCCTTGGCTTGTGCTCCTTGCCCAGAACTTGACTTTAAGTTGCAGCCTTCTGTGTTCTCTACATACAAAAGTATCCATTAGTATTGTTCCACATGATTTTGTTTACATTGTTTCTCCAGCCCAGGAAAGCATGGATGGAACTCCTTGAAACTGCTTATTTTGTTCAACAAAAACAGTGGAGAGTGGCTCAAGTCATAGAGCACCTACCTCATAAGCACAAGGCCCTGAGATAAAAATTTTAGTACCAACCAGCAGAAATCAATAAGCTAGAGAATGCATATATGATACACAAAATGAATAAAGCCAGTTTAGGTGTTAAAAAAACCCCAGTAACAATGGAGATAAACTTTTAGTAAGTAATTAGAACATTTCATGTTTTTGTACATGCAGCTTGGAATTTCTACTGTGTCATGTGATGAACACTTGCTCCTTATTTTCATTTTTTGTAATGATGTAAGTAAGTACAGACTTCTGAGTTGGTCTGAGAGACAGAAGTTTGATGTTAATTGCTTCTCCTTCCTGATACCTGTTTTTAGTTACAAACAACTGGGTGTTATTCTCTAAAGATCATGATCAATAAGTTCAGAAAGCATTATCTGAGAATAGCAAAAAGAGTAGCTAAGCAAATTAATAAATAAACTATATCATATTATCTTTTTTTGCCAGTCCTGGAGCTTGAACTCAGGGCCTGAGCACTGTCCCTGGTTTCTTTTTGCTCAAGGCTAGCACTCTGTCACTTGAGTCACAGCAGCACCTCTGGCCATTTTCTGTATATGTGGTGCTAGGGAATCAAACCCAGGGCTTCATGTATATGAGTCAAGCATTCTTGCCACTAGGCCATATTCCCAGCCCTGTATCATATTCTGTTCCTTGATTTTGGCATAGGTGGCTCACTCCTAGAATCCTAACAACTCAGGAACTGGAGATGAGGAGAACTATGGGTTGAGGCCAACTTTTATGTTTACTTTTGATAATCTTATAATTTAGGTCTTATACTGAAGTCTTTATTCCATTTGGTTAGATGTTTGAATATAGTCTGAAGTGAAAGTCTAATTTCATTCTTCTGTATATGGAGATCCATTTTACTCTATACATCTTTGTCAACGATCAATTGGCTGTGAATATCTAATTTTTTTTTTGCCAGTCCTGGGGCTTGAACTCAGGACCTGAGCATTGTCCCTGGCTTCTATTTGCTCAAGGCTAGCACTCTACCACTGAGCCAGAGTGCCACTTCTAGCCTTTTCTGTTTATGTGGTTCTAAGGAGTTGAACCCAGGTCTTCATGCATGCTAGGCAAGCACTCTACCACTAAGCCACATTCCCAGCCTCCTGAATATCTAATTTTATTGCTGGGCTATCTATTTGGTTCCAATGGTCTCTCTGTATATTTTTATGGCAATACCATTGTGTTTTGAATATTATAACACTATAGTAGCTTTTCAAATCATGCAATGGAAAGATTCCTGCCTTGTTCTTTTTGCTTGAGAGTACTTTGGCTTGTTAGGGATATTGTGTGGCTTTATGTGAATTTGAGGGATTTCTCCCTATATTTGTGAATAGTGTCAATGTGATTTTGATGAAGGATTGCATTGATGTGTACATCACTTTGCGTAGTATGAACATTTTAACAATATTAATTTTTGCAGTTCATGCACACAAAATATCATTCTGTTCATTTGTCTTTCACCAGTATCAATTGTACAGGTTTTTCACTTCTCTCATTAAATTTATTTGTAAGTATTCAGGGTGTGTGTGTGTGTGTGTGTGTGTGTGTGTGTGTGTGTGTGTGTGTGTGTGTGTAATGTCTTGGATTTTCTATATGTAAGATCATATAATCCACAGATAGGAACAATTCAGATTCATCCTTTCTGATTTGAATGCTTTTTCTTTCTGCTCTTGCTTCTTCTAATGGGGACTTTGGATACTCTACTGAATATAAATAAAGAAGGTAGGCATCCTTGTCTTGTTCTGAGTCTTAACTGGGAAACTTTCAACTTGTCTCTGTGGAGTATGATGTTGGCTTTAAGTCTGTTATATGTAGCCTTTATTGTGATGAGGCTCATCCCTTTTATCTAATTTAAGATTTTTTTAATCGTGAAAGAATATTGAATTTTGCTGAAATGATTTTTCTGTATCTGTAGAATGGCCACATATTTTTAAAAAAATCCATTCATTCTGTTAATATTGTGTTTCACATTTATAGGTTTGTATTAGTCATTATTCCATCCATGAGATAAATCCTACTTTTCCATGTTAAGTGATTCCTTTAATGTTCTATTGAGTTTGTGAATTTGCCTTGCTAGTGTTTTAGAATTTTTGTCTGTATCTTCATCAGAGATATTAACCACCCCCTCTCTTTCCCTCCCTCCCTTCCTCCTTCCTTCCTTCTCTTCCTCCATTTCTTTCTTTCCTTCCCTTCCTTCCTTCCTTCCTTCCTTCCTTCCTTCCTTCCTTCCTTCCTTCCTTCCTTCCTTCCTTCCTTCCTTTCCCTCCTTCCTTCCTTCATTATTCCCTCCCTCCTTTCCTTCCTTCCTTCCTTTCTTCCTTTCTCTCCCCCACCTCCCTCTCTCCCTCCATCCCTCTGTCTGACTTTGGTATCATAGGATTGCTAGGCTCATAAAATTGAGTTTAGAAATATTTCCTTCTTTAATTTTTGAAACAATCTCAGAAGGATAAATGTTAGTCTTTAAATGTTGGTAGAATTCAGCCTTGAAGTCACTAGGTCCTGTTTTTTTTTTTCTTTGACAAGGAGACATTTTATTATTGATCCAATCTCCTTAATCATTGCTCAGTTCAGATTTTCTATTTCTTCATGATCCAATCTCATAAAATAGTTTTATGTGTTTTAAGAATTTGTCTCTTTCTTCTAGGCTCTCCAATTTGTTGGACTATAATTCTATACAATAGTCTCCTATGATTCTTCATATTTCTGTTCTACCAGTAGAAATATTTTGTCTCATTTTTCTTAGACTGGCTAGACATTTGCCATTTTTCTTTGTTTACAAAAGTAGCTCTTAGGTCCACTGATCTTTTTCTACTGTTTTTTTTTCTTCGTTCTGTTTCCTTTATTTTTTTCTCTGAGATTCATCATTATATTCATTTTTTTCTGATAATTTTGGACTTCTTTTCTCCCCCTCTCCTCCTCTTCTTCTTCCTCCTTCCTTCCCCATTTTCTTCCCTCTTCTTCTTTCTCTTTGTTTTTGTTTCATAGCCTCAGGGCCTTGTGCATGCTAGGAAGCATGCCTGCACTGAACATAATTCCTTGTTCTTTTTTTTTTTTTTAATGGTACTGGCATTTATTGCTGTAAACTGTCCTCTTAGAATGATTTCTTTTTCTGAATCTTGAAGCTTTTGCTAATGGTGTTTCTATTTTTGTTTGTCTTAAGAAAATTTCAATTTCTCTTTTAATTTCTTCACTAATTTGTTATTTATTTGGGAGCATATAGATGCGTTTCCGTGTATTTATGAATTTCCTGGAGTTCTAGTTATGCTCATTTGTTTTGATGACTGTGACCATTGGGTCCTGTTAGAAAATGAACACATGAACTATTTGGAATATGCAGCTGGTTTAATGTACCCCTTGGGAAACTGGTTTGTTTGACTAGCCTACTTAGTATTACATTCATATTCTGAACTATTGTACTACAATTTCATCATGGACATGGTACCACTGTAGGTGGAGTTAGATCTTAAAGGAGAGGCCAGAGAATGCAACTCTTCTGAGTTGGGGGTGCATAATGCAGCCTGTAATGTGGACAGATATTGGGTTTGCCTTCCCATTCAGGATCTTACAGCAGCAGATGGATGGTTGGATGGATGAGGCTGGATTAACAGAATAACAGAGAACAATTCTCAGTTTCACCTATTGAAGATGCTGTTTCCTGATCACAGTTTTTGGTCTTCTATTTGACTGTGCTGTTTTGGAACATGTAATGAAAACATTTGGACAGAAAGACATGTTACATTTTTCTTCCTGGGATCCCCATTTTTATACCTTTACTTATCCTTCTTAAAGAATTACTTTAGGGCTGGGAATATGGCCTAGTGGCAAGAGAGCTTGCCTCATACACATGAAGCCCGGGTTAGATTTCCCCAGCACCACATATATAGAAAACAGCTAGAAGTGGTGCTGTGGCTCAAGTGGCAGAGTGCTAGCCTTGAGCAAAAGCAAAACACACACACACACACACACACACACACACACACACACACACTCTGTGTAAGAGATAGCTTGATACCAACATCAGGAATGGTTATTTTCATGAGTTGTCCATCTATTAGACTTTCAGTTGTCTACTTAACAACCCAGTCTTCCTTTCCTGAGTATGATTGAACATCTTCAATGATCCATATAGACCACAGTTATAAGGTAACAGATTATATCCTCCCTCTTCAAAGTCTGAGCATTTTCCTTTGGCATATCATAATTGCACTTCTTGAACAACATGCTTTCAGACAAAAAACTCTACCTTAAAATTTTAGCTAAACATAACATCAGCTCATATAACTGCAATTTCAAGAAATATGCAAACCCTATTTAAAGTTGCATATATCCAATTTTAGTTATGGAGAAATAATTTTGAAAGGCAAGTACAAGTGGCTTACACATAGACTCCAAGCTACTTGAGAGGCTGAGAATGTTGGGTTCATGGTTTGAGGTAGGCACAGAAAAAAAAACAAAAAAAAACTCATGAGTCCCCTTCCCAATCAAGAGTGGGAACCATGTGCCATAATACATATCTGTTATCCTAGCCACTGGGAGGCCAAACAGCTGATGGCATCCAGGTATGAGCCTAGGCAGGAATTGAGACCCTATTTCAAAAACAACCAACAAAAATCAGGGCTAGTGAATTGCACAAAGTTGGCAGAAAATCTCATTCTTAACTTCTTAGTGTTTGTACTTCTTACTACAATATTACAGGTTCTTGTAGTGTTTCTGAATAAAAAAGCCACCAACTTAAAGTACTCTTGCTATAAAGCACAATTAAATAGATATGAATCTGACAGATGACATGTTATTCTCCCATTTACTGGCTTCCCTCTGCTATAGTATAGTGTTTTGTTTTTTAAAGCTTCCTGTTTATTGTATTCTGGCTATTTTAAATCTTCTGTCTTTTGTGGGTTTTAAATTGGGCAAACCTTTATTATAACTCTAAAGTAAAGTGAGAAAAGTGAATATAATATCATAGAACAAACAGAAGTGTCAGAACGAAAATTCACTATTTATTATAAATGGCCTTGCTTTTGTTATTTGCACTGAAGAAGCTTTCGAGGTTAAATGAACAATTTTCTGGGGAAAAGAATCAGGGCTGGAAGCATGGTTCAGAGGTTAAGAGTGCTTTGTTAGCAAATGCAATGACTGAATTCAACCCAAGACCACAATTTAAAAAGAAAAAGACAAAGAAAAGAAAAGAATAGATTTGAAGCCCTCAAATCAGCTTGGGAAATAATTTTCTTTACATAGTAATAATACTAAGGAAAGTTGCCAAATACCACATATCAACTATTACATCTTCGATCCTCAATTTTCCCAAGTTGGGAGACAAGGAAAGAGAAAAGAGACATTAACAGGCCAGGCATGTTTGTCTGTTTGTCATTCTGCGTGTTGTTTTGCTTATGCTTTTTAAAGCACTGCTGTGATCAGACAAATCATAGCCAAAACATCCCAAGACCTGAAACCAAATGCAGTTATGGATCCCCTGGTCTGGAATCATAATAGCTGAGTTTCTTTGTTTCCAGACATTGTTGTTGCTGTCTCTTTTAAAATGACAAGAACAAAAGGAGAATCCCAAAGAAAGATGATGAGTTTGAGTATCCAACTTTAAACAGCTGATGAAAATGAGAACACCTAGTTTCAACCACATCAGCTAATCAGAATTCAAATGCAGAGCTAGTAAAAGTTCCTACAAGAACTCCATGGGGAATGTATTAAGATTTTGTGCATGCTCAAGGCCCTGTATCATTAGGCTGGGGATTAGAAACATTCTTATTTATTTGTTCAATAGTATCATCTAGAAAAGCTTGAGAATTTATTGCTAATACCAAAGCAACCATGCCAAAAAAAATCACATCAAGATGGAAATGCTGATTACTGAAATAAGTTTTATGTATGTGGATAGCTTATCTTCATAGATAAATGTGTTTGACTTTAGTAATTGCAAGACTTTCTAAGAAAAATTAGATATCAAGTGGCACTGTCACAAAAGAGGGATAGGTGGAGCTAGTCACAGCAGAGGATCACAAGAGCCCAATAGCTATGCCCTTATGAACACGTAAGAGGATGCTAAGTGAAATGAACTCCATGTTAAGGAAATGAGTGTTATATCACTGTTGTAATTACTTTCAACATGCCATGTGAAACTAGCTTTTTTTGTTGTTGTTCATGATCCTCTTGTATCCCCTTCCTGTGGTTGGCCCCCTGCTATCACTGTATTTCATCCTAGTACCCTGGATACTGTATATACTGGTATTAGAACTAGGGAAGTGAAAGGGAATATCAAAATTGAGAGACAAAGGTTAAACAGACAAGCACTTCCAAAAGCAATACTTACAAAACCATTTGGTATAAACCAACTGAACAACTCATGGGGGGAGAGGAAAAGGGGGAGGGAAGAGGGGGGAAAGAGGGAGGAGGCAACAAATTGTACAAGATATTTACCCACTGCCTTACATATTAAACTGTAACCCCTCTGTACATCACTTTGACAATAAATAAGTAATTATTCAGAAAAAAACCCCAAAATAAAGACATGTTTCTGGCTTTGATTTCCAAACATCTACATTTTCAGGCATCTATAGAAAATTCTGGGTGCAGATAGAATACTAAGATCTTGAGGAATGGGGAAGCCTTTCCTCTATCTCTTGAGTCTAGACTAGAAGAGGATTTCCCCCACCCCAAAGGTATGAGTGAGAAATAAAAGGAAAATGGAAAAGTTGAAAGACTAAGGGTTTTGAATGAGAGAAAGCTTGTATCATATTCACAAGGCGAAATCCTAAGCTGAGTGTCAGTGAACTTTATCTCTTTTAACCCACTGGTTCGGGAATGACCAGAATAAGCCCCCAAATTCATGCTTGTAATTCTGGAATAAATGCCCATTTTTTTTTCAGCATGAGAAAAGCTAGCATCAGTACAAAGCTAATTCAAGGAGAAGAGTGAAGCTACAGGATGTTTAGGGAATTGTTGGAGTACTAAATGACAACAAGAACTGCAGTGTTAAGCCAGGCATTGTATTGTACACTTGTAAACCCAACACTAGGAAGTAGAGGCAAGAAGAACAAAAAGTTCACAAGTTCAAATCCAGTCTGGGATATGAAACTCTTGTCTCAAAAACATAACAAACTCCAAACCACAAAAAACCAAACTAAAACCCTGTTGTGTTGGATTGTATATGGAGCTAAAAATATATAGCTCAGTGGAAATTGTATATTGTCTACTCCTTTAATTCCCATCTATGTGTCATGAGAAATCAACTTTATTATTCTATTACAATACCCATTTGTTAGGTATTCAATTGCTTGAAATGATTATTACCTTATCTAAAATGAACACTATTTTTCATTTACCTTCTGTGCATGTCAAAAACTTGAGGCATAAAATGAATTTAATTTCCATGCTACTCTGAGAAGTGAACATCATTAACTCATCTTACAAAAAGTCAGGTCTCTGAATTCTTGCTCAAAATGCTAAAGCAGATATTTGGATCTGGGCCCATAAAACCCCCAAAGCTGAAATCCTTTTTTTTTTTTTCTATATCCTATGACATAGATCCCAGTTCTGGAGTCCCAGGTTACTTGCAATGTTTCCTTAAGGTTTAATGTTGTCTCATGCTTTGCTAACCTCTCTGAATGGATTTATACTCGTGGTATTTGATGTTTAGGCAGAGTCCATTTTATGTGCAGAGTCCATTTTCTAGTACTAGATTCAGGAAATACAAATTGGAGTTATGATCCAGAATTAGGATTTACTTGGAAAGACTCAAATGTTTAAGGAGGAAGAACTGAATGGAGTACATTTAAGGTCTGCATTAAGGAGCAGCATAAAGTGGCACAAAATATGGTACAGGCATGGGTACCAGGCCTAACTGTAGAACATTTGGGTTTTCAGAGTGGCAGATTAGCATGCACTTTCTATACAGACCATCCAAATTCCACTGAGTCCAAGAGCATGAAAAAGTAACAAAGCTAGCCATGGCAATGGCAACTGAGGAGACTATAATTAAACACATAGCTTGACTTGTCACTGACTACATTATTGAAAGTGAAGAAGGATCGGGAAGCACTTTTCTAGATGATATAGCAAGTGTTCCATCTAAGAGATTCCCCTTGGCATGATTTGCAACTCTGATTTCTTCCCTCTGCCCCTCACTCAGGAAGGTGAAGGGCCACATTCTCAGAAAAGGCCCAGAGCAATTTTACAGTTCTGCATGAAATGGCTGCTGAGCCAGTGTGAATCAGAATCTCTTTTCCCTCCCTCTGTGAGAATGCCCCAGCTGACATCCTTCAGAATGATGAGAGTCTCTTTCTCCAACCCAAGCATTGACACAACTCTGCAGGAGGGAGAAAAGTTAGGGAAATAGTGCAGCATGAGCTGAACCAAGAGACACAGGTCCAGTATGGGCTATTTAGCCAAAGAAATGAACAGAGGTGGGGAGGGGTGGAACACTCACAGTAGTGGAAATGGACTAGAGAAAAGACCAGACAGAGGAAGGGAAAATCAAACCTTAGCCCAGGAATTCCTCCCTGCACAAATAATAAATGAGGCTCAGGCTATGTGCAAACCTTCAAACCTCACTTTTAGATGTGCAGGAGAGTGTCAGCATATGAATGAATAGAGAAAAAGAAGGACAATCAATCCAAGCTGGTCATGACAAATTTTGGAGAAATGACTAAGCATAACCTCCCTCCCCCTGAAACTAAACAAACAAAAACAAAACCATAGATGAAATTTAAAAGATACTGAGGATGGAAGAGAGAAGATTGAGATAATATTTTTCCATCTGATTATATTTTCCTGACCCTCTCACCTCTTCAGGGAGCCCAGTAGTTTTGTGTTCCATGCTTATGCATGGTACAGGACATGATTAAAATCAGAAGTAAAGGAGTCTCATTGACCTTGTGTTCAAAGCCTAGAACATTAGGGGATTGAAGAGGAATTTAGGCCCAACCAGGATGTTTAGGCTAAAGGAGTAAGAAAGAGAAAAAGGGTGGGGGATGGACCATATATCCCACTTTCTTGAGGAAGCCCGAGATCTAGAGAGGAAATAGGTGAGGATCTTAACCAGCTTTGTATGAAGTAGAGATTCGGCAGGACATAGAAATTTCAGACTATTATTATAGACTCATGAAATGAAAAAGAGATAAAAGAGTAAGAGATAGACTCAGGGCAAACATAGAGAAGCCAGTGATCCATCCTTTGTATTGGTTTTCATGGATTGATGACAGATCTGGAAAAATATATACCATCTCTGAAGAAAACTGAGTAGATAAATTATAGAGAACACCCATGCACCAGAACACCATGGCATGTGTAAGTTAACAAGTTCTTTGACACAACTCTAGGGCAAGGGGAGGAATACCAGCCTATCTGAGATGACACTCATGACATCTTGGTAGAATGGAACCTCAAAGCACATATTACCTTCTTCAATTCTGTGATCTTTCCATTTAGCTTATTAGCTATGTCCTTTGCTATGCAGAAACTTTTAAGTTGGATGCAATCCCATCTATCAATTCCTTCTTTGATTTGCTTGATTTTGTTTCTGGATTTTTACTTACCAAGTTTCAACCTGTGCCTAGGAGGCCCTCATATTTCCCCTACCTTTTCTCATAGGTTTCATGGTTTCTGGTCTTACATTGAGGTCATTATTCCATTTTGAACTGCTGCAGGAGCAAGGTGATATATGGGGATCTAGTTTCAGTTTTCTGCACGTGGATATCCACTTTCTCCAGCACCAATTATTGAAGAGAGTGACTACAGCATATATTTTTGGTTCCCTTACTGAAGGCTATAGGTTTGTGGGTTCTTTTATGGGTCTTCTATTCTGCTGCATTGGTCATCGGGCTTACTTTTGTGCCAGTACCAAGATTTTTTTCATTATTATGGCTGGGTAATAGAGCTTGGTTTTGGCATTGGTATTCCTGCAACACCATTCTGCTCTCACTATTTGAGGTCTTTTGTTATTCCATAAAAATTTTTGGATTGCTTAATATCCAAAATTCACTGAGAGCTCAAAAAATTAATCCCCTGAAAAATAAACCCTCAAAGAAACAACAACCCAATTAATAAATTGGCTCACTTAATGAGGGACTTCTTAGAAGAAGAAGTAAATATAACCAATGGAGACATCTGGCCACCAAGGAAATTCAAATAAAAACAACACTGAATGGCCATTACTAAGAAAATGAACAATAACAAATGCTGGCATGGATGTGGCCAAAAGAGAGCTCTATTACATTGTTGGTGGGAATGAAAGCTTATTCAACCACTCTGGAAAGTAGTGTGGAGGTTCCTCAAAAAACTAAACACAGAACCCAGCAATTCTACTCCTGGACATTTATCCAATAGAGCACTAACAAGGATACACTGAAACCACCAGCACAACCATGTTTGTTACAGCATTGTATACCATAGCCAAAATATGGAGTCAGCCCATATGTCCCTCAATGGAAGAATGGATCAAGAAAATGTGGTATTTATGTGCAATGGAATTTTACTCATCCATCAGAAAAAAATGATATTGTACCATCATTAAGGAATTGGAAAGAGCTGGAAAAATTATACTAAGTGAAGTAAGCCAGATTCCTAGAAACACAGGCTTCATGGTTTCCCTCATTTGTGATAGCTAGAATATGCCTATAAACCTACAAGTGAATATACTGGGTGGTATGTAAGTGAATATAAGTGAATTAATTGAAGGATACTAGCCTCTATGGAGAGCAAAATAGTATATTCTTTAGAAAGACTAGGTCAATACTCAACAAAATAAGTAGCAGGAAATGGGAAATGGGGCCACCAAAGAGAGAAGGATAGAAGATGAATGGGGGAAAGGAGTAGAATGCAAGAAAGAATGCACTATATATACCATAGAATTGATAAATATAAGGGAAGGGGTGGGATGAAGTGGGTGAAGATATATATTACCGATGGCACAGATGAAGATGCATTGTCTTCATAAATTTCTTTGTTAAATAGCAAAAGAATTCAATGTATAACCTAAAAATTAAGAGAAATGAAGATGTGGGGTGGGAGGGATGATTGAGAATGTTGAAATAGGTGACATGGATCAAGAGCTCTGTTGAATGAAAACTCCTTTGTACAATTGCTTAAAGATAATAAAAATATGTTAAAAACACATTATCAGTGGTCACATTTTAAAGCTTTATATTATTTTTATTTGTACATCTGATATTAATAAGTAATACACTATATGTATTAAAAGTAACTTATTGATTATAATTAGTGTTACTTTTATTTTAATCACAACCCTTGTCTGAATCCCTTCTTTGCTCCATCTTTAAAAATGAATAAAAACTGTATACCCCTTTTTGAGGTAACTAGAGAGTTCAGAATGAATTATAATCTGCTGTTACAAACACTCCAAATTTATTCTAGGGACTTAGTTCAGGAGGTAGTTCAACAGTTAATAATCAGTAGCCAAGGGTTAAAAAAATGTAAGTACAAACCCTCATCCATTTCTCATTCCTGAGAGTCAAGTGTACTCAGTGTTGCAAAACCAGAATTTTCTTAATGAGACACACTTGTATGCCAGTTCCCTGACCTTGGACTTAATAAGACCAGTGGTAAAAGCAGTTATAGAAGAGAAAGTCATCTCTGAATGCAGGCAGCTTTTAGCTGCCTTTAGATCAAAGAGGGTGTTGGAGAGAGGCTGCTTATGGACCCATACAACACTTTGATGTGTGTCTTTTTCTCCTTAAGATTAGTGAGCCAGCAAGCCTGTGAACCCTTACCCTAGCACCTCTTCTGTTTAACTTGCAGGTAAAAATTCCAACTAACCTTGTGAAAGTAATAACTCAAAAATTATGGTATTTGAAATTTTATGACTCTCTTCCAAAGAGTTTGCTTGCTATTACAATTTCCCAATGACAGAAAAATCCCATTTGTTTCTGATGTATATGTGTGTGTGTATATACACATATATATTTCATTTTGCTGTGCTAAAAGCTTCAGAAGATGTATATTGGTCTTTCAACTTGTATAAATTATTACCTTCTGAAAGATAGATAGCTATTTTCATCCTATTTTTCCTTTCATTTGGAGATATTTTGCTCAAATATCCCTTTCATTTCTGCAATGAAAATGTTTGATGTTTCTGGCCTATGCAGCTCTATGGTCTGTGCTTTCTTTGTGAAGATAACTCAGGCACAATCCACCTTCATCCTTCCCCCAAAAGAGCTCCTAGCCCTTTGGGGAACACCATGGGTGCAGAGATAATTCGAATTCTGTGATGTAAGCGTCACGATGAAGACTTGGATCTTGCTCATGTTAAGTTGGGGAGTGGCTACCAGGAACACTCAAATCTCCAATGATATTGACAATAAGCAGTAGCAGGCAGGTCATGGGAAGAGGCAGGTGACATTGCATGGCTTCCACTTACAGCTCTGATGTCATATTGACATTACTCTTTTGCCCAAATGGGAGCTTCCCAAAGATGTTGGGACCAATGTGCCCAGTATTCCTAGAGATTAGAATTCAGAACCCAGAGACCTCAATTTTAGGAGAAGGCAGGCACAGTTCCAGACTGACATACCAACAGAGAAAGGGAAATCATTACAAGAACCAGAGTAAATGACTAGCATTTGAACATAGTAGCAGGACCTACTGGGAAATTACCGCAGCCTTTGTTTTAACTGCTGTTGTCTCAGCAAGATCCAGAGGCATGAGGGTTGCACATGTAAGAGATTAAAGATGGTGAAGTAGGTGCTGTTGGCTTGATTTAATTCTACTTATTCTTGGGCCCTGAAAACATAAGGTTATTTCTGATAAGAATCAGGAGCTATTGCAAGAAAATAAGGACAAGTTCCTGGTCTTTCAGATTGATGGTGCAATTCGGCAACAAGAACAACATCAAGTAACCATAGACAGAGAGGCCATTGATCCTGTGCCAAGCTCAACGTCACGGGGGTATCTTTTCAGGTTTATATAAACCCCTGAAAAGAGAGGAGAAAAAGTGGAAAAAGAGTTCACAGAGTATCGAGTGTTGGACTTCCATGCATCTTGACAGGTGGCTTTCTGAATTAGTTCTAAATCAGATTTCTCAACTTTGGCACAATTATAGTTCACAGGTATAATCACTTGCATATGTTTTGTAGCACATTTAACAACTTCTCTGGCCTCTAACCATTAGATGCATGACAACCAAAATCGTCTCCTGATGTGTTTTTCAAGTTAAGAAGCAGTAGTCTAGAAAAATATGAGGAAAGAAATGGACATTAGACTTGAGTTTTATGGGACAGATTACACTCAGGTAGCAAGCAATGGGTTGTAGGCCTTTTGTAGACTTCTGGGCTCAAACAAAGTTCTTTGGTAGTGAAGGATGGTAGAAGAGAGTACTAAGGACCCCAGACACAAAGAGACATCCTAATGCAGGCAAGGTGAGATTCAAGGAAAAAGGGACCAGCAACATTATCCAGTCAAAGAAAGGGTAAAGTCAAATGCCACTCTGGTGAACACATTTCATCAGGGTCCTAATGAAGATGACCCAGGGATTAATATCTGCTTTCAACTGAGTCTTCTTTACAATTTCATATGTTTACTATAAACCACGTGCATAGAAATTTTCATTCCAGAAGATCTGTTTTATCAGGAAAGCCTCTTGTCTCTAGAGAGTCCCTGATTAAAGGAGCCTTAGCTATTACTGTTCCAATCCTGGGTAGGTCTTAATTGAGTGGCTGGTTCATAAACAACCTGGAGCCAGTTGAGGTGTGCAATGTGCAGCCTCAGAGACTATTGCATCTGCTTTACTCTTCTCTTAGTTAAGAAGCAAGAAAAAGGGTCAGCACATCCAATCCCTTTGCAGACAGTTCTCTGGCTTCCTTTTGTGACTTAGTTTAACTTATTTGGGTATTGAGTTAGATCATCTCAATAAGTCTCAAAGAGGTGGTATCCACAAGCTTATGAATTCATTCTCTGCAGAAGTACTGGTCACTGCTCTTTCTCTGGACCCTGCTCTGTTCTTAGAAGCAGCACTCAGTTCTCTCATGATGCCTGTCCCCTTGATACATCCTATTGAGCCCACCTCTTCCCTTATAGGATTTGTAGCTCCCCTATCATGTCTTTCCTCTAAATTACAATCACAGAATTTGAGAAGGGACTTAAACCTCAAAGCCTACCTATCTTTATATTTATCTTTCCTGCCACCGTGTGTGTGTGTGTGTGTGTGTGTGTGTGTGTATGTGTGTGTGTATGTGCATATGCACATACACTTAAGACCAGAGAGAGGAAGTGACTCAGCTTTAGGAGAGAATATAGCACACAGAAGAAAAAATTAGGATAAAACAAAGTATCATTAAAAGACACAATGATATGATGAGAGAGTATGAGAGAAGAGCATTTCTACGAGTCCAGTACCATGAGAGGAACAAGGAGGACTTGGATGGGACTTCAGGACAGATGTGACATACTGGGGAGAGGTAGCCTTCTATAAGGTCAAAGGAAGGTCAAAGGAAGCTCAGAATTGAAGGGATTGTGCTATGTTATTCCTGAATCTGAAGCAGTGACGCCAATTCCTGCAATAGAGGCAGTAGAACAAGTGACTAGAGAGATTGAGAAAGCTTTCCTCCACTGCAAAGCCTCCTATGAAACTACAGAATTCCTATGGGATCGATGAGTGAACTTAATAGGGTGGAGAGGCAAAGCAAACAGGGGACACTTAGGTAATTATAGGCCATTTCTTTTAATAGAGCAGAAAGGATTCTTAGCTCTGTTAGGGAAATACTTCTGAACATTGTCATTCTCAGATTTCTTCATTTTATATTTGAGTAGCTGATGAAACAGACTACCTGATAGTTATGTGTGGCAGAGTTATGTTTTAGGCTGGAGGTATTTTAATTCTCAAGGGGAAAGGATGCTATTTCTGTAAATCTCAAACATTACATGCATCAGAGGACTTAAGGAAAAAGCTCCAGAAATAGCACAAATAGCTGCAGTTTCTTCTACCTCTTGTTTAATGTTGTCTCATAAAGTGTTATCATAAATAGGCTCCAAGAAGTGAATTGTTTGTTGCTATAAATTTTTGTGTATGTGTGCAAATACATACATATACTACATTTATACTCCACATGTAGTTTTACTTTCTATCACAGACTTTCAAGGAATCAGTATAGATTTTATTTTAATAGAAAACAATACAGACAAATTAGAAGGCCATGTATAAAAGGTAAGTAAATGATTACTTTAAAAATTCATAATTTTCTAAAAGACTAAAATGTAGTCTTTTGCTATGCTGATCTTATACTTGTTTTCTCTAATTCAAAATATTGGTCTCCAAATACAGGTTATAAAATAAGAACCAAACATATATGCTTTCCCTGTTAGTGCTAAATGAGAAGCTTCACATTGGTGCCTCTGACAGTCTCCTTGTAGGAGAGAATTCTTACCAGCTACATGTCATCTAACACAGTATCTACTTGCACCAGGAGATTAGGGCACATGATTCCAGCTTCACTCAATGCTGTTAATTCTCCCTTGCAAATGTGTCTGGTTTTTTCCATTCATATTTCTTTTGAACTTTCTTCAGCTGAGAATTAGGATTCCAGACATGCCCCTTGAATGGGAGGAGCTAGGAACAGGCTGGGAGAACATGATAGGACAAAAATGATCATACCACTTCCAAGCTTAGAAGCTAGATTAGCTTTTGCACACTATCTTGCACATTTGAAATTGAACTTCACTTGGCACCAGGAAATGTACTTTTAAAAAATCAGTTGTGGGGCTTGAACTGAGGGCCTGGGAGCTGACCCTGACCCTTTTGTGCTCAAGGTTAACACTTTACCACTTGAGCCACAAGTGCCACTTCTGGTTTTTTGAATGGCTAATTGGAGCTAAGAGTCTCATGGAGACTTTTCTGCCTGGGCTGGCTTCGAACCGTGACCCTCAGATCTCAGTTTCCTGAGTAACTAGGATTACAGGTGTTAGCCACCAATGCAGGGCAGAAAATGTGCCTTTAATTCCAGATACTGTCTCAGTTTGTTTCAGCCTTCAGCAGAGTATCTGGAAGATAGTAAGCATTTACTGAATGTCGAATAACTGTTGCCTCAAAGGAAGAAAACATACTCAAAGATACAAGCATTTGGTTTCATCTAGGTGTCTTATTTCATCAATTCTGCTCACATTTCAAGATGATTCATTCCACTAATTTGGCCAAATTAACGTGGCAACAATACCCAGGCATCCAAAGCTTGTAGCTATATAATGTAGATGGATAGAAGGTCTGGAAGCACTCAAAGCCTGCAAAGCCTCCTCTGGAGGGCACAGTATTTGTTTTGGTGTTGACCAGTAGGGTGAACCTGTCTGATATCCAAAATACCCAGTGCCGAAGTGAATTTCTTATTTTTCCTGGGAGTGACAGGGTTTTGTTTGTCACCGGTTGAGGTAGACACAGTTAAATTTATAGTGAGACAAGGTGAAAGATAGAAAAAAAGGAAGTTTGCTCCATATCTGGCTAGATGATGTGGCATTTGAATCAGCAACTGTTGACCTTATATAATTTAGTTTTGAAACCCATGCAGTATTACCATAGGAAAGAGCTAAAATAAGGTTAATGTCTCAAGACTTTTTTAAAGGATGATTAAAAGGCATCTTTTGCAAGGACAAAATTCTAATAAATTTTAGTAAGTGTGAGGATATATAAAGAGTCAATATTTATATCTAAGGCATACCTATACTCATTGGCATGGTCATTTAAAAAAGCTTCCAAGACAATTATAGGATTTAGTGATGTAACATTCAGTCATTCTTTAAGCGATGGGATGGGTAACAGTGTTACTCATTTAGTGGGCTCCTTCATGTTTCCTGTAGAAGAGAACAGTAATCCAGCTACCACAGAAGTTGTCCACTGTAAGTATCAACTAAATACCTCAATTTTCAGTGTTGGTCATCAGTGGATATTCGAAACACTCGCATGAATGATTTGGCAGTATTCTACAAAATGCAGAAACTTCTGTCTACTAGATAAAATTGGCAATTTAAATTCTGATTCAACAACTAGTTTAAGTGCCAGCTGCCCTAAGTCTGTCAAGTTTAGATTTTCTACCATGGTACTTTTCACAGAGCTCTCTTGGATTATGTAGTCATCTGGGGAAGTCTCTCTGCATGTCAAGCCCAGCTCAGCAAGCATCTCAGCCAGCGTGTGCTGAGAGATTCTCAAAGCCTCTTGTCAACTGTAACTAAAGTAAGGTCAGAACTGAGGTAATACAGCAGGCTGCCTTGCATCAGGGCCCCTGGGGTGTGAGCAGCCCGAGTGACTTCAAGCGACATTGAATGTGGCTACTGAGTCCTTTGCCTGGTTGAAGTCACTATTTTATGATCAAAGCTAACACACTACCTAGCTTACAGTTGTGCCTACTTGTCACATATATTTGTTGAATTAATAAATTCATCACTAAGAAAATGGGTAGTAAGTGATGTTTACACAAAGTAAAGGAAAAGAGAAAGAAAGAGAAAACCCTCAACAGCATCCTTTCCCAAGGAAGTTTGTTTGCAAGCTACACAAATTAACAAAATTTGTTTTTCACTCTGAAATAGTTTGAATCTGTAGCAGAGATTGTGTATTCTCAGAAGGATTTAGTAAAACAGTTTTTTGAGGATTTTTTGGTATGTAAAACTTTCTCAAATACGGATGAACATAGCTCAGCACTAGAAGGGCTAGTGACATTTAAAATCAGTATGATTGCACAAGTGTAAAAAAGTGTTCAATTTGGTTTGCTACTTTAGGAATGTACTTTGTATGGAAGCCTCCATTATAATAGAGTACATACAAACTTCTAAATATTTGATTACATTTGTAACCATCTATTTTGATTATGATTGGAGTAATCAGTTATGTCATCTGTGAAGAAGCGTAAATCCCAATCCTTAGTCTGTCAAATAGTTGCACAAAAATTATGCAGTACTGAAAATGTATAATCATGGGAGAGCTGGGGCTTCTGGTTTGCATCTATATCCAAATGCTTGGCGAGTTTGTTAATAAGTTTCTAGAGAGAAGCCAAGGGGGGCTAGAAGTCTGCCTGTAGAAAAAGTTCTAAATGATTTTAGAGCAAAGAAATGGACTACAGTCTGAAAAAAATTTGTAAGCACTACTATATCATAATATATATTTACTTGGCCCAAACACATCTGAATCTTCTAATTCAAGGTTTTAATCTTTTGCTAATTCATACTTTTAAGTATATATATATATGTGTGTGTGTGTGTGTGTGTGTGTGTGTGTGTGTGTCTATATGTATATATACACACTTTGGAACAGATCTCAGCATCCGTATATTTTGAGGCGAGCACTTTACCACTAGGCCATATTCCCAGCCCCATATATTTTGAGATAGAGACTTATTTCCTTATTGGACAATGGCAACCCTTGCATGGAAAGGCATAGGAAGGGTCTAATTCAGACTTTCCCCTTAGTACCCAGATTTACTAATTGAATCTTCCTAAATCTGCAAGGATTGATTTGATAGACTGAGTTGGAGGCTGTGGAATGGTGACAAGGAGAGGGAGTTGATCAAAGCAAGAGGATTGGGCAGATCCCCTGTCCGGTTGACAGACTGCCAGTGTGGCTGATAGGATGGAAAGGCATGATGGTAGGGGACCTCAAGCCCGAAGTAGGTATTCAGCTTGACTAGTTCATAGCTACGTGTCATAGATTTTTCTTTTCCTTTGTAAAGTGTGACTAACAGTCTAGGCAAAGTGGCTCATTACTGTGATCTAAGGTTCTCAGGAGGTAGAGATTGGGAGTTTGAGGTAGATCATCACTTGAGGATACGTAGGGAAAAGTTCATGAGACCATCTCTCAAAAGATAAAAAGCTAAGCACAGTGGCATGCATCTGTCATTCCAGCTATGTGAGGAATGTAAATAGAAGGATTACAGTTTTGACTAGCCTCAAAATAAATCTGAGACCCTATCTGAAAATAAAACTAAAATAACAATGTAAAAGGGATAGAGACTGGGAGCTGGTGGCTCACACCTTTAATCCTAGCTATTCCAGTGGCTGAGGATCATGGTTCAAAGCCAGCCTGGACAGGAAAGTCTGTGAGACTCTTGTCTCCAATTAACCACCAGAAAACCAGAAGTGGCACTGTGGCTCAAAGTGGTAGAGCACTAACCTTGAGCTGAATTACTCAGGGACAGTGCCCATGCCCAGAGCCCCATGACAGACAAAGAAAAAGAGGTAGAGGCTAATGGGGTAGACTACCTGTCTGGCAAGTGCAAGATCCTGAGTTCAAACTTCAGTACCAGTAAACAAATGAACAAACAAAATGGGAATATCAAAATTATATATGGTCTTGGGGTTTAAATGAGATGGTTTCTTAAAAGTACATAGCCCAGTACCTGGTCTAAAGTAAGTATTTACTACCAAAAATAATCTCTAGCTGCTCCTTTTTGTATTCTTCATATTGATTCACTTGAGCGAATATTTCAGGTACTGTCAATAAAAATGAAACAAAATAAAAGCCATGTATTCCCGCATTGAGTATGCAGCTTTGAAGGTCGGTGAACTTGGTATTGAGTGTAAAGTCTTTCTCCTTTACATTTATAAGCTATATGCATTAATCTATGTGAGCCTGTTTCCTTACCTGTATAGAGGGGAGAGTGTCTTTCACTGTACATTATGATAGCCACCATTGTCATTCATTTTGACCAAGATTCCTATCTAGCAGGAATAAGAATGTCCAGAATCAGGGCCAGCCAGAGTTCCAGGATCCACCCAGGACAGGGAATGAGAGACTACAGTGGGCAGTTGTGAGACAAACCAAGGGTAGGGATCCTAAGTCCTTAGACAAGGAATTCAGGAAAGAAAAAAATCTCTCAGGAGAGAGCAATGAAAGAAATATGTTCAAGGAAAGGTTAGGAAATACAGAATGAACAGGCAAATTAGACTAGGTTGGGTCCCAGAGATAATGCCTAGGAATATTTTCTCCCAGGGAACTGTCCAAAATGAGAGGAGCCTTCCAGAAAACAGCCAGAGGTTGCCTTTGGTTGGTAAAGAAACTGTTAACAGAGATAGTGTAGGTACAACCACAGGAAGGTGATAGAAGAACATCATCAAAAATAGAACGTTGAAAGTAGTTACAACTGTGATATAACAATTGTTTCCATAACATGGAGTTCATTTCACTTAGCATCATCTTATGTGTTCATAAGGGTATAGCTATTGGGCCTTGTGATGCTCTGCTATGACCTGCCTAATCCTGTACTAATTATTCCCAATAAGGGAGACCATAGAATCCATGTTTCTTTGGGTCTGGCTCACTTCACTTATCTGAGTATATTGGAAACTGTGTTTACTGGAATTGGAAGTAGGAAATTCAAAGGGAATACCAAATTTGAGAGACACAGGGTAAAAAAAGAGAAACAACTACAAAAGCAATACTTGCAAAACTGTTTGGTGTAAGTGAAATGAACACCTCCGGGGGAAGGGAAAGGGGGAGGAGGGAGTAGGGTATGATGGACAAGATAACAAACAGTACAAGAAATGTATCCAATGCCTAAGGTATGAAACTGTAACCTCTCTGTACATCAATTTGATAATAAAAATTTGAAAAAAAAAAAAGAAACTGTTAGCAGAAACGGAGGCACTTTGGGTAACTCTCATAAAGAAGTTGTGAGCTGGGTGCTGGTAGCTCACACCTATAATCCTAGCTACTCAGGAGGCTGAGATCTGACAATCTCAGTTGGAAGCCAGCTGGGCCAGGAAAGTCAATGAGACTTTTATTTCCAATAAAACACTCAGAAAAAGCTGGAAGGGGTGCTGTGACTCAAATGGTAGAGAACTAGCCTTGAGCTAAAAGCAGCTCAAGGACAATTTGCAGACCCAGAACTCAAACCCCAGGACAAGAAAAAACAAAGTTGTAGTTATTGTTCTTACTTTATGTACTTTACTGGGAGCTTGTGGACACTGGGCCCTACATTTATCAAGTTTTCAATCCTTGGATCTTTAGAAGTCAGAAAGCAAATATTTAATATGATTTGATTCAAGAGACCAGCTTTTCAGCAAGTCTTGGCTATACCAATGTTTGAGTTCTAGGTCACTTTTCAAATATGTAAGGGCCTTTAAGCCCTTTAGATGTCTCAAGGAACAGGATTTTCATAAACAAATTAGTCAATAGTCTTTGTAAAAACAACTGGTTTATTTTATATATCTAGGATGGGGAAATCTAGGCACATATTTGAAGTCTTCGTGTTTTTCATGCCTCTTTAGCTTTATCAGAGACATAAAGATCTGTGAAAATTAAAGTGGGAAGAAAATATCTTACCAGGTAAATATTTTACCATTCATTGCATGGGAAACAGAGGAAGTTAAAACATGGCTCAGATAAGGAAATAGTTTGGGATTATAATGACCACTTGATGAAGATTTAGTGTAACTTAATGTGTCCTTAGAGATATGCATATGTATGTTGTCATCGCTAAAATGAGAAACGCAAAGATTACTAAAAAGGAAAAAAAACAACCCCTGAGGATGTTTCTCCAAACCTCATCATTGTCTCTTAATTTCCAAAGAAAGTAATCACAGAATAATTTAGGAATATTTACATAAAATTTCACAGAACTGTATTATATGAAAATATCCTTTTCAAGCACCAACATATTTCAAAACCTGCAATTTTCTTAATCAGAGAAGATTTCCTCCTCCTTCTCTCAGTTGGGAAGAACAATTGTGTGCAGAAGTTTAACCCTTCATGAGCTGGATCGCTGAAGGTAGTTTCTGATGGTGAGAAGGTCATGGAAGGATCTGTTTCTTGAGGTTGAACTTGGGGTGAGTTCTAGATAAGGTGAATTCTGTGTGGTGTGTACTCTTACAATGGACACACTTCTTGCTTTGTTGCCAGAGTAGAATTAAGTGACTAGTCATGGCATTCAATTCAGATTTAGGAGAGATCACTTTTTCTTTTTGTCTTATATCTTTAGCTTTTCTGAATTTTAGAATGATATTCTCCCTACAACCTTTCATTTGAACACAGAATGTACTGCTATAGAGCCTTACAACTTGTACATGTATTTCAGAGGAATTAGTACTGTCATCTACTGAATTTATACTGTTGTTTGACTTCTGCTCTCTTGACTTTTATTTCTGCTTTAATTCACTGTTGACTGTCACAATCAACTTTAAAAATAATGAAAATGATCGAGTATGGTGTATTTATTCTTTTGTGGGGCATGACAGCACAATAGTTTTCAAATGTCCTCTTATTATCTCTTGATTTTTGTGGGTAAGCCCGATGCAAATTTGATTTGAGAAATAGCCTCTTTTTAATTTCTAGTCTAAAATGACTCGATAAAAGAAGAAAAATTGGAAAAGAATGTCCTGAGAATTCTCTCCCAAAATAGCATAGCGTATAAAGGGTTTTTACAACTGAATTCTAGCCAGCCTTTTTAATGGATAATTTTATGTGAGTTAAAATGTTCCTGCTCATGGAAAAAGATATAAATTCTCCAATCCAGGATAGTAACTCTGACACCAAATCCTAATGGAGGCAGAATAAGCGAAAACTAGCTGCCAACTTTTCCTCTCCTTTGGGCAGCAGAAAATACTTAATAGCTCCATTGTTTTAACATGTGCTTGCCAATTATTAAAGCAAGAACTCAAAGGCTCCCTCAGAGAGTGTGTGTTCCTTTCTACGGTTTCAATGATGAAACATTAGGTGCAGGTAGGAGAAAAGAACAAAGAGGAAGGAAAAGTCAATTGCTAGCGCAAGCCAGAGAGCAGATATATTTACTACTGTTATAAAATGGAACCATATGGGAATCTTCTGTGAAGTACACCACTCCATACCGTACACAAAACCCACTTCTCTATTTGTTTGACACATTCCAACCCAGTACAAATTTCTGTCATGGTCTCCTGTGTTGGGATCATTGCTGTCACATCACAGAATGTGGCAGGGATGCAATTCTCATTAGTGACTCAACTTTATATTTGTTCCCAAGTTCTTTTTTTTTTTTTTTCAAATTTTTATTATCAAACTGATGTACAGAGAGGTTACAGTTTCATACATTAGGCATGGATACATTTCTTGTACTGTTTGTTACCTTGTCCCTCATACCCCCCTCCCTCCTCCCACTTTCCCTTTCCCCCCCTGAGGTGTTCAGTTCACTTACACCAAACAGTTTTGCAAGTATTGCTTTTGTAGTTGTTTGTCTTTTTTTTACTCTGTGTCTCTCAATTTTGGTATTCCCTTTCAATTTCCTACTTCTAATACCAGTATACACGGTTTCTAATATACTCAGATAAGATTACAGAGATAGTGTAGGTACAACCACAGGAAGGTGATACAAGAACATCATCAATAATAGAAGCTACAGATACACATGGGACGTTGAAAGTAGTTACAACTGTAATATAACAATTGTCTCCATAACATGGAGTTCATTTCACTTAGCATCATCTTATGTGATCAAAAGGGTATAGCTATTGGGCTCTTGTGATGCTCTGCTATGACTTGCCTAAACCTGTACTAATTATTCCCAATAAGGGAAACCATAGAGTCCACGTTTCTTTGGGTCTGGCTCACTTCACTTAGTATAATTTTTTTTCCAAGTCCTTCCATTTCCTTACAAATGGGACAATGTCATTCTTTCTGATAGAGGCATAAAATTCCATTGTGTATATGCACCACATTTTCCTGATCCATTCGTCTATGGAGGGGCATCTGGGTTGGTTCCAGATTCTCACTATGACAAATTGTGCTGCCATGAACATTGTTGTGCTGGTGGCATTACTGTAATTTTGTTTGTGATCTTTTGGATAGATACCCAAAAGTGGGGCTGCTGGGTCATAGGGGAGTTCTATATTTAGCCTTCTGAGGAATCTCCATAGTGCTTGCCAGAGTGGCTGAACCAGTTTACATTCCCACCAACAATGAAGTAGGGTTCCCTTTTGGCCACATCCCCTCCAACAATTGTTATTGTTAGTTTTCTTGATATATGACATTCTTACTGGCGTGAGATGGAATCTCAATGTTGTTTTGATTTGCATTTCTTTTATGGCCAGTGATGTAGAACATTTTTTCATATGTCTCCTGGCCATTCTCATTTCCTCATCAGAGAAGTCTCTTTGTAAGTCTTTAGCCCAATTGATGAGTGGGCTATTGGTTCTTTGCGGTTTTGTTTTGGAAGAGGTAATTTTTTTTAGTTCTGCATATATTTTAGATATGAGGACTTTGTCCGTTGAAGGGCTGGTAAAGATCTTCTCCCAGTCTGTGGACTTTCTGTTTATCTTGCGAGCTATGTCCTTTGCCGTGCAGAAGCTCTGCAGTTTGATGCATTCCATTTGTCCAACTTTTCTTTGATTTGTAGCCTTTCTGGGTCATTGTTAAGGAAGTTCTGTCCTGCGCCAAGGAGCCCAAGTGTTTCTCCTACTCCTTCCTTTAGTGTTTTCAGGGTGTCTTATCTCCCAAGCTTGGGCTCTTTCCAAGTATGCTATTCTTCTTCAGGCAATTCATCTTACACCAGTCTTCAATGGATTCCAGTATTCTGATTTACTCACTACTGTTCTCGAAGGAGCTCATTCTGCTCTAAGTTCCTTTCCTTCCTCTTTATTCTTTCCTCTTCTCTTTTCTCCTTCATCTTCATCTTTTTTTCTTTGCCGGTCGAGGGGCTTGAACTCTGGGCCTGGGCCTGGGCACTGTCCTTGAGCTCTTCAGCCCAAGGCTAGTGCTCTACCACTTGAGCCACAGCTCCACCTCTGACTTTTTAGTGGTTAATTGGAGATAAGAGTCTTGGGGACTTTCCTGCTCAGGCTGGATTTGAGCCAGGATCCTCAGATCTCAGCCTCCCAAGTAACCAGGATTACAGATGTGAGCCACCAGCACCCGGCTCTTGCCCTTTCTTATTACTGGGGTTTGAACACAGTGCCTTGTACTTGTTGAGCCATAGCCCCATCATTTTGTGGGGTGGGCCATGAGCCCTTTGATTGCTACCTTCCAAATAGCCGGGATTGTAGGTGTAAACCACCATGCCTGACTTTCCATTTCTTATACCTTATTATAGATTGTTTGGCACATTTTACTTGAAATTTATTGAGAATTTGGGATATTGATAATCCTTTGTCACCAACTCATCTGGCAGTATGTTTTATTTAGTTATAGATTTTTACTATAATCATGTTTTAGATTCTTTATTGGAAGAATTCATATTATGAAAATAGATACACTATGATTTTGTAGTTTTTTTTCTTTTGTTCTGGTCCTGGGTCTTGAACTCAAATCCTGGGCATTGTCCCTGAGCTCCCCCTCAAGGCTAGCAGTCTTCCGCTTGAGCCACAGCTCCACTTCTGGCTTTTTGGTGGTTAATTGGAGATGGGGGTCTCATGGAATTTCCTGCCTAGACTGCAATTCTTAGATCTCAAAGCCTCCTGAGTACATAGGCTTAGAGCTGTGAGCTACCAGCATCCAGCTGCAGTATTTTTTTATTTTGAAAGTCATTTGTTGATTTTATTAAGAGTGGAATTTCCTCCTTACAGAATTGGAAATAAAGAACAAAAGTATTTCTTCTTTCTCCTATGCATGCCTTCTGTTATTTATTGCTTATTTTGCCTTTCTTTTGCATTTCATGCATAACAATCATCTGTGCACAGTTATTCTTGCTCTCGTATAAGGAATTAGCAATAGTTTCCATGCATTTAAAAGGTTCTATTTCTTACCAGTTATGCCATATTACTCTTTTGTAGCCAATTCTAATAAGTCTATAAGAAATTACTTTATAGGCAATTTATTATTTTCTTTCCAAAGTCTGATTTTTTTCTGTTTACTAGCATGACAAGTGTTCCAATTCATAATTTTCCCAGAAATTCCTTTAATGTGCAAAGCATCTGATAAAATACACAGGGGATCACAGGCTTCTATTGTCTCCAGTCCATTTTCAATAATAGATAGCGATGTACTTAGACCTCGGGAGCTCCCAGGACATATATAATCTCCCCAACTACTGTAAATCTCCAGCTGCTTCTATCATCACTCAACCCAGGGTCTCGGGTAGATCTATGTGCAAGATAGCCCATGTGGGATTTTTAAGCTATGTTTGTTTAGAATTACAGATTGCTGCTCTGTCACCACTAGCTATGGCAGTGTGGTTTCTTTTCCTGTCCACCCCAACATAACTACTGGGGGAGGAAACATCATAGTGAAGTGCAAATATTGTAAGTTCAGAATGAACCTATCTAGATTTAAATACAACTCCACCACTCATTATATGTTTGACTTTGGGCCAGCCACTTAATATTTCTGATGGTCAAATGAGGTTGAGACCACAAGCTTACTTCAGAGCTCAGATTATTCTGAAGATTGATAACGTAATAAAGGAGCTAATGAATGGGAATTTCTGAGACAGAGTGCAGTGTCAAAATGCTCTGAACTGGTGTCAAAGTTTATATCATCAAGATCCATAGGTTTAGATTTTGAAGAACAAGAATAAAGGCTATACTTCCTGCCTCTCTAGACAGCCTCCTGCTTTCATCAGTCACTGACATACATAGTCCCTTGGGGGCAGCTTCCTTGCTCATGCCTAAAGACTTTTCTGAAGCAGAAAACGTGAATGTGCCCAGACTGAGGCAAAAGGTGGCTCTCTCTCTCTCTCATTACTTCTCTAGAACATTCCACTAGGCAATTAAATATAGAAAAAAAGTAGAAAAAAAAAACCTGTTGGCCAGGCACTGATGGCTCATGCCTGTAAACCTAGGTACTTGAGGCTGAAATCTGAGGATCCTGGCTCAAGGCCAGCTTGAGAAGACAAATTTGAGCAATATTATCTCCAGTTAACCACCTAAAAGCCAAAGTAGAGGCTCAAGTAGTAGAAAGCCAGCCTTAGGAAAAATAGCTAAGCAAGGACTCAAAGCCCTTAGTTCAAGTCCTAGTGCTATCACAAAATTAAAAGAAGAAGAGATAAAGAAAAAAATCAACCATGAGGACTTAAAGCTTGGAAAAGAGAATAAATAATATTCATGTGCTAGTGATACCTAGAATCATAGTCTTTGCAAAAGATCAAAGCAACTTAGGATACTGAATAAATATCCAGCAATAGAATATTAGTCAAGTACACTAGAAATTTCACTTGAAAGTATATTATACCCTTCTGATGGCTATATTTATGGATGTTTTATTGGAATTTAGGAAATATATAAATTTTAATTCTTATTATAGCAAAGAAAAAAGAAAAGTACAAGGTTTGATATATAATTTTATCCCAGGCACATAAAAATATACCAAATGCTAGCTAGCAGTTATTGTCTCTAAGCTGTGAGCTTATATTAATTTTTATATTTTGATTTTTTTTTTTGCAATTTCAGGTTTCCAATCAGAAGGATATTCTGCAGGCAGAAAGGACTGCTTTTGTCACAAGACTGATTGTAGTTTTATGAGGAGCTTTATAAAATGGTATTATCTTGGAGGTTACTGAGACTCAAGATCAGCCTTCAGCCTGTCACTTGCTAGTGGAATCAGAAGGTCACCTGCCTAGCCTAAAATCGGAGCAAATGAAGGTGACATGTCTTGAGGAAGATTTTTATTGTGGCTAAGGGAAAACCCAATAAATCACCCTACTCCACAGCAGAATTCTTCTCTGTTATGACCAGAAAGTCCATGTTCATTGAATAGATCTGAACAAAATGCTACCCACTTCTGACTATGTATATCTCCTCCTCACATGTAATTAATATATATCCTCCTCACATGTAATTGTGTTTACCAATAGTACCACAGATCGGCTCTGCTTTCCCATTTACTGCCATCACATCTGCTTTCCTCACGGGCAGTGGCTGTGAGTTACATTTCTCAAATCTTGGAAAACACTTCTGTGGCATCTACATGTACTATTGAGGGAGTGCATTTAGTTTCATCACTGGAAAATAATTTTGGAAAAGGCATAGCTTTTGTAAACCCATTTGGAGACACAAAGTGGTAGGCTCTTAAAATAATCATCCTGGAAACTAATCTTATTTTCTTGTCCTAGAAACATGCTAAAATTTGGGGCTCCAGTCTTATCACCTGTTCTATTGTTTAGATCTTTTAAAATAATTTGGGGCTCTTTAAAAATATACTTGCAAAACTGTTTGGTGTAAATGAATTGAACAACTCATGGGGCGAAAGGGAAAGGGGGAGGGGGAGGAGGAATGAGGGACGAGGTAACAAACAGTACCAGAAATGTATCCAATGCCTAATGTATGAAACTGTAACCTCTCTGTACATCAGTTTTATAATAAAAATTTGAATAAAAAAA
Source organism: Perognathus longimembris pacificus (assembly GCF_023159225.1). Lineage (NCBI taxonomy): Eukaryota > Metazoa > Chordata > Mammalia > Rodentia > Heteromyidae > Perognathus > Perognathus longimembris. Next base: position 135,442,204 of record NC_063161.1, read on the forward strand.
AGAAGTAGGAGTAAAGGACAGTAAAAGTGTTTGTCTATAATGTAATGTTATTTCTAGCTTCAAGAAAAAATGTGATGTTATAATTATAATATATCATTAAAATATTATAATAACTTAAAAAATCTCCATTTCACAAATGAAAAAAAAATATGAGTGGATTCTTCATGGCATTATACCCAGCCCTCAAATCTACAATTTCAGGAGGCAAGCTCTATAGGAAGACCCAGAGATCACTTGGACTAGATTTTGACAGTTTGCCTCAAATAAACATCCACTTGGAAGAACAAAACAATCAGAATGCATAGTCCCTCGAATGTCAGAATATCAGCGATAGCCAAAAGGCACAGCTCCTCACCTCCAAGACATCACTATAATCACAATTTTAAAATCAGAAGACACCAAATTATAGGTTTTCTTCTGGTTTCCAGAAAAATAAAACGTCATTTGTGATCAGAGAGGTCATTATTAACTTCTGCCCCATAGCTTCAAAAAGTGTAAATAAAAGGAAGAAAGCTAAGATTTGATAGACAACCATAGATGGCTATAACCATATGGCAGGCAAGGTACAAAAAGATACATATATATTAAAAATGCACTATATTTTAGATTTTTACATCAACCATCAAAAATATTAATATTCTAAATTTAAAGAAAGCAATGCTAAGATTCCAAGAAAGTATATCCAAGGTTATTTTTGGTAAATGGTTGTCCTGGAATTTGAACCCCTTTTTCATCGTCCAGACTTACTGTTCTTATTCTGTTCTGTAATATAGAGGATCCTCTAGAGATTCACTTTTGCTCTTTATTTTCTATGCGGAGAGTCTGGGAGTCATTGAATTATACAAGGAATTTTCTTTGTAGGGAGCAGTGCTCAGAATTAAACCCCAGAGCCGCATGTATGCTCTACCATCACTCTGCCACTGAGCAACATCCTACAAAGGAAATTTTGTCAGAATTAAATTGGTCCTATGATTCTCTGGGGAGTTGTGGTCCTGCCATCACCCTGGAGATAGCCAGTGTTAATAAGGTGACCTTTATGACATGCTTGGGAAAACCAGGGCAAACTCTTTTCACATGCAAATTTTAACTTCACACTTTCAGAAGGGTACAATCAAACAAGCTGTCCTTAACAACAACTTATGTTGATGGAGGATTTTCTGTGTGCCAGACCCTGAGCTTGGAACATGTGATATGGCTAAGTGTATGCGTTTAGAACATTATGTTTTAAAGATGGCTAACACTAATCTCAACTAGAAAAAAGTTTTCCAAGGGAAAAGTTGGCACATTTTTTCTCTTGAAACTCTATGAAAATAGCATCACATGGAAAATATGATCTGTTATCTATCTATATATCTATCTATTCATCCATCCATCTATCATCTATTTATATGGATCTACCATATGTAATGTGGACTAGGAGGTATGTACATATCTTAAGACTGTTTTAAGGAATCACTAACAGCTTCTGAAGGAACATTTATGTGCCCTTCTTAGCTAGTTATGCTGTGAAAATTGAATGAAAGCTGTTGGAATGACAGTGCAAATTATATAGATTCAGTCCATTTGCAACAATAAACACTATAGGTCTGGGCAATATTAGGCACAAATTGTATTAAAATGTAAATTTTCATGAGTGAGGAATCAATGAAGAATCAAGCTTTAAAGTTGTGGTTGTTGTTTGTGGGCTATTTTCCTTTTGTGAGATTAGTGTTTACCTGACGGCTCTTATGTATTCCTTTTCAATATTCACAGTACAATGTCTTGGTGCATACATTTCTGGGCCTAATAAATAAGAAATGGCTCCTTCTCAGCAAGATAGTAATTGGTTCTCACTTTTTGTCATTCCCTCTAATTTTAACAAATGACTTTATGCCTGTTGTTGCTTTTTATTCCTGGGGTGTGATTCCTTACATAGTCAATGGCCTTTTCTACTCTCTCTGGACCTGATACTGCATTCTGTCTTGGATAAATGTCTTACTGATCATCATCCATCAGGGAGGTCATAGATATCTGGACCCCAGTCATGTGAAATTAGTATATTTTCAGTTCTTGTGCTTTACAGTGACTCCATTTTAAAGTGACATCCCTTTAAAGTCTGGATGCTAGTCAGTCTATGATTATGCATAAACCATAACTAGTTATGGTTATGCATTGTTATGAAATAAGAACATATTTGTTATGATAAAGTATAGTTATTTTCCTAATAATAATTATTATTATTAAGTTTTTTTTAACCAAACCTGAAGTTTGAACTCAGGACCTGAGCACTGTCCCTGAGCTTCTTTTGCTCAAGACTAGTACTCTACCACTTGAGCCATAGCTCCTCCTCTGATTTTTGGTAGTTTATTGGAGATAAGAGTCTCATGGACTTTCCTGCGTGGGCTGGCTTTGAACTGTGATTTTCAGAGCTCAGCCTCCTGAATAGCTAGGATTACAGTCATGAGCCACTGGCACCTGGCCCGAATTATTTTTATAATAACATAAATGACATTTTTATAGTTCCACAGACTTTTTCAAAATGCATGCACATGATCTCATTTAATCATTACAACCACATGCAAATTCCTATTGCTATACACATTTTGCCAGTGAAAAAATTTACACTCCAAAAAGTAAAATATTTGTGATCACAAAACCAGAGTCAAAAGTAAAAGCTGGTCTTATTCCCCCAAATCCTCTGATCTTTCTGGAAGAGGATTCTGACTGCTTGCAAAAGACTTTGAAGTAGACCTGCAGATTTTTATGGGGTATTTCAAATAAGATAATAGAATAACAAGCTAGATTTTGTAACACATATTGCCAAAGAGGAAGAAAGAAAAAAAAAATGCTAGTCTGATTAGTATTCTGTGAGTTAGCCGTTGTTTTTGCAGGTCCCTGAGGGAACATCTACCAATAGGCTTTGGAAACAGAAAATAACCAGCCTGAAGTTTAAGAAAGCATTGGAAAGATTTAGCCCCTAGTCTGTTTATTAGAAATTTATAGTTGATTTCTCCAAAGGCAGTTGAATAAATGACCTGGGCAGCCAACAAATAAGAGTTATCTTTGACTCCTATCCCATTGGTATCTATCCACACACATAACAGTTCATTTTGTTTCTGGTCTTTTGTCACTTTCCCCCAATTCAGCTTACCCAGGATTTGAGGGAGACCCAGAGTGATCTTTCTAACATGCCAATCTGACCATGTCATGTCACCAGGCTGTAGCTTTTCAGAGTTCTGAGACCCAATCTCCCTGTTGTGCCATTATATTTTCATGGTCAACCAAGTTTAAAACATGTAGGGAACACAAGATGCTTCATCATGTGGCTCTTGCTTCTCCTTTCCAATTTTAGAACACTGTCTCAACACACTCTGTCTGCTCCATTCATGTTCAACTCCTGTAGAACAAAAGATGCACCACCTTCTCTTCTCATGCCTTTGCTCTGAGGGCCCAGGCCACAGTCCTCCCTTTCCAATCTTGCACATAAGTTTCATCCATACTTCTGCCTAACTTCAGACCTCACTCACACTAGAGGATTTTTCTGAAGTACCCTATAGAACTGATATCTTGCTTTCCCACTCCATTCTGAATGAAATACACAGATATTAGAGTGCCAGTTTTTTTTTAAAAGTATGTCTCCCAAAACAGTAACTCACATTTATCTGGCTTTCTGGTAATTTTAAAAAATGAATCTGTTTTATACTGTTAGAATACCTGAGACTGGATAATACCTAGAAAGCAGAAATGTATCAACTAACAGTTCTGGAGTTGGGAAGTATAAGAGCCAAGTGCCAGCAAACTTGATGATCATATTTCCAAGCCTGGCTCATTGCATGCTGGGTACTCAAGAGGGTAACAAGGCTTTATACTCACATGGCAGAAGGCAAAAGGGCTGGGGACAGGGTGGGCGGGGGCAGATAGACAGACGGAGACAGAGACTGAACATACTCTTATAATTTGTGAAAATATGATAATGAAACCTATTAAAATTAATTAAATAACAATTAAATATCACTATAAATTTAATTTTGAGGGAAGGAAAATACAAAGAGCAGGGTCACTGAGTGAATGAACAAATGAAATAATACTGGATGTTTCATGAAGTAATTTGTTTTATGTCCTCCATATCCCCACAATCTATTACAGTGCGTAGTTCATGGTTAGTATACGCTGAATATGTTTGAATTGATGCACTGAATTGTGAATGAGAGGTAGACAAAGCTTTTCACACATGTGTGTGGGAAATACTAGGACAATCATATGTTGCATTAGGATAATACAAACCAAGGCCATTCTTACTTAGTTAATGGAGACTATCCGTTAAATGTGTCATGAGGAAACATTTCACATGGTACCATGGGCAAAGGGAATTGTAACTGCCAAGTGCTTTCATCAAGAAGATGGCCACCACCGCAATATGTTTGAGACAAATCTATGGCATTCTTGATTAACACATGAAAATGCTTCTTTTTCCCCCTGTACTACTCCCCACCTCACCCTGAGTAAAATACAGCCTATGTAGCACGATTTGGAATGGTAAATGTTACAGTCTTCCACTACTTCACTTTTCTGGATTCATAGGCTTTTTTTTTTTTTCCAACTACTACACTTCACAATAGCCTCAGTAACCATCTTCAGTTCTTCAAACTCCCTCTGCTCCACCAGGCCTCTTGTTTGGAACTGATCTTGTCTCTTTCTAATTGCTTCTCAGCTTTCAACTTGGCAACCTTTTTCTCATTCTTCAAACCGACATTCACAATGCTACTTCTTCTGAGATGCTGTTGTACCAAGAAGCTCATTATCCCATTTTCATCATACCCATAGTAATTTGTACACAACGCTATAACAAAACCTTCTGGGTAGAATGCTATTAACATACATATCTAGATGACTAGATGGTTCACATCTAGATGCTAAGAAATTTACTTCTCACTGAAGTACTTCATATGCATGGACAAAAATAGAATAATGGAACTCATTAAAAATTCTTCAAAAAATTGAACGAGAAGGTTAAGACAGAATAGTAAGGGTGAATTTGATCAAAGTATATTATATGTGCTCAAGAAACATCACAATGAAAGACTAAGTATAATTAAGATAAATTAATTAAAAGCAGTGCTTTTCTATGACTCATAAAAAGAAATTCATTTCCTATCTATCTCTGAAACACTCATCTCTTTGCGTACCCAGTAAATGTTACTGTACAATGACAGATTTTGTAATTTTACACCATATGTTGCCCTATTTTAACTGAATTTATAGTATCTCAATGAATACATCTCATTCGTTTTTTTTTTCTATTCAGGTTTCAAACTCTGCATGCAAGCATCCTGTCTCCTCAGCAGTTTATTATTGTTATGGTATAAACTAGCATCTGCCTAAGTCACATGTCTTAAACCTCTGCTACTTTGCAGTATGTACAATTTATGTTACCCAATACATAAGCTACAAAGCTCATACACCAATCAGTGTAACAGAAAATTTAAAGTGTGGTTCAAAGTCCACATTTGGGAAATGCTTTTCCCAAATGTGGAAGATTTCAGCTAGCCCCCAAATCCTTTGATAAAATTTAAGACCTCAGTGGGCAAAGTGCAACATCATTCCTGGAGTGTCACTGGAAATAATTCATAAACATAATATTTTGCACTGTAATCCTCATGTTTATAGTGGTATTTCCACTATCTATATGCTTCGTCCTTTGATCAATGCCTTACTCAAATGATGGCCAGTGGTCCCATGGGTGCAGAAAATGGAGGCAGAGAAGCAGCATAATTATAAAATCCTCACTGAAAGAGCTGCATGCATGAACTAAAACACAAGTATAAATTGAATGCTTAAAACCAGAACACAAGGCTGGGAATATGGCCTAGTGGCAGGAGTGCTTTTCTTGTATACATGAAGCCCTGGGTTTGATTCTTCAGCACCACATATATAGAAAAGGCCAGAAGAGATGCTGTGGCTCAAGTAGCAGAGTGCTAGCCAAAAAGAAGCCAGGGATAGTGCTCAGGCCCTGAGTCCAAGTGTTAGGACTGGCAAAACAATAACAACAACAACAACAACAACAACAAAAAGAAACAGAACACAAACATAATTAGTATGAGGGTGGATTTGGTTTCCAATAAAAATAAAAGTAATTTAGTTGAAAATATTAAGGATAAAGTAGTTATTCTAGGTTATGACTTTAAGCATGCATTTGACATGAAGACAAGCAGATAAAAATATAGTTCCATGAAAGCTCTTGTGCTCACAGTGTTTACATGTAAACATATAAAGCAAATTATTTAGCATTTTGGTGTTTCATATTAATTGTACAAGTTATTAAGACATTTGTCATACTGAGTACACATGTATAATATATTTGTTCTAGGAAGTGCATTAACTTGGTATAATTTAAAAATTGATTACAGCTTAATAGTAAAATAGTTGTGATAAGTTATTTGAATCTCAAAAAATAGTATATTTATTGTGCATGCATGTGTGTTAGAAGGATTTTTGAGGACTATGTACATTGGCTATCTGTAGAGTTAGAGATGCTGGTGCTATTCAGTAAGGATTTGATTAAATAATAAACACATACTGTAACTACTTAATTTTTTTCCTCAGAACATCTGAAATGATCTTTCTTCAGAAGAATTTCAAATCTAATTAAGACTTTTTTTTTTAAAGGAAAAACAATGGCTCATGTATTGGGACTTTGGTACCAGAGAAACACAACAGGCATCTAGCTATCCAAAGAGGCAGCTCTCAGATAGGCTCAGGAGTTGGGTTTTACATCTTTGGTTAAGCTACCTTTGGCTATTTCTTATTTTGTGGAACATATTTCTCGGCGCTCTCTTTCTGGCACAACGATTTAAAATTTACATGAGCAGGACCAATTCACATGAGCAGGACCCAATACGAATACAGCCCTTGTATTCGTATTTGGGTAACACTTGGCTCCTTTCACAGTCTTGATTGCCTTCCTCATTCCATCTGACGTTGGTATTTCTTTGTCCACCATATCATCTTGGACCGGGCGTCCTTCTCATTCTCTTCACGTAGAACAGTAAAAATCAGTCCTGATTTTAGTGGGGGCAAAGTCTCATCTTCTTGCAACAGCTTCAAGCTGAATCGGGACTCAGAGATGTTTCTCTCCATATCCTTGTTCTAGAAGAGAGTTATGGAGGGATCCTCAGGAACACACAGGATCTAATTGAATATTTATTTCCTGGAGTATGCCAAAACAAAAGACAGAGCTCTTCTGTGGGTTTCTGGTGGTAGCTGAAGTTATTTTGGCACTGGTGTTCTCTGGATCCACCAGCAGGGGCACTCCTTCCACAGGACAGAGAAAATGTCATCCAAGACACTGATAAGAGGGCTTGGAAGTAGATCTATGATGAGAAAGAAAAGAGTTCTCGTGCGTGCTGGAAGTAAGAGGCTTTTTAGCACTGGTGGGTTGTAGGCAGATAAACTTCTTTTTCTCTGATTAAAAAAATGTAGCTACCTTTCAGTGAACATATTTGTGTACACTTGCATGCCACCATTATATTTACTTATAAGTTTAGAAACTAAGTCTAGCTTACACATATAAGGGGAAAAACATACATCCTTTGTCTTTCTTACTTTACTTAACATAATTTTATCCAGGTCTTTCCATTTCCTTACAAATAGCACAATATCATTGTGTGTGTGTGTGTCTGTGTGTGTGTGTGTGTGTACGTGTGTGTAGAATCTATCTGTTATATGTCTATCTAACTGCTATCTAGAAAGAGACAGAGAGAGATAAAGAGGGAAGGCAAGAAAGATCTCAAATAGTGTAATTCCTTACAAAGCCCAAATCAAAGAAAACACCAAGACGTAGGTACTGGAAAGGGATAAGGTGGGGTCAAGGGGGAAAGGGCAAACAAATGAAGAGGAGAAAAGGAGGAAGAATGCAGTCAAGAATTTAATGTAGCAGGGTGCCAGTGGTGGCTCACCCTGCAATCCTAGCTACTCAGGAGTCTGAGATCTGAAGATTATGTTTCAAACCCTGCCAGGGCAGGAAAGTCTGTGAGACTTTGATCTCCAATTAACCACCAGAAAATTGGAAGTGGAGCTGTGGTTCAAAGTGGTAGAGCACTAGCCTTGAGCAGGAAGAAAAAAGCTCGGGGACAATGACCAGGGTGTTCAGGCCCTGAGTTCAAGCCCCACAACCAACCAAAAAAGAAAGAAACGGGGGAAAAAAAAGAATCCACTGTATTCTACAAATCAAGAAGAGTAAGGGAAAGGGTGGGTAGGGGAGGGATGGATGAGAATGTTGAAAGGGGTGACAATGATCAAAATGCATTGTATTCATAAACTGCTTTGTTAACTGGCAATCCCTTTGTACAACTACTTAAGCAATACAAAAAAGATAATTTAACCAAAATTGTCCTGGCAAGAGACTCACAAATTCAGGGAAAGTAGATCATTCCAACAAGGGCGATGAATTCCAGGTATCTAAGAGGAAAAGGCCTTTGGGTTTCACCAGGGAGTTACCCTCGCTAGAATACCCCCCTCCCAGTGGCCCCCTCGGTGTCCTAATGAAATACTAATGAAGGTTTGAAAAGGACAAGGAAGGTAATTCTCCAAGTCTATCCATATGTCCACTAAAATGTCACATGTATTTGTAACCAACATTGTAGGATGGTGAAAGAATGTACCAAGACAGAAGGATAGGAGAAAAAAAAAGTTTATTGGGATACTGTTACAAGAGAAACACAGTGGCTGGCTAGTTGGACAAAGAGGTATGGCAATGTCAAGATTTTTTTTTTTCGCCTGTAAATGTTTCTAAAATCTCTGTTAAACTCTGCATAGCAAAAAAAAGTACAGATTATCTAGACCATTTTTATTTTATATACTTAGAAGTTGTTTGAAGTAACATTTGTAATACAAAGGGTTTTCATTATGATGTTTCTGTGTATGCACCTAGTGTACTTTGAACAAATTCATCCCATCTACCATTTTCCCTTTCTTTCCCTTCCTTTTCCCTGCTTTTTCAAATAGCACTTGGGGAGTTTCATTATGTTGAGTTATTAGCATATGGTAGATTATGTACAAATACATATTTGTATGTAACTTCCCTTGATCCTCCTCGCCCCTCATTATCCCTTCTTTTACTCTGCTTCCGTCCCACTGATCCTCTTATAGATAGTTCTCATAGATATTATATCCCTTACTATTATTATCCTTATCATAATCATTTTAGGTCTATATTCACAAATAAATGAGGATGTACAGTATGTGGTTTTTAGATGGTGGACTTACCTCACTCAGCATAGTGATTTCAAGTTTTATCCATTTTTCCTGCAAATGATATAATTTAATTCCATTCTAATTTACAAATTTAAGACATATAAGCTGGGTGCTTATGGCTCATACCTGTAATCCAAACAACTCATGAGGCTGAAATCTGAGGATTGTAGCTTGAAGCCAACCTGGTCAGGGAAGGCTGTAAGACTTTCATCTCCAATAAAGTACATAACAGACTGGAAATGTCACCGTAGCTCAAATGGTAGAGTGCTAGCTTCGAGCAAAAAAAGCTCTGGGACAGCTCTCAGGCCCTGATTCTGCCTATTCGAATCATGAAATAATAGTATGATAAAGAGAGATAGCATTTAATGAAGGAAATATATACTGATTATGCAGTTGTGGGGTAGGATGCTGCTTGAGATATTTCAATATTTTCTCATACAACCAGAAGCCTATGTTCTAATTTATAACTGGAAATATATAGTCACTCATCTGCCATAAACAGGTATATCACTAAAATTCAATTTGTACAATTGATTTAAATCTCACAGTGTAGTGAGAAAGTAATTTTTCCACAAGTGATTACTCAATAGTACAGTTGAGAGTTTATATTTTTCAACTGTCTTATGGCTGGTCCATAAGATGATTTTTTTGTGGGCTATTTACAGTGGAGAGAAAAGAGTTGAAAATAGCCTGAAATATTTGCATTTCATTACATGCTTATTTCTGTGAATTCTTTTGAAGTTAGAAGACAACAACACAGTAATTCTCAAATCTGAAATGCTCCATCACAGAAATATACTGCCTTAGCTGACACAGTGTATAGCAGTGATTCTGACCAGTGGTACATCAAGGTCAATAGGAAGGATACATGTTTACTAGATCAAGATAGCATCCTAAATAGCTAACATATGCTGACTCATTTAGTTCTTAGAATAACTGTATAAGAAAAACACAGCTATACTTTGTATTAGTCACATGTTTTGTCATTATGATCAAATGCATGCTAGAGACCACTTTATAAAAAGGAAAGATTTGTTAGTTTGGTATTATTTATTTATTGATTGATTTTTAATCAGTCCTAGTGTTTGAACTCAGGGCCTGGGTGCTGTCTCTGAGCTTTTTTGTTCAAGGCTAGTGCTCTACCACTTCGGCCCCCAGCTTTACTTCAGAAGATGAGTCTCATGGATTTTTCCTGCCCAGGATGGCTTTGAACTGCAATCCTCAGAACTCAACCTTCTGAGTAACTAGGATTACAGGTATGAGCCATCATTGCCTGGCTAAGATGTACTTTTTGCTCACATGGTTGCTTGGCCCCATGAACTTGGCTAGAATATCATTGTGGTATGAAGATGGAACAGAGGAGCTTCTTCATCTCATCGCAGAGAGGAAACAGAGAGCATAGTAGTGAAGGTTCCCCTCCCCCTAACATTTCCCAAGCCTTTCAAAATTGCACCACCAATGCAGGGATCAGGCCTCCAGTGTTTGATATTTTATATTTAAAACATAACACAACCAATCTGTCTTTATTTAAAAAGGAGTAAACTGCAGGGAAAGATGAGCACAAATCCAGTGATCATATCCACTAAGAGCAGTGCTTAGGATTCTGGGACAAGTAGTTGCATAACTGGAGACTTAACCTATTGGGGTCATGCACCCAGGATTTAATTAACAACAATGACCGGAGGTGTGTGGAACCTGTGTTGTCAACCAGCTCTGTGATCGATTCTGTTTACACATTGTTCTTTTTTTTTTTTTTTTGCCAGTCCTGGTGCTTGGACTCAGGGCCTGAGCAACTGTCCCTGGCTTCTTTTTGCTCAAGGCTAGCACTCAACCTCTTGAGCCACAGCTTCCCTTCTGGCTCTTTCTATATATGTGGCGCTGAGGAATCGAACCCAGGGTTTCATGTATACGAGGCAAACACTCTTGCCACTAGGCCATATTCCCAGCCCCCACATTGTTCTTGGCAGTACTTGGGTTTGAATTCAGGGACTTGTACTTGTCAGGTAGGTGTTCTACTGCTGAACAGTGTCAGCAGCCCTGTTTTTGCTTGTTATTTTAAATATAGGGACTTGTGACTTTCCAAGGTGCATGTCTGAACTGCAATATACCTATTTTAGGCTTGATCATTGCCAAGAGAATAGGTGTGTGCCACTGCCTCCAGCTTTCTTCCATGAAGATGGAGTCTGTTGTGCTAGCCTGGGGCTGAAACCTTCCTCATCTCAGCCTCTCATGTAGCTGGAATGACAGGCATAGATCACCAGTGCCCAGCTTCTGATATCCATTATTGGGTTATTTAAACTGGAGTCTGGACCCTTCTGCCATACTTATTGATTATGTGAAACTGGGCAAATGATTTAATTTTTCTAAGCTGCAACTCTTCATTAGTAAAACATGAAGACATTTACCACTTGGAATTGTTGGCAAGTCAATATCTGTGAAGCAATGGTACAGAGTAAATGTTGGAAAAGGACATTAATATTATCATTGTTAGGGTAAAATCTTGTGTGCTCAAATAATTATCCTTCAAAAGCATTTTTGGTATGATGTATATGTGGCTATTATATCTAGATTTTTTAAGGCTCCTTTTGAAGCTGTGTCTTCTCATTAATTCTAGAAAAGACATATATATATGGTCCACATTTTATTCTGACTACCAATAGCACATTGACTTGATTGCAGAAAAACTCTTAAAGTGTGTCACAGAAATAATGTGGCATTGTATAATGGAGAAAGTGGCTCTTTGCCAGTGAGAATCCTGGTGCTCCTCATTCCTTTATGAATGGATGGAGGCTGATGAGTTGATAAGCAGCAGAGGGATGATAGTCAGAAGGATATTGCCTCAGTCTAGAAAACCCTCTAAGACCCCCTAGGCTTGTGTGAGGGGATGGTCTATGAGATCAAGCCAGTGTACACTTCGTGTCTGCTTAAGACAAGCTGGTTACTTTGGGAATTACTAAATATATAAAAGAGAAACTATTTAGTTTGTGTTCTTTATATGTGGCTCTTACAGCCCAATAGAGAGAAGACTGTGGCAGATACAGCTTTAGATGTAAACTTCAACAGGCTGTTTGAGAGGAAAAAGTCATTTCAGAAGTCCAAAAGCAATACCTTATAAGAGCAGCACATGAAAGTAGTGCAAACAACAACAGGAATTTAAAACAGGGTAGGTGACCAGGTAGATGATTCCAACCTGGAAGATAAAGAAAGAAAAAGAATAGAGGAAATCTGTGGAGATGATGGTTGGGAGGCTATCATGTAGGAGACACCACTTAATTTCTGCCATAGTGAACATTTTCCTCAGTCAGAACCATGAGACTATAGGGGGGTGAGTATTGCAGGGGGAAGGCAGATTGTTCTATAGCATCTGAGAGATGGCTCACATTTAGGTACTGTATAAGCTTCTTTGTGTTTGTGGGGACTGACTGTAGTCAGAGCCATTGACTTCCCACAGGAGTATGCTCTTGATGTGGACCCTCCCACAGGAGTAATACTCTCTTCATCAGGGTCATTGACTCCCACAAGAGCAATGCAGATGATAACCTGACAATTTACTTGGCTCATTTGAAGTAATTTGTGATGATCACTGACTCCAATAGCATAGGATCTTCATACCTTTCCCACTACCCAACCAAAGGAGTAGGATCCTGGATTTACCACTGGGACTGTTGTGCAATGGAAGTCTCTCAACATCTGGACCAAACAGCTGAGCAGAAACAGATTGATTGTCCCAGTTGGGAAATAGCCAAGCATACTGCCAGTTTTTGACTGTGTAGATTATAACCATAATGTACTACAAGGAAGAAACACTTTGCAATGCTGTGTATTCTGTTTTTCATAGAAAGATTAGCCACCTTATTAGTTATGAGTCGATAGTAGAGAAACTCATAAAAGAAACCATGCTTAATAATAATAGGTAATAGACTTTAATTAGGAGTAAATTAAAAGGGTGATTTGTTAGATTATTTTATTGCAGAATTCATCTAGAAACAAATGTTACTTTCAACAAAGATTTTGTTTTAAAGTTTGCTGGAAAGGAGCAAAAGGTTAGGTGGGTGCTTGCCTAGCATACTCAAGGCTCTACGTTTGATCCCCAGCACCAAGAGAAAAAAATGTGCTGGATTTTTCTTTATGTATCATTAAACTTCAAAATACCTTCATGTGTATTGAACTGTTTACTTTTAAAACTTTACAAGGAAGGAAAGCAGGTATTTGTATTATTTTATTTTACAAAGACAAAAGCAGGGTATGTAGAGTAGAAAAACAGGACAAAGCTATTGTCACATATCTGTTTTGACACCCAAAAGTTGGTACTTAGCATCATTTGATAAATGCACATATAATGAAAAGTGTAGATAATTCTGAATGAATGTTTTCAGAATTCTCTGGGAATGTTGCCAAATATGAATTTGTTTAAGAAGTAAAATCTACTCTCTCCATGGAATTTAAGAACTTTGGAATGAGAACAATAGCTTTGATTTTACAAAAAGTACTATGGGTTAATGATTGGGGGGGCGTTGAGGAGGAAAGTTGAAGTTTGAAGGTTTCTTCTGCCCACATCCAAGCTATTATGGTAAAGAATTCTTACCTAATGCTTCCCAGCAATAGTCACAAATTCAGTCTGTTATGTCTTAGAATGTTTTATCGTCATCTTCTTGGCATAGACATGGAGGATTTAAGTGACTTCACATTTTCCAGATTTGCTGCTACTGGGATACTTGGAAGGGTCTTTGTGCCAAAAAGGCCACAAAACTAAGGATTTATCTCTAGACCTTTGCATGTTCTTTGTCACAAGAGGCAGATGAATGAATAAGTAGGAGGACACTAGGACGAATGGCTCTGATATGGGAGTGAGGGTTGCACTGGTGATTCATTCCTCCTCTATTAACCCTGGCGTTTGTCACGCGCTGTTATTATGGTGAATGCCAGTGTTAAAACTAGACTCAGGCTCGGAGAAGGCTTGAGATGGTAGACTGCTGATAGACTTTCCTGTGTTACCATGAAATTCAATCTAAGATATGTGACTGAGCAACAAGAGCAAGGTAGATTGGCAACATAGCAGAGGATGCTAGTAAAAAGACAGTAGCTGAGAAAATTGAAAAAAGACTAGATTTTAAGTTTTTAAATGAAACAAGAGAAAGTGCCTTGCTCAGAGGGGACCAGAATTGCTACGCAAATCTGCTCCCTCCTGGAGCCTTGTTTCTTTTTATTTATTTATTTTTTTAAGTTTTTATTATAAAACTGATGTACAGAGAGGTTACAGTTTCACACTTTAGGCATTGGATACATTTCTTGTACTGTTTGTTACCTTGTCCCTCATACCCCCCTCCCCCCTCCCCCTGTCCCCCCCCCTGAGGTGTTCAGTTCACTTACACCAAACAGTTTTGCAAGTATTGCTTTTGTTGTTGTTTCTCGTATTTTACCCTTTGTCTCTCAATTTTGGTATTCCCTTTGTATTTCCTAATTCTAATACCAGTACACACTGTTTCCCATACACTCAGATAAGATTACAGAGATAGTGTAGATACAATCACAAGAAGGTGATACACGAACATCATCAATAGTAGAAACTACAGATACACATGGGATGTTGAAAGTAGTTTCAACTCTGATATAACAATCATTTTCATAAAATGGAGTTCATTTCACTTAGCATCATCTTATGGGATAATAAGGGTATAGCTATTGGGCTCTTGTGATCCTCTGTTGTGACTTGCCTAAACCTGTGCTAATTATTCCCAATAAGGGAGACCATAGAGTCCATGTTTCTTTGGGTCTGGCTCACTTCACTTAGTATAATTTTTTCCAAGTCCTTCCATTTCCTTACAAATGGGGCAATGTCATTCTATCTTTTTATTTATTATACTATATTTATTTATTTATTTTCTTATTCTGCTTTGCCATGCTTCTAGTAAGCATCCCCTATACAGGCTACCTTCTGAGCAAGATATCAGCATGGAGAGCTGAATGCAGAATGCTCAGGCCACTAGTCAGCTTCTAACTGTTGTCTGTGCCCCACTACCTGGAGCAGGAAACTCTTTAGGGAAGCAAATCAGTGCAGTGAATGGGTTTCAATCCTGAGAGACACCACAAAGCCAATCAGGATGGAGAATCTAAATGTCTCTTTGAGAAATTTTTCAGATAATCAGGTGGATTCAATTCTATATACAGACAGAATGGTGAGTGTGTATAGCAATGCCAACTGCCCCCATAGCTACCCTCTAAGAGCTTCTGTAACCCTAATGTGGGATATGAGAAACCATTTGGCCAAGTGAGCTGACTAACGGCCCCATATGTGTGAGTGAAGCCACTATGGTTTGGAGCTTCTGGGTTCAAAGTGTAAGCCAAATGATGTAACATGCAGGAAACGGCTGGCTAGGATGCAATCTACTTGGGGCTGAGTTTCTATCATAGGCAAAAGAAAGACACAGGAGCTGGGAATATGGCCTAGTGGCAAGAGTGCTTGCCTTGTATACATGAAGCCCAGGGTTCGATTCCCCAGCACCACATATGTAGAAAACGGCCAGAAGTGGTGCTGTGGCTCAAGTGGCAGAGTGCTAGCCTTGAGCCAGGGACAGTGCTTAGGCCCTGAGTCCAAGGCCCAGGACTGGCAAAAAAAAAAAAAAAAAAAGACACAGGAATTCACCAGCAGGAGCTATTTGTCCTTCACCCTCTTTAAAAAAAGCATGAAACTGGATGCCTAGATAAGAAGTGGAAAAGCTTTCCACGGACAAGTCAGAGCCATCACTGAGCTCTCTGAGTGGGGCAACATATGGCCTTTGATAGTGACAGAGTGCTTTTTGATTAGCTATGTGTAGAGATCCTACCATCTAGCCCAACCTGCAGTCTGGCATTCCTGGAATCATCCCCACAGAACCCTGGAAAAACAGACTAGATCCATGGATTTTTTACTACTCCACATGATCAGCTCTACCTGCTGCCCCTGATAAAGAGCCCTAGTTGGCCATGGACCATTGTACTGCATCAAGCACCTGATCAAGCCAGCACCCCGAGGGGACACAGAAATTGGGCGAATGCACCCATTTTCCTGATAGACTTGACAGACATTCATTCTTTTCCTCAGCCAGGAAGAAAAACTGACAATTTAATTTTTACTCAAGTCTTATCTTTTAGACTCCAAACAGACACAACGTGAAGAGACTCCTCAGAATATTAGAATTAAAATAGATACAGGGAACAAGGAAATAAAATTGAAACCTCAAGAGACAAATCACCTACAAAGGGAAGCCTACCCAGATTATAGCAGATCTCCCAGCAGAAACCTTAAAAGCAAGAAAGTTGTGATCTGGTATATTTACAATGCTGAAAGAAATCAATTGCCAACCTAGATTACTCTATCCAGTAAAGCTATCAATTATAACAGAAGGAGAAATTAAAACCTTCCACGATAAGCAAAATTTAAATCATCCCTGCAAAAGATTCTCAAAGCATTCTTGCTGGAAAAGGAAGATAAATGTACCCACACAAATAAGGGAGAAAATAAGTCACAACAGATAAGAAGATAAACAACGTTGAATAAAAGCAACAAAATGGCACAAATTACAGCATACTTTCAATATTAACATCAACAATTAATGGTTTCAATTTTCCAATAAAATAACATAGATTGGCAAGTTGGATTCAAAAGCAAGACCCAAACATCTGTTGGCTCTAAAAACTGTATTTCACGGACAAAAACAAACATTGCTTATGGTGAAAATACTGGAAAAATATCATTCAAAGGACTGGATCCTGAAAATAGTCAGAAGTAGGGGTATCCAAGGTTTTACACCAAAATTACTTAGAAGAGATAAGGAAGGTCACATTATATTAATAAAGGGGAAAGCCCATCAAGAGAATATAGCAATTGTTAACATTTATATGGCAAGTATTGGTGCACCCAACTTCATTAAATACTACTGGAATTAAGAATGCAGTCATAGTGGGAGGCTTCAGTGTTCTACATTCACCAATAGACTTATCATGCAGACAAAATATCAACAAAGAAACCTCAGAATTAAATAGAGCTTTAGACCCAATTGACAGTGCAAGTACTCTATCCAGCAGGTTCCACTCTCCAACCAATTGAACATTATACAAATTATATCCTATTTTGAGATATAGTACACATCTTAGTTAAACATAAGAAAATTGAAATGACTCACTGTATTCTATCAGGTCACAATTTAAAAAATGAGAACTCAACAGTGAAAAGACACTACAGGAAGTGATCAAACACATGGAGATTGAACAACATATTATTGAGTGATAAGTGGGTCATAAAAAAAACAACAAAGGGGAATCCAACAGTTTCTTCAATCTAATAAAAAATGAGAATACAACCTACAGGAACATTTGGGATACAGCAATAGTATTCTAAGTAGAAAGTTTATAAACATTTTCTCTAGGTTGAGGAATGAGGAGTGATCTAACTAGGCCTACTTTTTCTACTTTTATTCACTCTATATACACATAAGCTTCCATGCTTTCCAGCTGTTTTACCACCTTTCTGTGATTCCAGATCTTCTCTCTTTTCTCTCTTTAAGATATAGTCTCTTCTTTGTTATGTGACTCTTACAATTCATGGATTTTAATCTTTCATGCCTCTTCCCAAGTTCCTGGCTGCTGAAAATTCTCAGCAGAACCATGAGAGACCTTTTCCCTTTCCACCATCTCCGCTGGTAGCCATGTTCCACATAGGTTGGTGGTAGTGTTCTAAGACTCCCTGTGCTTCCATAGTTCTTTATTGTCCATTGCCCAGAGTAATACTGACTCAGTGGGCCCTCTCACAAGATGGTACCTTGCTGAGAGCTAGTGCCAAAATATCTGTCTATACTAAAGAGAGACTTCCACATTGAAGCAGTTACTATGTCACACAATCACAGGCTGGGTTTAAGATTTCCAAGGCAGTATGCTGTGTTTGTCTTGCATCTAGAATTGCCAATCTGCTGCCAAGGCTATTTGGTTTACTTTGTGATTGTTTCTTCAGCTTCATCATCACCCTCAAACCCTCTGGGAGCTGGGAATGATGGATCTTGGGACTGAGTTTTTCTTTTCTACTTCACATTTCCATTTTTCCAGGCTTTCCTGCTCTGTTCCTACCTCTTTTGTGATTTTAGATGCCTTCTCTCTCTTCAAAATATGCTCTTCCCATTTGTGAAGTAAAACAGAAGAATGCTTCTAATCCATCATCTTATCTTGCCCTCTTCTAAATCAAAAATTTTTGATAGGGTTTATATCTTTTTGTCTAATAAGTATAGTTCAAGGAAATAAAGAATAATCTAAAATGCTAACCAAGGTGTAGGTACATAGATGCTAGTTATAGCATTATTTATAACCAGTGAGCAGGAAAACAACTAAAATGTGAAACAATAGAGAGTTGATTAAATATTATACAGTATTCTTATGATGATTTGTTCTTCCTCATAAATGGTTTTGAAGACTATTTAACTACCTGGATGGTATTTATAAAACTTTAAGTAGGATGGACACAATCATTAAATAAATTGAATGAATAGGGACAGGATATAGCTCAGTGGCAAAGCACTTGCTTAGCAAGTGTAATGTCCTGGATTTGATCCTCAGTACCAAAAAAAGAAAAGACAAAAAATATAGTTTAAAAAAACCAAAATTGAATACACAATATGACCAATTTTTGGAACATACTATATACCCTGCATATGGAAGGATTTGTGCAGAAAACATTAAATAATTATTTCTGAATAAATATCATGTTGAGGTAAACCTGCTAGCAAATAACATCACAAATAAGAATAAATAACAGCAAGAATTATACAACAATTTCATTGGTAAGCTTGAATATGTTACATATATGTGATGAACTTCAAGAGGAAATAAAGAAAACACATGTTTTGTTGTATTGTTTTGTCTTTTATTGTGTGTGTGTGTGTGTGTGTGTGTGTGTGTGTGTGTGCGCGTGCTAGTCTGGAGCTCGAATTCAGGGCCTGAATACTGTCCCTGAACTGTTTTTGCTCAAGGCTAGAGCTCCACCACTTGAGCTACAGCTCCACTTTCAGGTTTTTTTGGTAATTAGTTAGAGATAAGAGTCTTGTGGACTTTTCTGCCTGGGCTGGCTTTGAACCACAATCCTTAGATCTCAGCCTCCTGAGTAGCTAGAATTACAGGCGTGAGCCCCTAGCACTCAACAGAAAGCATAAGTTGGGCTGGGGATATGGCCTAGTGGCAAGAGTGCCTGCCTCATATACATGAGGCCCTGGGTTCGATTCCCCAGCACCACATATACAGAAAATGGCCAGAAGTGGCGCTGTGGCTCAAGTGGCAGAGTGCTAGCCTTGAGCAAAAAGAAGCCAGGGACAGTGCTCAGGCCCTGGGTCCAAGCCCCAGGACTGGCCAAAAACAAAACAAAACAAAACAAACAGAAAGCATAAGTTCTTATTGCTCGTTTTCATAACTGTAACACTCCAGCTGAGCAAATTTACAACCACTAATATTAGTAAAAACTGAGTAAAGATTTACAAATCTCTGTATCTTATCTGAGTGTATTGGAAACTAGGTATACTGGTATTAGAACCAGGAAATTGGAAGGGAATACCAAAATCGAGAGACACAGGGTAAAAAAAAGACAAACAACTGCAAAAGCAATACTTATGAACTGTTTGGTGAAAATGAACTGAACAACTGAACAACTCATGGTGGGGAGGGGGAAGGGACAGGGGGAGGGGGAGGGCGGAATGAGGGACGAGGTAACAAACAGTACAAAAAATGTATCCAATGCCTAATATATGAAACTGTAACCTCTCTGTAATTCAGTTTGCTAATAAATATATATATAAAAGATTTACAAATCTATTTCTAATTGAAGAAAATTTCTCACATTTTTGACAGAATGGGATTACACTACATATTTTATACATACTATTAGTGAATTTTATTTTAAAGTAATAATAATCCTCTTATTACATAGTTCACAATGCTGGAAGAAATCAATGGGCAATGCTCTTCAGCTTTGATGCTATCCACATTAGAGCTGCCTGTTCGAAGATATTCTTTTCTTCTTTGCATATGCTAATTAGTGTAATCTTCCACTTAAGTAGTGATAGCTCTTTCTGAAAGACACACAGAATCATCTTCAATGCCAGTAGGTGAATCTTCCACCGAAATCTTCTTCTGCTTTGTCAACATGAGCTGTATTCCTAAGCCTCAGTCTTTCAATGGCAGTAAATGCATGTTTCTAATTCTCTTATTGGAAAAAAAAACAAAACACTAAATACAAAAATGAAACAAAACAAAAAAACCTGCTGAACATACCATGATGTCTGGCATGAAATTCCTTTGACTACAAGTGAAAAAATAAAAATATGAAACTGATTTATTATGGTTTCAGATCGTAGTTATTTTTGCTATTTTGATTTTTAAACCCCTCTGCCTGGTCTCAACTTGAGGGAACAGTCTTAAGGCACCTGAGGCTGAGCCATGTACTCATAATTGATGTTGGACATGTTCCTAGGGGAAGGCAGGATGCATTTGCCTGTCTGAAAAATTCCTTCAGTTTAAATTAGCTTCAACCCTCATAGGCTGTTCTTTTTTGCCTTAGAACCATCTTGTTATATAAAAAAAGAAGTATTGTAGTTTTGCTATGTTAATTTTGGAATAAGTGAATAGTTGGAGATTTAGAGGGGCCGTAACCACTCAGAGTTAATCTTGGCAAAGAGTTGTTCTCTGTTTTTATCCTGGAATGGTGTAGAAAATAAATATACCTTATAAGTCAGGGCTCAATAACTTAAAAATCCCATCTTTTATTTTGGATAGTCTATCAATGAACTGTTATGCCCATGTCGCGAGGAGACACCACCGAGAGCCAGACGTTCCGAAATGCAAAAGCAAGGCTTTATTCAGGCGAGCTGCAACTCGGGCCTCGTCCTACCCACCGACACAGCAGAGGTTAGGAGGAAGGCCACGAGCAGAGTTTTACATGGGTATTTAAAAGAAAAAATCACAAAGTTACATAAACCAGGTGCAGGCAGGATTGGGGTGTGAGGACAAATCTGATTGACATGAGCCAGGTGCAGGGTTGGGGTGTGAGGACAAATCTGATTGACTCGGGGCTAGGGGGTCCCTAAAATTGGTCTGACGACATTCCAGGGTGGTCAAAGTATCTGGAACGTTACTAAACCGGTTGGGCCATCCGGGAAATGGGTTTTTATGGCCAGTTGGTTTCGGGAAATGGGTTTTTATGGCCGGTTGGTTTATTCTTAGCTTAACACAAACAACAAGATGGTTGCAGTTTCAAGATGGAGTTGTCCTCATCTTTCAGAACAATGAGCATAAAGCAAGGTTATATTACTTTTGTTCTCATTTTACAAGAGAAGAACTAGAGGTTCAGAGTTGAGTTTTTTGCTTAAGGTCACAGTGTGCAGGCAGAGGAGAAAAGATTCTGATGTAGGTTTTCTGATTTTTTTCTGTGGCACAACATTGCTTATCCATGAGGACACTCAAAGATCCATCTGCAATCACACATAATAGCTAATGTCCAGTGTGACTACTTCATTGCTTGTTTTGTAACTCATTAGTACTTCTTGTAATACAGAAACTCTTCCACAGTACTAAATCCCTGGATACTAAGTCACAAATCAGTAATTTTTAAGAAAATTAAGTTTAATGCATGCCAAGTGCTTACACAGAGACCAATTTGCATTTTTTGTGACTCATTTCACAACCCATGTCATCTCTTTTGCATCTGGAAAGCCTGAGTAGAATATTTATGAAAAGCATTTAACTCCATGGAATCAAGAGAATGACCCAGTCCCCGGATAATTGCAAGATTCAATTCTGTGGAGCTGTGATCACTAGTAGATACTGACCTTTAATCCACAGTTCCTAACTAGATTCCCAAGCAGGAGTATAATTATACACATAAGTTTCAAGAAAATAGGGAAAGCTAAGACAAATAGGAAATACAATGTAGCAATATGGAAGAGATTTCCTCTAAGGAATACAAAGATGGAAGAAGAAGACCTAGACAGGCTTTACCTTTTGAAACAAGCCCAACTTGAGAAGAAACTGTATTTTTTGTTCTATTTCTTTCAACAGAGAATCATCAACTACATCAATGAACCAGGAAACTTATCCTAGTTGTCATTGCTTCTCCAGGAGATGTCCCAAAAGATTGTACCTCACTTCTATATACGTATGTGTAAAAGAACTCTTCTAGTTAATCAGAATGAGCCTTGAGGGTAGCCTACTTCATAGGAGAAGAGCAAATATGCCAAAAAAAAAAACCCATGGAAGAAACTGCTAAGAAATTTGACTAGCAGAAATCATGCATCTATTTCTCATCCAACTGAGGACAAATCTGATAAACAGATTGTTGTTTATCTGAGAAGTACGGCTGATTTATTGTCAAGTGTTCGGTTGAATAAATTTAGATGGAAAACAAATAAATCGATTTAAAAATTAAATGAATGAAGTTTCTAAGAACATGAGGGCAAAACTTGAGGAAGCAATGTTAGTCTGAAGAGTCATGGGTAAGTTTCAAAAAATTGGTAGGATTCAGAAAAATGTCCCATAAAACACAACTACAATAGAATTTGTAAGAAACAAGGTCTTGGAAAGAAGCAAAGCTTGCATTTGGCAGCTTTTCTCTGAGAAAGCTGCTGATTCTGAAAGTGTCAGCTTGGATGCTAAGAAACTGATCAGAGGACTAGCACGGTTGATAGTGGACTAGCACGGTTGGTGGTATGAAAAACAAAGTTTAGAGTCTACTGAAGGGGACAAGCCATGGTGCAGACACAGGCTTTGTGGTAGGGGCCAGGAATAGGAAGTTAGAAATAACTATAACAGGTAAATAGAGCATCCCTATGTAGCAGGGGTGTTATTTTCCATAAAAGATCAGAGGATAAAATTTGTAATACTTTGTGGGCCAAAGAGTCTCTGTTGCAACTATTCTACTCTGAGCACTGCTACGGTAGCCACAAAGGAGACAGGAAAATATATAGAAAGATAAATGTGGCTGTGTGTTCATATAACACTTTCTTTGAAAAATCAGGCTCTGAATCTTGGTCAGCATGTCCAAACTAGAGAAAGGGTCAGGGTAATATACAACTCTGAGTAGTTGAGGGAGGTGTGAACAAAGTTACATTTAGAAAACGTCCGGTGTAATTTGAGATTACTCACCGGATGGAAGGCAGCATAATAACCTGTTCAAAGATTTCAAATTTGAAGACTTGGAGCTTGTGCCTACATTGTTATGAGGCAAAGGATAAGGAAAGTCGCTACTCAGCTGGCCTGAAGATAAGATAACCTTGACGTCACTGTAGGAGTCTTTGACAGTGGAAGGGCAGACAGAAGGGTCAGTGAGAGTCAGAGAAGGCAATGTGACTATGGAAGCAGAGACCAGAATTTTGTGCTGTGAGAAAAACTTGATTTTCCATGGTTGTCTCTAAAGATGAAAACAAAGGCCAGGAGACAAGGCAGGCAAGCATCCTCTGGAGTATAAAATATGAAAATGCATTCGCTTCCAAAATCTACAGAAGCACACTGCCCTGGTTTACTCAAGGAGACTAATTTGGATTCAGATCTAGGAGCCATTTTTTTTTTTTTTTTTTTTTGGCCAGTCCTGGGCCTTGGACTCAGGGCCTGAGCACCGTCCCTGGCTTCTTCCCGCTCAAGGCTAGCACTCTGCCACTTGAGCCACAACGCCGCTTCTGGCCGTTTTCTGTATATGTGGT
Organism: Perognathus longimembris pacificus; assembly: GCF_023159225.1. Classification (NCBI taxonomy): domain Eukaryota; kingdom Metazoa; phylum Chordata; class Mammalia; order Rodentia; family Heteromyidae; genus Perognathus; species Perognathus longimembris. The sequence continues at coordinate 135,466,140 of NC_063161.1, forward strand.
GCTGGGGAATCGAACCTAGGGCCTCGTGTATCCGAGGCAGGCACTCTTGCCACTAGGCTATCTCCCCAGCCTGTAGGAGCCATTTTTTAAGAAAATAAATTTGTGTGATTTTAAAATCAACAACTGTAAGTCAGTTTGATTACAGCAGCAGCAGATACTAATAATTTCGTACTTAGAGACTGGACAGATGATGCAAGCAGAATAAAAGGAGACCTATGGGCTGGGAGAAAAAGGAATACTGAGCTGGAGAAATAAATTAGGACTAATAGTACTTATTTCCTTTGCAGCTGAAGTTTACAAACAAAAGGCATCAATTTTCTGTATTCTATATTATAGGAATTAAGATCAAGGACAATAACTCTGGTTTCTTAATCTTATGATGTAATGATATTTTTCAAAACTAGCAAGTCCGTAATTAACTCAGTTACTTACTTTTCCAGCCCAAGTTATTTCCATTTTGCTGTGTGTCTGGTAAGATTGTGACTTGTAAAATTCACAGATGATTACTGAATTGTTATGAAATCGAGCTTACCTGTATAACCTAAAGTTGATTAAGTATCAGGATGTATAAATTTGCAGTGTAGCAGGATTTTTACTTCTTTTTTCTTTATTGTCAAAGTGAAGTACAAAGGGGTTACAGTTTCATATGTAAGGTAGTGAGTACATTTCTTATCCAACTTTTGCAGATGAAAGTTGGTGACATAACAGACAGGAGGCAGAAACATGAAAGGTACCTAATCAGTTTAGAAAAAGAAGAGGTTCATTATCTCCTGGATTTGATAGGCATACTGACAGATAGTGGGTTCCAAAGTGAGTGGGTCTGAAGCCCTAAACAATTCACAACTATTAAGGCTAGATGAGGGAAATTTTATTTGTGTAGACCTGTAATTCCTAACCCACCCTGGAAGATGAGGGGCTTAGGAGGAGTGTATTTCTGGAACCTCAGTTCTGGTGTGGGGGGGGCGGGGGGGGACAGAATCTTTCCTCTATTTGGTGGATATCGAGGACTGACATCTGACCCAAGCCAGAGAATAGCAGACAGATGACATCTGAACCTGCTAGTGGGAGCAGAAGAGAGCCTGGAGCTGGAAGGCAGTGTCTTCCCTCCATAGTTGCCCAAAGTGCAGAGGTCCTAAGGAATTGGCATGACATTTTGTACATCAAAGGAGTAGTGGCCGGTGATCATTTTAGAAGATAGTTTATCCAAAAGTGCACCTGCCTGCCAGAGTACCAGAGACATCTCAACAGATATAAGCTAAGAGTGAACTGTTGGGTGTAGGAATGAAATGCTGTTTGTGGCTAAAGGAGAGCCTCTGCCAGGTCAAGAAAACTGTGGGAAGAAAGACCCAGAAAGAAACTTACAAAAAGATCTCAAAAGCACTTTGAGAGCTAGATGTATTTTAGAACATCTTCCATGATCAAAAGATAGCATGTATTTACAGCCAAGTGAGAACACTTTGATGCCTAATCTCTACTCCTGAAATTGCTTTAAAAAAAAAACAAAAAACACCTGTCGTTTGCTCTGAACTCAGACACTCAGAAAAAAGGGGACAGTTTCTACCACTTGAGATTCTTCAAGAGACCTTTAGAGAGTGAGATATGGTCCCTTGTTGAAGTCATTTAAAAGCTACCTGTTTGAAGCAGGAGTATACAGAGATGACGATAAGAGGCTGAGCTGGGGTGGAATTAACATGTCTGAAGGCCATGGGACATGGCTGAAGGCACAGGACTGGATGAGATTCCTTTGGGAACTGGCTTCCCACAAAAAGGGAGGAATACAGAGAATGAGTGGACAGGAAGTATTACTAATTAATGAGTAGAAAGTAGTGTAGGAGTTTATTTTAAATACTAGGAATGGCCTCTCATCAAGATTTTTACTCAAAGGCCCTTATTTATCAGGCCTCTGCTGGACTTTAGGCTTTGAGTCTGTGATCATGAAGGGTCATGGGTAAGAGGCCTCTTGGTAATTAGATCTATAAGCTGGATGTGACCAGCCTATGGAACTAAAGAATGGGGCCATTTAGGAATTTTAAAAAAGGAAAAGAACTGCTATGGAATGAACTTAGGGCTATTTATTAGTCCTTTGAATCATCCCCCTCATTTGCTCTTATATATGAATATGAGAACTGCTGGCAGGATCTTCTAGACTGCAAGTAAATAAACATCGCTTTCCTCGCAATAACTCCGATTTACTGGTCTGTACTTTTCCAACCCCTGACAAGGCTTTGCTTTCTCTTTTCACAACATTGTTAATCTCCCCCAGAACAAAGCAGCAACCGTGCATTGACCAAGGACATGAATTAGGTCACAGCAGAGCATTCTTATTTCCCATGCATAGCATCAGTGAATAGCTTTTTCCAGCCTATTAATTATTTAAATAGTTATTATCTATGTTTGCCCTTCTTGCTCAAAATGAAAACTGCTGATCTAAGCTTATCTGCATCACATCTCATGGCTGTGCAGACCGTGTGTACAAAACCTTTTCATTTTAAATCAGAAAAGAGAAACTGGCAGGCAGCATTATTTATGGGAATAATCTCATTTAATTATGAAAAAATACTTGTAGATATCTTATCCTCACTCCAAAAGTGCAAAGACAAAGGGCATTCAGTTTACAAGTGCCAGGATGTTGGCTATAATTCCAGTGCCTCATTGCAGAGCTCAGAGTGTAAAATATAAGCCCTGAAATTTTTCCCATGATACCCCAGAAAGTGGCTAATGTATCATATCGTACTTTATTTCTCCACATGCCTGTGAAACAGGTTATAATTAGATGTCACAATGCTGATCTTATAGACTAAAAATGAATATAACTGAGTATAAGAGCCACCCTTGGTAATTCAGTGAGCCAACAGATGTCAACTCAAACATGATCTAGCATATATACTATTTTCAACTAGGATTGCCTTGGTGTAGGAGGATGAGAAATTGTTCTTTTCCTTCCCAGATTAACTCACTTTGTAATCTTTGGAAACTGAAGGCTACTTAACTGGACAAAAATGTGAATATTACTGTAAGTGGCAAGATCTTGAGAGATAAGTGTTCTTCTTAGATTACCTGGATGGGCCCTGAATGTAACCATGTATTCTTATAGTAGAGAGGCAGGAGTCGATTTGAAGCCAGCTGTGGCGAAAAAGGCACATGTCTCAAATTCTGAATGAGAAAACAGAATGTAAGGAAAAGCTCAGTGAATAAAAGAGTATTTGATATAGTGGAACAAAACCATAAGCTTTTAAATAAGTATCCCCAAAAGGCAAGTGGGATAAATAAAAAATAGGGGCGAACAATAAAACAAATGAAAACACACATAAATCTATATAGTTGTCATCATGTAACTGCTGAAAAAGAGGACATAGTGAATTAAACCAATAACATAATACTAGTAAAGAAGTGATAGAATACAGAGAAAGAAAAGTAAAATTATGATGCATATTATTGTTTTTTTCAAGGAGAGACTGCACAAGAAATAACCATAAATGTTGAAAGAAAAAATACAGTGAAATAGGCATTCAACTTTAAGGGTAGCCATGAACAGGGGCACATGAATAACTATCAAACAGATTCCAATGTACTCTTCATTATAATAATTGTAAGTAGTTAAATTTACCTATTTGAAATATATATATATACACATACATATGTTATGTATATGTGTATACGTATTTGTTAAAGAAAAGTAAGATCATGTGTTTTATTCTTCTCATTGTCCACAGATTGAAAGGGCTGACTGAAACAAAGGAATGACTTTCCAAATATGACCACAGAGGAAACTGTGGTCATATTTTGATTTCTTATTTTCTATCCTAGCACCACCTCCATAAAAAGTATTTTGCCTACATTTTTTTTGGCCAGTCCTGGGCCTTGGACCCAGGGCCTGAGCACTGTCCCTGGCTTCTTCCTGCTCAAGGCTAGCACTCCGCCACTTGAGCCACAGCGCTGCTTCTGGCCGTTTTCTGTATATGTGGTGCTGGGGAATCGAACCTAGGGCCTCGTGTATCCGAGGCAGGCACTCTTGCCACTCTTCCCCAGCCCCTTGCCTACATTTTTAATTCTTTTGTATATGTATTTGTTTAGTGTGTGTAGAAACTATCACATTTGGTCTTGTATAATACAGGTATATTAGAAATAATAATATTAAATCTGTACTTTTATACAGCTATCAACTAAAGCTTTGTATTCCTGAGAAACTAATATACTTCCTGTTTTCATTTTTGGTTGGTTGTGGGACTTGAACTCTGGGCACTGTCCCTGAGCTCTTCAGCTCAAGGCTATCATTCTACCATTTGAGCCACAGCTCCACTTACAATTTTCTGGTGGTTAATTGGAAATGAGAGTCTCACAGACTTTCCTGCCCCAGCTGGCTTTGAACTTCGATCCTCAGATCTCGGCCTCCTGATTAGCTAGGATTACAGGCCTGAACTACCAATGCCCAGCTTTGCTTCTTTCTGTGATGTGATCTTTTTCTTTTTCTTCTTTTTATTGTGATATTTGTGATTAAACTTATGATTGAACTCAACATCTCTTGGCTAGTCCTCTGCCACTCAAGCTTATGACTCCAGTCTTTTTTGCTTTCTTTAGGGTTCCATCTATTCAACTGCAGCCACATTAACAGATCAGAACCCAGATGCATGCCACAGTTCTTGAGAAAATATCATTAAGCATTTGTTTCTCCATTCTTATAGAGATCTCACTTAGGCAGCCATGAGGTAAAATATATCAAGTACAACAAACAGTGTGATTAGCTACCTTTTTATTCTCAATTTCCCACTGTGGAAAAGACATTATTGGCAGAGCTCTGCCATTGGGGAGCTTGGAGGCCATGGTTGACCTTCCATTCCCACCTCAATGGAGGTGCAACGCCTGGGAGGGCAGCAATGCAACAATGTAGGCCAGTTCTCTCCAGTAATCTCTCAGCCTTTCCTCATAGCAATGGTGGAACTAACTCACCTTGGATGATATGTGTGAGGACCCACTACCGTGAATCCATGAGGCATGTAAAGGTTTATGCTTGCATGGGAGTTTAACCTTTAAAATATAAGAATAATAGAATATACTATTTGCCAAATGCCCTGCTAGTGTCAAACATGCCATCTCCTTGAATCCTTTCGGTGATCCTACACAGGGCACATTCTTTTCATACCACTCACAGAAGAGGAAAGCAATCTCAGTAATCTGTCATTATTCAGGAGTCATGCTCCTCGGAGTCATGCTCTTTCTGTTCATCTTCAGGACTTCCTTTCGAGTTCACTGCATGTGTGTCTACCTACATGATGCCATCCATTTGATCTAGTCTGAGTGTGTGTGTGTACGTGTGTGAACTGTTTCTATGCTTCATGAACTGCCTAGCAAAACTTTATTCTGTCATTCACCCAACTGCCTCTGCTTCACAAGAAATGGCAACCTCCCATGACACTACTGTTTCCTTTGGGTCTGAGGCCACCTCAAAGCTTCCTGGGAGCCTCAGCATAATTCAGTCCTCTATAGGCCTTAAGATGTGGCCTCATGTGGTGTATGACCCCCATCAAAGCAAGAAAATCTCTGAAGAGTGACGGAGAAGCTCTGTGTCACGAGATGAGCATTGCTTGTCATGAGTTGAATCCTGCCCACAGATGGGTTTTCTTGACCAACACAGGACTTCTTTGTCGGCCTTTCTGAAAAGATAGTATTCTACTTAAAAAAAAATTAAAAAATGTCATGTGAAAACCTGACTTTCACCTGCTCTTAAAAAAGCAAAGAATGGATAGCCCAGCATTCCTTTCTTGTATGACTGTTGTCATTGTCTTTAGAAGGGCAGAATTTCCCTGGTCAACTCTGGACCTTTCTAACTCACTGTCTGTGTCTATGGTTACATCCAACATTCCTGATGATTTTTGTTGCCCAGCCAAAGGCTTTGAGTTTTCTGCAGTCATGACACCATCATCTGAGAGGTTGCTAGCAAAGCATCTGTTGAGAGGCAGTTAGCCGAGACTGCCCTTTTTGATGTTCAGTGGGTGGTGGAGCTGTGTGTGGCTTTCAGTGGTGGCTACTGGGTCTCCCTATCACCATCAGCTAGCAGTCCCCATGCTGCTAGGCAGTCAAGAGGGAACACAGGTAAGCAGTCTTACGGTTCATTCACCCAGAAGCCCTCTCAGGGTGCTTACAGATGGGCTTTGTGGGACTGTGTGTATGTCCAAGGCCATTCAAGACACAGTATTTTTGCTTAGGAAAGTTGGTTGTTTTTTTCCTTTTACCCAAATGAACAATTAAGTCCTGTTTACATTTTTTTCCTCCAACTCAGTTGCAAAACATCTGAGAAATGTCTTTACTCAAACTAAGAAAGGTAATATAGGAAGTGGAGAGATTCAGGAGCTATCAACATATTCTGGCAGCATTTCAGTGCTGTGCTTAGTTGTAGCTCCCTTGTGTTTCAATCCTACACAATCTGATGACTACCTCTGCTGCACAAAGAGGCTGCTGATAAGACCTGTGTAAAACATTATATAATTTAATCCATGTATTAGTCCAGTAAATTTTTTAAATTGTACTTGTTTTACAAACAACACCTCTGAGGTAGAGAGGCGTTTCAACTGAGCAGTTTCAAGAAACAAACAAAAGCACAAATAAGATTTGAACTTAAGAGTTTGGGTCAATATTTTAATGTGGCACCTAGAATTTAAATCACTAACTTAGGCTATAAAAATTTAGAGGAAATGGTCTCCCTGATGAGAAAACATGATTCTCTGTCTTTTTCTACTATATTATGGTGTCTCAAATGGGGAAAAGGTACTCATGAAAAGGTTCTTTCTTCCTTCTACTACATAGACATAGTCCTTTTCTTTTTCCTTTATAAAAAATTTTGGTGCTAGAAAGGAAGTCTCAAAAATACAATGGCTGTAGCTGGCTGGCATTATTGGCATAGAGATGGATGTTTGTGACAAGCCAGTACTCTGAGATACCACTGCAGGTGCCATAGTAGGCACAGTAGGCAACCACTGTAGTGCTCACACTCATTGCCATAGGTGGCCCGGTAGCTGCTGAGTGTCCCCAGCAGAGCCATGGATAATGTGGGGACACTCTCACTAATACTGATACAACTAAACCAGAATGTGTTCTCTGGAACGTTTGGCACACCCATGATGTGCTGCTCTTTGGGGGAGTTAGCACCAGCCTGAAATGATTAAATTCAGTGCAAATAGCAACAAGGGACTCCAAAGCAATGATTTCTTTTCTATTACACCTATGTATGGGAAGGACAATGGTGGTATTTCTTCTGCTGTCCTTTGTTCAGGCCTAGAGTGCTCCATCTTTCCTTTCCTGCTCTTCTTTCCTTCCATCTTTCTTTCCTTTCATCTTGCTTACCTCCCTCGTTTCCTCCCTCTTTTCCTTCTTTCCTGCCTTCCTCCTTCCCTCCTTACTTTCCTTCCTTTCTCCCTCCCTCTCTTCCTTTCTACCTACCTTTCTCTCTCCTTCTGTCCTTCCCTTCTTCCTTCCCTCTCTCCTTCCCCCTCCCCCCCACAATGTTCCTTCCTTCTTCTTTCCCTCCTTCTCTCCTTCCCTTCCTTTCATTTTTCATCTTCCCTTTCTTCCTTCTTCCTTTCCTGTTTCTCTTTTCCCTTCATTTCTTCTCTTTTCTTTTCTTTCCACCTTGCTTCTCTTCTTTCCTCCCTTCCCCTCCTCTTCCATTTACTCCCCCTGCCCCCAACTTTTCTGTCTTTCCTGGGGCTTGGACTCAGGGCCTGAGCACTGTCCCTGGCTTCTTTTTGCTCAAGGCTAGCACTCTGCCACTTGAGTCACAGCGCCACTTCTGGCCGTTTTCTATATATGTGGTGCTGGGGAATCGAACCCAGGGCTTCATGTATTCAAGGAAATCACTCTTGCCACTAGGCCATATTCCCAGCCCTCTGTCTTTCCTCTTTGTGTTCATGCTAAGCATGAACTTAACATGGAGCTACACTCCCAGCCCCCTCCAGATTCACTTTGAACCAGGCAATCCTATAAATGAGCAAAGGACAACAATGATATTTTTTCCTAAACTGAGATACTCTCAAGAGTTATTCCCTTCACGCTCTAATTCTAGTAGGAAAGCAGTTATTAATAGTGACACCATTTCTTCTTTCAACAAGCATAAGCTTAAGTAGTATATATCAGAGAATAGTTCTTATCTTCAGTTTATTTAGTCTATAAATGGAGTCACATGTTGCTTTAGTCTGTGTGTGCTACTGTAACAAAGTACTCGAGACTGCATGATTTATAAAGAACAGAAGTTTATTTTCTCATAGTACTGGAGGCTGAGAATTCCACAATCAAGGGACCAATATTTAATGGGAGCCTTCTTATTCATTCTTCTGTTGGTAGATGGATAGAAGAGATCTAACTCCAGCCATGAGGACGCCATCTCCATGACTTCATTACTTCTTAAAAGCACCAACTCTTAACAGAATCTCAGTGACCATTAAATTACAGGGGAAATAATTCCAACCACAGCACATGAATACATAACTTCATATAATATGACAATTTCTAGGTAGAGGTAACCCAGAATGCTTGAGGAGCACAGAGAAAAGACACTTTATTTCCTCTCCCCTACCTTAGGGGATCCCAAGGAGGATTCTCAGAGGATGTGGTGTCTGAGCTGACAAGAGAAACACAAATAAGACTCAGGTAGACATGAGGATGAAAGTGGAACAGTATGAAGAAGGCACTGGTCAGAAGAAAACTTGATGCATTCAGGATGGCTAACAGGAGGCAAGAGTAGGGAGAACAGTGAATGAGCAAGTTCGGGGTGATATATCATCTTGACCAAGGACACGATCTTGATCCTGAATATCAAGCTGGGAAGTCAGTGACAAACATAGTTAGGCAAAAGTTTAGATTACTACTGGATACTGAATAAAAGACGGATCTAGTAAGGTGGATAGACCAGGAGAGCGCCTCTTTCTTTTGGAAGCTGATGTTCATTGACCGAACAGCTCTCAGAGCTGCAGGGACGAAGGATATGTGCATGAAGCTGATGTCCTATCAGCCTGACAACCAGGAGGTGGCAGCTGTTCCACGAACTCTACTGACAGCCCCTGTGGTCCAGGAGCTTTGGGGATAGCAGAGGGCTTCAGCCTACCTTCTGCCATTGATCATCCAAAGTTGTGATTGGCACACAGAGTCCATCATACTCAGGATTTACAATACCACTGTCACCTTCAGGATTCTGGAGAAGCTGACAGCAGAGAATGCAAAGCTGCCTTAGCTGGATAAGGACAGCAGTGGTGGGTATGGAGTAGGGCTGGGCCTACAGCCAAATGAGTTGGCAGAGTTTGCCTGGCCTCTGTCTTGCCCCCTTCAGCTCCATCTGTCTAACGGTGGGTGTTAGCCTCGAAGAGCACCAGCCTTCAAATCTGGCAATACAGAAAAGGGGAGAGGAGACATAAGATTTTATGCTCATGACTGAAACTGCTTGAAATGCTTAGAGAGCAGTCACAATGTGGGCATAAGGACCTTTTGAACACTGCCCCTGTCCTTCGCTTGCTTTCCCTTTTATTTGTAATTACCACTCTGAAAAGAGACATCAAAGAAACATATATATGAACACATTACCAGTGGGGCAAGGGGAAGAAAACCTAATCCAGAGTTCCTTACGTACAAAGTAAGTTAGCTACTCCTGTTAACTGAAATGTCTTGCAATATTTTAAAGCATTATCATGTTAAGAATACCCTCTTGGTGTTCCCAAGCTTAGAGCAATTAGCCTAGTAAAAATTTTGCTTCCATGGAAGCAAAAATTCTGGGTTTGAATCTAATTTTTCTGTTTGGATCATTTGTCATCTCTAAAACATCACCATGGAGGGAGTAGTGGAAAACCTTGACTAACCAGGTTGGGGTTCCATGCCCATGCTGTGGGCAGGAGGGTTTCTTAAACCAAAACCAAGTCACATGGGTTAGGAGATCATGATTAGTGGTTTCTTAGAGAAACTATAGATACTATTCCTGGTCAATAGGGGAAGACAGCAAATCAAAACAACATAGCCAGCCTCATTGCCAGCTTATTGAGCTACATAGATTAAGAGTGACTAATTCTGAGAAAGACTAACGGCTAATGATATAAATGATCATTGATATTTTTATGAACAGGTTTGTACCACGTGTTATATAGTATCCTGGAAGTTTTCCTAGTTAGGAGAGTTGGGTAGGCACTTTTTTTGGGTAGGTTACTGTATTATGTACTAGTTATGAGGGATATGGGATTACTGAAATATTTGGAGATAGTCTTTTAAAGAATTTCAGTCAAGCAGGGCAACATGGCTTGGGCCTGTAATCCTAGCACTCTGGAGCCTCAGGCAAGAGGATTGTGAGTTTGAGGCCAGCCTGAACTGCCCAGCAAGACTCTGTCTTAAAGTCCACAAAGTTTAGGCCAAATCATTTGAAATCAGAAGTTATACCTATGATCTAGTTAGTAAAAACATGAAAAGTTTACAAGTGATACCTTCACTATCATCAAAACAGTGGACATATCCACCTTCTCTAAAATTATTTTCCTCTTCCTTTGCAGTCTTCTCTGCCTACCCACATTCTTTTCCCCTACAAATGACCTGCTTTATATAGCTGTAGGTTAATTTTAAGTTTATAGATTAAAAAATAAAAGTTACAATCATATATTATCATTTTTCTGTCACTCATGTTAGTTACTTTGAGACTTACATGTTGTATATGTTTCAAAACTTCCATCTTTTCTATTGCTATATGCCTTTCTACTTCTATCACACTATAGAAATGTACCTGAATTTGTTTATCCATTCACCTGTGTCTGGACTTTTTGGCAAGTTTTATACAGTTGTTTCAAATAAATAGATAAAGAAAAGTTTTGGTTTTTTTTGTTTTTTTTTTGTTTTTGGCCAGTCCTAGGCCGTGAACTCAGGGCCTGAGCACTGTCCCTGGCTTCTTTTTTGCTCAAGGCTAGCACTCTGCCACTTGAGCCACAGCGCCACTTCTGGCCATTTTCTGTATATGTGGTGCTGAGGAATCGAACCCAGGGCCTCATGTATATGAGGCAAGCACTCTTGCCACTAGGCCATATTCCCAGCCCCTAAAGAAAAGTTTTTATATGACTGTTTTATATTGTTGCAACAAGACTAGGGTTGTTTCAAAACTATTTTCTCAAGTCTTTTCCTTTATGTCTGTCATCAAGTTGTTATTTTAGCAAATACATTTGTAAATTAAAATAATGGAAGTACACAGAAGCAGAATAGGAGGCATGATTAACTCAGACTGCTATCTGGAATTCTTGACTTCAAGCTCTCTGATTAAGTTTGCATCAAACATCTGTTACTTACTTGTTAAGTAAACGAGGAAAGCAGTGAATGACTATTACTATCTAATCGCAGTAGGAAAGTTAAAAAAACAAACAAACACACAACAAAGTTACAATGACCGAAATTCATTAAGTACAGCATTGCACCAGTCTTTTGGGGATGATTACGGTCTTCCTGAATTGTTGGCTTTTGAGAATGGGAAAATTTAAAAGTCATGAAATACTTTTTTAAAAAAATAAGAATTTCCCTGTCAGAATAACAAAATATGATAGCTGGTAATAACAGGAGGCCATAGGAGACTTCAACTTTCCATGATGACTTCTGCATGGCAAACATCATGTTTATGTTTACCTGGACCATCCTCCTCCTAGTTAACACTTCCTGTCACAGCTTGGATAACAGATAGGCTCCCTCACACCCAGGTCTTGGATGAAATAGCATCTCAAGAACTTTTTTTTTCCTTATTGTCAAAGTGATGTACAGAGGGGTTACAGTTTCATATGTAAGGGAGTGCATTTCTTTTTTTTTTTTTTTTTGGCCAGTCCTGGGCCTTGGACTCAGGGCCTGAGAACTGTCCCTGGCTTCTTCCCGCTCAAGGCTAGCACTCTGCCACTTGAGCCACAGCGCCGCTTCTGGCCGTTTTCTGTATATGTGGTGCTGGGGAATCGAACCTAGGGCCTCGTGTATATGAGGCAGGCACTCTTGCCACTAGGCTATATCCCCAGCCCAAGGGAGTGCATTTCTTATCCAACTTGTTACCTCCTCCTTCATCCCTCCCCCCCAATCTTAAGAACTTTCTGAGCCAGGCACTGGTGGCTCACACCTGTAATCCTAGCTACTCAGGAGGTTGAGATCTGAGGATCGCAGTTTGAAACCAGCTGGAGCAGAAAAGTCCCCATGAGACTTTTATCTCCAATTAGCTACTCAAAATCTGGAAGTGGAGCTATGGTTCAAAGTGGTAGAATGCTAGCCTTGAGCAAACGAGCTCACTGACAGCACCCAGTCCCTCAGTTCAAGCCCTAAGACTGACAACAAACAAATAAATAAATAATAAAAATTAAAACAACCTAAAACTTCTTGCCTGGGCTTTCCTTAAACCATGATTATTCCTTCCATCTCTCTCTCCCTCTCTCTTTTTTTTTTTTTTTTTGCCAGTCCTGGGCCTTGGACTCAGGGCCTGAGCACTGTCCCTGGCTTCTTTCTGCTCAAGGCTATCACTCTGCCACTTGAGCCACAGTGCCACTTCTGGACGTTTTCTATATATATGGTGCTGGGGAATTGAACCCAGGGCTTCATGTATACAAGGCAAGCACTCTACCACTAGGCCATATTCCCAGCCCCCTTCCATCTCAAAACTATGGAGTAGCTAGGATTATTATCCTGGTTCTCTCTCTTCCCCTCTCTCTCTTTTTCTCTCTCCCTCTCTTTTTCTCCTTCTCCCTCTCTCTCCCTTGCTCTCTCTCATGCCAGTCCTTGAACTCAGGGCCTGAACACTGTCCCTGAACTTTTGTGCTCAAGGCTGCACTCTACCACTTGAGCTACACCTCCACTTCTGGCTTTTTTGGTAGGTAATTGGAGAGAAGACTCTCATGGACTTTCCTGCCCCGACTGATCCTCAGCTCTCAACCTCCCGAGTAACTAGGATTACAGGCATGAGCCAATGGAGTCTGGCTGTTTTTCCTTTTTTAAAAAATAGCAGTCTCAGTGGGCATAAAGGAACATCTCATATAACTTTGATTTGAATTTCTCTAATGATTACTGATGTTGAACATCTTTTCGTGTACTAATTGGTCATTTCTATATTTTCTTTGATGAAATGCCTATTCAAATTCTTTGCTATTTCTTAATGAGTATTTTCATAATTGCTGAGTTGTAAGTATTCTCTCTATATATTCTGAAGCCAAGCCTGGGGGCTCATGCTTATAATTCTACTTACTTAGGAGGCTAAGCGCTAGGGGATCACCAGTTTGCAGACAGCTTGGACAAAATAATCCATGAGACCACATCTCCAAAATAACTAGAGTAGACCAGGCTGGATGTCTAACTCAGGTAATAGCGTACTAGCCAAGCAAGTTATGGATCTGAGTTCAAACCTCAGATGCTAATATCTAATACATTAATAGCATTTACCTATTAATTCATCTACCTAGATATAGATATACCATATTTTTTCAAGAGTTCTGCCTTGGGGCTGGGGATATAGCCTAGTGGCAAGAGTGCCTGCCTCGGATACACGAGGCCCTAGGTTCGATTCCCCAGCACCACATATACAGAAAAACGGCCAGAAGCGGCGCTGTGGCTCAAGTGGCAGAGTGCTAGCCTTGAGCAAAAGGAAGCCAGGGACAGTGCTCAGGCCCTGAGTCCAAGGCCCAGGACTGGCCAAAAAAAAAAAAAAAAAAAAGAGTTCTGCCTTTTCCATGGAGTCTTCCTTTCTTCATTTTGTTGATAGCATCTTTTGATGTACAAAGGTGATTGGTTTTGATATAGACAAATCTTTTCTTTTTTCTTTTTGTCATATTTAAGAAAGCTATTGGGCTGGGGATATGGCCTAGTGGCAAGAGCGCTTGCCTCGTATACATGAGGCCCTGGGTTCAATTCCCCAGCACCACATATACAGAAAATGGCCAGAAGTGGCGCTGTGGCCCAAGTGGCAGAGTGCTAGCCTTGAGCAAAAAGAAGCCAGGGACAGTGCTCAGGCCCTGAGTCCAAGCACCAGGACTGGCAAAAAAAAAAAAAAAAAAAAAGAAAGCTATTGTCAAATCTGATGTTATAAAGTGTTTCCCTTTGTTTTCTTTTTTAAAGCATCATGGTTTTAATTGTTACACTTACATCTTTTAGTCATTTTAAGTTTACTTGAAGCCTGGGCAACGGTGGTTCGTGTCTATGATCCTAGTTATTAAGGAGGTTGAGATTTGAAAATCACAGTTCAAAGCCAGCCCAGTAAGACTCCTATCCTTAATTAACCACAAAGAAGCCAGAAGTGGAATGGTGGCTCAAGTGGTATAATGCCAGCCTTGAGTCAAACAACTAAGGGATTGTGCCCTGGCTCTGAGTTCCATTCCTAGGATTGGCACAAAAAGAAAAGTTTGCTTGTATATGTGGTGGGAAACGGGAGTCCAGTGTCATTATTTTGCATGTGGATTAGCAGCTCTTCTAGCACCATTTGTTGAAGACTGTCTTTTTTCCTTTGAATAGTCTTGGCATACTTGGCAAACATCATTTTGACCATATGTGAGGGTTTATTTCTGGGCTCTCTATTCTATTTCAGGGATCTGTATGTCTGTCCTCATGCCAGTGCCACACTGTTTTGATTAGCTTTGTAGTAGGTTTTGAAATCATGAAGAATCAGACCTTCAATTTTGTTTTTCTTCTTCAAAAATCATTTTTGGTTATTTGGAGTATATAGCAATTTGATAAGAATATTAGCATGCAGTTTTTTATTTCTGCAAGAATGTTGCTATTTTAATAGGGTTGGTGTTGAATCTGTAGATCACTTTGTAGGAATGAAGTATTTAGATAGTTTGAATTTCATAACTTTGGCTTAAAAATCTCAGCTAGCAGCTCAATGTATATGAGCTGAACTCAATAGAGATGTTGCTCCTCTACTGGGATTTATAATAATTTTTTTAAAATTGGGGTTGAGTTTATTTATCTTTAGAGAGGCAGCTTTCCTAAAGTGCGAGTCATAATTAGAATATTTACCTGTTGTATTTGGAAAGGCAGGAATAACTTGCTGACATTAGTTTTTCATTTTCTTTTAAAATATTCCTCTCATTAAACTCCTTGGGTTGCACAAATTACTTTTTGGCTAAAAATAGTATGGTTACTTTTGCTGACAGTGTACCATGTGGAAAACATAACAAACCAATTTACAAATAGGAAAATGACTACATTTTTACCATGATGTGAAAGCCATGCTTGCTGACAAAAATCTCCCAAGTCAATAATGGACTAAGCTTTTCTGCCCCAATGCTCTGGTTGTTATGATTTTCCTACAAGCAGGATAGAAAGAAATGTTCAGGTTCTTTCTACCCAACATATTGCTAATGACAGAGGTGAAAGGCAGAAAAGAAAAGATTAAACTCAAGAGTTGCCAAACTACAGCTTATGGAACAAACCCAGCCCACCACCTGTTTTACAGAAAAATACACTGGAACAGAGCCATTCGTTTTTTTATTGTATGCGTTGTCCATGGCTGTAGAGTTGAGTAGTTGTGACAGAGACCATATGGCCCACAAAGTCTAGAATATATATTATCTGGACAATTACAGAGTAAGTTTGTTGATCTCTGGTCTAGACTAGTAAGGAGTGATGATTGAGTAATTTAGTGTAGACCTTTCACTTTAAAGATGATGAAAAGGAAGACCCTAACATTATATATCAGCCACTGGGAAATGAAGGATTCCAGGTTGGCAACATGGGGCAGAAAGACAAAGATAAATGGGCTTTGGCAGTTCTGTCTTCCTTGGACTGGGGCATAATTCACAGACATGAAATGCTAACAGTCGAACTCCTTACATCGTGTGAAGTCCAAAAAGGAGGCTGAGTCCTGATTCTCCTGACTCCCATTTGGTCTCTAAAAGGAGATAGCAAGGAAGGTGCCAGGATGGGAACCAGAGTGGAGGTATCAATAACTGTTGTCTAATGCCACTAGCTCAGGTATGGGCACCTTGGTGGGAGTTCCAGCAACAGGTGTGCATGTGCCCTACATGGACTGGGCCATAATGAGGCATTAATCCAGAATATAACATATGGTACATGGGGAAATATGGATATGAAAGTACATAAAGTGGCAGCTAATATTAGGTCCAGGGTGGGTCAGATGAGTCCACAATTTTAAAAGAAGCAGGAGAATCAGTTGCTGATGTCCTACACCTATAATCCTAGCTACTCAGGAGGATCATAGTTAAAAGACAGCCAGGAGGGAAAGTCTCCAATTAACTACCAAAAAGAAAAAAAAAAACCAGAAGTAGAGCTGTGGCTCAAGTGAAATGGCTCTAACTTTGAGCAGAGAAGTTCAGGGACAGCACCAAGCCCTGTGTTCAATCCCCAGGACTGGTATGCACACACGCATATAAGCACACATGTGTGCATGTGCAACACGAGATTCATATCAGTGGTTTCCCTACAAGAATCACTGAAAGCCTAAAATTATGAATCAACTGAAATAATCTGATGACAGTACCAGGATTGGTTTGTGTGTGTGGTTTTTAGAACACAGCAGAATTGATGGTGTGTTTCTTCAGATGAAGTTATTAAAAGACTACAGCATCTGTCTTTGTATCTCTTTATCTTCTCTCAGATCATTGTCAATAAACTCTCTTACTAGATGTATGAACGAGTGGAAGACAAAAGACAAATATGATATCAACCATTTGGTTCTTTCATCTTCCTTTCCCTGTCTTAAATTGGTTTGGATCAGAGCCTACAACTTTCTCAGTTTGGCCTCCCTTCATCCCCCTTGCTCATCCTCATCCTTGTCTTTGAAAACAGAACCAAGGTCTTACTGGTCCCTTTCATTTTAGGTTATGGCAGAAATGCTGAGGTGGGATTCTGGAGTGATCCTTTTCAAAGTTTTGAAGACAAAAATGCCTAACTACTATTCAATTGATTATTTCTTTCTTAAATGAGGGAAGGTGAGCACATTATTCTGGTGGGTTAGTTTGTCAGCATAAAGCTGTCCCTTGAACAATAATAGGCTTTAAGCCAAAATGCATTCACTTTCTGAACAAGAACAATTATAAAGTGCTTGATTCTTCTGTTTCCAAGGGGATTAAAGACTGTCTGTAGAAACCTGCTTTGCCTTTCACATCTCTCATTTTTAGATAATCACATATAAAAGCTTAAAAATTATTGTCTATTGACTTCATCACCTATTAGGACTGCCAAGTGCCACTGCACTTGGAAGTTTTTTTCAAAGCCAATATATTACCAGCATAAATTAATTCTGGGATATGCATTCATTCACCCTTTAAGTTTAATTTCCTAAATTTGTACTATGTAAGTACTTCACAAAGAATTATCAATATATAGAAATTTGTACTTGAATGGCTCACAACTAACTCTGATTGGGGTAAGTCTGACATTCAAAAAGAATTGATACTGGGGATATGGCCTAGTGGCAAGAGTGCTTGCCTCGTATACATGAAGCCCTGGGTTGGATTCCCCAGCACCACGTATACAGAAAATGGCCAGAAGTGGCGCTGTGACTCAAGTAGCAGAGTGCTAGCCTTGAGCAAAAAGAAGCCAGGGACAGTGCTCAGGCCCTGAGTCCAAGGCCCAGTACTAGCAAAAAAAAAAAAAAAAGAAAGAAAGAATTGATGTGTTAAGAGTTCTTATTTGATGTGTACGGGGTGATAGGAATTTTTTACAACTATAGATACATAATATACAGAACAAATAAGATCTGTCTGTCCCATTTGAATGGTATTTGGAAATGACCAAAATTACAGGTAGGGTGCAAATAGGATGGTTCATATTTATTGGAAAAGAGTCAAAGCAAAACTTTCATACTGTACATATGTATATATAATGTATCACTAAAAAGTGCTTATATTATTTCACCAATTCTTAACCTAATGCAATGATTTTCACATAATTTTCCAAGAATCAAGGTATTTCTGTAGTATCCATAACTCTTGGGGAGTTTATTGTACAATCACTTTATCTAGTACTTATCTTTTTATTAATTCTAGAATTAATTGGTGTCAATGTTATATTCTGATTAGATACAATACTGACTAATGTGAGGGGTAAAGCAGATGACATTGGAAGGCAATCTGGAGACAGGTGTAATGTTTAGGGATTGCCTTTATCTGGGAAGGGAGGATGAATGTTAAATCAGCAATCTGAACATAAGGACCAGTAAAAATAGCTGGAGCCACTGGAATTCTTAGTGTCTCTCAAACTCATTTGTCTCTCAAAATCATCTACAGATGTGAAACTAATTAATTGATGCCAGGCATTCTGTAACTAGGAGAAATAATACCTTTGATAGCTAAAATTGAAAGGAAAAACAATACAAAGATTGTTTTCCAAAGTAGTGGATTGATACAAGAAACCCTGTAGACAGGTAAGATCCCTAAACACTGTGACATAAAATAACAAAAAAAAATGCTTGAGGCATATTATAGGAAGACAGTAGTCTCAATATATGTCTAGATTTGAGTATGAAAGGGAAAGAGGTGGAGTTATTCAACATTCACACTACTTCATATTTTCTTTCTTTTCGTTTTGGAATAGCATGTTCTTTTATACATGGAGTTAAAAAATCAGGATGAGGGGTAAGGGAGTGACAGAAGAAGCCAGAAAGAAAATTGTGAGGTATGTGGCTTTCATCTGTTTTACTTGTTTAGGCATAAGAGAAAAGATGTCCTTAGCCTTTGTTTTAAAAAAAATCATAGTAATGAAAATATTAATATCCAATAATAGCTACCTATTTTGGAGAGCTTGTTATGTGGTAGGCACAGTCTGAAATGTTTTATGACATTATCTCATTTAATGTCTCCTTGTGCTTCCCAGACTTTCCCTTTCTATTCTGGAATGGCCTACCAATCTTCTACCGCAAGTGCTCTAATAAAGGGATGCCATCTTATCTGCAATTCCAAACTTATATGGTCTCCACCTCACCCAAAGCTAGGCTCAAACTCAAAAGAGTTTGATTCTTGGACTAACAGGAAGAAAGCTCACCTTAGTTCCGTCTCCTACTGAGAAAACCACGAAGTTGAGACTGGTGCCTATGTAAGCCCCTGCCTCTCTGTTCTAGGTCTCACCCAGTTCTCGAATTGATTCAAAACCATCACTCTGCTTGCTTTGGTGTAGTGCTTATGTGGGGGCAGGGCCGGGCAAGGAGCACAGCTTTCCTATCTGAAGGGATCGTTGGGGGAGGGCACCAGGGACTTTCCCATTCTTCTCGCCTTCCTCGTAAGTCCTTCCTCCCAAGATTTGCTTTTGTTGGTGTTATTTAAACATGCTGCGTTTCTCTCCTTCGGGTATACCCTAGGATTTGATCTAATTGTCCTGCTGTTTGACTGCCATTTGGCATTATTACTGGGAAGATGAATGGGCCGTGGGTTAGGGGTCAGCAGGAAAGCATCTGCTGGCTTGCACTGCATAGTGGAAGCACTCAGAGGTGATCACTAATGAAAGCTTGGGAAAGATCTGCACAGAGCAGGCTGGCTTTCTTCCCCTCTCCTAAAGGCAGGTGACTAAAGGTGATCCTTTTCTGGAAAGGGCAGAAAAATGGGTCAACAGGGATAGAATAGTCTTACAAGAAGGTCCTTGGATGAGAATGTCTTTTCTGTAGCAGAGAAAACAGAGGGAAAGACAGTAAAGATGCAACGGAGTGGAGGAAATGGAAGTTTCTGAGTGGGCCCCCACCGTTTACCTTGTTGTCACACACAGAACAATCTCACCGCAGAAGTTTCCACTCCACTCGCAAAGGCTCTGGTCGGCGGTTCCCCTGGCCTCGGGTTACTGCGTCCTCGCAGGCTCAGGTTCTCTTTCTGGATTCCCTTCGACTTGACAGTTCTTGCGCTTCACCAAGTAGCCGGAAGCCCAGGTTATGAAGGCGGAGAACTGCTCTGGCATTGGAAGCAACGGGACAATGATTCTATTGTTCTTTTTGCTCTCTTGAATAGGGCAGACGTCTCTACTAACTGTGCTAGCCCAGGAGGGATGGGGTGCTGGAGACTCACTTTCCTCTCACACCTTCTCCCCACCCCACACTTTGTTCTTTGGGGAAGAAAATTACTGTGTGTTTCTCTCCCACCTTCCACCCACCAAACCTGTTTGGGGGCCCTTGAGGGATCACGGCTTTTTTTTTTTTTTTTTTTTTTTTAATTTCCCCTGCTCTCCACAAAAGTTGGGAAAGGAAGAAAGACGCCCCAAGTCAGAAGACTCAATCCAGTAATTCAGATCAGGTAGCCGCCTACAGCCTGCGTTTTCTTCTGGACCTCTGGGGAAGATGCTTCACGGGTACCCACAGGATCCCCAATAAAAGCACTAAAAATATCCAGGGCCAAGGAGAGCACGGGGTTGCCCAAAACGCCTAGGTTGGCAGCAGAAGCCATGTCCCAGGTGGTGTGGGAGGGATCCCAACCCCGGCGTCCAGCACCAGGGGAGCCCCGGAGTCCCCGAGCAGGGCACGCGGATGGCGGGTTTCCCTTTGGCGTACGGGGAACCCCGCCGAGCCTGGGCTGCTCTGGCGGCTCAATCTCGCTCGCCTTGCTAAGCAGCTCGCTCTACGCTCTACGTGCACCGCCCGGGCTCTCCAGCGAGCGCTCGGTGTCTGTCACCGAGCATGCGCGGCCCGGCGCCCGCCCTCCCCGCCTCCCTCTCCGCCCCCACCTTCTGCCCCCTCCCGCCAGCCTTTTGCTCCTTTCCTTTCATTAAACAAACAGGAGATCCCGAAACCTGGACCCTGGTGCGGGCGGGCGGCCGGGCAGCTGCGCCAGGAGCAGCGCGCGGGATGGGGGCCGGGGGGGATCTGTGATCTCGCGCACACCCCCTACTCTCCGCCTCCCGTGCACGCACACACACGCACACACACACACACACACACACACACTCATCCACGCCCGCGCCGCTCTCGCGCCGGCTCGCTCTCCCACGCAGGCAGGCGGATGCTGCAGCGCCTGCGGAGCCCCTGAGTCTCCAGCCGCTGCCTGAATGCACCTCGCCGCCCGGAGCCCGACGGCCCAGTAGGGCGCACGGGAGGACGCCCTGCCACCGGAGGTGAGTACTGCACGGGTGGCTGGCTCCACGGGCAGCTCGTGTGTGCCCGGAGCCCGAGGCACACACATTCCCGATCTGCTCGCTGTCCAGGCGCAGGTGGCCCAAGCCTGGCGGGTGAGGTTCAAGGTGCAGACGCAGGCAGATCCCGCCCAGGGAGGCGCAGGGGAGGCGGAGAGAGGGCGATCCCACCGAGGGT
Organism: Perognathus longimembris pacificus; assembly: GCF_023159225.1. Lineage (NCBI taxonomy): Eukaryota > Metazoa > Chordata > Mammalia > Rodentia > Heteromyidae > Perognathus > Perognathus longimembris. The sequence goes on from NC_063161.1 coordinate 135,487,348, forward strand.
CGCCGACTGCCAGGTGTCAGATTGACCCAGCAGAAAGCTTCTGCCTCGCGGCTGCTAGTAAACTTTCCTCTGCTGTCATTTGGGAAACGTGGAGACAAAGGGGGCGTGGAGGCTCCCTCCGTCAGGTTCCACCCTCCTAACTGCCTTGCAAGCTGGTCCGCGTGGGTGGGTTTGGGGGGGAGGGGGTGGCGAGTACCAGGCGTCCCTCAGGTAGTAGATGTCAAATCCTCCACCCCGGTCGAGGTTGGGATTTATCATCCTCAGTTGTAAGCGTTGACATTGATTTTTGCCTCCGGCGTGGGCACCTGCTATCCTTCTCTCGGATCATCAGGCGCCCTGGGCACATAGTAGTGGTGTGTGTGTGTGTGTGTGTGTGTGTGTGTGTGTGTGTGTGTGTGTGTGTGTGTGTGTGTGTGTTGCGGGGGGGGGGGGGGTGTCACCTGGACAATTGGAGGGATAGCCATAGGCTTTTGCATTGGATGCCGGTACCAGAGGCGCCTGGGTGAAGCTCAGGTCAGCAAGGGATGAATGATGAGTTACTGAAAGGCTTGCCATAATCACCTCCTGGTTACGCAGGGCGCCAGGATCTCTCCTTCCCTGGGGAAGGGGCTGTCCTTCACGCACACCGCCACGGTGGCAGCGCGGGGAGCTGCTGTGGCTGCAGCGGCCGGTGGCTGCCAAAGCTGGAGCCTTTATTTTTGCTGTGGATTTTATGACACACACGTGTGGAATATGTGTAGGATTCCGGGTTAGTTGTCTTTGTGGGGATCTCCTCTCCTCTCTCTTTAAAATTCAATCTCTTTCACAGAAGAAATGTCTTTTGCTTCAATCTAGTATGTAACTATGGGTAAGGCACAGTTCTGGATGTTTCTTCTGCTCATGGGAAAGGTTTCTGAGGAAAGGATTTCTTAAAAAAAAAATCCAGCCCACTGGTATAGGGTCCCATAGAGTAGTAAGCCTGCCCGAACCAGGGGAAAGAAAGCTGGAAATCGAATGAATCATCGAAATTGCAAAGAATTGGTTAGCAGGGAAGGGGTCCAGGACCAGGACAAAGGGGAATAGAGGAGAGGGAAGGGATGGGAATTCAGAGGAGCTGTAGCCAGAGGCCAGCGAAGGCAGGGAGAAGTCAATGAAGAGGCCCTCGGCAGCCTTCAATGAAGTCATATGCCCCTTCCTGCTTCTGGGATGGGCTGTTCCTATTCATAGAGTGGTACTCTAGTTTGAGAGTGTCTGGAATGTCACATGAACACAGAAGAGCTGATTATTCCTGGGTTTACCTTTAGCATAATTACACAATAGTTCTTTTGGTCTACAAAGAGTATGTGCACAATTCCCCCCCCCCCCCATAGGTTTCTGCTTAGACTAGAAGGTGAGGTGGTCACACAGGTACATTTTGTGTCTTCTGTATCCCAGGAGCTGGGATTTCTAAGAGAAGCCAAGCCCATGCTAGCCTAGGAATCTCAGACCCAGGACTGTGGCTTGTGGTTATCAAAGGGGCTTCATTTTACTTTGAGATGACATATAGAGGACATTTCTTTGCTGCCGCTGGAGGCAGAGACCTTACTTGTTGCTTTAATAAAAAGAAACATTTTGTTCAATGTTTCTCCAACTTTGAAGTTGGAGAAAGCATGATATATGAGACTTATTGAGAAACAGGTAGCTCACACCTGTAATCCTAGCTACTCAAGAGGCTGAGATATGAAGGATCTGAGTTCTAAAACAGCCAGGACAGGAAAGTCAATAAGACTCCAAATATAACCAGAATAAGCCTGGGCTGCAAACACGGCTAAAATAATGAGTGACAGCCAAAACAACAACAACAACAACAACAACAAAAACAAGCTGAATGTGCATAAGGCTATGAGTTCAAACCCCAGTAGTAACAAAAGAAATAAAGAGATCTTGATTCATAAGTTAGCAAAGCTGAAGGTGGGGAGATGTTTTAAGACAAGGAAGACAGGAAGCTGGATATTGTGAAAAGGATGCATATTGTTAAAACAGACTGAAATTTAATGATTTGTAAAAAGGCTATACAATAAAGACCTGAATGTTTTCTCTTTTGAATAACAAGTGAAGGAAAGACCTTTCCAAAAATATCTTACAATTGAAATTGGCATAGTGGGGGTTTAAAAATAATTGTCAGCATATGTCCTTGTGATTTCATGGTGAACATTCCCATCATTTTCCTTGCAAAACCTGGCAAGAAAAGATTGAGGTTTAGAGTTCTTTATTTGCTGCTACAACATACTTCCTCCTCCAACCTCAAGATCACTTTGTTTTGGTCATATGCAAATTACATCCCAAGTGCTTATTGAGCATATATCCTGTGTTTAGCACTGGAAGACTTATAAAAATGCATAATGTAGTCCTGTTCTCAAAGAGTTTACAATCTAGTTGTAAATACAAGATTAACACATGTGCAGTAGTAACCCGCAGTGAGCTCTTAACACATGTACTATACATTCCATTTCCTCCACATGGATCTTCTCAACTGTAGAAAATATACATTAGCATTTTCAATGTACTAAAGCTCAGAAGGAAAAAAAAACCCAAAAAAGTAAAAATATAAAAGGTCCCAGCCTTCAAGAAGAAAGAAACATATATTAAGCTCTCTGTGATGCAATCTGACTTATTCATTAGTATTTCTTCCCTTAGGGGATTTCAGTTAGTAATTTTTGAGATTAAAAAAAAAAGAAATACTAGTCTTTGCTGGTATGGAAGGATATAAAGGCCATTCTAAGAAGAGGAAATGTACACAAGAACACTTGATAAATTTGAGCAGCTATAAGCCATCCTGTTGGCTAGAGTCATACATGGACGAAAAGCACCCAGATGACACTAATTTAATGACTAATTCTGTGAGTGAGTGTTTGGATAGAGATATAGCTAGGATGCTAGGAAGGCACAGAGCAGGGTGGAGAGTGGCTTCCAGCAGGAGGATCAAGAATGTTTCTTAGGAGGTTGATATGAGCTAGGTCTTGAGTGAGGATAAGAATAAGAGAAAGACATTCTAAGCAGAACTATGTAAGGTCTGGGTGTAGTTCTCTGTGGCAGCAGTGAACAATGTGGGGTCAGTCTCTGCTGCTTAATTGATCACATCAAGCCTGAAATGAAAGCAGCAATAAAATATGAATGGAACTGTCCCAAGAAATATGGCTTTAAGTTTGTACAAAAGGCCAAGAGCCTTCGAGGGGTGAGAAAGTTTGAGACACCATCAGATTTGCATTAGAGAATGATGACCACGACCACAGCCTGTAGGATGAATTGGAATTGGTAAACCTGAAAGGTGAGAGCTTATTGTGGACACAGAGATGTGATGTGGTATGATGAAGGTAGTTAGCAGTGTAGAGTTGGTGATGAGGAGGTAGGATTAGATCTGGGAAAACAATGAGGGAAGTAAAATCTGCTGACTTCTGAAGGATTTCCTCTGTGTGCTCCTACACCAGTTCTACTTCCCCAGCATTCTTTATGTGCCTTTAGCGCTATGTGAGGGTGAGGCATTCACAGCCACATCTTCGACTTTCAGCACAGGCCTGGCGTAGAGTAGAGACTCAGTAAATATTTGTGGACTGAATGAGTAAAATGAATGAATGAGAAATCTAGTTGTGAGGTGATTCTGCATTAGAATAACAGCAGCTCAATCGCTGCTTCTGTTTCTTAATAGGATCAACTTTGGGAGATCAATGGCAAGAATGTTCCAGCAAGACCATAGATCAAAATAAGGACATATTTGCCCAGAGCTTGTTGATAGTTCATGCCTGTAATCCTAGCTACTCAGGGAGGCTGAGATCTGAGGATTGAGGTTCAAAGCCAGTTCAGCCAGAAAAGGTCATGGACTCTTGTCTCCAATTACCACTAAGAAACTGGAAGGGGCTCAAGTGATAGAGCACCATGTTTAAGCACAAAAGCTCAGGGATAGCACCCTGGCCCCGAATTCAAGTCTCAGGACTGGCACAAAAGACACTATACACAACACACACACACACACACACACACACACACACACACACACACACACACACTATAAACCCATATTTTTTACAGCCACTTCTGGGAAGAGACATTAAAAAATGTAAAAGTGAGTACATTTCTTGTTCAACTTATGTACTCGCTGCCTTTCATATGAATCTGTAACTCCTCTGTACCACACTTTGACAATAAAGAAAAAAAGTTTAATAAAAAATTACAAATTAGCAAAAAAAGAAATGTAAAAGTATCATGGTTTTAAAATATACTTCAAAATCTATCATTACTGTATCTTTAATGTAGCAGCAGTCACACAATTTCTGCTACATAGTAGGCTGGCAGTTATGTGTGACTTCTCCTCCTTCTTTGTTAGAATTTCCTTTTTTCATATACTTTGTAAAAACTTGTAAAGTCTCATTTGAAGAGTTCATGACCTCTTAGCATCAATCAATGTAGATCAGACCATCTACTGTCTAGACATTTAGGATGAAGCACCTAGGATCCAAGCTATTTACTGGACCTATACCTAGCATTCTGATCTGAAATCCTATCACAAGAAGTCCAAATGAAGAAAAGCATAGAAGTTGTTTTCAGATCAGAATGACTACCCAGGTGACCCAGAAGGAGCTTGCAGACAGCACTTCATGTTTGCCCTTTGGAAATTGGACAGATTGCAGGAGTTAGCTTATGAAGGTAAAAGACTCAATGATGTTCAGGACAAGCAGGTTTTGAAGTGACTCTGAACATCTTGGATAGTACTAGGAAGGACCCCAGCATTTTGTAATTTCACAGTAAATGCTATCGTTTGTGTTAAGGGATAGCATTGGAAGAACATAAGACCCCAAATCCAGAGATTAAATGTCAGCCTTTCACATTGTGAAAGATAAAGGAAAGAAATAAATTCCAGAAATCTCTCTCCAGGAGAGAACATGGGAAGGGATGTGGCTTTGACATCTATCACCCCACCAAAATTGAGTCAACTGATCAGACTAGCAAGGCAGGTGTCCCCTTCCTCCCTCACTGTTCTACATGTATCCCTCCTGCTTCTGCATGCTTGGGAGAAGAGGCTGACCTTATGCCATCTAGGACTGATTGGTCATGGGTATGGAGTAGCTGGTGTCTCAAAGCATGTGTTTTGTAATCCTACCGACTGTGTTCCTTCCTTGAAGGTGTGTATTACCAACATGATTTTAATTGAAGAGAGGCTGAGAGGATTAATAGTAGACACCTTTGCAAATGACAATGATCATGAGTTCAGGGGTCACCTTCTGAGAAGCAATTTCAGTACCAGTGTCCTCAGAAGTCATATTTCAAAGTTCAGTGAGGGATGAATATCTAGGCAGCATGCACCTATCCCTTACATAGGAAATGTGGTGGTGGAAAGAGCTAAGGGGCCATTGGGAGCAGGTGCAGTGATCTTAAGCAAGTTCTTATCAAGGAGGAACAGATGGAAAGAGCTACAGTCTACAAAGAACAAAAAGTGTGGGAAATGAGAGCAGGAGAGGATGATGCTTCCTTTCCAAGAGAATGGTGGGGAGGAGTTGGGGTTCTGTAGAAACAGGATGCTCTTCTCCCCATAGTGAAATTGCTGAGCTATTTCCCAAAGCTTGGATAGTTTTGATCCTTGATGTCTAACCATAGTGACATCACGTGGGCATGCAGCAGATGAACTTAGTGACATGGCCCAGAGTGTATAATCTAGTGTTAGACAAGCTGTTATCTAATCAATTAATACTAAATGAGTCTGGGATTCTACATTAATTCTTATCTTGATTCTGCCTCTGTCACTTCTCAACTCTGTGACTTTAGGCACAGAGTATATTTCACTCTATGCTTTCCATTTATTGCTGTGTTTAAAATGGAGATGTTAGTGGGACTTATCACGGAGAATCATGAGCTTTTTTTTTTTTTTTTTTTCCAGTCCTGGGGTTTGGACTCAGGGCCTGAGCACTGTCCCTGGCTTCTTTTTGCTCAAGGCTAGCACTCTGCCACTTGAGCCACAGTGCCACTTCTGGCCATTTTCTGTATATGTGGTGCTGGGGAATTGAACCCAAGGCTTCATGTATACAAGTCAAGCACTCTACCACTAGGCCATATTCACAGCTCTGTCATGAGCATTCGAATAATGAATTATTTGTGCATATTGGTTCATAGTAAGTGTGGGTGAGTGGTAGGTATGATGTGTAATAACAATGAAGTTAAAAACAAAGCTTTGGCTCTTTGATTAAGTCTGCAAAGATGGTATGCTTTGGTGTCCATTAAATTTTTTTTGTTTAGATGGTTTAAATAGTTGGCTCTCATTCTGTCTTCCAAGATGCAGCACTTAAATCCACAGACACAAACAGGGAAACTACAAGGCAACTCTGCTGTAATAGTTTAGGTGGAGTAGACATGTGCCAAGGGTATCTGTCAAAAACATATGCCTAGTTATGTCTTTGGCACACCTGTCTGAATAAGATGAAAATCTACATGCCTTAGGTAGGCCCTTGCATTCTTCAGGCTCCTAGTCATCACAGAACAGGGACCTGCCTGTTTAGCAAATTCTTTCCAGAGAACTGACTACATGCATTAATTACAACTCCTCATTGGGTACTGAGGGATCTAAAATCTAACTTTCTCACATGGGAGGTATACAACAACATTCTTTAGCAGGTTTAATGCCTCCCTTCTTCCCCCAAAAATCTTGTGCTGTTTGTGAATAGAATTCCAGGGGATGTGGGAAGTACTGACAGCTGGGCAGGGACTAGAATCCAGGTTGAGTCATAACCCAGTGTTCTTTGCATTATAATCTATTAACTAATCTTTTTTTGTCCACTCATCCTACTTATGTTTAAGTTATATTAAACTTCTTACATTGACAGTTTCCTTATCACCTTCAGTCTTTTTGGCTTTGCTTTTCCTTCTTTCTAGAATCCCAACCTTTCTGTACTCTGCCTAACTCTTTTCATCTTTTTAGGCTACAGTCACTTCCTAGGGAAGGTTGTCCTTAACTCTTAACCCTCAGTTGGCTTCTGTTTTTGTGTTGTATCAATGGTCTCCTATTCTGTATTTTTAATGCCTAATTTAGTTCTTGGCATGTAGTAAGTTCTCAGTAGACATTTTGGGTTGAATTCTAAAAGAATCAATATTACCCATTTTATTTTATTTTATTTTATTTTGGGGGGTGGTGCTCAGGGCCTGGGCATTACCCACTCCTGGCAATTTTGGCATTTTAGTGGAGATAAACTCACAGACTTTCCTGCCCTGGCTGGCTTTGAATCATGATCTTCAGATCTCAGTCTTCTGAGTAGCTAGGGTTACAGGCATGAGTCAATCTTAACTCTTTGTGTGCTAGTGCCACTAAGTAATGCTACTCCATGTTTTGAAAAAAATCAAAATTCATGTTCAAAGATTGTTAGAAGGCAATCTATTCAGATTTCTAAGTAAAAGAGGAACTGGAAACCAAAGAAGCACAGCAATTTGCCTGAGGATACTAGTTAGGAAGTTTAGGTAAGTCACATCAGAACTGAGGCTGAAACCCTCGTCTCCTGATTTCTGACTCAGACTGCTCAGTGCTAGAATTCGGTTGAAGCGAAGGAAGCAGGGTCATACAAGTGCAATATCAGTCCCTGTCTTTACTTTAAAATTTCATATTTTATTCATCATGGGATTATTTTTATGAATGAAGATTTTTAAAATATTTCATTAAAATATTGTCTCATTGCTGGAGATTTTTGAGATCCCTTTAACTTTTCTGTTATAGCTGTCTTGTGTACCTGACTTTACTCTCTCCACAAAGTGGTAGAAGGAAGGTTACTTCTCAGCCTAAGAAACTTCTGCCCTAAGCAACCATAGCTATGTATGGCAGGTGCCCACACTAAAAACATAATGGTGATAAGAACTGCTAACAGATGTTCTCTGGCTTGGCTGATCTGCTAATCAGTAAGCAGCCGATTCAAACCAGGCTGAAAGGACAAAAATGAAACCTGAACAAAAGCCCTATCTGTGTAGCATCTATGTTTATCTCTGTCTCGGGGCTAGAGGGAAATGTAGAGATTGTCTCAACTAGTTCCTTCCTGTATAGATTTGTGTATGTGGTTGTCTACTTGAGGTTTCTGAAAACTCAAGATAGGAAAGGAGAGAAAACCACCCCATATATCAACTCAGCTGATCTTGGCTTATGACATTGTTGGCTATTATTGAAGAATGTAGATCAGAAGGAAGAAAGACAATTTGGCCATTTCTGAAAAACAGAGTATGGGATATAAGGAACTTGAATGGAAAGGAGGGGGAAAAATGTTAAAGAAGCATTGGGTATCCTCTAGTTACTATGCAGGTTCAATTATGAACTAGGCAAGGGGTTTTACATGACCTATTTGCCCTCATTTTTTTAACACAGTATTCCATAGTGATTGATATCCCCATTTTACAGCAAAGAAAAACCAGGCTTTTGGAAGTTGAGCCAGCTTCCCCAAGTTCTCTGAGCTAGAGCTGGGTTTCAAATCTACTCTGCATCTACTACCAGTGCTCATCTTATTTGATCTGATTGATTCTCAAGGCTGGGGGTTTGAGATTGTCTCAGAACTTCCCCCCTCCCTGTGAAGGCTTAGGTGGTGAATGGGCTTCAGTGAGTGGCTAGTCAGTGTGCATTTACTGGGGAGTCAGCAGTCAGCTTTGCGTTCTTCCATCATTTCCTCCTTACACAGGACATTTATCTTTTCTCATTCATCAATAACAACACGAGAATAAATGCATATGCATAGCAGAAAAATACCCTTTGTGTGAATATCATCAATTTTTCTATGATCTGAAAGCCCATCTTTTATATTGCTTCTATTATATTAGAAAGGGCTTTTTCTTTGGGTATTATGGCATCAAGTGTTCTTGAAATGCTCACTGACACAGACTGATGAAAAGGTGATCATATTGACTGGGGCAAACATGTCGCAAAGAAGGTAATGTATTTTGCATGGCTGACCGGCAAGTCTTTCTGAGTGCCCTTTTTTTTATTGAGGTTTCTAAATGAGAAGAGTGGAGCAGAGGCCCCTCATCAACATTTAAATTCAATGAAATACATAATCAAGTGGAATCAGATACAATTAGCAAGAATAGTGTCTGGTTGACAGAGCTCCTGCTCCGCTCAGCAGCTCTACAAGCCAGGCGTGCTTTATCATTCTTCCCATCTTCCAACCCGGCTAGCTATCACTTCCAGGCAAACCTGCACACTCAAACGCTCTAATAATCAGCCCACAGCCTTTCTCCTGGAGGTCACAGGAACTGAAGAAAAGGGAAGACCTTTCATTCAAACTTGTATTAATGGGAAAAGCCATCTCTCTGGATGGCTTAAAAATATTTTTTTTTTCCAGTGTAAAAGCAAAGCAATGGATCTGGGTTTGAGAACAATCCTTTGGGTACAGTTTTTTTTTTTTTTAATGAGGTGACATATACCATGTAATAACGTGTAACCGATTTCTGGCCAGGCTAGTTGGAACAATAAATTATTGTATCTTAGCAATTTCAAAATCAATTAAACAGTGCAGGTAGGAGAAAAATGAGGAGGAGGTAACAAGTCTGCTAAGAAATGTACTCACTGCCTTACGTATGAAACTGTAACTCCTCTGTACATCACTTTGACAATAAATAAATTAATTAATAAAAATCAATTAAACTTTATACACTACAATGGTATACAAAATATAGATATAATGATGTGCCTGGTACAGAAAGCTTACTCAAATTTCTCAGAAAACCACTGACAATTGTTTGGGAGATGTTCTTCCCAACTTTTTTGGTTCATGAACATCTACACACAATATTTTTCTTTCTTTAAGTGGTAGTATTATGCTTTACTCATTAGTTTACTATTTTAGGTATAATTTTAAATGGAAGTAATTTTCTTACACAAGTAAACATTTACTAAATAACAGCATGAGAATGATGAATGCTGCTCTTGATTTTAATTGAAATGAACAAATGACAAATGACTAATGGACACATATTTTCTGAGAGTTTTAGAAGCCAAGGATTAAATCATGTGCTTTTTGAACAGTTCACAATCTAGCAAGAGAGAAAATCACAAGATCACTGAATCTGAATTTAATTCACAGCAACAGTTGTCATTTCTCCCTGATTCACAGAATTGCTGGAAGATTTTGCTTGTTGCAATTATCTTTCTGTCTTTCCATATAAGAGGGTAGAGGTCCTCGAAGGTTAAATGATTTCTCCAGGGTCCCACAACCAGTGACTGGACAGGCCAACATGACACCTATTTTTCATCCTAGTGCTTATTCCATTACACCGGACTGTGAAACAACCCCCACGTCAGAAAGTAGGAAAGGAGGGATGTCACTTCACAAACCCTAGTTTGGACAATGATTTCTACTGAATCGGAATTCATGCTTTCTGTAAATGTGGTCTGCAGACATTGTCTGTCCATCCTCCCACCCCAACCCGACCATTGAATCCCTTCCAGTCCTCCTTGTTCTCTTCCTCTGATACTCTGAAGAGTATTCTCAGCTACTTAGAAGCCAGGTGACGGCTGTAATGTGAAATGCTGCAATGTGACCCACATTACCTAGAGAAGATGTTCTTCTGTGAACATACTGACAGAATTCAGGATTGAATTCCAATATAAATGCATTTTACCTGCCAACTTAAACTGAGCAATAAACTCTCTTCTTTATGTGAATTTGAATTTTTTTGCCTATGGTAGAGCATAAATAAATATCTGATTCTTAAGTAACTTACCATACCTTCTTCCAATGCACTTGCTTTGGAAACAGGATCATGTGGTAGGTTAAGTTTAAGAATTTTGAAGTCAGATGAAGCTTATTCAAGCCCCAGCTCTGCCATTTTCTTGCTTTGTAATATTGGGTCAACCCATATGTCTGTCCATGTCTCCTACCCTTCATCTGTGAGATGAAGACAAGAATAAATAGATAATTTGCCTTAGCACATGGTCTAGAATGTAATAAGGATAAAAGAGAGTAAAACTATCATTATTTATGGTATACTTAGAACATATAGCTAACATATCCCTTGGAACCACTTAAGTGTCAACCTTTACATTTCTGAGTTGTTGCATTTTCCTCTGGAATCCTTAGACATCCTTAAAAAAAGACTCAAAGGAAGAAATTGAAACTATAGCTACCTATGCTGCTAACCTCAAAACTTTGTTGGGTCTTTGTAAGAATATCACCCTCAGTCACTGCTGACCCATGAGACATGGGATTCACCAACCTAATACAAGGAGGAATTCAAGGATTTGGCAAATACATCAAAACTCAGCTTAAAAAAATGCAACCCCAGCCTTACCTTTTTTCCCCTGCATGATTCTACTTTCATGGAGTTTGGGAACTGATGCAAATGCTTTCTTAAACATACAAACAACATTTTTTAGCTCTGATGTTTATATATGCACCCTGAGTCTTATTTTCCTTTGTTGTGCTGTTAGGGTACCTAGACATAGACTTATGTATATACCTGTATGGAATCATTAAACCTGTCTTGCGAATGGTAAGAATTCCAAACCACTCAGTACTGGGTGTCACATCATATAACAAGCTGTCCAGCATCTCCTTTCCACTGTTTTGCTGGCCATAATGGATGTACCCAAGAGAGAAGCCAGTTGGGACTGAGCTATTGTTACCTGGAATCCTAAGAGCTAAGGTAACCTTGATGCTCATCAAATGCTCAAACATTGTTTCACCCCGAGTCATTGTGGCTGTAGTTTTCTCAGTCTGGAACACATGCTCTGTGACAATCTGCACGTCTTCCTTTCTTATGAATGCATACTTCTGCCTAAGTGTCATCAGACAGACCTTCTCCACTCTGTCTAAAACACTCAGCTCAAATCCTTAACTCTGTACTCTGATTAATATTTCCCCATTAGTGCTGGCACTTTTCACGTGTGTTTGTTTATTTGCAATAACTTCTTCTTCTGTATACTACACAGACTATAAACATCATAAAATGAGGGATTTTTTATATTTTGTTCTGCAGTTATATACCCCAACTTCAAAGACTGCTTGTCACACTCACTAAATTTACCTAAAATTTGCTGAATAAGTGAGTTATGGGAAAGAATAATTAGTGCTCTAAGAATGTATCTAAAAAAACCAATAGCAGTAACCAGGTCCAAAAGACAGAGAACATCTCAAAATAAGGGCACATTCCAGAAATTCACAGGAGGAAGGTCTTGACTGTATAATGGGAAATGGATTCATCTGAATCCAGACATCCAGAGATGTTTGAGCTACAATCTTAGCTTTCAGACACATAAGGCTCTTGTAGTTAGGGAGTAGGTAAGGAATGTTTATACACAAAGATTACATTTCATTGTAAGCAACTTAAAACATTTAAGTATTCTTATAGTTTGAGCTGAATTCTTTCTTCTCTGTACATTGGGGAAGATGGTCATGTTTAGGAGTAAAGATGAAATTAAGAAGCATCTATAGAAATTAAAACTCCATTTCACATAAAGACTCATTTGTATAGTACACTAGCAGATTTAAGTGGTTGATAACAGATGAAGAAATGGTGGTATGAAAATATCTTTGGAAAACTAAGACTTTTATTATGTGTTCCTTATCTTAATCCCTGTTCCAATATTGAAATATAAATTAATATAGTATATTAGTGTCTTGAAATCAGTGTGTGTGTGCGTGTGTGTGTGTGTGTGTGCATGCACATACACATGCCCATTTGCCAGTATTAGGGCCTTACACTTGCACTTGGGTTTTGCACTCAAGGCTGGTGCTCTACCACTTGGTCATGCCTTCACTTCTGGCTTTTTTGCTGGTTAATTAGAGATAAGAGTCTCACAGACTTTTCTGCCTGGGATGGCTTCTATTCTCTTCATATCTCATTCTCCTGAGCAGCCAGAATTACAGACATGAGCCACCAGTGTATGGCTTTGAAATCTTTAAATATGTGTTTTCCTCTGGTTACAAGGACTGGTTCTGAATGAGATGTTGGCAGATATTCTGTGTAGTTTGGTGCGGTCTAGGATGTAGTAAACCACAACAAATATTGCCAGGGGAAGCTCTGTGGAGAAATATGGGGCCTTAAAGAGGCTGTTTGTCTCCTTGAAGTTGTAGCTAGAGTTTTCCCTGGGGAAGCTATAGTAGGCAAGTCTGTGTTGCCTGAGAACATAAGCTTAGGTCTTGATCTTTGTGGATTTCTTTGGAGAACAATTATTGTATATTGTGTAGTACTTTTGCTTTGAGCTAAAGCTTTTATCCACATACATGCCAATATGGATGAAAGAAATTTATTAAAGTAATTGGAGGGAAGTATAAAATTCTTAGAAAATGTAGCCATATTAAAAGAGAGCATGATACTCTTCTCTCTCTCTCTCTCTCTCTCTCTCTCTCTCTCTCTCTGTGTGTGTGTGTGTGTGTGTGTGTGTGTGTGTGTGTGTGTAGTGATGCTGGGGATAAAAGCCAGAACTTCATTCTAGGTAAACATTCTACCACTGAGCCATATCCCCAGTCATCTCTATGGTTAAAAGGTGTCAGCTTTTCAAAGTATAATCAGGAAAAATGAATCTGGATGTAAATAGTGAAAAACTAATCTGTATGACTCTGAGCAAGGAAGAAAAGAAAGTTAATCATTCAGCACTGAAATCAATGGATTCCCTTTTATAGAAAGAAGGTTAAAAATAACTAGACAAAAAAATCCTAATTTATGTGATAACTAATAGCCTTTCTAAATAAATGTCTGGGTCAATTTCACATATGGTTTTTCTTCTCTTCCATCCAGACTCTTACCTTAGCTATAAGTCTTTGTTCCTCTACTTGTTTCCCCTTCAATTAAAAATTCTTTATCCAAAGAGATGGTCATAAAATTTACCCTCTTGTCCTCTACTTTTTTAGAAGCCACATATGGGTCAACCCAAGAACTATTTCTGTTTTGTTTTTTTTCTAGCCTACCACAGCTTTCTGTAGCAAGGAAATGTCTAGTCACTGAAAAGTTTTTTCATTTTTTTCCTGTCCCATTTGCTAGAGAGTCTTTTCTTTGCTTCACCCTGGAGATCATGGTAGGTTACCTATAAGAGGGATTCTTTTTTTAAATAAATCTGCTCCTGACCATGCAGGAGTATAGAAAAAAAATCATGAGAAATGTTCATTATCTCCAAATATAAGTATAAGTGATTTCTCAATTTGAGTTTGAGAAACTGATTATTTGTTTGACCAAAGAGAAGCTGAGTAAAAGTAGAGTTCTCTGGATAATATTTTGTAAATGAGAATGAGGAACATTTTTATGATGTAGATGAAGAGAATTGTCCCATCTTATGAGCCATGACACACAGACATCATTTTTTTTGCATGTTCTATATGGACTTCACTTCAAAAACTTTCCTTTTTTTTAATGGAAAAAGAATTTTTATTGAGCAAGAAGGTACTGACATTCCAGGACTACACCCAAGGTCGGGATCTCAAGATGCAGCTCAGAAACTTTCTCTTGGGCTGGGGATATGGCCTAGTGGCAAGAGCGCTTGCCTTGTATACATGAAGCTCTGGGTTCGATTCCCCAGCACCACATATACAGAAAATGACCAGAAGTGGCGCTGTGACTCAAGTGGCAGAGTGCTAGCCTTGAGCAAAAAGAAGCCAGGGACAGTGCTCAGGCCCTGAGTTTAAGCCCCAAGACTGGCAAAAATGAAAAAAAGAAACTGCACTTATATAAACTTAAATTTGAAATACCAAAGCTTTGCCAACCATGGCTGTGTGGTTTACAAGCATTAAAGTCAATGTCCAAGTAAGGGTTACTACCTTCTACTTCTATATTGGAGCAACCAAAGCTATTTTTACCAAAGTCAACCAGGAAAATTCAATTGGATGAACATCCTGGACAGAATGTGAACAGGTTGATTGAGGTCTTGACAGGCAGCAATTGAAAGTGGACACTGTTATTTGGTTTATTAGGCATATTTCAGCGTAGAATAAGTGTGTGTTGGATGAGTGAATAAATGGCAGTGTAATGAGTGAGTGGAAGGGAATGAATAAGTGAACCAAAAGTAAACAATGAATGAACCGAATGACTCTGTCCATCTGATAGTTGGAATTTGGATGCCTAACTGGCAATCAGAAGGGAGAAAGTAAGCCCCAAAATGCACTGGATCAGAGATTTTAAATGACTATTTCGAGAAGAATATTTTAGTAAGATGGTAATGTAAGAGACAGGACCAGGTCTACAGAAACTTTGGTGGTGATGCCACTGTGTTTTTTGAGAGGTTATTCTTGCTCTCTCCCAAGGGCAGTTCAGAATGATGGGGAGCCTCTGGGCCCTGGATTCCAATCGATGCTTTTCAGATTTGATTTATTAGCATTGGCCTGAGCAACATAGTTAACCTCCCTAACTTTTCATTCCTCCTCTGAAAATGGGCTTATTACACCTACCTCATGACCCCTGGAAGGAGTATCTGTAAATCTCATGGCACATTGCTCGTCCTCGACAAATGTCAAGCATCTTCTCATTTTTTAAAATCGTAGTGTACAAAAACTAAAGCTGATCATCAGTAAGATGCTCAAGATACAGACATGCTAAAACAAACCAACACAAAACTTCACAAGGATATGCAATCTTTCCAGCATTACAGAAATTCAATTCACTAATTAATACTGGTTGATTCCTACAATATACGACCTAGATATCATTAAGTACATGTGTCTGGTAGGAGCATCACAATGAGAATGTGCTGAATACAAAAATCCATTTTACCACTCATTCTGTACGGATCTCTTCTCTAACAGTACTCCAGTCTTCCAGAGTTACTTTGCTTTTGTCTCTGTCTATCCTCTTACCTGTGACAGACAGCTTGTTGAGCAGTCCATATTTCCACGAACTTCCCATTCCATTTCCTCATCTCCATCGTTTGCCACAACTCTCTTGTTCTTTAAAATACCCCCTACTAATTCGTTTTTCTCTCCCTAATATTTTCTCAATATTTCCCCTTACTTCTTCTGGTGATCAAGCTTACAAATCTGTATTTGATTTCAACTCTTTCATCTTGTTTATGTGCTCCTTGTGGCACTTTATCTTTAAAATGGGACTTACTGATCTCTCTCCCATAGTCACATTGGTCTCTGCAAGTAGTTCTTCTTTGCCTCCCCAGGCAAATCATTTGTAGTTTTTTGAGCCTTGGACCAAAAGTTTGGTCCAAGACTCCCCTCCCCTCACACAATACATTTAGCACTTTCAGGCATTTGTTGACCTTTTGCTAAAGCAATTTTTGCTTCTTTCTTCCTGTGAAGTCCTTACAATATGTCTCCCTGGCTCTCATGAACTCTCGCGTTTGTGTTTTGAACTTATTCTTTTCATGTTCACCTCACTGTTGCTCAGAAGGTGTTACAGAGTAGAAATCTACCTAATGCGTTCATCTGCACACTGAGAAAGGAAATTGAATGAAGGCCATGGGTTTGAGCACTGGGTCCAAAGATGATCTTTCCCCACATTTGAAGAGTCTTGTCCTCTAGCCCTGCTCTGCTTCACTTTGGTGGCTATTTTGTGGTTTATTTCAGAAACAAGCCATTTCTTCCTTAGCCCAGGCATTCTCCCACTAGCTTCTCACAATGGGATCGCTGTAGTGTTTCGTTCCTTTCACTATCCTGCCTTGCTGTAGCTCCCATGAACTCTCACTCAAGTCTGAATTGTGTGAGTCCTCCCCATCTGGTGCTCAGCACTTGTGATTATTACAAGTATTCGTTTGTGTTAATCATGATTAATCCTGTGTTCAAATGTATCTGTCATTACCAAGCTTAAATATCTGACCTGTCTTTGAGCAGTATTTCAGGTCCTTTTTCTTCTTGCCCTTCTTGATTATGGCTATGTTTTGTCCCCTCCTCAGGCTATTGATCATGTTAAAATAGTTCTATGATCTCTAGGAACCAAGAGTTCATTATTGAAGGAAGCAATTTAGCTCAAGTGTGCTTTTAGAATTTTCCTCAAATTATATACCACACTGGTGGATGGACCCCAGCTCAGTCCATAGAAAAAGCTTAATAAGCCATCATGTGTGGCCTATACATATTGACAATGCACACTGGATTCTACCGGTGTGCATGGTTATTGTATACCAAGAAAAAAAATAAGAAATTTATGGAATGAGTATATCATCTGCTTTTTCATCCCATTTGCCATTTTTAGCCATGTGGCATCACTTCATTTATTCTTTTTCTGCATCTCAAGAACTATGTCAGGAGAAATGTGCCAGAGAAACAGGTCCATAAATAGATCATTACTCACAGGGAGAGATGCCAAACGGCCTTGTTCTGTGTCCAAGAAAACACTGGGACTCCTGAAAAGCAAAATGAAAAATGACAACGGAGCTTATCATTTCACTGGAAAGACAAAAGGCGTAGATGTAGAAGCCAGGATGATGCTCAATCTAGCGGGCATTTAAAGTAGGGGACACCAGGCTTGCACTGGGTTAATTAAAAGCCATGGGGGTCCTCGAGTCACTGGTGTTCTAAAAAATCTATATAAAATTACCAAGTCTCCTCTAAGTTTTTACAAGGTATTAGGGAAGAACACATCGACACAAATGACGCTCACAGTGAGACAGTAAATCTTCATCAACCAGAGATCCCTTGTTCAGGAAAAGGTTTCTTTTTCTTTAGGCAAAGTATAAAGATGAATGTGTTGCTGTCTCATTTCAGAGAGATTCATAGGCACATTGATTTTATAATAGGAAGAATGCACATCTGCTAATGCATTTGCATTGAATGTTCAGACTTCAATAGCCACAAATCCTCAGGGGCCAAGAGCCACTGGCTAGGGAAGGGCCATTCACTAGTATATACCGACAATGTAGTCTTCAATGCCGGGAAGATGGCAGTGGTACAAAGGGACCTAGGTGGGTCAGAAAGCATAATACAAAATAAGAAATGCACAATTGTAAAATAGGCAAAGTATATGAGCAAAACAGCCACAAAAGTGAAAACACTAAGCCAGGCCTGGTGGCTCAAGCCTACAATCGTAGTTACTTGGGGACAGAGGTGAGAAATTTGCAAGAGTTTGTGTCAACCCATGGCTGGATGTGGTGGCATGTGGCTCTTATCCAAGCTTATCAAGGAAGTACAATGTCTAGTCTCAGTGATGTGTGTCTGTCATCCCATCATGGGAAGCATAAGTAGAAAAATCATAGCCAAGGCTGGTATTCTTTATGCCTACATATGATTCTCTTCATTAATAAAAATAAAATAAAATGAGTTCTGCTGGCTTTCATCTGTAATCCTAGTTCTTAGAAAGACTGAGATTTGGAGGAACACAGTTCAAGGCCAGCCTGGCAGAAAAGTTCACAAGAAAAAAATTTCAACTAATACCTCAGTGGCTTTCCATCTTAGCTGTGTGGATGGCTGAGACTGTGGTGCCAGGCCAAAAGGTCTATTAGACTTCATCTCAGTAGGAGAAGCTGGGCATGATGGTATACATCTGTTCAGTTATAGTAGAAAGCCTGAAATAGGTAGATTGTGGGCTATGCACATGCAGGGACATGAAGTGAAACCCTATCTCAAAAGTAACAAGCATGAGTTGGTGCTAGTGGCTCACACCTGTCATCCTAGCTCCTGAGAGGAGGTTGAGACCTGAAGATCATGGTTTGAAGCCAGCCTAGGCAAGAAAGTCTGTGAGACTGTTATCACCAATTAATCACCAGAAAATCAGGAGTGGAGCTATGGCTCAAAGTGTTAGGGTGCTAGCTTTGAGCAAAAGAGCTCAGGGACTGTGCCCATGACCTGAGTTCAAGCCCCATGACAGACAAAAAAAAATAGAAATAAAAATATCCACCTCACCCCAGTAAGACTAGCCATTATCAAGAAAACGAATAACAGCAGATGCTGGTGGGGATGTGGCCAAAAGGGAACCCTACTGCACTGTTGGTGGGAGTGCAAACTTGTTCAACCACTCGGGAAAGCAGTGTGGATGTTCCTCAAAAGGCTAAACATAGAGCTCCCCTATGACCCAGCAACCCCGCTTTTGGGCATCTACCCAAAGGATCACAAGCAAGACCACACTAAAGCTACCAGCACAACTATGTTTATCACAGCACAATTTATCATTGCTAAAATATGGAACCAAACCATATGCCCCTCAGTAGATGAATAGATCAAGAAAATGTGGTACATATACACAATGGAATTCTATGCTTCCTTCAGAAAGAATGACATTGCCTATTCGTAAGGAAAGACTTGGAAAAAATCATATTAAGTGAAGTGACCCAGACTCAAAGAAACATAGATTCTCTGGTTTCCCTCACTGGTAACAATTAGTATATGCCTAGGAGAGTCCTAGCGGAAGATCACAATAGCTCAATAGCTATGTACATATGAACACATAAGATGATGCCAAGCGAAATGAACTCCAAATTATGGAAATAAGTGGTTTATCATTGTTGTTGTTATTTCCAACATAACCATGTGAAATCATGCCCTTATTCTTTTGTCTTTCTTTCCCTTGGTTTTGTCCCTGATATTACTGTAACTGATTTTGTACCCTGGGTATTGTATATATGTTTATGGGAACTAGGGAAGGGAAGGGGAACATCAAAATGGAGAGACAAAGAGTAAAAGGCAAACCAATATAACAGCAATATGTACAAGCCAATATGCTATAAAGCAACTGTACAACTCAGGGTGGGAGGGGAAAAGTGGGAGAAAAATGAGGGAAGAGGTAACAAGTTTGGTAAGAAATGTACTCATTGCCTTACGTATGAAACTCTAACCCCTCTGTACATCACTTTGACAATAAATAAATAAATTATTTTTTTTTAAAAACCACTATAAGAAAGGGCTAGAGGTATGGATAGGTGGATAGAATTCTCATTTTCTTTTGCAATTGTAAAGCCATGAGTTCAAACCCCAGGCCACCAATTAAAAACCCCCACTACTAAAATATCATAAAATAAATATTCTTTCATAATCTGATTTCAGTAAATCTTGAGACATCAGAATTAAATTTTGGTTACCTGAATTTCACTAAACACAGACTGCCTAAGTTCAACTCCCTGATTTTCTTATTTAATAATAATATAAACTTGGCATATTTAATCTTTCTACACTTTAATTTCCCAATGTGTAAAATGTAGATAATAATATCTACCACTTATTCTTGAGGTCATGACCAGATAAAATGTGCCACAGCATATATGACAAAATAAGCATATAATGTTGGGTTGGTACAGCTACGTTAAAAGAAATTCTGAACTTGTCTTTATGACATGGTTTTCAATGGTGATATTCCCCCACCTCCTCAAAGGACTTTTGGCTATGTGTGGAGACACTTTCTCATGCAGGTGCAGGGTAGGAGGGGAAGGGGAATGCCGTTGTTAGCTAGTAGTTTGGGACCAGAGATGTTGCTAATATACAGGACAATCCTTAAGTGTCCATAGTGGCAAGGAGGAGAAACACATCTAAGGTGTCCATGGCATCCACAGATGGGTATCAAATATGGCTGGGGTGAAGAGAGCCCTCTAATTGTCTTCCCTGGAGGATTGCTCACATGATGAGGAAAGGTTCTTCAGCAGAGTGAGAAGGCAAAGCCCAATTTACAAACTCATTCCCATCCTTACTTAGGTCTAATATATCCTAATGTCTTTGATAACGATTGGCCCAAACACGTCTATAGCAAATCCCTGATTCAAGGGGCAGAGAAATAGTTCCACTTTTTGATTGGTGCTGAAAACTAGTATAATATTTGCTTGCTTATTTATTTATCTACCTACCTACCTTCCTGCCTACCTATTTATTTATTGATGTGCTAATCCTAGAGCTTGAACTCAGGGTCTGGGCACTGTCCCTAACCTTTTTGCTTGCTCAAGACTAGCACTGCTCCACATCTGGCTTTGGGCAGTTAATTTGGAAATTAATGAACTTCCAACCTGGGATGGCTCAAATCATGATCTCAGATCTCAGCCTCCTAAGTAGGTAGGATTACGTGCGTGGTATTGCACCTGGTTTAGGACTTTTATTTTTAGATCTATCACATAGTGTGGGATGACTTATATTGAGACTCATTCTGCTAACATGTCCTTCCCAAGGACTGTTACAATTTACTCTATTCACTTGACAACACTTGTATATCATTATCCCACAGTTATTTTTAAATTGGTGCTAAAAAGTTATTATCACCATGAGTTTCTGATCAGTCAGGTGAGTGTGAAAGGATAGGATTGAAATGGAACAAAATAGGAACTTTACATTAGTTCATTTTGGATGTTGCCACTCAGACTCATGTGTTAAACAGTAGGATGGCATCTCAATTTGAATGTCACACAATACCTAAAACAGAAGTATTTCCTTTCTCCACCACAAAGCTACATTTCCTCTACTTCCCATTTCAGTTAATAATACCACCTACATTATCTAACCAGCCAGAAAACCGGGTCTGCTTTTGGCTCCTCCCTTCTCTCTCTCACTTCTTTCCTTAATCAATCTTTTATTCTCTCCTTCCTCCCCAACTTGCCTGCGTTGATTTCCAATCTTATCCCCCATCTCCACTGGATTCATTTGGACTCTCTGATCTTTTCTGAGATTATTGCAGTATCCTCTACATCTATTCTCAGGTCTCCAACTAGGCCTCACCTACTCTAATGACCTTAGAACCTTTCCAAAACAAAAACAAGTCAATTTGAAGACCCCAAATCCCTTGAATTTTCATGTTCTTCAAGAATTAAATCCAAATTCCTTAGCATATCATTAATGGTCCTGCTTTGACTGTCACAATGCTTACTCTGCCTGCATTATTAAGACTTCAGATAAATCAATGTGGTATCATGTCCATTGAGTAAATAAGTATCTGAATTAGTAGGTATTTCTATGCAAGTATTTCTGTGTGGCTAGAGAAAAGGATTTTGAAGCCACAGCAAATGGCATGGCTTATAGGGTAGTTTGGAGCTTGATCAGCTCCATTTGTATCATATTGAGAGGAAAAGATTATCATGACTGTTTAACATGACTGATTAACATGACTGTTCTTGTCTATGGTACAGCACAATTTTCCTGGTTCATGCAATCAATCTAGTAGTCTGGATTCTTTAACACAAAGGCTTCAAATTCACAATATATTTTCCCAAATTTCTCTCAGGTGTGTGTGTGTGTGTGTGTATGTGTGTGTGTAAAAATTTTAATATAGCCTTTGACCTGCACCACAGTAGGATTCCAACATTCCTAAGTGAGTTGAAATTGTCAACTAGAAGAGAATCCAAAAGAGTATTAGTTCTCTGGAGTCAAGCCATAGTATCTCTGTTAGGTCTGCCTACTTGTCTTTAGCAGCACTTTGCACCATTCCAGTAGCCCTCTTTCAGACAGGATTTGTTTTTCACAAAGACTTATTACCTCTTACTCAGTGCCCTGTGATCCCTGAGGATATTGCAAATTGATTAGTTTCAGTGTCTTTCCCAAGTCTCAGCCACTGAAATCCTTGACCATCCAATTGAGAGAATTGCAAATAGAGAAAAAAACAAATAAATAATCAATGAACTTCCTTTGTTTCAAGTCCCTGACTCCCATGCTGCAGCAAACCTCTTCTGTGTGCATTTGCTGTGTCAGCCGAAAGTGAGGCAGACAGAATGGGAACTGAGGAAGGCGATTAGGAGCTGAACCAGCAGGAATGAGAAAAGGATGGACCAGATGCCAGTGGGAAGGTAGATGAGTCTGCATGGGGGAATTGAGCAGAGGCACATTTTTCTGTAACACATGTCCACTTCAAATACAAAAGGCTTCAAGTGGACCATTTATCCTGGACTCCTCAGTTTAGTTTCTAGGATCCTGAGTCACTATTAGATGAACTGGGGTTGATTGGGTAGAGGTTATTATGTGGCTGGGGACTGTGCTATACCCACTTTGAATAAGATTAAGTTCTGTTTTCCTTGGAGGAATTTGAAATCCCACACAGGATCATCTGCAATATTAATTTGTTTCTGAATTTTTTGCTAATAGTGAAAAAGGTTTATTTTCCATTCTGTGATAAATCAGGAAGCATCTTTTTTTTTACTACTATTTCCTGAACAAGGACATTCTCTAATACCAAATAATAGACTACAGCACATGTTGTAAGTTGTCTCATTTGAGGGAAAACTTACCTGTAAGTCTCCTGCCAAGACAGATGTGTTCATTTGTTGTTGAAGGCAGTTTGACCAATGTGTTTCAAGTTAATTCACAAGATCAGCTAATCAATTCCTTATAGCATCAGATACACTCTCTTATTTCAAATGGCAGCTTTATGTTTCATCCTTGTCTAGAATAACTTTAAATACTCTATGCTGTCTTCCTGTTACATTATTTATGTAATCACTGGCCCTTGATATTCTGCTTTAGGTCATATAAGTCACTTACAGCTATTTTCAACACACACACACACACACACACACACACACACACACACACACACACACACACACGGAGGCCCTTTATGTCATAATCCAATTTGATGGGTTTTTCTCCTTCCGCATTAGCTTGGGTGGCAATTCTTGTTTTAACTTTATTGATTTGTCTGGTTATTATGTTGGGCTTGCTGGCTCTACTTCTCATGGGTAGGATGGAGAGGTAAAGTGAGCAGATGTACATCTAAGAACACAATTAACTTCATCTCTTCTGACTGCCAGGCTTGCAGTCATTGTTTGCTTAGAGAACATTTGGGTTTGACATCATGTTCCTCAAAGCAATTTGCAGTTGACGATTTCTACTTTCTGCAAGTTATTAACAGAAGTCACAGTAGGAACAACTTCCATTTATTGATTCTTTGGAAGTGTCAAATGCTGTGTAAGTGTTGTATATGCACGGCCTTATTTTTAGGTTTTCTTTGTTGTTTTATGTTGCATTATCATATATATCTTTCTGTTTTCTTGTCTCTCGGTATCCCTGGAGGGTTGATTCCAGGACATGTCCTTCCTCCCCTACTCAAATGTGCAGACATTTAAGTCCCTTATTTAAAATGACATGTAATTTGCATATAATCCACACATTAATTCTTATATACATTAAAATACCGCTAGATTGATTTTTGTTTGTTTGTTTTGCTGCTACTAGAGCTTGAACTCAAGGCCTCTATGTTCTGTGTTCTTTTTAGGCTTTCTTGCTCATGGCTTGTGTTCTACTACTGGAGCCACGCCTCCAGTCTGACAAGTTTTTGGTTAATCGGAGATAGACTTTTCTGTCCAGGCTGGCTTTAAACCTCAGTCCTCCAGGTCTTAGTCTCCTGAGTAGCTAGGATTATAGGTCTAGTGTCTGGCTTCTAGATAGTATATTAAATTCAATGCGATGCAAATATGTAAGAACTATAGAAATAGTTGTCATACTGTATTGTGTGAATAATAACAATACAATTCTTTTGCACATTTTTTTTCTGAGTAATTTTGATTGGCAGTTAGTTAATTCCTTGGATGGCAACTTGCGGATGGAGTTTTCTGTTATTATTATCCATAGTTTTCCAGTGAGAAAAAGAGGCCCAGAGGAACTGAGTAACACAATTAGTGAAGTTGAATCTCAACATTAAAACCCAAGGATTTAGCTCTCAAACCTGTGCTCTTAATGTACTCATTATATGTACAAGGAAAGTGGCCTATTCCATCTGTCAGTTGATAGAACATTTTATCTTAAGTGTCATCAAAACTTCCTGTAGTTTTTATTCATTGGTCCTATTGTGACTGTTTTGGTTAGGTGAAACACCTTTCTGTCCTCTCAGTAGATAATTTCTTTTTATAAGTGAGACATCCCTCTGTCTTGGGCACTTGTCTCACAGGATTATATATTCCCGTGAAAATGTTCCTTATCTTTCAAAAACACATATATCTTTTATAGATATTGTTTCTTCATCATCCTAGTATTTCATTAACATTATCTTGGGTCCTATCTGGCCTTTATGTTGTTGTTTTATTTCTGGCCATATGGATCTCTCCACCTGATCTGGACCAGACTGCAACCACACATCCTTTTTTGGCTAAGACAAGGTCACCTTACAGTTTCAGCTATTATCAGGTCATCTTTAAGATGGAAGCTGTCTCATGGGCTCAGGATGACTCCATAGAAGGTCAAGGGATCCAATTTGATCTGAGAGATAGAATAGATCAACTTTCATTGTCAAGTAGAATCAAAATCTTATAACTTCCCAATGTTATCTGAGCTTCCTAGCTAGGATTAAATTAACTTCAAGTCAGATATGTAGCCTTCAGTTGACCTGAAGACTTCCTCAGTATATCTGTGATTAAAATATATACACATAAAGATTGATATGTGTGTGGGAAGAAATATACTTAGACAGATCCTTACATGTCCTGAGTCCTTCCATTTTGAATATGGAAGGCTGGGAAACTTTATTTTGGCAGATTGTTCATGTCATTCAAAATGTCTTAGTTTGTTTCTGAGTGGTCATTTAGCTGTTGGCTGTGTGACTTGATCCTCAGCTGCAGAAGTTGCTGATGTGAGTGGTGACCCACACTTCTTTCTGAGCACAAGTTCCCTCCAGGGCTTGGTCATTGGTGCAGAAGCAACAGCTCCTGGTAAATATCACTAGTTCACAGGTCTTTTCCACTGGGTCTTATATGCTCACATTGCCCTGCAAAGAGAAATGTCCAGTCTATTCTGTCCCTTCTTTTCCTCGAGGTCACTTGTGAAGAGTATTTACAAAGAAATTGCAGGGTTCCACATCTCAAGTTCTATCATCTCCTTTGGGTCCCACCCACCCTTGAACATTTAATTAGAGATGAAAAGAAAGAGAATTGTAATTCCCAATGGGACAAGAGTAAGAAAGTAAAAAGAAAGCACTCTGACAAGTTAAAAATATATTGTAAAACATCAAGGAGCCTACCTATCACAGTCTAACAGCCTAGGCCACTCTTGATTTCTCTCTGAGGCATCTTCTTCTGTCTAGCCAGTGTCTGCAGGCTCTGGCAGGAGAGAAGGGAGACATTATTTGGGCCTAAAGCTGCCCAACCCCCAGGTGATACAGAGATTAGAGAACATAGGTTCTGTCAGTAACTCTATAGGAATAAGGTATTTCCTTAATCTATGTAAAATAGGCAAAATGGCATCCTTCATAAGGATATCCAACACTGCACAGCATTTAAGTCTTCTGTCCCATCTTATTCATTGCTCATGTATCAAATAGGTAACAGCCTCTTTTAATAGGAGAGAAAACTGAAGCACAGTAAGAAGTAGAGTTACTGAACCTAATAATAATATGAATAACACTAACAGCAACTAATTAAATAGCAGTAGTAGCAATAACTAATTAAATCCCCAAGGCACTATGCCAAGTAAGTTACACAGTATTGTTTAATTCTAAAAGTTACCATGATATAGGTATTGCTATGGCTTTCATACTATTGACGAATACAGTAAGCCTCAAAAGAGTTAACTTGCTCACACTTAGACAGCTAACAAATTGTTGAGTTAAGGCTGAAATCCACCTAACATCCACCTCAAAGATCATGCCTCCAGCTACCTGTTATTCTAGGGTAGGCAGAACTAGAATGTTGATTTGCTTTTTACTTGTGAAAGCACCTCTCTGGCTGCTTCTACCTGCAATAGGGCTTTTCATTGCTTGTGAGGTGGATACTATCTCAAATAAGATTTTCTGTATGATCTGTCATTAATATGGATCCAAAAGGAGCATATGATTTTCGGATGGATTCATTTCTCATTTCCTCTGCTTTCATTAATTTGAATATCAAAGCATTTGCTTGTTTATACACACTGAAGAATGAGCACACTAAAAGGAGACAAAAGCAGCTCTCTGAAAAGGTTTTTTGGTGTGTTTTTATGAGGGACAAATATTTGTGTGAATCATTCAGGGTTTGTGTGCATTCCACACAATAAACCAAATGAGCATAACAAGTTAAATTTATGAATTAAAGATCTAGTAATTCATCAGCCACCTGCCTGCCTGCAAAAGGCTTTTGGATTCAGTGTATAAAAAGTACTTCCTAATATCACATGGAGGGAATAGGCATTATGGTTGTCAAGTAATGAGATTTAAAATATACAAGAACTTCAATATTTTCAAACCATACATCTGATAAGGGCTTAAGTTCTAGAATCCAGAAGAAGGCTGTGCATGGTGGCACGTGCCTGTGATTATCTCAGAAGGTATATTCCAGCTACTCAGGAGGCAAAGGTGGATCTCAGCCCAAGTCCAGCCCAAGAAAAAATACATGTGAATATTAAAAACCTATAAGCAAAGAACTGTGGGTATGGTTGAAGTGGCAGAATGCCTTCCTAGCAATGAAAGGCCCTGACTTCAATACCTAGTACTCTCCTTTCCCGCTTTTTAAAAGTAAAATATACACATTTAAAAAAATTAAATATAATGACATCCAAACAAACTCAATTAAAAAATGGATAAAGGACCTGAAGAGCATTTCTCAAAAGAAGACACACAAATGGCCAAGTATATGGGGAAAAATGCCTGGTGTTACTAATCATCAGGGAAATGTGAATTAAAACTGGGCTGAAATATCACCTCATATCCACTTGGATGGCTATTACAAAAAAGGACAAAAGGTAACAAGTGTTCAGGATGTGGAGAAAATGGAACCCTTGCATACTATTAGTAGAACTGCAAATTAGTGCAGACTTTGTGAAAAACAGTATGGAATGTTTCAAAAAGCAGGTTTTTTTTTTTTTTAAATAGAATGACCATTGGATGCACTACTAGATATAGATCTAAATCAGTGGGTCAAAAATACATTGACTCTCTTATATTCATTACAGCACTATTCATAATAGCCAAGAAATTATAACCTAAACAACCATTAACAGATCAGCGAATAAGAAAAATGTGATACAGTCAATAGAATAATATTCAGCCACCAAAAAAGAAAGATTTCCTGTCATTTGCCATAACATATATAGACCTGGAAGACATTATGTTAAATGAAATAAATCACCGACAGTGATAATTACTTCATAACATCACTCACAGAAGCCATTCGAAGCAGGATCTGGGGAAATATTACTCAAAGGACACAGAATTTAAGTTAGACAAGAAGAGTAAGTTCAAGAGATC
Organism: Perognathus longimembris pacificus; assembly: GCF_023159225.1. Lineage (NCBI taxonomy): Eukaryota > Metazoa > Chordata > Mammalia > Rodentia > Heteromyidae > Perognathus > Perognathus longimembris. Next base: position 135,515,296 of record NC_063161.1, read on the forward strand.
AATTTCAGCATCATAGTGACCACTGTTATAATTTGAAATTGCTAGAATAGTAGGTTTAAGTGCTCTGGCACCAAAAAGTGGTATATGAGGAATTGCTTATGTTAGTTAGCTTACATACATATATTAAAACATCATGTCATATACTTTACATAAACACTATAGGCTCTTGTCAATTAAAATAAGCACTGACTACTAAAAATAACATATATATGAAGTTAGATTATCCAATAACACACATTTTCCAATAACACATTTTCTTGAAAATGCCTTAATATATGAAGCATGAGCTTTCTGCTTTGTAGTGAGTTGGAGAGATTTTATTCATCTGAGTATATACTTCTTGTAACTTAGAATCTACATTCCTTTATCCCAGTAAGACTACCATTTTTTTTTTTTTTGGTGGTTGGGGGCTTGAACTCAGACCATGGGTGCTGTCCATGAGCTTTTTCACTCAGTGCTAGTGTTCTACCACTTTGAGCCACAGCATCCCATCTGGTTTTCTGGTAGTTAATTGAAGTTAAGAGCCACATAGACTTCCTTGCCTGGGCTGGCTACAAACTGCCATCCTTGACTTCAGCCTCCTCAGTAGCAAGGATTACAGGTGTGAGCCACTGGTGCCTGGCGAGCCTGCATTTTAAAACACTTAAAATTTTTCTCCTGTGTGAATTTTCCCCACACACAGTTTATAGAAGTCTGTTTCATCAATTTATAATCACTCTTTCCTAGAATTCATTTTGTTTACCAGGCCTGGTTCTAAACAGCCCTTAACTATTTTCCCAAAGCAAGCTTATTGTCTTGGTGAAGACTTGTTCACCACTGAATAGAGATACAGGCCTGCAGAGAAAGCCTTCCAAGTGTTTCCAGTAATTAACTTCCCAGTGTGGATGACTCCCTCCTTGGGGCTAAGTGCCTAGAAGTGGATAGAAATCCCATCTTCGGGCTGGGGATATAGCCTAGCGGCAAGAGTGCCTGCCTCGGATACACGAGGCCCTAGGTTCGATTCCCCAGCACCACATATACAGAAAATGGCCAGAAGCGGCGCTGTGGCTCAAGTGGCAGAGTGCTAGCCTTGAGCGGGAAGAAGCCAGGGACAGTGCTCAGGCCCTGAGTCCAAGGCCCAGGACTGGCAAAAAAAAAAAAAAAAAAAAAAAAAAAACAGAAATCCCATCTTCCCTTTATAAGAGCAGATCTGTGGTCTCACATAAACCTGTTTCCTTTAAGATCTCAATTCATCTGTGAAACTAGAAGCATATTTTTGGCTAATGTAAGGTATTCTTCAGAACTCTTCATTTCATTGACTTTCTTTATGATATGTTTTCTTAAAATATCAAATCAATACCAGATATAGCTGGTAATACACATGATAACATTTTTTGAGAGAGAGAAGCTTTCAGGAATTGAAGATTTGGGCTGTAAGATAAACTTCCGGCCTCTGATTCAAACACAACTCAGCCAGACATCTTCATTCTGGAGCAGAAGTCATGTTTTAGAAAGTTATTATTTTGGGTTCCTATTTTAGATTTGAAATATTTCTTCCAGAGAGGTTTGAAATTTCTCTTTGAAGAAGTTTACTGAAAGAAAAATTGTGTATTTGTTGGGGGGGGGGGTGTTTGTGTGTGGGAGATTTGTGATTTCAGGGGACATAAGATATGCAAGAGTACTTAGGAGAGAAAATGAAGCTGTTGAATTTTATCTTTGATGTACTCCTCTTTCATTCTGAGAACCGTTCTCTTAACTTACTGATACCCCTGGTATTTCTAGTGTCTAATTCCCACACCATAATGTTCTTATCTTTTCTCTGTTGTCTCAGGGGGATTTCTTAAGAAGTTATCTTCAAAGCCACAGATTTTAGGCATTGGTAATATGTAGTCACAAACCAAACATCTATGAATATAAACTCTGGGCTAGGCAGGGGCTTTACCACTTGGGCCATATCCTTGGCCCTTTTTGCTTTTTGTCATTTGTTTTTTTGTTTGTTGTTTTTTTCTTTTTTAAAAGATTTAAAATTTTGTTTTATTTTTTACTATTGCCTTTAAGTAGTTGTACAAAGGAGTTACCATTTAACAAAGCGGTTTATGAATATAAATTATCTTAATCAATGTCACTCCTTTTAAAATTCTGACCCATAACTCCTCCATCTACTCCTTCCCTCATTCTTCTTAATTTTGTCGAATATACATTGGATTCTTGTCTGGGTCTTGTATTTATGCCTGAATTGTTCTGGACTGCGATCTTCCTATTGTGCTTCTGCCATAGGTTGTATGATAGACATGTACCACCGCCCTCAGCTTTTTCTCTTGAGATGGAGTCCCATGAGTTTGTTTGTTTTTTTTTTTTTTTGCCTAGGCTAGCTTCAAAGCACAATACTCCTGTTCTTCACTTTTCTGGATTTAGGATAAAAGGTATGAATGATTGTGTGCAGTCTTCAAGCACCTAGGTAGGATTTTGTAATTGTGATGTGGTCATTTGTCTCTATAGAAGTGGCAAGAGGAGTCCCAAGAGCTGATTGATCTGAATACAAAATGTTAGCCATGAGCTGGTCCTATGTTTGTAAGCAAGTAATTCCTTGGCTCTGGGCAGCAGGATCCATACATGTCCTGGGTGAGGTCTCTTGGTTGCTTCCAACATGGAGACAGTGAAGAAGCAGAGAGTCTGGGAGGCAAGTAAAGCTACTACAATGAGTAAGCTACAGATGATTTAAAATATACAAGTGGGTACATATAAGTGTATGCAAATACAAAGGGCTTGAGTATCAGGATTTTAGGTTCCACAAAGGGTAGTCTGGAGCAGGGCTTCCTAGAAACTCATTCTCAGAGGATATTTTGGGACAACTATTCATATATATTCTCCCATCCAAGTACTAACCAGGCCCGACCCTGCTTAGCTTCCAAGATCAGACGAGATTGGGCGTGTTCAGGGTGGTATGGCCGTAGACATTCATATATATTCTCTATATAGGAAGTGATCATAGACAGAAGCTTAAGACAGAAGCGTAAAGCTGCATTAAATGTGAGAGAGTAACTTCGTCCACTCAATAGCAAACTGACAATGACATTCACCCTCATTGAGAGCTTTCAATCATAGTGTAAAGGGGAACATGGCGCCCAGTAGACAAAGGCCTGGGATGAGTCCTAAAATAGGAATTGTGTTGTATTAGAACCATTCTCTTCTCAAGATTAAGGATGAGGTGGTCTTTATTCAGGTTCTTTGATGCATAGTTGTCACAATTAGCACATAGTGAAATAGCACATAGTGAAATAGTTACAATAGCACATAGTGTGTGGAATGAGTGAGTACATAATTGGTCTGAGTTTCTGGATAGCAGTGTTTGCTGCTTTAGGATGGCAACCTTTTATGTCATCTCTCAAATAGGAACAAGATCTTCAGGTGAGAAAAACAGCAAATAACTACATACTGATTTGAGTCTAGAACCCTCAGGAGAATAAGAACCATCATGCAGGAGGGCTAGGTGGTACCCAGCTGCAATCTCAGCACTGAGGAAACTGAGGAAGTCATGAGTGTGAGGTCAGGCTGAGATATATAGTTATACCCTGTTTCAAAAAGCCAAGCCAAACCAAACCAATCTAACAACAGCAACAACAAATCATGATACTTTGGGGTGAATGGTTTTTGCATAATTGCATTTTTATGTAGCTGGTCATAGAATTACAAAGTAAAAGCTAGAGTGACCCATATAAAAATAGTTAATGTATGCATTTTCTAGTTATCAGGTAAATTCAACATTTTGTAAGTATTTCTTAGGCACTCAGTGGCGCCAAAGTGTGTTTGCATTGTGTTTTTCTTGATTAAACCTAATGGTTTTGTGCTGATCACATTAAAACATATTTTCTTGTCAGAGATTAAATTTGTAATTGGGGCTCACTGATGACCTAGTTATATTACAGTTTAATGTTCATAAAGCTTACTTTCCTTTCATGAATATTACACATCAACTTTGTATAATATCCCCTTTCTTATTCCTGGTTTATTTTAAGATAGTATTTTTGGAGTCATATAAATTGAAGAAATATATTTACCTTTTGAGACCTGTGTATGTTTGTTTTATAAAGCAGATGTAGTCCTACTCTCATGAAAGTTTCATAGAAGAAAAATCAACAAATATAACCAGTAGTAATTTATGAGTCTGTTACTAAAGGACTTCAAGCAGAGAGTGTGCACCTGTGATTCTTTGGTTGTTAGAGGTCTGGAAAAGTTGAGACAAGAAGAATCCTTGCAAGAACAGGCACTTAAATAATGATGACACATAAGGGATTGATTGCTTCTTACGGCTGAGAGAGGTCAAAACCTACCTCCTGGAAGCTTTGTCTGCAGAGGAGAATGAAATACCTCTCCTGAATTTCAAAAAAAATCTCTTATGTAGTGTTTGGAATTTTTGGAGGCATTTGCTTCCTTTAGAGGATATTGAGAATGGAAAAAATGTACAGGGAAGACTATCATTGTTCTCCTAAGAGGCTGAGCATCATGGTGAAGAAAAAGAGGTTAACGAGAGACCAGTCATATGTTTAAATCCCAGTTCTGGCATTAATTGAGTGACCTTGAGTACATTCTTTGGCCTCCATGAGCTTCTGTTTCTTTACTGTTAAACTGAAAAATACCAGTATCTCCCATACCAGTGCTATTTAAAAATTATATTAGTTTAAGCTCATTGTTGGCATGACCCTTAGAAGCTATTCAGTTATTCAATGCATCTAAACAACAGGTCAGCCAACAAGAAGTCTTCTTAAAGTATAGTAAATATAATCCTGTAATTAATGGCAATAATAGTTATACTAATGCTGAACATTATTGAGTATGTATCATATACAAGTCCTTACAGGTGTTTCATGATTTAATGCTTGGTGGACTTACAACTTTTTAAAGAACATAATTTTTCATTTTTTCTACTATTTCTATTGACATGAATTAATAAATAATACAAGAACATCTCATTGTGGTAATTCCATACATGTGAATACTATTTCTTTGGCTTTAAGATGGTGTGAAATTAATATTCATCAGTGAAAACTAGACTGGAAGTTTTATCTTTTTCTGGGCTTGCATTAGGCATAAAATATTTTCTTGCAATTCTGGGCAGCTACAGATAGCCACAGATAGCTCTGTCAGTCACATGGTCATGAGGAGAAGGAACTGATAACCTTGTGTGTGCTGTGTCACTGAACTGTGCATAGAATAGGTGAATTAAATGCATCTGAGACTTAAAATATTTTCAGCTTTGATGTTCTGATCAGGATACAAGCCTGTCACAAGCCCAAGAGCATCAGAATCCCTCAGCTTTGCTTCTATTAACTGAATTCATTGTACTAATACAATTATTGAATCCAACCAGTCTTTATAATGTGATTTCTAGGGCAAATACTTTTCAGATTTTTAGGATGTAGAGAGAAAGATGACTTTTAATAATGTGAGCAACGCCATGGGAGTAGAATAAATACAAAGTCAGTACAATGACTTAAAGCAGAGGGGGAAGTTAGCAGAGCAGAGAGATCTAAGTGGTAAGCAGTAATACTTGAGAGGAAGATTTCCATTCAGTTTGAAAGCTTTGGTGGTCTGAGTGTATGGTACACAGTCCCATATCTTGGTTATCAGGTCTTACTAGCCAGGCCTTGTGGATAAGGAAGGGTAGAACTCGAGTCTTTCCCTGGTGCTTTAACATTGGTTGTGGGGGTGAAGATTCATGAACAGAATTGGGACATTGCCCAGGACTTAGTAGAAATGGAAACCTGGCTTCATTGGCTCCATGACCCCTTCTTCAAATACCAAGCAAGCGATGTGAAACATGCAATGATTTCATTATGTTGGAGGCTCCACTCAGAGAGGATTTGACTCATGTAAAGCTATCAAAACTATAATCCACTGCTAGCAAAGGAAGATAGACTGCTACTCCTAGTGAGCATATCAACTTTGCTTATTATACACAGGGTTGTAAGGGAATAGCAAAGGAGATTTGTTTCCTGAACCACTACTTAGAATTGCTGTCTATTATCGTGGGCAAACATTTCATAGAGTAAAACATCAGCTTTTACCCATGATAGCTTTGGGAGCTAAGGGCAGAGGAGGAAATTAACTATGGAAAGAGTTCCCCTGATGGGGCTTAAGCTGATATAGGCTTCTCTGGTGTCTGTTATTATTTTCTATGGGAATTTCTGTTCAAAGCAATGGAACAGTCTGCATCTTTTATTTTTTAAGCTGCAAACATCTAACATCTCATATTTAATATCAATAGTCTTACTCAAATGTACTGACCCCTGCTACTTTTAAGGTATGAGGTAAAATTACCCTTCTAAAGCTTTCGTGAAACAACCCGTAGGTGAGATATAGTGACTTTCACTAGAATAAAGAGACTGAATCTAAGAGAAGAGCATCTTATCTGAGGTCAAGTGATAAAGCTGAGATGTAATCCAACACCTGTCATTTCTAGAGGCCATGACGAGAACTTTCGTGTACTTCCCCATGTCATGCCCAGGTAACAAGTTTCTGAGTTAGAAGGAAACTTGGAGACTCTACAGATTTCCAACTTGTGTGAACATTGAAATTACATGGAAAGCTAGAAAATACACCAGTAGCCTACTCCCAGATCATCAGATCTAATTGGTGTCTATATAGCACTGTTGATAAGAGAAAATGACAGTGGCAAATTTCCCAAGGATATATATCCAAGTGAATATGTCCAAGTTTGAGAGATACTGATCAGCACTTTGTGATTGGACATTCATGTGGCTCATGGACTATCTGCAAGAGCATTGTCTAGGAATGTGTCAGAAACGTTGGCCACCAGCTTTCAGTTTAGATGATTTGTATGCAAAACAAAGTTTGAGAAAATGTACATTAAGGATGGGAACAGTGTTCTAGATTGCGGAAATAATAATGCAAAGAGCTGGGAATGAAATGGCACTTAGAAACAATTATAACTATGTCTTTGTGTCTGAAACACAAACCCAAGGGGTTATAGGATCAATCTTTTCATATAGGCGAGGCATGCATCTGCCCTGGGGTTTAGCACTGCTTGCTTCTTTTGTCTATGTGGTCCATCCTCCTTCACTTTAAATAATACCATCTCGCAGAGAGCCTACACTGATCTCATTTAAATGGCAGCCTTTCCTCCAACGTTATCTCCCATACATCATTGATTTTTTCCCCATAATACATGCAATGTTCTAAGATGTAAGTGATATATACTTATTTGGCTTTACTACATATTACCACACTAGGATATATGCTCACAGAGATCCCAAACCTTTTCTTGTTCACTATTGTATCTGCTGATGTTGAGAACAATATCTAGCTCTTAGACATGGTACTTCCCATGTATTTGTTGAGGAGATCATGAACATAAATCAGGGATGGTCATGCTTACTTTAGCTGGTACTTGATTGTGAAACCAGCCATGAACTTTTTAAGACTTTTAGGGAGTAAAGAACAAGATGGAAATTATAATTTATTTTCAAATCATTTTTTGTGGAGCCAATGCTTAAAGTAGTCGACTGGGGAAAACTGTGGACAATAGAATAGAGAGGGAAGATGAGAAATTAGGTTATCTTAGTAATAGATTCACTAAGTAGGATATTTACCTATTAGATATCTCTATATTCTTAGGGGTAAACCCTGTAAATTTGCCTCTCATTTTTGTAAGAGCCCACTGCTAGTATTCCAGGTTGGGTGACTCATGCAGACAGTTTTTCTTCAAATTGTGATTCAGTCTCTCTACACTCCTTACATGTTGTGGCTTCTAGGTCTTTTTGAACCAAAAGTTGGGAAGATTCTATGGGCTATCCAGAAGAGGCCATCATCATTTCCATTTGTGTTCCATTAGCCAGAATGTGATAATACAGGCACAGATAACTGTAAGGGAGGCTATAAATGTAGCCAACTGTATGCCCAGAAGGAAACTTGCTTGCTATTTAACTAGTTAGGCTCTGAGACAAGTAGTAAAGGTGAGAGATAGTAAAGATTAACTGAAGGAATAAATTTGTAAATTTTCATGGTTTCTGTTTGTTAATATGTATTGGTCACTGGAGATACTATCTCAAGGAGACAAGTTGATTTTGGCCCATCATTTCAGGGGTTTCAGTCCATGGCCACATAGCTTCATTTCTTCTGGAGTGCAGTGAGGCAGAGAAACATGGCAGGTAGCAGGTGGTGGAGCAAAGCAGCTCACTTTACTGTGGATAGGAGTCAAAGACAATGCCTGGAATTCTCTGCCTGGAATACATCTACTTTCTTCAACTACACTCCACTTTCTGAAGTTTCCACCTACTACCAACAGTAGCATCAGCTGGTGACTAAGCATCTAGCACATTTTCTGAGAGACATATCAATTCCAAAGTATAATAGAATAGCTATTGGTCAAGGAGAATTGACAATAAAATTAGTATTGATTGGTCCTCGGATGAAGGACAGGCAAAGCATATATATTTCAAATGTCATTGCCACCAGTGAAATTATGTTTATTTCTTTTTTCTCCTTCCTTCCTTCCTTCCTTCCTTCCTTCCTTCCTTCCTTCCTTCCTTCCTTCCTTCCTCCCTCCCTTCCTCTTCCCCCCTCCCTCCTTGTCAGGCTAAATTTCCACGTCTCCTTTGGGGAGATGCCAAGCCTTTAATTGTGGGGGACACTCGACTCTGCGCACTACTCCCGCCGGCGGGAGGGCAGAGCGTGTCCCGGTTGGGGCTAAGCTGAGATAGGATAGGGCTGCCGAAACCCCCCACATCCCCAGCCCCCCTTACGTTTAAGAGCAGACACTGGACACAGAGATTTCGGGGGAGCCGTCCGATGGACTACCGGCTTTCAAAAGTTTTATTCAGGGTAGGGGTTTATATAATGGTAATGACGAGGGAGGAAGAGGAGGGACTAACTGGGTATTAACGATTGGCTAATGAACTGTCTATCACAGTGATGTCACGGAACTTCCCACAGAGGCGGAGACCACAGCCCCAAGGCCCGGCCTCTTGGCTCAGCCGGCGGTGCCACAGTGGCACACGTGCCCACAGATGAGAGGCAGGGCTGGTTTGGCTGCCTCTTCCGGTTTCGGACCCAGAAGGAGGTGGGAGTGGATAGCAGCCAAGCAATCCCAGGTCTTAAAGGTTTAGCCATCCCTTATACCTCCTACCCTCCTGCATTCTCTCTCTCTCTCTCTCTCTCTCTCTCTCTCTCTCTCTCTCTTCTTTCTGTTGGTCCTGGGACTTGTACTCAGGGCTTGGGTGCTGTCCTTGAGCTTCTTTTGCTCAAGTCAAGTGCTCTGTCACTTGAGCCACAGCTCCATTTCTGACTTTTTTGGTACTTTAGTGGAGTTTAAAGTCTCACAGTCTTTCCTGCCAACTGTGATTCTTAGAACTCAGTCTCTTGAGTAGCTAGGATTACAGGCATGAGCCAGCAGCAGCTGACTGATGTTTATTTCATATACCATTGGAATCATACATTAATATTTCCCAAATCTTGTCATAATAGGCTTTGCTTTTGAGCAGAAGACAAGAGAAAACATTATAGCAATTCACTGAGAGGACACACAGAAGAGCTTGCATCCATAGGAAAGCTTTTGATTTCCCATGTTGCATACAAAGAATTTAATTTCACCATGTGTACTATTAACACTTCAGGAAAGTAAGCATCCAATATCATGAGATTTACGAATTCCTATTAGCTTACTAAATGTGTGCAGGCACACATTTGGGAAAATTTAGTCTTCTGCCTATATGCCTATATATTTATATCTATATCTATTTATCTTGAAAAATCTAGAAAATAAAAGGTAGCATCTCTGTTACATAAAGGTAACAAAGATAGACAAATTGTACAGGAATGGGCCAGCTCAGGTGAGCTGAGCATTGAGTAATAAATCATAGCATATTTACATAGCATGGCAATAGTCTAAAACTCTATATTTTTGCAATGTTATTTCTCAAAGGGCTTCCAATTCAATTGTAGCCCACCAATACAAGATTTGCCATTGAAATTTATTTTGCAGCCAATCTTGCACAAATTGAAGCAGCTGTGCTCAGCGTGTGTTTCATTTTGATGACTCTGAGGAGTGTTATGCATAGGGCCACTAATCAGGGAAAAGGGTCTTTTCAATTGACAACTTCTCAGGGCCAAATATAAAGGAAAATTTGCATGTTTCATTAAGAATGAATGAACCTATTGGTTGTGAACAACCTGAATCATTTACATGTTCAGGTTGAGATAAAAAAAAAAAAAGAAAGCTCAGATGTTATTTCCAGTCCCATGTCTTCCCCCAGTTCATTAGCCTGAATAAACTAAGTTCCCTGGGTGGGGAAATTGATTGAAGAACCTCTGAGGGTTTCCTGGGGCTGGTTGTTGCGGCACATCCAGATAACCTTAATAAGATTAGCCTTGTCTTTTTCCTATGGGCTTTGATGATGGCAATCTCCCATATTCTCCAATTAAAATCCTTGTCACACTTGACTTTTGTTTTGCTTAATTTTTACAATGTGTTCAGCTTGAGGAGTACAATAGATTGATCTGTTTCACTGACTCTGAGTTAAAGTGTTCCCCTCATGGATTTCCTTGCTCTGGCTCTGGTTTGTGTATCTGCATTGAAGCAGCCGGAGTTAATCTATATGAGTCTATTTAATGGGGAGAGAAGAAAGAAGACAAAACCATGAATATTAATATCCTACTATCATGTGATGATATTCCAAATACATCCACCATGAAAACCCACTGAAAGAGAAAGGAAAGACTCTAGGGTCAGTTGTATAATTCCTGTTCCAAAGACCTGAAGCCAGGAAAGAGCAGGGGGAAGCTATGATTCTAGGCCTAGCCATAGGAGCGAACTGGGGCTCCAAGGTTGCAATTCTTGAGTTTGGTCTTGAAGTCCCAGGAGGTGTTGTGATGTATGAGGAAAAGTGAGCATGCATCCAATGTCTGTGTGGATCAATAAGATGTGGGACATTAACTTGATGCTTTGTGAAAGCTCACATACATTTCGGTTTAGGCTATTAGCCATTAAAAAAATCAAGTATGACATAGGGAGACAGCATTTACCCCCGTTTTCCTGGAAAGAGTTATTAAAAATTATTCTAATTGTGCTTGGCATGAAATTTTGTACTTTGTTAGTTGTTTTACTTCTTCCTTTTCTCTTAAAAGGAAAATGAATTCCAGAGCATTAACTCAGTTTGTCCACAAGAATCCTGTTAATTAGTGACTGTTTTCCACATTATATGAAAGTAACAAATCCACAACCTACCTTCCTTCCTTCTTTCCTTCCTTCTTTCCTTTCTCTTTCCCTCCCTTCTTCCCTCCCAATTCACTCTCTGTCTCTTTTTCTCTGTCTGTGTGTGTGTCTCTCTTTCTGTCTCTCACTCCCCTTTTCTTTTACTGGGGATAGAACCAAGGACCTCTGAATCTGCTAGGCATGTGCTCTTATCATTGGAACTATGCCCCCATGTGTTTTGTGCACATTCTGCTTTTGCAGTAATGTTTCACAAGCTTTCTCTGGGCTGGCTTCAAACTCACAATTCTCCTGCCTCCACTTCCCTGGTAGTTGGGATTATCAGTATGTACCATCCATCACACCTGGCCTGGACTCAGTCTAGTCTTAAACAAATGTTGTAATTGTTCTATATTTGTTGAGAAATGGGGCATTATAGGCTACACTAGAAAATTGGTTTCCTTTATCTAAATATGACTTTGTGCCCCTACTCACTTTGTTGGTGTCTTTGTCATTCACTTAGTACTCATTGAATATTCCTATGTGGTAGAAATATTTTCTGAAAGTATAACAGGATGGCAAGAGAATGATATATAAGAATCTTTATGTGTTAAATGGGACAAAGAATTGCACTTTTCCAGAAAACAGCCCAAATAATAGAAACATGTTTGGTACAATTACGAAGAAAAGACTACTGACACAGTTTATGAAGTGCCATTAAAAATGCTCAGCAGGATCCGATTCTAAAGTGCAATGTTTTACTTCCCTTCTCTACCAAAAGAAATTAAGGGAGATCACTTACTGAGAGTCACAAAATTTGCACCAAACATTAAGCACCCTATGAAAATAAATTCCCATGGCCAACAGTTGTTAGAAACCATTCAGATAAGACTTTACAAAATAGAGTTTTGTTATTAGGCACAAATAGCCTATAACTGTAATTGTAGCTACTCAAGATGCTGAGATCTGAGAATCAAAGCTCAAAGCCAGAATGATCAGACAACATGAAGAGGCTTATCTCTGATTAACCAGCAAAAAGCCAGTAAAGGAGATATGGCTCAGGTGGTTGAGGGCCAAGCCATGAGCTGGTGGCCTGGAGTTCAAGCCCCAGCCATTGCACACCATCCCCATGCCCCTGCCCCATACACACATACAGATATATATATAGTCAACCCAGATGCTCCTCAGTAGATGAATGGATCAGGAAAATGTCATTTATATTTTTTTTATTAGGACTGAAAGCTGAGTTTTTTAAATGGCCCTAAGAACATTAAAAATAGTATCTTTTTTTGTTGTTTGTTTGTTTGTTTTTAGGATTTTTTTTTTTCCATTCGTGGGCCTTGGACTCAGGGCCTGAGCACTGTCCCTGAATTCTTTTTGTTTAAGGCTAGCACTCTGCCACTTGAGCCACAGTGCCACTTCTGGCCATTCTCTATATATGTGGTGCTTGAGAATCGAACCCAGGGCTTCATGTATAGGAGGCAAGCACTCTTGCCACTAGGCCATATTCCCAGCCCTAAAAATAGTATCTTGAACATTAGCATTTCATGTGATAGATTTGTAGCTTGGTGACACATCAAAGGTCTCATGCCTGGGATCACATAAAGTAAATGTTAATTCTGTTCTATTTAAAATTATTTAATTTTCTCATCATAATAAAGCATTAAAAATAAAATGTCTTGATTGTCTTCATTAGAATAAGACTAAAATTACCACATCTGCTCCTTGATTACTACAACAAACTGATATTCTACCAACTTTGTGCTAAATTACCTCTCCTGGTCTAATTTTTTTTTAATTACAAAAGGGGTGTGATACATTCTCTAATTGCAGATGAGGTGGGGATAAAAGGTTCTTAAATGAAAGTAATGGACAGAGATCAAGAGTTGTTAGATGTCTGTATGGCTAATGATGAAAATCCTCTTGTGACTAGGAAACTCGCGCTGCAGATTTAGTCTACTCCACAGATTTATTTGTCATCCAAAAATTATTCATCATTTTCACCCAATGTTACAGATAAACCAGCGCCAGAGGAAGTGTGTCCATGATAAACCAGACCTATAGGAGTGCCTACCACCGTGGAACCTTCTTTCTGTTAGGAAAGAAGATAATGAGACTATTAGCAATGAGTGTAACATCTTAATGTATAGATAAAGGGGCCTTATGAAGGAAAGTATGACAATAAAGTAGAGAGAGTGGTGTGTAGGGAGTTCCTTAAGTTAAGGTGGTAGAGAAGGTGAGGAAGAAAAGGTAAAAAAAGAACCAGTTTAAGTGTAAAGACTTGGAAACAGGGTAAATGTAGGTGTTGAAGGTCAAGAAATGACTGTGGCTGAAGCACGAAATAAGGACAAGAGTGAGAGCACTAGATGAAGCTGGAGACTTGACAGGGCCAAGCAGATGCAGTGGCAGTGGTTCTCAAAATGTGGTACCCAGATGATACCAGCATCATTTGAGAGTTTGTGAGCAATGCTCACTCTCAGGTCCCCCCACCTGGCCCTAGACCTGCTAAATCAGCGTCTGGGGTGGGGTTTAGCAATCTCCAGGATACTCTTTTACATGCTCACACTTAGACTCATTGGTTTGTTTGGTCTAGACTAAAGCCTTATTTGCAATTATAAGGAATTTAGATTTTATTTTCCATGGGAATGTTCTTAAACTGAAGAGTGAAATAGGGTGACTTATGTTTTGAGAAGATAACATTGGCCTTTGTGAGAAGAATGGACAGATGGATATTTATTCTTTTATGTATCTATTCTGACTGAAATTGTAGCTCAGTGGGAAAGAACAATTAACAGATTCATGCTGAGCTCTGTTTACTTCTATTGTGAAGGATAATTGTGTTCAACCCCATGCTCCATTCCCAGATGTTGGGTACCTGAAAATGCAAATAGCAGTTCCTTGCTGTGAGATGTCACAGAGATGAAATCCAAACACACTTGTGGAAATGTGAACACCTCAGCAAGTGTCTAAGTTTAAAGAAAGACTTCACCTCAGCAATAGAATATAATTAGGTCAGTTATAAATTAATAGTAGCTGTTGCTTCTAGGTATCAGATCTGGAATGGCATACTCAATGTGTGTGTATGTAAAACATATCTCTAGAGTGGGAGTTTAACTCTTCAATTGTAAAATTGCTCTGAAAATTTACAGACTTCAATGGGTGATCCAAGATGGTTCTAGAACAGGTTTTCTTTTTTTGTCTTTTTTTTTTTTTTCAAATTTTTATTATCAAACTGATGTACAGAGAGGTTACAGTTTCATACGTTAGGCATTGGATACATTTCTTTTTTTTTTTTGGCCAGTCCTGGGCCTTGGACTCAGGGCCTGAGCACTGTCCCTGGCTTCTTCCAGCTCAAGGCTAGCACTCTGCCACTTGAGCCACAGCGCCGCTTCTGGCCGTTTTCTATATGTGGTGCTGGGGAATCGAACCTAGGGCCTCGTGTATCCGAGGCAGGCACTCTTGCCACTAGGCTATATCCCCAGCCTGGGATACATTTCTTGTACTGTTTGTTACCTTGTCCCTCATGCCCCCCTCCCTCCCCCCCCAGGTGTTCAGTTCACTTACACCAAACAGTTTTGCAAGTATTGCTTTTGTAGTTGTTTCTCTTTTTTTACCCTGTGTCTCTCAAATTTGGTATTCCCTTTGAATTTCCTACTTCCAATACCAGTAAACACGGTTTCCAATATACTCAGATAAGATTACAGAGATAGTGTAGGTACAACCACAGGAAGGTGATACAAGAACATCATCAATAATAGAAACTACTCATACACATAGGACGTTGAAAGTAGTTACAACTGTGATATAACAATTGTTTCCATAACATGGAGTTCATTTCACTTTGCATCATCTTATGTGTTCATAAGGGTATAGCTATTGGGCCTTGTGATGCTCTGCTATGGCTTGCCTAAACCTGTACTAATTATTCCCAATAAGGGAGGCCATAGAGTCCATGTTTCTTTGGGTCTGGCACACTTCACTTAGTATAACATTTTCCAAGTCCTTCCATTTCCTTACAAATGGAACAATGTCATTCTTTCTGATAGAGGCATAAAATTCCATTGTGTATATGTACCACATTTTCCTGATCCATTCCTCTATGGAGGGGCATCTGGGTTGGTTCCAGATTCTCGCTATGACAAATTGTGCTGCGATGAACATTGTTGTGCTGGTGGCATTACTGTGATTTTGTTTGTCGGCTTTTGGATAGATACCCAAAAGTGGAGCTGCTGGGTCATAGGGGAGTTCTATATTGAGCCTTCTGAGGAATCTCCATACTGCTTGCCAGAGTGGCTGAACCAGTTTACATTCCCACCAACAATGAAATAGGGTTCCCTTTTGGCCACATCCCCTCCAACAGTTGTTATTATTAGTTTTCTTGATATATGACATTCTTGCTGGGGTGAGATGGAATCTCAATGTTGTTTTGATTTGCATTTCCTTTATGGCCAGTGATGTAGAGCATTTTTTCATATGTCTCTTGGCCATTCTCATTTCCTCATCAGAGAAGTTTCTTTGTAAGTCTTTAGCCTACTTGATGAGGGGGCTATTGGTTCTTTGTGGTTTTGTTTTGGAAGAAGGTAATTTTTTTAGTTCTGCATATATTTTAGAGATGAGGCCTTTGTCTGTTGAATGTCTGGTAAAGATCTTCTCCCAGTCTGTGGGCTTTCTGTTTATCTTGCGAGCTATGTCCTTTGCCGTGCAGAAGCTCTGCAGTTTGATGCAATCCCATTTGTCCAACCTTCCTTTGATTTGTAGCCTTTCAGGGTCTTTGTTAAGGAAGTTCTGTCCTGTTCCAAGGAGCCCAAGTGTTTCTCCTACTGCTTCCTTTAGTGTTTTCAGGGTGCCTGTTTTGATTTCCAGGTCTTTAATCCATTTGGAATTGATTTTGGTGCACGGTGATATATAAGGATCTAGTTTTAGTTTGTTGCATGTGTTGAGCCAGTTTTGCCAGCACCACTTGTAGAACAGGTTTTCTTAAGTTACCACTTACATCTATTTTCCCCTGACTACTAGCTCTACTTCCACTTCCTGTCATATGCCTAGTAAAGTTGTATGAGGGTATCTTGTCTGTGCCACAACTACTCCAAATATGCCCATATCAGCACCTATTACAAAAACTGTTGCCTTTTTTTTTTCATATGTTGCTATAACCTTGAATGAACATGCCTCCTGGATTAGTGGTAAGGTTGCTTTTTTTTTTTTTTTTTTTGGCCAGTCCTGGGCCTTGGACTCAGGGCCTGAGCACTGTCCCTGGCTTCTTCCCGCTCAAGGCTAGCACTCTGCCACTTGAGCCACAGCGCCACTTCTGGCCGTTTTCTGTATATGTGGTGCTGGGGAATCGAACCTAGGGCCTCGTGTATCCGAGGCAGGCACTCTTGCCACTAGGCTATATCCCCAGCCCGGTAAGGTTGCTTTTTGAAGCACATACTCTTGATGCTATAATTAGATAGACTAAACCCAAAGAAATGCTGTCTTCTCCCTATGCCACAGATGTGAGAAAGATTCCCTCTTTCCATTCTTGCTTTGTCCCCTTTCTTCTTGGGGCTCAGACAGAACGCGTCAGGGACCAGTTCTCCACGACTGCCTCTGACTTTCTCTTCCTTCCTTTGTGCTACCTTCTGTTACCAACTCTTGATCTCCCCACACACCTGTCTTACTCAGGCACTTGTTACACTTTGAATGTGACTGTTCTCATTTTCCTGTGTTAGAGTAACTTGAGTCATACTCCTAGCCCTTTTGTTTGTACTTTTTTTATTCTTACAATTAGCATATATTCATTGTATAAAGGAATTTTCATTGTGATATTTCCATACATAAATATCATATACATGGCCAAATTTATCCCCGTATTAGTTTTTCTTATCCCCCTTTATATAAGACAGTGAAAAGACATGTAATCAGTGAATATTGATAATCCTTCTTTTCCATGTATTTTATAATCTTGGGAGATAGGATGAAAGTAGACATGGAGATGCTGGGAAAAGCTCAAACAGCTTTATCTGGGAAATGAAGAGTCTTCAAGGGCAGAGAAGGCCTGGGAAGACTCCAGTGGAGCCATATATACAGAGGGCTGCCACTGAAGCCAAGTACGGAGAGGAGTCTGTAGCATAGAATGATAGATGTTTTCTTCTGGAACCCCTGATAGCAACATCTTCAGGTTTTTTTTTTTTTCTCTTGACTGGTTGTAGTCCTCAGAGAAGCCTGTTCTCCTGCCTAGCTGTCAAATCTGAGGGCTGAGACATGCAAAAGGAACAAGGTCGGGATACTCAGTAGACAACTGGTCAATGTTCTGTAGTTTTCAGTGTGGCATCCTGCCCTCAGCAATAGCTGGGCCCAGTTCAGAAACTCTCTGATCCTTTTCCTCAGAATAAATTCCCAGACTCTCCAAAATGGAAAAAAACGCAATAGGAAAAGGCTTTGGAGAGCCAACTACTTCTTAAATATTTCTCTACAAATCGTCCTATTTTGAGATCTAAAATATGCTTTTTTTTTTTTCTCTCATGGAAGTATCTGGTACCATGATTCTCAAGCCTACTTCTGGTTCGGCTCCTTGTCTTTCTCTGCTGCTGATTTCAAATTCTGCTTTCTCAAGTCTGCCACATCAGGTACTACCCGTACATTCACTTTCTAGCTACCAACATTTTAGTTCATTGTCTTGTCTCCCACTTTCCTTTGTGAGCTGATGCATTAAAAATACTTTCCTGGGGAGTTAATAGGGCTTGAGAAAGAGCAGGGTGCAATGCATTTGTTTAATTCACCATTTTGAATTAGAAGTACCTCCACGCTTACCTCCTCCCATCTGGTCTGAATTGGGTTAGGAGTGGAGATTTGCATGAATTATGACACCCATCTCTATCCTTCTGCTTCTCCATTAGAAATATGCAAGAATGATAGTTAAGTTTAGATTGAAATTTTTGTCCCCTTCTATGTTGTACGTTGACGTGATCTCATTCCGTTTCTGCCTAACACAAGATGAGCAGGGATCTATTTAAGTCTCAGGAAGAGGAATGGAGATTAGATAATAGCAGAAATCTCTTGACTGTGTGGGATGTTGAAATGCACTATCAAGGGACTCTGCTGAGTGACTGAATTGACAAAGAGCTGCCAGCAAAATCATGGATCTTAAGGTAGCTGGGACTGCCTGTGTGAGGCATAGCAATTAGTGCAGGCAAAGGCTCACTCTGCTCTTCATCTGGAGGAGGAAATATCTGATTTTAAGCAGACGCAATGCTATCACTGATGCATGTTTAGACATTGCAGTTGTTCCTGAGAGGAGTCACTTAACATCTAATTAGTGCCTGGACTTCATTCTTAGAGCAGTGTATGTAGCTACTGCCAGATGGGCAGAGTAACTGAATGAGAATTGTGAAAGGGGGGTGGGGCACTCTGGCCACCCACGATGACAAACATCACATACAAACTACCCATTAATAATACATCTTCAAACTTCTTGCTGGGAAAGTGGTGGCGGGTGGCGCCTCCCTCTGCTTTCCCTCCATGTACCTCCCTCTGCCTTTTGTTTCACTTCTCAGCTGTCCTTCATGTTACTAATAATACAATTTAACCTGAATATTTTGAGCTAATCTTTTTTTTCTTTTCTTTTCTTTTTATGTTGAGAATGGGATGTGGAGAAGGACAGGAATAGCTTTTACTTTTTCAAGAAGAAGCAGCACCATCTTTTAGTACAATTTGCCCCTGCAAAGTTCCCCTTTCTGTGAGTGTAGACTGTGAGGCCAGGGCTGCAGGAAGAAATCCACTTGGGCTGTGTGTGACACAGGACTGGATTCATGTTAACAAAATAAAGTTGTCACTTACTGTTTTGTGCTGAGAGGTTGAGCATTCCTTGCCTCCCTAAATTGAAATTTGGAAGGAGAGCACTGGTATGAGGCTGTTGATGTTGCCAGGATTTTCGAATCACATGTTGCTGGCAGCATTGTTGCTTGGGAGTAGACAAGGATTGAGACAAGGAATCAGACAAGGGATTCACACTCAGCGGGCCCACATGTGTGTGATGCTGGAATAGCTAATTTCTTTAATTGTCAGTCCCATTATAGGTGAAATAGGGATGGTGTTAGTTTTTCTCTTAGGGTCATTGTGAAGGTTGAGTGAATGTAAGTAACATGCTCAGTACATCCTAATTACAGTCACTGCCATCAGCATGGTTGTTTTTACTGCCACCACTGTTTCAGAGAAAAGGTAGAAAAGGCCTTTCAGAAGAGGCACAGGGCAGGTGGGGCCAAGGGGAGAGGGTTAGATGAAGGAAGAGGAGAATCAGGGAGAAGGCAGTCAAGAATTCAGTGTATGTCCTACAAAATTAAGAAAAGTAAGCAAAGGGGTGTCTTGGGAGGGATGAGTGAGAATGCTGAAAGGGGTGACATCGATCAAGACATGTTCTGTTCACAAACTGCTTTGTTAAATGGCAACTCCTTGGTACAAGTAGTTAAAGATAATTTTTAAAAAGTTTGAACAACCACCTAAATAAATACATAAATAAATATCTAAGGGGAAAAGAAAAGAGGCACAGGATGAACAAAGATGGAGCCCAGCCTTCTTTGTCTGTGAAATCTAGGTTAAGAACTATGTAAACTTGGTTCTACCACACACACTAGCAAACGATTCCTACTTTATGAAAGGTTTCCTAGGTTCCCCTAGAATGTACCCATCATACACTGCCACGCTTTACAGGCCCAATGGCAGTGAAATAGTGTTCACCTTTTCAAAGTCCCCTTCATGAGAGCAACTCTTCCTTGCCTGCGCCAATCTAAACCAGCAGCTGACATTGTTATTACAAGGAGAATCCCAACAGAGCCACTTAATTTCCCACATAAATAATTTTTAACTAAAATATTTTTTAAATGATGAAACTATGCATACTTGTTGTACAAAGCAATTAGCACATGGAAAATTAACAGGATCTGCAAACCTTCTAGCTAAATACCTTTACAAAGCCGGAGTGAGAACATTGTAGGAAAAAAAAAAAAGGTTGATCGGGGAAAATAGGCTTCAAGGGATCTCTGATTCAGAGTCAGATTTTCAGCATCCTTTCCCTTTTGTAATCGACTGAAAAAAATAGTACTTAGTAAGCAAAGTCTTTTCCTTTATTATGCATCAAATCAAATACATTTCATAGAGAGCAGGGGCCTTTAAAATGAATGCAATGAAGCCTCCCTTAAGCATTCACTCTAGGGACTAACAAAAATCAATTGGCTACTCAAGGTAGATCTTTAATAAAAGATTGAATCAAAATGATACAGAAAACAGCATCCGTGCTCCATAAAAGGGGTGATAGCTTGCAGGCAGCATGCTCAGAACAGGTTCCGTTATCTATCTTAAAGAAGATCCAATCAAGGCACGCCACATTGAATACAGAAGGCCATGCTTTCACGTGTTTATTTATTAACGATTAGATCTTTTATCTGAAATAACTAAGAGGAGGGAGAGTCTTTCCAAGCCATGTAATAACAAGAGTGAGTATATGTATGTGGAATTCTCTGGCGTACTCCACTTGGCTGATAGCATCTAATTAATTGTTACAGTTCACCTGCAAAGGAGGACATGGTTTTAAGTACCTCAATCTGTGGAACTAGTAACTGGGAAGCAGAAGATAAATGGAGTTTGCCCTCAATGGCTGGTTTTAGAAGAGTTCTCTGCAGTCCCAATAACAGAGCCTATTTTAGGGTTTTTTTTGCACAGGGGCTTTCACTCACAGCTTGCTGGCTGGTGTTTTGGGGGAGATTTATATTTTCTTTTCTAAGTAGGGGCAATATCAGAAATGTCCAGGTGGTCTCAGCTCTTGAAGGAACAGCACATTCTTTGTTATTCTTGGGAGCTGCTAGAGTCTACTCTCCTTTTGGGTCTAGGTAGGCTGGTAATTCTGTGCCTAACACGGTAAGTAGTGAGAATTTCTATCCAGTTCGGAAAGAAGGACCAAAACTTGGGTATGTTAGTAGTGAAAGCAACATGGTTACAAGGTCCACAGTGAAGATAATGAGGATGGCAGTGGTGGTGGATGGCTGATTTCCATTGCGTGCTACTCTGGGAGACCCAGAGCCAAGCGCTCTATTTGTTTTATCTTCTTCAATCAGCACAACTTTCTGTGACATCAGTATTATTATTATACCCCAGCTGTAGGGCAGAAAGTAAAGACCCTCTCTTTTGTTTGAAATCAAGAATGTGGAAAATCAGAGATAGGCCAAATATGTCATGCTTTTATAATAAAGAACAGGGTGCCATTTGTAAGGAAATGGAAAGATCTGGAAAAAGTTATATTAAATGAAGTAAGCCAGACCCAAAGAACTACAGGTTGCATGTTTTCCCTCATTTGTAATAATTAGGATGTACCTATAAATCTTCAAGTAAACCTAATGGATAGTAAAAGACAAACAAAATTACACTTGGTCATGATAAATTAAAGAAGACGCTCAACATTCACATGGTGAGATGAAAGGGGATATTCTTAGGAGAGGATCACAAGGGCTCAATAGCTATGTGCATATGAGAATAAAAAATGGTGCTTACTAAAATGAACTGCTAGAAATTGAAGCAAGATTTTTTTTGTATTTATTTTTGTGGTGTTATTTTTTCATGTTCCCCCATTTTGGCACTGTTTTTTTTTAAAAATTTCTGTACCTTTTGTCTTACATGTAAGTTTGTTTGATTTGTGGAGGGTAAGGGGAAGCACAGAAATGGTAGGACAAAGGGTGAACTAACTCAGCAGTGATACTCACTAGACACTATGTGAAAAATGAACCTATACAACTTGTGGGGCAAGGGGCTTGGGAGGGAAAAGACTGGGAGAAAATAGGGGAAGAGGTGACACTGCTCAAAAAAATGTGCTTATTACCTGACCTATGCAACTGTAACCCTGCTACTTAGATTGGATATAAGTTATTTCAGGAAAAGCCATGCACTGTGAACTCAATAGTGACAAGGAGTCTGGAGAGTATCTGTCCTATCTCACATAAATAGCAGCAGCAACAAAAAATTCTGACTTATAAGCAGAAGCCCTCTCTGGGCTGGATTATACCTGGCCATTACTTTGCAACTCATGAGTGTGGAACACAAGCCATTGGATGGAAGGTGCTGATTTGTTACAACTCTAGGAGATTTGAGTCAGAGAGCAGAAATGAAGTCTGTAGCAAGGCCTCATTACCCAATGGCTAGAGTCATGGGCAGTATTCATGCCCATAGTCACCAAAAGCTCCATACTTCTTACACCAAAGTCTATATTCAGTGTATTCTAAGACTTCAATGAGATGAACAATCCAAATGTCAACAGGTTCCTTTGCTCTATTTTATACATGCATATAAAGTATTTGGACCATATTCACCCCTACTCAACTTCCTGGTTGGCCTCCCACTGGTACTTTTTTTGTTTCCCAATCAGTATGGAAGTTCCTCAAAAAAAAACTAAAAATATCTCCCTATGACCCAATGAAAGCACTCGTGGGCATGTATCAGAGAGAGTATAAATCAAGACACCTAGGCAATAACACATGGGTACATCTAGAGAGTAAGTACCTTGAAGAATAAAGAATTTGTGATTAGAATGCCAGACATCTAAACTAAGTAAAATTTTTTACTTCTTGAGATAATGGCTATGTTAGTTTACTTGTGTGTAGTAGTATGGGTATGTATACCAAAGCGTGTTGTGTATCTTTAAAAAGTTATACAATGAGAATAAGAATATGAATAAATACTTGAAAATGTGAAGCATAAGTTATAGTGATCTATTTCTTTATAAAATTACTATCTTCTTTATACTATTGGACCCACACAGGCCAGATGGTAGGCAAATGAAATAGCCATAGGGAGGGGCTGGGAATATGGCCTAGTGGCAAGAGTGCTTGCCTCCTACACATGAAGCTCTCAGTTCAATTCCCCAGCACCACATATATGGAAAACGGCCAGAAGGGGCGCTGTGGCTCAGGTGGCAGAGTTCTAGCCTTGAGCAAAAAAGAAGCCAGGCACAGTGCTCAGGCCCTGAGTCCAAGGCCCAGGACTGGCCAAAAAAGAAAAAAAAAGCTATAGGGATAAAAGTAAGAGTTGAAAGAAGCTTAAAATAGCCTTATTTTGCGTATACTTCTTGTTTTTGAGAAAATACAGCATTTTGTTTTACATTCAACAACTACTAACTTCATGATAACTGTATCAAACTTTTTTTTCTGTTCTGGAGTTTAAACTTAGTGCCATGTGCTTGCTAGGCAGGTCCTGTACCACCTGACTCATATCTTAGTCCTTTTTGCTTTTTTTTGTTGTTATTATTTTCCAAATAAAGTATTGGGCTTTTGCCCAGGGCTAGCCTCAGATTACAATCCTCTTACCTCTACCTCCATGAGAGACATGTGCCAATGTTGTATAGCTTATTGTTGAGATGGAGTTTAACGTTTTGTGTGGACTAGCCTCTGACCTTCCCATCTCCCCCTGCAAAATAGCTGGTATTACCACAAGTACCCCTGTTCCCAGCTCAGATGATCTTAAGCAACCAGCAATGTAATTTTCCATTGTTGAGCTCTATATGAGCAAAAAGACATTTCTCATTGCTCTCACCCTATAAAATGGTCTCAGGAAATTACAGCAAGAATCACAATGAGAAGTAGTTGACAGTGATATTTCAACTATCATTTATTGTATAATAATAGAACATTTTTAACTGCTTGGACTTTTAGTATTCCCTTTATAAAATTTTTCTTTATACTAAAATGATAACTTTTACCCAAAAAGTCATGTTATAAACACAAAAGAGCTACTCGGATTCACTCTGCTGGATTCCTGAGCCCTCAAAAGTTAGTACTCAGCTAATGAAACAAATATTTTGACACTTTACAGCAATTCCAAATGGTGAACATTTAAACTCACAGAGATCTGCCTTTCCTGGCAGATCAGATTTCAGATTCCTAATAAACAAAGTCTAGGAGAGAGGGATCTAATGCTGATTTTTTTTGTCATTGTGCTTATATATTTTATGTCCATTATGACACTCAATCCTTATTGAAGGAATGGAAAAGTTTGTGTTTCCATTTTACAGATGACTAAAGTGATATTTAAAATTAAGAAAAGCATGCCATTGGTTACTCAGAAGGCTAAGTTCTAAGGATAATGGTTTGAAGTCAGGCAGGAAAAACCATAAGACCGTTATCTCCACTTAATCACCAAAAAGCTGAAAGGAGCGCTGTGGTTCAAGTGGCAGAGTACTAGCCCTGAGAAAAATAGCTCAGGTACAGTGCCCAGACCCTGAATTCAAGCCCCAGGACCCACACAGAAAACACAAAATGTTAAGGACTTTCCCCAGAGCACATAGGAAGCAAAGGAACTGGATTGTAACAGCAAAACCTGTCATGATACTGCTCTTATGTAAATGTAGCATGAACATTTTTTTCCATTTCATTAATTTTCTTCTAAAATGGCATTTTAATAATGTCTAACACATGGTATCATATATCAGATGATAAGCTTATGGTTCAGTTGATGACTTTTTTCTAATTTTTAATCAAAACTGTCGATTACAATCAACCTTCTTGTTCAACCACCTCATTATTTTACTGATATAAGTAAATAGAGATTGACTACTAGTGTGTGTGTGTGTGTGTGTGTGTGTGTGTGCGTGCGCACACGCGCATGCATGCATGTATGTATAAGCCAGTACTGGAATCTGAATTCAGGGCCTCTTTCTTGCTCAGCTTGCTTGCTCATGGCTGGCATTCCATCACTGTAGTCATGACTTCAGCTTTACCTTTTCTGATTAATTTTCTGGAGATGGAACCTTGTGGACACTTTTGCTTGGTCTGGCCTCAAACTGTGATACTCTGATCTCAGCCTTCTGAATAGCTGAGAGTACAGATGTGGACCACTGGTACCTGGCCCCAACTATCATTTTATTATTATTTTTTAATCTTTATTGAAAAGGTGATGAGCAGGGGAGTTACAGTTACATAAATAAGGTAAGAATTACATTTGTTTTTAAACACTGTCACCCCATCCCTCATTTTCTCTTATCCCTCTGTACTCCTCTCTCCACCCCCAACCTAGTGTCAAGTATCACTGATGCATTAATTCAGCCTTTGACCTGCTGTTTCTGTGATTTTTTTTTTTTTGGCCAGTCCTGGGCCTTGGACTCCGGGCCTGAGCACCATCCCTGGCTTCTTCCAGCTCAAGGCTAGCACTTTGCCACCTGAGCCACAGTGCCCCTTCTGGCTGTTTTCTATATATGTGGTGCTGGGGAATCGAACCTAGGGCTTCATGTATGGGAGGCAAGCTTTCTTGCCACTAGGGCATATCCCCAGCCCCTGTTTCTGTGATTTTTAAAAAGCATTTGTATATGCTCTAAACTGTTCTATCAGGTCCCACCAAGGTATATTAATTTCCTAGTGCTGCAGTAACAAAACACCAAGAAATGGAGTAGTTCAGAACAACAGAAATTGTCTCCTGGTTCTAGAAGTTAGAAGCCTTAGAGGTTAGAAGAGGTTAGACAGTGTTAGCAGGGCCACCCTCCCTTCTGAAACTGGTGTGGGGAGGACTTTTCCTTACCTTCTCTGGGTCTGGCAGCTTCACACATTCCTAAAGTGACAGTATCACTCTAGTCTTCACATGGCATTCTGTTTATATCTCTTCCATTGCCTTCCCTCCATGCTTTGTCCAAATGCCATCTTTATATAATGATGCTAGCCCTATTAGAATGATGTCCATCTTAATAACCTCATCTTAATAAAAACTCAAAATCTCTATTGATAAATAAGGCCACATTATGAGATACTGTGGGTTAGAACGTTCCATATGTGTTGATTTTTGGAGGGTGGGGCATGTAATTCAATTCATATAATTTAAAGTGCATATAACTTCAAGTTGTGTATTTCATGTTGTATAATCTTTATGTATATGTGTCCTTACGCTGATTATGGTGATGTACACCTGTAATCCCAGCACTCAGAGGTAGACACAGGAGGATTATAAGTGTTGAGCCCAGTCTAGGCTACAAACTGAGGCCTTATCTGGAAAACAAAACAAAATAAAACCATGAGACTTCTTCAAGAGGACTGGACAATTTTTAATGAGTAGGAAGATTTTATATTTTCCAGTTTAAGAGATGAAAAGTATAGTATTTACAGGCACATGCTGTTTCATTTATATTAAGATTGCACATTTACTTATGGGTCATTACATTCTTCTTCTATTGTCCACAAGCTTGCTTCCAACTCCTTTAATTCTTCTTTCTACTCCTCTGTACCTGCTTTTTCCAGAGTTCCAGGGGCCTTCCTTCCTTCTTTCCTTCCTTCCTTCCTCCCTTCTTTCCTTAGTTCCTTCCTTCCTTCCTTCCTTCCTTCCTTCCTTCCTTCCTTCCTTCCTTCCTTCTTCCTTCCTTCCTTCTTTCCTCCCTCCCTCCCTCCCTCCCTCCCTCCCTTCCTTCCCTCCTTCCTTTCAGGTGTACCTCTCAGTTTTTACCTTCTCTGACCTCTTCAATAACAATGAACACTTAAGACAGCTTGAACTTTTCTTCCATCTTGAACTTTGCTCTGAATTTCCCTACCTTGGTTATATCTCTTGTTTCTTTCTTGCTGACTGCTCATTTTCAGCTTTGCATGCTTTTCTTTCCTTTCTCATTCCTGCTGCCTCTATAGATATAGCCATCCTCCTTCCCTCCCTCCTCCCCTTTTATTCCACCTTCTTTCTCCCTCCCTCCCTCTCCCCCTCCTTCTCTCTCTCTCTCTCTCTCTCTCTCTCTCTCTCTCACTCTATCTCTCTCTAGATGCTCACCTCTACTTGGTAGCCTAAGTTTTGCCTCTCAAATGTTTATCTCCCATTCAATAATTTTGATCACTTGGACTCTTCATTTGTCAGCTGAACAGCTATCTTCATGGATTCCTTCCAAGTTTCCTATCTTACCCTCTAACGCTACAGGAGAGAGTCTGTTCTTTCTTTCACATAATTCCCTTCCACCATGGCAGTTATGATAGTACTTTTACTTTTCTTCTTCCTATGTTTCCCCCTGTTCTCTTTTCTTTCTTCTCTTGTCAACCTTCCTTCTATTTTCCTTATTCTTTCCCTTCTCTTACTTCCTTTTCCTGCTATCCTTGCCTTCTCTCTCTCTGCTCTTCTCTTCTCCCTGACCTTTCCTTACTTTGTTCTCCCAAGGCTGTAAAACAACTATATGAAGCCTTTTTGTCCTTTCTTTGTACACATCAGACCTGCCCTGAGTGCAGTGGAGACAGAAGAAAGGAGAAAGTCATGTTGCCAGCTTTGAGTGATTTTCAAATTTGAGAAGAATAAAGATAGTGCTTTCATCCGAATTACAGACAAAAGAGTTGAACAAGATTATGCTAAGTATAGAAGACTGCCTTTTTAAGTTAACACTGATCCATTAGTCAATGATCACAAGTATTAATATTCCATTGTCAAGCCCATGTGGAATATAGGAACTCTAATGTAATCACTGGAGAATCTTGAAATTGAATATTACAACTCCATTCGTTCCTTTATTTACTCCATTGAGTGGTCACTTACTATGTAGCCCTAACATCTTTATCTAAGTATTTTGGTTGTGGCACTTATAAATGATTAGCACTCAGCCCACATAATTAGCTTCCTGTCTATTTTGATGCAACCAGAAGACATTGCACAACCATTGACTAATTTTGTATGTGAGCCCAGGTCCATCTGCTTGGATACTAGGATATCCATATATCTACTTCACTGAGGTATGTGCATCACTGGGACATCATCTTTACTCAAAGAAAATGGAGATTGTGACTGTCTCTTTACCTTAGTGGATCAGCTTTGTCATCCTAGCAGAAGCAGTCAGGACTCCAGGATGCAGGATTCACCAGGAATTTATAAGTCACTGCTGGTGTTCTTGGACCCTTTCCCCCAGGAAGCAGGTCCCAGCCTCATTACAATGGCTGATGTAAACTTGGCAGCTTTTCTGAAAAAACACAAACAACAGCAACAAAACAACTTACCTTTGTTCCAGTGATCCAAATCCTGTTCTTTCTACCTCTGTACTATCATTTCCCACCTTTATGCACCTTTTTTCCTTTCTTTCCATGGTATCATGATCTTCCATCTGAATTTGCCACAGGATGTTCTAGTAGGATCCCTTCTTTCTGCTTTGCTTCCCTTAAGATATGGTTCACATTGCAACCCAAGTCACTCTCTTGCTTAAAGACCTTGAGTAGCTCCTTCCCACCTACAGGCTTAGGGCCATTGTTCCTTCAAGACAATGAAGGCACTATGTGATTAGTTCCAGGATTCTTCTAGTTTGTTACTTCTCCATTCTTTGCATAGATATCTCCTTCCATTTCTCAAGCTGTGTTAGGCTGTTCCTCCTTTAGGAATGAGTGTTTTGCTCTAAATATTGTACTTTTTCCTCCTTCTGCCAAAACACCTGAGAGTTTGTACAAACAAATAGGTGAAGTTCTTCAGGTCACATTGTCTCATTCCAACCAGGCAGAACTGATTGTTCTTTCCCCTATAGTTTTATGTTCAAAAAACAAGTTAATTGATTATTGGTCCTTTAAGGCTAGAGACTATGTTTTGTTTTTCTGTATTCTCAACATCAAAAGCAAAGCAGACACACATTTTACAACTCAAAATAAGTAATTTATAAATGTCATCATACAAGAAGGTCCTTAGTCTATGTCAGGTGCCACATTCTAAGAATTTATATTGCTATATTTTGAGAGTGAAGGCATACAGCAAGGTGACCATTTTGGTCAGTAGGCACCGAAATATGACTTAAATGACATAGAAATGTTAAGCCGACTCTAGTTGCCACTCTGTCACCAACTCCTAGCCCTGTACTCTTAATTCTACTTTTTTCCAGCTCACTAATAATCTCCCAACAGGCTTTGGACCATCTCAGCTCTTAAAGTATTTGAAGAAGCCCTTCATCTTCCTCCCCAGTGAGTGGTATGTTGCTGACCACAGGCTCCAGAATATGGGAACTCTGAGTAATCTCACTTAGGGTAATGTGTCTCAGCAGTGGCCATGTTGTCAATATTTATGTAGCTCTCTGTGCTTTGCAGAAATCTTGATTTTGTTCAACCCGTAATCATCTACTTTGCTTACTTTTCTGAGATCGATGTGCTTTCTTATTTTATCCTCATGTGTCTTAATGAACAGGATGGGATGTCTGACTTAATCTCTAGTCCAAGATTGCATTTCAGAATATCTGAGATAATCAGGACCTCTAGATATCTCTATTTTTTGTGTTCCTTTGGGAAGTTCCCTAATATGTATTGATGGAATCACAGGAACTGAACATTTGCTTGGCTGTTGCTCCTCTCCTCTCCTCTCCTCTCCTCTCCTCTCCTCTCCTCTCCTCTCCTCTCCTCTCCTCTCCTCTCCTCTCCTCTCCTCTCCTCTCCTCTCCTCTCCTCTCCTCTCCTCTCCTCCCCTCTCCTCCCCTCCCCTCCCCTCCCCTCCCCTCCCCTCCCCTCCCCTCCCCGTCTTCCTTATTTTCCCTTCCCCTCTCTTGTTTTTTGCTTCTTCTATATTCTTTTTCTCTTTTCTTTATTTTGACAGAACTAACATTTGAACTCAAGGCCTTGAGTTCCTTAGGCTGGCACAACACTACTGAGTATGTATGTGAGCCTTATTTTTCTTTGGTTATTTTGGGGATAAAGTCTTGCTTCCCATTCTGGTGCATGCCTGATCTACAATTCACTTACTTGCATGCTTTGGGTCATTGTTGGGCTTGTAGGCACTCCCCACTACTTCCAGCTTCCTCCTACGGAGATAGATGAGTCTTCTAGACTTTACTGCCTGGGACCATGATCTTTTTAGCAAGTAGCTAGGATTACAGATACAGCTATTGGCACCTGGCTTCACAGCTGGCTTTCTGAACTTTGTCCAGCTAGTATCATGGAGCTTCCTGAGATCTCTTTAGATCTCTTCCATGGTGATGGATTGTCTGTGTAAGTGGAACTAGTCTCTCAGTCCCAACCTCATCTGCATGTCTCATGGTAGCATAGATGTGAGAAAGTATAGATTTTTGCCTTGTTTGGCTTACAATACAATGCTTTGTCAAAGCTAATTTTTCTTGTTCACACACTGTAAGACATAAAGCTCTCACATAAAAGCTTTAGGATAAACATCACAATGTACCTTCTAAAGATGAGAAATTACATTTTTTATATGAGATGATTTTTTTCAAGTTCATATGGTCAGTAAGTGGTGGAGTCAAGATTCACATTGGTCTAGTCTGACTCCATACACCAAGATCTTTCTCTGCAAATGTGGGGAGGAAACACTTGGAACAAGCAGAGAGATATTTCTGGGCCACAAAGGAGGTTGAGTTTATAATAAGTGTTCAATCAATACTTCTTGGTTTAGATGTTGGCTCAGTATTTGCTTCACAGCCTTTCTTATTGATTGCGGCCAAGGCAATTGTAAAATTATGAACTAGAACCAATCAAAAACTTCCCTGAAATGAATGAACACGGGATGCCTGATAGCTGGATGACTGTGGGCTGCCATGGGTGACAGCAGATGTGGTTAAAAGCACATTCAGATTCACAGAAAGACTTGCACTTGTACGTCATGGTTTGATTCTATTTTACAGGTAGATGGAGATATTTGAGTGTAGTAAACTGTGTGAACACTGGTATATGTGAGCCACTTTGAAGGGCATGGCAGGCAATGAGGCAGCATATTCTTCAAAGCCAGTGACATGTCCACAGAATCAGGAGAAAGTCTGGATGCCAGGGGAGACCAAGTTTTCCCTTGTGAAGAGTGCCATAGAATGGAAAGCGGCCAGAACTATAGCTGCCCCTGATTATCTGTGGCACAGGTTAGTTAGGGATGCATACTGAGTACAGAAGCAGAATTGGGTGAATGGGAGAGTGTACACCTGAGAGAACCCATGGATGTGGCCAAGTGTCATCGGAATAGAACATAAACCTTGGCAATGGTGTTAGGAAACATTTGTGTGAACATTTGTCTCATCTGAAAGATAGGGAACAGCTAAAGAAGCTTATGGATGTAAAATTTAAAGAAAATAGATAACCAGTGAGAGGTTGAAACAGGAACCAGAAAAAATTATGTTAAGTGAAGTACATTAGGCTCAGAGGGACAAAGGACGCATGTTCTCTCTCATATTTAGCAGCTAGATCTAAATTATAAATATATATGTAAATATATACCGGGTCCTATAAATATATAAACAAATGTATCAACTAAAGTGTGGTGTATACAGGGGAGGACTCCAGTTGTGCAACTCCTTTGAACAACTAACTTACAGTTTAACAAAAATAATACCAGAAAGCTGGAAGCTGTGTCGTTGAGGTAGGTGGGGAGTGTGAGGTCAAGAGGTAGATAAATGGAGACAGGAAGGTTGGGTGAGTGTAGTCCTACTATTCAATCTATGTATGTGAAAGCTGAACTAGACAAATTGAGGGGATGAAGGGGGTTGAGAGAGACAGTGGAGAATGATGAAAGTGATGGCAAGGATGAAGACGCATTGTAGTCACAAACTGACTTGTTAAACTTAGAACCCTTTTGTTCAACTACTTAAGGATAAGAAAGAAAGAGTGAGAGAAAGAAAGAAAAAGAAAGGAAAAGAAAAGAGAAAGTATGGAAGGAAGAAAGACTTTTAAATTGCACATTGAATATTAGCACATTTGCATTTATATGTGTGCTCTTGGTCTGGTTTTGTGGTAGCCCAGTTTAACATCTGAATAAGCACATGTACTTTCTGAATATTGATACAGGACATTAGAGTTGTTTACTATCTAAATAAAGAAGGTTTTTAAAAAGCTAACTTGTGGGATGGTTTTATTGAATATGTGTACCAGCTGCATGAGTAAGCATAGGCAGGGATTCACCATCTGAGCAAGGATGTGTAACATCTAAGTGGGTAGATTTCAAACTTGAATGAGCCCTGGAATTAACTGTAGGGCTTTTTAAAGCTGGGGTTGCAGGGACTTACCTCTCTCTTAGAGTTTCTGATGCAGCAGATTATATTGAGACTGACGGATATGGTCTTTTTGAGAAACCTTTAATAAACTAGAGGATCGTTCTTAAGTTAAAGATAGGTAAAAAGTGAAGAATTCTAGGAATGGGTTGGAATTTTCCCAGAAAAAGATCTTCTCCCCAGTTCTGTTCAGTGTGATATTAATGGCCAGTTCTGCAAGGATGATGGTATGAAGATGCCATTACAGTGAAGGATAGGTCAATTCGTGGTCCTCTCTGTCAGCCATGTGGGTCCTGGCCAATTTTGAACAGTCTTTTTTATTACTGTGGGCCATCACCAGATGTCCTGCTGTACTACAGTTCTGTGACTTCACTACCACTTTTCTGACCTTGGTTTGTCAATTTGACTTTCTAGGTACCAGCTTTCAGAGATTAAAAAAAAAATTACAAAGCAGTCTTGAACCCTTAAGGACTTAGTCATTTTGGTTTTGCCTGTGGCTGAGGGGTAATGATGGCTGTCCTTGGCAGGCTTGTTACAAGGGCCAGTTCTAGAATTGCTCAGTGCTAAGTCCAAAACCTGTTGATATTATTTACTGTTCTTTGACCCTGGGTTACTTGTGTAATCCCTCTGTTCCTCAGTTTTCTGTAAGAGTAGGTGTGTTTGTGTGTGCACATGCATGTGTGTGAGTGTGTGTGTGTACGTAATGAGGCTAGCTATATAAAGTGATGCATATAATACCTAGTACAGAGCACATGTTCTGACTAGCTAATTGAGCAACAGCTGCCATGTGAAAATTATGCTGACTCCACCCAGTACTCTGCTTCCCTTTTACTCTGTGACCCTGTAATGAACTAACTCCCTAGATGTCTATGTCTGAAATATTGACTAGGAAGAAAGATTTGTTTACTGACTTCGGGCACACATTACACAATCAAGAAAAAATAAATTCTAGCCAGGTACCAAGGGCTCACGCTTATAAAATCCTAACTACTCAAGAGACTGAGATCTGAGGATTGCACAGGCAAGCCTATCAAATTCTTATCTCCAATTAACCACTAAGGAAGCCTATGAAATTCTAATCTCCAATTAACCACCAAGAAGTCAGAAGTGGAGCTGTGGCTCAAGTGGTAGTGTGTGCCTTAAGCAAAAAAACTCAGGCCCTGAGTTCAAGCTCCAGGATCACCACCACCACAAAACAGAAAGGGGAGAAGCAAGGGAGAGATTCTGATAGAAGAATGTGACAGGTCGCCAGGTGCCTTCCTGTCTTCTGGAGGCAGTGAGCAGAGTGGGTGCTGCCTGGGGTGGAAAAGAATCTTCCACTAAAGACCATCATAAACTGCTTCTACATCCATTTTCTAGGACTGGTGATTTTCCCCCCTAGCATACTGCAATAAAAATGAGAAAGCATTTATAGATTAGGGTTTATTATGTCTTTTCCTTTTATTACACCTGGTCAGAGACTCCTTGCTTCCTTTACCCAACGAAGTTGTAGGCACTTTTCATATGTGTAATAGCTGGAAATATGGGTTGTTAATATGATCTCTGGTTATATTTAGGGCCTAGCAAAATGGAAAAAGAAAAAAAGAAAAGTATTTGACTTTTTAAAAGAGTCAAACAGGGACAGTGAGCAGAAGAGAAGATCTCACCGTTGGGGACTACAGGGCCTGTTTTGCAATGCAAAGCCATTCTCTTTTCAGTTTACAGAGGCAGGCTAATGAGACCAAGAGGATTAAAAGCTGGACCTGGGAAGGGAATAACAATTAGGTTGTATTTTATTCCTTATATTTTTATTTCTGAAAAAAAAAACACCTGTAACAACCTATGACTGCATTTTCTAGGTGTAATTTGAGCTCCTTGTTTCTCTATAAGGGTGTATTAAGTGGGATGAACTTAAAGTTTTTCATGAACAATTTACTCTTCTTTTCCCCCCCAATCTCTCTCTCTTTCTCTCTCTGTGTGTGTGTGTGTGTGTGTGTGTGTGTGTGTGTGTGTGTTTAGTTGTGATCATTGTTCACATTTATAGGTCATAGTTATTGAGTGCTTCCAGTAGCCAGATGCTTTCCTAAATTCTTCATTCCTTAGTTCTTATGGGTAGGAGACTGTATTGAGGGCAATTAGGGCATTGTTAGAACAGCAATTAGGACTATGATATCCCTCCTTTACGTGAACCTTTAATGGTAATGCAGAGTGGCTTACTCAAAGTCCCATAGTTAAATGGTGGTGGAAGTACATTTGAACACACAGGTCTGCCTGATCTCAAAACCCATGCTTGGAGCCAATATGCAATACATATGTGAACACAAAGATAGACACAAGTTAAGCAGAACCTTAACAAAAGCTCTTTTCAGTGTTCAATAATTTTTAAGGGTGTAAAGACAAGAAGGTTGAGAACTGTGATCAATTTTTGTGATTGATAAGAAACTGAAACTCAGACTTCCCAAAGTCATGGTTGATACATTTAAATCAGCGTTTTATTCCTTTATTTCTTGTACTGTTGCTGATCATCTTTGAATAGAAACAATACTGCTGGATCTTAGCAAGCTAGAGCTCTGTCACTTTTTTTTCTGGTTTGTAACACAATCATAGCTTCATAGAAATATTCTGAATGTACTTACCCAAGGAGTTATTAAAATAATTAATCAAAACCTCTTCTAATATGTTCTTTGAGAGAAAAAGGTATTTGCTTCATAGACCCAGTATTGATTTAAACTTAGTAATTTGCAATATCCTACCTAAGGATAAACATTATGCATGTTTTTTGGTGTATTCTTATTTGTAAAATATATATCTTGATTATTGGAGTATTACCTTATGTTTTAATTAACTTTAATCAGAATTAACTAACTGCATGTAACTGTGTGGTTTATTTGTGACTCACTGATTTCAGAGTTGCTTTGCACTCTACGTACAAATGAGCACATATATGCCCTTATGTAGTTTACTACGTCTCTGCTATGGGGTGGGAAAGAAGGGAAGACTTTATATTCAGTAATTCTCCAAGCAAAATATTGATAGAGACAGTGTGGATAGTTTTTTGTTTTGTTTTTCTGCCAGTCCTGGGGCTTGAACTCAGGGCCTGAGCACTGTCTCTGGCTTCTTTTTGCTCAAGGCTAGCACTCTACCATTTGAGCCACAGCACCACTTCTGGCTTTTTCTGTTTATGTGGTGCTGAGGAATCAAACCCAGGGCTTCATGTATACAAGGCGAGCACTTTACCACTAGGCCATATTCCCAGCCCCAGTTTGGATATTTTTAACAGTGCTAAAACAAAATATCTCTTAATATCTTTTAAAATGATTATCTGTGAAAAACAAGATGATGTGAAATGATGTGAAGGATATAAATCACACAGGCAATTTTAGGGAAATAATAGTCACTTGGAGAAGAGCTGAGACAAGATTTCCCCAGGCTTCATACATTTGCAATGATTCTATTTGATTTTGAAATTTGAGATCCAAATTGACTGGATGATTGGTCTCACTCATAATTAAAGAGTACTAATGAAAATGGATCAGGAAAATGTGGTACATATACACAATGGAATTTTATGCCTCTATCAGAAAGAATGACATTGTCCCATTTGTAAGGAAATGGAAGGACTTGGAAAAAGTTATACTAAGTGAAGTGAGCCAGACCCAAAGAAACATGGACTCTATGGTCTCCCTTATTGGGAATAATTAGTACAGGTTTAGGCAAGTCATAGCAGAGCATCACAAGGCCCAATAGCTATACCCTTATGAACACATAAGATGATGCTAAGTGAAATGAACTCCATGTTATGGAGACAATTGTTATATCACAGTTGTAACTACTTTCAACGTCCCATGTCTATTATTGATGATGTTCTTGTATCACCTTCCTGTGGTTGTACCTACACTATCTCTGTAATCTTATCTGAGTATATTGGAAACTGTGTATACTGGTATTGGATGCAGGAAATTGAAAGGGAATACCAAAATTGAGAGACACAGGGTAAAAAAAGCCAAACAACTACAAAAGCAATACTTGCAAAACTGGTGTAAGTGAACTGAACACCTCAGGGGGGGAAAGGGTAAGGGGGCGGAGGGGAAGGGAGTATGAGGGACAAGGTAACAAACAGTACAAGAAATGTATCCGATGCCTAACATATGAAACTGTAACCTCTCTGTACATCAGTTTGATAATAAAAAATTGAAAAAAAAAAGAAAAGAAAAATGAATGCATTTTCTCAGATTTCAAAACAGTGAGGATCAAAAAAGTAACCTACTATTCATAGTTGTTGATGATAGTTAGAATTGTAAATAAATACAAGGATGTGTAAATCACTATGATGATAGCTAGCCAAAATTAAAAGGCATATATATCTATTTACTTAACTCCTACGCTGGTACATTTATGCAGATTTGCACGTTGTACATATGAGAATGCTATATCGTTATAAAAGTAAAAATTGAATAGAGCCTACTATCCATCAAGAATAGATTATTTTGTAAACTATGATATATTTATCAAACTAAATATAAAAGGATAATTAAAAGGATTGAGGTCGAGGTGTGTGCACAGATACCGTGTCTTTCCCAAGATATAGCATGCTTCTACTTGTGTGATTTCTGGAAACAAGCAATTGCTGTTTTTGTGGTTTCATCAGAAGAGTTGGTCAGAGGCTAGAGTGAGGGAAGAAGGGAACTATTTCTAATAATTGAGAAGAATTAACAGTGCTATA
Organism: Perognathus longimembris pacificus; assembly: GCF_023159225.1. Taxonomy (NCBI): domain Eukaryota; kingdom Metazoa; phylum Chordata; class Mammalia; order Rodentia; family Heteromyidae; genus Perognathus; species Perognathus longimembris. The sequence continues at coordinate 135,552,091 of NC_063161.1, forward strand.
AGTGGTTAAGCACAGAAAATGGGCTGTAGTTCACTATTTAAAACAATGTTGCAGCTGGGCATGGGAGCATGGGGCATATACCTGTAAAATTAGCTACTTGAGAAGAGACAGGAAGATTGTGAGTTTAAATTGAGCCTGGAGCAAAAAGATAACAAACGAAAGAGATAGAGAGAAGATATAAGGAAAGAAATGGACACTGGTGGCTTATTCCTATAGCCCTAGCTAAGATGGAGATTGGGAAGTTCATAGTTTGAGGCCAGATTGGGCAAGTTTGGGAGACTCTATTTCAACCAATAGCTACTCTGGTGCCACTTGCTTCTCATCCCAGCTATACAAGAGACAGAGATGAGGGAGACTGAGGCTCTGGGAAAGCATGGGAAAAATAGTTCATAAGACCTCATCTTATCAGAGAAGGCTTGATGTGATGATGTGTGTGCTGGTCATTCCAGCTATGGGAGAGAGTGTAAATAGGAGGATCACAGTTCAAGAACAGTCCAGGCAAAAAGTGAGATCCTATCTAACAATTACCTAGAGCTAAAAAGCTGGAGGCATAATTCAAGCAGTAGAGTATCTGCTTAGCAAGTGCGAAGCTCTGAATTCAAATTCTGGTACCACTAAAATAAACAACAAGAAGAAAAGAGAAGGTGGCAATGATCAAGTGGGTAGGGTCTTGCCTAATATACCTGAGACCGTTGGTTTGATAGCCAGTACTGAAAATTAGTGTAAAAACAGTAATGTTGTGAAACAATATTTCTGATATAACATTAGGTTTTTGACCTCAAATCTAATGCAACTACCCAGAGTGATATATATCAAAATATATTTGGTGGGTTGTAGTAGGCTATTAATGAGTGATATTAATTTTCTTGTTAAAAAAAGAAGAGACTGCATTTACTATGTATTCCCCAAAGAACAGGTCCAAATAAAGGATAAAGGCAATAGAAATCATTTCCAGAAAATTTAAAAAAAAAAGTCCAAGAAGAAGGTGTTGTGAAAAGCAAGCCAATCTCACCTTAATGCTAGTAGAATATTAATTTGCATTCCCATAGTCCATTATGTTCATACTGCTTTGAAGATTTAACATGGCAAGTATGTTAAATTTCTTGTGAAGCCTTCACAAGACCCTGTGTACTTAGCAACTTCTTTAATGAAAATGTTTTGGTAAAGCTTTACCTATGTTTGCATACTTTAGCAATTTGACAGTTTTGTGTTGGGGCTGGTTTGGGCATGTTTTCAATACATTTTGTTTACTTTGGTCAAACAGACCAACCTGAAAACTCTGTCAGTTACTTTGTGCAAGTCTCAGATACCAAATGATGGAATCTTACTGGTAGGGCTGTGAAAATTTGCTTTATGATTTTCCGAGTCTCTGACCACAGAGCAGTGAATGAATTTGTCTCTGCTTGGCTTGGTTAGTCTGTAACATTTAGAGACCTCCAGCCCAACCCATCACTGATAATCAAGTGGTTGAAGGGCAACCCTATGTTAGAAAGTCTGTGTAATGTAACTGAATAGACTTCATTCTCCAAATCGTAATCTTTAAAAATAGATACTTCACTTTCAACCTGACCTCCTCCTGTCCCAACCCCTTAATGTGCCTGTTTTTAACCAATTGAACCCCAGAGTATCATTCAGCAGTGCTCTATTCCTACATACACACTTTATCAGCAGGAAAACCTGACAGTTGACCATTGTGTTTAAAGACAAATGCAATCTGACAATACTAAACACCCAACCTTTGTGTGAGTTTAGCATCTAAGTCCATGACTCAAAGATTTGACTCCAGAGAAGCATAGACAACGTCCCACATACTATCTATGTTGCATTATGAAACATATACCTACAATTCAAATATATAAGCAACAGGTACTTCACACATAGACATTAGAAACTGAGAACAGAAGGAAATAAAACAAATTTCTAGTTAGTTAGAAAATCTGGGTCTGCTGTCAATATCATTTGGTATTGAGTTCATATTCTAATAGGATGCAATGTTAGAAGTTTAGCTATTGCTTTCATCTAAAAATAACCCGAATCAACCGCTTCAAATGAAAGCAGCATTATTCACAGCAATTTAATTCTTTAGCATTAAAAAAAACACGCTTCTTCTTCTTGCATTTAGTCATTGTTTCCCTCTGGCACGTGGAGCCAATGCCTACTGCCTTGGTTACCCCGAGGAGGTCAGAGCAGTGCTTGACAGTTTCCTTATGGTGCCTCACACATTGAGGAAATGTGGGAATGAAGAACGCTGAGCATGCATTTTCACTCCTCCACTTTGAGATAGAAAATGGTGCTGACATCTGTTTGACTATGGAACATCTGAGCAGGTGTGTTCAAACTTCATCTTTAAACTGTGAAATGTCGGGAGGCTTGACTGGTTATCATTCATGTTGCAATAAGCTAGTCCAAATAAGGTCATGTTTGGATTCACCTGGGTTAAAGCAGAAATTGATCTCACAATTCAGACATCTGCTTGGATATTTGGATACTTGCTGTGCACACATACTTTGGGTCTTAAATGATGGATCCTTTCTTTCATATTTTGTTTCTCTTTTGGGGAATGGAACCATCCTGAGAGATTTGTTGACAATTGCATATTGTCAGCCTCAGCTGTGGTTGGCTTTCTCTTTTACCTACAGACATTTGTGTTCAGCAGGTACTAGAATGATGAAAATAATGAGGAGAGTTTTCGTCTTGCTGAACTCATATGTATTTTAATCCTTTCTTTCCATGGAGGGTAGCTTCCTGTGTGAACCCTAAATACTGACTCTAGTTGATTCAAACCAATCCAAACCTAGCCCAAATAAAATACTAAGAAATTAGGTCAGTATGTTGATACATTTATGTCTTCCTACTCTATAAAGTGCTGTTTGAATTTACAGGAGCAGGAAGAAAGAGATATGAGTAAGGTATATGTGATTAGAATTTATATTTTTAATTTTCTACAGGAAATTGATCTCTCACAGGATGCATTAGGAAATTTATCATCCCAAGATTTTACAAATTGAAATTCAAAGTGAATTTCAAATACCCATGAAATGCCAGTTTGCATTCCTAATGAGAATTTTTACAATTCCTAAAATATTTCAGTATTGAATCTGCTTGGGGGTAAATGTAGTAGTATTAAGGAATAACAGAATATATCAGACTCTGTTTTATGCTGTTTCTGAAGGGTTTTCACATGTAAAAAGGCTAAAACCAAAGTAGAAATCCTACATTCTAGTGCTTCTTTTGCAATAGGAAACATTGAAAAAATAATTTAGCTATTGCTGTAGAAACGTCTGCTTCTGGAGCCCTTTGGTTCCATAGAAGAATGGTGAAGAGATTTCTACCCAGCAATGAGTGAAGGCATGCATGGAAGGATTAGCCACAGGTGCCACAGGCTGGGAGGAAGGCCTACAGACTGGATAACTTCTTAAAACTCTTAGGATAGGACAAGAGAAAGCATAGCTGGAATTGGGAAAGGGTGAGATGAAAACCGTGGCATAGCAAGGCAATAGGGTGGTTCAAGTGGCTCTATAGGAGCTCAGGTAAGCTGTGGAGGTGTTCTGAAAGGCAGGTAGAAATCTGAGAATATGCAACATTCAAAAATCAGGAAGGCACATAGCAGCATCAAGATTTTACATATAGCAAACTCTCCAGTGCTCACCAAAGCCTTCTTTTGATCTCCCTTCTCTCTACACCCCCATTGCTTACTATCTTCTGTCTGTGGTTTTTCCAAAATGCCTTTTCCTGACTCAGGACCTCTCCACAAGCTATTAACTCTACCTGGAGTCCCCTGACATCCTCTCCTCTTTGTACCCAATTTCCCTAGTTTTGTCTGACTTGTATTCCTTCAGATCTCAACTTCAGTGTAACCTTTTTCAGAGAAGACTTGAAAAAGGTATTATCTTTAAATAACTGTACAAAGGATTTGTCATTTAACAAAGCAGTTAGTAAATAGGTTGCATCTTGGTCAGTCTCACCCCTTTCTTTTTTTATTTTTTTTCAAATTTTTATTATCAAACTGATGTACACAGAGGTTACAGTTTCATACGTTAGGCATTGGATACATTTCTTGTACTGTTTGTTACCTTGTCCCTCATACCCCCCTCCCCTCTCCCCCTTACCCTTCCCGCACCCCCCCCCCCCCCGGAGGTGTTCAGTTCACTTACACCAAACAGTTCTGTTTTTCTTTTTTGGCCAGTCCTGGGGCTTGGACTCAGGGCCTGAGCACTGTCCCTGGCTTCCTTTGCTCAAGGCTAGCACTCTGCCACATGAGCCACAGCGCCACTTCTGGCCATTTTCTGTATATGTGGTGCTGGGGAATCGAACCCAGGGCCGCATGTATATGAGGCAGGCACTCTTGCCACTAGGCCATATCCCCAGCCTGACACCAAACAGTTTTGCAAGTATTGCTTTTGTAGTTGTTTGTCTTTTTTTACCCTGTGTATCTCAATTTTGGTATTCCCTTTCAATTTCCTGCATCCAATACCAGTATACAGTTTCCAATATACTCAGATAAGATTACAGAGATAGTGTAGGTACAACCACAGGAAGGTGATACAAGAACATCATCAATAATAGAAGCTACATATACACATGGAACGTTGAAAGTAGTTACAACTGTGATATAACAATTGTTTCCATAACAAGGAGTTCATTTCATTTAGCATCATCTTATGTGTTCATAAGGGTATAGCTATTGGGCCTTGTGATGCTCTGCTATGACTTGCCTAAACCTGTACTAATTATTCCAAGTAAGGGAGACCATAGAGTCCATGTTTCTTTGGGTCTGGCTCACTTCACTTAGTATAACTTTTTCCAAGTCCTTCCATTTCCTTACAAATGGGACAATGTCATTCTTTCTGATAGAGGCATAACATTCCATTGTGTATATGTACCACATTTTCCTGATCCATTCGTCTTCTGAGGGGCATCTGGGTTGGTTCCAGATTCTCACTATGACAAATTGTGCTGCGATGAACATTATTGTGCTGGTGGCATTACTGTGATTTTGTTTGTGGTCTTTTGGATAGATACCCAAAAGTGGGGCTGCTGGGTCATAGGGGAGTTCTATATTTAGCCTTCTGAGGAATCTCCATACTGCTTGCAAGAGTGGCTGAACCAGTTTACATTCCCACCAACAGTGAAGTAGGGTTCCCTTTTGGCCACATCCCCTCCAACAATTGTTATTGTTAGTTTTATTGATATATGACATTCTTACTGGGGTGAGATGGAATCTCAATGTTGTTTTGATTTGCATTTCTTTTATGGCCAGTGATGTAGAGCATTTTTTCATATGTCTCTTGGCCATTCTCATTTCCTCCTCAGAGAAGTCTCTTTGTAAGTCTTTAGCCCACTTGATGAGGGGGCTATTGGTTCTTTGTGGTTTTGTTTTGGAAGAAGGTAATTTTTTTAGTTCTGCATATATTTTAGATATGAGGCCTTTGTCTGTTGAATGGCCGGTAAAGATCTTCTCCCAGTCTGTGGGCTTTCTGTTTATCTTGCGAGCTATGTCCTTTGCCGTGCAGAAGCTCTGCAGTTTGATGCAGTCCCATTTGTCCAACCTTTCTTTGATGTGTAGCATTTCTGGGTCTTTGTTAAGGAAGTTCCGTCCTGCGCCAAGGAGCCCAAGTGTTTCTCTTACTCCTTCCTTTAGTGTTTTCAGGGTGTCTGTTTTGATTTCGAGGTCTTTAATCCATTTGGAATTAATTTTGGTGCAGGGTGATATATAAGGATCTAGTTTTAGTTTGTTGCATGTGTTGAACCAGTTTTGCCAGCACCACTTGTTAAAGAGGCTATCTTTCTTCCATACTATTGTTTTAGCTCCTTTATCAAAGATTAAGTAGGCGTAGTTCTGTGGGTTCATTTCTGGGTCTTCAATTCTGTTCCATTGGTCTTCAGGCCTGTTCCGGTGCCAATACCAAGCTGTTTTTATGACTATAGCTTTATAATACAGCTTGAAGTTGGGTATTGTAATTCCTCCAGCACTATTCTTTCTGCTTAGGATTGTTTTTGCTATTCTAGGTCTTTTATTATTCCATATGAATTTCTGGATTGCTTTCTCTATTTCATAAAAAAATGGTGTTGGGATATTAATGGGTATTGCATTGAATTTGTAAATAGCCTTTGGCAATATTGCCATTTTGATTATATTAATCTTCCCAATCCAGGAGCATGGGAGGTTTTTCCATGTCCTTAGTTCTGACTTAATTTCATTTTTCAAGCTTTTAAAGTTCTCATCCAAGAGGTCTTTCACTTCTTTGGTTAAGGTTATTCCTAGGTATTTTATATTTTGGGGGCTATTGCAAAAGGAGATGCTTTCCTGATTTCAGCCTCGGTCTTCAGGTCGTTAGCATAGAGAAAGGCTGCTGATTTTTGGAGGTTTATTTATATCCTGCAACTTTGCCAAAGTTTTGGATCAGCTCTAGTAGCTTGGGGGTAGAGTCTATGGGATTCTTTAGGTATAGGATCATGTCATCTGCGAAGAGAGAAAGTTTAACTTCATGTTTTCCTATTTGGATCCCCTTTATATTTTCTTCTTGCCTAATTGCTCTCCTAGGAATTCTAGTACTATGTTGAAGAGCAGGGGAGAGAGTGGACATCCCTGCCTTGTTCCTGATTTTAAAGGGAATGACTTTAGTTTTTCACCATTTAGAGTTATACGTGCTGTTGGTTTGTCATAAACTGCCTTGATTATATTCAGGAATGTTCCCTGGAATCCCAGTTTTTCCAGGGCTTTAAGCATAAATGGGTGCTGGATTTTATCGAACGCTTTTTCCACATCCAGAGATAAAACCATGTGGTTCTTTACCTTGCTCCGGTTGATGTGGTGGATTACATTAATTGACTCACGTATATTAAACCAACTTTGCATCCCTGGGATGAATCCAGTTTGATCGTGGTGTATGATTTTTTTTGATGACCTGTTGAAGTCGATTGGCCATAATTTTGTTGAAAATTTTTGCGTCTGTGTTCATCAGGGAGATTGGTCTGTAGTCCTCTTTCTGTGATGAGTCTCTGCCTGGTTTTGGGATGAGCGTTATACTGGCTTCATAGAATGAGTCTGGTAGTGAATGTTCTCTTTCAATTTCATTGAAGAGTTTGAGAAATATTGGTGTGAGTTCTGTCTTGAAGGCCTTGTAGAATTCTGCAGTGAATCCGTCTGGACCTGGGCTTTTCTTGGATGGGAGATCATTTATTGCCGTTTCTATTTCAATACTGGATATGGGTCTGTTTAGAAGGTTTAAATCTTCATATTTAAGTTTGGAGATATGAATTTTTTCTAGGAAATCATCCATTTCTTCCAAGTTCTCGAATTTGTTGGCATAAAGGTTTGCAAAATAGTCCCTTATTATTTTCTGAATTTTGGTTATTTCTGTGGTGATGTTACCTGTTTCATCTCTTATCTTGTTTATTTGAGTCTGCTGCCTTCGTTTCTTGGTCAGGTTTGCCAGGGGTCTGTCTATCTTGTTGATTTTTTTCAAAGAACCAACTCTTTGTTTTGTTGATTCTTTCGATGGTTTTTTTCTTCTCTAATTGATTTAATTCTGATTTGATTTTAATTATTTGCTTCCGTCTATTGACTTGGGGTTTGGCTTGCTGTTCTCTCTCCAGAAAATTAAGGTGCTTCCTTAAATTATTGAGTTACTGTTTCTCCAGTTTGTTGGTGTATGCACTCAGAGATAGAAATTTTCCTCTGAGTACTGCCTTTGCTTTGTCCCAAAGGAGCTGGTACTTTGTGTCCTCAACTTGGTTGAAGTCCATAAACATTTGAATTTCCGTTTTAATTTCTTCAATGACCCACTGATGGTTCAGCAGTGTGTTGTTTAGTCTCCATGAATTGTAGGATTTTCTGTGGTGGCTGTTTGAGTTGAGCTCTAATTTTATTCCATTTTGGTCTGCGAGAATGCAAGGAATGGTTTTGATACTTCTGAATTTGTACAGATTTTCTTTGTGCCCTAAGATGTGATCTATTTTGGAGAATGTTCCATGTGCTGCCGATAAGAATGTGTATTCTGTTGTTGCTGGGTGGAATATTCTGTAGATGTTGGTTAAGTCTAGTTGGTCAATGCAGTTATTAAGATCTGTGGTTTCTTTGTTCAGTTTTTGGCGTGTTGATCTGTCCAGAGGTGATAGTGGAGTGTTAAAGTCCCCAAATATCAATGTGTTTGGTCTATGAGTGTTTTTAGAGTCAGTAGAGTTTGTTTGATGAAGTTGGGTGCTCCTGCATTTGGTGTGTAGATATTTAGGATGGTTATATCTTCCTGTAGGAGAGATCCCTTTACTATTATGTAGTAGCCTTCTTTGTCTCTTCTTACCTTTTTTAATTTGAAGTCAATTTTGTCTGATACTAGGCTTGCAACTCCAGCCTGGTTATGGGGCCATTTTCTTGATAGATTTGATTCCAGCCTTTCACTTTTAGAAGATGTTTACTTTTGCTGGATAGATGTGTCTCTTGGAGGCAGCAGAAAGATGGATCTTGATTTTTGATCCAACTTATGAGCCTATGTCGTTTGATTAGAGAATTAAGTCTATTAATGATGAGAGTTAGGATTGAGAGATGATCATTTGTTCCTTTCATTATCACTATCTTGTTTAAAGCTGTGTCTTCCCATTGCTTGATCTGATGTTTACTATTTAGGGTTCATTTCTCTGTCTGTATTGGGATCTTGATTATTTTCCCTGAATAGTACATCTTTGAGGATTTTCTGTAAAGCTGGTTTGGTGGAGATATATTGTTTCATTTTTTCCTTACTGTGGAAGACTTTTATTTGACCTTCGGCTATGAATGAGAGTTTGGCTGGGTACAGAATTCTTGGTTGGTAGTTATTTTTATTTAGTGTTTGGTATACTTCATTCCAGGCTCTCCTTGCTTTCATGGTCTCTGCTGAGAAGTCTGGGGTAATTCTGATTGTGTTTCCTTTATATGTGATTGTTTTCTTCTCCCTTACAGCTTTAAGGATTCTTTCCTTGTACTCTACTGATCTTGTTTTGATCACAATGTGTCGGTGGGATGTCCTATTCTGGTCTGGTCAGTTTGGGGTTCTAAATGCTTCTTGTATCTGTATAGGCCTTTCCTTCTGGATATTTGGGAAGTTCTCAGCTAATATTCTGTTAAATAGATTGCCTATCCTATTAACCTCTTTCTCCAAGTTTTCCTCAATACCTATTATCCTTAAATTGGGCTTCCTGATCGTGTCTTGAATCTCCTGTAGCGATCTGTTTTGTTGATTGGACTGGATTTGTATTGATTTTTTATCTTTCTCCATAGAATCTAAGGAATCTTCAGCTCCTGAGATTCGATCCTCTGCTTCAGTTAGTCAGGACTGTAGGCTAGCTACTTGATTTTGAATCTCTTTTCCTTCTGACTGGTCTTTCCTGATGATTTCCATGTCATTTCTTAGGTCTTGTATGGACTTCTTTACTTCATTAACTTCATTACTTTGGTTTTGATTGTTGTCTCTCAAATCTTTAAGCTGGGTAGCTATCTTTTCATTTGACTCTTAAAGTTCATTTATCTTTCTATTTGTGGATGCCATGAAATTCTCCATTAATTGTTGCTTTGCCTCCTCACGCTCTAGAATAATTGACTGAAGAGATTCAAACTTTTCATTTATCATGTTTATCAGTAGACTTTGTAGAGCATTTTGGGGGTTCTCTTCTATGTCTTTGATTGACTGCTCTGCTTCCTGCTTGTTTTGAGTGGGGAATAAGACTTCATTGTTTGCCATCTTTATTGTGTTCCTTCTGCCCATTTGGATTGGGAATGCCAGTCTACCAGCACCTGTGAGCACCGTTTAAGACCCAAAGCAGCCCTTACCAAGCACTGTTGTGTAAATCTTACAAGTTCACAATTATATACATATACCTTTTATACCTGTCTATAATATTAGATTTGGTGTTCCTAAAGAATACAATTCAATATAACAACCGATCCTGGGCCCTGTATTCAGTAGTAACTTATTTACTTTTACAACCCTATACGCAATTCTTGTTTTTATATTAAGTTCTTTTAGGACTGGCTTTCTCTATGAACCCCTTTGATTCACTCGGATTAAGCTGGGATACCCTCTATCCAATAACCAGGAGTCAATGGAACCTGGAGGTCTAGGCAGTAAGTCAGGAGGGTAAGTTGGAGGTAGTAAAGAGAATAGAGTAAAATGTATTGGGGGGGGTGATTTTGGTTTAATTTCAGTGACGTGGAAATGTGGAGAAGAGTAGAATCAGTAGAAAGAACAAGGTTAGAATGATAGACAATGGAGAGTTAGCAGAAAAGAGTGGAGGTGTTATTCATAGGAAAGTAATTTTAAAGAAAGAGAATGCAAAGAGAGAAATAAAGTAAAAATACTGGAAGACAGATGCACAAAACAGAGAAAAATTATTTAAAAATAAAAAAAAGGAAAAAAAAAACAAACAGAAAAGGAACAATCCAAACTAACAAACAAACAAAAAAACTTGATAAAACAAACCGGTAAAAATGGAAAACAAACAAACAAACAAACAAAAAACCAACGATGTTTCAGCAGTGAAAAAATTAAAAAGAAAAAAATTTTTTTAAAAAAGTTTAAAACATATTTGAAAAGAAAACAAACAAACAAAAAAAATGGAGTCCTCCTTGTTTGGGTAGTCTTTCCCCAGTCTCTGGTTTCCTTGCAATGGTCTGCAGTCTATTTTCCTGATTGGCTGGTTTGACTTGATTTCAGTTTGCAAGGGGTGGATCTGTTCTGACCCTTCTCCCCTGTTGGTGCAATCCTGGGTCTCTGTGGTTCACACAGCTTGCAGGTAGGCCTTGGGCGTCCGCTGTAGATGGGGACGTGAGCAGTCTCGGGAACTGTGGCTCCTCTGTCTGCTGTGGGGCCGCTGCCTTTGATGCCTGGCTTTGAATAGGCTGTGGACTCAGCAGGGCGGGGCGCCTCTGGGCTGTTTTACCCAGCTGAGAGTTGCTTGCCTGTGGGAGGTGGCCTACTTGGAGGAGGTGGCTCCTTTTGGGGCTGGGAATTGGGCTTCCTCTGTGATGGGACCGTTTAGCTGTCCCAGGAACTGTTTGTTCCCCCATCTGGTGTTTCTGTGCCGCCGGTAGCTGCTGGCCGCTTTAGCTTTAAATTTAGAAATTCCAGCGGGCAGGACGGGGCACCTCTGGCTATGCCGAGGTCCAGGACTCGCCTCCCGCCAGGGCAGAGGGCGTTCTCCTGGGCGGAGCTGGCTCTCACTGGTCGGTCCTTCTTGCCCTTTGACCTTGCTTTCCCCAGGCCTGCTTTAGTTCCAGTCTGGTCTGACCCTATGCCAGTGGCAAAGATGGCGCTTTGCTCTGGCGGTGGGGGAAGGGCTGCCTTCCAGAAGCTGCTCTGTGGGCGTGAGTGAGAATATCTTTCGTGGGGTACTCACACTTTCTCTGCGATTTCAGGTTGTCCTCGCTCAGCCGCCGTCTGGAGTATTTCTTCCTGGTCTATGCTGCATGCTTTAGCCACGCTGAGTGCAGGTTGCTGTGCCGGGTGCTGTGCTGGCTCTGGCACTGGCGCGGTGGCGGGATGCCACCCGGAGCTCAAATCTGTGTTTTCAGACGAGCAAAGTCGATTTTTCCTTCCTGGCCAGAATCCCTGTACTGTTAGAACTTACTCTGGCTGTCTTTCTAGGAGTAAAAGTTTCTATGGGGTGAGAAAACTGCGATGTCGGAGGGAGCTCAGCTAGGGCTCTGCTGCTCCTCTGCCATCTTCCACAATGCATCTCACCCCTTTCAACATACACACCCCACTTTGATCTATCCCTTCCCTTACTTTTCTTAACTTTGTAGTTTATTCAATGAATTCTCAACTGTTTTTTCCCTTCCTTCTCCCCTTCATTCACCTATCCTCTCCTGCTGCCACTCTCCCCCTTATAAGTACCCATTTCCTGGTGCTGATTTATTGGGCTTTGATTTGGTTTAAGAAATTACACTATTTGATTAGACTCTCCCTAGAGTCTACCATATTTCAGTTAATGCGTTTGTTACCACTTGCATACCCCACAACCGGTTTCCTTTTACATTTATAGGAAAATTCTAGCTACCACACATGAGGGAAACCATGGAACCTTTGTTTCTCTACATCTGACTTATTTCATTTTATATGATTTCAGGAATATGGCCCAGTGGCAAGAGTGCTTGCCTCATTTTATATGATTTTTTTCAAGTCTTTGCGCTTCCTTAGGAATAGGACAAAATTATTTTTTCCAACGAATGGATAGAATTCTATTCGTATATGTGCCATATTTTCTTGACCATTTGTCCATTATTGGGTATTTGGGCTAATTCCATATCTTGACTATGGTGAATAGTGCTGTAATGATCTTTTACTTTATCATTGCCCAAGTCTTATTAAATCCTGAACCTGATATAGAATTAGCTGTATGAATTGTTTGTCTATGCTTCCCATTAGACTGTAGATTCCATAAGATACAAGTACTGTGCAGGTCTTGTTTTTGCTGTTTGGTCAGTGTGCATCCCAGGACCTGAGATACTAAATATACATGAAGTTCATTCATTAATTATGAAGGAATGAATGGACAAATGAAGATAAGAAAAATGTGCTCCTGGAATGAGTAAGAAATGCTACTGTGAGTACAAAAGCAACAGTGTTTGGAAGCAAAGCAAATGAACTATACCTGGACTTGGATTGCAGAATGAATGATTTGGCTTCAAACACTTGTAATTTCTAGAACTAAGGTATCATCTCAGTGTAAATTTCATCGAGGTAAGTTTAATGGTTTAGAACATGGAACATTCAGTTGGGGACTGAAATTCTGAGAACAGTGTTTTTCAGGATCCAAAGGTGATTGTGGTGGGCAGGGAGTGACCCTAAGTCTATAGCCTTGGGGAGAAGAGTACTAAGAAGTTCATTAGCAGTGCCTGAGCATTCTGGCCAGAGCCTCCTTAGAAGGCTGTATTTGGTCTCCACACTGACATCTTCCTCCATTAAGCTTTTCTAGAATCTCTAATTTTTGTGTATTTAATATTCTTTTCTCTCTCCCTCTCCCTTCCCCATCTTTGTCCCTTCCTGTGAAAGCTCAATTCAGGTTCACAGCTCCTATGCTTACCAAAAGACTTATGGGTAAAAGAAACAGTAAACTCATTCCTTTTCAACTACTAGTACCTAAATAGTCCAGAGTAGTCTGATCTCTTTGTTTTCTCCTTTTTGCTTTGTGTTTCTGGCTAGATTATAAAATCCACCATCTCTTTCCTTGTCTAGAAAAATGTCCAAATAGAGGATTCTTTGTCAGTACTGGTTGACAAAGTACTTGACTGGTGAATTGATTGGTTGGGAAGGCAAAGTCAACAACTAGATAGAGAAGAACAGGATGATGGCATCATTGCTTTGACTGGATACACAGATCAGGCGTGAGTGATGGATCACAGTATTCCTCCTTCCTGATTCTTTCTCAACATACTGTTCCCATTGTGAACTATTAGCTAGAGGTTGTCATACAAGCTGAAATAAATTAGCTTTTCTAGATTCAAATCTCTGCCACCAGAGGGCCTGACTTTACACTTAGGCTTTGAATGGGACCTTATATGTGGCTTTGGGTTAGATAAAGCCACTATAATAGATCGGTTTTCCTTTAGGAACCTAGAAACAGCTGTGCCTGTCTTTACATAATGTATTAAAAGATCATTAAGATGAGACACAAATGTCATCTGCACTGTTATTTTCCTGTATAATGTAGAAAAGCAATGAAAAAATGAGAAATAAAGAATAAGGTCAGTCTGAGGCTAGGAAAGAGGAAGCTTCTGTAATAACAGTAATTAATATTTAATTGAGCACTGTTCTGTTTGCTCTGAATGTGTTATTTAGTCCTCACCACCATGTGATCTAGTATTGCTGTCACCCCCAGCATAAGTGAGTAGCTTGAGACCCAGAGAGGTAAAGAAATTTGCCAAAGTACACATCAGGAATGGACCCCAGGCAATTTCCCAGTAGCAGTCAGCAAAGTACACTTGGATTTGAGTAATTTAAGGCAGCCCTAAACTTGAAGATCCAGGAAACAGAGTTGGCTATGTAGACAAAGTCACTTACAAAAGACTAAGACATTGGGAAAAGAAAGGCAGCTGGCAGAAGGCAACCTGATTGAGAGGCAGGTGATAGGATGTAGACAGGTCAGCCCAAGGACACAGATCAAGAGGAAGGTAGATCTGTAGGCAAGCAGCAGTGGAACTTCTCTGGCTCCAGAACAGGTGCTGTCAGCAATCACACATGTCTGCCTCCCTCTCTAGTACAAAGTGTTTAGATGAAGGCTGGACCCAATTTAATGAAGACTTGAATGTGCAGCAGAGGTGAAGTGTGGCTGTTACTTATCTTGCTTAACTCATTGAAGAGCACAGTAGGGAACTATAGATATACTATACTCCCTATAGGGAGGGAGCTAAGGACCACTTACTAATGGTCTGGTTTGATTAATTTATTTTTTTAAGAGTTGGCAGAGAAGTCCCCTTTTAGCTTGTTACCTCTTATAGCTAATTATATTTTAATCAGAATAGTCTGAAATCTGAAGCTGCTAGGGATGACTCTCCGGGTGACTTTCGCATCACACCCTGGGGTCAACCTGCATTTGAGTCAGCTTCCTAGCCTGCACACTGCAAGGATAATCATTTACAATACTTCCTTCCATTTCCACAACAAAGCTGAAGGGAACCCTAATGTGTTCACCATCCAGGAAAGTAGTTTTCCTTCCCCCACTTCCCAACCAGGCATCAGGACCCTGTGCAGCAAAGAGCCTAGTATTTGCATAGCTCTGTGTTCCTAGGCTTATTCACAGAGCATCAGCAACTTGCATATGCATACATTGAGCCTAACACAGCCTTGCCGTACCCATGGGAACAATGACTTATTTCAATTATGTAATTATTTATTGAAGCCTGACCACAGGCCAAATATTATCTAGTGATTAATATAATGGATGTAGTCTCCTAATACTTTCAGGGTTTAGCTTTTTTTGTTGTTGCTGCTGTTATTAGCCATGGAGCTTGAACTCTGGGCCTAGGCACTGTTCCAGAGCTCTTTTGGCTCAAGTCTAGTGCTCTTCTACTTTGAGCCACAACTCCACCTCTTGTTTTCTTGTGGTTAATTGGATATAAAAGCCTTTCATCTCTGGGCTGATGTTGAACCACAATCCTCAGATCTCAGCCTCCTGAGAAGCTAGGATTATAGGCTTGCGCCACTAGTTCCCAGCAAGAGAATTTTACTTTTTAAAAACACATTTTTATTATCTTTTAAATAATTCTACAGGGAATTGCTATTCAACACAGAAGTTTATGAATACAGTACATCTTGATCAAAATTTTATTATTGAAAATACAAATTGCCAGTTGAGAATAAGGATGTGTCTGTTCTTCCCTGATTGTATACAAGAGGATGAAGAGTTAAGCTTTAAAAAATCATAGGCATTGGTGGCTCACACCTGTAGTCCTAGCTACTTGGGAAACTAAGATTTAAGGGTCACAGTCCAAAACCAGCTCAGGTAAGAAAGTCCTTGAGACTCTTCAATTAAGCACCAAACAATTGGAAGTGGAGCTGTGACTCAAGTGGCAGTATTCTAAATCTAGTCTTGTGCAAAAAAGGTTAGGGTACCCAGGCTTTGAGTTCAAGCTCCTGGGCCAGCACACACACACACACACACACACACACACACACACACACACACACGAGAGACAGGGATAACTATACTGCATGGTAGCCTTTTTAATTAATAACCATTGAAGTTTGATGAGAAATATATATAGCTTTATACCTTGCATTCTATTTTCATGAGAGGGATTTCCTGTCTTCTTTGTGCTCTCAGACTCATCTAGAAGAGGTAAATAGGAGTGATGATGACAGAAAGTCATTCACCCTGTTAAAGGATGAGAGTATTTCAGGCTGAGTTCCATATCACCCTTACCACTTAACAGTGGGCCTTGGACTCTCTTCAGATCTGTCCAGTTTTCCAGAGAATAAAAAGGAAGTGCCTAGATTCTCTAGGACTCACTACAAATCTAAATGTAGCCTGCGTGGGCTGGGAATATGGCCTAGTGGTAGAATGCTTGCTTTGTAAATGTAGCCTGTGGCCACATATCAATATCACCAACAATGAAATAAGTAGCTATAGAATGAACACTTGCTCTCTGCAGGCAGCAGAAGAAAAACCCTCTGTCGATGTACAGAGGAGAAGGGGCAGGTTTGTTCTACTGAAATTACCCAGGATATAGTGCTGCTATTATAGCTTTTAATTATTTGGAAATATCCTGGGACCCAGGGAGGGCAGGAAGACAAGCACTGATGTGCTATGAGAAATGATACTCAGGACCTGAAATGTAACTTCACGGATAGGACCTAGGTGTGGCCTGGTTGGGCTTCTGAGCATCTTCATTTATTTCCTGGGGCTGACTTTAGGAATCCAGGGAGGGAAAGCATTCCTTTCCAAGAATGCTTTGGGGAGGACACTGCAGAGACCATAGCAATCAATGAATGCTTATTAAGTAAAAGGTGGGTACATCTTCTTTTCAGAAAAACATTGGATGTTCCTGAAAAGTACTATGGTGTTCTTATATCCTAGTACAGTAAGCTGCCCATCTGATAGTAGAAGCCCATCTGATCTCCTGGGAGATGTTTAGAGAAAGTCATTCCACACTACACCACCCAGCTCTGAAGAGCAAAGCCTGAGCACCAGGTGTGGCCAGTGGAGGGCAGCAGGGGATGGAAGAGCATGGTCCAGTTTTTCTTTGGAGGTCAGCGAACCACCAGAGGGTGTCTCTCTTTGTGACAGTGCAGAATGACAGACAATTGCTCATAGGCCCCTGGCTCCTTTGTAGAGAGGTCAGGCTATGAAGAAAGTGAAGAGCTGGCTCCTGAATACCCATGAGAAATTAGATATCTGGGGCTGTAGAGAAAGGGTTGCTTCATGCCATAACACAATGCCCTTGTCTTCTGCAAACCACCAAAGGCCTTGTTGAGTTGACTGAGATAACTTCCAGAGGATCTGAAAGAGAACCTACCATTAGTCCTTGGGCTCTTGATTTTTCCTAGAGAATGTACTGGCACTGGAATAATCACCTCTCTCATCCTTCTTCCTCATTTCTTTCCTCATTCAAACTATGTATTTCTGTTTCATGTATTCGTGTATAATCAGTGTCAGAGACTACTCTCTTACTTTGGTGAAAGCTCAAATTTCCACTGGCTACTCAAGAATGTCACTAATATCTAACCTTAGGTTACTGCCATGACTAGCCCAAAGAGATAGTTCTTCCAGAATTTTGCCTGTGCTTTATTGTTTGCTTGCTGACTTAAAAAGGATACTGGGTTATTTCTGGTAACTAATTTAAGTCTTCCATCTGCACACTTAAAGCTATGCTCTGGCCTCTTCTTTACTATGAGAAAAAAATACCTGCATACATATCATAATGAAAATTATCATTTGCCACATGTAAAAATAAGAACATGGATTTTTTTTACAATTTATTTTTAATCCTCTTTACTCTGGATTCTACCTACCTTCATTCTATTGTAACAGCCAATGGAATAGACTGGTGAGTTCTTACTCTTGGCCATAATGCCTAGAATTGCCAACATTACATTGGGTAACTTATTTAGAAAAACAATAACATTCAAATGTCCACATTAAAAATGTTCAAGTTCCCTAGCAAATACCTTATCAGTGTCTTTATGTGTCTGTTATTCTTCAAAGAACCATCGTGAGCAGTCTTATGGAGTCTCAAATGGCTTACTATTATTTTCATGGTTGGGTAGCAATAGGTACTATTGAATGAATGTATAGGTGAGCACCTATTATATAAGTGTTATCCTCTATTACACAGTAGTTATTCCATTTCTTTGTATGAACAAAGTAAGTGGTAATACAGTCTTCCTTCTTTCTATAGTATGTAAGTGGTAGGTCAAACTGAAAAGAAATGCTTGAGGAGCAATTGACTCAGCCACTCACCCCACTTGGCTTAGAAATCTCTAAACCTTGGGTGAGAAATACAACTCTATGTGACCTTTTCTATTCTATCATATCCAGGACTTAGTGGCTAACTACCACAATCACATCTTTTGCATCCAGTATATTGATATTTTACTTAGTGGCTTAGAGGATAGAAATAGAATCCATCAGTGGGTGGCTATTACAGAGAAGCACATTTCAGCTCAATTTAAAGAAGCATTTTCTAATAATTAAACCTGTCCAAAGATAAATGGGGCTGATTCATACGGGGGTGAATGGCAATCACTGGGGGTTTCGGTAGGGGAGAGTCTGCAAGGTTACTTGTCACCACTAGTTCTCTCTGATGGTCAAGGTCTTTGTTTAGAGTCTTCTTAGCATTCAGGACACAAAATGATTATAGGCTTCTAAAATGGGTTTCTGAAACTTCCTATTGATACATGGAACCTTAGCCAGCAGAAAAGTGCAATGCATTTTAAAACAGTATCTAATTTTGCTTTACCAGAAAAAAAAGAATAAATTAGCATTTATTGAACTTCTATTTACTGGGTACTCTGCCAAGCACTTATCTTCTTTAATACTTACCACTATAAACCATGCTTATTCCTTTTATTTCACAGGTACAGAAAATGAGACTCAGAGAGAGGGTTTAAGTCACTCGTCCATATCATAGCCGAGCCCAAGTCTGCAGCCAGACTTTGCGCAGGCCTGGTTACTTCACCACTTTTCATAGAGATATCAAGGCTCTACTTACCAGTTTTACCCTTCCTAGTATCATTGTGTGTTTCAGCAACAAGACAGAACAATATTTACAATAGGCATGCATTATCAAGAAGCAGTTTGTAATTTTCTTTATGTCAATAGCTGTAGGGTAGACATGGCACATGTGTGAAATGGGTTCTCCCGCCTGGGGGTTAATAAGTGGGGTGAATAAGTGGAGGGTGAAAAATAATTGGCCACCTCAGATTTGCAAGAGTGACAGGATTTTTTTAAAAAAATAACCAGCTATGCTATGAGAATTATAAGTGAGAACAATGAGTTCTTCTAGAAGGTAGCAGATTTTATCTTTGCTCTGATGCTGTCTGACTCTACCTCTGTATATCTTAAAATGTGATGTATGGACTAGGCAAGCCATGACTGATTAAAAAGTGGACAAGGCAATGTGGCTATCTGATTTCATCGGTTTGTGGTTTAAAGAATGAAGAGGTCAGACCCCAGGAAACAGGGTTGCATTTCCCACTGCTGTTTGAAAAGCTGGAGTACATTTAAACAGCCAGCCTTTTGGTATTTAGTCCTTTTATATGAAAGCAAGACATTGAAGCTTCCTTTATATCCATTTGTTTCCAGGTTAGCTCTTGGAATTTTCTTCCAGAGAGGGATTTTGTAGAAGAATCTGAGCCATAACAAGGAATTGTATCTGGCAATGTTCCCTGATCTGTCACTGTTGGCTAATCTCACCACAGGAACACTGTCATATATCATAAAGATATATACCCTCTCCCAGCAGTTGTAAACCCATTCATCTTTGCTTCCTTTTGAAAACACTGCCATTGACTACAGTTGTTGGTTTTGATAATATTAGTAGAAAAACAACTAGTTGTAGTTTATTTCTGTGCCACTGCACTAACAACTCTGTATCTCACATGAACTCTGTGATGATTCTCATTTTCTTGAGGTAAAACTACCTCAAGTCTAAGGAGCCTTAATAGGAACTAGTTAAAATGTTAACATCTCTACCATCTCCCAATACTGCCACCTTGGGATCCAAGTTCCTCAAATATATATATATTTGGGGAATCATTGTGAGCACATAAACCATGTTCACGAGGAAAAATTTGTCCAAATTAAAACTAAAAATTATTAAATACTAGCCTCCTCTAAAACTGACCCAGCAAAAGCTCTATTGTTGTTCATATGTTGTTTCCATATCCATCAACACTTATCCAATCTTCCTGCTAGCACTTGGTTAGCCAGAGTGGATGCAGTCTTCCAGGTCCAACCAGGAGAACTATATCTGTATCCCTCCATATTTGTTTTAAGAATTGCACATAATGACATTCTATAAATGGCTTTGTTAAAACTGCACTGCTTTTGGGGGGGGGTCTCATAAAGCATTCTTTTCCCTATGCCTGAATTTAGTATTTGTGTAATAGGTTTCCCTATATGCCAAACCAATGTATCTCTACATTTCAAAAAGTCCTAAGCAGGGTTCTGTGTTCTGAAATTGAGACTAAAATATCAAAGTTCCTTTAAATTGGGGACATTGAAGAGTTTGTGTTAGTCAGCTTTCTGTGACTAAAATAAAATCCCTGAAACAGGCAAACTTATAAAGTAGAGAGATTTATTTAGCTCACAGTTTGAGAACCTGAAAGTCCCACAAGTCTGGTGTGGCTTCTGGTGTGGGCTCTCACTCAGCTGTATCACCTTGTGGGTATTGCAGAGGTGGAATGTTTATACCAATGAGTGGCCTTCTCACCCCATGGGAGGTCAGAGAGAGACTATGACTGCACAGTTCCCTTTGAGGCATGCTCTTAATTGATCTAAGGACCTAGTAGGAACTAGGAGCAGCCTAGTAGGAACTAGTTGAAATGTTAACATCTGTACCCTCTCCTGAGTTCTCCAAATATAAACCTTTAGGGAATAATTGTGAACATATAAACCATATTCAAGCCACTACATAACCCAGTCTATCAATTAATCCCAAGTCCTTCAAGACACAAAGGAAATAGAGCATCTTTATGGCTAGTTCTCTAGGCTTTAAAATTGAATGTCCTGGGTCTGATCCTGTCAATCAAAGTAAATGTGGGTAGTAACCCACATTTAAGTGTCATGTGTCCGCAATTGATGACTGCTCATAGGATGGTAGGGAGATCATGTGGAAGGTGGTACATGAGGGCACTAGGCACAAGTATGTAGGAAGTTGGAGGATTATTTCAAATAGATGAGGGGTGAGAAGTAGAGAAGGCACCAATTTCTGGTATTCATTTTCTAGCTACTCAGGAGGCTGAGATCTGAGGATTGTGGTTTGAAGCCAGCCCTGGCAGGAAAGTCCATGGAACTCTTATCTCCAATTAATCTCAGAAAAATCCAGAAGCAATGCTGTGTCTCACATGGTAGAGTACTAGCCTTGAGCAAAAGGATCTTGGGAACAGTACCCAGGCCCGGAGTTCAAGGCTCAGGACCAGAAAACAATAACAACAAAACCACATTACACATGGTGTAGGGGATATTGGGCTGGGAGGGTAGTGATGAGGATTAAGACAACTGAATTTGTAGACAAAGTAGATCAAAGATTTTTGTGGAATCTAGAATAGAGTAAGCACTTTGAGATTTGGGGAAGTTTTTGCTTTGTGGAGAACTTAGGTATTGTGATTAGAGACACATTGAATAAAAGCTATAACTTGGACTTAGGAATTTGTACCGTGGCTTACCTTTATGTTTAGTTGCAGTAAAATTTTAAGGAAGTAAAGTCCTGCTGGAATCATAGTCTCCCCAACCTGTCCCTCCAGTTTTCTGTTTACATTCAGAAACTTCTTTCTTTACAAGGATAAATACTTGTGTTGAAAGCAAATAAAAATAGGTTTTTCCTTGAAATAAATGCATGCATTCATCATTGTATCAATTCATGCCAACCCTCGAATTGCCTGAGTGGTGGCAGACAATGTATTGCCAAACACAGCTTCCAATTGATGCCTCAATGACATGGAAACCAGAGGTTCTTTCCAAGCAGTGATTGCACAGTGCATTTACTTAGCAGAATGCAGGCTTACCATGACAAGACACATTTGTTCTATTGGTGTGCCCACATTAATTTGTGCTATCTAGCCCAATACATAAGTAGTCACCCATTCTTTATGCCTAAATCTATGTAATCTGTGTGGCTGAGAGATTTCTCTGATGACAGTTTTGGAAGGAGACACCTCCTTCCAGTAAAACTACCTCCAGTTGTATTCTGCCAATGACCCATCCATTCCATTTCCTCTTATTTATCTGAGAAAATGAAAACATAATTCTGTACAGACTTGTTTGAGTGTTCATAGGTATTTTATTTGGAATAGTCTAAACTGGAAAGAACTAAAATATCTATTCATGCACAGGTGAATGGAAAAGCAAATTGTGGAGTATGGTATACACCGAGTCCCTCTCAGTAACAGCGATGAAAATGTATCAACTATTGATATGTATAATAGCATTGATGAATCTCAAAATAATGATTCTGGTTGCAAGAACTAGACAAGAAAAATACATGCTGTATAATTCTCCTTGATTAAGTGTCTGGGAAATGCAGACGAAGCCATGATGACAGCATCTAATGTAGTTGCCTAGGGATGGGAGGAGAGATGACAGGTCCTAAAGGGCAGTGATGAAACCTGGATGTTGACAAGTCTGCTTAGTAACTTGAGTATGAAGGTAGTCATCTATATACACCAACTCATATGTAGATGCCATTACATTTGCACTTTAAAGATGAAACTGAAATGGCAAAGAAAAGTAAAAGAAAGAAGCTGCATTGAACTGTTTGGCATCCAGTGTTTCTTTAGCATTTTCATGTTTTCAGTGTAAGTGCTTCTCTGAGATGAGCGCGCAGGGAGGTCGACATTGAGCACATCTGGGGCCATGCAGGTCAGGCTGTGTGGCCTAAGTTCTGCCACTAACCAGCTGCACAACCCTGAGAATAGAACTCTTCCCTACACTCCTTTCTGAAACAGAGCTTATAATATGCCAACCTCAGAGAGATGTTTAAAAAAATGAAATTAGATAAAAGTCTGGCACTCCATAAATGGTAAGCTATTATTTACATCTGTTATTAAATATAGCTAGCCCTTTCTTAAAAGTGTGTCAGTCCTAGGGTTTGGTCTTGGCAGGGCCTGGACAATCTATCTGAGTTTTTTGCTCAAGGCTAGTGCTCTACCACTTGAGCTACAATTTCACATCTAGATTTGGGTGGTTAATTGGAGATAAGAGTCCCATGAACTTTCCTGCCTGGGCGGGCTTCAAACTACATTCCTCAGATCTCAGCCTCCTGAGTACCTAGGATTATAAGCATGAGCCACCAGGGCCTAATTTTTTTTTTTTAATGAGGCTGGTACGAATGTTTTAAGAATTTTCTCTGACTTATTTTATGTTTTATTAATTCCAAACCCATTACTCAGAATTAAAAAACCAACAAAGATCAGAATATGCTGAAATATAAGTAAGACAAAATCACTTTATTCTCCATCTGTTGAACTAAGCCAATGTGACAGCATATGTATAAGTATGTCCAGATGTTCTGAATGGAGAGTGGGGTAACACAGGAATATGTGTCAGGGGCAAGTGGAAATTAATTGAGTGTCCAAGGAGTACTTGAAGGGTATGGGCTTTGGCTTTCACAGGTCTGACTTTAAATGTGAGCTATGCTGCTTATTATTTATAAACGAAGCCCCAGACAAGTTATTAAACTACTACTTGCTTGGGTTTATGCATGTGTATGCCATAGATAACAGCACACACATAAAATTTTGTTGTATGAATAAAGAATAGCTATAATGGTGTTAGAAATAATTTCAAGAGGGCTGGGGATATAGCCTAGTGGCAAGAGTGCCTGCCTCATATACACGAGGCCCTAGGTTCGATTCCCCAGCACCACATATACAGAAAACGGCCAGAAGCGGCGCTGTGGCTCAAGTGGCAGAGTGCTAGCCTTGAGCGGGAAGAAGCCAGGGACAGTTCTCAGGCCCTGAGTCCAAGGCCCAGGACTGGCCAAAAAAAAAAGAAATAATTTCAAGAATAAATGTGTATGTGGCTCCTACACTCCTTATTCTTGGTGAGGCCCACTGTGTAGGTAATAATAAATAAGCATGTAATTTGGCTTAAGCTTATTGGTAGTTTTTTGAAAATAGTTTACTGTATTCAATGACAAATTTGTAGGAATAGCACAGAAGAGAGAAAACATTAAAACATATATTTGAATGTAGGACAACTTGCATGTAGAAAAGTATAGCAAGTAGATGAAATATACTGAACAATAAAGGTGCTACAAACACCACTGAATTGGCATCAATATAGAAACAATATGAGCATCTCTCAGAAAAATTTAAGCTATTTATAATTGTTCACTGACACAATTAGACTTGCATTGATGTTTTACATCACCATATTTGTAGTAAAAAATGAAAACAACAATGAACATGGAAAACTGCCCAATACTGATTTCTGTCCTTAATTTTTCCACTTTCACTCATATAATAGTTAGATACCTTTTGACCCCAGGGTGGTGGATAACTAACATTCAGAACTACTGATAACAAAAGGAAGAGGAAAATAAATCTCTTTTTTTCAGAAACAAATGTGTCCCATTACAATAGACTCTTAAGGACTTGAGCAAGGTTCTACCCAGGTAACTTTTGGCAGAGTTGTTACACATTTTATGTGAAAAAAAAATGAGATAGGCATTACTAATTTCCTACAAAGGCAAAAGCTGTGTCCTGGAAGTGCAGATCTGTTTTGAAGTCCTGAGAAATTTCTCATACCAGACACTGGAAGTGCAGTATGTGAATCAGAAGCTCAGGGATTTCTCATCATACTTAATCTCATGGAGTACCATAGCACCAGAAATGTAACAATGAGATTTGTTCATTTGTTTAGTTTTCATTGTCTGTGTCCATCACATACTGAGATTACATGGGTTCAATTCTTACCTTTCCCCTAACAAGCTGTGTGATTTAACATGTTACAGTTTACTTCCCTGTGTCTTACTTTGCACATCTGCAAAATGGGGAGGCAAACAGTGCCTGGCTCATAATGCTACCAACCACAAGATGAAAATTAAAGTGCAACGTCTAAGTTAAAGTTTAAGATACAAGCAAAGTGCTCAGAATGGTTCCTGGCTGATAGTAAGAATTCAACTGTTCTTTGCATGTTTACTATAAGAAGTTTCCTAAGAAAAGAAGTTTTGGTTATATTAGTAATAGTCTGGCTTTGTTTATTGTACCTAATGACACTGTAGTGGCTTTCCCTCATAGGGAATAATTAGTACATGTTTAGGCTAGTTATAGCAGAAGATCACAATAGCCTAATAGCTATGCTCTTATGAACACATAAGATGCTGCTAAGTGAAATGAACCTCACATTATGGAAACAAGTGTTGTATCATTGTAATTATTTTCAACATGCCATGTGAAATAGTACCTTTTTTTTTTTTCCTCTCATATTCCCTTCCTGTGGTTTTACCCCCGTTGTCACTGTATCTCTTAGTACCCTGGATACTGTATATATGTGTATTAGAACTAGGGAAGGGAAAGGGAATACCAAAATTGAGAGACAAAGGATAAAAAGGCAAATGATTCCAAAAGCAATACTTACAAAACTATTTGGTGTAAACCAACTGTACAACTCATGGGAAGAAGAGGGAAAGGGGGAGGGGGAGGTGGGGAAAATGAGGGAGGAAGTAATAAGTTGAACAAGAAATGTACTCACTGCCTTACATATGAAACTGTAACCCCTCTGTACTTCACAACAAGGGGAAAAATAAAAAATAAAATGATTTAGAAATTGAGGGCTGTAGGCATAAATTTCTAAAAAGTTTATGACAATCAGTTACTACAAAATCTCTAGATACGAGCAGGGTGCAGAAGCATTGCAGAATGTAGCTTGTCTTCACACTTACTTGGATGGCTGAAGTCTGAAACACTGACAATGCCACATGCTGGCAGAGAGCAACAGGAACATTGCTAGTGGGAATGCAAAATGCTACAACTACTTTAAAAGACAGGTAAAAATGAGCTCTTTCTTACCATATGGTTCAGCAGTAGAAGTCCTTTGTATTTACCCAAAGGGGTTATGACTTCAAGTGCACAAAAGAACCTGCATATGGATTCTTACAGCAGTTTTATTCATAACTGCCAAAATTTGGAAGCAACCAAGATACCCTTCAGGAAGTGAATGGATGAGAAAACCGTGGCAATCTAGACAATCAAATATTATTTAGCACTCAAATAAGCTATCAAACCATGAAAAGACTTGGAGAAAATTTAAGTGCCTGTCATTATGTGGGAGAATCCAATTTGAAAAGGACACATTCTGTATCATTCCAACTATCTGACATTCTAAAAAAGGCAACTATAAAAAGAATAAAAAGTTCATTGGTTGCCAGGGGAAAAGGGTGGGAGAAGGGATGAATAAACCAAGCACAAAGGATTTATAGTGTGGTGGAAGTATTCTGTATAATTCACTAATAATGGAACAGGTCATTCCCAGGATGTAAGCTATCGACCTGAATATATCAATGTAGGCTCATTAGCTGTCCACTAGTGTGCCATTCTGCCAGGGAATCCTGATGGTGTGAGAAGCTCTACATGCATTGGGACAAGAGAGAGCGATGAGAAATTCCTGTGCATTCCTCTCCATTTTTATATGAACCTACAAGTGCTTTAAAAAATGAATTCTTACTATAACAGAAAATGTAGTATGGGATTGTAGTATCTATGTGGTTTTCTGTCACTGGAATTGAATTGATCTTAATGTCTTTGTGAGGCTTTGAGGAATTCTTTGCATAAAGCTCTCTCAGTATCCACACTACTTCTATATATTGGGTGATTATGCAAGGATTATGGCTTGTGTTCTCATGTCTAAATTCGTCCGCCAGCTAGATTCAATTGTGCTATAAAATTGTGTAACTGAATTTGTGTTGACTTGTGATAGAAATCTTTTGGGAATCAGGCTCCAAGTAGGAAATACTGTATCAAAAAAGATAGACTTCAATAACAGCCCGATTTTTCTTCCTTTCCCTATACATAGAATTCTCCCATCAATTGCCACTTTTATTCACCCTTTAGTGGCCATGATATCCAGTTGCATAAATGAAACAGGCTTTTGAGATCTATCTTGAAGAACAATTTCGTTTTAATAAGTGTAGGGTTCAACTGGGAAGAACACAGATTTAATTATTTCCCCTTGGTTTTATCTCTACCATAAAAGAAAATTTGGTGTACAGTGTTTGTCAGGCAAACACTGTAATTTATAATAACATGAGAAAGCAGGAAAGAAGAGGTTGAGTTTGAGCTCCAGTATCAGATGTAGTTACATTTGAACTCTAGTTTTCCTCTCTTAGGTTTTTGTCATTGGCTGAAATATTTCACTCAAGTTCCAATTACTTTATCTGTAAAGAAGAAATAATAGTTTCATCTCTCTATCTATGATAATTACACAACTAATCTCAGATAAGCATGAGGATTAAACTATGTGACATGTAAAATCTTAGCATAGTGCCTTATATACAGAGAACACTGTATACAGTGTAAACATCACTCTTGGGCAGTGCTCTCAGTTTAAAAAACATGGAAATTCCAGATGGAAGAATGACTATGTTCTCTCTCTCTCTCTCTCTCTCTCTCTCTCTCTCTCTCTCTCTCTCTCTCTCTCTCTCTCTCCTCTCCCTCTCTCTCTCCCTCTCCATCTCTCTCTCTCTCACTCTCCATGTCATGATGATTATCCTTATCATGAACTATGAACACATATAAACCACCTTGTAGTATAGTATGGGATTGTAAACCTTGTCTCTGAATTTAATCTATTGGGTTCAAGTTTCAGCTCCATTCCTTACTACTTGGTGAGATTAAGTAACCTGCTTAACCTTGGTGCCCCTCATTTACCCCATTACAAACTGTATCAATAGTATCTATTTGGTGAATGTGTGAATTAAATTGATACCAAGGAAATGCTTGGTACCTGTGACTGGCATGCTGAAAGAGTTTAAACATTTGAATTGATAATAGCCAGCAATATTCAAGGAGATCACAGATTGCAAACATCCTAACCAAACTCAGGTTCAGGTTTAGGGTACTAGGAAATGTCCATGAGTTTCCTTCTATGGTAGAAAGACAAAGTTGTCCTACTGCTCCTCAGGCTATGAATACATCACCATTCAGCCTTTGCTGATTGTTTAAGCTCCATACAGTACATAAAATTTTCACATTTGAGGATCAGCCTAATTTATCTCAAATAATTTTGAAGAAAATATCTGAACGAACACCAGTGGGCCAGTGAAATACTGCCGTACATAAGGACAGGAAAAGGAAAGATTAGTTTCAGTGGACCAGAAGTAACATCTTAGAATGTTATCCGTATAGACAGTCCTTATGGAAAGCATGCTACATGGCTAAAAGAGTCTAGAAGGTAGAAAGGGTGGATGCAAATCCTACTTCAAAGAGCAAAGGAGAAAAAAATGGTGGGGCAAAGCATAGCATTTGTGGAGGATGCCAGGACATGAATGAAAGCCCTCCTCTGGTGAATCAGAGTGCATTTGTGAATGGATAGTGAGGACTGAGCCTGTCTATGGCAAAGAAGATGACAAGATCTCTAATGACTCGGGTGTATAGCTTGACTCCTGATGAAATGATGGAGATGTTTTACCAAATATTCCTCACTAACTAGCACTAGATCTGGTGTTAGGCTGGTCCCATGAGCTCCAACTTCCTGATGAGTGAATTGCAACTGCTTCACAGTATACAAAGAATTTGCACTTGGCAAACCCCTGAATGCTCACCCCATGATCATCCTTCCAATTTTGCAGATTAATTGTTGCCCCCCTTTTCTTGACTATTCCCTAAAGTGAAAGAATCAAATGTTGGACCAACATAAACTACCCAAACATAGGCCTTATCCTCCCCACCAGGAATACTCAGCATGAAACAGGCATTTGATTATTGGAGTGCTGGCTTACAAGCGACTTCTGATTTTCAAGGCCAACTGCTAGCCCCACTATTGCACCCCTGCACTCATATACTATGATTTCATACTCCTAAAAATCTCATTTCTGCTAATACATTTGGGTACACACACACATATATATTTACTTATATATTTATAAACCAATCCTAACTTCCACATATGAGAGAAAACAGGTAACTTTTGTCTCTCTGCCCCTGACTTCACTTAACATAAGTAAATCCTCTGGGTGGTATGCAAGTGCATATAAAGGTGTTAACTGAAATATTGTAGATTCAAGGGAGAGCAATGTAATTCCTTAGAAAGGTGAAATCAAAGATCGACAAAGTAAACACCAGGAAACAGATACTTGAAAGGGGTGGGGTGAGGTCAAAGGGAAGGGTATAGATAAATGAGATGAAAGGGGAGAGAATGTGGTAAACAATTCAATGCATATCCCACAAAATTAAGAGATGTGAGGGAAGGGGTAGGTTAGAAAGGATGAATGAGAATGTTGTGAGCAGTGACATTGATCAAGACACATTGCATTCAAAGCCTGCTTTGCTGAATGGCAGTTCCTTTGTCCAATGACTTAAAGATAATAAAAAATTTTTTTAAAGAATCTCATTAATATTGCTGCCAAGTTAAATGGCTCAATGTTCTTTTCTTTTCTTCCTACAAAGCATGTTTTGCTTTTCTCTCTCACTTTAACCAAACACTTTGAGCTCAATGAAGTGTTATCATCCTCTACTTATAGGCAGCTTCCAGGATTGCTCTTCCTGGCCCTTTTCTAAGATCTGCTAATCTAGAGTTTATATTCTACAGGCCCATCACGGAATCATGTTGGTTATTAGATTAGAGAGAGAGGGGGCGCGTGGCAGGGGAGGTTGCCCTTCTTTTCTGAGTCACCTCTTGCTGAAAGGCTGCAGTCCTATGTTGTGGGCAGACTTCCTTGATGAACAGCCTGAGGTTGACATTATTTGGGGATTCTTGTTTTCCTGGACATTCTTAGGCAGTTGTTTTTACATTTGCATTAAAAATAAAAATTTCCCACAAGCTCCATAGGTCCCCAGGACATGGAAAGGAGCAGCAGGGGAGAGGGGGTAAATCCTGTGCATGAACACAACCCGTAGTTTATTTTAGATAAGCCAGATGGCTGTGCTGGGAAGAGAAGGCAGCCAGCAAGTCTGCAAACAAAATGCAAAAGCAGATCTTAAGTGCTGTGACAGAGGTGGAGGGGATTTAGGCACATTTTATATTATGCTTTGTCTTCATGGGTTTATTTCCCCTCCTTCACCTCTGAGTGGGTGCAAATCACTTCTGAGTTCTTTTCTCACCCTCTTCTCTCTTCTTCCTTCCTTCCCCTCTTCTCTACAGCCCTTTGTGGAAGGCAAATCAGAATTAGTAGGGAATAATTATCCCATTGCTTTTTTTCCTTCATCATTTATCACCAGCCCCTTCTCTCTGTGACATACAGTTTGCATGTTGCAAATTGCTCTAGAGTGTCCTGAGGAAATGTATAATGTTCGTGATAAAAGCTTAGGCTGTCAGAATTAGAGTTGGGAGAGTGAGTGCATGTATATTCATTGACTCAAATATAATTTCACTGGATACATTAAAATTTGGAATAAAATGACTATGGCTTCATTTTTTGCAGGTCCTACTTGATGCCATTCAAAACACAGCTTGCCAGGAAGCATTGACTTTGCTTTAGTGAAGCTTCTGCTTTCTCTGTCTTTACTTATCTAGTTACTATGAAATCTTTCATCTTCCCCATTATTATTTTTTTTTTGTTAAAAAGACATGCATTTCTTCATGAATTGCAAGCATTCTTCCATGTTTGCTTTTGAGGACTTTATGTACTTGCATGTGTGCAAGATGAGGGCTTAAATGTTTTTAGAGTTTGGCTCTTCTGACTTAACAGTCAAAATGCCTTTTAGCAAGTTCATTCAGGGCAGTCATGGAGCTGATGTCCTTTGACAGACAGAGTAGTAGACAGAAGAGCAGAACACTCTGGGCACAGTGGGTTTAAAAAGATGCACATGGGCAAGAAGAGATGCAATCAGCAAAGGAGAGGCACCATGCTTGTTAAAAGATATTGTTAGCATAAATTGATTACACAGAGGGAATTCATTATGATATTTACATAGATGTGAAATTCATTCATTGACGAGCTTCATTGCACCTGTATCGTTCTTTCTTAGCCTTCTTTCTTCTCCTTCCTTTCAGTTTTAGTCTGTTTCATTTGTCTCTTTTCATAGTATATGTAATAACATACTTCTACCATGTTTATATAACCCTTTCACTTTATCCTCCTCTTTCCTCCTGTCACCCTCCTTCAACTGTCCTCAACCATACCATGCTATTATCATTATCATTATTATTGATTTAAATTCTGCATATGACTGAAAATCAAGTGATAATTGGTTTTGGATCTTGGCTCATCTCATTTAACTTAAGCTCTATTTTCATCCAGTTTCCTGCAAATGACATATTTCATTCTTTATTGCTGAATAAATTTGTATACACACATACACTCACAGGCACACACACAATACCTTTGTACCTTTGTCCTATCATCAGTTATTGGGCACCTAGGCTGGTTGTAAATAGTACTGCTGTAAACATGGGTGTGTAACTCTACTGTATGCTAAGTTGCATTCTTTTGGATATATGCCCAAGCAATGTGTATCAGGATCAGATGGTACTTCTATTTTTGGTTTCTTGGAAAAGTTTCATACTGATTTCCACAGTAGCTAGACAAATGAGCATTGCAACCTGCAGTGTATATGTGTTTCTTCCTTTTCCCCTCACCGATTCTCACCAGCATTTGCTGTTGTTTTCTTGGTGATTGCTATACTTCCTGGAGTGAGAGTATGCAAGTGTCATTTTAAAAAATTGTATTGTTATTATTTGTAAGTAGTTGCATAAAGGAGTTACCATTCAACTAATCAGCTTTATAAATATAATGCATCATCCCTTTCATCATTTTCCCCTATCCCTCCTGACCCACCTTTCCCTTAATTTTCCTATTTTCATAGGATATGTATTGAATATTATGACTGCATTCTTCCTCTCTTCCTCTCTTTGTTTCATGTCCGTTTGATGTGCATTTCCTTTATGGTTAAAGATGTTGAACATTTCTTCATGGATTTATTGTCTACCTGAGAAGTGTCTATTTATTTCCTTAGCCTATTATATTATTTGTTCTTTTGTTTAGTTTTTGTAGTTTTGATGTAGTCCTTCATCCAGTAAGAGCTTGCAAACATTTTCTCACACTTTCTGGTTTGTCTCTAATTCTGGTGATAGGGTCCTTTATGTCCAGAAGCATTTTAACTTGATGAAATATGATTTGTTAGTTCTTACTGCTCTTTCCTATACAGTTAGAGTCCTATTCGAAAGAAATAGCTTTTGCCACAATCCTCATGTGTTTTCTCTGTTTTCCTGTCACCATTTCCAAAATTTCAGGTACTATATTAACATCTCTTATACACTTGGAAATCGTTTTTATACAGGAAGAGAGATAGGGATCTAGTGTTAGTCTTCTACATGTGAATATTGTTTTCCTAATACCATTTGTTGAAGAAATTGTCTTTTCTACAAAGTATATTCATTACTCCTCTGTCAAAAATCAGATGGCTAGAACTGTGTGGGTTTTTTCTGTATCTTCTATCAATAGTATTACATGTCTGTTTTTGTGCCAGTACCATGCTGTTTTGGCTACTGTGGCTCTGCAATATAATTACAAGTCAGACTGTGATTTTTTTTCATTGCTCTTTTTGTTCAGGACTATTTTGGCTATTCAGGGACTTTTCTACTTCCATAAGCTTTTGAGAGGGGATTGATTTTTCTATTTCTGTGAAGAATGACACTGGGATTTTGATGGGGAATTTCATAGAATATGTAAATAATTTCCAGTAGAACAGCCATTTTCACAACATGAATTCTGCCAATCCATGCACATGAAAGGTTTTTGCTTTGTTTATTTGTTTTTCAACATCTAGTGTCTTTCTCTATTTCTTTCTTCAATGTTTTGCAGGTTTTTATTGTAAAAGTTTACCAAACTTTTCATTCATTCCTAGGTAATTTTTATGCTACTATGAATAACACTCTGTCTCCAATTTATTTCTCAGCATGTTTGTTGTTGGTATATAAAAGACAGATTTTTGTATATTTTATAAATTCTCAGCATATTTATTTTTAGTATATTAAAAAGTCCCTGAGTTTGTATTTTTTTAAGACTCTAAGCCATGCTGATTGAAGTACTTCCAGTTGAGACAGAAAAGTGAGAGCATAAGAAGGAATGAAATTTGAAAGGATAAGAAATAAGTATAAGGGCTGGGAATATGGCCTAGTGGCAAGAGTGTTTGCCTCGTATACATGAAGCCCTGGGTTTGATTCCTCAGCACCACACATACAGGAAAAGCCAGAAGTGGTGCTGTGGCTCAAGTGGTAGAGTGCTTGCCTTGAGCAAAAAGAAGGCCAGGGACAGTGCTCAGGCCCTGAGTTCAAGCCCCAGGACTGGAAAAAAGAAAAGAAAAAAAGAAAGAAAGAAGTAGAAGCCAGGTACCAGTGTCTCATGCTTATAATTCCTATAATCTCAGAAGGCTGAGACCTAGAGGAACACCATTTGACATCAGCCCAAGCAGAAAAATCTTGGAAACTCCATCTCCAAAATAGCTAGCTAAAAGCCAAAGAGTACACACACACACACACACACACACACACACACACACACACACACACACCTCTTTCAAACAATAATTGACAACAAAAAATAGAAAAAGTAAAAATGAAAGAAATGAATTAAAAAGAAGTAGGTAGAAAGTGATGAAAGAAGGGAAGACTAAAGAACACTGGAAAGTATAATCAGAGCTGCTGTAAACCCATATTCTGCCTTTGAGTAAGCTGGAAAACATTTCGGTAAGTCTTGGTAAGTCTGGTAGGTCCTAGATCAGGGTACATAGCCTGAAGGTAGAAGGCTGTATTTCAGCTAATACTTAGCTCCCTTGGTTAGGTGCCCCTGTGCAAGGGATATCCCGAGTACCATGCATGGTAGCCCTGGGTGTGCTGATCAAGAAATTTCTCTAATGAACAGTGGTTTGCTTTAATGTATGTCAATTCTAAAAAAGACATGGTAAATAAAATACAGTGAGAGAATTCTGTATAGCCCTGAAATAACATATAATGGCACTCCTTTATACAAAGCATTAAGGAAAGTTCCTGAACACCCATGCATCATAGTTTTCCTTGGTGCTGTTTTTTTTAAATTTATTTTTATTGTAAAGGTGATGTACAGATGGGTTGCAGTTATGTAAGTCAGGTAATGAGTACATTTCCTTTTGAACAGTGTCACCTCTTCCTTCATATTCTCCCAATTTCCTCCCTCCTAACCCACCTCCCCCATAAGTTGTACAGTTCTTTTTTTTTTTTTTTTTTTTTGGCCAGTCTTGGGCCTTGGACTCAGGGCCTGAGCACTGTCCCTGGCTTCCTTTTGCTCAAGGCTAGCACTCTGCCACTTGAGCCACAGTGCCACTTCTGGCCGTTTTCTGTATATGTGGTGCTGGGGAATCGAACCCAGGGCCTCATGTATACGAGGCAAGCTCTCTTGCCACTAGGCTATATCCCCAGCCCCTGTACAGTTCATTTTTAACACAGTGTCTAGAGAGTATCACTGCTGAATTAGTTCACCCTTTTCCCCACCATTTCTGTGCTCACTCTTACCCTACCCCAAACATACATAACAAAAAGTACATAAACTTCCATACAAGACAAAGGGTACAGAAATCAAAACTATTGACAAAAGGGGAAACAACAACAAATGACCAAAAGTAAAATAGAAAACCTCTTGTTTCCATTTCTTGGAGTTCATTAAGATAAACATCATTTTATATGATCATATGCACATTGTTATTGAGCCTTTGTGATCCTCTCCTAAGAATATTCTCCTTTGTTCTCACTATGTGAATGTTTAGAATCCTGTTTAATTCATCATTTAATGTCCCAAATAGCCCTGTACTTCTTGGCATAGATTTCCTCTTGGCATAGATTTAGTGATAGGTAAAGAAATCAGGTTACAGGAAGTACATTAGATCAGCTGATCAATTAAGTGGCACCATCAGCATTTAAATCAAAGCCCTCTGATTGAATATCCTGAGCTCTATTGCTGTTCCTGGCCACCTACACAGCAGAGAGGTACAATAAATAAGGCTGTGTGTGAATTAATATGACCAGCCTTCATGCATATGCATAACTTAGTTGTACATATGCAATCCTTACAAAAGCTAAGTTATGAATATGTGATCATTACAACATCTTTTCCATCCCAGTGTGGATCAATACAGGTCATTCTTCCTCCCACTGAGATAATTTGGAGAAAAAAACTTCTGTGCCTTTATTTCTTTACTTGTAAACAGATGTCAGTAAACAGATGTCAGTTAGAACTCTTTCCTAACTCACTGGATTGCTAAAAATTATAAGCACATTTCAGAATGTTAAAATTCACAGGTCAGAAATTCCATTTATTTTATTTACTGCTTTATCTACAAAGACAAATACCTGACACTCAGTACCTCTATCTTTCTATCTATCTATCATCTATCTATATCTATTTATATTCACATGCATAGATAGGTTAGAAAGAAAATGAGATAGAAAGACAGATGATAGAGAGAAACAAAGATACATATATAGAGATAGATAGATAGATAGATAGATAGATAGATAGATAGATAGATATGGAGAGAGACAGAGAGATGGATAGATTAATTTTAACATATACTGCATGCTAAGTGCTAGGCTTAATATTAGGAGATATTAGTTTACTTATTCCACTGTGGACTAGGTATGACCTCCATTCTACAAATAAGGAAATAAGGAGATATAGATTGAGAAAGTAGATCACCAAAGGCCATGTTACTAGTAGCAACTAGAGGTTGGGTAGAATTCAAATACAAGATTGATCTCAAAGCTGTGCTGTTAGGTACTGGAATTATTTAAAGGTTTGGGTATAGTTAGGGACTGGGCCCAGCTTTGTGCTTCACACCAAAATAATGAATGAGAATCTCTTTTCTGTTTAAATCCTAAAAAGTTTACTATTACTTTTTTGAATGTCTATAGAATAAATAAGAAGAGGTTTGACTTGGTAAAGAACTCCAAGCCTAGTTCCTGGAGGCTGAAAAGTCAGATTTTTCTCTCCCCATCATGCTTGGTGCAATCAATATTCCCTGAGGTGCCATGTGAAGATGTCTTCTCTCTGTTGTGCATGTCCTTTGATAGATCTAGTGATGTGTGGTCTCCTGGCTTCTTTCCAGATATGTGGAGGAGTGGCCAAAAGAAACTAACATCCCATAGGGTGAAGAGCACAGTTCTCTGTCCTTAGAATGAATTCATACCAAGAGGCCCCATAGCTAAACCATTTTGCAATTGGTAAGGCTTTTCTTTTTTGTTAAATCAGTTTGTTTTGAAATAAATAACCTTTATCACCTCCTTATTTATTGTCAAAGTGGTGTACAGTGGAAATAACAACAGCAATGACAAACCACTTATTTGCCTAACTTGGAGTTCATTTTGCTTAGCATCATCTTGTGTGTTCATATGGATGTAGCTATTGAACCATTGTGAACTTCTGCTAAGACTATCCTAGACATATACTAATTATTACTATTATGAGGGAAACGGTAGAGTCTTTGTTTCTTTGGGTCTGGCTCTCTTCACATAGTCTGATTTTTTCCTAGTCTTTGCATTTTCTTATGAATGGGGCAATGCTATTCTTTCTGATAGAAGCATAAAATTCCATTGTGTACATATACCACATTTTCTCGATCCATTCACCTACTGAAGGACATCTGGGTTGGTTCCAAATTTTAGCGATGGTAAATTGTGCTGTGATGAACATAGTTGTTCTGGTAGCTTTCATGTGATCTTGCTTGTTGGGCAAATGCCCAAAAGCAGGATAACTGGGTCATAGGGAACTCTATGTTTAGCCTTTTGAGGAACTGCCCCACTGCTTTCCAGAGTGGTTGAACAAGTTTTCATCCCCACCAACAGTGTAGTAGGGTTCCCTTTTGGCCACATCCCCACCAACATCGGCTGTTATTAGTTTTCTAGATAATGGACATTCTTACTGGGATGAGGTGGAATCTCAATGTTGTTCCGGTTTGCATCTCTTTTATGGCCAGTGATGTTGAGCACTTCATCATGTGCCTCTTGGCCATTCTCATTTCCTCTTCAGAGAAGTCTCTCTTTAAGTCTTTAGCCCATTTATTAAGGGGGGATTTTTTTTGTTACCTCTCCTTTTGGGAACAGGAAAAATTACTGCTATAAAATGTTAAGTAAATATTCATAGTGGGTGATAATGATAAAACAAAACAAAAGAGTTGCTGGAGTCCCAGCCTTCTTCTGTGGAAAATAAATGGCTGTGTATCAACTCTAAGGATAGGCATACAGAAGTGGCTACAGTTCATAAAGAACATCAGCACTGAGCCTACAAACCCCATCAACAGAGATAGCCTGGGGAAAACATGAACTCGATGGATGAGATAAAAAACATGGGTTCTAATCCCTACTACTGAAACTTCTTAGCTCTGTCATCTTGAGCAAGGCATCATATAGCTTCTGATCCTTAGCCATCCTCTGTCACTTGAGGGAGGTTGTCGGGCTTAATCTCCACATCCCCCCTGGGGAGAAGTCAAGCCTCTAATTGTGGGGGACACTCAGCTCTGCACGCTTCTCCCACCAGCGGGAGGGCAGAGCGTGGCCCAGTTGGGCTAAGCTGAGCTGGGATAGGGCTGCCTAAATCCTTGCGCGTCCCCAGCCCCCCTTATGTTTAAGAGAAGACACTGGACATGGAGATTCCAGGGGAGCCTCCCGATGCTCTACCAGCTTCCAAAGGGTTTTATTCAAGGGAGGGGCTTATATAACAGTAATGGCCGCAGGAAGAGGAAGGACTAACTGGGTATTAATGATTGACTAATGAACTGTCCATCACGGTGATGTCACGGAACTTGCTCTATGGGCGGAGACCACAGCCCCCCAAGGACAGGGCCTCTGGGGTCTCCAGCGCCATTTCAAGACATGTGTTCGCAGATGAGAGGGTGGAGCTGGTTTGGCATCTCTTCCAGTAGAACCCGGAAGGAGATGGGAGTGGCCAGCAGCCAGGTCTTAAAGGTAAGGCCATCCCCTGCAGGAGGTAATTCCTGATATGGAGCATAAAGAAGGCAACGAATACAGCACACTCAGTAGAGTGCCCAGAACTCAGGAGAGTGCTGTGCAATTATGTTTCTTTTCACTCCAGGACTAACTATGTGGTGATGAGGATGCAAGGGTGACAGCATAGGGAATGAAGGCTCAACAGGATACGTTCAGATGGGAACTCTACTCAAGATGTTAACATTTTAGGCCTTGGAATGAAAATAGTAGTTACCTATAATCATAATTGGCTGATACAATGGCCATTGTGTAACTATGAAACTTTTTTGGATTTATTTATTTTTATGTTTTATTGTTATTATAAAGGTCATATACAGAGGGGTTGCGGTTACATAAGTCATGTAATGAGCACATTTCTTTTTGAACCATGTCACTCCTTCCCTAGCTCTCCCCCAGCTTTTCCCTCGCTTCCACAAGCCATATAGTTCACTTTCAATATAGGGCCTGTAAGTAGCCCTGCTGCATTTGTTTACCCGTAAACTTTTTTTTCAAGGGCAGCTTTAAATTCACAGCAAAAATGAATGGAAACTACAGAGATTTATATCCGCTGTCCCATGCAGTCTCCCTAAAATGGCCATTTTATATTCTATAAAGGGCCATGTTTATACTATATTATTTTTACTTGTCTTTAATTAGCTGGACAAGGAGGTTTTAATTCAAATGTTAAATTATGAATACAATCAGTCTTGATATGTGTCATTCCATCTGTCATTTTCCTCCATCTCCACGCCCCACCCCTGTCCTCTCAATATACCTTGTTCCATTTTCACATATATACAGAGTATTATAAATGTGTTTGTCCATTGTTCCTCTCTCCTAGAGTTGACATTTTGAAGCCCAGAACTGAAGGCCTTGTGTCTGATTTGGGTCTTAAGCAGCTGGGGAGACTTTTCTACTCTTTCTTGCTTACCCTAGCAAGTGCACTCCTTCCAGTTTCATTTCATAAAACTGATGAGGTGAAGCTTCTAAAACTATAGTTTCAATGCGAAGAAGCATGTGAGTTCAAGAGGTGCTAGAAAGATGTGATTTCCCATCTACTCATCTTACTCCTCTCTTCTCCGCTC
Source organism: Perognathus longimembris pacificus (assembly GCF_023159225.1). Taxonomy (NCBI): domain Eukaryota; kingdom Metazoa; phylum Chordata; class Mammalia; order Rodentia; family Heteromyidae; genus Perognathus; species Perognathus longimembris. Next base: position 135,590,979 of record NC_063161.1, read on the forward strand.
CTGTCACCTAGAGGGCTAAGGTTTTAAACAAATTCCTATGAAAAATGCTCTTGAAGAATAGACTTGTTTTGTAGAGAAGTAGAAAGCAAGGTTAATAAGTACATGACAGGCAGTAGTAAGTAGATGAAATAGGTTTTTCAAAGTGGACTGAAGTTCAGTGCTTGGCTGTTGTGGATCACAAGAGGAATCGTTACTTGAAAAGCCAATAAAATAGAATAGCATTGAAATGGTAAGGGTAGAAATTGCTATGCAGCATTCTTTGTACTTCTGTGTGCCTTGAAGAGTGATTCAGCAGCAGGCTAGACTGCTATGTGCAGTCACAGAACAGACTCTTTCCCCAGGGACTTTCCCCCCTTTTCATTTCAGTAGTAGCTCCCTGTCATTTAATCTATAATAGGAAAGTAAATGGTCCCTTCTACAAAATACAATGTAGCTATTATTTAATATCAATGAATAATCAAACAAAAAAGAAGCCCCAAAAGATTATCATGCCCTTCTATGAATTATGTCCCCTCTAATTGGACTAGTACACTGTGGGGAAGATTGTTTTGGTGGGCTGTGAATAGGTTTTATGGATCACCACCCACAGTTTGATGTAAATATATTACGTCTACTCAGATAGGAACCTTAGTACAGGGATAGAATGGCAGGCTAAAACTATGTGGCAACCACAAGAGACAAGATACACCTGAAAAAGAGACAGGGAATGCTCAAGATGATGGTGGCCTCAGGGTCTGAAGTAAGTGTCACTCTGCATAGAGGTGTCATCAGAATGACACTTTGATGACACTTGGAGGGAAGCCTGTGAGAAGGAGATCCAGATATATATGTTCCTGTTGGAAGAAAGCAAAACATTTGTCAATATCTTATCCCTGGGTAGAAATGTTATATTTATTTAGCAAGCATTTCTCAAAAAGAAAAACAAGCATCATCTACTACACAGGACATGGCATTCTACTAGGAGAGATGCTCTAGGAGAACCTCTGGGAATCTTTTATGGCAGAAGGGAAGATTTTAGACTTAAAGTATTGGCTATGTCTAATAGTACTTAGCCATATAATAAGTTGTTAGGCACTAGGAGGGTTGGTATAGTAGAACTATAATACATTGAGCATCTATTCCAGGCTATTCATTGGGGTGAGCATTTTGTATAAATTGCTTTAATTCCTTCTGTGATCGATGAGGTAGCTGTTATCATTACCATTCCCAGGATCAGTGTAGCAGATATCACTGCATTCAGTTAGATGAAATGGAACTAAGGTTAAAGCTCAAACACCAATAATGAATGGGTTTTCCTAATGTCTGGTGCACAGGAATATTCTAGGTTGCATGTGGATATGAAACATACATGTTTTAAATGAGCTTCAGAAAAGAATCCAACCTATGATTTCATAGTTGTTTGTAGCATGTGGCTAAGTTTTAAAAAATAGTAAATTGCTAATTATATAGCATTGGATGAACATGGGACACTCATGGATAAACATGTAAGTAGTTGACGTTGGGAAAGTCTGCACTAAGACAAATAATCTTACCAGCTTCTTGCACTTCTATAACTGGAACCTTCTATTCTCATGATCCCTGGATCAACCCCTGTATGCACCCAGCAATTGTCTATTCCAAATCAATGCTATAATTGACTTGATTTTTCATCTTTTGTTGCCTAGAAGTGTAGAAAAGAAAATCTAAGTTCTGTTAATTGGCCATATCAGTACAAGTTTATCATTTCCAGACCTAATTTGGTACTCCCTGTGGTTCTAAATTCTATTTTCTATCCACCAGTGGCTGCTTAAAACTACCATGTTTTCATTAACCAAATCCATAAGATCCTTTCACCCAAACTTCTTCTTTCATGAAAGACAAACGCATCCCAGCTGAATGCCAGTGGCTCACACCTATAATGTTAACTACTCAGTAGAGTGAGATATGAGGACTGTGGTTCTAAGTCAGCCCAGGCAGGAAAGCCAATGACACTCATCTCCAATTAACCACTAAAAAGCTGAAAGTGGAGCTGTGGTTCAAGTAGTAGAGCACTGCTAGCCTTGAGCCAACAAACTCAGAGACAATGCCCAGGCCCTGAGTTCAAGCCCTAGGACACAGGGCTTGAAACTCTCATTTAATGTTAATATTATACATGAGTAAGTTAAGATACAGAGGGCTAAGTTGCTCAGTGTCCTATTGCTAATTGCTGTAGAGATAGGATTCAAACTTTTTTGGTTTTGGTCAGTCCTGGGCCTTGGACTCAGGGCCTGAGAACTGACTGTCCCTGGCTTCTTCTTCTTTTTTTAAATTTATTTATTGTCGAAGTGATATACAGAGAGGTTACAGTTTCAAACGGTAGGCCTTGGGTACATTTCTTGTACCGTTTGTTACCTCCTCCTGTTGTGCCAAGACGCAAGACCACCCCCAAGAAGACCACCGAGATTCAGACACTCCGAAATGCAAAAGCAAGGCAAGGCTTTATTTAACGAGCTGCCAACTCGGGCCTCATCCTACCCACCGACACAGCGGAGGTTAGGAGGAAGCCCCGAGCTGTGATTACACAGGGCTTATAAAGGCAAAGAACAAGGTTACAACAATCAGCTGTGCAAGCAAGATTAGAACACAGGTACAAATCTGATTGGCTCAGGGTTCGATTCTAAAATGGGATTCACGTGGTGGGGCCTGACTTCAAAGTCTGGCACCTCATTTCCCCCTTTTTCTTTTTGGTACCTTGGGAGCCAATCATGGCTCCATTCTGTCCATTTCAATGGCTTGCATGTCTAGGGGATGATATAGAGGTAAGGCATGGGCCAATAGGGCCCAATGTAGTAACCAAAGGGCCTGTCACCATTTCTTACAAGAATAGTCTCTGTACATCTGTTTTGCATGTCTCTAGTTTATCCTGCCTCATCTTCCCAAAAACAACTCTGGTCCCTTGATTTTAAAGGGGGGCTGATGGGTGAAGATCATCCATCTTCTGTAACTTCTTCAGGCTGACTCAGGGGCGTAGACCTTACCTAGCCAGGAACCTATAACCTTAGTCTCAGTCTAACTTTCTTTTCTTGAGGCGAAGGCAAAGCGGCTGAGTTGGGTGCTTGGAGACCTCCCATGTTCCATCACGGTAGTTGTCATCCAGGGCAAAGGGGTCAGCTGGCCTGGCGTAGAAGCAATGAACCCAAGTGGCGATGCCGTCTAGGGTCCCTTCCACCGTGGTTAATCTGTTGATTGGGGGCATTGGCAAGCTGACAGGCCTTTAACAGATCTCAATAAGGACACAACACAATCTCAGGTCTACAAGCTTTCTTTCCTAAACAGATGTATCAGCTTAAAATTCTTACTGCCAATCAGAGCTTTTGAGTAAATGTGGGGGGGAGGGTGAGATTTTAATCTATTCTCTCATTTGACAAACTTCCCCTTACTAACCACTATCACAGATGACTGGCAAATTCCTGCCCAGTAGACAGACATGGGCATTGGAAAGGCATGCTTATGAACTATTCTAGGACTTCCCGGCTTTAACTTTTGAAAGGCCAACAGTAGTGACTCTAGGATCTGACACCATCTCTGCCATCCAAGCAGTGGCTTACTGCCTCTGGATGCTCCATCACTTTTGTCCCAGGCGGAGTGACTTTCAACTTGGACTCAGGGCCTGAGTGCTGTCCCTCAGCTCTCCAGCTCAAGACTAGCACCGTACCACTTTTGAGCTCCACACCACTCCGTTCCCAGCACTCTGCTGGCTGATTAGAGACAAGTCTCTCACAGGGACCTTTCTTTGCCCGGGCTGGCTTCGAACTGCAGATTCAGATCAATGAGTCTTATAAGGGGCCACTTTACTCCAATTATAAGCAACAAGGTGGTCCACACAGAAGTAGTTTTTAAGCATGCTCTCTTACCTGGAACTTATTAAGGGTCAGTATTAGATCTTGACAAACTTGTAGGAATCACCTGTGCTTCTCTGTGGGCCTGCTGGAAACTGTTACAAAAAAACCTACAAAGAAGCTGGAATGGCAATTAAACATTTTGGTAGCCATAATTCTCCTTTTCTCACTTTGCAATAATTATTTAGGACAATTTTACTTCCAAATTTCTTATCTAGAAATGTATTCTTGATTTCCAAAGCCTTTTTAACACTAACACAACACTTTAGCTTTTATCTGCATCGGAAAAACTGAAGCTCACAGGCAATCTGAAACCAGGTGCCGCCCTTTGCTTACGTGCTGCTTGTTTTAAAAGAGCCTCTTTTTTTTTTTTTTCTTCAGTCCCAGTTACTGCATGGCATGAAGACCTTTGAATTTAAACTTAGTTTTGCATCATACTGCAGTCTTGAACATATTCACACTCACACATGCACACACACATACATTTTCAAAAGATCTTAAAGCGCGCTGAATAAGCATCGGCTGTACATTTTAAGACAAAAAACTTTAACAAATGATTTTACCATTCTCCAGCCTCATTTCCAGGGCTTGATAGTTTTAGTAAAACATTTTTAGTCTTAGTAAAACATTTTAGCGCACCAAACAATTTTCTGCTTAAGAAGGCTGGGTGGGGGTCCCCCTAGAGTTCTTTCTGTGGACACTCACACTCTGTGAACCATTGCCTGTACATCTTTCCAATGAGCTATGCAGGTTTGACACAAAAGAGACTGTTAGACTTACAAACAACACAGAGATGACAGCGCAGCATGGTGAGGTCCCTCCCTGCCACCTGTGGGTGGCTTGGGCTGGCCCTACGTCCACCCTGTCGGCGGCTGCGGGTCAGGACTTGGACTTGGGGCTGATGCGTCCGTGTCCTGGGCTGTCGGCGCCGGCGAGTTGACTGGGCAGGACCCTCCGGAGCGGAGGGCACAGCTGAAACATTTTCCTCAGAGTCCTCCTCTTGTAGAGTTAACTGGGATGGGGAGTATGGAGCGGGAAACATTTACGAGTTGAGATCTCCCAAGCTGGCCCACAACCTCCTACAAGGGTGCAGAAGGAATGGACCCAAGTTGGTCCACACCCTCCTGCCAGATAAGCAGAAGGAGCAGACCCAAGTACAAGGTGGGCGGGTTGAGTCTCGTTTAGGAGGCCCTCCTGGTCAGTTCCGGCCAAAAACCAAACTGACTCGCGCCCTACAAGTATAAGCAAAAGCAAAACAGACAAACAGACAAATTACAGGACAAGACAAATGAACAGTGCTGTTTTCTTACCTTCGGAGTCTGGGATCTCGGGGTCTCTGGGGCTATCCCGGACGAGCCCCCAAATGTTGTGCCAAGATGCAAGACCACCCCCAAGAAGACCACCGAGATTCAGACACTCCGAAATGCAAAAGCAAGGCAAGGCTTTATTTAACGAGCTGCCAACTCGGGCCTCGTCCTGCCCACCGACACAGCGGAGGTTAGGAGGAAGCCCCGAGCTGTGATTACACAGGGCTTATAAAGGCAAAGAACAAGGTTACAACAATCAGCTGTGCAAGCAAGATTAGAACACAGGTACAAATCTGATTGGCTCAGGGTTCGATTCTAAAATGGGATTCACGTGGTGGGGCCTGACTTCAAAGTCTGGCACCTCACTCCCTCATTCCCTCCTCCCCCCCTCCCTTTTCCCTCTCCCCCCATGAGTTGTTCAGTTGGTTTACACCAAATGGTTTTGCAAGTATTGCTTTTGGAGTTGTTTGTCTTTTTATCCTTTGTCTCTCAATTTTGATATCCCCTTTCACTTTCCTAGTTCTAATACCAGTATATATGCTGAGCCAGCCAGCAGTGAAAAGGGAAATCCTGAATGAGGGGGGCGAGGATTAAAGAAAAGGAAAAATACAAGATAAGAGAAAAAAGACAAGAGGCAAAGATGGGGTACAGGAGGGCTGCATCTTGAGATTGTAACTCAAGACTGCAGCCAGGTTTATTCTTAACTTCCAGGATAAATGCAGTTTGAAAACCAGGAAACAGCATAGGCTTAAAATTCCAGAACACAAAAAGGCTTGAAGTTATCAATACCCGACATAGCTAAGACAGGGTGAGGTGGTTAACATAAGAATGGACCCCAGAGCAATACCTGATGGTAGCTAAGATAGGATGAGTTTGGTTAACATAACAATGGACTCATGGCAGACATAGTAAAGCATTTCCTATTTTCCATTAAGCCAGGTCCTTGCATGTCCTTGAAAACACAGCCAGAGGTCAGGAAGAATTTAGCTGCAAGTTTGGCTCCTGACATCTCCCCCATCTTTGTTTAAAGAAGTGAACCCGCCTGTCTTAGGTGGGGTGGGTACCCCAGCCTGCCTTACCCATCCTGGGGATCTTCTTCAGAGCAAAGCTGAAGACCCTTGTCTTAGGTCAGTCAAGCTGGCCCTGCCCTCAAACCCGTCTCTGGCTGCAGTTCCTCTCAGGGGAAAATTCATTCACTTGGAGCTTGACCTTATGCAGCTGACTGCCTAAACTCATGAAAGAGTTTTGCAATATGCGTACAATGCAAGGAAGGCATAGGAAAGCCATCAGCAAAAGTATCCCTGGGCCGAACAATGTCATTAGCAGCCCTTTAACATTAGTCAAGGAAGGGATATACTGTTGAAGTTGTTCAAACAGTTCTTTTGTTTCTGCCACTTTAGAGTCCAGAGGCAGAGCTTGCTCTAGTCCAGCTATTTGCCTATGGAGCTGAAAGAGATCTAAGGACAAATTATTATGGTGCCAAATATCATTTAGATGTGCTACAACCTGTTCTCAAGGATAGCTCGACCCATTATATTTATGGAGGGTCACACAAATAAAGTCAAACCCAACATGACAGTGCACCCGTTGCAAAGTTTGTAAAGCACGGATTTGTTCTCCCAGAGACAACACAGATTCATACAATGCTTCTAATTTTTGTTCTACCTTATCGTCAATCCTGCCTTGAAAGTGCCGAGCTTGCGTAGTATTATGAGCAAGCTGATTAACATAGTGAGCTGTCTGCACACTTTGTGTTAAAATCACAGTAGCTGCTGCAGCAGAGGCAGCTAAGGAAATAAAGGCGACAATGCCTGCTATCAATAGCCCTACATATCGTCTAGGGTGCATGAGCTCTTTTAAATGTTTTAACACTTGAATACCTGTTTCTTTATACCAAGCTTCAGATTTGTTCACAGGAAGCATGATAAATATAGGCTGCTTAATACCAATTACAGAATCAGTAAGACCACTATACAAGCAATTTGTAAAAGAACAGTTACTACAAGTAACATTGAAATACATGGCTCCTATAGAAATATTAAAAGGTCCATACATTATGCCATAAGGAGGTGTTACACAATTCATAATACTTTTTAAAGAAGAAAAAGTGGGCCAGGAGATATTATTTAGGGCAGCCACTAACATCCAGACATGACTTTGAGGGTGTCCATTCATCCACCACAGACCTAGGTTGTACTTGTTGGTGAGATTGGTTCCAGACCAGTCCATCAGCTGAGAATTAGTTCCTGAAATATTGGTTATAAAAGGGTGATCATGTCTACACTTTATGGGGTGCAGTTCTCCCGTGGATTCTACAATTTGAGAAGAGTTGATGCAGCGAGGTATCATGAAGGACGATGTAGAATTAGCATGTACAGGAAACCCAGTAGGCAATGAAGTCATTTGTATATTATATACTTGACTATTATCAGGAATCCAAATTCTATGATTTATGGATTGCATTACAGTACAGCCTGGAATATAACTGTTGGAGTCAGTTGTAAAACATAAAAGGGTTCCAATGCCAGAAGCTGCAAAGTCTCCCATTTTAACCTGTTGGACAAAAGGATCTGGAGCTGTACCATATGCTGATCTGTTGACATGGACGAACACCTCAGCTCTTTCCCAAGTTACAGGGTGCACAATCGGTGGATCTGGCACGTAAGCCCAGTGGGTCAGCACTTGTACCATTCTGATGAGTTTCCACAATCCGAACGCAACACTCAGGTAGCCAGTGGGCATCATTTTCATCCTGTGAGAAAACACAGACATGTCCTTGACTCCATGCCAATACTGGATCGGGCCCATGCCAAGTACTTGTTAAAGGATCTTTCCACTTGGGCAAAAGCTCTTTGCTTTCTCTTTTCCCAGAACCGCTGTGCTGTGGAGTGACCATTGCAGTCCAAATTTAAAAAATTTAGTACAAATAAGGCATGAGAAAGAATATTAACAGAAGAGAAGGGGTATAATTACCCCCCTTTTAATTTATAAATTTGGTGTGTTAACAAATCATTGGCCCGTTCAACAATTCCTTGACCTTGAGGATTATAGGGAATTCCTGTAGAGTGAACAATTTGGTAAGATTTGCAAAAAGTTTGAAAAGCTCATCCAACATATCCTGGACCATTATCAGTTTTAATTTGTTTAGGAAGTCCCATAGTAGCAAAGCAGCATAAGGCATGGGAGATACAATGTTTGCTAGCTTCCCCAATAAGAGGAGTAGCCATAATAAAATTAGAGTAGGTGTCTATGGTAACATGGACAAAGTGGAGCCGTCCAAAAGAGGGAATGTGGTAACATCCATTTGCCAAACATGGTTGGCCACTAAGCCTCGAGGGTTAATGCCATTGGAGGGCACAGGTAGGAAGGTAGTACAGTTGGGACAAATTTTTACAATTTGACGAGCCGCCTCACTTGTGATATGAAAATGCTGACATAAGGCATGACTGTTTTGATGGTGGGCAGCATGTGATTGCTTTGCTAAGTCAATTTGAGTGAGAAAAATTTGAGTAGCCTCATCTGTAATAGCATTGCCCTCCCTTAATGGTAAGAAGAGGCAAAGTGAAGTAATTTGTTGGAGGGACAATGATGTGAAATTATGCCCATAAAATTGGCCCAAGCAATGGCACAGAAATCACAATGAATATAAAGCCATTCTTGCTGTTGTAAAGTATAGGGTATGTAAATAACCTGTGGATCTCATCCAAGATACTTACAAGATTCCACACGGCACACATGGAACTAGGGTGGCTACCAGTTTATAATAGGGAGTTAACACTTTTGAAGGAGTAGCAGGCAAAGAGAACCATAAAAGGGGTCCCTTCGGCCAGAGGACCGCTGTTGGAGAATGAGGTGTAGTTAAAATATATGCTTCCCAAGGGGCTGAGTAATCATTATAATTTATATGTTGGGAAGAAATGGCAGAATTTACTATGCTTAAGGCTTCAGCTCCTTCAGTTATCATTTGTCTGGGAGATGTAGGGTCAGGATCCCCCTTCAATAGATCAAGTAAGGGTTTTAATTCAGCTGTGGATAATTTAAGATAAGGGCGAAGCCAATTAATATCTCTCAGAAATTTTTTGAAAATCATTTAAAGTACACAAAAGAGAAGTTTTAATCTGTAATTTTTGACTAGTAAAATAATAAGGACCTCAAATATGACCAAGAGGGATTTTTATTTTTCTCTGCCTGGGCTGGCTTTGAACTGTCCAAGGAGTCTTAGCCATAAAAGCCCTTTTTATTTCCAATTAAAGCAACAGAAGAACAAAAGGAGTAGAATTTACCTGTAAGTTTTTAAGAATTGACCAACAAATAGTTGCCAGAGTTTTGCTGTAACTCTTAAAGAACAGCAGACTGAATGAGATCCATGTGCCATTAAATCAAATCATATTATTTAACCTTACCTTACTGGTGCGTGAAAGAGAAAACAAATGAATAACAATAAAAGTCTCAGCTTCAGTGGATCTGAAGTGGCTGTGTCTTCCATCCCATATTAGCAGGCCAGCAGGAGAGATGGCTTGCATCTGGATAAGGCTATAGTAGCATCTCAGAGTTCCCTGGATAGGCTGTCACACCTCCTGCTTGTTGCCTGTATATTTCTACACAGACTGGTTAAGGGCATTTTTAAACAGATTTTAGAAGGCTTGGGCCTTTAACCTTCTTTCTAGTCACAAAATCCACACAGATTGAAGGCCAGCCAAGTCTGCTCTCTGTAGCAGCCAGGACAGTTTGTGAGTCATGGAGGGAGAAGACATCAATGCTACCCCAATGCAACCTTGTGGTCGCCAAACACAGCTCTGATGCTTTTAATCTTGGAATAAGTCTCGGTTGCAACTCTGTCATGATAGGCCTGCTATAAACCCAACTCTAATCTTGGGGCAGGCAGAGCCTTTGACAGCCTGGGCCTGTCAAAATCCTCACAGGATTCCTAGATTGCTGGAGCAAATCAGGCAGTTTGGGAGCCAACTGTGGAGGCAGCTTCCTGTAGCCACAGACTGCCACAGTCCACTCAGCTAGCACACATGTCAACCTGCATCCTATAAAGCAAAATGTTAATTTTGGGTCAGGAAAATTTAGGTTAATAGTCACATTTGTGCAGTTGTTCCAAAATGACTCTGGTCCCTTGATCTTAAAGAGTTTATGAGAGCACAGTGAAAAAAGAAGAAAAAAAAATGGAGAAGCAAAATCTTAGTCTATACCAAAGAATTGTCAGGATTAGATATACACTTGACTCTTAGCATAGATAGACATAAAGAATAACACACTGGTTTTACATCATTGTATTTATATCACGTGCTGTATATTAGAACCTTTTGGAGTTTTTCTTAGACACATTTGCTCGCACCCAAACCTATCAGTTTGGGTTTAAAACCTGTTTTTTGTTTTGTTTTTAAGTTTTACCAACACATAGACGTAGACAGACAGACATACACATACAGACAATGTGCACACGTTTTGGGGCGCGCTTAGAATTGTTCTTTAATTGGCCATGTAAGTTTTTCTGGAATTCCAGTGGCAAATGATATTATTTTGCCCATAATAGAACCACGTGGTTAGATAGTAAACAAAAAAAAAAACCACCTTTTTAGCAAACCAAAATTTTCAGATCATCCGAGAAGCCACATTTTGAGAAACCAGCTTAGCTCCCATGGGGAGCTTATGGGAGACAGGACATGAACACAGACAGCAAGCTCACAGTAAGACACCTTCATCTTCCAGCATTTGAATTGCAAGGCACCTTTGAAATGCAAGGCCATAGTTAGAGTTCAGAGTGGGGGCAGGGTTACCGGGAGGCTGGAGACTCCAAGTCCCTGCCCAGCCTCTGGAATTTGGCATGCCTGTCACCTGGGGGATGGGCAGGCTTCCACTCCAACCAATACTATTGTCGGCCACATGCTCAATGCTAGAGAAAACTTACGATTTAGCCAAAGTTAGTCTCCAAACTTAACATCAATAACAAGAATAGAAAACCTTTCTTTGAGTCTTTCAAAGCAGATGTTAAACAAATATCGATACCCATCCTATGTCACAGAGAGAACTTCATCTGCCTGAGCGCTCATAGAAGTTAGGTAAGTCCTGCAAAATATTCCAAATATGTAAGATTGGGCTCAAGCTTGAGCAGCTTTCCTGAAGCATTTTAGACTGTCCCCACTTGAGTGACCAGCGGAGCTGAACTAGAGATCAGTTGACTCCAAACACCCACAATTGCTGATCTCCTTGACGTAGCCCAGTGGCTTTATGGAAAATCCAAGCTTCCGGCTAATGGTCACTCACCCTGGTTGGGGTTTCAAATCTGTCGTTGTCGTGGTGGATGGAAGTAAAGCGCTCGGTCAGGAGAAGTTACCTCGGTGGTGTTAGCATTTCCCTAGCCTCAGGTCCCTCCCCTCTGTGAGCAGCCTGCACCTAGGAGAGCTGTAAGTCTGCCAGGGCTGTCGGTGGGGGCTCACCAGTATCTACCTTTAAATGAGTTTGTTGTTCTGGATGAAGCTGTGACAATAGAGCTATAACTGATTTCAACATATTCTCAACATGGGTCAATCTATCTTTAGTAGGCTCATAGCATAATTTCTCCTTGGTGTCTGAGCCATCTGAGTCTTCCTTAATATCTAGCCCATTGGGTTCAGATCTTATTAATTTTCTCAGCTCTTCCCAGGCAACAGCATACGCTCCCGGGGCTGGGCAACACTCATCAGGTGCCTGCTCAGTTTCTCCAATCGACTGATTGAATTTAATTTGTTCATGTCTAGAATCTAAGCAATCTCAGACCAGATACCAAAGAATAATAGCATCCACTGGGGTTTTCTCAGGGCCATTTGCATCATAATGTTCCTGAATCTTTTTTTTTTTTTTTCAATTTTCTGCCAAGTTTCTAAGTTATTGATTCCTTCCACCAGGAACTGGGGGAATGCTTCCTCAATAAAGTAAAAGAAATGTTCTAAGTGACTTTGGCCAACTTTCACTACCCGGGCATTAAGCATGCCTTTGGGGGCCTGCACGTATAGCATGCAGCCTATACTTTATCCCATAATTTCTTACTCCCGACAATACTCTCTCTCTCCCCCTCTCCTTCCCAAGTGATCGGACATCCTCTTACCTTAGCAGGGGTCCTCTGCCTTCGTCCCAGGTTTTCAGGTCCCTGTTCGGGTGCCACATCTGCTGAGCCAGCCGGCAGTGAAAAGGGAAATCCTGAATGAGAGGGGCGAGGATTAAAGAAAAGGAAAAATACAATATAAGAGAAAAAAGACAAGAGATGGGGTACGGGAGGTCTGCATCTTGAGACTGTAACTCAAGACTGCAGCCAGGTTTATTCTTTTATTTATTTATTTATTTATTTATTTTTTGGCCAGTCCTGGGGCTTGGAGTCAGGGCCTGAGCACTGTCCCTGGCTTCTTTTTTTTGCTCAAGGCTAGCACTCTGCCACTTGAGCCACAGCGCCACTTCTGGCCATTTTCTGTATATGTGGTGCTGGGGAATTGAACCCAGGGCCTCATGTATACAAGGCAAGCACTCTTGCCACTAGGCCATATCCCCAGCCCCCAGGTTTATTCGTAACTTCCAGGATAAATGCAGTTTGAAAACCAGGAAACAGCATAGGCTTAAAATTCCAGAACACAAAAAGGCTTGAAGTTATCAATACCCAACATAGCTAAGACAGGATGAGTTTGGTTAACATAAGAATGGACTCATGGCAGACATAGTAAAGCATTTCTGATTTTCCATTAAGCCATGTCCTTGCACGTCCTTGAAAACACAGCCAGAGGTCAGGAAGAATTTAGCTGCAAGTTTGGCTCCTGACAAGTATATACATTTTCCAAGGTACTCAGATAAGATGCAGTGATAATGTGGGTACAATCACAGAAAGGGGATACAAGAGGATCATCAAGAATAGAAGTTACGGTTTCACGTGGCATGTTGAAAGTAATTAAAACAGTGATATAACACTCATCTACCCAAAAGAACACAAACAAGAACACACTAAAGCCACCAGCACAACAATGTTCATCGCAGCACAATTTGTCATAGCTAAAATATGGAATCATCCCAGATGCCCCTCAGTAGATGAATGGATCAGGAAAATGTGGTACATATACACAATGGAATTTTATGCCTCTATCAGAAAGAATGACATTGCCCCATTTGTAAGGAAATGGAAGGACTTGGAAAAAATTATACTAAGTGAAGTGAGCCAGACCCAAAGAAACATGGACTTTATGGTCTCCCTCCTAGGAGATAATTAGCACAGGTTTAGGCTAGTCACAGCAGAGGATCACAAGAACCTAATAGCTATGCCGTTATGAATGCATAAAATGATGCTAAGTGAAACGAACTCCCTGGCTTCTTTTTGCTCAAGGCTAGCACTTGGCCACTCGATCCACAGCGCCACTTCTGGCCATTTTCTTATATGTGGAGCTGGGGAATTGAACCCAGAGCATCATGTTTATGAGGCAAGCACTCTTGTCACTAGGCCACATCCCCAGCCCCAGGATTCAAACTTTTAAAATCTGACTGCATGAACCCACTATACCACCTCCCTCTTGCTGTTCATCTATTTTGAATTAGTTAACTAATCAATGAGTGAATGGGTTAAAGAAAGATTAGAAGATGAAACTTGGTCTATTCCTGACTATAGTAGCCAGGTTATTCTTGCCGGCATTTCTGCAAGGTGGGCTTGTACTTCAACATGGCCTGACTCTGCATGTTTGGATTTGGGTTGACTTGGTTGCTCCTTTCCTCAGGGACCAGAACTACAAGGAATTTCCTCTGAAACTTAGTTTTCCCACTGTTCCAGCAGGATGCCGGACCAGCTTCACTGACTGCCCTGTCTGCCCTTTCCCTGTTCTTTCATGGCTCTTTTCCTGTATCCTACTTCATTTGTAGACATTCTCTGAGAAAAGTCCTAGAATTCTTTCTACTCCCTCCTAAAGTTTTATTTCTTGAATCTGTCTCCTTTGTATCATTCTTTGTTGCTTCTGTAATTCCTTTGCTTAGCACTTTTCACTGAGGAGGATTCACTGAAGAGAAGGCAGATTTCCTGACCTCAGGAAATTCACAGTGAAGTGGGAGAGGAAGGGCTTTGACTAAAGCAACTGAGATACATACTGTGGAGTCAATCAAATCTGAGTTAGGAAAAGCAAACCCTGAAAGAGGATATAGTGAGGTAGCACAAAGTTACTGACAGTTTCTATGAGGTAGATGTTCATCAGTTTATTGTGAAACCAGACCTATCAACTGAGTGAATATTTTTCTCACTGTAACTTTTGTCTTCTTGGATGAAGCATGGAGAAGGTAAATGAATTGCTTTTTGGAATTCCTCACTATCATTTATTTGGGTTGCTACAAAGCCTGCTAAATGGTCCTCTATCTCCATTTCTCATCTGTGTGCAACCCCATAATGGTGCCAGATCTTCTTTGTAAGACAGAAGTGTGTGATTTATTATTGCTCTGTTCTGATGGTCCCTTTGCCTACCGCAGTGGTTCCCAAATCTTAGTCTATCAAAATCCATTTAAAGTTTTTCAGGTAGACTGCTGTCTCCTTGCCACACATCCTATTCTTCTAGTTTCTACTTTGGTAAGTCTGGGATGGTGTTATGGGCTGAATTGTATCCTCTTTTAAATTTTCATGGCAAAGCTCTAACCCCTAATACTTCAGAATAGGACTTTGTTTGGAGCAATTAAGTGAAAATGAAGTCATTAGGGTAAGCCTGATCTAATGTCTGTGCATTATGAAGAGAGGGGATGAAGACATACAGAGACAGGACCTGTGAGAACACAGTGAGTAGAAGCCATCTACAAACCATGGAGGGGCTTCAGGAAACAGCAACAGCAGCAGCAGCAACAACAACAGAAAAGCAACAAAAATACTTGCTGACACCTTGACCTTGAACTTCCTTCCTCCAGAACTGTGAGAAATTAACTTTCTGTTGTGAACCTTCCAGGTCTGTGATATTTTGTTATGAAAGCCCTAAAAAATTACAGATGGGGTAGAAGAACTTGCATTTCTCACAGCCTCTCAGTCCATTCTGACTGTCCAGAGAACACATTTGGAAAATACTGGCCTGAAGAACAATGAGACCTGTTGGACAACATGGTGATTAGCTATCAATCAATGTCTTGTAGCCTTGAAAATTTGCTAAGAAAATATTGCATGTTCTCATCACCAAGGATACATATGTGATTAAATGATAAATGTATTAATTTAGTTGATCTCGCCATTCTGTGATGTGCACATATTTCAAAACATATTGAGCACAGTAAATATAGAGAATATTCATTTGTCAGATAAAGAAAATGTGCCCATAAACTTAAGAAAAGCATACAAAGAAAACCTTGGCCTAAATGTAACTTCTGTTAAGAATCTTTCCATCATCTTACAACTTGGGTAAAATTAATTTTACTTGCATTCACCTAGCATTTCCTTTATCTCCTTTGGTATTGTTCATAGAAAAAAATAATTCATTCCATGCTTCTTGTCTACAGTTCTCAGCCCTACAGAATTCAACTCAGGGACCAGCACAGGGATATATAGTAGAAACTCAGTAAATCTTTCTTGATTATTTGACTGGTTACATTGGTGATGATTGGAGAAGAGGCCTCAATGAAGAATGATGACAATATCTCATAATAAACCGATATTAAGCCTTACTGGATGTAGTATAGAAAGCCTACCCCACCCCAGAAGGAACCACTAGAATTAGCTAGTCCAATTTAAGAGAAAAGATTCATTAGCTACCTAGAAAGAAAAGGAGACTATTTCCAATTTAATATTTCATATAATATTTCTTTTGAATTGTCTGGGAATTTAAGTAGGCAATGCAGCAGCATCATTAAAAGTTCAGCTGAACAAACTGGCTCAGCAAACAGCTTCTAACAGAAGGCCCAGAAGAAATGATTTCCCTTATTCTCCAGCAGCAGCCTAAAAAACAATTAATGAAATGTGAATCTCTCTCTCTCCTTTTTCTCTCTCTTCATGTTTCTCATCAAAAGACTCTCTCTAGTCTTCGCTCTGTACCAATCAAGACAAATCATATTTTCCGAATTCCAAACGGTGATAGACTACTATCTTAGGGTTAGAGAAAAAGATCCTACCTCAAAGGAACTTAAAATGCTGCCAGAAACCTCTGGAATTAGCTCTTGAAATATACAGATGCTCTATTTAGTGATGTTGATATTTTGTAACTTCCAGCCTTGTTCTTGTTTCCTTTTTTCAACCTCCTCAATTTATTTCCAGCCTTATTCTTATTCCAAGCAGCATTAAGATTTTTAAGAGACTTTGAGTTCTGCTTTAAGTTGCCAGCACCATATTATTGGGTAAAACCATTGCTTTGATAAGTCTAACATGGTGGAATCATAGAAAAAGGCTACTCGTTATCATTAGAACTAAAGAGACACCAAGTGACTCACTCCACAAAAGAGGTTCTGTGCTTGGAATCATTTATCCAATGACCTCATATGAACTTCATTCACAAATTGCTGTCTGTGGCCCAGAGCAGAATGCCCCAGTGCTTAGTGGTCTAGTATATTACAATTTGTGAGGAGTATCTTATATTTGTTCACAGTAAGAGCATTCTGTGGAAATTACTGGAGTTTCTGTCTTGGGTTGGGTTTTACAAAACAGTCAGAGTACCAGGCAGGTAAATGTTTCTTTATATCCTAGGATATGATAGGCTGACTTCTCTTGGAATTAAGAAGCAAAGTTTTATACTACATGCCTTTTCAATTCCTTCTTCATCTCAGATTTATGAATAAAAGAAAATTATAAAATACTATAGACTACATATCCAAAAACATAGACATTGAAACATTGAACATAGACATGGGATACAAATCATTTGTTGAATGACTGACTGAACGACTGAATGAATTCAAAGGTCAGGAACTCAAAACTTCTTGACCTTGTGATCATTAGCATTTTATATCTTTCCTGGGATAATCAATCCGAATTCTGTAAAGTCATATAATATTTCTAGTTACCTGGTATTTCATCCGGGATTCCTAGTGGCCTTACTCCCATTGAGCCCATACCTAGCTCTAGAAAATGAAATCAGTTAGGGCTATTTGTGAATCCTTGGAACACATTTTCTTCTCTTTAGAATTGTATCTGTTTTTCAATTCTCTTTGACTGTTTTAATTACATTAATTAGACAATATAATTATATTAATCTTTGAAATTCAGCACTCCAGCCATATCGTACCAGGTTTTCTTAGGGGAAGGTATGTGTTTTTGTTTTCAGTTTCAAGTATTTAGTCTGTGGCTGTTTTCTTCTTTTATATCTTGGAATATTCTTGCCTTATTATTTTCTTATTCTGTTTTTTAGCAACACCAATTGCAGGTATATCAAATTTCTTTGTGTTTTACTATCCTTTTCATAATCTTTTTTTTATATTCATGGTAACATATCCTTTCTTTGTTTTATGTCATGTTTTGCCGCCTCTCCACTAAATCCCTGGATGCTTTCTGTTGTGCTTATGTCTGTGCTTTGAAAGGCACATTCATTTATAATGTTTCAGTTTTCTTTTTCTTGAACTCCTTATTGTCTTCCATAATCTAATGATGATAACTTATTTGAAATCATGTACCTCTTCTTAGAGTTTTTTCTATAGCTATTTGTAATTTTTGTGTCGGAACTTTATTCACAGAATCTGCCTTTCCTGTCATGTTAAATGGTCTTAATGTTTTTTTTTTCTTCTTCTGTTGTGATTTAGGCTTTGTTTTGCTTGTGGAATTTTCCTTTAGTTTTGTAACTTTCCTGAAGAGATTTAAAGTTGATGCCTTTTAATTATTAGTTTTTTTTTATTTGGACTGAGTTTCAGATCATATTAGAATACAGGAAAAGAAAGAACTTCAGTTGAAGCAACCCATATATGTGGCCAAGCCTTCTGATTTCAAAAGTCTTTTCACAAAATTTGTTTTGTGTGTAATTATTTTACTCTTAGGCATCTGATTTTAATTTGTGTAACTCTAAAATCTGGAACCTGAAGCGTTATAATCTAGGAACGGTTGCTTCTTGTGCATCTATCACCCTTTTTTCCCTGAAGCTTTGAAACAGGTAATGACTTAGTGGGGGATAGCAACCGTCACTCGGTGTTTCCTTCTTCAGACCCACTTCCCTGCTTATCTTTCAGAACATAACCTGTTTCTTTTGCAACAATTTCAGCCCTCGTTGCCTCAAAGAAAATGACATTTCCACAGGCCTTAAAGCATAGGGTCTCAGTCTCTCTTGCTCTTGGTACCGTCTACTTTCTGCTAAAGAATGTGAGTTTTCTTTCCTTATCTTCACTTTTACATTATTGGCATTTTGTACATTAGTAGTTGGGCAGCATTGACATTCCCACATAAATTGATTTCTTCTATTATTAGTTCTTTTACAATTTGGTATTGGAATGAACAAAATAAATTGGAAATACCTTTGCATCTTCAAGCCAAAGTCCAAATGGTATGTTTTTAAAGGTCAAATCAGATGTAACAGTCATATGTGGCTGATTGAACATATTTTTTGAACTAGATATTACTAAGTAACAAGCATTTGTTACTATTATGATTTGACTGTGTAGTTCATTGGAACTTTTCTGGGGAGGAGAAACAACTGAAAATGTAGGACAATATTTAACAATAAAATGGTGACATTTACTATGAAACAGAATTTATATAAATCTGGTTCATCCTAGACTTACTTGCTGGCATGAACAAAGACTTTTTTTTATTTAGTTCCAAATATTTGTATTCCAGACTTACTTAAGCAAAGGGAGAGATCAGCTTTTGCAGGAAGAAATGACAAGTACTTATTGCTTTAAAATACTCGGCAATCAGACTGAACAGCAGAGAACAGCCTAATTATTTATGAGGCAATTGCCAGGTTCTCTAGCTTTCTGGACCAATGCAAAACTTTGTGTGTGGCTACATTACTGTCACCAATTTCTCCTTCTGATTCACAAAGGGTTGTTAGCTGTAAAGCAATGAGGCAGCTGTTCCTTCTTGCTGAGTTCATAAATGAGCCCTAATTCATCAACGTGTGCTCTCTGCTGTGATCAAAGATGGTGTCGGGATCTTGGTTAATATAAAGCTTAAAGCATCTACCATAAACCCATTCTAGTTAGCATGACAAAAGCAATCTGTCACTCTTGCTATTCTTGGTATAAATCACAATTGAGCATCTTTATGTAATATTCTCAAAACAATAACGAGCAAGTAGAAAGGTGAAAAATTAGGTAACAACGGTAACTTTCCCTATTCCAAATATTTGATCTGTTTATTTCCCAGGTCTTCTATATAGAGAAAGACATATTCAGTGTGAAGAACATGGATCGATGCCATTCATGGCCAGTACCATAAAACAAGAATAAGATGACTAATAAAATCTAAGGGTTATCCAAGTTGTC
Source organism: Perognathus longimembris pacificus (assembly GCF_023159225.1). Taxonomy (NCBI): domain Eukaryota; kingdom Metazoa; phylum Chordata; class Mammalia; order Rodentia; family Heteromyidae; genus Perognathus; species Perognathus longimembris. Next base: position 135,610,519 of record NC_063161.1, read on the forward strand.
AACAAATGTTTGTTGAATACTTATAAGGTAGACATGATGTGTGGTGCTGGAGTTTCAGCAGTAAACAAACCAGACATTGACCTTGCCCTCATGGAACATATAGTTTTGAAGGCAGGATGGGAATTCAAACATATTATGGGTAGCTAGTTAGCACAAAAAGTGCTACCAAATAGTATACTATACACTACTTCTGGCATTTGGCTATAGATTCTGAACTTGTTGTGAGTGAAGCAATTTGCCTTGTAGTATTAGAAATAGCCATGGAACAATATATAGCAAATACAACTTGACACGAAACACACAATGGAACAATAACATACAAAGATCAGAAGGACAACCAAAGACATAATAATTAGTCTGTCTTTCAGAAGCACAGAAAAGGTAGACTCGAGGGAAATTCTAATGAATAAATAGGATGTCAATGGGCAAGTAATGAAAGAGGGAGTTTTGCAGACAAGTGAAAGATCTAGAGTTGAAAAACTGTGGAGAGTCATCACCAACTAACTATTGGCAGAAAACTATTAGTGATTCTGAATCTCAAGCAGTAGGCAGGGTGAAGATAATAAAAGACCCATAATGTCACATAATGTTATTTTGTATGTACTGGTGAGACTGATACTAACATAATCATACTTATTACATGTTTGTAGATCATCTGGCAGGAGGATTGAGCATCCATTGACGGGTAAAAGAAAGGCAGGAATTAAGGAGTTCAAATGGGAGACTGCTATACATACCATGTGAAAGAGCTAATGAAGAGTTATAATGAGCTATTTTAATGACCCATTTGAAATTAGCTACTGTAATTTACACTTTTTTTCTTTTGTATCAGGACCAGAGCTTAAACTCAAGGCCTGGGTGCTTGTCCCTGAGTATTTGTGCTCAAGACTAGCACTCTACCACTTGAGCCACAGATCTATTTCTGGATTTTTGGTGGCTAATTGGAAATAAGAGTCTCAGTTTTTTCTGCCTTGGCTGTCATCAAATCATGATCCTCAGATCTCAGTCTCCTCAGTAGCTAGAATTATAGGCTTGAGCCCCTCTCCCCTAGATTAATTTACATATCAATACTTTCTTTGGAATGAATAGGAAATATCAGTGGTTAAAAGGAAAAGCAGGGCTGGGAGGAAAGAGAGCCATCAAAGGATACAATCACAAAAGCTGCTATGTGGGTAACTAGGGGGACTTAACCCAACAAGAAAGTCTGTGAAAGAAGATACACAGCATGCCTCAGCGTTTTCTCATCTAAGAGGTGGGGGAGCTGGGACATTTTTACTTTGAGAACTATCAGATATTGATTGAATGCTGTTTTTAGGAGCTTTAATTCCACCATACTTGCATCCTGCTTTGCAGGCAACCAAGTCAAATATCCTTTGCTTCAGGTAAAATGGCCCCAGGTAAAGAGATTTTGTAGGTACCTCTGGGTTGGGAGCTGTTCCAAATAGATAGAAATAGATAGAAATCTCACGGCTTGTGTTCCAGTTGGCTTTTCAGGGAGTCAATGGTGGCACAGAACTGAATAGACTCTTCCGATACCTTTCAGTTAACAAGTTATGCAAAATGTAGTGTATATCTTTGTCATATTTTCTCAGTTTCTCCTTCTTATCTTTAAGTAGTTGTACAAAGGAGTTGCCATTTAACAAAAAAGTTTATGAATACAATCAATTTTGAGTCAAAGTTTGCTGCAATAGGACTCAGGAAGAAAAAAAACCTTTTTCTTCACCTAATATATAATTAATTGATTTTGTAAAACTTACGAGGCCCAGTTTTGTTTTCAATAGGAGGGTAGTGGAGAATCTTATATGATATCTCATAATTAATTTTCCTATAGCTTTTGCAATTGGAATTTCAGTATAAAATCAGCTTATGAGGCTATACAGAAATTAAGAAATCACTAATAAAATTCATATTGATATTTAAGAGTTCTATCAAAGTTAGGAAACAATTTATCCCCCAAACAATTCATATCCTTAAGGTAAATCATATTATATTTGATGTTATTATGGAGATTTATATCTATGAACTAGCTGCAAGTTTATCTCACATTAACTTGTAATTTGGGCCAGAGCAATATAGTTCCTTTTTTTTACATTCTACTCTAAGGATTGGGTCAAAGTGACTTTTCTTCTATATAATGATGGTAATTATATTATTTTCCACTTAAAGGATGAATCTAGTTCCTAAACATCAGAAGATGAAATTAAAACATTCAACATGATTGCATCTGGATTGTGGGGCATAGGACCTGAACAGGAATGAAATGGGAGATTGCAATTAGAGTTACAAGCCTGATAAGTTTTATGCAACTTTTGAAAATAAGTGCATATGTTACATTATATATTTTAAGATTTCTATAAAGAAATAACGGCTTGTGAAACAAAACAGAAAGGCTAGAGTCAGGTGGAAAGTGGAGATGATCAGAGCTGTTCAGCAAAAGAACAACAACAAATCTCAGTGAAGCAAGAATGATAAAGGGGTTATTTTCACAAGCAAAATACAAGGAACACCATGAAAATGCAACCATGGGAAGAGAGAGCATTGGCAGGAACTAAGCCAGTAGACACAAACAGCTCCTGTGTTTCAAGCTCTGCACTGATATTTTAATTTTTGTACCCCACCCCCACCCCTCAGGGGCCAAGGCTTTTAGAATAAGACCCTTCAAATTATATGTTAAGATTCTTCCACTAGAAGAAATCATTTTAGTTGTTGTGACATGATGGCATCAGACCAAAAGAGACTAGGATACACTTGGTGGTAGTGCTTACTTGAAGTTATTTTAAGGGGTTAAAAATCTGAGGTGAGGGTACTACATGTAAGTGAAAGACCACTTAAGGTTCTGAGGTGCATTCCTAGGGAGAGCTTGCACCTGGTAGAAAAGGGAAAACACAAAGAGGAAAGTTGTCCGATTCCCCTGTGGGTACTTGCTAGTTGGCCTTCCTCTAATTGGAGAAGTGGCTTTCTCAGAGGACCTGATTTGAGAACTACTTTTGCTTACTTGCTACATGATGCAGAATAAGTTACTTAACATTTCTACTTCACATTTGTCATGGTAAAATTGGACAGTATCTCTGGTTCTAAAAGTTATTTCCAGGAGCCAGGACCACAGGAAGACACCTAGGAATAGTCTGCCTGGCTGATGGTACAGTACCCACTTGAGCCTTTTACTTGTCCTGGCTTTGAAATGAAAGTTTTCTTTGAAATGGAAACTTTCATGTGGGAAATCCATTTTGCCATGACTACTAAAGGAAGGATTGCAAATTCCATGATGTAATATGCATGGCAAGTGTAAGAATTTTAATTGTGGATTGTACAGCTATTAAAATGATTAGTTGTTTAAGATGGACCAAAGATCAGCAAAAAGCTAAGGTTTGACAAAGAGCAGAATGAGGCAAATTTATGGATAAAGGCTTATAATCTAATTACCCACTAGGATTTCATAAATATTTATACAAAAATCACAAGACTAGAAAGAAAATTTCAAGTAAATGTAAATTGATTTTTTTAAGTTCTTAACTTCCTTGGTCACTTTAATCTCTTTTATGCATTTAAAAATTTATTGACATATTTAAAAAATATTTTAACCACTTTGGTATGACAAGTTGTCTGTGACTGAATGGTTGACTGGATATAAAAGATTACATTCCTTCAGCTGTTAAAGCTGTCCTTGCAAAAGAATGTCTCTCAATTTCCTTCCAGATCACTTGTGTTTCAATGAGTACCATTAAACCTCTTTGCTTTTTGTAATGTCACTTCATCAGCATGGAATTTTGCCCTTGATCTACAAAAGATACAAGTGGGAGGTTTCTAAATGAATTGCATGACCAGCTGAGTGTAAGTGTCATTTTGGATCCTCAGAACTGACTGCACAACAGAGTGAGAGGAAAGAATAGTTTTGTTTGCTGTAGGCTTAATACATGGTGGCTGCCTATTGACTCAGTTAGACTGAGTTCTGGCTTCAGGAAACCAGAGAGGAAGAGATAAGCTTGGATGGGCATACATTTAGTTGAAGAAAGGATTGGTTATTGGAGATCTCTCTACAGGCTTGAAAATAAACAAAATTGTCCACTGATAGCAAACCAGAGAATAAAAGAAATTCATCAGATTTTTTGCCTTTTAGTACACTGTACTCCTTTTTATAGCTTACAAACTACATGAATAAACTGGGTATATATCTTTACATTATAACTTCTCTCTCTCTCTCTTTTTAAAGTTTTTGGTGGTACTCTATAACTGAGCCATGTCTCCAGCCCCCTTTTGCACTGGTTATGTTTAAAGTCTTACTCCCTGCCCAGTAATATTTCTGGGCTGTGATTCTCCTGGGTTTTTGTTTGTTTGTTTGTATACAGTACCACAAGGCCCAGTTTCTTCTATTTCTTCTGTTGTCTTGTGGAACAGGGCTGGCCTGAAAATGTGGTTCTCCTGATTTTGGGCTCCCACATATCTAGGATGACACATGTGTGCTACAGATGCCCAACATACACTACAGTTTTTGTCTGATCTTGAATAGAAGATGCAACTATTCTAAGCCTCAGTTTCCTTATCTGTTAAGTGGATTTATTGATAATGGTGCCTGCCTTGAGATAGACTCATGAGATCTCATTAAGGAAACCCTGGAAAGCAGAGCTCTGCCTGGTTCACAGAAGTACTGAAAATATATGAGTGTTCTAGAAAAAAAAAGAGAAAAGAGTGTCCCCTAAGGGAGTATTCATATATATTAAGATTCTTTTTTTCTTTGAAAATAGTTACTTTTCTAAAATTATCTAACCTCTCCAAGCCTCAGTTCCACAATTCTAAAATGGGGATAAAGAGCATCTTCCTTAAAGAACTGGAATGCTTTATTCCGTGCTAAATGATATGGTATTGGGTGTCTAGAAACCAGTTTCCTCCTTCAATCGGGTATGTCTGCGAGTCAAACACAGTTTCACAGTGTGTTCCCTTTCTTCAAATGACAAGCACATCTTCTGCTTTGCTTTGGCCTTAACATAAAATGAATGTAAGATCTTGTGTGGCACTAAAGGCCTCCTGCAAATGATTCCATTAGAAACAGTTTGGGTTCATCCATCACACAGTCACCAAAGTGCTTAGCTTCCCAGGGGCACAGCAAACACCTTTCCTTTTTGAATGAAGAACTTGTCTGTTTTGTGCCAGCAGCACATCATCTCTTCCTTCTCTTTAGAGCTTCAGGCTTCTCTTAACATGGTGTGCTATAGTAGAAAGGATGGCCTCTGTTCATTCCTGACTTTGGGGCCCTCTTCACTTTAGCCTCACCATTGCTTTTGATTGTGTACTTTTTGGAGCTTTTGAAAATCATTAGAACTCAGCCTACCACTTTGTACACATTGACCCTTCTCTGAGCTCTACAAACCGAGGTTGTATTTTCCTGGCTGCCTAGATTTTTTTTTTCTTCTGATGTTGGGAAGAATATGGTTAGTTGGATGAGGGTTCAGACAGAATCCATAAGTGCTTTTAAATTTTTTCCTGCTGATTAGTTCATTGCTCTCTTTATCTTATTATCCAGATTTCTCTTCCAGTCTCAGGAATTTTTTTCCCCCATAAAGCCCTATTGGCTGATATATATCTAGCATACTGCTACCTGCTCGACTGCCTTATGGTTTCTCTGGGAGAAAATTGTGAAATAAACTCACATTCAAATCTGAAGCTCTTCTGAAAATGGATGTGAATAAATTAGATGCCCTGGGAATTAGCCAAAGCTAATTGACTAATAATCTTTTTATCTACCTGAATAAGGAGAATGTTTAATAAATATCATTAACATTCTCTGCTAATATTACCTCCTTATGAAGCAGAATTATATGGTAGCTTCATTCTAACTGGTGAGGTCTTGATATTCAAGGACAAATGTAGTAAACTGAGCTACAGAGAATAAGTACAAGGAGCGTTCATTCAACAAACCTTTACAGAACACTATGTATAAGCTAAGTGCTATACCTACCTGTAATTGACCTCTTTTTTTCTGAAAAATTATTTATTTATTGTCAAAGTGATGTACAGAGGGGTTAATTTCATAGTATGGCAGTGGGTACATATCTTGTACAATTTGTTACCTCCTCCTTCTTTCCCCCCTCCCCCTTCCTCCACCCCCATGAGTTGTTCAGTTGGTTTACACCAAATGGCTTTGTAAGTATTGCTTTTGGAGTCATTTGTCTTTTCACCCTTTGTCTCTTGATTTTGATATTCCCTTTCTCTTCCCTAGTTCTAGTACAAGTATATACAGAATCCAGGGTACTCAGGTGAGATACAGTGATAGTATGGGGACAACCACAGGAAGGGGATACAAGAGGAACAACAGGGGGAGGGGGGGAATGAGGGAGGAGGTAACAAACAGTACAAAAAAATGTACCCAAGGCCTAATGTATGAAACTGTAACCTCTCTGTACATCATTTTGACAATAAATAAGAAAAAAAGTACTGTTGATCAGCTGTGGTTTGTACCATAAAGAATCATAAGCCTGGCTGGATCATTCAGGAGGTGGGGCCCGCAGGGAGGTAATTAGATCCTTGAGGCAATGTGTTCAGTGCTCAGAAGGGGTCCACCCCTGCTCAGATTTGGCCTCTTTACATGTGCTTTTTTCTCTTTTCACTTTCCCTGCCATGTTGGAATGCTAGTCCCTGGTAGCTGCTTGTACATACTCTTTAAAATTTCTACCACTAGAATCAGGAGTGATATTAATCTCATTTCTTCATAAGGTGCCTAACTCAAATATTTTGTTATAGCAACTTGAAATAGATGAAAACTTAGAAGATAAACAACTTCTGGGAATCTGATGGTGACTGCCTGCAGTGTTGATTATAATCAATAAAATTTGTTGTGTTCAAATTATATAAGAGAGTAGACCTTAAGGGTCCTTACCATTTCCTCTCATAATAAATGTAATTGGTGATGAATGTGTTGATTCATTTGATGTGATTATCATTATGCAATGTGTACATATGTTACTCATCACACAGTACTCTGAACGTATATGATCTAAAGGAATCATATATATCAGAGTTCTTGGAAACTTAATTTATGTTAGCTGCTTCTTAAGTGGTTTAATAATAAAATTTTAGAAATTATCAGGAAAGGTGAAAAAGAAGAAGAACAACAACAACAACAAGCTACAATTTCACATGGCATGATGAAAATAATTAATTTACCTCTTATGATACAAGAGGATAGACAGAAACCCAGTAAGTCATATGGATTTAATCTCATGTGCTTACTTGATTCTAGTTGTGATTAGATTAATACTTGTCAGACTCTACAATTAGTGCTCAAATCTATCAAACAAATACTTTGTTATCTGAGTGCAAAGTTTATATACTAACTTGTGTGATCAGGTTGACATTGACCTAGGGAGGGATTCTCGCCATGCTGGTGGCATTCTAGTGACATCTGGCTGAAACGTATGTTGTGACTGTACCTGCCAGGTTTTCTTGCAGGTTACAAGCTAGCAAAGTGCAGAGACAAAGGAGAACATGATTGAATAGTGGAACAGGTATTGGCTTCATCCCCAATTTTTTTTTAAATAGATAGCAGCATGTTCATCAGTCTTTAGCCTCCACCTTTTGGAAGGTATAATTTACATATTTATATAAGATATAAGTGAGGTACACTACATAAAATTTACCATTTCCTTCATCCCTATTGTCCTTTCCTTTTGACACTTTTATAAGTATTTCCACTAAATATTCAAGGGGAAAGAGGACATGACATTAAAATATTTTTAGCATTTGGGAGGTTTAATTTTTAGCAAAAGGACTAGGAAACTAACAATCTCAAGTTGGGGTGCTAGTTATTTGACTTCACACATTTCCTACTAGTATAAATATTCATGATTAACTACATATGAATCAAAAGCATCTTTTGCAGACAGAGCTAACATTTACTGACTGCTTCCTTGATGCTCAACTGATCTTCATTGCAGAGATTGGTGAGGAGAAGAGAAAGGAGTTAGAGCAGAAGGCAAAGTTTTCGTCACCTCTTCCATAGATCTCTGTGGAATTTCCATGAATATTCCTATGTTTTGTTCATGTAGCCAGTATTTAAAGCCCTGTGTAAGATACACTAGTGGACACAAAGAACTCATGTTAGATCATTCTTGTTGTTTGTAATCAGGATGGAAAGATAATATACGTATGATAGAGAATCGGAAAAAGACAAAACGAGAGTATACCAGGTAAATCACAGACTGGAAACATATAAAAGTTGCCTTCTACCACTCTGTCAATAAGATAATGTTACCTGTAATCCAAAAAACAGTGGCTCAGATAGCAAGGGTGCATGGCTCATTGGTATATTAAAGCACGATTGTTAGAAATGACTGAGTTGAATACGGTCATCTTAGGTGGCTTCATGGCAAAGACAGAAGTTGAACTGTGCCTTGAAAGACAGGTAGAAGTTGGAAACACTAACAGAAAATAAGAAATGTTATTGGTATATTTATGGGGACCACAACTTTTGGGGAATGACTTTATAATATGGTGGTGATATTTCTCTTTAAGCCTGATATTTAAAGAGAGAGAGGGAGAAGAAAGGGAGGAGAGAGAGAGAGATTGTGAGGTGATTCTTCTCCAGTCTATTCTATTCCATGACTCTAGAGCAGATGAAGGATGAGAGGAAATGCATGCTTGGCACTTATAAAGAAGACAGAAGAGAGACCACGTGTGATTGAGTTACTGGAAGACTAAGCAGGAAGCTGTCTATCACTTGTTCATCATACTGCAATCAGAACATAATAGACATATGTTTTAGGTTTAGAGATTTGAGTGGAGAAACACATTTTGACATGCCCTCCATTCCTGCTTGCATCCATTTCTACATGTTAACTATTTGATCTTCTCATTGTTTTGTAAATTCACTTACTATTGCCTTGTGGTCAGCCTAAACCACCTCTGTGTCTTTGGATGATCACAAGAAACCTAAAGTGGACACTTTACCATCATCATTCTGGACCCATTCTCATGAAGCCCCTTTGCCACCTATAAAAGTGCACCGTGTCATGGCACGTCATCTTTAAAGTTTTTTAAAAAATAAATTACTATTTTCTTAAGAGTACTTTTGCTTTCCTTTTTGTTGCGGCCTCCTTGTCCTGGTATCATGTGGACTTTGTGGACTGTGGCCTCATTGTACATTCCCATTCCTTCTTCTCTGTATGTTTCAGCCACGTGGCTCTGCTTTCCTCAAGGAAGACTTTTCTGGTCCTCACACTAAAGTAACAACTCAATTATAGGCCTTGCAAGGACATCCTGTATCCTTGTAATTGTTTAATGTCATCTTTCAAGAGACACTTAGGGTGCCATGACTGAACAAAAGAGATAAGGAATTGTGAAACCTCTGAAATGCAGCTGGGGGAAGACCTAGTAAGTAAGTAACATCAAATGCCAAAGGATAAGTACAATAGATAAGAAATGAGGTAAGTATAGGATAAGGAAGATCAGGAGAGCTAGATGGAGGTAGAAGGTTGCAATATTAAAAAAAATGATGAGTATCACTTTATATGGCATAAAAATTGATAAGTATTACAGGGTTAAATGTAAAATATAAAACTCAGTCCTTGCATAAATCTTGGAATGAAATTGTAAATCGTCAGTAAATATTTGTCCAGGAGACTAATGAGCAAATATATCATGATTATACTCACTCAAAACCTTCTAAGGCCAGCTGGTCACAGAGCACATAGGATGCTCTCCTCAACCTGTCACAGTGCAGCAAACTGTGGCTGAGCCTGGGGTTTTCTGCCTCCTACTCTGTAGTTTCCCAGGGTGAAGGAATTCTCTCACTTCTCTGTCTCTTGTGAGATTCCAACAAGGTTTGACAGAGCTAATTAATTACTCTGTTGATAAGGGGACAGGGACTTCCTGGCCATGGTGTCAGAGGTACCAGAGCATCAATGGACAAACAACACCACACTGTTCCCAACGGTGAGCATGCAGGGAGACATATAGTACCTGAGTTTACTCATAGTTTGTGCTCATATTCATACATTCATTCATTCATTCTCTCACACACATGTGAACACACACACACATAAGTACACATTTTCTTTCTGTCTCCTCTTGTGAAAAACAAACAGCCTGGTTCCTGGGCAGCTTAGCTTTAAATTGGAAAATGCAGCCTTGCTTGACAGAACAACAGTATCACAGCCTCCCCACTGCTCACAACAGCTTGTGACATACAACCCAGCAGGCAAGATCACAGAGGGCTATCAAATACCCTGGAAGCACCCGGTGTGAAAGGATTCCCTGTGTAACTTCTTTAGAATGCTAGTCTATGGAGGCATTTCCTCTCTTCTCCAACAAGTTCTCACCTGGGACTGGATCTTAGGTTCCTTTCTTTTTGACTAATTAATGCCCATCTCTGTCTCTTCAATCAATAGAAACCAATATGGCACTAGGGAGGAAAAGCAGACAAAAATCCCTTGGGCGGTAGAAAGAAAGGATGATGAGACAGAACTAAAGGTCATTTTGTTCCCTCTAAGCTTGACAACACAACAAATGCTCCTTTGAGGACACGTCATAGAGGCCTAGATTCAAACCAAACCCAAACAAAAATACACAACTTGGACTGCAGGCAGCTCTTGTGTGTTTTAAATACTTTTTTCATCCAAATGCTTATGGCCCCTGAGAAGTCTAACTCCTATAGTTACACAAGGTCACCACTCTTGCATTCTTTGAACCAAAATTATTGATGAAAATCTAAAATACTTAGCTGGATTGTCAGCATTTCAACCCCTTTCCCATTCTAGCTAAACATAATGTTTTTTTTTTCTCTGCCTTCTTCTGGGATGGCCAACATTGTCTCACATAATTGCACATCATAGAGAGAGTATGGGGTCTTCTGTCGCCTGCTTCGCCCATCCCATCACTCCTATCTTCAAACCTGTCTCCCTTCTTCTCATCAGTACAATCACAGGTTTAGTTGACTATCATCCAGGAAAAATGCCTCTCCCATATGAGTTCTCAGGGCACACATTGTTTTTGTTGTCATTGTTTTTAAGATTCTGAAGGATTCTGCATTAGCCTGACTATACTTTTCATTCTGGGTTGTGAGGTGTCTGCTATAGATACCTGTTTGACTTATACATGTGTCATTTAATGGATAACCTCTCACATCCTGCACCGAAGTGCTTAGCAAGGCCTTGCTGGATTGTTGGGTGAATGATTATAATGGAACCTTCTTCTCAAAGCCTGTCTTCAAAAGTTGAGTCTACAGTGTATAGCAGCCAGGAATACCAGATCTTTTCTGTAATAAGTACCATGGTCTATCTTAGAATAGACTAACATATTGCACATTGAAGTTAAAGCTTATCAATGGGCATTTCTCACTGAAAGAGTGTGAAAGACCCCAACAAAACAATGTTTTGATCATAATATATCATCAGCATTGTAATATTCACCATGACGACATGATAAGGGTTTTGTTGTAAATTTTTTAATCGATTACTGCAATTACTTTTTTATATTGAACCAGAGTGGGATGCAAAAGAACACAAATATTAACTGCTGAAGTATCACATTCATTGCTTTCCAGCTGAGAGCAAGAAGAATGTATTCTACACTGAAAGACTGAAAGCTGAGCACTTTTCCCTGTGACTTCCGTGTCTGGGGCCTCTGGGATGTGTGTGGGTGTGTGTATCGGTGTGTCCTCACGTCTCTATGTACTTCTGGTTCTAGCTCCAGTGCCTCAAGGATTCTGTTAATAGAGCGTTGAGATTTCATTTCCTTCCAGTCTTCAGTTTTATAGAAGGAAACATTAACTCACTACTTTAGAATTAGGAAAATGACTGTGTGCTCCTCCCCACTCCCCCACCCCCCAGCTATTTTTCCAAATGGGTCATTATAGGTAAACAAAAGCAATAACATAACAAAGAAATAGGGGGAACACCCTTTCATTGGAGGCTTAGACACCTTCCTCAGCATCTCTGATGGCCTTTCTGATCAGTGGCTGCTGCCCATCTGCTTCAGGGAGCAAGATGAACTTTGGTGCTTGGTACTCTCTTTGTGCTTAATGTTGTTGTGAGGGTTAAATATTTTTTTACAGAGAAGGTTTATTTTTCAGTGGGCATTTAAAAATGTTTTTTTAAAAAATAATGAACTAATTTGTCTTTTCAATTTTACCTTAAAAAAACCCAAAAACCCTTTTCGGCACTCTGGGGATTGGGAATTGAACCCTGAGCCTTGTGTAGGTTAAGCAAGTGTTCTGCCTCTTGAGATATGTCCCCAGACCTAATCTTACTTTTTAAGAAAATTGGTCATGGAGTTTGAACTCAGGGACTGGGCACTGTCCCTGGGCTTTTTTTGCTCCAGCCTAGCACTCTCCCACTTTGAGAGACAGCTCCACTTCTGGTTTTTAAGTGATTAATTGGAGATAAGAGTCTCACAGACTTTCCTCTCTGGGCTGGTGTGCATCTTGGTTTAGCAGGCCAAAATCAAACCCAAAAGTCATTGTTTCAGAACATCTTGCCTTTGCCCCCTCTCTACCCGCTTCTAGTTCCTATAACCTTCCTGTGACCTTGGGGAGAAGGTTTGCAGGCCTAACCTGATCCAACCAATGAAGTGTTACTTTGCAAAGCACCTAATTAGAATAGGGCACCAATAAGACTACAGTCCAGCATATAGGATCACCTAGAGAGAGGGACAGAGAGAGGGACAAAGACAGACAGACACAGAGACAGCCACCTGAAGAAGACGAGATAGATGACAGGTGGAGTAGTGAAGGCAGCTGAAGCAGGTTTCAAGCTAAATGCTCCTCTTTTGAATAAAGTTCTACATGCTCATCCTCCTTTGTCCTGTGTTTCATTCATGAACTCCAGAGACACAAACCAGAGCAGATCATAGCAGTCTGGAAAAAGATGTGTGTCCTGGGCAATGGCACAGAACACTAAGCAGGCATCACCTACTACAGGGCCACAACCCTAATGGTCTCTGCTGGCTACTGAGCCAAACAGGATGTGTGGGCTCTGCCCTCCACCAGTAACAGCAGAGAATTCTGTACCATTCTGGAAAGTGACTCAAAAACTATGTGAGGGCCCAAACAACCACCCAAGGCCCCTCAATCTGATTGCTTTGCTAAGTTCTGATCCAATTCTACGTTTCCCGTGATTGTGAGCCTCATGGGTCTATTGGTGGTGGTTTTGTTGTTATCTTTCTGCCTTAATCAGAGCTTAGTTAATGGCTAGCTACAGAACACTGAATGTTTACTGAGATTTATGGTGCATGGCTTGACTGTTTAACTGTGGAAAGCCGGAGGAGGGAGATTGAAGGGAAAGGGAGCATCATTGTCACCCTCCTATTGTACGTGGCTCTGTGCATTGTCATCCTTCACAAGCATTGAAAAGTGTGCCTAAAATTAAGCCAAGTAAAACTTTTCTCTTAAAAGCTTAAGTAACGCATTCCTAAGTCCTATATGTCCTACTGATGAAATCTATCACACATTCATCTACAATCTTATTTCATTTGTTCCTACCCTGGAGTGCCTTTGTTGTTTTTAAGAAACAGAGCTAGATTTTTCCAGCTTTGGAAAATTAAGTGCAAACTGTGATCTTGGTTGGAGATCATGTACTGAATAGAAATGATGGAGCATAGGGAGGGGAATTCATTACCGCCCAGGAAGTTAATGCCTCTTTGACATGTGTTAGGGATGAGCTAGCTGTATTTGGAGGATTGTGGATCACCCTAAGTACTGCAAATAAAGTGAAATGTAACTTTCACAACTCATTGTTTTTCTCACCATTTTGTTTTTTTCCTACTTTCTCTTTGACCCTATGGCACTTCCAACTAGGATTTGACAACATAAGAAAGATAACTTTTAGCTTGCCCACTGCTAATTTTAGTCACACTATCCTTTTCATCTTAAACTAACCTAAGCATGAGGAACATCCAGGAAGTTTCACTAATGTTAAATGTTATAAAATTCACATGTAAGCAATGCCTTTGACACTATCTGAGTCATCGTTTGTGCTCTCAAGGAAAGTGACACCAGGGACCGACATCCCACATGGATAGTCCCAAAGATTACATAAAATTTAAAATGACAGGCATTGGTGCCTCATGTCTATAATCCTAGCTACTCAGGAGGCTGAGATCAGAAATTCAAAGCCAGCTGGGGTAAGAATGTCTGTGAGACCCTTATCTCCAATTAACCACCAAAAAACCAGAAGTAGCACAGTGGCTCGTAGTAGTAGAGCACTAGACTTGAGTGAAAGAGCTCAGGGACAGCTCTTAGGCCCTGAATCCAAGCCCCACAGCCAACAACAACAACAAGAAAAGAATCTTAACTATTCAATATTCTACAGTAGACAAACTAAAGAATAAAAAAAATTATAAGTAATACTTCTCACTACCATTTGTGATCCCTGGACTAGAAGGATTTTCCTGCCTGGCACTGTGGCTGAAGCCTGTAATCCTAACTACAGGTCCTTGAGAGGTGGGGAAGGCGGTGGTATCAGCAATAACAAGAACCTCTTTCAAAAGGCTCCATCTTTTGAGGTTACCTGGGAAGCAGTAGAGGAACCTTTCTCCTTTTCTGCCAGGGTAATTTCAGAGGAAGTCTACTGAAAAGCTTAAACAGCACACCTAACTCAGCAGTCACAAAAAACACTTCCTCAGCCCAGCAGGATCATGGGAGGCCACAGAGAGAGCCTGAACTTGCCTTCACATGAGGACAAAGGGACATTTCCTTGTCGTGCACTGCAGCAGTGTCAAAGGAGGTGTGATGAAACACGTGGGACCAAAATAAGATTCTGAGCCTTACCAGAAACCAAAGTTTCAGTGAAAAACAACTCTTTCAAGAATAAGGAAGATCTCAATTCAAAGAGAAGACAATCAACAGATGTCAAGACCAAGACCACACAGATATTAACAATATTGGAGAATTACAAAGTAGCCTTCATGGAAATGCTCCCACCTTACTAAATGTTACTTACTACTAAATATTACTTAATCACTTTGCAAAATGGGTGTTCCAGAAGGCAGTAAGGCCAGATGTGGGAAGGAAAATCTGCTATGCATGACATGCTGCTAGCTAGCACTTGAGGCTATCAGATGGCTACTTTTTTTCTCATTTCAGAAGCATGAAATATTGCAACATTGTTTGTTTTCATTTTCTAAACCTTAATTAGTGAGGCTGTTAATATTTGTTCACTTATCATCCATATTACTTTACACATTTATTTTTTACCATATCCATTTTTCTAAGTTGTTAGTCTTTTCTAATCATTGATAACACTTAATTTTATTTTAAATTGACACTGATTTATATCTTTTACATTTTTAATGGCCATTGAAACTATGGATTAGCATTATAATAGAATAAATATATTCAATGGTATTTGAATTTGAAGCTTAACAAGAAAAGTCTCTGATTAAAATTTATTACACTAATAAAACACACATATAAAATACATCATTAGGAAAATTAAAAAGCAAGCAGAAGCTGGAATAAAACCATTTTGCAAAACACATAAAAAACACCTTGTTTCAAAAATATAGAGGGAACACCTTGAAAATAATGAGATGATCAGTCCAATCATAGAAAGTGAAAAGATATGAATATTTGTTTTATAAAAGGAGATATACTAGGGCTGGGGATATGGCTTAGTGGTAAAGTGCTTAGTGCTAAAGTGCTGCCTCGTATACATGAAGCCCTGGGTTTGATTCCTCTACACCACGTACATAGAAAAAGCCATAAGTGGTGCTGTGGCTCAAGTGGTAAAGTGGTAGCCTTGAGCAAAAAGAAGCCAGGGTCAGTGCTCAGGCCTGAGTTCAAGCCCCAGCACTGGCACAAAACAAAACAAAACAAAACAAAAGGAGATATACTAATGTGTAATAAACCTGGGGGAAGATGCTCACCATTATATGCTATTAGCAAAATGCAAATTAAAAGTAACAATGCTATATCATTTCAGAAATAATAAATGGATATCATAAGATGATATGGAAGACACTAAAAATGTTGTGGAGACTGTAGAGAAATGAGAATACTCAAATATGCCAGTCTTAAAAGTTAAACATAATTTAACATGTGACACAGAAATTTTCATCGATATTTACCCATGAGAAAGAACGTATGAATCCACTTAAAGAGTTATACAGAGACATTCATTAGAATCATTATCCATAAGGTTTTTATATGTAACCTAAGATTGTATATAGTAAAAAATTGAGACAATCTACATTTCCACTGATTGATAAAGGTATTACAATCATTCAACAGAATAATATTTGCCAGCAATAAACCAAAATTATTCATGTGCTACAATATAAAGGAATTTCTTAGGTCTTGGGCTAGCTGCAAGACTAGCCACAAGAAGCCGCATAGTATGATTCTGTTTATTTGAAATGTCCAGAAAAGAAAGATCTCTAAAATCTGTAGGTACGTTTAGGGTTACCCAGGCTTAGATGGTGGTAAAGTTGGTGATGGTGAGACTTATCAGTAGACATGAGAATTCCTTTATTCTGTGTGACAATTGCACAACGTGGTTAGCATTCCAAAAGATCGTGGAACTGTGTAATTGAAATGGTGAATGTATTTAACATATGCCTCAGTACTGTACCCCAAAGCTTGTCTTGTACTTTTATCTTATTTTTATTCTTTATTAATTGCATGAGAAAGTCATCTGAAATGCTAGATGTCTAATGCTTTTTCTCTTTCTGATACCCTACTGCCACATGGATAACATTACAATTTTTATTTTCATTTGTATCACACTGTATCTCATTTATGCTAACAAGACTATTCATCTAAATAATAAATATGGACAAGTGAATTATAAGAAACGTTGATTAATGGCAAAATGAAAACAGTATGTGTAAATCAATAATCAAATCAGTGTATAAATTTTTATGCTTATAGATTCCTTCCTTAATATAAAAATTAGTCCTTCCTAAATCCTAAAAAACAATGCAAATGTTCTATGGGTATTATTTTATAACAGTTAATATCCATTTTAGTTGAAAAAATAAGTTGCCTAAAACATAATTTAAATATTCTGATGGATAGGGACTTATAAGTGTATAATATTAAATTTGATTGGAGAGAAATTTTATTGACAAGTGAGCATTTGGTATCTTTTAGAGAGAATGAAATGTACTTTAAAATTTCATTCCAGAAAATGCTTAAACAACACTTGGTAAAAAGAGAAAATAATTAGGCATTAACATTAATTCATAATTTTTTTAAAGTACAGAACAAGTGAAAAAATAGTCACTGTTCAGAGCAGATACAGGTAACACGTGAGTCATTGCTCCAATAGAGAGTAAAAGGTGTTGGGGAAAAGTTCTTTGTAATATGGCAATTTTCATAACAGCCCAAATCTTCACTTCATTAGTTTTCATTAAGGAGAACTCAAACTATTCTATCACTTATACAAGATTATCCTCGGTTTAAAGGGGAACCGGGATGTTCTGATAAACTAACAATAAGCTGCAATTGTCTAGCTACTTTCTTCTTATAAGTTTAAGGGAATGCATTATTGCTTTAACATTTTATGTTTGGGTCACACACTCAGCACAGAGGGCATATAGAGACAGATCAGTGATGTATTAACTCAAAATTGTTCATGGCTGAGTAGTCAAGGGAACAAGGGCAAATCATGGGGAGGGAGAGAAGTCGGAAATGAGAAGCCTGTAGTAAATATCAACCCCAGAGGGAAGGACAAGTGCAAAAGCAAACATGGTTGCGAACTAGGAGGAATCAGGCACAGGTAGGGATGTTCCATGCAGGATAGAGACAATCACAAATATTTGGAGGAGAATCTGTTTTGTGACATGAGAGCAATCTACTAGGCGAAGGCACTGTGCAGCCTCAGGAAATTAGAATTCTGCCTGGTATATGCGCAGGAGCTACCTAGCTGGTCATTTTGGCTCTGAGACTATTCATAGCTGGTGTGCATTATGTGCTTTTCATTGGAATTATTGCTAGTCTAGATTTATTGTACCATAGTTTTGCACTGTTTAAAAATACGATGATATTTTTATGTGTGGATCTAAAGGATTTCTCAACATGTGGCTCTTATACCATGCAAATGATTTCTGTTTCAGCCTGGACAGTTGTAGATGGTGTGGTCTTGCTACATGCTCTGAGAAATGGCTGTAGGAAACAACACACAACGAAGTTATTCCATCATCCCGTGTTTTATATTTGTTGAGGTATGTGCATTTTAAAAAAAACTTTACACTTAACTTGTAATAATGGTCACAAATTTATGTTGAGAACTTGGATGATTTCATTAAATTGGTTAATCTTATGGTTAATATAAATTTTAATAACAGAGATGTCAGTTAAAGAATTGGTAAGTTGGCAAAATGTTTCCTAAATAGGAAGCCATAAAGTAAAAAGGTTTATAAACTACAACTTTAGAGTACAGAAAAATTTCTTGTTATATCTGTTTTATTTTCATTGGTGATGTGACTATATTAATGATGAAAACTGTGGCAGTGTTTTAATTAAATTCTATTTTACAACCAATATTCTTGCTTAGAAATTCAACATGTCAAGTGCATTACTGATGTTAGTTTATGGTCTTTTGCCTTGAAATCCAAATATAGAAAGATAATGTTAGAATTGACCATATCTAGTAGCTATTTTTCTTTGGTGAGGTATTAGTATAGCTTGTATAATTTGTCAATTCTTAAAAAAAAATGTATTTTTGCTAGCATAGGAACTTGAACTCAGGGCTTTATGTTTGCTCAGTTGGCTTAGTCACATCTGGTGTTCTACCACCGAGCCATGCCTCCAACCTAATGTGTGATTTTGTTGTTGTTGTGAATTTTACTTAGTATTGCTTCAACTATGGGCCAGCAAGAAGGTTCTCCAGCATGTTTCTGGCTAAACTTTCCATATATCCCTCCCTCTATCTCTCTATATACTGAAGTTTGCTACAGTGGAGACAAACACATGGGAAATTTTAGGCAAGGTAGAATCCAATGCTAAGAGAGCTACTCTCCAGATTATCTCAGAATAAAATGTAAATTTGCCAATGTCATTATTGTTTTTGTATTCTCAACATGATAGGGCATGCAGAGGATTCTCTTTCATACTAAATATTAGGTTCAGGATAAAATAGTACAAACAGCTGAAATGTAAAGGCCTAGATATACTGTCCTGTAACTGCCTAGATAGCCTCTCCTTATGTCAAAAGTCAGATGTGGCATATTCTATGTTAGGGCATCTTTTGGCTGATTTGGGGAGGAACACACATGCTGATCTATGTGTCTAACTGTCTATGTGCAAGCAGATACTTGGGCTCACCACTACTTATAATAACCACAGTGGAATTACATGTGATTTTTATATACCACCTATGAATTCTTCTGACAAATAGTTTTACTTAAAGCTATGTATATGTATTTTATATATTATATATTTGTATATAGATTATACTCATATAATTACATATATATATATGACTATTCCAATAATGTAACTCAAACTTGCTATCTGACTCTTGCTTTTTCTTCATTGCTGGTGCCCTACCACCCGAGCCATGCCCCCCACTTGTAAAGCTGTATTTTAATTACTTTTTTCTTATTTATTGTCAAAGTGATGTACACAGAGGTTACAGTTTCATATGTTAGGCATTGGATACATTTCTTGTACTGTTTGTTACCTCCTCCCTCATTCCCCCCTCCCCCATTCCCCTTTCCCTCTACCCCCATGAGTTGTTCAGTTGGTTTACACCAAACAGTTTTGCAAGTATTATAAAAGCTGTATTTTGATAGTCGCTGCTTGGCAGTTTAATTTTACTGATGATTTATTCTCTGGTGGTGTTTGTGAACCAGGGTGTTTTGCAGAATCCAGTAGAGATAGGAGAAAAGGCTGGAAGATGTTAAATCAAAGTACATGTATGCTCATTTTAAGCTAAACTTTTACCAGGGACAACCCAAGACTTGTCTCATAGCAATAAATACATATTCTTTAGAATCTGCCTGCAACTTGCCACACAATGCCAAACACACCTCCAATGCTCCTTGTATATTAGGAGCTCTAGTGATGTGAAAATCAGGAGGAAGGCAAAGCAGCCCTTTCCCAGCTAGTCATGCAGAAAGGGTAGAAGGCATAGCACTGCCTTGTAAAGTATTCTCTTTTGTTATAAGAAAAAACAAAAGTTTTAGAGTTAGCTATGTATTACAGCTAAATGAATTAGTTTAATTGATTTCCTACATTCTCTTTTTACCTACTCAGTTATTTGATCTAAATGTGATCCAATAGGGCCACATATTCTATGAAGGAATACATGTCAAGTTCTCTCTTTTATATGGATCTTGCATTTTCACTTGACAGGATTAAAATCTGTATCTTTAAGTCTCAGCTTCATCTGATTCATTTCTTGGGTATAATTCTTCCTTGACAACTCTAAAATTTTATTTCCTGCTTGTAGCTAACGAAAATTAAAAAATATATTTTTGAATGACAAAAACATATAAACTAGAGAAAACGTGGAGAGTAAGTCATCTGTCAGAATCTTTGTCCTTCCAGCAGCACTTTGATCTTAAATTTTCTTAAAAATAAAACAGGAACCAAGGCTCAAAATAAGAGATTTAATTTATTGCTAGAAGCTGTAATCTCTGAAGGTCTCCAGCTTTCTAATGCATGAGTTATGAGCTTGGCTGGTGGAGCAGAAACTAGGGAAATAAATTACTCTTTCTGTACCTCACCTTGTCACAAACATAAGTCTAAAAATCTAAGAGATGAAAGATGGTTTTTTCCTTCTATTGTTGTATCATTGTTCTTATTTCATTTAGAAGTTTAAGATATATCGGTGGCTTCCTTAGAAATGGACAGGAGAAAGAAAAAAGAAATGAAATAGGATATAATAGAAAATTGAGAAAGGATGAAGTGAATCTCAAAGTGAGTGTCATGATTGTCATGTATTACATTTATTAAACACAAACCATTCACCTACATTCACCTAGACATGACAATAAGGGTAAAAGAAAACTTAGCTTGAAATAACATGGCTAAAATGTCAGTTGCATCAATGAATATATTTCCATTGCTGTTTTTTAATTACAGAAGCACAGTCACTCATCCATACACACACACACACACACACACACACACACACACAAACATGTATATATACACAAGACAAAAATAAAAAACAGACATCTTTGCACCAAACACTTAGACCAAAGCTTAGAATTTTCCAGTATTTTCTTAAAAGATTTTTGAAGGATAGAAAAATGTTGCAGGCAATGGCTAAAGGCTTGCAGTCCTGTACTATTTATGTGAACTCTGTATTTGTGAAGTAATTATATATGTGAACTTAGAAACTTACTTAATCCTACATGATTCCCATGCATATTTTTACATTTTTCCTATATATGTATATTTTTTAAAATGCTGTTTTAGGGAAATTTTGCATAAATAATACCACATGAACATTCCTTTTATGATTTAATTTTTCATTCCATGTTTCTGAGCTTATCCAGATTGGCCGTTCATTTTTTTTTTTTTTTGTCTTGGGGCTTGGACTCAGGGCCTGAGCACGGTTCCTGGCTTCTTTTTGCTCAAGTCTAACACTACCACTTGAGTCACAGCTCCACTTCCAGCTTTTTCTGTTTATGGTGCTGAGTAATTGAACCCAGTGCTTCATGAACGCAAAGCAAGCACTCTACCACTAAGCCATATTCCCGCCCAAGCAGTTCATTCATTTTGATCATCTTATTTAATTGTTCAAATATACCTACTGAGATACAGTTTGAGCCACTTGTTTGCATGATATTTTACTTAATATATGTAATTTTAATTAGTAGCATTATATATTTACTTAAAATATTATTTATCAAACATATCAGTAATTCTGTCTTTGTATGGAAGAAGATTGAATCCTTAGAATTGCTAGAGAATAGTTATAGTGTCCAGTAATTTGTTTCTACATTGTAGGAACATTAATATGTGTATACCAGTTTCCTTTAAGAAAAGTTAAAATTTTCATTATTAGTCTTATCAGTGAGCCTATATAGTTCTTAAAAATTTCAGACAATCATCTGCAAGTAAGACATATTTATTTCTTCTTTTCAATTGCTAAGCTTTTAATTTTTAATTAATTGATTAACTTTTTATGCTGGTCTTGGAGATTGAACTCAGGGTTTATGCACTATCCCTGAGCTTTTGTGAGCACTCTACCACATCAGCTCCATTTCTCTTTTTGCTTTTTTTTTTTGGCCAGTCCTGGGCCTTGGACTCAGGGCCTGAGCACTGTCCCTGGCTTCTTCTCGCTCAAGGCTAGCACTCTGCCACGTGAGCCACAGCGCTGCTTCTGGCCGTTTTTTCTGTATATGTGGTGCTGGGGAATCGAACCTAGGGCCTCGTGTATCTGAGGCAGGCACTCTTGCCACTAGGCTATATCCCCAGCCCTCTCTTTTTGCTTTTTAGTTAGAGATAAGAGTGTCACAGACTTTCCAGATAAGGCTGCCTTTGAACTGTGGTCCTCAGACCTCAGCCTCCTGAGTAGGTAGAATTATAGGCATGAGTCATCAACAATGGGCTAGGCTTTTTTTTTTCCTGTCTTATTGCTGTGGATAAGACCTCTTTAAATATTGAATATAAGTAGTATGGAGAACATCTTTGCTATTTGCTGACTTGAAAAGGAATATTCCAAGTATTCTACTACTCTTTCTGTTGTTTTCTTCTAGATTACATTAATTTGTTTTAAACACATTTCCCTTATTTATTGGATATTATATATAAGTTGTTGATTATATATATAATACATATATTATATATATGCAGTACTAGGGTTTGAACTCAGCCTCATGCTTGTTCTACTGGTACTCAGCCCCATGAACCATGCCTCCAACCCTGCTTTTAGCTGGTTATTTTGTAGACAAAGTCTCAGGACATTTCTGCCTGTGCTGCCCATGATCCTGTGTCTCCTGAGTAGCTAGAATTACAAGCCTGAATTACTGTCACCCAGCTTGCAGGTTATATTTGTATCTTAAAAACCATCTTTAAATTTTAGGCATATATACTTGACCACAAACACCAAAAATTAGTCAGTAGCTCTGCTGTTCCCTTAAACAAAGTCTATTCTTAGGCCCCTTTGACCTCTTGATTTTGTATTATTTACTGTTACTATTACTATTACTATTATTATTATTATTATTATTAATTTTGCCAGTCCTGGGGCTTGAACTCAGGGCCAGGGTGCTGTTCCTGAGCCTTTTTGTGTGCAAGGCTAGCATTCTACCACTTGAGCCACAGCACTACTTCCAGCTTTTTCTGAGTAGTTTGGAGATAAGAATCTCATGGACTTTCCTGTCCTGGCTGCTTCAAACTGCAATCCTCAGATCTCAGCCCCCTGAGTAGCTGGGATTACAGGTCTGAGCCACCAGCACCCAGTGATTTTGTATTCTTGATTTTTATATCTTCCTTAAATTTTTAGGTCAAAATTTCTTAAAATTGTTCCCACATTCATCAGTTTTCTTATTACTACGGTTTCGGTTTCTCTTACTACTTACCTCCTTTGATTCCCTAATTAATGAATTGAAGTTTATCCTTTAGAAATCAGTTTAAGAGAGGTTAATTAAATCATAAAAGTTCTTAGTATATACCTGAAGTTGACTTCATATTGTGATTAATCTGGAATGGTGATTGTTAGCATTAAATTTGAGACAGAGACACTTCCCACTCTTCTAATCCATCTTCCACCCCAGCCTTTATTATTGCTGATCAAACTCTTCTCTTATTACCCTTCTCAATAAGTGATTCACTTTCCTTTTCTAGTTGCTTTTAATTTTTTTCTTCTGGGTATCCTTCAGTTTCTAGATGTGAATTTATACTGGCTATGGTTTGCTTTGCACCTTAAATATAAAAAAATCATAATTCTTTTAAAAAATTCATCACTGCATGGATATTCTCTCTATTCTCTTTTACTGTAACAGATGTTATGATCATTCTCTTCATTCTATCTCTTCGTTTCACCCATTGCATTATTGTTGCTGATGTTTAATTTCCAGAAATTCTATGTGTTTGTTTTTAAAGTGTCTATCTTATAGTGCTATTCCCCATGATTATAGCTTTGTTTCTTGCATGTCTTTATATCACATATATTTATTTTAGAAATTTTCAGACTACTATCTGGAACAATTAGCACTCTGATCCTACTGTTTGTTGTGTCTGTCATCTGTAGTTCTGTAGATTATTTTTTGTTTATTTTTGTGGGTTTATTTTTTTAAGATCAGTCTTTCAGCAGAGTTTGCTCTGTAAGATTCATCTGGAATTTAGGTTGTGAAAGTATTACTTTAGCGGAATTTCATAGGAATGCTTCCTATGGCTTTCACTATATTCAAAACCTAAACTTGCACAGTCCCAAAGTACATTGTATCTAGTAGTCTTTCAATATGCACTAGGTTCGTTTACACTGTGCCTTCCATCCCTCTCTTTGGAAGTGAAAAGCATGTTACCAGGAATCTGAAAACTTAGATCAGAATCTCCAATGCTTTTACCTAGGAGTCTCAGTTCTGACTCAAGTCCACATACTTTATTCCCAGGAACTTAAAGCCCAAACTCCATTCCGGTGATTGCCCTATGCCCTTTCATTTACCCACCAATGTCTTCTGTGGCATTAGTTTATCCACTCTGCTCTGGTTTTCAGTACACTTTTGTTTTAGATTACCTAAGTAAAGAAAGAAAGAAGGAAAGACTGAACAAATGAACAAAAGAAAGAGAATCCTTCAATGTGAAGTTTCCACTAAGATGTAATCCATGCATTTTGTTTCATTAGTGCATTCAAGTCATTCAGAACAAACTTAGTTCTTACTTTTTTTCTTTCACTAAGGCATTATGTGTTTTATACCCCACCTCTTTTTCAACATAATATCTATGTTTCTATAACTGAGATCTAAGAAAATTCCTTGCGAAGTCAGGATTATTGCCATGCTTAAAACATGTCTGTGGAACAAACTGAGAATATGACACAGGACTCCCCATAGTAGAAAAATGATGGTGTTTTCCTAAGGATTTTAATTATGTAAGCACAGTGTGTGGTCTTGGGGTTGTTTTGTTGGGCAGCAGATGAGAAGAGGGGATGAAAACCAATGTGTAGAATTTAAAGTTCCTGAGGAAGCAGTAGCCTGCCTGGGTCCCTCCCCAGCCCATTCAGAAAGCTAAACTAATGGTGGAAAAGCATCCTGGAAGCAGTGGGATACATAAAAGCTCTCAATGGTGTGAAGTCAGGAGCCTTAATGCCCTGGGTAATCCTGGAATGGCACTAACATGACTTGTTCAGTTGTCATTAGGGAGAGAACAAATTTTATTGCCTACAGGAATGCATGTAGAAGCTAATGACTGGCTGGAAGGGAGAAGATGAACATCAGGAGAACAGAATGGGTTAGATTATGATTTGTGATACACAAGGGAGGTGATTCTGGAAACCAAGTCCTTGCATGTTGGAAATGCAGAAAAAAAAATATCTGCCATGTTCATCTCCCAGTGTCACCTGGCCTTTAAAATATATCTTTCTAGGTTGATCAGAGCCTCTTAAACTACAACTCTTGACAAAAGGATAATGACCATAAGGGCTAATAAGAGAGAAATCCAGAATCACTAAAATTCCTAGATGATTCACAAAATTTTTCTGACCAGTAGTGTTCAGCTCTTCACTGTGGTTATACTTGATGAGGCAAAAATTAGCAAATGGTGGTCTAGATAAAATGTAGAGATTCTACAGAGCAGGAAAGGGATAAAGTAATTTTTAAGTGAACATGAGGATATCTACTTTTCCATTCTCACTTTTGTCCCAATAATACTCGTTTTTAACCAGGATGTACATACTTAAAACAAACTAGGTAGAAAATTTTTTTTAATGATATAAAAAATCAAGTGGTCTGTGTTTTTCTTCTCTGGGCCATTTTTTCCTTTGGCCCATTTTGTTTTCATTTGTGTTTCCTTTCTTCTTTCACACCCTTCTCTTTGATTCATATTCACTCTCCTCTCTCTCTCTCTCTCTCTCTCTCTCTCTTCCTCTCTAGTCTTCCTCCTCTCTCTTTTTCTCTCCATTGTTTTTTTCCTCTCGTTGCTTCTTTAACTTTCATTTCAGCAATACCTTTCATACTTGAGAATTTACAAAAAGATAATATTTTCCCCCTGAGAGAAAATGGCACTCAAATTAATATCTGCCGCATCTGACAAAAATAAGACTGGGAGCTATCTGTCTGGTTTCTGTGCTCCCTTACAACTAATGCCAGATGTACTTTTCCAAAATACCAACCCTTAAATATTCCCTTTGACAAATTTCCCCAAATACCAGTAGATTCCTCCCCAGACCATTTTTCCATATTCTCTCTACAATCCTGACTGACACACTTTCAAGTCTCTTTCAAGCATATCTAGACTAACAACAAAAGTTTAAGTGGAGCTTTGCTTCTGCAGCAGCCAATATGAAGTACCAGGAGTTTGAAGGTAATGAATGAAATTATAGCTTGATGTGCATGGACGTGACAGTTTTATCATCATGATAGTTGCTTGTTCTTGCAGTTCTTATTGTCTATTTTGGACAATTCGTTTTATCTCAACTTGCACCTACCAAGTGATTACTATAAATCACAGTCTGATGGTAAAGAATATCTTGAAGTTCAGCAAGAACTTGATGATTCTCAATGTGTTTCTCTAGGGTAGAGGTAAATGAATGGTACATCGTCACTCTGGGGCTGCAGGTTTTGAAAGAATCTGTCTTGGCCGTTTTACTGCTCTGTGCTCATAGGTATTCAGCTTCTTTTACAGTGGACTGCTTTGATTTTAAGTCTCTGATTGCAGTTATCAGATTTTAAAAATTATCTTTAAGGAGTTACACAAAGGAGTTTCTGTTTAACAAAATGTATGAATACAGTATATCTTGTCCAACGCCACCCCTTTCAACATTCTTACCCATCCCTCCCGAGCCCACTGAATGTCCTTTAATTAAAATAAGAAATTTGCTGGTTTCTTCTTAGGAGAAAGCATTAAAGTTTCTTCTGCATATATGCAATGGCCTGACAAGCAGAAATAAGACGAGGTCCAGCATTCTGAGTTTAAGTCTTGGCTCTTTCATTGCTAATAGAAACTTTGATATGTTCTTTAGATCTCTCTGGATGCTTTTTGCAGAATTGATGAAATAATGCACCTGAGCATTTTTTCTGGGTAATAAGTGCTTAATAAATATTCATACAAAATGAATAAAAAATAGTACCTACATAAAGTGAAAAGTAAGCCAACCCTGTGCACATGCATATGTGTGTGACACACACATATCTACATGCAAACATGTATACATACACACACACACACACACACACGTGTTCTGCATTTCCCTACTCCTCCTTCCAAAATGACAAGCTTTGACACTTTAGGAAAGAATCTGGGCAGTTTCATCCCCAGAAACCTGACATTTCTGGACTTGAATGTTTTTAGCCTATTTTGTTGAGTTGTTACTAGATAACACCTCAAATGAAGCAATGAAAAATTTGTAATCTTTGAAATTATAGTAACAAATACTAATTGTAAAGTATTTTTCCTGTATCTTCTCAGTTAAGCATCATTCAGCTTGTATTTGCAATACTGGAGGAAAAAGGCAATACTAGTATTTACTGATCTATTTTTCATAATATCAAAATGCCAGTGTTAATTTTTTAAATGACACAATATTCTGGTCTTCAGATGATCTTCAAACTGAGTGAGGGACCTTCTTGCTCAACATTGAGTTTTTAAGTTGGATGTCTGGGGGGTCAAAGTTCTATTTAAGGTAAGTTATCACAAGGTAAAGGGAATTTGGGATAAGAAAATAGATATGGTGCTGGAGGACAAGGAATCAGAAGAGCAGAGAGGGGCTTTGAGGAAAGTTTCAGGGTTAGATCCCAAGGGAAGGATGGGATGTTGGCTCTGAAAGCCTGCTCTCTGTTATTCTACAATTCCCTATCTCATTCTCCTTGTCTTTTCCTTAGTGGTATACTCTTCTCAACTAACTCAAAGAAAATAAAAACCCAATGTAATTCTGGGGGAAAGTACAAAATTTAAGTATGTACAAAAAATATCTACAGACTCACTAGTAATAAAAAATGACAGTGAAAAAAGTGTAAAATACTATGAATGGATTTCAAATGTGGGTAAGTATGAGGTCATGATGACAATACTATTGTCTTGTCAATGACTTCATAATTAATTCTCTGAACACATCTCAGGATATAAATTAACATTATCTCTGATTTTCAAAATCCTTATGTAGTGGTACATTACCTTTAAATATATTGTTTGACATTTGTTTGCTATCCTGTTATAAAATTGTAGTGCTTAATAAGATCAGGAGGATACTTTCAATCCTATGCAGAATAATTTTTCCTTCATGTTTTAAATATTTGATGAAAATTTGAAATACAGAGACGTTCATCAACTCACTCAAGTACACACAGCCAATAAATGGCAAAACATGTTTTAAGCTTAACATAAATTCAAATATTATTTTCTTCTGCTATGTCTGTATGGGCATAATTACCTGTCTTATAGTCACTTTGAGTAGGTGAACATTTTCTAGTGCAGAATTAACATAGAGTAAGGAATAAAATTCAGTTTATTTAGAGCCAAAATTCAGACAGACATAGAAATGCTCAAATGGGAACTTCCCTTTCTATAGTCTGTATTCCTTTAAGAGACCAAGTAATATTTTTATATTTTAATCCTGACAAGTTTTAGCTATCTGCAACTCCTTGTAAGTAGAATAATTTTATTTGGTAGAGTTATGATTTGGCTACTGGTAATCAGAAAGCCCTTTTGATTACCAACATAATGGTTTGAATATAACAATAAGAGAAGAAAGCAAAACAAAAGAAATCCCTTTGACATCTGTAATTGTTTTTAAAATAACACTCTTTTAAAATGTATCTGAGTGATCTCAATTATATTCCTTGTAATAGGAAACAACTTAAAAATCATTCAAGTAAATGTAACCCAGCCATATAAAATTTCGTATTTTGAGGCTATTTGGTTCAGATTTAAATACTTCTAATAAGACATAATAATAGAATCGAATATAAGTCTTTCTTCCAAGATATTATTTTTTTCTTTGTTTCTTCATAGGTAACATAAATTTGGTATTTTGATGCTATTTGGTTCATATTTTAATACTACTAACAAGACATAGTAATATAATTGAATATGATTCTTTCTTCCAGGCTATTATTATTATTATTTCTTTATTTCTTGATAGGTAACCACCAAGCTGAATTCGGTGCACATCGTTTTCTAAAGACTTAATCAACTTTTAAAAATTTTATTTGTTTACTTTGCACATTAAGACATTCAAAATACTGAAAGCTGGTGTGTGTGTGTATGTGTGTGTGTGTGCGTGCGCGCGCTGGTCCTGGGGCTTGAACTAAGGACTTGGGCTTTGTCTTGGAGCTTTTTAATTTTTTTTTTTGCTCAAGGCTAGTGTTCTACCACTAGAGCCCATGCTGTGCTTCTAACTTTTGTTGTTGTTGCTTTGTTTTGTGTTTGTTTTTTTTTTATTTTTTTTTTGGACAGTCCTGGTCCTTGAACTCAGGGCCTGAGCACTGTCCCTGGCTTCCTTTTGCTCTGCCACTTGAGCCACAGCACCACTTCTGGCCGTTTTCTGTATATGTGGTGCTGGGGAATTGAACCCAGGGCCTCATGTATATGAGGCAAGCTCTCTTGCTACTAGGCCATATCCCCAGCCCTGTTTTGTGTTTTTTTTGGTAGCTGATTGGAGATAATAGGATCATGCACTTTCTTGCCCAGGATGCTTTTGAACCACAATCTAGGATTACAGGCATAAACCACAGCTGCTGGTAAGTTACATTTTTTTAAATGTATAGCAACTGCACACAAATTGTGTGTTCAAGCACCCTATCATAGCCCTAGATTTATAGGAAATTGGACCAAAAATATAGATTGGCTCAGGCAATACCCTTGTAAGTTGGTATTTTTAAATTAACCTCTGCTTAAATGTAGCAGTCAGTATGGGAGAGGCTCTGCCATAATAACAGACTATGCCCAAATCATCGTGGTTTACCCTAACACATGCGGATTAAATATGCTTTGAATCCCATATACATGCATGGCTGGGAAGGCTCTGCTTACCAGTTTTACAAAGAATCCTTGCTTTTGTTATCCTGAGCATCAGCTTTCCTTTTCTCCATCAAGTCTGGCCATGTGCATCTATTTCCTCATGCCAAGAAACCACAGGAGAAGGCATGTCACCTTGTCACTGCTAATCTTGCTCCCAGAGGTGGTAATAAGAAGAAACCCTGTAGCTCCACTTGATGTCTGCTGGGTCATCTGAGCATCCACGAGCTGCTGAGTCTTTAGTTTCTGGCTCTAGCCCTTCCTTTCATACGACTCAGACACGAACCCCTGCATATGTGGATGGACCAGTGACTAAAGGCCTGCACCCTTTCTGTCTTCTGTCCTCAATTTTCTTACACTCTCTCCATCCAGATTAATTGATTGAAACTGCTCTGTTTGGGTCATCGCTTTCACTGACTTCCCAGACATTTTGGATATAACAGTTAATATTGCAGATGCAAGCCAGACAAGAGATTCAAGCAAACTAGGCAGTACATATCTAAAAAAATGTAATGCCTTTTCTGAAATATGCATATAGTCCCGTAAAACTACCAATCTCACACCTATCAGTGATTGCATCTGACTATTAGAATTAAAAGTTTGTTTTATATGAAAATGGATTAGTTTACTTAGCAGAAAAATTAAGTGACTCTTTTTTAAGATTACATTGTTACGGGGGTATGATGTGTATGTTTGTAATAAAATACAGAATTGCTTACAATCCTGTATTACATAATAATTATATAATATAATTGTATAATTTGTTATTTATGTTATTTTATATAACATGCAATTTATTTATATAATTTATATAATTCTATCATTTATAAATGTATAAGTCTGTACTTCTTTCTTTTCTCACTCTCTCTCTGTCTTTTTCTTTGGTACTGGTCCTAGGGCTTGAATTCAGGCCCTAGGCACTGTCCTTGAGTTTCTTTTGCTTAAGATTGGTGCTCTACCATTTGAGTCACAGCTCTACTTCCATCTTTTTGGTAGTTAATTAGAAATAAGCTTCTCATGAAGTCTTTCCTATTTGAGCTGGTTTCAAACCACAATCCTCAGATCTCAGCCTCCGGAGTAATTACAATTACAGGCATGAGCTACCAGCACCTGGGGGAAAGCTAATTGTATTTAAAAAATCTACAATGTCTCACATCAGATCTCAGGAAAGACTTAATACAAACAACAGGGTGGGTTGTCCTTCCAAACACTTGGTTGTTTTTACACTCTCTCTGTCATCTTTACCCATGCTGACCTTTAGGAATATTAGTATAAGTAGTTATAATGCTTCACTTGTTAGTCTTCTTTAGGAAAACACATATTTGAATGCTTTGACCGTCTTTTCACTGACTATAGGTTCATATATTAAATTGTGTATTATATAAAATTAACGAGCGCCTTTATATTCAGTTTTGTATAACCATTTAAAGATAAAATTTACAACAAAACAAAAAAGAATTAAAGAAATACATAATTTCTCAAAAATGAAACAAAACAAACAAAAATGCTCTGTGCTTCTTACACATCTGTGTGGAACTGTAGTCTGTGTCAGCTCTGGCCAGAGTCCCCACCAGTGGCTCTTAGTCTCTTTGATGCATCAATTACAAATCTGTGCCCTAGTCCTTTCCCCATGGACTGACCACCATTAGAAGCAGTTCTTTCCACAGTTATTAAGAAAAATGTCAACTTGTAATGCCAATGAGGGCTATAGTTACTTATACAAATCCCTACTGATATATATACATATATATGATGTAGATATAGAGCCATTGAGATCCAAAGAAGCTAAGTAACTTGTTTAAGATCGGACAACTGGCTATCAATTTGACCTCATAATTATACCTATAATTCTGGACTCTCAGGATTGATAGCAAATGATTTATCCACTAGTGAAATTTCAAAAGTAGAACTGCAAAAATATTTCAAAATGTTTACAGCAAAAACAGTTGAATAGCAACGCCATGTATCTTAATGATTAACTTAATGATCTTATGAAGTGAGGAGAAGCTTTCAAGTATAGGAGACCTATGGGGCCACAATGATTCCTTAACAGCTCTGGATCCCCTGTGTGAAGGTGCCTGCAAAGTATCTCAGGGGAAGAAACATTTAGACTAACAACTGGTAACTGGTGGTGCAATGTTCTTCATGTGACTGAATAGGCAAATGGGAATTCTGCAAAAAGAAAAGACAGATTGGCATGATCCAAGACCTAAGGAGAGCCTACGAATGTAAAGAGCTGACAGGGATTGATCCCACAAGACTAGAGCTTAGAGGTTAAAATGGGGGTAATCAAGGTAGACAGTGGCCAAATCATGAAATACCTTGAAGATCATATCAATCAGTTTCGTTGTCCTACAATCTCTGGGAAACCAAAACATTCCTGAAACATTATTCAGTGCATACCTTTCCTGGCAACATGCAATGGCAGAGGTGGTGCCTGGAACCTACAACCACGGAAAGGAGGCATGAGTTCATATTTTCAACAATTTTTCATAGATACATCTCTCTGTATATCCACACTACAGTTATTTCTACCACAGGGACAAGTGTCATGGCCCTTGGGCTCCCACTGATTATTTTAGCACATAGAAGACTATACGTGGGCAGATTCAGTTTCCAAAAGAGCTGCATTCTCTGCTTCTACGATGATGCCTTGTTCCTGTGTCCTCTGGAGGGAGAAACACCATGTATTCACGTGGCAGAGGGAAGAAGGACTCAAGAACTGGGAGTTGCACAAAGCCTCTTTCTTAAAGCCTTAGTCTCATTCAGTGAGCCACCTTCTTAATGTTTACAGCCCCCTCCCCAAACATTCGAGCTCCTCTTTGTGTTTTCAAATTGCCCAATAAATTTCAACACCTGCATTTTGGAGGGCACAGACTACAGACTCTAATAAGAATTTCAGTCCTTAAAATCTCTTAAAATCTAAGTTCCTCAATGAAGGGATAGGTTCACAAAATGAAGATAAGGAAGCTGAAATATGTCTTGAATGGGTGCTAATGGGAGGAGGTTGGATAAATCAGCTGGCATTTCTTAACTCTTCTTTGTTGTCTCATGACAAATCACTCTGAAGCTGGATTGCTGGGGTTCTTTATTCTCAGTCCCAAAGGATGATATTTTGGTTGAAAGTTTGGATTTTTGTGTCTGACAAAAGAGCTCTGTGACCTTCAACATGTTACTAAGCAACTGACTCCCAATTTCCCAATCCCCAAGAGAGTAATGAGAGCTGCTTTACTAGATTGTGCTGCAGGTTAAATAACAATAGAAATTGGAAGGTGCCTAATTCATGGCAGGTACATGCTTAGTAATCATTAGCTCCTGTGACAGTCCAACTAGCAGCACACACAAGGAGAAGTCAGTCTTCATCAGTTCAGGAATACACTGGAGCTCTCTTACCATAAATTTTCTTCAGTTTGCTCTGCTTGTCATTTTTCTTCAGTGACCTGTTCTTGGCTAATGACATGCACAAGATTTTACTGGGTAATTTGTTTGCTCTCCACAGAAATTAGTTTATTTTGACATGACAATGTAAACACAGAGGGTTTTGACAGTCTTCAAACAGGAGTTGCAAAATAACCAGCTAATCTTATTCAGCTAGTTTATTTTTTTTGGGGGGGGGGAGTATCTACTCTTCCTACAAAAACAAACAAACAAAATCAAACATGTGCACACACACACACACACACACACACAATACCTACCTGTATAAAAATAGTTCTCTTGGTCTTATCATTCAAACCTGCATTGTATAAGCAACAACCATTTTGCCAACAAATTCATTCCTAATGGTATAATCCACTCTTCACTGTGAGAACTCTTCCTTTGTGAAAATGATTTTAATTTCATATCCCTAAATACAGTAAAACTCTTCTCATCCTTCCATCCCTTCAACTTTTTGAGAGTTGGAATAATGGTTTTTAAAAAATGTCCCATGACACAGTACAGAATGGGGATTTATTAAAAGTTTATATTTGTTTCAGGTTGGATTCCTCCAGAAACAGACTCTAAAATAAGAATTTGAATTCAAGTTATTTATTGGGTGTCAATCTCAGAAAGTTCCTACAGAGAGCAAGGAGATGGAAAAGGAATGAAGCAAAATAGGCATCTTAAAGAGCAGGTTTTCATTGTGAAGAAGGGGGCTTGATGAGTGCTAGAACCTTCTGGATAGCTGCCTAAAACATATCTCAGAGTTGTTCCAACTGAGAACCAGGGAAGCTGGCATATTTATCATTTGGTTGCTGTGTTGTTGTGTGAGGTTTACTTCTGGGTCACTGATTCATGGGCACTTTGGTCTGCCCTGCATGCAGCCAGTGCAATCCTAGGCCTCAGAAAACCCTCAGGCAGAGAGTCATTCTTGTAAGGAAACAGTGCCAAGGGACTATGGCAGGGCACTAACTGCCTCTGCTCTCATGCTCAATAAACTCCTAGTGCCCAGAACACACTGAATAGGATTTTCCAAGAGTTGTAAGAAATGTCAAATGACCCCAAGACTTCAAATCATTGATGTTTCTCTCACCTCCTGCAGATCCATGTTTTAAACATTATCAGCTCTGTCAGTACTGAGTAATCTGGGGACAGTGCTACCTTTAACAGCAGCAGGAAGGCACTTTCTCTTCTAGTGCTCTAGTGGGCTGACTTCCATACCCAGGCTGTGTTAACAGATGGAGCAATAAAAGAATGTGTGTGTGTGTGTGTGTGTGTGTGTGTGTGTGTTTAAACCAATCTATATGGGTCTCAGCAGAGTCTATTTGTGTGTATGTGATAAAAAATACTTTGGCTTTGGCTTTTTAGAAACAAGGCTGGACCAGAAGGCAGAGAAATTGGATTTTTATCTGCTTGCCCCTGTGATTTTTTTTTTGTATAACCATGTGGCCTTGGAAGAATTAATTTGAAATTTCTAGACTTCATTTTGTTCATTCTATAAAATGTGCAGAATGGACACTATGATTGCAGATTTAAGCATTACCAGCTATAAAATAAGACAATGGGACTTATATATGTAGATCAAATGAGGACTGGGAAAACCAATGCAAACTTTCACTTGTATACAAATACATATATCTAGTTCTGTAACGTAATATATAATACATAAATTTATTTTATATACTTAATATATTATTATATTTATATAAATATATTTAAATATACATATTTATATCTATATAAATATATTATGCAAATTATATAGTGTATATATTTTTAGGGAAAGAAAGATTCCCCTAGTTGTTTTTACTCTAAAATTTTTAATGTGGTATTGGGAATATATACTTTAAAATTTTTTCATATTCCTGAAAGAAAATGTTTCTACCACTTGCAAATGAGGACTTATTTTCCATGTTTGAACCACAACAGGACAGTAATATGAGAGCAGTATCTTTGCTTTGCTTGGCATTGGCATGGTTAAATGGTCTGTAAAAATGAATGTCATTAAATTTTTGTGTACAAATAACCAAAGCTTATTTCAAGTGATGCAAATTTCTTTTCATTTCCTATCTGTATTCAGAAGGTCAGAAGGATTATAAATAATGTCCCATCTCTCAGCATTAAAAGAAAGAAGGCTTGTAGTTTCTTGCAGCCTGTGATGGGTATATTATCTATTAAATGCAATCTTGTAATCTTGTTCTTCCTAGTAGAATGGCCAAGAAGGAGCACTAGCATTCACTCAAAGCCCACTGAGCATTTGTAGGGATCTCCTGTAAATTCCCATATCCGACAAAAGTACAATACTCAATTCATACAGAATAGATAAATCCTTAAAGGAGAATATAAATGACTATCCTCTGTGTCCCCTATAGTCCTCTCCCCTGACAGGAAATGACAAAACATGAGACAAGAAAGAATTCAAAGCATTAGGGTAGACTAACTGACCTGTAGAAACATTACAAGAGTATCCCCCTATTCTTCAGTCATACATGGATTAGAAGAACTAAGCAGAGATGTTCACATCCTTAGTTGTTTGATTTTTTTTTTTTTTTTTTGGTCTGAGCCTAGCTTGGCATTAACAGCCTTGCTTTTTGAGCAGTGGGATAGAGGGCTGTCTCAGAGCCCACATGAATTGTTAGAAAGGTATATTTGAGTTGTGAGAAGTAAATGGGAGTGACTTTGAAGAATAGAACACACATTTATTTCATCTATTAAGATGTGTCTCGTGCCAGGCTATAAAGCATCCGACCACTCACATTCATCAGTATTGGATTCCTCAGTATCTCAGCATGTGAAGTGGCCAAAGGCAGCTTCTGAGGGAACTGGGATCCACCTACCTGGAAGGAATTACAGGAAACAATTTGAGCCTGTGGGCTTTTTTGAAAACAGGAGTGCTTTTCAAGGTGAGGATGGACTATATATTTGGGATAGTCAAGAAAACAGGTCTTCCAGAGAAAGACCTCCTGGAGCCCAAAGAGAAGTTACAAATGGTTAAATCCAGATGTATTTTGTTTAAGTTATATGGTGTCTAGAAATCAGAAAACGACACGAATATCCAGATGTTTATACTTCTAAAATGTTGGAAGAAAAATCTGGTAATATTGTTATTATGTTCCTCTAGAATAATAATCTCTGGAATCTGGAGTATAGCTTCATCTTTCAATGAAGTGTTTGTGTGTTAACCAAGTCTGACTACTACCGATTATTACCTTATCTTTCCCTTGTTTCACTCATTTATATTGATCCCAGTGGGCTTTTAAGATTTATCTCTAGTCTATGGACTAGATTTAGGAATTTTAAAGGGACAGTCAGCAGTTGATAGTTCATCAACATATAGGAGTCCCTGTTTTCTTGACTGGGTTGTATAGACCAACAGCTCTCAGAAGTTGTGGTTCTTAGGAGTGATTAAGACTCCTTAGGCAAGACCATTTGTTATTGGTTTAGTGTCTCCTGGTGGCCTTGTAATCATTTTTTTTTCTGTTTCATTTTCTTTGGTTGTGAACACCTTGCTGGGCATTCCAGGCAATTTGTGCTGATCTTTCTGTAAACACCCTAACCTATGTTGGACATTATAGCTGTTCTTTAATCTTTATACCTCAACCTTCATTTGTTCCAAATAGCTAAGTAGCTTCCCTCTAGAAAATTTGCTTAGTCTCAGTAAATGTGTGTCTGTTATTAGTTCAGACTAGTTTTGGCAAATCACTGAATATAATATCCTTAGGGTAGAATAAATTAATACATTTTGTAAAGGTAATTCCACTAAGTATTTTTTTTTCTTCCACAGCAGTCAGAAACAGGAAATAGAAAATTTCTAATGATGGCCTTGGAGAGGTTTTCTAAATCCCCACACAAATGCTAATTAGTTATAAACCGTAATTTTGCCTTTCACTTTTACAAAGATGGAGCGCCCCCCAGAGGAACCAGGCTAAAAGAAGAGAAGCATCTAACTTGAACATGCCATTTGTATCTCTGCCTGAGTTTCCAGGCTCACACACTAACAACTATTTTTTGAACATGTGTGGAAAGTAATGGGCAAGGAAGGAAAGAGACTTCCTTTCATCTTAGAACCTGGTAAAAATTAATGAATTAGACCTGTGGATCCCAAAGGAGGATCTACAACCAGCACTCCTGAGAAGTTATTGAAAAGCAGATTTTTCAATGCATCTTGCAGACCTAAGGAATCAAAAAAGTTTGGGGGGTAGGGCCCAGTGTCTAGAGTCCTAGCAAGGTAAGTCTGACAGACCTAAGTTTGAGAATCTGAACATTCCATATTCTGTTTATAGAAACTGCACTCCACATTTCTTCACAAAGCTTCCTGTAAAGGAAAATAAATTAGGCATGGGGGTCTTTGACCCAATATTTTCCTTTGTGAAATTTTCCTGCCTAGTAGACAGGAATGTTGGGTGTATATTTTAGCATATATGTGTTTTAGACAGAGACAACCTTTAAAGGAACTTGTGGAATGGATGAGGCATTTCTCTTTTTGTTTGTCTATTTGTTGAGGATTCTATCTCAGAGTTCCTGGGTGTACTGAATTCAGCAGCATTTCACACCAACAATATGTGCCTTTTCCCTTTTTCTCAGAGTTGTATTTTACTTAGTTTATGAGGTACTGAGGAATTGAACCCAGGGCCTCATGGATGCCAGGCAAGCACTCTGCCACTAAGCCACATTCCCAGTCCTCCCTCTTCCCTTTTAACAACCTCTTTCCCATTCTCTCTACATCAGTCAGAAAAAAATCAACCAATTCAAAACGAGAGGTCCAATTGGTCCATTGTCATTTGGCCTAACCAATGGGCATACACAGAATATATCCTGGATATTTTAAGCAGTTGACAGTGTAGTTTCTTTCCTTGTATTTCCAAGTATTTCTTTCCAAGTATTTGATTTCCACATAAAAAATGTAAATAAATCTTGCCATTTGAGGTGTGTCTAGTGTTTAGCTACTGAGATAGTCTTTCTAAGGAACTATTGCAAATGTTGATAATTTTTTTCCATTGAGTTTTAATAATAGTGCTATTAGCTGCCTTCTGAGTCTCAGGTTCACTGAACGAACAGTTTGCTCTGTCTGTCAGGCTGCATTGATTTCTACAAAGTTGTGCACAGTGCCTTTTAATTCAGGTCTAAGACCAGGGAAAATGATGCTTTAGATATGAAGAGTGAGCAATACTTCTAGAATCCAAGAAGAGAAACACTCTCTAAAACATCAGAGAAAAACTTAGTTTCATCATAAGTGCCCCAGACTCAGATGTCCCTGTTTTAATGTTATTCATAAAAGAAGAGAAAAGAAAGGCTGGAATGTATGATGAATGAATGCAGTTATTTAGCAGTATTTTATCTACAAACTCCTGACTGCCTGTCTTCAGGAAAAGAAGCAAAAATGCCAGCCACTTTGTAGAGAAGCACTTGTCTACAATTTTGGATCTCTCAAGAAAATGTGTGATCTAGTCAGTCATTTGGAGGCAATCCTGTCATCTCTTTACACACTTTTTTTTTCTAAAAAGCCTTACAGAAAGAGAGGGATGAAATAACAAAGTAAATCTGGGTGAAGAGGAGCTAAGACTAAAGATTAGGTCAGAACTTTTCAAGTCCATTCAAGAATCAATTACGTGATTCTTTAGTGATGCTAGAGAAAACCCACAATTTGACCCTGCCAATCCAAGGACCTTTTGTGCACTTGATGGCTCATGAATAGGGCCTTGTACTTCAAGGAGCTTATGGACATCCTTTACTGCCATCACATACTAATCTAGCTCAGCACTTAGCTCTTCACATTAACAATCTTAGACTCATACTATATTTGTGCATCTGTGTATATAAATACACATAAATGTACTGTGTAATATAAAAAGGCCACAGTTAAAATGTTTATACTGAAGCTACTATAAATTGTTTTTAGATTAACAAATGAAAATATTGTAAATAAGTAACTTTGCTCAATTGGGAAGATATATATATGTGTGTGTGTGTGTATATATATATATTAAGTCTATCAATACTACTCATTAAAGTTAGTTTATAAGTCCATATCTAGGCTGTAAGAACTAAGTTAAAATAAGAAGGAAACTTGTTGGGGATACTATGTTTTGGAGAAAGAAAGGAGAGGGCAAGGAGTGAGATGGAGGGGTAAAATTGATTGAAATGCCATGTAAACATGTGTAGAGATGTAACAATATAATCCCCCCTCTGTAATTAGTATAAACCAATTAAAATTAATTAATTAAAATAAAAAAGCTAAACATTGGCATATATAAATTATATTTTCTTACTGCTTGTAAAACTAAAGGAACCAGTCTAGTTCTCCTCAAATCACACATTTTAATAAACTTGTTTTCAATAAAAATTCTTGCCAGGCACCAGTGGCTCATATCTGTAATCCTAGTGACTCAGAGGGCTGAAATCTGAGGATCAAGGCTGGAAGCCAGCCCAGGTAGAAAGTCTGTGAGACTATTATCTTCAATTAACCCTGAAAAACCTTAATTGAAGCTTTGTCCCAAGTGACAGAGTACCAGCCTTGACTGAAAAAACTCAGGGGCAGTACCTGAGCCCTGAGTTCAAGCCCCTGACCAGTACAAAAATAATAGTACTTAAAACAATCATTTAATAATAATATGATTCTATTTTAAAACAAAATATCTTATGAGTTATGTAAGAAAAAAACAAACATGTAACTGGAAGTTTCACTTGATAAAGATGTGTAAAAGTAGATGGAATGACTGGAAATATAACTTAATTTGTAAGTGCTAGTTCAATTTTGCTAAAATATCAAAAGGACTTTAGTCTTTTCTTTCACAGAAGCTAGTCTGACCTTCACTTGACAAAACAAACATTCACAAAAATTAATATTTTGAAGTGAAGTACAGTGAGGGAGGTAAATAACCTTACACTCGAGGAACTTATGTCCAAAAACATTAGTGAATAAATTCCAAAACTAAATCAGGGTTTTCCAATACTGCCATGGACATTTTGAGCAAGGTAATCCTTTTTTGAGGAACTATCTGTCAGTGCTATGCTTGTAAAATGTAAAAACTGATGTGTGCCTCATGATGCATACTGGAAGGAACCAGCAAAGCTGCAACTAAAATAGTCTTTGAGTTCTGGCCCTGTAATCAGTCAGTGCTCAGCTAGTAATCTGGGCCTGCATTATTTGGAGCCATTTGACCTTACCCCAACAAGTTACCATCTCTCTTAAGACTGTTTCCTTTTGTACAAAATAAATATAAATAAATACCTTGTTATCTGTCTCCTGAAACTACTATGAGACTTAAGTGACATATATATTAAATGTCATGGCACAATGCTTTCAGTTACTCTCTGGTACTGTTATTATTATTACTATGACTTTTATTAGCATAGCATGGGAAATTAACAGTTGCCTTTTCTGCTTTTGTTGTTAGTTTAGATGTTATGTTACTTGTATAGTTCAAGAAACAGCTAGCTGTTGTCTTTACAAAATGTTGTGATTAAGACTCCAGCAAATCTCAGCAGGTAGCAAATCAAAACTACAAAAACAGGGATAATGAAAGGGACGCTTCAAAGATTTCACCAATCGAAATGAAAAGAAGATTGCTGAAATTGCCTTAAAATAAGTTGCTAAGTTCAACCACAGAGACAATTAGAATGAGCACAAGGAAGGATAATGAGGGGTAATAATTGAGCTGCCACTAGTGTGCATGTGCACATGCACACTCATACGTATCTATATGTCCTTTAGGGGAGCTGACTAAGTCAAGAAAGGAGCAGAAGATAGTCATTAAACTAGTCATGCCATGAACTTTCTCTGTCTTCCAGCTTCTGCCCCACTGAGAAAAGGGAAGGGAGGCCACATTATCAGCATTAGTGACAGGAAGCTTTTCCTTTAAAGCTGGTTCGTTGTCCTTGTCTTTACTTCCTACTGTAGGTCGTGGGCTGTGGATCCTCCACAGATAGGTGTCCTATCTTTGTTGGGCTCCTGACAATGGTTCTCTGCTCGGGTCTGGGAGGTGGTACACACATTGAATAGCTTCAGGAGAAATGAAATATCCAACTCCAAAAATAGAAATCATTCTGCAATGTGTGGTAACGACTATTGCCACAAAGGGCAAAGGAAAGTGATGGTTTCTAGACCTGTCTACCTTTTTTAAACCTGTTACAACTGAAACTGTCCTTACAATGAACCAGGCAATGTTCCACTTCCTCACCAAGCCAAGAGGGGCAAACATTCTTATCATAGGAAGATATATGTACGGAGGTTAAGCTATTTCAAATCCTACATAATCTAGTGGTTGTTAATGAAATGTAGGTGTTCTATTCCTTGTGATAGCAAGCTCTCCACTTTTTGACTGGGCTCTGGCTCAAAAACAAAACCCATACAGATGCAGGGAATGCCTTTCAGCTTGAAGCTAGAGAATGTGTGAGGCCCATACAGATAACTTCTTCCTCTCTTGGTTGCACTGCTATGAGCCCTAGGAAATAGCAACCTCATGCTTAGTGAATCTCCAGAATCCTTACATTTCTCTAAGTGGCTCTTATCTTCTTTGTTTACTCAAAATTTTACAAGTCTCAAGTAGAATTCTCCTGGAGTGTGGGCTTCCTCTGTTTGGGAAGATGGTTCATTTTTAAGTGCTTACTCATTTTGTCCTTTTTTCTTCTTCGTTTCTGAAGAAACAAGGTAACCCCAGGCTCAATGTGAGTGCTCCCCTGACATACGCACACATGTATTAGCTGGGACTCTGGATTTTAGCCCTGGCTGCACTTTGGGCTGCGTAGGTCTTCATTGTGGGGACAGGAGAGGTTGGGTTGGGCAACGTCAGATGTGTACGGTCATCCCTGGCTTCTTTGGAGGGGAATCTTAGACCTATTGTAGCATTCTTGATTTCTGCCAACTAAATGACAGAAACTATTCTCCTTCAGTTGTGACAACCAAAAAAAATGTCTCTATACACCATGAAATGTTCACTGAAGTGCAAAAGTAAAAATTGGTCTTGGCTTCTAGATTGGTACGGCTTCATTCTTTTTACGTTAAAAATGTAATTTCATTGAGCACAGGGATGTATATATAATCAGCTATTCATCACATCAATGATAAAAGGGATTTATTTTTAGACCTTTTTGTCTGGAGTCTATCTACCAAAGCATGATCATAGCTAATTAGTGGTGATATCAGAAAAATAGTAAAACTGATGGGCAAAGTCTAGATGTGCACAGGTATCAGGGGAGGCTTCATTGAACAGTTCAAATACTTTAGTACCAGATTTTCTCCTCCTCCACCATTATTGCAATCTCTTAACTCCTTTTTGCAAGCCTCAGGTTTTTTTGTGACACAATAGATGCAGGCTTTCACTTCGTGGTAGAAGCTTGGGCCTTATAACATCATTCATAAGGAGAGACAATCTTGGAGAGAAGAGAAAAGCCCACTCCTTTTCTTTTATGCTCCAAAATAACATTTCATGCTGGGCACCGGTGGCTCACACCTGTAATCCTAGCTACTCAGGAGGCTGAGATCTGAGGGT
This sequence comes from Perognathus longimembris pacificus, assembly GCF_023159225.1. Classification (NCBI taxonomy): domain Eukaryota; kingdom Metazoa; phylum Chordata; class Mammalia; order Rodentia; family Heteromyidae; genus Perognathus; species Perognathus longimembris. Next base: position 135,653,488 of record NC_063161.1, read on the forward strand.
CATGGTTCAAAGCCAACCAGGGCAGGAAAGTCCATGAGACTCTTATCTCCAGTTAATCACAGAAATAGCCAGAAGTGGTGATGTGGTGGCTCAGTGCTAGCCTTGAGCAAAAGGAGCTCAAGGACAGTGCCCAGGCCCAGAGATCAAACCCCAGGACTGGCAAACCAGCAACAACAAAAACAACAAAAGTTTTCATGAGCTTATATTGAGAGGTTACAGGTAGAACCCAGTTGTCAGATGACATGTTGGTAGACAGTCCATGAGCCACTCACTGATCCTTGAAGAGAAGCTCCTCTCCAGCTGGGGAATGGCTAGAAGAACCTCATGGGATCCAGGAGACCTTCTGAAAGGCATAGCCATCCTGTCCCCATTAAAAGCAGCATAGCACTTCATTCTTCAAGGAGAAAGGAAAAGGACTACCCTGTTTTCAGCACTTACTTTTCACCAGGTGTGTGGGGCACACCTGGAAGTCAACTAGCTGGTCCCGCCTGTTTCTCAGTCTTGGGGCCTTCTGTGGCTAAGATGGCAGCGCCTAACAACACAGCTGCTAAAGTGTGTGTCTTTGGTTATAACCTGGAGGCAATTCTGTGGGCTGTGATGCCCGGCTCTTCCACCCTTGATGGACAGCTCATGCCTCCCCTTCCTGCTGATCTTAGACCTGATTGGCTCCTGTGCCTTATATTAGTGGCACGTACTTCCCCAATAAACGAGATCTTGCACTGACTTGACTACCAGGCCGTCTGATTGTCCTCCAGTGAGGGAGGGCTGGGTGCGGGTGGCCTGCCGACCCTTCTCCTTTCTTGGCTCGTCGGGTCAGGGGCGTGCCTTCCCTGTCTCTCCTGCGGGTTGGGCTAAAAACCCACAGGACACAGGAGAGTCACCTGCCCCTACCATTTCTTCTGCACCTGGTAAGGTGAGGTGAGGACTTTTGACACCACTCTAAACACAAGGACATGGGAATTCAGAGAGGCAGTATAGATGTAAGAAGCAGAATAGTAACTCATGCTTGATGGCTCTTTCACTGCAAATTTTGTGTATTTTGGCCCTCCAGGTAAACACCTTAGAAAAAAAATATATTTACCAATTACTGAGGATCTATTGTTTAATCAAGCAATATGCTGAATGAGATTTGGATGGGAGGGAATACAAAACCTTTTCCCCTTTCACCAGGAAAAAAAAAATGAATGGAAAGGGAAAATAAAATAAGATTAAGCTTGGTATCATGAGAGGGTTGTTGGCCATTCTAGCAGTGGAGTGATGACACTGAAATCAACATCACCAAAGAACAATAGCAGTGAGAAGCAGCTTCTTCTGCCGCAGCACACTGTATGACTTCTGAGTAGGTGAAACCAAGTTCCCAGAGAAATTAGCAGTGGCCAGGGAAGCCCTGCACAACTTGGGAATCAGAACAGTGGCTGAGATCACAGGGCCCAGAAGTATGCATGACAGTCCCAAGGTAAAGCATCTCAGCTCTGCCCCACGCTGCTGCACCCTACAGAAATCTCTGGCAGAGAATGATGGCACAACATAACACAGAAGTATTATTCTTGCTAAAAATCCAAACAGTTTAGTTTTTTTTAATTTTAGAATATTTTTATCATTATCTTTAAAAGGTTGTGCAACGGAGCTGCTTTCTAACAAAGCAGTTTATGAATACAATATATCTTGATCAATGCTACCCCTTTCAACATTCTCACCCATCCCTCCCTCTTAATTTTGCAGGATATGCATTGGATTCTTGTCTGCATTTCCCCTTCTTCTCCTCTTGCCTTTCCCCTTGACCCTACCCTGCTCCCTTTTGGGTACCTGTTTCCTAGCGTTTTATCTGGCTCAACTTTCACTTTGCCTTTCTAATGAATTATACTACTTGAGTTCTCCTTTGGATCTACTGTATTTCAGTTAATATAGTTGTATGCAGTTGCATACCACCCAACATATTTACTCATAGCTTATAAGCTAAATCTATTTTCCACATATAAGGGAAAACATGACCAAACAGTTTAGTTTCGAAAATGACAAGCTGGGAGAATATTTGCTCATTCCAAGGGTACCTTGAAAATCAGTGTAGTGATCTCATTTCACATAGTAGAACATTCTGTCCATTTATTTCTGCTCTTGCCAAGAATATGTCTTTTAGTTACACTCACACACAACAATAAAAACCCCTATCCAATTCAATCTCTGGGTTTTTTGCTCTCTAAATCCACTTAAACCTTTGAAGGACTGCAACCTTTGAGTCATAGCCATTCCTTTCTCCATGATTCATAATTCATAATCAAGATGATTTGTGATGTTCTGCAAATGACCAAGAGAAAGAGCCCTCCATTGGTTTCTGCAGAGAACTGAACATCTAGGAGTGAATCACAAAGATGGCCAGTAGTGGAGCCAGGAGGAAGACAGTTGGTCTTCTTACTCTACTTTGTCTCCTAGGGTACTCCACTGTATGGCTTTTCTAATCCTGGATTCTGTAAGAACATGGCTGTGAACAACATTTCACTGTGAGCCAAGGTCAAAAGCTACAGTTCTAGAAGGAAGTACATGTCTACTACTGAAAGGCCTGAGCGAATCTCAGAATGGCAGGTCCTAAAACAACTGATGTAGATGACAAATCTCTTCTGAATTTTCATGGGGTCCTATGTAAGATTGTATGTAAGACTGTTAGTCACAACATCCAAAAAGTCGGGGCTCTGGAATTATGTCATCAGAGCCCCTCCCTGATCCAATGAGAGTTAAATCCTTTCACAAATTCACCCACAGTCCACAGAGAGCTATAACAATACATCCTCAGGCATTTGGATTGTCCATGGCAACTAGCACCAGAAAAAGACAGCTGCAGACTATTTCCCCCTCTGCCCCCTGCCACCTGAGAAGATGAAAAAAACGTGTTTAAGATGTGGATGGGGAACATAATGGTGTATTTTGAGGCATTTGAGTGCCTTGAGAAGCAATGAAATGACAATCCTAGTGTAAAATAAAAGTCAGCTTAGCTATGTCAATTTCAGGAAATTATGTATAAATGTATACCTATGAACTATATACATTTCTTAGATATGTGGATATGACCAAACCAGTACCTCATCACTGTTCAAAACTAATTAGACTATATTTGAAGAAGTTTGTAAAAATCTCTCTAGCAAGATGAATTCCCTATTTTCCCTTTTCTTAAAATGATACTGCAACCTGTGGTTCGTTGTCTGGATCTAACCACCATCCCCACCCCCCATCTTGTCAGATGCATAGCTGGTAAAAATCTTCCCTCATTCTGTGGGCTTTCTATTTATCTTATCAGCTATGTCTTTTGACATGCAGAAACTCTTCAGTTTTCTGCAGTGCTATTACACAGTCTTTCTTTGATTTGTTGTGATTCTAAATTTTTACTTAGAAAGTTTTTGTTTCGTTTTAAATATTTTTATTATCTTTAAGTAGTTGTACAAAGGAGTTGCCATTCAACAAAGCTGTTTACAAATACAGTGCCTCTATTTTTAATATAATTTTATTGTCAAGGTGATGTACAGAGGGGTACTGTGCCTAGGAGCTCTAGTGTTTCCCCTACCCATTTCTGTAATATTTTCACGCCATCTGGCCTTACATGGAGGTCTTTGATTCATCTGGAATTGATTCTGCTGCAGGATGATAGATAAGGATCTAGCTTCAGTTTTCTACATGTGGATAGCCAATTTTGCCAGCACAATTTGTTGAAGAGACTGTCTTTCTTCCAACTTGTATTTTTGGCTCCCTTATCAAATATTAGGTGGCTATATGTCTTTGTGTTCATTTCTGGGTCTTCTATTCTATTTCATTGGTCCACAGGCCTATTCTTGTGCTGTTACCAAGCTGTTTTTTTTTTTTATTACTATGGCTTTGTAAATAGAGTTTGAAGTTTAGTATTAATATTCCTACAACATTGTTCTTCCTGCCTAGTATTGTTTTTGCTAGGGCCTCATATCTAAAATATACTCAGAGTTCAAAAATTACCCTCCTAAATAAACCATCATAGAATCGACAGCCCAATTAATAAATAGGCTAAAGACTTAAAGAGGCTGGGAATGTGGCTTAGTGGTAGAGTGTTTGCCTAACATGCACAGAACCCTGGGTTCGATTCCTCAGCACCACATAAACAGAAAAAGCCCGAAGTGGCTCAAGAGGTAGAGTGCTAGCCTTGAGCAAAAAGAAGCTAGTGACAGTGCTCAGGCCCTGAGTCCAAGCCCCAGGACTGGCAAAAAAAAAAAAAAAAAAAAGACTTGAGAGAGTTCGCTGAAGAAGTAAGCATGGCCAATAGATACATGAAGAAATGTTTAACATCTCTGATCATAAAAGACATGCGAATCAAAACAACATTGAGATTCCACCTCACTCCAGTTAGAATGGTCCTTATCAAGAAAAGTAACAATAACAAATGATGGCAGGGATGTAGCCAAAAAGGAACACTATTACACTGTTGGTGGGAATGTAAGCTTGTTCAGCCAACTCTGGAAAGCAGTATGGAGGTTCATCAAAGGAGTAAACAAAGAGCTTCCCTATGACCCAGCAATTCCATTCCTGGGCATTTATCTGATAGAACAAACAAGGCCACAGTAAAGTGACCAGCACAAAAATGTTCATTGCAGTACTGTTTACCATAGCGAAGCTATGTAATCAATACAGATGCGCCTTAGAGGATGAATGGATCAAGAAAATGTGGTATACAAACACAATTGAATTCTACTGTTCCATCAGAACGAATGATATTGTACCATTTCTAAGGAAATGGAAAAATCATATTAAGTGAAATCATATTAAGTGAAGTAAGCCAGACCCAAAGTTTCCCTCATTTGTGGTAACTATAATGTGACAAAATCAACTCCAAGAAATGGAAATGAGGATTTTTTTGGTGTAGTAGTTGCTGTTTGTGTTGTCTTTCTTGTTACTTTATCTGTCCATAGAACAAATGCAGCAGTGGTACTCACCACCAGACACTATGTGGAAAATGATCTATACAACTTGTGCGAGGGTATGGAAGGAAAAGGCTGGGAGAGCGCAAGGGAAGAGGTGACATGATTTAAAAAAGAAATGTACTCACTACCAGACTTATGTGACTGTAACCCCTCTGTACATTACCTCTACAATAACAATCAAATATTAAAAAAGAGTTAAAACCTATGCAAAAGAAATGCCATTATTTTAATTTCACCTAAATAAATGATGCAAATCACATACACAAAAAATAAAGTAAAATCCTCCTATCTTGCAAAAGAGAAATAACAAGCCCTCTATCCTTCTATAAGAACTATTATGAAGAATAAATAAGAAGGTTCAACTGTTGTGTCTTTGCCCTTGGCGATGTAAGAACCTGAGTTAAATGGAGAGATTCTGCAAAAAGGATTTTCTCTACAAATCAGAGAGTAGAACATCTTTGCTTTTGTTGACAATTATACACAGTGATGACTAAAAAATATTCTACCAGGGAGAGGTTGCCAGAGCCATATCCAAAACAAGAGAGGTTCAACTCTTCCAGCAAGAGACTGAGGCAGGAAGCTGAGAGTTTGAGGCCAGCTTGGGTAACATAGTGAGACTGTCTAAACAAACAAACAAACACATATACATACAAAAAGAAAGTGGAACCAACCGCACTCAGCATAAATGTTGGATAGAGCAGCATTTATGTCACCTTCTGAAAGAATGAAACACTAAGTTCAGTATGGCAGTAGGTGATCGGGCAGGTAGCAACTCAATTTTGGAGGAAAGTAGCCAGGGAAAAAAACAGGAGGAAACTTACTAGGGAGAAATATTAAATAAATAAGCTGAAATTACCAAAGGAAGTAATTACCTTATTCAGTTGTTTTCTACCTGGAAATCATTAAAAAAAAACACATTCAAGCTCAATTAGTCATTAAGAAAAAAATATTGTTGAAAGGAGTAACATTAATCAAAATGCATTGTCTTCATAAACTGCTTTGTTAAATGGCAACTCCTATGTACAGCTACTTAAAGACAAAAGAAGAGTTTTAAAACTGTGGTCGGATATAGTGGCTCATCCCTATGATCCAAGCACTCAGGAAGATGAGGCAGGAGAAATGGAATTGAAGTCCAGCTGGGACTACAAGTCCTATCTCAGAAAAAGTGCTGCAGATGGTTCAGATGTTAGCTGTGTTTATTATTCTCCACATCATCAAATTTCCAAAGTTCCAGGTCTCAGTGCTAGGAAAAAAGTTTGGTTTCCTAAGTACTCTAATGGCAGTTCAGAGATATTGATTAGCTCCTTCATGAGAATATGCAAAATGTAGGCATTGAAACTTATTTTTCCTATTTATGAAACAAAAGTCCATAAAATTAAGCAAAGAAAACAAAGACAAAAAATTCATCCACTGCTCAATCATCTTTTAAAAAATTCATTTCTAATACCTTGACATGTTTCTTTCAAATATTTTTCAGGCACATTCAAGTTCACAGTTGGTAGCATGCTATATTTAATAGCTAGTTTCTTTTACTGATCTTTTGTTATAAGAGAGCATTTAAAAATACTCCCCCTTTTTCAAAAGAAGGCTCCTCATTTGAAAATTCCATGCATTTGAAAGCTTCTAGTCTCCTGCATTTCTGCCATAAGATCTTCACAAGGCTTTGGCAGGAAGTAAAATTCAACACTGTCAGTGACTATAGATGTGGAGAACCCATTGGTAGGATGAGAGTCAGTGCATTCGATAAATTCTACAGCCTCTCCAATTTCTGTGCCTTGCCAATTGACTGAGTCGAGAGGCAATTTGACTATTGCCTTCTGACTTTAATTAATGTTTAATACTCGGTGGCAAAAGTATGCTTCCTCTTGTAAGTTCTCATTAAGTCCCTTTTGAATCAGTTAGCACTCTGTTTATAAAGATGTGGATATTTTCTCTAATTACTGTAATTTTGACTACTGCTGTAAAAATCAGTGCTCTGTGCCACACCGTCAGAGATCATCATTATAGATGCAAACACACTTCTCCCCTCCCTCTTCTGGAACCCATCCAATCATCTCTGTAAATTAAATGCACTAAAAGGTTTAAAAATTAGAAGGAAAAGAATATATGTCATACCTCATGTCAAGCCATTCCAGAATAAGTTTAGATGGATTCATCAATATGCTGAAATGCGGTCTGTTTAAACATTAAGGATTATTGATACAGAATTCTGTTTCTTATAATAAATTTCATTATTATAAAATCCAATTCATTCTGCTGAACCAGAATGAATTGTGATGACAGATGCTTGCTGGAGCACATTTTTCATGCATGGTATTTCCAGTAATATGGAGAGAGATCTGGAAGGGTATGAACCCTGGCTTTTGTCTCCAGTCCCTTCTCCCCTGAGATAAGATACATGATAGACAAGTTTGAAAGACCTGGACAAGAAATGGCTCATTCATTCATTCATCAGAGTCAGATACCACAGGAAACATGCATTAGTAAGTTCCTTCTATGTGGTTTTCTAGCACTGATTGAGGAGTTAAGGCTGCCCAGTTCTGTGGTTCAATACTGGGAGGTCCATCCAAGCAAGATGCTCTAACATAGTCTGGGAAGTAGAGAGAACGGTTTCAATCTCTTGATATTGGGTGAGCAAGAAATAGGTGCCATTTACTAGTTCTCTTCACAGTCCAAGTACAAAAGCTAATTCCAAAACAAACAACAAACACCAGACTTTTTTAGGTGTGTTTGTTTAGGGAGCTTTCTCCCCCCTCAAAATGAGGCACCCTCTGTTCTGAATCTTCACTTCTTTTCACGGTAAATTCCTTTGTACTTTCTTTTCCTGTAAAAATCTGAATCTTTTGAATAAAAAGGAAGAGTAAGTGAAAGAGCCAGATGAAGTGGCCAGAATCTTTCTTGAAGGAGGCTGTTACTCCTCACACACTAGCATTTTGTTTCTCTCTTGTACCAGGGATTGCTTCCCCTATTACATACAGTTGATTAGCAACAAGGAAAGGTTTCAGACTACTCAGCTCTGAAGTCAAGACAAGATTTTTCCAGAAAAAAAAAATCTCCCTCCCTCCTGCTGCCCCTGCCACCATCCTGAAGCCCTGCCTTTCACATGTGGCACTGGAGAAAAGAAATGAAATACATTGTCTTAGACACAAAGAAACATAGGTTTCCTTCATTCATCATAACCTGAATGTGCCTATAAGTCTACAAGTAAACACATTGGATGGTAAAAGGAAAAAAAATACACTGGGATATGAAACACTAGATACAGGACTCCAGACATTCACATAGAATGAGACCAAGGAAGGATATTCTTCAGAGAGCCCAAAGGTGCAATAAATATGTGCAACTGAGCATATAGCCTAATATTTATCAAAATGAACTCTAGGAAATGGAAACAAGAGATTTTTTTTCTTTTTTTTTCTGTTTGACCTTTTCGTCTTATTTGTTTATCTGTCTTTGGGACTCTAAGTGGGGGTCACAGAAATGGAGGAACAAAGGGTGAACAGACGCAGCAGTGATGCTCACTAGACACTATGTTAAAATGAACTATACAACTTGTGTGTGGGGACAGGAAGGAAAAACTGGGAGAGAGCAAGGGAAAGGGACACGTGGTTAAAAAAGAAATGTACTCTTTATATGACTGTAACAACTCTGTACATCACCTTTACAATAAAAAGAAAGAAATTCAAATTACAAAGAATACTCAGAAGAGGTCAGTGCATTGCCTCAGATCCATCTATAGTGTAATATCCTCTGAGTATAAATTGGTTCATTTTGTATTTTAGTTTTAATTTCTTTCTACCCCCATATTAAGCCATAAATATGAACCAGGAAATTAGTAAAAATTGATCAACTGCAAGGGTTTAGTTTTCCTAGGAGGATTCTAGACTGTTTTTATTATCTTTTTAGGTATCTTATTTTACTATTATTAGGTATCTTATTTACTATTTGATTAGTTTTCTAATTAATTGATTAGGCTTTTCAATAATGGTACAATTGTGATGGATGTTTCTTCCAAAATTGCTCATTTGTTTTAGAAATGCCACTATAAACGGCAAATTTTCTTGAGCTTATTACTCAGTGAATTCTTACCTCAGGAAGGGTTAAGATTCTAGCCAGCCATGGTGATTTATACCTATAATTCCAGCACTCAGGAGGCTGAGACAGGCTGCACCAGTTTGAAGCCAAACAATCTCAAACATATGAACCAACAAATCCAATAAAATGAAGATTCATTTATATCCCTATAATCACAATACCCATAATTTAGTAATTCATTCAGATATCCTTTACTCATTGTTGATTTACTTGATGTAAATAGTTACTGTCCTTCCTTTTTCTCTAGACAGCATGGGGGGCAGGGGGGCAGTAACCAAGGCCATTCTAACTCATAATGACTGTTCTAAATTCTCTTCAGTGTCTTTCCTGTGCTTTTCTATGTTTTTAGCCTTATGCTCCAAAGTTTCTATTTTTGATTATCAAACCATGTGACCTGATTAAAATGCAATCCCCAAAGCACTACACTCTCAAAGGAAAATAGAAAAATCATGAACAAATACACATTTTAGCATTTTCATGTTTGCAGAAGCATACTGACATGGGAAAACAGGCCTAAACATAGCCACATATTTACCTGAAGTTGAACTGATTACAGGAGACCAGTTTTTCATGGCTCTACCTTGGTTTTTCGTTTGTTTGCATTTATATTTTTTTTAGTGTCTTTGAAAGTAAATAGCTTTTGGGCTGGGAATATGGCCTAGTGGCAAGAGTGCTCACCTAGTATACATGAAGCCCTGGGTTTGATTACCAAGCACCATATATGTAGAAAATGGCCAGAAGTGGCGCTGTAGCTCAAGTGGCAGAGTGCTAGCCTTGAGCAAAAAGAAGCCAGGGACAGTGCTCAGGCCCTGAGTCCAAGGCCCAGGACTGGCAAAAAAAAAAAAAAAAAAGGAAAAGGAAAGTAAGTAAATAGCTTTCAAAGAAACTCTGTTCATGCCTCTGAGTCTTTTTGTTTTTTTATATTAGCTGTATTATCTGAGCTTTATTATTTCATTATTTCTTTTTTTTCATTTCTTTATTGTTAAAGTGATGTACAGAGGGGCTACAGTTTCACACGTAAGGCAGTGAGTACATTTCTTTAGGCCTCTGAGTCTTATTGAGACATTCTAGGATGCAATTCATCTTGTCTCTTAGCTTAGCTAAAAACAGTCCAAGTAAACAATGGCTTTAGGCTACTCTTCACACTGAGGGCCAGTGACCCTAAGTGTCCTGCTACTATAAAGGAGCCAAATTTCACCGACCTCAAAAACATTTTTGGGGGGAACTTACTTCAGACTGATGAAATAATTTTCTCCTGTCTCCACCCACTTCTTTTTTTTTTAAATGAAGCTGAATTTATGAGTAACTTAACATGCCCAAGATCTTAGATCTAACAAGTAGAGTCTAGATTGAGTCTGATTACAAATCTGTGTTCTTTGTACTGTTCACGGGAGCTTTGGTATAAAAATACTCTTGATATTCTAATCACTGTCTTCATTGTCTGAGCTCCATCTATGGTTTCATGGAGAGTTAGAAGCCATGATATAGTAAAGCCACCAGCACATCCATGATTATTGCAGCCCTAGTCACCATAGACAAGGATGGACTTAGCCCAAATGACCTTCAATGGACAAATGGATCAAGAAAATGTGGTATATATACACAATGGAATTTTACTCATTCATTAGTAAGAATAATATTGTACCATTTGTAAAGAAATGGACAGACCTGAAAAAAATTATGTTAAGTCAAGTAAGTCAGGTCCAGAGAGACAAAAGATGCATGTTTTCCCTTAGATGTAGAAGCTACATTTAGCTTATGATCTACAAGTAAATATGTTCATGGTATGCTACTGCATACAAATATATTAACTGAAATACAGTAGACTTAAGGGAAAACCCAAGGAGTATAATTCAGTGTAATTCAAAGTTCAGGAAAATAAAACACTACGAAGCAGGTACTCAAAGGGGGTAGGATAGGGTCAAGGGAAAAGAAAAGAAGAGAAGAAGGGGAAATGCAGAAAAGAATCCAATGTATACTTTACAAAATTCAGAGGGAAGGGTGGGTGAGAATGTTGAAAGGGGTGACATTGATCAAGATACGTTGTATTCATAATCTACTTTGTTAAAAGGCACCTCTTTTGTGCAGCTAGAGATAATTTTAGTATTTCAGCCTCATCACTACTTCATCAATTAAGGCAAAAATCCAGATGAGCCTTAAAAGTAGGTAGGAATTAGCCTTCTAGTGACGTAAATGTGAGAAAATCATTGATGTGTATAGTGGGGGGGGGGGTGCACATATGCATGTGTGTGCCACTGGCACTCATATCCATCTATTATCCACTTATATATTATTATTATTAATTATTATGACTACTACAGTATTCCTCAGGGCCTTGTTCTTGCTTGGTAAGCACTCTACCACTTAAACTATGCCCCTGTTCTTTTTCCTTTTGCTTCAGTTAGTTTTCAGATATGATCTCATACTGATCCTATCTGATAGGATACTTTAGGCTTAGAGTTAACCTCAGACTGTGATTTCCCTACTTACATGTCCTCAGTAGCTCAGATTACAGGCATGCACCAGTATGCCTTGTGTGTCTTGCTACAACCCCTTTTGTTGTTCCTTAAGATCTTCAATTTTGTTAAGTCTCAAGATTCTCAGATTTCCATGATGTGAAACTAAAATATTCTTGAGGATGGAAATCATGAAAACTGGGATATCAACGGTTTCTATAAAATGTAGTAAGTGAATGATAATTATATCTGATGTCATACTCACGTGATGGAGCATGTGTGGGAAATGTTCTTGTTTTTAACTGATGTTTAATATGTTTATATTAAGACAGATTTCAGGTTGTTAGTATGCTTTAGAGTGGAAGTAAATGTAGCTCTTTATTTCATAAGCTGTGTTTCTCAGTGCTACAAATGACCTTTATTTGCTTATTCCTGTCATGACTTTATGGCTTTGCCTGCACAGGAAAAGAAAAGAACAAACCAGCATTTGTTGCATTGGAGGTTTCTAACAGGGGGGGACTGTTTAATTTCACTCTATGGTTAAATGGGAGCCCTGAGTATTAGTGGTATTACTTCAGTAGGATGCAAATTCAGCTCTCTTCTCAAACCCTAGTCTTGGAAACACTGAGTTTGCAGCTGCCATGATGTTAGCCCCCCAACCCCTTTACAAAAACACAATGTTATAAAACCTCTATTACCTTTTATTTATCTTTGATTAACCAGATATGTACACACAATGCTTTTTTCTCATAAAATTTCATTTAGAACAGATGAAATTTCTCAGAAGATATTTTATGGTAAGAAAAAATAGTTTCTTTTCAGTGCTGGCTTGTTGATTGTTTGAAAGTGCTCAGGAGGAGGAAAAGCACTAAATCTCCAGGCTGAATTTTCCTGCTGATAGACTGCCAATACTCCCTGCTGATAAACTTCCCTAAACCTTTCCTGAGAACAGGAGAACGTAAAACTTCACTTACAAGGGGTCCTGCATCCACTAGCCGTATTTTAGAAAGATATGTGCTTCTGGGGTCATCTGAGTCTACCTTATTAGTCCCTCATTAGTGTAATTTCCTCTATTATTCTCTACTCAAGCAGCTACAAAGTTATTTCATGCTTGACTGGCTGTATTAGGAAAACAATTTCAAAGGTATCAACTGGGTTTAATACCTGACAAAATGAGAAGCGGAGCTAACATGTGATTCGGGTAATGTAATTCCTGTTACATTATATTTATGTTAAAGAGGAAGGAGCATCTCTTAAAATACCTTCAACATTTGTCTTTCTGTCTCTCTAACATTTATAAAATTTCTGATACTGTGACTATAAAGAATGATTTGAATCCCTCTCATGTTCTGTGCAACAGTGAGTGTAAGAACTGTGCTTAGTTTTGTGGTTGTTTTTGTTGTGTGTTTTTTTTCCTACAGTACGGCATACCATCAACCACAGCAGCCCATCACATCTTTGAACAATTCTTCAAAAAGGTTCATGCATGATTTTCTGTTCTGAAACCAGCCAATTTCTATGCGTTAGCTGCAATAACAAATCTAATTCCTCTTAATTCTTCAAATAATTGAACGGAAGACTCATAACTGTCTCCTACCATTCACTCTTCTCTCCAGGGAGGGTAATGTCAACTGCCAGAGAAAGGGCAAATGTTTCTATCGATGTGAGGCCAAAGGGCAGAATGCCAGTTATGTTATTAAATTCCTATTTTAAAGTGATGAACTCTTTGTACTAGTACCAGAGTTTGAATTCAGTGTCTTGAGCTCTCAGTTGACTTTCTTGCTTTTGGCTGGAACTCTGCTATTTGAGCTATGCTTGAGTCTAGCATTTTGCTGGTTAATTGGAGATAAGAATCTCAAGAACTTACCTGCCTATGCTGGTTTCAAATGGTGATCCTTCCTATCTTATGCATTTCAGCTTCCTAAGAAGCTAAAATTATAGGCACAAGCCTCCAGGACTTGAGTATTGCAGACACACATGCACACACACACACACACACACACGTACATGTGTTGTACATCTATGTTCACATATGCCCTCTGTCTTATTCTCTTTGAATCTCTCTTTATGATTACTATAACCCATTTTAAGAATAGTCATCTTTTAACTCAATAAAGAAAGTAGGAGACAAATTCAAGGAAGTAGGAGACAAACTCAGCTTCTGTGATTATATAATTTGAATGTTCTCCAAAAGATTGATCTCAGGCCTTTTCCATCAATGACTGGAAATTGTCACTAGACCTCTCTGCTTGTCCACATATCCTTAAGCAAGTAGCCTCAAATGAGGAGTTGTGACAAGGTTGAAAATCTAGTGAAGGTGGGAGGAGGGTTGCTTGTTTGTTTTTAATCAACAAATACCTTGTGGACAGTTTTGCTACTTACCTTTCAGGCACGTGCAGAATCAAGATCTGTATGTAGCCTATTCATTCCCGCCTTTAATTTGCAGTCTTAGTTTTGTGAAGTATCTAAGTAGCCAACAATAAAAGATCATGGTTCTATTTTATTTCAATCATCATAAAACACTCACTAATTATGCCATCTAGTAACGAGGACCAATAGCCACATTAGTACTGACAGAGTTATTTTGAAAGTGAAAATAAGTTGTATTTTGTTATTACAATTTTCTTGAGATACTGAAGGTTGTATGTGTTATGTTCTCTAAGAAGCAGGTGCTGAGATAGAGCATGAATGTACCAAATTTCCTGAGGAATAACTCATGTGAAAAGAATAGGAAGTAGTAAGGGACAGGTGGAGACATGAGCCCAGGATGCAGACAGAACAAGTCTCTGGCAGCCCAATGGAGAGGTCTACAGTCAAGATTTCTCATCTAAGGAGCACCCAGTTGTTCAGAAATACCTGGACCTTTGCATTCGTCTAGTCTAGCCATTGACAGGAGAAACACCAAGAATGTAGCACTGGCTACCATTGCCTTACACAATCTTCAGCTAAGGACTTGGATGAGTCAGGCATGCTCAAAGCACAGGTACAAGGTAGATCTTGAATGCCCAACAGCTACCAGCAAAAACATCCCTTGCAATTGGAAAGTGTGCTTTTTTCTTGAAGAGAAATAGGATATCTCATTTTTTGCAACAGTGATTTGTTTTCTTTTCCTTTTATTTATTTATTTTTTTATCTTTTGTCAGTCATGGGGCTAGAGTTCAGGGCCTTGGTGAGGTCGCTCAGCTCTTTTGCTCAAGGCTAGCACTCTACCACTTCTGGTTTTCCAGTGGTTAATTGGAGTCTCAGGAACTTTCCTGGCAGGCTGGCTTCAAACCACAACCATCAGATCTCAGCCTCCTGAGTAGCTAGGATTAAGGCATGAGCCACTGGTGCCCAGCTCCTTTTATCGCTATGGTACCTGAGTTTGAACTCAAGGCCTCCTCTCTCTTGCTCAGCTTGCTTTCTCAGTTGGCACTCTACCACTTGAGTCCTGGCTCCATGACTTTTTTGCAGATTAGTTTAGAAATGGAGTCTTGAGGACTTTATTCTATCTGAGATGACTTCAAGTTGAAATCCTCTAGATCTCAGCTTTCTGTGTAGCTGGAATTAGAGGCATAAGCTACTGGCTTATGGCTCTCCATGATGATTTCTTGTTACCAAGTCCTTCTTCAATGAATATTTATATTTGTTGTTTCACTGTTTATTGCTATGTAACAAACATAACAAATACTTCATTATAGTAGTTGAAAACCTCAAATTTAATAGACTAAAAAGCTGCTTCAAGACAATCTATAAAGCTCATCGTGCAAACAACAGTACTAAGGCATGGGAGAGGTTTGGGGCTGTGGGTATAGTGGTCTATGTTTTGGTCCTTATCTGACTACCCATGGCTGCACCTTGCAGAGTTTTATCTACTGTAACTTTCATCCATTTACTGACCTCACAGAGCCACTGCTCAATACCAGGTTCTGGAAACACTATACCCAAGCTGTTTACAACCCATGGGGAGTCTCTTAGTCTGGAACATCGCTTTTTTTCATTGCATCCCAGATGTAAGGACATGACTTCAAGGTCCAAATACTCTTTGCATATCTCCATAGGAATTAAAGTAACTTAATGATTGTTGTTCTGGCTCCTGCTAGTCTTTGAACATGCTCCGTGACTGTACCTCCTCTTATATACACCCAACCCTAGGTAGTTTTCCTGATTCCCAGGAAAAGGAGTTCCTGAGCTCCTTCACAGAAAATAAAAGGGCCTATGTCCATGAAAGGAGTGGCCTATGCCTCAATTAGCTCATATGGCAGTACTAAGAGTTTTCAGGATCTGTACATGGAAAGAATAGAGGGGTTGTAAGGAACAAAGTGTATGGATTTGCAGCACCTTGACTACACATTCCAGTGAGAACAGTTCTGACTTCAAGTACGTCAGGAAAATAAGATGGTATTGAAATGGCGTGGCACACACTGAGCTCTTTCCCCCTAGAGTTAGAAGCTAATATCAGATGTGGTAGGGATGCAGCTCAGTGGCAGAGCACTTGTCTAGCATGCACAAAAGCTTGGATTCCATCCCTCCACAAAAAAAGGAAAAAGTGTCTTGTGATAATGTTATTGACCATCTAAGTATGCAACTTCCTGAACCTATTCAGCTTCATCAACTGTTCTCCATATGTCTTCTAAAGTGATTTCACATCTCATTGAATTCATTTCTATGGATAAGATATGCTCAGTCCTTAGAGTCTCCCAGAATGTCAGAGTATTTAGATTGCCAAATGAAACAGATGATACAGTGTGCCATGTTCAGAAAGTTTCAAAGTGGAACAATCATCATTTTCAAAGGGAGCAAAAAGCAGCCCAAAAAGATAAATGAAAAAGAAGGCTTGGGTTATTTTTATAGAGCCTCTAATCAAGCCTGGACATCCACAGGAACAGGTTTTCATAACAGTCAGGAAATTACTGACTCAGGTTTATGTCCCCCTGTTATGTGTGTTAACATAATTGTTCCACTAATTCAGACCTCTAAGAAGCTTAGTTCCTGTTCTTATCTTGCTTGGACTTAGAAAAACCATAAGGAAAATGCAGTATCCTTCCATGTCTACATCTCTAGGTGAAATTGCTCAAATAACTGAGCTTTGAGTTTGTGTGGGTGACCTGGGCATTCCTTCCAAATACAGAAAGTGAAGAAAGACCTTTCCCAGGCCAAAACTCACATTACGAAATGGTCTTGAAGATTGTTACGGAGCCTTAATATCTTCCTAAAGAATACATTCAGATACAACTTTGCCTAAGAGTATTGATAAAAAAACAACAACAACAAACAAAACAATGTAGAAACCTTTGCTACATTCAGTATTACTGAATTTCGTAGAGGCACTGATTCCACCAAATGTCATGATACTCCCAATACTATCATCTGACTGATTTTTGGAGCTGTTGCAAGAGATATTCATCTTTATTGCATTCCTCCAAAATTAAATTATGCCCTTGATGAACAAATGCCTGGCAATGTACCATGCTAACTTACCTTTCACACGCCTCTCCTCTGTAGAAGATATTCAGTCAAGAGTTTTATTGACTGAAGACCCTGAGGCATTTGTGATATTCTGACCCACTTCAGAACTCATTTCATGTATCAACAAAAGAAGTAGTACTTCTATCATCACATCAGAAGTGGCCCAATTCTCATCAGTTATAATGACTATAATAGAACATACAAAATGATTATCATGAAGGAACCCAAAAATTATTAACTTTTTTTTCTAGTCCTGGGGTTTGAACTCAGGGCCTGAGCACTTTCCTTTTGCTTCCTTTTTTTCTTAAGGCTAGCACTCTACCACTTGAGCCACATCGCCACTTCTAGTTTTTTCTGTGTATGTGGTGCTGAGGAATCAAACTCAGGGCTTCATGCATGGTAGACAAGTACTCTACTAGTAGGCCACATTCCCAGCCCGAACTCGAGAATATTAATGTGTCTGTCACAATTATACGTTGAAGATGGTGATACTGCATGCTTTTATCATTTCTAGTTCTGTTGATTCCAAGCTGTTGTAATTTTCCTTCCATAAGCCATTCCAAAATGTATATTAGAAATTAAACTTCTCTGTTTATTATTCCTTCAAACTCATGGCTTAATATTAGAGGTATTCTGAGTACCTAACAACTGATCCATAAACAAACTCTCATACCAACTCTGATTTCTTTCCTTCAGTGCTATGTTCTAGTCTCATCTAGGTTACTCTATTCTGTGGCAACTTTCCTACTCCAGCTTCTTTGGTGGTTTCATTTGAAATATATAATAAAATTCAACTTCGTCCTCTTGTATCCAGTGCTGTCCTCTTTTGAATTTCTGCCTACTTCTCTTTCCATTCAGCCTATGGATAGGCCCCTTAATATATGCAATCTAATAACCCTAAAAGTGATCTAGTCCCCAAATACATTTTTCCCTGATTCAAATGAGACTGGTTGACAATAAAGGAACATATAGACTCCTGCATGTGGCTGTAAATAATCCCTCTGAGCTAACATAAAATAATGCACACAATATTATTGTGTGCTGTGAAACACTGAAAGAGGTAAGATTCTACTTTATAGACTTTAAAAATGTACCCATGAATTGTGACTCTGTGTGTGTGTATGTGTGTGTGTGTGTGAGTGTGTATGGGTTAAAATAAAGTCTGGCAGAGTCAATATATGCCAAAAATTAATAATGATTCACTTTCACTAGGTAAAATTCTGAGACTGTTTTCCAATTTTTATGTATGTATCAGAATAGTTTATAATTTTTTAAAAAAGCTTATATGCGGGGCTGGGGATATAGCCTAGTGGCAAGAGTGCCTGCCTCGGATACACGAGGCCCTAGGTTCGATTCCCCAGCACCACATATACAGAAAACGGCCAGAAGCGGCGCTGTGGCTCAAGTGGCAGAGTGCTAGCCTTGAGCGGGAAGAAGCCAGGGACAGTGCTCAGGCCCTGAGTCCAAGGCCCAGGACTGCCCCCCCCCCCAAAAAAAAAAAACAAAAAAACAAAAACAAAAAAACTTATATGCTTGGTTCATGGCACCACCCAGCTAATCCAAGGTCATCATACTCTGTTCTATATGTAGTCATTATCCACATGTACCTATTTAAATTTAATCAATTTAAAGAAATTATTTAAACATTCCATTCCACCATTGCACTAGCCACATTCCTAATGTTCACTTGATTGCCTTCCTTTTGATAATTGGCTTCATTTAGATTCAGGCAGAGTAAAGCAGGTGCAGGCCTGAGCACCTGTGATCTGCCAGGAAGAAGGAGTGGGTGATGTCCCAATCTGTGTGTTCATTTATGCAGGATCTTTGCATGTGTATGGGAGCAATAGTATCTAAGAGGCAACCTGCTGAGTAAATTCAAATGGAAATAAGAAGTATCTTTACCTAGTAATTTTTTTAAGGAAAATGAGAAGATCAAAGCTTTTGCAATGCTGCTATTTACCTATTTCAGTTGTAAAGAAAAACAAACAGATTGATTTGGAAGAGAGTATTTTTCCCTTTCTCCCCCTTTTCCTAATTTTCAAATAACTAACAATGCATAGGGAGAAAAAAGAATTCTATTTCTTTCTGACAAGAAAATTAAAATGATGTCAAAAGTATCTTCAAAAAAGTTTTAAAGTAAACACAGGAGAGTCTACCTTTTACCTTAGTTTTTCTTTTCTTATTGGTTTTATTTCATTATTGATTTACAGGAGTCAGTTGTGTGTGTGTGTGTGTGTGTGTGTGTGTGTGTGTGTGTGTGTGTGTGTTATACTCAGTACCAATCATACCTATGTTTGAATATTATAAACAATTTCTCCCAGTCTATTACATTTCTGCTGACTTTGTTGAAGGGTTGACCAAATAGAACACCTTGAATTTTGATGTAATCAAACCTTTCCATTTTCCCCTTCCATGTCTTTTGTGTTTGGAGACTCATTTAAGAAATACACCCCTCTTAAGTATGTTTATTACTGTTTATCAAATAACCATCAGGTTCCATTCTTTCTGCTTCACACTCAAAGATGAATTCCTGAAGAGCTTGCAGTTGAGTGGCAAGAAAATAGGGGCAATTAAATAATGGCACTACAACACAGAATGTGGTGAGCCTCACTACATTTTCAAATAGTTCACTGTGTCTTCACGCCAAAACAGTTTTCCCCAACATTATGCCTATGGAAATACAGAACTTCCTTCAGAGAGCAATAGGGTATGTTTTGTAGTGATTTTCACAATTTTGACTTGTGTAAGCTAGAAGAAGTAAATTAATAACTCCTATAACTTCACAACACCTCTGAGCATCTTGGGAATTTTGCCTATTGTGTTTTGAGAAGATCATTTATAGATAAAAGAACCTGTGACCACCTTCTAGCAGTGATGAAGTTCAGGTCCTGTATCCCATTGCTAAACCACCCATTTGACCACATGCAACATCACTCTACTTCTTAACTTCTTTACCTGCTTCTCCATTGAAGACCACCTCCCACCATGTCATTCTCTTCTTACCTAGCTCCTTTGAACTACATATAAACTTAATGCTCTCCCTAGAAACTTCCTCTATATAATTTCATACATTTAAAATAACATACACGGGCTGGGGATATGGCCTAGTGGCGAGAGAGCTTGCCTCGTATACATGAGGCCCTGGGTTCGATTCCCCAGCACCACATATACAGAAAACGGCCAGAAGTGGCGCTGTGGCTCAAGTGGCAGAGTGTTAGCCTTGAGCAAAAAGGAAGCCAGGGACAGTGCTCAGGCCCTGAGTCCAAGGCCCAGGACTGGCAAAAAAAAAAATAAAAATAAAATAAAATAAAATAACATACAGGTACTTTACATAATAATATAAGGAAACACGGGAGTTTAGTTTTGGAAAGGTTGTACAGGTGCCTTCCTCCATTCTCATTTAATGATATGATTAT
Source organism: Perognathus longimembris pacificus (assembly GCF_023159225.1). Lineage (NCBI taxonomy): Eukaryota > Metazoa > Chordata > Mammalia > Rodentia > Heteromyidae > Perognathus > Perognathus longimembris. The sequence goes on from NC_063161.1 coordinate 135,673,837, forward strand.
ATAGAACTACATCCAGAGGAAACTTGGAGAAATGTCTTAGAGATATTGATGGTAAACCTGATGTGGAGCCTGGCAGGCTGGAACCAGCAAGAAGAGCTTGTGTACAGTTAAGATGCCCCATTGGGGTGAGGGTTGCAAGAACAACTGCCATTACCTTGGAGACAACATTACAGCAATTGCTCATACGCTATGAAAGAGATGGATAGTTGCAATCATAGAAAATCCAAGTATAGACTCAATATAGAAGAGATGCTAAATTTCTATTTCTAATTGCCATATTCTTTTTGTTGTTGGTGGTGGTCAGTCATGGGGCTTGAACTCAGGTCCTGGGTGCTGTCCCTGAGTATTTTTACCCAAAGCTAGTAGTCTTTGTTCCATGTCTTTGAACCATAGCACTACTTCTGGTTTTCTGGTGGTTAATTGGAGATAAGAATCTCATGGACTTTCCTGCTCAAGCTAGCTTTGAACCACAATCCTCAGACCTCAGCCTCTTGAGTAGTTAGGATTATGGGCATGAGCCACCTGCGCCCAGCTATGATCTTAGATTGGCATGACATATGGGCACTGGTGTCTCCAGAGCTCAGTTGGTGAGAAGGGGTTCCTGAACTGTGAGGAGTCATCTGTGTCTGAAATCTTAACTGTAGTGTGAATCTTCCCACGTGTGTAACCATAATTGTGATCATTGATTCAATAATCAAGGGAAGACAGTATATCTAGATATATCATGGTAAAAATGGAGCTTTCATTTCCTTATATGATTCATATAATCAAGCTGTTTCTCTCTCTCACACACACACACAAATACACACAGTACAACTAAACATTTACATTCTCATTCTTTTATTTGTTCCTTTTTCTTTCTCTCCTTCCCAATCAGAAGCTTGTCTACACATTCCTGAGTCCTATGAATATTCCATAAGGGATTGATAATTATACCATATCAAAATAGGTAAGTGTGGGAAATTCATGCTCAAATACAGTTTAAAAATGTAGTGCACACTAAAAGATGCTTCTGGGAAAATCCACAATATTGATATGTCCGGAGAATATTCCAGTAACAAAGCCTATTAGATTATTTTCCTTCACCTAAGGTCTAAGTTGTGTTTGAATCCTTTAGTAAATAACTTTTACTTGGGACTTGCAATGCCATGCATTAAAATTTTAATGCATAGTTGCAGCATGACCAGCATAAAAGAAGTAATGATAAAATTCTCTTCTTTCTTCCCCTTAGACTCGAGATGATTTCTTAGGATAGGTGAAGCTTAGTCAGAAAGCCCAACCAGTCTGGACACAAACCAATTAAAAGCTCAAAATGTAATAGCTACATTGAAGATAATTCAATACCAGGGCTTTGCACTCACTATGCTGCCAGTGTTTTCACACACAGTGCCTTCTGATGAAGCCATCTCTCTTTCTTACTGAAAATCTCATTCAATTATGAATAAAGGAAATTTTAAAGATGGCAAGAAAATTACATTTCCTTTAGAAATTTTAAGTGCCATTTCTTCAACTGGCTCTTTAAAAATTGAGAAGGCCTTATCTTCATAGATTAATGAGACATCTCCATTCTTAATGTGTCTGCTGCATGCTTCTTAGCTGTCAGAAGTGATACACATCTGATTTACTGAGGATCAGGGTAAGTATTTTGGACATCTGTAGAATCTTATCATTTCAGTTTCCTCATCTTCCTCAATGTATTTTGGCTGCGGCAGATGGCATATGAAAGGTTCTGTACTAACATCTGCATCTTTCTTCTCCCTTCTTAAGACAAAAGAACTACTCATGGTGTGAGCATCTAAAGTCTGCCCTTCAGACCGCATGCCTTTATACTTTTAACTTACTTAGTGGTTCTCATTCCTAAGAAGAAGACAAGTGCCGGATGAGTGAAATCCATCTATATTGTGAGTAGAGCAGAAACCCAGTCCAGAGCCCATGTCTTAACTTCTCCAAACACAAGAAGAAGTGTTTCTGCCATCATTCTTTGAGTTACCAATGATTTATGTAAAGCCAGTGGGAAATTTTTTGATAAGGACAAAAGTGACTCCTACAAAGTCCAGCATAAATTGGACTCAGCATAAACAAGAAAGTGAACAACTATCAGAATCAATAGTTATTCTTTCTTTCCAGGCCTTGTGGTTTCTTTACTTTACACATCTGCTACATGCTTCTCCATATATTCAACCCATTAGCTTTCACAGTGTTTCCAGCTTCAGTCGAGCACATGAGGCAACTCTCTACCTCCCCACTCTGTACCTTCTTCTGTATTTCCTGAATCCATGTGGTCAATAAGACAAAAATCCATAAAACTTACTTCAAATTCTTGAAGAAATCTCATTGGTCAAGCTTGGGCCAAGTCGTAACCCTTTATAGAGTTAGTTATAGCAAGAGAGCACTCTTCAAAGACAAGATGACTAGGTTTTAAACGTACAATGTTCAGAGAAGAAAATCCTGATCTGGATGAACCACTTAAATGGTCTCAACTGTATTTATGTAGAGTATGAGGCAAGCTATTCTCTTGTACCAAAAATATAGGCAGCATAAAGTCCAATTTGTTAAATGCAGAAAAAATTGCTTTCATTTTATAAAATAAATCAAGTTGCTATAACCAATTAGAAATACAAGGTAACTTTAGCACCAAATGTTTATTTTTTTATGATTCTGAAGGCTGAACGGTGTCTGATAAAGATCCTTAGCTGTGTAACTATGTATATATACAAGAAACACCTTTCATGTCTCTTGTTAGAAAGGTATTGATCTGATTTATGGAGGTTCCATAGACCCCTACTCCAAACATCACCATATTGAGAACATAGAGCTCATCCTGTGATTCTGTAGGAGTTTATAGCTATAGCTCTGCCTTAGAATGTTAGCTCTTTAACAGCAGGGTAACTAAGTGATGGCATGGGTTAGCAACAGTAGGCAGTGACTGAGATTCCAATAGTATGATGTGGAACTGGAAAAGGGCAGTGGCAGCTGGCATAAGAAAGATGAGATAGATGCAAGGAGGAAAGTGAGTACAGTTTGGCCACTGAACTTGTGTGGTGCAAATTAGAGGAAGGAATTTAAGATGACATTGAGATTTCTATCCTGTGTGGCAGAGAGGATAAGGAACTGAAGAGAAACTCATCTGGCAGAGGAAAGAAATGTTGGGTTCCAGTATAGGTACATGGAATTTGCAATGTCCCAGACCACTATGTTGCTGGGAAGGGGAGCACACAGAGCTGAGAAGAATTTTATGAGGGTAGGTGACGTAGATACAAGAATGGACACAACAGAAAGAAATGAGACCTTCCAAGAGGAGAGCAATTGGCAAGGAGGCTAAGCACAGGTCCTTGGAGGACATACCACTTATAAAACAGGCCCAAGAAGAGGAAAATTTAGGAGGTGAGCACTCTTGCCACTAGGCCATATTCCCAGCCCGAGAGGAAAATTTGAAGCCAATGGGAAAAAGAAAAAAAAATTACACATAGGAGAATGTAGTGTTTTTACGGAATTAAAACAATAAATTGGTAGCCAGGTGCCAGTGGCTCACATCTGTAATCTGAGCTACTCCAGAGGCTGAGACCTGGAAGACTGAGGTTTGAAAGCCTGAAAAGTCTGCAAGACTCCATCTTCAATTAACCAGCAAAAATGCTGGACAGAAGGTATATCTTTAGTGGTAGTGGAAGTTATGAGTGAAAATATGAGGTTTTGAGCTCAAACTCAAGTACTAGCATGGGAAAAGGAGAGACAGACAGACAGACAATGGAAGAGCACAGTCAATGTCTCACACCAAAGGCAGGTGGAAGAGGAAATAGGTTTTTAAAAACAAGAAAAAGAACCCTAGCTCTTAGAAAGCACAAATAATTTCACTATGCATTTTGGCACATGTCATCTAATTCTGCTAATAGTAGGTTTAATACACACACACACACACACACACACACACACACACACACACACACACACACCAGAATAGTTAAATAGCCCCAAAATTCAGATCTCAGGCCTACCCATTTACCACTTTTTTGTGAGCTTAGATAGATTTCCCCTTTATTAGATGAGGCTTGCTTATTAAAACTCACAAGGTATCATAGATAAGAACTTTAAAGTTACCTAGTTGGTTATATAGCCAATGAGTATGAATCTCATTGGCATTCCTTTTGCCTTCCTTTTATAAGATCTTTCATCGCCACAGAAAGCCACATAAGCTAAAATATCATGACTTGAAAAAAATCTGTAAGTAGTTGTACAAAGGGTTTTAATTCAGCACGTCAGTTTATGCTACAAAGAATCTTACCAACTTTTGAAGCAACTGAATATTTCCAATGTCTGCATGAAGTAGGCACAGAGTATGAGGTGAATATATACAATCTTACTTCATGGTTGCCTCTGAACACTTCTTGTTTGCTCTTAAAGAAGAAAGAATGGATTTTAATATACACACTGGTCCACTTTGGGTTCCTCAGTTTTTCCAAGAGGATGTTTTTCTTAACCATTGCTTAATGGCCTGCAAATTTAGAGAGATAAGTCTGCGTTTAACTAGCCAGGAGTTTGCTAGAAGATAGTCTCTAATTAATTGTTGTCCAGTAATTTTGAGACCTCAAACAGAAAAACTACAGCTAGAGGAGAGTCCTGAAAACCACATCATTCATCCATATTTCCACAAGACTGCTATGAGTTGGATGTTATGAGCTGGATGCTGCTGTTAGTACGAGATACACACTTCTCATTAAATCCTCATGACAAATGAAAGAGTAGCATAACTGGCTCATATTACAAATGAAGAAACTGAGGTATGAAGACTTGTGTCACACACCTAGTAAGCAGCAGAGCTGTTTTTGAGTGATGATAGGCTAGCCTACTCTCTGAAGCTTTTGCTATTCTCAGGTTTAACCTAGACTGAATCACAATGCCTGCTGCCTCCACTTTATCTCACAGAGTTGTTTTTGTGACTTTTGTCAATATTACGTGTGTATGAGAGAGAAAGAGAAAGAGGGGGGAGAGAGAGAGAGATGAGGATCAAAAAATCAGAACATTTTTTAATGCTAGGCAAGATCTCTATAGCTAAGCTATCCCTGGTCCATATTAAATATTTATTGAATGGGTTTGAGATCTTATATAAAGAATAGCATCACCACACTTACCATCAAGTCAGTACACTCGTTCACATCCTCCATGAGAATGCCAAGGAAAAATTCCTTCCTTGTGACCTTCCTGGTCATAATGTCAGAAGCCTTGTACTTATTCTTGACTGTCAGTTTGGTGTTTTGTTTTTTTAATCTCATAGGTGCTGTGAAATGTGTAACAGATCCACATTTGTGGTGTCATATATATTGTTAGATGATTTACACTGAAAGATAATTCTTGTCTCTATTTTATGTCAGCCCACTAGTTTCCTTTCTTATTCTCTTCCAACTTCTTGCTGATGCTGGCTTGCTTTATTTGGTGACAGTTGATATATCTCTGTGTGGAACAAAGTGAGAATATGCAAATATGCCTTCTTGCATCTCTGTGAGACAGTTATTATTCACTTTCATACAGAGAAAGGAACTGACCCTCAAAGGCATTTAAATGAAATATCCAAATATGTTCCACATAGTTTAGCATTTAATAGTGTGCTGACCCATTTATAATGTGATTTCCCCAGGGCACATAAATTTTTGTGGAGAGATATATTTAATAATCCCAGGTCCATCCCCATGAATTTTGTGACTTTATGCAATTCAAGAAATTTCTCCATACTTCTTTTACTTACCTGTGAAGTTGGAAATGGCAATATACTTACCCTATAGGATGACTGAGTTAATGTATAAGTTAGTATGGTCATATATGCCTATAAGCTCAGCTACTTAAGAAGCTGGGGCAGGAGGATTGTTTGAACCCAGGAGTACCAGGCCAACATGAGGGAAATTCTGGCTCAAACAACACAAAAGATTTAATTTATGTAAAGTACTTAGAACATTTCTCAAGGTGCATACATAGTATACCTATACCATCTCCTTTTCCTTTCCCTTATCTTCCTCCCTATCTTCCTCCAGCTTCTGAGATCATGCCTCTGTTGTTTTTAAGCCTCCAGCCTTTCTCAAAGTGGCACACTAACTCTAAGGGACAGCAGCAAAGTTGCAAAAGGACTCACTCTACATTTTCTTACATTTCCTTCCAACCTACTCCATTGGCTTCTGCGTCTGGATCCTAGTTGGGTGTTCCCCACCTCACTCCTGTGTGCAGCTAATGGTACTGGAGCTGGGATACCCTTCCACCATTCTTCTAGAAATCCAGAGGCTGGCTATGCTGTTCACTAGAGTCCTTCCCCAAAATCCTATGTGGGCATCACAATCAACGCTTACCACCTAAGCCCTGATGCAATGTTTCTTCATTGCCTTGCTCTATGGAGCAGAGCATCTCCATGGGGCTGAGCCGAAACCTCTTGAGCAAATCCTCTCCCCCCGCTACAGGAAAGGCTACAGGAGCTTTTCCCTCCAGTCTCATTATGCCAAGGCCTTTCCTACCAGTTCTAGCCATTTCAATGAATCCCACTTGGATCAGCTGATACCTCTGACAGAGCAAACTCTACTCCTAGCTTTGGTGAGCACTCCCTAGTTAAAATACCCAATCACTTGGGGTTGAGATTCCCTCGTCTTTACCGCCCTTCGTGTGCAACAGCTCAGAAAGCAGCTTCCTAGAAGAGCTGTTGACTGACGGATTAGTTTATAGCTCATGGCCAAATCAGTATGAAAAACCTCTTTGGAGATAGAAATTCATTCTCATAGGAAAATCTGACCATGCCTCCCAGTTTTACCACCACAAGTGTAAGTGTCCTGGGAAATAACACTGGACCTAGGCAGATTGGGACAGGAGTCATTCAACACTAGGAATCACAAGGGTGAGCTATGTCCCTTACACTGTAGACCAGAATCTAATCCTGTCATTCTAATCAACCTTATGTTTTTAGGCCCCTAGTCCCCAGTGGACACACACATACATTCACCAAGAGGCACAAATGTCACTACTGCCCTGATCCCCTCTCTCATATCAAGCTTCCTTGCTCATGGCTTTGAGACCCAGTTATTACTGGCCCTATGATAGTGTAGATTGAACCTGGGGCCTTGTACATGATAGGCAAGCACTTGCACCATATCCTCAGCCCCCTGCTCTCTGCTCCTATGATATGTGAGGGGCGGGCGGGGGGAGAGTTTGTTTAGTTTGGTTTTTGTCTGTGGTTTCTGTTTTTGTTTCTTTGGAGGGGTTTGGAGCTTAAGCTAAGACCTTACTTTTCTTAGATGGGTATTCTTCCACTTGAGCCATGCCCCAGATTTATTTTTCTTACATTGGTTTTCATATATGGATTTTACTTTTGCCCAAATTGTCTGAGACCACAGTTGCATTTATATCACCCCTATTGCTAGGATGACAGGCACAGGCCAACAAGCTCTATTTTATTAGTTGGGATGAAAGTGTCAATATCATTTTTCCCAGGCTGGCCCTGAACCATGATCTCAAGGATTCCATGATCCCATTCTCCATCTCCTCAATAGCTAAGATTACAGGAATGAGCCATTACAACCCGATTTTGTTATGCCTTTTGCCTGGGCTGGTTCTGAATTCAAGGTCCTCCTGATTTTTGTCTCCCAAGGACCTGACGATTACAAGTCTGTGACATTTACTTTTCTCTAGTCAATGGAGGGGCTTGGAAAGAAACATTGCACTTTTTAAGTCACTAGACCATTTATGTAAGCAAGACTGCATTGCATATACCACAGAATTGAGACACATAAGGGCCAAAGGGGAATGAAGATATTGAAGGGATGAAAGAGATCTGGGTTCATTGTCTCCATAAACTGCTATGCTAAATGACAAAGTAAGTTCAACACATAAACCTGAAAATAAAGAAAAGTGAAGGGACGGGTAGGATGATAGGGGTGGGTTAAAATGTTGAAAGGGGTAACATTGATCAAGAGACGCTGTCTTCATAAACTGCATTATTAAATGGCAGCTCCACTGTACAACTATTTAAGATAATAAAAATATGAGAGGAGAAAGAAAGAGAGAGAGAGAAATACAATACTCAACCCTGGATCACAGATACAGTTGGCACCTCCTTTCTGAATCCTTGGGGCAAGAGCCACACTTTTTGCATTGTCTTATATTGGATTGGCCTAGGGAAGTGAGAGCTATGGGGCGTTCCTGCACTGTGACTTCCTCCCACGATCATAATTGCCTCGCTCACACTGACATCTTCAACCCTCATTCTCAGCCCCATGCAGCCTCACCATCTGCTCCTGTGACAGCAACATGATGGCCTCCCTCTATGCATTCCTAAATGAGGTTGTGAAGGAACCAGAGATGGCGAGTAAGCCAGCTGGCACCAGTGACACAAACCTAGACAGAGATGAATCGTGACCCAGGACAGGGGAGGAAAAGAGAGTTTTCAAATTGCTAATTGTGAGGTATCGTTGGAGCAAGGGGCACACCTCTACCCATGCTCATGAGCGGAAAATCCATGTAGTTTGGTTTTCTTCTTCCACCAATGTCATCATCAGCTTCTTTTTACTATAAAAATCACCAGGGCTGGGAATATGGCGTAGTGGTAAAGTGTTCGCCTAGTATACATGAAGCCCTGGGTTTGATTCCTTAGCACCACATATATAGAAAAAGCCAGAAGTGGCACTGTGGCTCAAGTGGTAGAGTGCTAGCCTTGAGCATAAAGAAGCTAGGGACAGTGCTCAGGCCCTGAGTTCAAGCCCCAGGACTGACAAAAAACAAAACAAAACAAAACAAAGAATCACCAAAGAATATTCAATTCAAAAAGACGATTAGAAATTGAGGTATGAGTTGTTCATTTTTGCCTCTCTGCATCTCTGAATTATATTGGATTGTTCCTGGGAGTTTGCAAATTGCTTGAAAATAACAGGAAAGGGATTCTTGGTTGTTCAGCAGAAGAAAGAGCCAAGCTGCTCAAGTCCCCTCTACCTCTATCACACTGAGATTTTCTGGGCTTGGTTGTTGTTGTTGTTGTTTTAATGTACAGTACTGAAATTGTTTTGTGTACTCGTTCCATTCTCTCTGCTACTTCTGGGATCGAGTCATTCAAGATTCATTCCATGGATTTCAAATTTAAGCAGAGGATGTTATCTCTTGGTTGTCATTGTTAACAATATTGCTGAGATGGATGTCGTTTATGTGAAGACATCTCTGTGTTTATAATTCCTATGCCTTACTTTTGTTATGGATATTTTTCTACATTCATTTCCTTCACTTTTACTTTTCTTTCTAAAGAGAAGTCACATGGGTACTCAGTAAGATGGAATATGCTTCCTTTACTAGCTAGATACTAGTCTTGCTTGTGGTTTCTTTTTATCCAAAAATGCCTCCTCTCCCAGATGCTGTCTGTTCTCCAGGCAGCTGTCCCCTACCAGCGGATGAAGTGGAGATAGAACTGTGCTTCCAGCCACATGCAGGGGACACACACAGAAATCTCACATCTACCCTGTGCAGGAGACAGAGACCGATCCAGAGGCAGAGTCCCCAAACTACTGAAATCCTAAAATCATCTTATTTCTAAAGCACTCAAAGCAGCTGGCTAGGGTTCATGTCACCAGGCCAACTCAGTTGAGTAGTCAGGCATAAAAACAGCCTAGTTTTGACTTTGTTAGCTAGTTGGAGGTAAGAGTACCACCGGGAGAAGAACATTGGAGCATCTATCTCTCTGTCTTGTAAGAAACACAATTATCCATGATTCTTCCCTGTTGCAACCATTAAAACAAGTTCCTGAAGCAGCAGACATGGCTGACATGAAGTTTGCTGATTTATACATGGTGCCAATAAACAAGAGCTAGAGAAATAACGTGGGAGTTAAAGGCAGAAACAAGTCATATAAACAGGAAGTGAAGGGGAGTATAGTTTGTGATCTACCTGAGTAAAAGACCTTTCTATCAAAGTGTTAGGAGTTTGTACTGAGAACACTATAACAAGGAAATATGAAAGGCTTCTGCATGAAAAAAGAAAGTCACTGGTGATGGTGGCCAAAGAGGAAGATAAGGCAGAAGGATCATGAGTTTGAGACCAGCCTGGGGTACACTTTTAGACTGGCACCTGCCAGTGGCTCAGGCCTATAATCCTAGCTACTAAGGAGGCTAAGATCTAAGGATCTCAGTTCAAAGCCAGCCCAAGCAGGAAAGTTCATGAGACTCTTATGTCCTACTAATCACACACACACACACACACACACACACACACACACACACACATAAAATGGAAGTGGAGCTGGGGGTCAACGTGGTAGAGTGCTAACCTTGGGCAAAAAAACTCAGGGACAGTGTCCAGGCCCTAAGTTCAAGTCCCAGAACTGGAAAAAAAGAACAAACAAACAAAGGGAAAATCATAAGAAGAGAGGGAAAATGAGAAGGGTGGGGAATATTCTTAGTCCAAATGACTTTTAAGGAAAATTATTCTTTTACTTATGGTAAGGTAGTATAATACAGGTATCCTCCCAGAAATGGAAGATGTGCTGGCTCTGAAAGTATGTTGGAACAGGCAGGTTACTCAGGCTGTGCTTCCATGTTATCTCCTCTATCCTATGCATCCTCTGAGAGTGTAGCAGCAGCAGACTCTGGATGTCTCTACAAGCCTTGCTGTGATCTGCCTTTCAGATGGGAGCTGCATATTATTTGCTGGATGTTTTCTATAACAGATGTTATCAGGCAGACAAGCAAGCACACACTCCCAGAGCCTAGAGTATGCTGAACCAGGCACACACACAGGCATGCACTTGCCAATACTAATACTGGGTGATGGAGAGAGTGTGCTCTGAGGGCCGAGTGTTGTTCCAAAGCCCTGCTAACATCTCTGTGTTACCATGCTGTATTTTCAGCTTGTCATCATGGCTGGGACAGTGCTGCTTGCCTACTACTTCGAATGCACTGACACTTTTCAGGTGCATATCCAAGGATTCTTCTGTCAGGATGGAGACTTAATGAAGCCGTACCCGGGGACGGAGGAAGAAAGCTTCATCACTCCTCTAGTGCTCTATTGTGTGCTGGCTGCCACCCCAACTGCTATTGTAAGTACAGAGACTTCCTGCTTTATTGTCAGATACCAAAGCCTATTTCCTGTTCTGCTTTTTCTCCTCTTTCCTCTCCTCTTGGGCACTCACCAGCAATCTGATCAATGGGATTCTGTTTCAGCCAAGCAGAGTAAATAGAGCTCTGTATAAAAACTCATTGAAATAAGTCTTGTATTTTGTAGGTAGTTTTTTTTTTTATTTTTAGCATCTAGAGTTAAAATCTATATTTATATATTTTAAATAAATATAAGCATATTTACTTATGTATTTATATATTAAACATAATGTAATGTATAATTAACTAGTATATAGTTAAATATATGTGTATATATTATACATATATGTTTTGAAAAAGCAAATGTGAGCATCATAAGTCAATAGAAATGATTAGCTCCTGAAAAAAACAAAAACAAAAGCTGGAGATTGGTTGCATTCAGACACAATCCTGACAGTGAGAACTGGCTTGGCATGAAGACTTAGATCACGATAGAATAAACTGTCCCTGGCTCGTATCTCCTACAGGTCGGATTGACTTTCCAGAGAGGACAGAGATGAAGGAAACCTCTCTACCCAAAAGTTGCTGTTGCTTAACAATAGTTGTCATTCTTGATGATTCTGACTCTGTCCACATTCCAACACATTCAACTGAATTGCAACTTTTCCTTCATTTGTTTCATTTTATCTCATGAAGCAAAAAAGAAAAAAGTCTTCAAGGAAATATCTAAAAACTAAGTGACTTAACACTTAGATACATTTATTTTGAAAATGATATTTCATGGAAATTTTAAAGTAGAAATTTCTATATCTAAACATGCTACCTGGACATATTAATTACAGTGAAGTCTCAGTTGCCATTTTGTCCTTTCCCCAACCCTTTCTCATCTCTCCTTCTAGATGCCCGTTACTTCCTTTATAGGCATCTAGGTATCATTTTTGTGCCAAGGAATGTACTGATACTTCAGACATTAAGTTCCAATATGGTTTCCAATTTTCCTGGCTTTAAAGGAAAAGAAAGAAATATAGTTTTGAGAAGTAATACAAACATAATGAGTCAGAGTACTTTATTTGGATCATTTATTCCAGGATTAACAATGTTCCCTCAAATAAGACTATGCTGTAGAGATTAAGGGCAGCAATGATAAGCTGAACCATGATGTTTCACTGTGGTTAAGTACACAAGCTTTACATACCAATATACCTACATTTACATCCTGGCCATGTGACTTTGGGCAGGTGACCTCTCATACTTTGTTTGGGAGGATAATTGTAGTGAGGCTTAGAAATGTGTTTGTGCAGTACCTTATACATACTCAGTCCTAGATTTTTAATGGAAAGTCTTCTCCCAGCTACAACTTTGAATACAATCTCTACCCTTGATTCATGTCCCTAGAAGGACATTAATTGAGATGCAGACCAAATGCTCCAACGTGGATGATATACAAAATATTAAGAATCTTCAGTTCCTATCTAGCTGTCGATTATGAAACCCTGATTCCAATTTTCAGTTCTTGCTTCTCTAAGTGAAAACTATGACCAATAGTACTAACAAGCTTCCAAATATGAGCTTAAGATTATCCTATAAGTGATGGTGGTAAAAAGAACATCTTATAATTATATATGCATATATATATATATATATATATATTCATAGTCTACAGTCTTTTACTGATCCTCACAACAGCCCAGAGAAATTGAAAAGGAACATTCCAAAGAAAAAGTATACCCAACACGCTTTATTTTTCAGTTGAGAACATGAGACTAAACTTGGACAAATTGATTTTGGTGAAGCTTCCTAGCAGATCCATGCACAATTGGACAAAGAGCCACCCATTTAGTTCCATGTTTATTTCCCTCGTAGAAAAGGCATATTTCTAGAAATCACAGCTGATCATAACTGATGGGTTAACGGCAGAGAATGGCGATGTGGCCTTGAAACTCTGCTAATGATGCTTCATCTTCCCTCAAAGCCTATAAATAAGTGAGCTGCAACAGGACACAAAGCAGGATTCTCCAAATAGTCAAGGAAATCTCCTAGCAGCAAGGAGTTATGTTTACTTCTGCCCCATCATACCAAAGCATAGCTTATTCAAGAGCAGCCTTTGTTGAACCAGTGGATTATAGATCCCCAGTCTCTTCCTCAGCATGCATTCTTACTTCAAAGCATGAACCCTTTCCTGTTCTTACATACAACCAGCTTCCTTGGGCTCTCTCTAGATTGAGAGGAGGGGCTCCATACCTCTGCTTCTGGTAATTCTGTGATTTCTTGTAGGTTGTGTTCCCTCCATGGGTTCATTTTCTTATCTTTATATCAAAGAAAAGGTGAGGCTAAATGATTTCCAATATCCTTCCAGTTCTCAGATTCCATGGGAATGGATAGAAAAAAAAAAAAAAAGAACATTCTGATTGCAAGTCTTTACAAATGGATTCCCAGCTTCTTTCTGGGGGTTCTTCCATACTGAACCAACTATTCCATAGAACTACACAGTTGTTTGCTTGTGTTTCCCTCCTAAAACTTTCCCATTCTCTCTAGAGTACGATGAATGCAGGACTCCTTGTAGGTGGTAGTGTGGTGCTAACTTGTGATAAATTTCAGAAAGAAATTCAACTTGGATTTGTCCTTGACTTTCTATGCATCTTCCAGCATGTTGGCAATGGAAGAACCCGCAGCCTGGATGGCTATGTAAATCACAGCATCCCTATTACAGCTGCAGAGCTGCACAAGACAGGCATGAGGGGACAGATGCTGCTGTTTGACCTGTCATTCCCTATTTCTCCTTTTGTGCTTTTCTGTCACAAAATATCAGCATCCTATTTAGATAAGGCCACATGGAGTGAACTACACAGGGCCAAGGTTACTAATGTCCAAGATCTGTAGGGAAAGTTAGCACGTGATAGATCACGTACTGAACTGTTTAGCCAAAAGTAGTACCCTCATACTTCAACAATACCCATATGGCATGCTCTGACCACCTGAAAATTATGAATAACTACTCTCTTAGACCTTCAGAATAAACTGATACATTCAGAGTTAAAGCAGAAAAGCCCACTTGGATAAGAGGATTTACTCAGTGGACAATCTGATTTACCCTTATTTTATCTCAGTCCCAGAGCCACAAGGCATGAAAAAATAGCTATTAAACCTTTTCCTTGGCCTCACAATGAAGTGACAGGGGAGTATTTAGTGTTGAAGCAGCAGAACATTTGACTCCTAGCCCAAGAGAATTGAAATAGCTCACAGTTTGCATGCCAGTGTGCACAGAGGCATATACAAAATGCATCTGCAATTTCCTAGGAAGAGACAAACACAATTTGATAGAAAGGCATTATTTGAAGAAAACTGTGGGATCATCATTGGGAAGTGTCTAAGCACTAAGCTTACAGCAAATGTAAAATAACATTGCAGAACACAAAATGAACTCAATAACGCAAATCTTTTGGCTGGCAGACAAGGACTGCAGCTGTTAGAGCAAAGGGGACATTGTAAGGCCTTGTATTCTCTCACAGTTTGCTCCTGAACAAGACCATCATTGAAACTCTTTTTAACATTTTATGTTCATATCTTTTTCCTTTTTGGTACACTAATCACATGAGTACTTAAAAAAAACTACTATGACTACATTTCCTTTGTTGCTTACAATTCACATTTTCTTCTGGAAAAGACATATAGGTATCATATTTTGTAGATTTAAACCAAACTTAAACTAAGAATCTATTCTCCATTTCCTGATCATACTGCTTATGAAGGATTTGAAAATCCTCTAGAGATTAATTTTGCCTGCCACAATTTCACAGAGAGACATATTGTCCATCTTCAAGGTGTTCTACATAATATTTGGTGACTAGATGATTTTGTTAAGGAACCAGATAATTTGTTTCTTGAAAAGAATATTATTTGCCCCAAAATATATGATAGTCAGTTTACTGGAGATTACAATTCATCTTACTTTTACTGAAAGAAGTAGTCTGGATGTTTTGTTTTAAATTCCTATTTCTCTTGTACTCATGCTCCAGAAAAATAAATAAATAAAAGATATGAGAGAATGCTATGCTTTAGAAATAAATACAGAATATCATTTTAGTGCCATGCCTTACATCAAGTCTCACTTAAGAATGGCTTTCTAAGCAGGTGGTGAATTTGCCCTTCAGAGTAACTGGTAAGAAGGACCCAGGATTATCCCAGGTACTGAATGATGTGATCTTCAGAATGCCATCACGACACTATCATATAGAAGTATTTGAAGCTGAAGTCTATAATTTTGATCATTTTGTGATAAAACAGAAGTCAAGAACTCTTGGAGCAACCAAAGATAAGTAAAAGAATAGAACTCTTCTGTAGATGTAAGACTGTTGCTGGCACTCTTCAGGAAAGAGAAAAACCAAGCATGAAGATACTGAAAGTCAAGGTTAGCAGCAGAGTTTGTAGTTTCCAAGTTTCTTGGCTCATTTTGTAGAAGAATAGATGCAACTAAAAGTATTTCTTTCTTGATAATAACAGAGTTCTTAGGCCAAATACTAGAAGAATCTATAAAGCAGAGCCTGAGATTTGTGAAGCCACTTAGACATTTTTAGAGACTCTATGAACATCTGGTTCCCACCATGTCACACATAGCTAGAGAGTGAACAAGATTTAGTCCTAGCATCTGCTGTTCTTAAACATGAAGTGACAGAGATAACAAGCAATGTGACAGCTGTTGGATAAGCTACATCTACTTGGTTTTCAGGAAAGGTTACTTATGTGCTAGGAATGTGGCTTAGTGTTAGAGTGCTTGCCTAGCATGCATGGAGCCCTGGTTTCGATTCCTCAGTACCATGTAAACAGAAAAAGCCCAAAGTGGCACTGTTGCTCAATTGGTAGAGTACTAGCCTTGAGCAATGAAGCTCAAGGACAGTGTCTAGGCCCTAAGTTCAAGCCTCAGGATTGGCAAAAATAAAAAAAAAAAAAGAAAGGTTACTTAGTAAGGGCAAAGTCCTGGGAGAATAAAGAAATGAATGAGGGTTGAAGACACCAGTATGGCAAGAAATCACAGTAGCCCTGGAGACTTTTAATTGACTGGCTGAGATTGAGTGCAATTAATAGATTTTAATTTTCCTTGCTGAGCCCTTTTGTCAGTTTCTGTCATAACACGAGCATGTTAGAGCCCCCAAGCATCACATTAAGGATCTTCTAGCTCAAATTCTTTGTTTGAAAGATGAAAAATTGAAGCCAAAGCAAACAACTATTTCAAGATCAAATACCTGGTTAGGGTTAGGTAGAACAGGATGAATCACAATGGCATTTTCTTTTATTTCCATGCATATTCTTGAATAGATAGGTCAACAAGTAAATATAACAAATAGTCACTAAATGTCTATAGATAATTTCATATACATTTTAATCTTCTCAATAATTTTCTGATTTAGTATTGGCCATCATGTTAAAATAATTTTTACAAAGTTCACAAAAGGCACTTGCAATCACATCAAAAAATGAGTTGGGATTTCAACTTCAAAATCTACATCCAAGATCCAGCACCAACTTTGATATTTCTTTAACATCAGAGCCAGCAACTTTGATATTAGAGCCAAAAGCTGGCATATGTATGAACTCAAACTGCATATTCTAGAAGTTCTAACTGCCCTGGCAACAACAATCACATATGACATATAGTGAAATCAATATGAAATTATAATCCCTAATTTTGCTAAACTCTGTTTATATCTTACCAGTTATTTTTCATGTGAATGTCTTCTGTAAACACTTGTGAAGGGAAAGGATGAAGCAAGATGTCAAGATAGAACTCTCCATTGATTATCCCCTCCATAAAATTATAATAATTATCCACATACAGGAGCTAAGGGATCCTGTTATACTACAATAATAAATGACATATTAAAAGGGGTCAGAAGGGCAATTTGTGGTACTTGTATCTCCCTTCCCAAAACTCCAGGCATTCCAGCATGAGAGAGACACCATCCAATGGTGAATAAAAAGATGGAAATGAACTGGGAAAGAGCAAGAAGGTATGACACTGTCTTACCTTCAAAAAGAAATGCACTCTTTATCTGACTTGTGTAACTGTAACGCCTCTATATTTCACCATTATAATAACAATAAAACCATTTTTTAATGGAAGTGAGCTGAGTGTGGTGGCTCACGCCTGTGCTTCTGAAGCTACTCAAGAGGCTGAGATCTGAGGGTTACAGTTGGAAGCCAGCCTGGGCAAAGAAAGTCCGTGAAACTCTTACCTCCAATAAACTACTCAGAAAAAAAAGCTAGAAATGGCCCTGTAGCTTAAGTGGTAGCATGCTAGCCTTGAGCAAGAAAAGGCTCAGGGACAGCACCCAAGCCCTGAGTTCAAGCCCCAGGACCAGGAGAAAAAAAAAGGATGGCAATGAAAATAAGACTGTCTTGAAAGCAAAATCCTAATATCAGGCTTGTCTCTGTAATACCCATCACCAGGTAGGCCTCCCTGGTCTCAGACTGAAGGGCAATACCCATGATTAAGCCTACAGACTCAACCCAGATCCAAGCTTCAGACACCAGAGGCACAGCAGTTGTAATGGGCCTGGACTTCAAACACTGCCTAACATTTCTGGATGGGCTAACTGGATAGAGTAATTCAGTCTCTGAAGGCTATAATAACTGCTTTAAAATTTTTCTTTTAATGCACAGACAATTGAAACATGGCCAAAAGGAACAAAATCAATCAGGGAAACATGATGTCATCAAAGAGACAAATATCAAGTGCTTGTGACCGATACTAAAGAAATGCAAAGTTATGAATTGCCTGAGAAACCATAAAATGTCATCAAAGAGACAAATATCAAGTGCCTGTGACTGATGCTAAAGAAATGCAAAAAAGTTATGAATTGCCTGAGAAACCATCGAAATATCTCTTTTAAAGAATCTCAGTAAAATTTCCAGGAAAATGGAGAAACAATCCACAAGATGAGGAAAACAATACGTGACCAGAACATGAAATTTAATATTAAAAGCATTAAAACAATTTGAAAATTCAAATCT
The DNA here is from genome assembly GCF_023159225.1 of Perognathus longimembris pacificus. Taxonomy (NCBI): domain Eukaryota; kingdom Metazoa; phylum Chordata; class Mammalia; order Rodentia; family Heteromyidae; genus Perognathus; species Perognathus longimembris. The sequence goes on from NC_063161.1 coordinate 135,691,884, forward strand.
TAGTCCTTGAGATCAAAGATACAATGAATGAAATGGAAAAGGCAACAATAGAGAGCATTAATAACACAATTCATCAAATAGAACACAGTTTGTGAATTCAAAAGTATGTTATGTAAAAATGAGAAGAAAGAATGAATAGAAGCGTGAAAACACTTGTGGGATCTGTGGAATATGTCAAAGGGCAAATTCTGAAGTCAAACTATTTAAAGAAGGTGAAGAAAAGGAGAAAGAATAGAAAGTATAAAGATATGATAACTGAACATTTTCTAAAACCAGAAAAAGTGGTAAAATACTCACGTACAGGAATCTCAAAGGTCCCTAATCAGATGCAATTAAAATAGGATTACCGAAAGACATATTACAGTCATCCTATTCTCAAATTAAAAAAAAAAAACTCTCAGGATATTTGAATGGGTTTTTTAAAAGCTTGTTGTATGTTGTTCATACAGAACTCACTTTGTAGTAAGTACACACATCCAATGGAAAGGATAAAATTCAATATTCTATGCAAATGAAAACCCAAAGGAAGCTGAAGTACAGGTTGTATATTCTTTATTCAAAGTAAAGAGAACAGAAATATTTCAGATTTGTCATATTAGGGTATCATGGAATATTTGCATAGACTGTATCTGAATAACCTAAACTTCTCCAAAATATGAAGCTTCTTGAGCACTGGTACTTAAAAACTTTCATATTTTGTAGCATCCAAATTTAATATTTTTTATTTGAAATGCTGAGTTTATAACTATACCTATTAGTAAAAGCCTCTATATCAAAATGTAGACAAAGAAATATATCAAAATATAGAAAAAGAACACCATTATATAATGATAAAGGGGTTGACTCAGTGAGAGAATCCAACTATTATGAATACATTGGAGCACCTAAGTCAAGGCAATTATTAAGTGAGCTGAAGCGAGATATAAATTGCAATGTAATCATTTCAGTGTCCTACTTTTAGCAATGGTAGATATTTCAATATGAAAACAGGAAGAAATATCAGATTTAAACTCCATTCTAAACCAAATATATGTAGTAGACATACTAAAGATTCTTGCTCACTATATATATTCAATACAAAGAATATATTTTATCACTATAGAATATATATTCTTCTCTAATTTATGTGATCATTCACAAGGATAGAACATTTTAGACCACAAATAATCCTTAACAAACTTAAGAACATTGCAATCGTGTCAAGTATTTTTGTGAGCATAATTGTATAAACCTATAAATTTTTCTTGAGATAAAAAAAAATTTTTTTTTAAAGTTGCTGGCTGGGAATGTGGCTTAGTGGTAGAGTGCTTTCCTAGCATGCAGGAAGCTCTGGGTTCAATCCTCAGTACCACATAAACAGAAAAAGCCGTAAGTGGTGCTGCCAAATAAAGAATGACATACAAGCTGGGAGTATGGCCTAGTGGTAAAGTGCTTGCCTCGCATACATGAAGCCCAGGGTTCGATTCCTCAGCACCACATATATAGAAAAAGCCAGAAGTAGAGCTGTGGCTCAAGTGATAGAGTGCTGGGCTTGAGCAAAAAGAAACTCAGGGACAGTGCTTAGGCCCTGAGTTCAAACCCCATGACTGGTACTTAAAAAAGAAAAAAGGAAGAAAAGATACCAAAACCACAAAACCAGCAAATGCAATTTTAAGAGTAAATTTTATAGCTAAAAACATAAATGGAACATAGACCTAGTAAACAAAAGGAAAATGTCACATGTATGGGAATGTCACATTGAACACCTTTACAATTAGTAAAAATGAAAACAATGATTTTTAAATGAAGCTTATTGAATGAAGTAAATGTTATAATATATTACAGATTAAGAATAACCATAGCATCTACATAACAGATAATAAAACAATCACTGAAGATATGGAAAAATGACACTAAAGTGAAAGACATCACATGTTCATGGACTGCAAGAGTTTATATTTTTAATATGTCTATATTATACAAGGCAATCTTCAGATTCAACGTAATCCCTATCAGTATGTCAGTGACATTCTTCTGAGAAATAGAAAAGCATCTTAAATTTCATACAAGATGACAAAAATTCTCTAATGGTGAAAGACAACACGAGTTAAAAGAACAAAGCCAGAGGCATCATACCACCTGATAACCCAGTTCTGTACAAAGGTACAGTAACCAGAGAAGCGTGCACTAACACAAAAATAAATATCTAGACCAATGGAAAAAAGATTTTAAAAAATATTCTGGCAAAAGTGTGGGAAATGGTACTTTTGTATACTACTAGAAAATATATTGAATACTATTGAGTATATAAATATGCATGATCATTATGGACTATGGAGCTCTCTTAATAATAGAACTATCATAATATTTAGCAATTTCAATGTGGGACATATAAACAAAAGAAATAAAATTAGTATAGTAAAGAGGTAACATATGACTCTTCTTCAAAACACTTATTATAAATTAACCAGTAAAGAAAAGCCAAAACTGGAGGTATGGCTTGAGAGGTAGAGCACCAACTGTAAGCAAAAAAAAAAGGCGACTGAAAACACAAAACCCAGAGTTCAAGCCCTAGTATCAGCACACACACACACGCATGCACACACATGCACATACACACACACAAATTATATAGACAGACAGATATATGGACAGATAGATGACAGAAAGACAGATAGATAGATAGATAGATAGATAGATAGATAGATAGATAGACAGATAAATAGATATCATATAAAGATTGGGGGCATGGCACAATTTTATGGTACCTGACTTGTAAGTGTGAAACTCTGAATTCAAACTCTACTGTCACCAATAATAAACAAGCAAGCAAACAAATAAATAAATAAATCATAGATCTTAAAAGGCAACACAGAAAAATGATGGACTATGTTTCACAGTTATTTATATATTTGCCATTTGGGTGTCCATATGTGAAATATGACTATCAAGATACAACAGATGCTTTCATTACTTTGAGTGTATTTACGCTTATCTAAAGGTTAAATGTTACTTATGGCTTTAGCTGGCAAAATACACTAATGGAATTTATTTGTAGTTCATTCATTGCCAGAGCTAGTTTGGCCTTGACCATTTATCACTGAGGACTCTCTGATTTGCCATGATTCATAGAATGTTTGCTAGCCAACAATCAGAAAAGCTCAAATAGGCAAGGCAGCCAGAAATGAACACATGGAGGGTCCCACATGCCCCAGCTGCTCTGTGAGTAGAGTGATAGATTGAGACAGAGTGGAGTGGCAGAGGTAGAGATGGAGAAACCCCATCATTGCCAAAACCAGAGTCACAAATCTGCTACTGTAGGCAAAATGGCATCCAATGTGAGCTGCATCCTAGACACAAAGCAGAAAGACCCTTTACCTTCACAATCTTTCATTCTCCAAGCAGAATCCGACTCTATATGGATCTAGTGAATGGACAACTAGTGTCTTATTTTCCTAACAGAAAATGGATATTCATGAAGCTTACTCGTTAGATATGTGAGCTGGATTGCTTTGTGTCCATCAAAGTTTTACTAAAATCTAGGAATCGCTCAGTGCATTTTGATTATAAAATGACACTCCTCCCTGGTTATTTTCTTCTTCCCTTTTCCTTCCTTCTTTCCTTCCTTTTGTCATTCCTTCTTTCCATTTTCCCTCCTTTTCCCCTTCCTTCCTTCCTTCCTCCTTTTTTCCTTCCTTCGCAACTTTTTGTTACTTATTTTTTGTGACATTTCTAGAATTGCCATTTTATTATTATTATTATTATTATTATTATTATTATTATTATTATTATTTGGTCAGTCCTGGCACTTGGACTCGGGGCCTGAGCACTGTCCCTGGCTTCTTTTTGCTCAAGGCTAGCACTCTGCCACTTGAGCCACAGCGCCACTTCTGGCCGTTTTCTATATATGTGGTGCTGGGGAATTGAATACAAGGCAAGCTCTCTTGCCATATTCCCAGCCCATATTGTCACTTTAAAAGTAAGACTGTTTAGAGGTTTTGAAATGGCTAAGGCAAGCAATGTTGTTTCCTTTTTTATTATCAGTTCTCATTTATGTGTCCTCTGCATCCTGTCTCTCCAGTTTACTTCTGTTTTGTTTTGTTGTTTTGTTTTTTTAAATTTTTTGTTTTGTTTTGTGTCAGTCATGGGGCTTGAACTCAGGGCCTGGGCGCTGTCCCTGAGCTCTTTTGCTCAAAGCTAGTACTCTACCACTTTTATCCACAGCTCCACTTCTGGTTTTTGAGTGGGTTAATTGGAGATAAAAATCTCATGGGGACTTTTCTACCCAGACTGGCTTTGAACCACTGTTCTGTGATCTGAGCCTCCTGAGTAGCTAGGATTACAGGTGTGAGCTACTGATACCCAGCTGATTTACTTTTTAATCATGTGTAAGTTCATGGTATTCCTAAAATTAAAAATGGACTTTTTTCTACTGTTTTACACAATCACTCAACGTAAGACATATAAGGTTTATTCTGCATACAACAAGCAACTCTGTCTCATACATGCCAAGTGCACAACCTATCATTTGACTCAATTCCAACGTCTCCACCTGGAGATAGATAGCTTCAGATCTCATGAGTTGAGGGCACAGCTCACAGTCTCACCAAATCTCAAACTACTCACTTGACCTATAATTCTAGAAACTATCTAAGTCAGAATTCCCATGGTTCCCTTCTACGGTCCGATCCATTTGCTAGGCCCACACAACTCAAGGCATCACTTGACTAATGGACTAATCACTTGACTAATGTCATACAGATGACAGTTAGATGAAAAAGATACCTAGGTCACAGCATAAGGAAGGAACACGGAGCTTCCATGCTTTCCCTACTATGTCGCATTCCAGAGGCCTCCATACCTTCAACAATCTGAAAGCCCTTAGAACTTAGTCTTTCGGGGATTTCATGGAGTCTTCATCACATAGGTATAACTGATTATTGATAATGAGCTCAACTTTCAGTCCCTCTCCCCTCCTCAAAGGTGGAGTGAGGACGGAAATTACAATTCTCTAGTCACATGGTTGAATGCCCTGCAACCTTATACCCCTCAGGAGCCTACCCAATGTCACTCCATGAGAATTTAAGAGGCTCTGATCATAGCAGTCTCAGGAACTGGGGCACATAATAATATGAATATTGTAAAGAATATCATATGTTCATTTTCAGGTTCTCTTTCCTAATAAGACCTTCAAGTAGTCAAACTTTTATTCATTCAATAAATATTAATTATATCTGTTACATGCCAGGCTCTGTTCTAGGCAGTATATAGAAATGTGTAGAAATAATTCTTCAAGGACACCACAGTCAAATAAAGAGTGACATATAGGCTGGGAATATGGCCTAGTGGTAAAGTGCTTGCCTTACATACATGAAACCCTGGGTTTGATTCCTCAGCACCACATATATAGAAAAAGCCAGAGTAGAGCTGTTAGCCTTGAGCAAAAAGAAGCCAGGGACAATGCTCAGGCCCTGAGTCCAAGCCACAGAGCTGGCAAAAAAAAAAAAAAAAATCAGGAATGATGACACATACCAACAGTACCTGCAATTAGTTGGGTAGAAGTCAGGACAGAGCTATGCAATGTGCTGTGAAAACTACACTAAACTGGGGGGTCTCCATTTCCTGAGGAGATCTGGCAAAGAAATCACCAAAAGTAATGACTGGGTCTGAAAAATATAAATAATAGAAATCTTTCTTCTTCATAGTCTGGTTCACTAAACGTGCTTCCTAAGAGGTCTTCATTGATCTGATAAGCTTAATTCACTCAACATTAAGTAACTACTATGTGCTTTATATTAGGCCAGGCTCTGAGATATACCAAATAAAAACAGAAACACAAAGTAAGAGATTAATATAAATAAAAATACATCATCAATCTGTAGGACTAGGGAAAGCTCCCTCAATAGGAATACTCTTTCATTTTTCTGGGCATGCATATGCCTAACCCCATCTGTTCATTAAAAAGAGTCAGACAATAATGCATGTACATTAGGGATGAACAAAGCCCCTTGGCATTTATTTTGGCAGAGATATGTCTTACAAAGAAATGGTCTACCTAAAGCTATCCAAATATGTCTACATGGCAAACCATCAACTCACTGTTAACTGCAAGGAATATTTGGTGTAAAGCATTTCTAGCTCTGTCCAGCCATTTCTAGACATCTGCCTAACTGTCAAGCCGTGAATTCAGTATGTTCCTTCCTACTTCTTACCCCATTTAACTTGCTTGCCTTTCTCTGTGCCAGTCCTAGACACCTATCCTGCCCACAGACTACCTGTGTCTGGCCTATATCTATGACTGTAGTAGGGCTTCCCGGTGACCAGATACCCTGTTTTCTATTTATCTGCCCCAACTTTGTAGGGGCTAGAGCTGAACAGTGTCTTCCAACTTCACTTTTTAAAAGTATGACAAAGCTTTAAAGCAGGGTCTTTGGATCTAAAAGCTAAGGATCTTTTTGTTCAGTTAAAAAAAATTCTGGCTAAGAAGTAGACATAACAAATTTACTGTTAGACCAAATCTATTGCCAAGGCTTTTACACATCATTCTGTCAAAGTCATTAAACTGGCTTATTACCCTGACAGGCAACGGAGTCTGTAACTTTTATAGCTTTTCTGCCCTAAAGAGTTCTTTTGGCTTCTCTTTCTTCCTTATTCATTTCTCTGATGTCAACTTGGACCATCACTGTCCATTGCAAGGCCACATGATCCAGATTTAGAATGTCTGAAGGGATGTTTCACAAACCAAGGAGACTTTCAAAGGCCTTTCTGTACCATAACCTTCTCAGGAATATTTTAGTATACAAAATTAAGGGACATTAGTTCTTTTCTACCCTTCTAACTAGAAATGAAAGGAAAGCATGACTTATTAAGGACCTAGTTACATCCACAGTTCTTTGCAGGGGGTAGGAACAAAAGTACAAATGTTAATGAGCTTTCACTGAAAGACCTGTAGTCTCTGAGGACAAATTGGCATTTTTCCATGTGATCAGATAAGAACCACAATAATGGCCTGGACTGTCGGGGTCTAGCTATACCTAAGAGACAGGCCCCTTCTCCTGCCCTGGGGCTGCTTGGCTGTAAGCCACTCCTACCTTCTCCCTGGGTCTGGAACCTCCCCCTGAAGAAGGAGCTAAACCAGCCCCACCCCACGTGTGCCACCATGTCGCCAGCCAAGCCCAGGGGAGGCGGTTCTGTGGACCATGATCTCTGCCCATAGAGGAAGTTCTGTGACATCACTATGATGGACAGCCCAGATCAGCCAATCGCTAACGTCCAGCTAGCCGCCCCAAGTCCCTCTCCTTCCCGCAGTCATCAGTGTAATAAATCCTACTGCCCTCCCTCTGAAATAAACAGAAGCCGGTAGTCCATCAGACGGCTCCCTGAAATCTCTGTGTCCAGTGTCTGCTCTTAAATGTAAGGGGGGCTTGGGACGGGCGGTTTCGATGGCTCTACCTCATCTCGGCTTTGCCCCAACTCTGGCCTCCATTCGGTGGGAGAAGCACGTAGGGCTGTCCCCACAACCAGTATAGCTCGACACTGGACCAAGTACTTCTGGCAGAAGAGATGGAAGGCCCTTCTGTAAATAAAGATGGTATACTATAAATATATTACAAGCTTCAGAGTCTTCTGGCAAAAAAAAAATTGATATTTGACATGAGAGATGAAAATTGACTTGAGGAAAATCTAGCTTTCCTAAAAGATAAAAATACCCTACTTCCAACCAGCTTCTGAGAACTTGGTCTTTGTAATGTATATAATATACAATCTGGCTTTATATGCTCTTTGTTGGAGGAGGAAGTACTAGAGGTTTAACTCAGGGCTTTGTGCCTTCTAGGCAGGAGATCTCCCTACTTCAGCCATGCCTCCAGCCTTTTTGCTTAATTTTTGAGATCCTATCTAACATTTTTCCCAGACCTGCCTGAACAGCAGGCCTCCTGCTTTACTGCTTGCATTAGCTGGATTGACAGGCATATCCCACTATACCAAGTTCTTTCTGTCAAGACTGGACCTCACAACCATTTTGCTCAGAGATAGCTATGAATCATGATACTCCTGATCTCTGCCTCCAAAACAGCTGGAATTACAGGCATGAACCACCACAACCAACCTGATTTTACATGTTGTTTATGTGTATATTATGTGTAGATTATGGTCTCAGGTAGATGAAGTCTTTTATTCATCTCGGAATCTACCTCTTGAATAACCTGTCAAGGTGTGTGTGTGTGTGTGTGTGTGTGTGTGTGTGTGTGTGTGTGTACTGGGGTTTGAACCTAAGGACTGGGCACTATTTGTCCCTGAGCTTTTGTTGCTCAAGGCTTGTGCTCTATCACTTTGAGCTACTGCTCCACTTCCTGCTTTTTGGTGTGTGTGTGTGTGTGTGTGTGTGTGTGTGTGTGTTTAAGTGAAAATAAGTGTGTTATTGACTTTCCTTCCTTGGCTGGTTTTGAACTGCTATCATCAAATTTCAGCTTCCCGACTAGCTAAAATTTCAAGCATAAGCCACCAGCAATGTGCTTTTTTATATAATATCATAGCAATAGTAATAATGAGATAATGACCATGTTGATACTGTTGTTATTGATTTAACAATAGCAGCTTCATGTCTTTCTATAGTACATGTTTGCTGTCATTCTTCTAAACAATTCACATATATGTGTGTATGCAAACAGTGCATCTTTATGTGGGTATATGTGCATATATGTGTGTGTATAGTTAAACTTATAATTACTGCTATCCTTATTTCATGGATAAAACAACAAAGGCCTAAAATGGTTAAATAGTGAGAAAATAAGTTCAGAATCATGAGAGCTAATTTTGAAGCCTGGAAAAGCTGTCTTCAGTTCTTTTTCTTGACCACTACACTTGAGCACCATAGTGATTCAATGCAAATATTTGATATACATTTAATACCAAGGACGCTGGGAGCCAAATAGGTTAAGTATAGTATCCTTTAACTACCAAAAGATTCGTCTAATTTTAAAGTACGAAATACAGGTGCAGTGAAAATGCAACCATTGGCCGCATTCCAGAGCTGCCTGAGGTACCATCTGTCTGCATGTGACCAACTTCCTGACACCTGTATTTCCTTGCCCATAAAGAGAAGGAAAAAAGAACACTTATCAATGACTACCCATATGTTTTTTCAAAGTATTATCGTCTTCATCCATTCAAACAGATGTCCCATGATAACAAGGGGAATATAAGGCATGGGAATTCTTAAAGCATTGATCATTTATTTCTTAAAATCACAGGCCTATAGATAACAAAGGAAAACATATTCTTCTAAAAAGTGTTTATATTAAGATTAGAAAGATTAAAAAATAGCATATAACATTGTGGGAGGTTTGGAGCCCACTCCTAGTTCTACATTTCCCATCTGTATGCTTTTGAGGACATTGACTTCTCTCCAGTAAAGCAAGAGTAATGATCCATCTCTATGTGAAGGATCTTGTGAGCAGGTTGCTGTGCTAAAAAATACCTGGTTCTCAAGTTTCCGTAGATAATAATGTTTTTATTCTCCATTGATAAGCTTCTGTCTTTAGTTGTATTACTGTCAGGGCTTGTTAAAACCTATCTCAGGCCAATTTACTGTTTCAAATGGGATCATACTCTGCTAGTTGCTATAAGAGTAACTTAAAAATTAAGGTGAGATAGAGACTATGCTATCAAGAAACTTACAGTTCCTGAAAGGACACAATGATTTAAACAGTATGCTTATTAGTTCAATAAAACAAGAGATATGTGCCAAGTAAGTGCCATGGACCATCAACCATTTCAGAGTAGGAGAAAGGTGCCACAGTAAACATAATCAAATGAGGATTTATAATGCAAACAATGATAGATTTTCCCCATAATAAATAAAAAATTTATTGTGATATGATATTTATATATAATGTCTTCTTAAATGCATTGGCTCTCTAAATTGTAATGCAGACATTAAGTTTCAAAAAATCAGGGGTTGGGAATATGGCCTAGTGGCAACAGTGCCTTGTATACCTGAAGCCCTGGGTTTGATTCCCCAGGACCAAATATAGAGAAAACGGCCAGAAGTGGCACTGTTGCTCAAGTGGCAGAGTGCTAGCCTTGAGCAAAAAGAAGCCAGGGACAGTGCTCAGGCCCTGAGTCCAAGCCCAGGACTGGCAAAAAAAAAAAAATCAGTTCTCTCGTGAGCGTTATCATAAATTCAGTCACAATTTGTTACTTTGTGCTTAGTATAACTGTTGAATTTAGTGTCATGCTCTGAATTCTGTCTGAAATGATCAATTTTGCATTCTCAAATTTTTTTCTGAAGACTTAAATACAGAGCTTAACTCTTCTTATCTCCAACATGATATCTCTTAAAAGGACTAAATTCTTCAAAGTTTTGTTTGAAAAAATACACATATATCTTCTTAATTCAACATTTCTTATACATTCCTTCCCCAGATTTTTATTGGCGAGCTATCCATGTATTTCATAAAGTCAACGAGGGAATCCCTGATTGCTGAGGAGAAAACAATTCTAACTGGAGAATGCTGTTACTTGAACCCATTACTACGAAGGATCATTAGATTCATAGGTGAGTTAAAAGAACCTGCTGAACTAAGAGCTGTTGTATTGATAAAATTTATTAAACTTGCTGAAAACAGTTGATTAAATAGCACTACAAAACTATCAACTGTATTTTTTTAAATTTAAATTTATTGTCAAGGTGATGTAGAGAGGGGTTACAGTTAGATACATAAGGTAGTGACTATATTTCTTCTCAAACTTGAAACAAAAGCCACCATGAGATTTTCCAGGAAGGATAAAAATTTAGCCCCCTGCTACTGCCAAGTTTGACCCTTGAAGTAAAGATTTCTCGCTTTTAACAAAACCTGCCTTTCATAAGCCTGAGACTCAAAAGGACCCTCAAAGGATCATGTGATGCTTGTGCTGCTCCTGCTTAGAACATCCCATTGCTACTCCCTTACCAGAAAAGCTGTCCATATCCTACACATCCTACTCATTCTCAAGAGTGTTGATTAAACATTACCTGTGTGCCCATTTAGACAACTAGCTACACTTGTCTTCTGAGCCCATACTACATCTTTTACAGGAAGTTACTCTGTTAATGCTACTCCTAATGATTTGTGATTCTGGGAAAGCAAAGATTGTATCTTGATCATCACATTAACAGCTTGTTGAACAGGATCGGGCATATAGATTTTCATTGTGAGAGATGGTGGGGTTGTTTTTTTTTTGTTTTGTTTTTGGATGAGTACATAGCAAACATAAACAGTTAAATCATATATATCTATAGATGCTATAGATATATATGGTTTACACTAGTTATAGAAATCTTGATTCTTCAGTATTCGTTTGTCTCATTTTAAATGACCTGTATTAGCACTCTTCAGCTTACTTCTAGGATATTGAAGTGTATACAAAGAAGGCAGTTTCTCAGAGAAAGTCTGAGAAGTATTCTAATATCATGCTGTAGTTTTGGAGGTAGAGAAGTGGTAAGGAGTCTGACTGCCTTGAGAAAGATAACTTAATATTTCTGAGTGTCTATAGGGTTGTCCTTTTATTCAGAAGATTCAGAAAATGTCCTACTTGGAATAAAGATCTTTTAAATGTTTTATTTTACAAAAATTAAAGTAAAATATGGTAGTAGTCAAAATGTATTAGGAACGTTATTGCAAAGAGCTTAATTGTCTTTTTCTCTAACCCAGCAGCCACCAAAATACTGCAATTGTCTTTGGAAAGTGACAGCTATTTCAGATAACTATTCTAATTAAACTAAAATGACACCGATTTCCTCTTGCAATTTATACAATTATTCTATCATTCATTATAAATATTATTTCCCAACTAGTACAGATTCACATTTCAAAAAAAGGATAGTGGATTTACTACATATTGTTAAGAAAATACTGCTTTATGTACTAACAGTGAGGGAAGAAATGAGATTCTGGTAAAAGTAAATCATATGTGCATTCTGAATTTCAAGTTGGCAGCATAGTCTTAGAAATATACTTTCCTACTTTAAGATAAGAAAAAATGAAACATACTTTCCTTAAATTATACAAGGAAATTTGGTGAGTCTGATTTGGGAAGGAGAAAGGGTAAGAAAGGAAAATGATAGAGGGGTAATTATAATCGAGAAGCATTCCTTAAATAAATGGAGTTATTAAAAAAGAAAGCCCCCATACAACTAATTGATGAAAATAAAAACACATTTCCTTTGAAACTTAAAATTGACTTCAAATCATAAAAAAACAGATGAAGGGTAATTTTGTGGACTAAAACTATTTTGTCGCAATAAAAATTATAAATATCTAATAAAATAATGTTATATAATGCTATCAACCTAACTTGCAATCTAAAAATAATATTTAGAGTGTTTAAAGAATGAAAATTATTCATGGTATGCTATGTGAAAATGTCAAAATTTGTCTATACTTGTAAATATACAAAAGATACAGACAGTGCACAGTGGTGCACTGGGAGGCTAAGGCAAGAGAATTGTGAGTTGACTGTATAGTAACATTCTATCATGTGTGTGTGTATGTGTGTGTGTGTAGACTGAAGTTTCTGTTTTCAGTTAACACTGAACTTTAACTGATGTCACTTTAATTGTAGAGCAATGTGTGAATAATTTTCTTTTGCTTTCATGTTGTCGTGTAATTTTCATTTGTTTAATCATGAATATATGTAACTTTCTAAGCAGAAAAGGAGGATTCTTTGAGAAAACAGAAGTATGTGTGACAAAATAAAGATTACCGGAAGGACTGGTCAACTAGAAGGCCTTCAAAGTAGAAAGGAGAGGTGATAGTGGGCCCTTGCTCTCTAACTCTTATTTTCTCCAGTCTTCATTGGATAGCCCCGATCCATGTCAAAGTCCCAAGTCAATTTTTTTTTATTTCTTTATTGTCAAAGTGCTATACAGAGAGGTTACAGTTTCATACATCAGGCAGTGCATACATTTCTTATCCAACTTGTTATCTCCTCCCTCATCCCCCGTCCCGCCTTTCCCCCTCTCCATGTCCTTCTCCCCTCCATGAGTTGGTTTACACCATATAGTTTTGTAAGTATTGCTGTTGCATTGGTTTGTCTTTTCATCCTCTGTCTCTCGATTTTGATATTCTCTTTCCCTTCCCTATTTCCAATACACGTATATACACTATCCAGGATACCAAAACCAGTTACAGTGACAAATCAAATTCTAAGTGAGAAAATGACAAAGTAAAACATTAAGTAATACCATCTTCTCCTCCAGAAAATGCTAATAATTATTGACCTTGAGGGAAGAGGTTGAATTCTTACGATCCAAAATCCAACAATAAAATTGTCTCCAAGTTTCTTTTCTTATTAGGAAAAGCATGACTGGTCATTTATGTCTTAAATATAATAGCCAAACTCATCCACCCCTTTCTAAACCACAGTATATTTTCTGAGGTTATATTTTCATAGTATGTGGGAAGGGAGAAAATATTGAGCTGTCAAATTTCACCATATTTTGTAAGAAACAAAAGTAAGCAAATTAGCAAGAGTTTAGACCTCTCCTGTTCCTAATTTCCTCCATCTCAATTCCTTTCCCTTCCATAATGCTGCCTTCCGTCTTTTGGGAACAACAATCCACAGATTTATATTCTCCCAAAGACAAACCCATGGCATAACATTTTTAGCACAAAGACAGAAAGAGGTCATATTTTCCCCCAAAATACATAACGATACATTAGATTCCATTAAATTCCATTCATTCAGTTGAGCACAAGTGTCATGCACCTGTAATCCTGTGAGGATGGACCATGGTTTGAAGATAATACAGGTAGGAAAGACCTGGAGACTCTTTTCTTCAATTAACCACCAAAAGTCAAAAGTGGAGCTGTGGCCCAAAAAGGAAGAGTGCTAGTCTTGAGCAAAAAAGCTAAGGGACAGTACACTGTACACACACACACACACACACACACACACACACACACACACACATTCTATTCATTCAAGTCAGCAAACTATTCTTAAACATATCAATTATTAACAATAATATTTTGACTTCATATTGAAAAAGCAAGAAATAGAAATCCTAGATTTGGTGAGCATGCCATATCGAAGGAACACTAACTTAACTTTCCTTCCAAAATAGCTACTTGCTTTGAAGTCAATGAAAAAAATGCTGATCCAAACATGCCAAGATTAGACAGCCTATTAACAGTTAAAATAGTCTGTCATACAGAAGCTACTTATTATGATCATTTCTTTTTTATTTTAATTATACTTTATTCTTTAAGAAGTTGTACAAAAGGGTTACATAACAAATCAGGTTTTGAATATACTGTATCTTGATTGTTATTACCACTTTCATTATTTTCCCTTACTCTCCAACCTAACCCTTCCCTTTAATTTTCCTAGTTTCATTAGGAACACATTGAATATTATGACTATATTTCCCCCTTCCTTTCTTCATTTGTCTAACCCCCTCTGTTTAACCCCCTGCCTCATCTTTCAAGTGCCAGTTTCCTGGTATTTGATTTGTTTGATTGTAAGCTTTTCATTACTTCTGATGGATCTGTTTAAATGGTTTATGTCCTCTTGGCTCTGTTCGGTACATTGATTTATCTAGGAATGCATTCATTTCTACCATATTTTCTAGTGTGTTGGGATAAAGTTTTGTAAAGTATTCCCTGGTAATATTCTGGACTTTACTTGTATTTGTTGTTAAGTCCTTTTTCCGTTATTTATTCCTTTTTCTTTGGTCAGGTTTGCTAAGGGCTGATCAATTTTGTCTTTGTTTTTCAAAGAACCAACTTTTTAACTTGTTGATTCTTTGTGTAGTTTTTTTTAGTCTCTAATTCATTCTTTTGATCATTTCTGATCTAATCTTCATTTTTTCTTTTTGCCTGCTGGTTTTATATTTGGCTTGTTTTTGTTTTTTCTAGGAGCTTGAAGTGCATCATTACAGTACAAATTTGAGACTTCTCTAATTTGTTGATGTAGATGCCCATAGATATAAACCTAATTTATAGTTGTAACCATGTAACTTATAAGTTATAACTTACAGTTATAGCTATAACTTATAGCTACCTCTGCTGTGTCCCACAAGTTCTGGTATATTGTGTGTTTGTTTGAAGTGGATTCTAGAAACTTCTGGATATAGTTTTCCTATCTCCTCAATAAGCTCTGATCATTCAGCAATGTGTTTCTCCAGTTTCCATGACTTTGAGTATTTTCTGTGGTGCCTTGCTATTAAGCTCTAATTTTATTATACAAGGATAATTTCAACTCTCTTAAATTTGCTAAGACTTGCTTTATGACCTATGCTTTTAGCCTATGGTCATATTTTGTAAAATATTTCAAGAAAAACATACAATGTGCGGCTGTTGGAATATTCTGAGGTCAATTAACTCTAAGGTTTCTTTGCTGAGTGTTTGACTGGATAATCTGCCCATTGGTTACAATAGTGTGTTAAAGTCTCCAGCAATCATTGTGTTTGGATCTGTGTTCATTTTAAAGTACTTGTGTTTATTTGAGAATGCTGGGTGCATAGATGCTCAAAATTGCTAAGAATGTTAAGAATTGTTATGTTTTTCTAATGGAGAGTTCCCTTTATTGATGATATATCCTTCTTTATCTCTTCTAAATAATTTTAATTTGAAATCTGATTTATCAGATTTTAGTATCACTACTTCCGCTTGTTTACGAGAACCATTTACTTGGAAAACTTTTTTCACTTTGGGCAGTTACTTGATTTTGTCAGTTAAATGTGTCTCCCACCTATTTGTGGCATGGCAGGCTTCTAGGAACGGAGTGAGGTTCCACAGCTCCAGTCTCTGGGGTTCAGATGTGGATCGTTCACTTGTCACTTCTCTGGTGGCCGTTTTGGGTGTGGTGAGATTATACAGCCTTAGTCCCTGGTCACTCTGGGTTTGGGGGTGAGTTACTCACCCATGGTGTCACCAGAACTCATTCCTGCATTCCTCTTGTGGAGCAGCTTATTTATCCAGTATGAATTTCCTTTGCATACCTCCCTGTTGAGCCCTCAGAGAATGATGGCCACCATCTGTGCCACTGTATCTGTCCTTTTCCAAGCCTCCAAGCCTTCAGAGCTGAAGATGCAGTTTTGTTTCCCTGCATTGATGCAGCAGTGGGTTCTTGGGTATCGGGAGCAAAAAAAAATCAAACAAACAAAATAAAGAAGAAAGAAAGACAGAAAAGAAGGAAGGAAGGAAGGGAGGGAGGGAGGGAGGGAGGGAGGGAGGGAGGGAGGGAGGGAGGGAGGGAGGGAGGGAGGGAGGGAGGAAGGAAGAGACCTGGCTCTGCAGCAGTAGCTCAGCATTTCTGCCATGCCATGGATCAGGGCCAGACCATTAATCTGCAGATTGGTTGGGGTTTTGTTTTCTTTTTCTCTTCATTCAGAACATTAAGATTTGATACTTTTTGACTGACACTAAATCCTAACTACTTATAATTTTCCTGGTGTCCTCTGTGAAGCTGGATTTCCCTGCTAAATCCCTGTACCTTTAATTGATCAGAGGAAACTCTGACTTTTCCCTGTCACTAGTTTACCATCTTCCAAGAATCCTCTATTATGGTCTTTTCATTGGGTATCATATCAATATCCCATTATTACTTCTAATGCTATTTCTGGTAAAAATTTAATTAAATACTAACTAAGTCTTTGCCATTTAGGTCAAGTCCAAGGATTAGGTAGCACTGGACAGAATATTAAATGCCATAGTAAACAGTTAATTAATGTAACCTTAATTAATTGTCATAAATTCAATGTGATCTAAATGAAGCATGAATATTTCAAATGCAGCTTCAAAGGTCATAGCATTTTACGGTTGTAAGAATTGATAGCTGGAGACAAGTTTAATGTCAGCCTTTTTGAGAATTAATTCTTCTCAGTTTTCAAAGTCATTTAAATGTATTTTGTCTGGAAAAACATCCTTTATTTGGTTTAATCAGTGCATTTGGGCTTTCATTTGGTATTTATAATTAAAATATAGGCAAAGGACTAGTCATGTTCATTCAATTTTCAACCAATAAAGGATTGAGCATCTATAACATGTACTGGATACATTGGGAAGACCTATTAGTCAACCAAATAGAGTGAAATTTTCACTCTTTGAGTTTGTATTCTTGCAAAGAAAGCCAAATAAATATTAAGGAAAATATTTAAGTAAATCGCAGACCCTGGTTGAGCATATGTGTTATAGGCAAAGGTAACTGGGGAAATGAAATGTGGAGTCACTGCATTCTAAATGGAGAGGAAAGCTCCCATATTTTGAGGATTGTCTGCAGTCAACAGTAACATGAGTGAAAGAACAACTGAGACGGAAACAATCCCAGGGAATCAGATATCCCAGGAAACTGAGCCAAGTTTGTATGTTCACCGAAGTTCAAGTCCCTCAGGTCATCTAAAAATAAGTCACAGCGTCCAGGCATCCAGCTTTGTTTCTGAACCTTAAGTCCAGACTGTAAAATAAAAATGTCAAGAGAAAGGCAAGATAAACAGACATAAGCAGATGGAGACATTTCTAGAATGTAACAATAGTAACCAAAGTTGAAACTCAGGTACATAGATCAGGAGGAAAGATTCAGGATGGCTATTGGAGGGGGAGGAAATAGATCTCTAGTTTTTAGACTTTACAAATTTGAGACTAAGATAGTTGGTGCTTTCCATTAGAGAAATCTGGTGTTTCCCCACTGTGAGTGGAATTCAAGAATCTAGGAGGAGGAAGGTACTGACTTTGGGAGCCGTGGTTGGCCTAAAAGGCAGAGCTAGGGAGCAAATTCTAGTTGGGTCTCAAGAAGCTGGGATGAAGTTGCTTCTGGATGCTCCAGTCAGTGCAGACAATTTCCATTCCCTTTAAAATGTCATTCTTGGTAACCACTCAACACCCAAACAGACTCCAAACCCAGAATTCTACAGGTCTCCCTGCTTATTATACAAAAGATACTGAACTATTTGAGACTCTAGCGACCCTTTTCTAAAGGAACCTACTCATTACCCACATTTAGAGGCTAGCCTCTGTGTTCAGATAAAAGAACTAACGAAGCAAATAACTGCTTTAGCACTTTGTAGATTAGCCAGTGTAAATTATAACACTTCAATGAAGTTAACTGAATAAAGTAGTGTTTGTCATCCACAGAACTACACTAGACCTTTCTTTTTTTTTTGGTATGGTAGTGTACTTCCCTCTGTGTATTTCAAGGTATATAACAGCACCTTTGCCTCTAATAACCAGATATTGGTACCATTCCTCTTCTTTGATTGACATTTAGTATCAACCAAACATTTCCAAACATTGCACATCATCCTTTCATACTGAGAATCCTCAATTGAGAACTCCTGCCATGGGCTTTAAGAAAGCAATTATATTTAAAAGGCTTTTAATTTTATTAACATTTTTGTTATGCAAAGTATTTCACAACAAAATTGTACATTTTGAGGTACAAAAATGCTATCTAAACACCTGAAATGGCTCCCAACATTTAGTAAAGGGTAGTTTCAAAGCTTTCTATAAACTTTTTAAAGCCAATGTGTGTTTGGGAATCTATGAAAATTACTACATTAGGACATAACAAGATGATTGGGAAATGCATTATGCAGAAGGTAAGGGCATCAGAACTGTGTGCGTTGTTCACTAACAAAGGCACTAGCAGTTGCAAGTGCTTGTCTGATGATGGGAATAAGGGTGGATTTATATCATCAGCTTCAGAACATTATAAACAAAGACTAAGACTTAAAGAATTCTGGAGTCCCTCTGAAAAGTTCAGACTTCATCATTTCTGGTTTTGAGGTTTGATGAGAGTTCAACTTACCTCTCCATGTTTAGTTTGTATCCATAACACATTTTCTAGGCTGATCAATGTCCACATTCTCCACTTGAAAATGTTATCATTGTTTCTGGAACCCTTTCTTCTTTTTCCAGTCAGTATTTGGATCCATGTTTTCCAAGCAAGACTAAGCAGCCACTAACTAGAAGGTAGCAAGGGTGCTGGGCAACGATGCCTCGTGCCTGTGATACTAGCTTCTCAGGAGACTGAAATCTGAGAGTCACAGTTCAAAGCCAGTCTGGGCAGGAAAATCAATGAGACTCTTATCTCCAATTAATTGGCAAAAAGCCACAAGTGGATCTGTGGCTCAAGTGACAGAGCTTCAGCCTAGGTGAAAAAGATGAAGGCCAGCACTTAGGTCCTAAGTTCAAGCCTCACTACTGGCACAAAATTAAAGAAAAAGAAGTTAACAGGATTGAGAAAGAAAACAAATATGTAAGAAAACACAGAAAAGATGTATTGGAAGAAGAGGAATGAAGAAGACATACTTGATTTTTAAAAAAACTATTTAGTTGTCTTTTCATTTTGAAAAATATTTATTGCTATTTTAAGTTAGCTTTTTATTATATTTATATTTATTATGTAACTAATCTTTATCTTCACTTACCATGATTAGTAGTCACAGTAAGGACAAATGCAGGGCATTTAAAGAAAAGGAGATGCAAGCTCATCACAGTATAAAAAGTGCTCTATTAATACAAAGCATGAGTAATATATGACGTTCATTCTTGCCTTAGCTTTTTAGAATTATAGGTTTCTTATCTCATTGATTTTAGAACTGAGTTTATAACAACATCCTTTAGTTACAATAGTGATATCTATTTAGAAATCACATTTTACAAAGCGTATTTAAACTTTTCTATGATTTGAATAATAACTCTACAATGTAGGGACTCTTTAAAATATATTTTAGAAGAAAGAACAAAATCAACAGGTACTTGCATGTTGAAGTGAGTACCGTGAAGCACTGTAAAAAGCACAAAGCACAAAGAAATGGAGCTTCGGAAGATTTGGACCTTGAGAGCTTGTTTGCAGGTTTTAACAGGGAAGCGTAGCTACTCCTATACCCTGGACTGAAGACTGAGCCTCCTCTATCAAGGATGGTCAATCTCTTCGAATGAGCGTGCCCTAGAGGGAGAAAGGGGACACCAGCCACGCCAGCTAAATGAGCTGAATCAACCCTGACGATCAGTGGGGTGACAGATGTTGCAGCCAGATCTCCCTCAAAGCACAGAAATGGTGGGACAAAGGGTAAACTAATTCAGCAGTGATACTCACTAGACACTCTGTTGGAAATGAACTGTACAACTTGTGACAGAGAAGATTGGGAGGGGAAAAAAACTGGAAGAAAACAAGGGAAGAGGTGATGCTATGTATAAAGAAAGGAACTTATTGCCTGACCTATTTAGCTGTAATTCACCTGTACATCACCTTTACAATAAAATACAATAAAGAATAGGAAAAACAGCAAATGTTGATGGGGGTGTAGGGGAAATAAAAGGAAGCCCTATTAAACTGTTGGTTGAAATGTAAACTTGTGCCAACACAATAGAAGGCAGCTTGAAGGTTCCTCAAAAAAGTAAATAAATAAAGATTTAGATACCTGCATAGAAAGAGAAATAAAGAATCTCAGCCTCTGCTGTCCTAGCTCCAGATCCAGAAGGAAAAGGGTAAAGGTGAGAGTCACAGCAGATGCTGGCAGTCCTAATTGCAGGAAAGTTTCACAATCCCCATGAGCTTGCAGCACTTTTAATAAGTAACCTGAAATCTGCGTGGTTGCCTTGCTTTAGAGAAGGATCTCACGTCATCTTGCAAGGAACCACTGGAGTGCTATAGCCAACAGCCATGTTGAGAAGTTAACTGTTATCTGAATTTGGACTTCCTAGAGGCCAGAAGCCCTGCATACTCCCATCTGTGGGACTCCTTAGATATTTCCCTGACCTGGCTTGAGGGAATAATTGCCTTACACACCCAACTTGACCCAGCAACATGATTGTGATCTAAGCCTACTGGTTGGTGACTTGCACTGGGAGGGACAACTAATGCGACATAGAATGTAATAGAAGCCACCACCCTTGAGAACCAGGAGATGGCTCTGTGCACTTGCCCTTTGAAACCGAGGGTGTGGGCAGCCATGTTGAACTTCAGCTGGAGGCAGAGAGTCATGTGATTCTCATTGTGCCAGTCCTCTGCACTAGCAGGGATTAAGCACCATAATTCTGCTACTGCCCTGCCCACAGGTGAGTGACGAGGTGCTCCAGCTCTCACCCTAACCCTGGGAATCCATGACTGGCTTCAGTTGAGCCCCTACTCTTGGTTGGCCCCTACCACAGTAAGAGTGGAGAAGAGCAACAGACACCCTGGCATCTGGTCTGATCTTATTCTGCCATCGGAACTGGGTATGCCCCAGAGGGATGGCTGTGATTCCTGCTACTGCTTCTTCCATGTAGTATTGGAGCCTACACTACTGACTAGCCAGAGAACAAGAACTTCCTACTTCTCACTACTACTGTTACCCAATGGCAGAGGCCCTTGATAGCTGCAGAGCTAGCTAGAGTCAGCAGTACTCCCCTAAAAAAAAAAAAAAATCCTCATCATATAATAGAGGACTTTCACTCCCTTTTCAGTTATCATGTATATTTTAGTGAATAATTGAGAGACAATCTATTACTACAGGCAACTGACAAGGTTCAATTTTAAATGGAAAATGATATTCATAATTTAATTACAGAACATTTGGTCCTCAGTTTGGAGGTACCACCTCCAAGGTCACAGGCTACTGGGGAGGCGGTGGGGGGGGCGGGGTAAGGAATGCCATCCTCTCTTATGCCTTACCTCACCAGCCCCTGCTGATGATTGTGACTACTGGAGCTGGGCTTCCTGATAAAGTGCTTCTGTATAGAGAGCAGAAGGCATCTCAGCACCCTAAGTGTCTTGTCTGGTTCTGAAGAAATCTGGGTATAAGCCTTATTAATCAACTACCAGTGAATCACTTTTCAGTGGCTTCCAAGGTCCTCAGCATGCACATTTCCAGATTTTGGGCACTGCTACTCTTGGAGGAAAAGCACTGGAGCCCTGTACTGATCCTGTAGCAAGAACTGAGTCTCAGCATTTCATTCTATGTCCTAAGATACTGGCAATAGAAGATCCCAACTTGACCAACAGTGTGGTATCTGAAATCAGACAAGTCCCAAGTAAAGCCTTGGGTATGAAATGGGAGACTTCAATCCCTTCATCCTGCTTGCTGTTCATGCTTTGGCTTGCCACAAAGAAATATGACATTTTCTCCAGATGATCTGTGTCATCAGGACAGGAGGAACTGTGGGCATTGCTAGCAGATGCCAATCTCTTTATCCTAATCTCAGGCTTTTTATTTTCCTATTTGACACCCCCACCCCACCCCCACCCAGCCATTTCTGTTACCCTTTTGCTCTGGGCCCAAGTTGGGTGTGACTGTTCTCTAAGAGTTTTGCAGGGTTCTTGAGCTGTGTCCTGAAAGGCTCAGAACACACTTCCCTCTACATGTCTAAAATTGAAGATTTTGATTGCCCAGCCCTTGAGTCCTGACACCAGCACAAGGCAGGGAGCACACAAGTGCCTTTCCCCTTCACTCCATCAGCGAGGTCCAGCCTGGCTGTTCTCCTGTGGCATCCCCATCCTCCCTGCTCTGTGTCAGACCCAGGCACTTTACCCTAGCTTTTTTGCTCAAGGTTGGTGCTCTACCACTTGAGCCATAGCTCCACTTCCAGATTTTTTTCTTTTTTGCTAACTAACTGGACAGAAGAGTATCATGGTTTCTCTTACCTGAACTAGCTCTGAATCTTAATCCTCAGATCTCAGCCTCCTGAATAGTGAGGGTTACAGGCAGGAGCCACCAGCAGCCAGCTCTGTGACTGATTTTAGAAACTCAGTTTTCTCATCCTTCATGAAGCCCTGAGTCGTGATCCTCCAAATCAAGCCTTTCAGAGTTCAGAACAAACAACGAAACAATAGCAACAGTGAGTGTCTCAAACACACAGCTCTAGTGAAGTGGTTTATATCTAAGCCTGGTGTCTGCTGTAAATTCCAAAATCCCTTCTGAAATGTAATCAGCTCCACTGAACCAAGGGAGAGCTATTGATGGAACTGAGGCATAAGACAAATAGAACCAGTGGGGCAGGGAGCATAAGAATGATACATGGGTTAAAATTCCACAAAATAGGATCCCCTCTTATAGAATTGTAGATATTAAGCTAGGATACATAGATATTTTTTAAACATGTCCTTTAAATCATACTTTACAATACAAGGTAATAAATGGTACTTCACTGAGACTCATTTTTAGTTTCTGAGGCTTATAAAACTATATGCAAGGAGTGCAGGGTTAGGTAGCAGAGGGATGGCCTGACTTCTTTACCAAAGTTTCATGTGATCTGATGCTATCTGTACAGTCACCATGCAGGTCCCTTATCATGGCCTGGGCCAGACACTTAGGCTCCCCAAGTAAAGGAAGTACCTTTCTCGGGCTAGATAACATGCACCAAAAGAAAATGTTAGGAAAGCAGATGTCCTTAACCCATCAGGAGAGGCGAACTCTATCCAGAGGATTCAGAGAGAAGCAACGCTTAGTCACAGCACACAAGACCGGGAAGGGAAGAGCCATCAGTCACAGAGTTATTGCCACCACTGAGCTGGCATTTCAGACATTGATCCAAGGAGCCTAGAAATCCTTTCTCTCAGAACAAACCTGCCTTGATGAGCGACACTTCTGACAGACGAAATTCTGGCAGAAAATGCTGTCACCTTTCCTAAATCATAAATTATCCTCATTTCCTGGAAATGTAAGTCTAGACAGACTTATGGCTTCTTGACAAAACCAGAGACTTGGCCTTTGAAAATCTTGCTTGAGAATATAAAAATTTTCCAACCATTCAGACTTCAAGAACCTGGGGGTGAAAACTGCCAGGCATGATCAATGGATGCCTGCACTCAGGGGTCAGAGCCTGTAAGTAGAATCCAGCTGAAGTTATTAACAGAGCCAGTTCTCATTGTGATAAAGCACGTTCTGGCAAAGCCACAAAAAGGAAAATTATAGCAATCAATATCAATCAAACTGAAACTGGATGAAGATTTCAGCCAATTTTGTCTTCCCTTCTATTACAATAGATTAACTTCGAGATGCTGAAATCAGCACAATTTTCAGATTCAAGACATTGAATAGGGGAGTCAAAATTGGATAGAAATATAATTAAAACTTGAGCAGAGGGCTGGGAATATGGCCTAGTGGCAAGAGTGCTTGCCTCCTACACATGAAGCTCTCGGTTCGACTCCCCAACACCACATATATGGAAAACAGCCAGAAAGGGCGCTGTGGCTCAGGTGGCAGAGTGCTAGCCTTGAGCAGGAAGAAGCCAGGGACAGTGCTCAGGCCCTGAGTCCAAAGCCCAAGACTGGCCAAAAAAAATAAATAAATAACTTGAGCAGAGCCTGGACACTTACAAAGGGTTAATCCTGGCTCTCACACTTGGTAACTTCTGCTACATTTGAAAAGTTGTTTTCACTTTTGCATCCCTTGTAGACTTGAGTTCTGGTCAACCTCTCTTGATATATTTATCATCATATATTTAATAATTTAATAGATTGGATGAATAGGCTTTGAAATAATTCACAGCAAAGCTTACTGTGAATAAGTCTATTGGACATATTAAATAGCCAGCAAGTGTATGAATGACTAGGAGGAAGGAACTGGCTACATCTGTCGTCGATCTCATCGATCCTTCAGCAGATCTGGCTTCCCAGATGTCACCTTCCTCCCTCCCCATTCTATATAAAATCCTCTCAAAGCCTCACACTTGAACTACCATTCTTCAGTCAAGGTGTACTAGTAACCACAATCCCTCCCCCCGCCCCCAAACATCCAAAGAAGATCTCAAGGACCATTTGTGAGATAAAACAAAACAAAGAGCCAAGGATGCTGGACATCATGGAATCCTCAGGGAAAACAGATCAGAACAACAACTAACAATGGCTGTTGCCTGAATGGTAACAGGATGGTCAGGATGTGAAGAAAAGAAAACCTTTGTCCATTGTTACTGTGGATATAAATAAGCACAGCCAGTGTTGAAAACAGTAGGGAGGCTCCTCAGGAAAAAACAAAAACAAAAACAGGGAAACATAGAACTGTTATATGATCTAACAATACCATTTTGGGATAATATATCCAAAAGAAATAAAATTAGCATGTCAAAGCCACTATTCACAATAGCAAAGAAAGAGAAACAACCTAAGCATCCATCAACAGATGAATGGGCAAAAAAATGTGGTACCTATATGCCATTTTTGTCTGTAGTAGAAATTCTGCCATTTTTTTTTCTTTTTTCTTTTTTTCTTTTTTTTTTTTGGCCAGTCCTGGGCCTTGGACTCAGGGCCTGAGCACAGTCCCTGGCTTCTTCCCGCTCAAGGCTAGCACTCTGCCACCTGAGCCACAGCACCCCTTCTGGCCGTTTTCCATATATGCTGGGGGAATTGAACCGAGAGCCTCATGTGTAGGAGGCAAGCACTCTTGCCACTAGGCCATATTCCCAGCCCAAATTCTGCCATTTTTGACAACATGGATGGAACTAGAAATCATAGTGTTATGTCACTTTCACTTCTGTGTGGAATCTAAAACAGTTGACCTCACTGAAATTTGAGAGTTGACTGTTGGTAAGCGGTGGCAGGAGCAAGTGGCAGGAAGTGAGGGATGGGGAAATGCTGATTAATATGGACTAAACTTTAGTTCAGAGCAAGTAGGCTATTCCGTGCAGTGACCATAGATAACAATCATGTGCTATGTCAAAACTAGAAAAGTTTAAACATCTTTACTGTAACAAAATAACCAGTATTTAAAGACATAGATGTATGTAGCCTGATTTAAACATAACCCAACATATTTCAACATACTATGTTGAAATACCACTTGGTACCCCCATAAATAGGCACAATTGTATGTGTTCCTTTATCTGCCAATAATAAGCTTAAAGGAAAGAATTCTGCTGTTTCATATTCAGGCTTTTGTTGATGCGGATCCTGTGAAATTTACCACAGGGAAGATAAAATCTAGAGAGATGGCCTCTCCACAGTTCTCAGCCAAATAGCCAAGTCAGAAAAGTAGTAGTTCCCCCTCCCCCCCACCAAGAGACAGTCATACTCCTGGAAACTGTGAATATATTACCTTCCAGGACCAAAGAGGAGTTGTCAGGTGTGATTATGTTAAGACTCTTGACATGAGCAGATTATCCTGGATTATCCAGATGGAGGGCAGATAATCCCAAGGGTGTTTTTAAGAGACAAGCCAGGAGGTCAGGGCAAAAGGAGATGTGAGGATGGAAGCAGATGCTGGAATTGTGTGAAGTTTGGAAAGAGGCCATAACATGAGGAAGGAGGGCACTTGTAAAAGCTGGAAACAGCCAGGCATGAATTGTACCATGGTGCTTTCAGAAGGAACACAGCCTTCCAACACCTAGAGAATAGCCTGGTGAAATCCTACTTTCGGTTTCTAACTTCCAGAGCTCAATGACAACGTATTTATTTTGTGTGTAGCCAGTCAATGGGTAGGATTTCATTGCAGTGGCAATATTGTTAATAATAAGACCAGCAAGACTTCCTGTATTCTTATTTTCTATCCCCCTCATCAAACAAAACATTCAAATGTTTGGAACAATCAAATTTGGATAGTAATGTTTATATTTTCATTTATAGGAATAACTCTCTGAAAAAGCTTAACGACATGATCACCTGCCATGCTGTTACAGATGACTCCTCTTAGGAATATTTATTTTCATGTATGAGATCAGGGAAAAAATTTCTATAGAAAGAAACCTGATGTTGAGTAATTACTTAAAACAAGATACCATACTGGGTATTTTACACAAATCTTATTTCATCTTCTCAAACTATCTACCCTCCTGTTTTCTACTAAGAGTACCAAGGTTTAATGAAGGTAAACAATTTTTACTGTAATTGGCTCACCACAGGTAAGACTGGAGCCCAGGTGTATGACACACTAAAATTCACATCCTTCCCATTAAAATGTGCTACTTCTGAATTACTTACATCAAACAATAAAATGCCAAGAGTAGACAGTTTACCTAGGCTGGAGGAAATGATGCTTTGGGAAGCAGGCACCCTCCCTGGGAAAAGAAAGATGGGAGACATTCTTAAAGGTGGGATATTCTTAGAATCTTTGTGATAGGTCATCCTAGATTCAAACTGCTCTTTCTTCTCAGGGAAAATAAGCCAGGAAGTGCATGCCACTGAACTCCCTTCCATCTCTTTACAGGAGTCTTTGCATTTGGACTGTTTGCTACTGACATTTTTGTAAACGCCGGACAAGTGGTCACTGGGCACCTAACCCCATACTTCCTGACAGTGTGCAAGCCAAACTATACCAGCACAGACTGCCGGACACACCACCAGTTCATCAACCACGGCAACATTTGCACTGGGGACCTGGAAGTGATAGAAAAAGCTCGGAGATCTTTTCCCTCCAAGCATGCTGCTCTGAGCATTTATTCTGCTTTATATGCCACGGTGAGTGTTCAAGTCTCCTGTCACCCTGGAGCTGAGGTTTTGCTGGGATGTGCACCCCCACCTCCAACTTCCCTCTGTCATCACCCTGTCACTTGCAAGTGATCTTTCAAGTCATGTATGACATGTTTCTCCTGTATCATATTGTACTGTTGTTATAACATCTCAAACCCACTCCCATCATCCCCGTATAATATCTTGATCACATGTCCCAAGAATATATGAGTTCTGCAGAGAAGTTTTGATAATTCCCTACTTATATGCAGAGAATTCCCTAGTTATATGGCTCAGAGAATAACTAAGAGCTCACAGTAAAGCTGAGATTGAGACTCCTGGTACCAGGATGGAGGTTCTCATATCATCCATATATAAATACAAGGTGGCAGGAGAACTCACCTCTCACACCTGCCTACAAGTGTGGCCTTAGGTAATGGGTGCCCTTGCTCTGTGTAAACTGACCAGGAGAGTTACACAGCTTTCTTTTGCTTCTTCTGACACTTTGTCAATTTACTAGGAGAGACAGGTAACCTTAAAACCCCAACACCCCAGAGTTCGTGTCTCACTGCTCCATTCAGGTGTAAGGTTTTCTTGAACATGTTTGCTCTCCTTAAAGAAGAAACAATGGTGTCTTCTTATTTCCCTACCTTTTAACTGTTTCCATGTTGGAAATGGCCACATTTTACCTTTCTCTGGTCTGTCCTTCCCTTGAACCCAAAACACAGAAGCAGCAAGATCAATTTAAAGGCATACATGCTACTATGATAAGGCCCCTGGTAAGAGTCACATACATTTCCCCGGGGGACACAGCTATTGGTCAGAAACACTCCTTTCCCACATTTCAACTTATATTTAGAATACATGTAGTTTACTATCACTCAGTCAAAGGGAGAGGAGAAGTCAAAAGAAGGACTCTTCTTTTGAACAACTCATTCTTCCCAGACACTTTGGGGTGCTCTCACCTCATTGCCTATTCTTCACTGAGTAGCTGCAGGAGGCACACCCTGTCTCTGAGGGAACTGGGCTCTTCCCAGGGCTCCAAAGCTGGAACAAAGATGCTAAGAACCAGCAATCTATGCAGCAGCATTGGAAACAAGGCATGAGACTCAAGCACCCAGCTGCTCACACTTGTAATCCCAGCTACTCAGGAGGTTGAGATCTAGAGGGTCACAATTCGAAGCCAGCCCTAACGGGAAAGTCTATGAGACACTTATTTTTAGTTAACCAGCATGAAGCTGGACTGGGGGACATGATTGAGGTGGTATTGCACCAATCATCAGCAAGAAAGCTAAACAAGAAACTAGTACCACCTTAAAAATATAAAATAAAGTAACCCTGAATATTCTCTCTCAAACAACCTGGAGCATACAGTGCCTTGGAGCTCCATTTATAGCATCTCATTTACAGGATGAGGGTTCCTCATGGCCTACCTGAAATTTTTAAAAATGCCTTCAGCTGCCCTCCCGTTTAGGAAATGTGAATACAAAATTGTTTGTAAACAAACAAACGAATTGTCACTTGTTTTGACTTCTTTACAAAAGAAAAAGAAAAGGTAAAATCCATGCAAGTATTTTTCTAAGCAAAGAAGCCCTCTAAGACATTCCGTGTATTTTTCCAACTTTTAAGATATTGATTTGTCCTAGATTATGTAGAACCTAATTAGGTTATATAAATTAATGTAGTCTTAAACCTTGTCTTATACTTTTATCAGATTCAAATCACTGCTGTAGGAAATTAATTTTGATGATTTCAGTATTAAAAAAACAAATCTGTTACTTAAATGAGTCTTACCAAATGAAACTTAAACCTCATTGGAGAAGAAGAAAGTAAAGAGTCTGGACACAAGACAGGGTCTGCAAAAGCACATGTTTAGAGTTCAAATACAACCTGATGCAAATCACACTTCCTAGGACAAAAGAATCTGACCACATACACATCCCCAGAGCCTCCGTATATGTTGAGTGCTTATTACTCCAGAGTGATGGATATGCTAATTGCTGGTAGCTTATCATTACACAGTGTAGCAGGTATTGAGACACCATAAATCTTTACAATTATTATGTGATGAGTACAAAACAAAAGGGAATACACCACAGTGTCCTAGCTACCAGTTAAAACTATGCAAGCTCTAAATAGTTCATTCTCTGATAGGAAAGATTTATGAGAGATATAATTACAAAACAATATAGGAGCATAAAAATATAAACCTACATTGTAAACATTTTTTGCAATATTTCCCACATGGTCTCAGAATACAGTAATAAGAGGGTGCAATCTTATGTAACTTTGATATGAAGATTCCTATTTCTCAGTCTTCGTATTACTGTTAGGGCCTTTTTCCAGGAAATTTAGGTATCTGTTGTGATATTATAAGGTGAGTCTGTTTGAACACATGTATGCTCAGACCACATGAACATGCTAGATGCTAAGTATCTGTGTCTGATTTCTAGGATTACTAAACCAAGCCCACTTGTTTAGAAATGATGGACCGATGATGCCCTCTAGTGGTGATTTGCCCATCTTCCTAGTTCTTCCATGAGAGATACATTCTCATACTTAAACTGTGAAACTTAAGTCTCATGATGAAGTACTAGTAACAGCCTATGTCTTAGGTGTCATAAATTACATGCCATGCTTTATTTAGCTCAAGTCTTCCATCCTTTTTATATGTTGTGGTACATGGGAAAGTTTAATGTTTTCAAACACCCTGAAGTAAATGAACTCAAAGCAGAGATGTTCCCCCAAATGAGGAATCTACTTCAGCACAACTGTAATCTGTTTAATACCAGTGATTGGACAGTTCTATTTCAGTCAATCAAATAGAACACTTTGCATTATTGCCTGAAAGTGTGTGGGAGCAGGTAGAATTGTGGGGACCAAATGTCAAATTATTGTTGCCCACCCAACTGGCCTTCTCTACCCTAAAATGCATTCTCATGGGAGGATTTTTTTTAATGTAAGCTTCTTTCATGGGTTTCCAGGTGACCCCAACAATCTTCTAATTTGTTGCATCTTCTAAACCCAATCATTCTTCAACCGTCATTTCCTCCACCAGCATAATTTCCCTTCCCTTGTCCACCAGAATAGAGGAGATTGGGGTATTTCTGTTCCATGTCTTTGCTGCCTTCTAAACTTGTTACTAAATAGCTCAGTGGAGTTGCTCAAGAAAAAGGGGTTGCTTGGGCGCATGTATCCAGCGTTGTATGTGTATGCTCCGGTCCTCCCCCGCAGGTCACTCCCTGGATTTTCCCTATGTGGTCACTCCCTGGTTTTTCTCCCCACTCCAGATGTATATCACAAGCACAATCAAGACAAAAAGCAGTCGATTGGCCAAACCGGTGCTGTGCCTGGGGACCCTCTGTACAGCTTTCCTGACTGGCCTAAACCGGGTCTCCGAGTACCGCAACCACTGCTCGGATGTGATCGCGGGCTTCATCCTGGGCACGGCTGTCGCTCTGTTCCTGGTAGGTCAGCTTCCTGTGTCCCCATACTTGCTTCTTGCGCACTAGATGAGGCTACCAAGGGTCATGGCGAGTGGGAACTCCCAGATCTCACTGTCTGTGTCTGTCTCCCTCTTGTCCCAGTCTAATGAACTACAATTCTCTTAAGTGTTGTGCATCCCCTCTGAAAGGATGAACCTAGGACACCTTTTCTGTCCGAAATATGGCTGGCCCTCATTTCTCCCATGTGTCAGAGAGATGATTCTCCCAAGAAAGAGGGTAACTCCTTTTCCTTCGACGCTGAGATTAAGGTTGGGCCTGGGCAGATTCCATCCACTGTACTTTGAAGTATTTGGTGTTTCCACATAAAGTACAGAGGACAAGTGCACTGGCAAAACAGGTATGAAGTCCTCTACCACCCCAGGACTAAGTGAGCCAATTCACTATGCATACCTTCTCAGTTTAACAGGAATTTGGAAGCTGGCTTCACCTCTTCTTTTTAACTTTTGTGTGTTTTACATAATACCATTGAGATATGATTGGTATATAATAACTGACATATAAAGTGTCCCATATGATAAAAATTTAACAAAGAGATACAGCCATGTCTCTCACTTTTTCTTGCTTGTCCTCACCCCTGTTGCCAGGCAACCATGGCTCCATCATTCTATATCAGGTTATTTGGATTTCATATAAATGGAATATCATACATGTCATTTTCCTGACATAGTTTATCTAGCACAATTATTTTAAAGATCCGTTCATGTTGTAGAAAGTATCAATAACCCATTTGTGGTACCCATTGTGTCATATTTTGTTATGTGGGTAGACTATGGTGGTGCATGAATATTTTTTTAAATCCTCAAAGATTTTCTTTTTCAAAATAGGCCAAAAGTACTTACAGTAAGTCACCAGGTCTGGAAATACTTACATTATACTGAAATAAATCCCCTATCAACAGTCAGAAGGCCTGCCTAAGAAGAAAAAATGAACTATCACAGTCTCAAAAGAACCTCTTACCTATTATGCCCTATGATCCAAGTCCCCTTAAGACTGGAATTACACATCAATTGATTTCACAGTCATGCGCCTTAACTCCTTTCCTTCCCCTCCTCCCTGCCCTCCCTAACAAACAAAATACACATATGCCTACCCTGGCCTCTAACTCAGTTTCCCAACTTTCAGCCCCACTAAGATACACACAGCAAACTCTTATACATTTCTCCAAATACTGATTGTGAAGCTCTGTTATGATTCGTGTCTTTGAAGAGATCCAGCCTTTCTCTTTATAATGAAAATTCCCTGGGTAAAGTTACAAAAGATATGCCAAAATGATTCTCAGATACTGATATATTAAGTTCCTGCAGAATGTTTTTGAGAGGGGAAAAGACACAAGTGAATTCCAGAGACAAGACAGAATGCGAAGAGAGATCACTGGTGTATAAAGGCAATTGGGCTCAAAGGACAAATCAAACAGCTTTGGCATCCACCAGTCAGTTCTACAGCCAGCCACCTGTTACTAAAGAGAAAGCACAGTTTGGACTGACTCAAGCTAAGCTATTTCATGGGGTCTTTGCTAGACAATGTCTAAGAAAGCCTATGTATTTCTTTTTTATTTTTCACACTTACCATTTATAAATTATTCTTTAAGTAGTTATATGAAGAAGTTTTAATTCGGCATGTCAGTTTATGAGAACAATGCATCTTGATCAATGTCGCCCCTTTCATTAGTTTCCCCCATCTCTCCCAGCTTTACCTATCCCCTCCATTTTCCTAGTTCCATTTTCACATATATACATTATGACTGCATTCTTCCACCCTTCTTCTCTTCGTTTTGCTACCCGCTGCCCTTGACCTCACAAACCTAGTTCCCAGGCAACTCAAGGACCAGCTTCTTGATATTCATTTTTTACTGGACTGTATGTTTAATTGTTCAAAGGAATTAGGTCATTGGAATTCATTCTTGTATATCACGGTGCAGGACACAGATCCATGGAGTGGATGGATTGTTCTGGCCATGTGCCACATAAATAAGCAGATGTTTCTGTAGCTCATTGGCTGTGCTCAGCAGATAGATTCCTCAAGTTTTTCCTTATCCTTACTTCTCATTCAAAGAAAAGAGGTCAGTGTGGTGGTGCTATGCAGAGAGAAAGGCCTGCTGTTCTCAGTGATGGCTGGATAGTGGTGGGTATAGTCTGAATGCAATATTTTCTTCCCCTCTTCCTACAGGGAATGTGTGTGGTTCATAACTTTAAAGGAACACAAGGATCTCCTTCCAAACCCAAACCTGAGGATCCCCGTGGAGTCCCTCTCATGGCTTTCCCAAGGATAGAGAGCCCTCTGGAAACCCTAAGTGCACAGGTATAGTAATGTGGTTTTTGTGAATCAAACCCACAGGCTCAAACCTTGTAATCCATTCTCCAACTGGAGAGAGGACACCACTGAATCCAGCCAGCATCAGTAAGACTCTGGTTCATTGTAAAGACCCTTGAGAAAGATGTCTTCACCGCCTCCCTCAAGTAGTTCTGAATT
Organism: Perognathus longimembris pacificus; assembly: GCF_023159225.1. Taxonomy (NCBI): domain Eukaryota; kingdom Metazoa; phylum Chordata; class Mammalia; order Rodentia; family Heteromyidae; genus Perognathus; species Perognathus longimembris. The sequence goes on from NC_063161.1 coordinate 135,725,183, forward strand.
TGTTCAGGTGCTTTACAGTCTCTCAGGAAGTTCTCTAGGCTAGCTAGGCTGCTTTCCAATACTTTTGCCTCTACTAGACAATCACGAATACTTGACATTGGAATTCATTATGTGGGGGGCCAAATTTGATTTCTATCTAGTTGTCCCTTGCAAGGTACAGTTGTCCCTTGGTATTCACAGAGGATTAATTCCAGAATCTCAAGACTAGAATGAAATCCAAAGTTGCTCATCCAAAGACAACTATCAAAATTTCAATGCAACAAATACTAGTTACTCTATACCCAAGGTACGAAAACTAACTAGGCCTGCAGTTCTTGCCATGAGAGATTTTATATGATCAGAAAAGGTATGCCTTGGGAGTGGGACAAACTATTTCCATGTTAGGAAAAACACTTAGGGCTCACCATTATACCCAGCATGAGTATATTTTGCTTGTTTTCCCTTTCCTTGCATGAGAGTGAACAACTTTAATGATCAAATTAGAAATAAAACAAAAAAATGTTGTGATATATTTATTTATTTTAAATATACTTGTTTATATATTATATGTTTATTAATTTTAAATTATCTTTTTAAGTAGTTGTACAAAGGGGTTTTAATTCAACGTGTAAGTTTAGGAGTACAAATGTCATCCCTTCTATCATTCCCCCATATCTGACTAATTTATATACAACCTATTGGTAAATAACACTTTACAGTGTATAACAGTAAATAAAAATACCTTATGATAAAATAGCTTTTCTTCACTCTCTAATTTGATTTCAATACCCAGAGATCAGAACAGCAACTATTTTCAAAGTGAGATAACTGAAGACGAAAATAAGTTTTGAAAAGGAGTGAAAAACATATGCTAGGCCATTGACCAACTCGTCAGTCCACACAACCTTGTAAATGCTTTCCCTTGAGTATCTTGGTCTAAGAAATGTCTTTGTCCACCATCATTCTTGCCTACCCTACGCAGGCCTTACCCTTTATCTGAACTCTTCCCAAGATTTCTTTCTTCCTTCTCCTTCAAGATGGTTCATAGTTGGCCAAGCTAAGAGAGGCTTTACTTATCCTACAAAATGAAGTACCAAAAGTTTCCAAATGACTATTCTCAAGAACAACAGAACTCTACATAACTTCATCATATACTATAGGTTGTATCTGAACCTCTTTTAAAATTTTCAGTGTATCTTTTTGGCTTGTCATTTCACTGGAAATAATATGAGGCCTTTCTGAACACTGAGCTTGGGCCAAAGGACTTTGAGAATCTCTCATATCACTGCCCCTCACAAATAAAGTCAATATTTCCCCCTCATATTTTCCAAAGACTTGAAAACCTTTGCTGTTTGAAAATCTGGCTTCTGTAAATCTTGTCTTACCTCTTTTATATCCTGCCATTCAATAGGTAGGAAGTAAACATTTAGTGGATGAAAGAAAGCCAGAAGTAGACTTTTTTTCAAAAACTGGGAACCTTAAATCAGACACTTTGTGAACTTCCATGACAAGTAGACACTCAGAAGTGCTGAGCAGGACTTGTCTAGGTGACCCCAAATGAAGGCCATGGGAAGCTAGGACTTCTCATATGATGCAAGCCATTCCAATGATGGAAATTCAAGCTACTTGCTTTTATATCAAATGTTATGTTCATCAAAAAAAAAAGAACAGAAAGACACTGAGAGCCATCATATTTAGTTTTCACAATCATACTGTAATTGGTATTGTTCTGTTTTGTAGATTAGGAAAGGAAGATATAAACAGTCCAAGTAGCATGCCCAAGGTTTCTCAATCAAAATGAAGCACAGACACATGTAATTCTAAAGTTCTTTCTATATATATATATTACCAAACTGAATTACAGAGAGGTTACAGTTTCATACATTAGGCATTGTATAAAGTTCTTTCTTGTTCTACTGTGTACACAACCTGAGTTTTCATTCAAGTACAATTTCCTTGGTGAAATCTACAATCCTTTAGGCCTGAATATTAAAACATGCTATAGGAGTTGGTATATTTAACCTGAGATACATTTCCAAAATAAGTATCTTCTGTTTTCTCCTCTTTGCAAGAACTTCTGTGTTACTCCCATAGCTATAGTTTCTAGTAGAAACCACTTCTTTGTAAATTTTTAAACAGAATCATCTTCACAGAAAAAAAAGGACTTTCTGGGATGTGACAGAAGGTAACCCTTCTCCTCAGAGCAAGTTCATGCATGAAATCCACTCACCATCCAAGATATAAAACCAATAGGACAGTTCTCTCTTCCTCCTTAAATTTTTAATTCAGGTTTGAACATTTGCTTCCTGTTATAACCCTTAGTCTAATAGAGTGAGACAAGGTACATTTTCTAAAAATCTTCCCAGTACTATGAGGGACAAGAAAGCAAATAATTATTGATAGTTCAGATAACAAAAAGAAGTTATTTCCAAAGCATTATTTTATGATTCCATGAAATTGTTGAGATATCTGAGAGAATAGCTTTTAGTAATTCATGTTGTACTTACATGCCCACAGTATCTGTTCTCTGTTCATAGAAAAATTAAATTAGAAATGAAGCAATTTTGGGGGGGTTTTTTTGTTTGTTTTTTTGCCAGTCCTTGGGCTTGAACTCGGCCTGAGCACTGTCCCTAGGTTCTTTTTGCTCAAGACTAGCGCTCCACCACTTGAGCCACAGCGCCACTTCCAGCTTTTTTCTATATATGTGGTGCTGAGGAATCAAACCCAGGGCTTCATGAATATGAGGCAAGCACTCTACCACTAGGCCATATTCCCAGCCCAAGAAATGAAGCAATTTTGTTACCTCACTCTGAATATGACATAGCGGTTCCTTGTGGGGACAAAAAGATCTCTCTCTCTCTCTCTCTCTCTCTCTCTCTCTCTCTCTCTCTCTCTCCTTGCCCCCACCCTTCTCTCTCCCCTGTCTCCATCTTCTCTCTCTGACTCTTTTCTTAGAGGATTTTGAGACAGGTCTTGCTATGTGGGCCCAGACTGGCCTCAAATATTCTATCTTTCTGCCTGTCTTCTGAGTGTTAGGATTGCAGGTTTATACTATCAGCCTCAGCAAGGCATCTTTAAAAAAAATAGTAAAATAGAAATCCAGTTGTCACCAAGTCCATAGATGCTTAGACCCAGTGATTATTCAGAAAGTGAAGAGGGAAAAAAAAATTAAGAAAAGATTCCCTGGGGATTCTTCTTATAGACCTTGCTTCAGGATAAGTGATAGTGTAGATGTTATATTATTTATTATTAGCATACATTGGCTACACAGGGTGATGTTTCATCATGGTATACCCACTTGTATACATAATGTATTCCAGTCAATCTCACATCTTCTATCGTGCTCTTTCTTCCCTTCCTAATATAATCTCAACAGGTTTCATTCTTCTGTTTTCATACGTGCAAATTATCTTCTTTAGCCATATTCATCTTCATTCACTTTTCCCATTCCACTAGTACCTACTGTCTTTTATATTATTTATAAATAAGTAAATAAATAAATGAAAAGAATAGAAATTTAGAAAAATCTTCCCAAAGTCACTCTGGTTGTCCTAGAATGTTGAATTTCTTTATTTTTACCAGATAATATTAAACATTAAATCATATAAACCTATAACCCTCCTATTGACCCTCCCAAAAAAAACTACAAAAAATTATGTTGTAGTAAATCAGCAGTAGAAATAAATTTAAACACATCTTCTTAGTGATTATTAGGCAAACAAAAATAGAGTAAGCATCTAGATTAAATAATCTTAAAATCATATGAAATTAAAAAACAAAACTCTAGTGCAAGACCATGAAGTAAGTTTTTTTTTTTTTTAATTAGTGGTTCTGCATCATGCAGGTTACATTTTGTAGGGAAAAAAATTAAAAAAAAATTAAATTCCAACCCAAACCACTGGAAAATATTAAACTCATACTAAAAAAAATATATCATATAGGTCAGACCCTGAGTTCAAGCCCCACAGCCAACAAGAACAAGTTAAAAATCATATATAACGTTTTTAAATGTTAATATTAACAGTATTAAAACATGTCAATATTAAAACATTTTAAAAGTGTGGAATGCGATTGAAGTTTCTTCAGTGTTTCTGTTACCAAAACAGTTTTAGAATTACATAGAAAGAAGTTTAGGTGGAGAAATGATCTGATCCTGCTTTAGTTGAGCACTCAGGGAAATTTTTAAAGGAAAAGCACTGTTGCATATACTTTGGGGAGAGGAAAGGAAACCCAAGGAGGGAATTTTCATAGCTGAGTGGGTGCATGCAAAAGCCAGACAGCCCACTTCTGAGCTCCTTTCTACTTGTGTTTTCTCCACAGAACCACTCGGCCTCCATGACAGAAGTCACCTGAGAAGAGTAAGGTGCACCACTGTGCTTTATTTTTTTTTCAATCTCCTTCCAATTCAATACTTCAAAATACACAGTTACTCAATGTCCAACTGTGAAGACAAGTATTATGTTTATCTAGTTAGAGGCAAATGTTTTGTACATTTTTTTGTATGAAGAAGTGATGTAGCTTGCCCTGATTTTTTTTTTATTTTGGTCAGCTCTAATATATTTATGCCAGAATTTTAAAACCAACGGAATTTTCTTGTTCAAGTGTGCATTGCAGAATCACATTTATTCAATGGTGGATGTTGTTTTGTGAGATTTGTACACAAACCTTCTTTTCTCAGTTTTATAGACACAATGACAGTGAATATGACAATTCACTTCCAACTTTTATTACCACAGTTGCTGACTCCTCCAGAATTTTGGAATTTCAATGTAAGTTAAACTTTTGAGGGACAGGAAGGACAATGTTGGTTAATGGTAAATCTTAAAATCAACTGTAGGAAAATAGACAGTCAGCAAGAACTTTGTGTTCTGATGTAACAGTTTATTTAGCACATTCAAAGGAAAAACATTAGTGAAGTTTCCTGATTACACAATAATTAGCAGAAAAGCCTAGATTTTTTTTTTGGGGGGGGGGGGTACAGGTTGTATGACTCTTTCTGAGCTAATGGTTTTGCCTACCTAAGAAACTCATGATCTGCCTAGAATTCTATCCCTGAGCAGGCAGGTAACACTGTAACCTTCTTTCCAAAAAGCAGCCAGCACCAGCCTTTCCTGTCAACTCAACAGTTTTATATCTCTCAAATTGTATGGACTTTGTATGAAAATGAATATTTTACAGTGTACACAGTATTATTTTCCAGAAATGTTTCAGAGCATCTACAAGAGAGAGTCCCCAGAGCAACATGTTCACTCTGTGGCTTTTAACTCTCCTAGGACTTTAACTGCATCCTGTTTTTCTAGCATGGTGATAAATAACGTGTACCTCCTTTGACATAAGGAGCTCCTTGTCCCTATCAGAATGTTTTCTTACATTTTCATGTTAATCCTTCTTAGCTTTTTTTGTACATATTTTTTTTCTAAAGAGAAGAAAAAAAAACTATCACAAAATGTATCCTGGCTCTTGTCCTTTGTTTTAAGCTTCATGCAAAGAAAGGTATTTACAGAATGGCCATGAGGGTACCTCAACAAGTTTCCATTCTTTTGAAATCCACATGATCTCAACCCCAACTAGGGGCATGACTGAGGGGGAGGGTGCTACATGGGGGGTGGGTAGGGATGGGCCTGGGAGATTGGCAAAAAGCAGAGATTTCTTAAGCTGTACTCAGTTGTGCATTCTGCATACTGGTTCTTCACCCTTCCAGAAGATACCTATGAGTTATCAATTTTTTTTTAAATCAGTTATGTTTTAACAAGGCAAGTTAAACATTTTCCTAATTTCTCACTTCCTTCTTGCCTAAACTTATCTCTACACACATACACACACACATATCTTCAGAGTAGAAGAAGACAGGGATATTTTAGTTCCCTTTATTCTAGGTGTTAAACCACATAGTTTCCCATACATAATCAGGATGATTTTGATATGATGATCCCAAGGAAGCTGTGACTAACTAATATAATCCAGATCTGTGTCACTCCAATCTCTACTTTTTCTTCTGTAGTCACATGCTTTTGAACTGTGTCTGCATCTTTCCAGAGGTTTTCAGAGAGAAACCAACTTCGCTGGCTCAGAGGACAGTGGTGAAGAGAACAAGGAAATGATGAGAAAGAATAATTTGTGGCTGGGCAGTGTAACGTGTGCCTATAATTCCAGCTACACAGGAGGTAGAGATTGGAAATACTGTAAATGGAAACAAGACCAGACAAAATGTTAGTGAGAACTCACCTCAGACAACACTCTTGGTCTGGTAGCACATAATCTGTCATCCTGGCTAGGTGAGAGGCATAGGTAGGGCACCCCAGACAAAAAAATGTAAGGCCTGGGGCTGGGGATATGGCCTAGTGGCAAGAGTGCCTGCCTCATATACATGAGGCCCTGGGTTCGATTCCCCAGCACCACATATACAGAAAATGGCCAGAAGTGGCGCTCTGGCTCAAGTGGCAGAGTGCTAGCCTTGAGCAAAAAGAAGCCAGGGACAGTGCTCAGGCCCTGAGTCCAAGCCCCAGGACTGGCCAAAAAAAAAAAAAAAAACGTAAGGCCTTATCTGAAAAATAACTAAAGCAGGAAAGGACTGGGCGTAGGGAAAGTCAATTAGCAGAGCAACTGCCTAGCAAGCAAGTATAAAGCCCTGAGATCAAACCCTAGGACTTCAAAATAAATAATAAGAGTAAGAAATACTTAGAAACCTCTGTGCTCTCTAATCTTGTATAAGCTACCTAGGTATAATATCATTCAACTTAAGGATAACTTTTTTCCCCTAAATATGCTTTAGGATTTTTTTAATTTTAAAAAAAGCAATGAAGACTTTACTTTATTGTTCCTAAGATATTCTGAAAAAATGAAGGCAGACTGAGTCATTTGGGTATCACCCACTTCTTGTCACACCAAGAGGACACTGAAATATTTGACCACTAGATTATATTTCCAGGAATAAAAATTAAATCACTAAATTACAATAGATTACGTTGTCCTCTCATACTTGTTTCTGGTTTGATTCTGGAGAATTCTATCTATAGTGTTTCAGAGTTCTGGCTGGAGACCTGGAAATAGGTGCATGGACCACTATGCTTTGTAGGCTGCTGTGGATCACTGGGAACTAAAGGTTTTGTCTGTGGACTTGCACTCCTGCCATCCCTGAGCCATGGTACCATGGCAGCCATCATATTGCCTTTATTTAACCCCAAGACACTTTACAGGTCTCACATCAATCTTTGTCTTTCGTGTCAATCACTGGTGACTCATCTCCTTATGTCTTCTGCCAAGGACAAAACCCTCTATCCAAATGAGACAAAAAGTTACTCCAGCCTAAGAGGAAAACAATTCGGTGATGAGCTTTCCTTCCACTTTTCTTTTTATAAGCAAAGCCCTGAGGAGACTGAGAAAATGTGACTCACTGTGAAAGAGTATTGGAAAGAAACAAAATCTAATAAAGTGTGTTGACATATGCAACCTCACAACTTCCCCCGACAGTTAACCTTGTAGCTATCTATGACATCTTCCATTTCTTTGATTACATGCCCAGAACAGAGACTGACACAGAAAACACTCTGTTGAAATATTTTTCAAGTAGATGCATGCCAGACTTTTTCTTCAATTGGCTGAATGGAGACCATGACTTATATGGAAATAAGAAGTATAATAATAGGGACTGAAGTAACTGAAAGAGAAACATTTAGATGCAGAGATGATAATGGGGAAAAAATTTCACTTAGCATCTATGAACATGTAAGTTCCCCTTCTGGTAAGTTCTAAATATCCCTCTATTAGGCTTCAATAGACAGAAGAGTTGGAGATAAGCTAGAAGCAATGGCTCACCTCTGTAATTCCAGCTGCTTAGGAGGTTGAAATTGGTTTACCCATTAAGGGCAGCCAAAGCACAATTAGCGAGAGATTTTTCTAGGAAGAAAAAGTACTGGGAATGTGACTCAAAAGCTTGGCATGAAGACCAGAGTTCAAATTCCAATATATGAAGAAGGAGGAAGAGAAAGAGGGAGGGGAGAAGGGGGGAAGGAAAAAAAGGAGGAAAGGGAAAGGAAAAGGAAAAGGAAAAAGCAGAAGAGAGAAGAAAGAAAAGATAGTGAGTAGCTCATCAGAGAATGCAAGTAGCCATAATCTTGTACTCAAAAGGACAGAGAGGAGCTGGGAATGTGGCCTAGTGGTAGAGTGCTTGCCTCATATACATAAAGCCCTGGGTACGATTCCTCAGCATGTATAGAAAAGGCCAGAAGTGGTGCTGTGGCTCAAGTGGTAGAGTGCTAGCAAAGAAGCCAGGGGCAGTGTTCAGACCCTGAGTTCAAGCCCAGGACTGGCAAAAAAAAAAAAAAAAGGACAGAGAGTGGGCATTATTTAATGACACCAGTAGGTGATTTTGTGAGAATAACTGTAAGAGATTATCTTAGTTCAAAAATTGTGTGGTCTCCCTGTTGAATGAAATTACATGAATCCAAGGGTGTTCAATATCCTGTAGGCACACACATCAAGTACTTGAGCTCCCCAAGATTTTTTTAGGGAGATTACACTACAGCTGTGATAGCATTCCTGCCCTGCTGAATTCATGAAGTGTAATAGACAATGTGTCATTTACAGTCACTTCTTATACTTCCATGACAAGTCTGTAATAACACAAATAAACATAAATCTCCTGTTCACATCCTGGCTCTTGAGACAGAATGAACCAGGATTAATTAACTGATTCCTTCATAAGTATGTAATGAGCATCTATAATATACTAACAATTATAAGAACAGGAAATATACAAAAATATAAATCTGTTTCTACCCTTATGTGACTGAGAGTTGAGTATAGAGAAAGGTGGACAAGCACAAGACATGTAATGCCTAGTGCTTTGAAGGGATATTTAAAAGAGAATCAGATGTTAACAGGAATCAGTCTCTGTGTCTGTCTCTCTCTATGTCTCTCACTGTCTCTCTCTGTCTGTCTGTCTCTCTCTCTCTCTCTTTCCCTCTCTCTCTCTGTCTGTCTCTCTCTCATGCTGATAGTGGGGTTTGAACTCAGGCCAAGCTAGAAGCTTGGCTTTTTCACTCAAAGCTGGTGTTCTACCATTTGAGCTACATACACCTCCAGTTTGGAATTTTTGCTAGTTACCAGGACCCAGCAATATCTCTTTTTAAGACTTTCTATTTTGAAAAACTGTAGGCCCATATAAAAGTAGAGAGAATAGTATAGGAGATATTGCTGATTATCTGAACTCTAGGCACAGTTTTTGCAATATCCCTGTACTTAAAAAGACTTCGATATTAAGACCAGTTATTGCTAAATATTTCAATATATCTCTAGTGACCCTTTTTAATATAAATACAATATAATTCCCATGCCTAACAAGATCATAACAATTTCTTAGTGTGACTTAACATCCAGTCCCATATTCAAATTACTCTGTGGGGGAGGGGGACTAGGGACTGAGGTGGAGAGTGTGGCACTACTGACCAAACAATACAAAGCTAGAAATGTCAGTGGGACTGGAAGATCTCTGGGAAATTCTATGGATAACATGATGACCACTTCAACAAAAATGTGTTTATATATCAAAATTACTCAAAGAATAGATTTACTATGTTCCCATTACAAAATAAAACCCCATAACTATGTGAGTGATTGACACAAATTAGCTTGAATCACTCCGCAGGTTATACATAAATACATTGTACCTTACGAACATGCAATAATTTTTGTCAAAAAAAAAGGTGAAACTTTCCATTTTTCTCCATCTCCCAATTTCTCTTTACAGTTACATTGTACAAATCAAAACCACATCCAATATTTGGTTAATCTGTTGTCTCTTGCAGTTCTAAATTTAATTTTGTTAGGAACGATTAAGCAGATGGCAGGAAAGAGAGGAGCCAGAGATCTCAGCAGATCAGATCAGATCAGACTTTAATTTTGACTTTCGGTGGATTTGCGATGACTGTGAATCTAGAGCAAGCAAGAGGAACACCCCATCTTTACCTTATCCCTATTCTCCCTTCCCGCCTCATCTCCCCCACCCCTTCATCCTACGGACTTTGCTTAGAGTTTGCTTGCGGTCTCGGTGAGGTGTTGCCTGAAGAATTTCTGGATCTCTCCCCAGGAGTGCTCCTGGGCTGCAGCATGTGCCACAGGATCCCCTCCCCAGAGTAAGACCCTGGAAAGGACTGAGTTCCAGGAGGCAAAGCACAAGGGAGCGTAGGGCGGCTCGATGAGGTGGCCGGCCCCAGGGTAGAGTAGCATCCTTCCATTGCTCTTCCCGTGGCTCTTCAGCCGATCCATGGCCTGCTCCGCATACGCTCTACTCTCGAGGCATTGGTCATTCTCTCCTACGATAAAGAGGATCCATCCTCGGGCATTTTCCACTGGAAGCAAGCTCTGTGGGTTCATGTCTTTCCGGGGGTCTCCTCTAATGTGGCGCAGGGACACAGCCCCAGAGACATGGACCTGCATGCATTCCATACCCAAGGGCGTGGGTGCCACAACCAGATCCCGGTACTTGAGTGGCATGTCACAGACCGCGCTGTGCCCATTGATGCAGATCGTAGCCACGACCTGCTTCAGGTAGCAGGCCATGGCCAACGCGATCTCTGCGCCTTTACTCACGGAGATCACTCCAATGCCTGCCCTCTGGATCTGAAGCACAAAACAGAGGGAACCGTTATGCGCCGTACTCTGAGCAGCTGCTGTTCTGAAGACCAGTAACCTGGCATTAATCAACCCAACAATTACAGAACCAAAGACAAAAATAATAACAATTACAAAGAATGTCAATGTGCATATGTGTGTGTGCAAATAAAGAAAGAATAACGAAATTAAAAACAAAGAACAAAACAGCGAAGTTTTTAGTCTCAGGTTTACCTACTTGCCTCCTCTAAACATCTACAGGGTTGTTTTAAAGATCAAATGAAGCAATAAAAATTAAAAAACTCATCCAAAGTAGAATTCTAGCTAGAATTATGGCCCAGTGGTGTTAGGTCCCATCAGGTGAAATGGCCCCTTTCCTTTGTTCTCTCCATGTGCACCCTAGAAGTCCCCACCCAGCATCTGTAACCCAGGTAGAAGCGAGTTTTTTAGAAGAGGGAGACAGAGAAACCAAACTGCTGGCCCCCAAGCAGAGCTCACGGCAGGAGGAGAGAGATCACATAGGGGAGAGCAAGGAACTCCACAGAAGAGGGAAGAAGACTGACTGGTGAGTGGGGACAAGAAGGACAACTGGAGACACAGAAACCTGGGTTGTTTATTTTGATTGGCTCCTTTTTGTCATTATATTCATAGGAGAAAAACATTTAATTAGCACATTCTACAATCCAATCTCCCATGGTGTTTGTTTCAACCAATCTGCATGGGCCCAAGAATGTGACACTATAAAATGTGCTCAAAGAAACCTACTTGTCTACATTTGGGAGCCATCTCTGTGAAGAACAGAGGGGGACTCAGGAGAAGGACACTTTGAGGCCAGTCAAAAAGTGAGAAATCTCCACATCCACAAACAAGCTAGGCATAGTAAAGGTGTGCCTATAATACAAGAGGTATAGACAAGAGGTGTGTGGTGAGAGGCTGGCTGAGGGAAAAGAGTGCAAGAGCCTACCTGGGAAAATAAATAAATAAAGCAAAAGAAAAGGGAAGAGAGCTGAGGCACAGCACAACTATCAGAGCCCTTACCTAACAAATGTAAGGCCCTGAGTTCAAACTTTATTATCGCCTGAACAACAACAACAAAAAAGAGCAAATGAGGACACAAGGGAGGAAGAGTGATGAGTGCACTGTTGCCGTGCTGTAATACTGGGAAACTAAAATAATGGCAGGCCAAAGGGAGAGGGGTGGAAGAATGAAAGGAAGAAGAAGAGAGAATGCAGGCAAGAACTCATTGTATATGCCACAGAATTGAGAAAAATAAGGGAAGGAATGGGCCAAAGAGGGGTAAAGACATTGAAGGGATGACCAAGATCAGGATGCATTGTACACATAAACTGCTTTGCTAAGTGGCAAGGAAATTCAATTGATACCCTAAAAATTAAGAAAAGTGAGGGGAGGAGTGAGTTGAGAGGGGTGGGTGAGAACGCTAAGTGGGGTGACGTGGATCAAGACGCACTGTATTCATAAACTCCTTTGCTGAGTGGCAACTCTTGTATAATACTTAAAGATAATAAAAAATGATATTCAAAAATGAAACAAGAAAGACAGAGAGGCTAGAAGAAGGGCCATATATTGAAAATGATCTAAGAATATAACTCAAAAACTTTTAAGAGAGGTTGAGAATATGTTAGGGGAAGGAAGGTTCCAGATGGCTGAAGATAGCCAGTGAATTTAGGGAGAGTTTGTGGCAACTAAGTGCTATACAGGTGTGTCTGTTGCCTTCTTGATGGGAAAACTGAGGCATATGAAGTGGAAGACTTCCCTGCTGCCACAAGAGTATCTTGGACAGAGGTGGGAACTAAAGCTCATCTGCTCAATCTAAATTCAGTTTTAATTTTTTTTTCAATTGGCTTTCTCCCTCGGACATCATAAATAATTAAATTTGAGTTTTTAAAGAAGAAGTTGAGCTGAGCACAGGTGGCTCATGCCTGTCATCCTAGCTACTCAGGAGGCTGAGATCTGAGGATCATAGTTCTAAGTCAGCCTGTGCAGGCAAGTCTGTGAGATTCTTATCTCAACGGGGTAGAGTGCTAGCCTTGAGTGAAAGAGCTCAGAGACAGCACCCAGGCCCACTGACAATAGGAAAAAAAAAAAAAAAGCAGTCCTGCATTTTTACATTCCTTTCTCTTCCCTGGTGCTGTTAGTGGATATTTACTTTAAGCTTGGATCCATCCCTGAACTCTGAAACATTACTATAGAAGAAGATAATGGATGACCTGAGCCTCATTTCCTATACTGAGCTTGCGCCTTGTTGTTATGTCTCACAATTCTTCAGTGCAATTTACATTGGCATTACCCCAGGCAGACATAATCACTGAAGTCAAACTTCTTATTTGAATCTGTGCCTGGAATTGAAGAGCCACTTACAAATAAGTGATAAGCATTTCAAATGTAAGGAATCTTGGGGTTTGTTTTCTCTCTCTTTCTTGAAAAGAATTATCACATGAGCACCAGGTAGTGCCTTCTATGTGCCACTAAATACTAATTACTAATCAATGCAACAATCCTACCAGACACATGAAATCATTCTTAAATTCAAGCTGTGTTATGCTCAAGTCTTCACAGGTTGATAAGTGGGAGGCGACATTTGTGATTTTTGCTTCCTGTAATGTTGCAAGAGAAAACAAGTATTTTAAATACCTTGGGATGAGCCAACAGAAAGTTGGCAGCTTCCTCGAAGTACTCCAAATCTACCTCCAGTAGTTTGTCAGGAAGGTCTTCATAAGCAAAGTAGGCTAAAGCCAGCACTGCGAAGCCACGCACAGCTAAAAGACTGGCACGAAATTCAACTAGTCCCCCGAGGCCTCCAAACAAATCAATGATTCCTGGGAAAGGGCCTTCCCCTGAGCAACAGAGACAAAGAGGATGGAATCCAGCATGTAAAGATGGTTTCTAACACTTAGAAACTGCTTTATCTCCTCCATAACACTTAGAAAATACTAACTTGGGCCCACAAGCAACAAAAAGCAGGATGTGCTAGGTGCTGATGGTTCAAGTTCAAAACCAGCTCAAACAGAAAAGTTCATGAGACTATTATCTCCAATCAACCAGCAAAAAGCTAGGAGTGGAAGTGTGGCTCAGTGGTAGAGAGCCAGCCTTGAAAGAAAAGGCCAAGCAAGAATGAGAGACCCAGAGATCGAGTACCAGCATACAACACACACACACACACACACACACACACACACACACACACACACACACACACACACCCCAGATGCAAGCCTGTTTCTGTATGGGTCTCCTTTGCTCTAAGATATCCTCTTCTGTAGTCACCTTGGGTGACAACAGGTCTAATGGACAAACATCTTGTGACAAGAGTAGACACAACCTCTCCCCTGCCCAGGCCATGTTAACTTTCTTCTTGAAACCAGGCCCTAGATCAAGACTGATTATGTATACTCCCTTTCCTTATATAATCTGTAAGGCAGAGAGGGGCAGGTGGAGGTCCTGTTCTAAAATTCTTGGTAACTCATTAAGCTAAGCAAAATTGATTTCATCCATATGGACATATGCATGCATAGTTTTTTGTTGTTTTTGTTTGTTTTTTTGGCCAGTCCTGGGGGCTTGGGACTCAGGGCCTGAGCCCTGTCTCTGGCTTCTTTTTGCTCATGGCGAGCATTCTACCTCTTGAGCCACAGTGCCACTTCTGGCTTTTTCTGTTTATGTGGTGCTGAGGAATCAAACCCAGGGCTTCATACATGCTAGGCAAGCACTCGACCGCTAAGCCATATTCTCAGCCCATATGCATGCATTTTTATTTCTATGAACAATTAATTCTATAGCATTAAAGACTGGTGTAGTCTTACCTGGAGGGAGAAACAGGGCTCCACGAACTCGACCTTCTCGGATCTGCTTTCGTTCTACCCCAGGGCTTGAGAACCAACGCTGCACCATCTGGCTAGCTCTGGGCTTATCGGTGGTTGAATCATGGATGCAAATGGAATCATATAGGTCCAAAGTAAGCCAAAAGGGACTATTCATCACATCCCTCTTGAGTAGCCTCCAAAACTGCCTCTTAGGTTTCAGAGACCAGAAGAGGCCCATTGGATGGATGCCTACATAGTCACCTCCCAAAGATGGAGCTCGCTCCAGGTCTACTTGTCCAGCCTCATTAGCCCTGTAGAAGGCTCTTGACTGGAACAATTGCCCCTTTTCATCAGTCAGTGTGGCCTTGAGAGTTACCACCTGGGATGGAGGCAAGCCTGACACGTGGATGGCCACAGGCTCATCTGCCAGGGCACTTTCCGGAGTGGCGGTCAGCTGATACATGGGGACTGTGGCAAGAAGACCGTCCGACAATTCCTGTCCTGTAGTAGGAATGGAGACTGTGAGTTGGAGAGTTAAATTCTAGTGAGGGGCATTGGGTGGAGTTAAGTTAAACTTTAGGGACTTAGTACAAAGGGGAAATATTCCCAGGAGGAAAACAAGAAAAAATAAAACCCCCAGAGTATTAAAGATCATTTTACAGATGAAGAACTAGGTTCAATGGCCTGCTCACTTCTCAGGTGTTGATAGGTTCCCACTACTCTCCTTCCCTATTCACTAAAGCATTTTAATTACAGGATTAAAAGAAACTTGAGCTTTCACTCTTCAGTTGGAATAAAACCCACCCAGGTGAGCTATTTAACAGGGTGTTTGTTAGGATTCAGGGTGGATAATGCATGATAAAGGACTTTTGAGACAGCAAAACTTTCTACCATCAGGCAGGGATAAGTTACCTAACAGGTAGTCTATTATGATGGTGGTAGTTTATATTTAACATCAAATACCCACTTACTATGCTAGGTTTCTAGGTTCCTGTTATTTGTTTTCTCTTTCTCTCTGTCTCTGTCTCTGTCTCTGTGTGTGTGTGTGTGTGTGTGTGTGTGTGTGTGTGTGTGTGTGTGTGCTAGTCCTAGGGTTTGAACTCAGGACATGAACACTGTCCCTGAGCTTTTCTGCTCAAGGCTAGCACCCTATCACTAGCACCACAGCTCTAGATCAGCCTTTTTTGTTTTAGTGGCTAATTGGACTTAAGAGTCTCATAAGCTTTCTTGCCCTGGCTGACTTCAAACTACTTCAGGCTTCTGAGTAGCTAGGAGTATACAGGCATGAGCCACTAGAGTGGAGACATTCGTTTCTTTTTAAAGACCATCAACTTTATGTTCTTTTATCTACTTTTATGCTTTTCCAATATCGATAAATGCCTATGTTGTAATAAGGCCTTAATATGCATAGACAGGCCATTTCAAACTCTACTCCATTAGGAAGAAAATAATGACTTCCTCCTTTCTTGTCTTTTCTCTTCCCTTCTTTTGTACATATCTCATTCCACTGAAGGGGGAATGAAGAGCTAAAAGTAAACCCCATTTTCAGGCAGCCCCCGTTTTGTTGTCTGAGCAAACCCAAGGCAAGCTTATTAGGGCCCAGCTGGTCAAGAACTCTACCTGCCTGGAAATGCTTAACTCTAACCACCCCTAGAATGCCTTGAACCCTGAGACAATCAGATTTGTACCCGTAATCTTGCTTGCTTGAACACCTGATTGCTGTAACTTTGTTTTTTGGCCTTTATAAGCTCTGTGTAATCGCAGCTCGGGCAGGGCTGCCTTCTAACCGCCACTGTGTTGGTGGGTAGGACAAGGCCCGGGCCGCGGCCCCGCTTGAATAAAGTCTTGCCTTGCTTTTGCATTTCGGAATGTCTGAGTCTCGGTGGTCTTCTTGGTGGTGGTTTCGCGACTTGGCATAACATTTGGGGGCTCGTCCGGGATAACCCCAGAGACCCCTGAGACCCCAGACTCCGAAGGTAAGAAAACAGCCCTGTTCATTTGTCTTGTAATGTGTCTGTTTGTCTATTTTGCTTTTGCTTATTTCTTGAAGGGGTTGTCGAAGCAGACACGCTTACTCGGCAAACCTGGGGAGACTGGGGGATGCCCCAGACTCCCCACCCTTGAAGGGGGACCCCTGGAGCCCCGCTTTCAACTTGAGTACACTCCTTCTGCACCCTTGCAGGAGTTTGTGGGCCAACTTGGGAGATCTCCAGCTTTTCTTGTTCTTGTTCTTGTTCTTGTTCTCAGGCCTGTGTGTTTTCCTCCTTTTGTATTGTTATAGTTGTTTTGTTTTCTGTAGCCTTCTGGACTGAACATCTGATCAGAGCTATGGGTAACGTTCTATCATGGGAACCTCTATCTAGCCCCCTAGACTCGATCCTACTTCACTGGAGGGAGGTTAAGGAGATAGCTCAGAACCAGAGTGTGGCCCTTAAGAAGGAAAAGTGGATCACCCTGTGACTCTGGGGGACCCCCACCCAGCCTTCTTAAGAAGAAAATTATTTGGTGTGCTAAAATGTTTACTAAGACTATCAAGCCCTGGAAAATAAGGCTGGAGAATGTTAAAATCATTTGTTAAAGGTTTTGTCTTAAAATTTACGTGTTGCAGAAGTAAGATTGGCAAAAATATCTCTTGCCACTGGAAAATGTATGGCTGATGTTTATTTTGCGCGCTTTAAGATCTTTTGAATGTGTGTGTGTGTGTGTATGTGTGAGTGTGAACATGTTCAAGACTGTAGTATGATGCAAAATTAAGTTTAAGTTTAAATTCAAGTTTAAATTAAATGGTCATCAAGTTTGGGCACTACCCAATGCTTTAAAGGATTATTGCATTGTTTTAAAAATGAACTAGAGTTAAAAAAGGATTTCTCAGGGTTCTTTAATTAGTACTCAAAAAAAAAGTGGGTATCTTAATAAATTAAGGCTTGATTTAACAAAGGGCAAGCTGGCGTGAACTCATTAAGCCCTATGGAGTAGGACAGGCCAATGGAGGCCTCTCTTTTGTCTCTTTTGTTTTTAGGTGAACTTTGGAAACCTTGTGGTAAAAATGATTTGCTAAAACTGCCCCTTGAGAGGTACTAAATGATTAGAAAGTTTATTTGATGTGATTCGATTCCTATGCTATTTTTGTAAATTGGATTTTAAAGGATATATATTAAACTAATGGGGATAGAAGTAAACTCTCATTAACTCTATGTATGTAGGAAGAAATGGCAAAATGGGCTAACGTTTCTCACTAATTTATTGGAAAGCTGAATGGATAAGTATTTCTAATTCTGTAATTGTAATTCTTGCATTAAGAAAAAATTGTCATTTGAGTTCAAAGGTCTTCATGCCATGCAGTAACTGGGACTGAAAAAAAAAGGCTCTTTTGAAACAAGCAGCCCAGAGACAAAAGGTGGTACCTAGTTTCGAACACCTGTAAGCTTCAGAGTTTTTCCAATGCAGATAAAAGCTAAAGTGTTAGTGTTAAAGCAGAGGTTAGTAAAAAGGCTTTGGAAATCAAGAATACATTTATAAGAAATTTGGAAGTAAAATTGTCCTAAATGATTATTGTAAAGTGAGAAAAGGAGAAATATGGCTACCAAAATGTTTAATTGCCATTCCAGTTTCTTTGTAGGTTTTTTGTAACAGTTTCCAGCAGGCCTACAGAGAAGCACAGGTGATTCCTACAAGTTTGTCAAGATCTAATACTGGCCCTTAATAAGTTCCAGGTAAGAGCATGCTTAAAAACTACTTCTGTGTGGACCACCTTGTTGCTTTAATTGGAGTAAAGTGGCCTTTTGTAAGACTCACTGATCTGAAATCTGCAGTTCGAAGCCAGCCCAGGCAGAGAAAGGTCCCTGTGAGAGATTTGTCTCTAATCAGCCAGCAGAGTGCTGGGAACAGAGTTGTGTGGAGCTCAAAAGTGGTAGGGTGCTAGTCTTGAGCTGGAGAGCTGAGGGACAGCACTCAGGCCCTGAGTACAAGTCCAGTGAAAAGTCACTCCTCCTGGGACAAAAGTGATGGAGCATCCAGAGGCAGTAAGCCACTGCTTGGATGGCAGAGATGGTGTCAGATCCTAGAGTCACTCCTGTTTGGCCTTTCAAAAGTTAATCAACTGTGATATAACAATTGTCTCCATAACATGGAGTTCATTTCACTTAGCATCATCGTATGTGTTCATAAGGGTATAGCTATTGGGCCTTGTGATGCTCTGGTATGACTTGCCTAAACCTGTACTAATTATTCCCAATAAGGGAGACCATAGAGTTCATGTTTCTTTGGGTCTGGCTCACTTCACTTAGTATAATTTTTTCCAAGTCTTTCCATTTCCTTACAAATGGGACAATGTCATTCTTTCTGATAGAGGCATAAAATTCCAGTTGTAACTACTTTCAACATCCCATGTGTATCTGTAGCTTCTATTATTGATGATGTTCTTGTATCACCTTCCTGTGGTTGTACCTAAACTATCTCTGTAATCTTATCTGAGTATATTGGAAACCGTGTATACTGGTATTGGAACTAGAAATTGAAAGGGAATACCAAAATTGAGGGACATAGGGTAAAAAAGACAAACAACTACAAAAGCAATACTTGCAAAACTGTTTGGTATAAGTGAACTGAACACCTCAGGGGGGGAAAGGGTATGGGGGAGGGGGGAGGGGTTATGAGGGACAAGGTAACAAACAGTACAAGAGTATCCAATGCCTAACGTATGAAACTGTAACCTCTCTGTACATCAGTTTTATAATAAAAATTGGAAAAATAAATAAATAAATAAAATGTTTATCAAAATGAAAAAAAAAAGTTAATCAAAGTCGGGAAGTCCTGGAAGAATAGTTTGTAAGTATGCCTTTCTAATGCCCATGTCTGTCTACTGGGCAGGAACTTGCCAGTCATCTGTGATAGTGGGTAGTAAGGGTAAGTTTGTCAAATGAGAGGATAGTTTAAAATCCCAACCCCCTGCATCTACTCAAAGCCCTGACTGGCAGTGAGAATTTTAAGCTGATACATCTGTTCAGGAAAGAGACCTGAGATTGTGTCCTTATTGAGATCTGTTAAGTCATCAGAGATCAGTTCCCCAGCCAGTCAGGAAAAAGATTTTACAAAATGTTAAAAGGCTACACTGAGGTAGCCCAAAAAGAAGTTTGTATAGTTGAAAGTTAAAATGTTGAATGTAATTTCCAGTTTGGAGTAAAGCTCCTAATGGACATCTGATCCTGCAGCCCCTTGGTAAAGTAGACTAAGGTTATAGTTCCTGGCTAGGTAAGGTCAACGCCCCTGAGTCAGCCTGAAGAAGTTATAGAAGATGGATGATCTTCGCCCATCAGCTCCCCATTTTAGGACCAAGGGATCAGAGTTGTTTTGGGGAAGATGAGGCAGGATAAACTAGAGGCATGGAAAACAGAGGTAACAGTATAGACTGCACCTGTGAGAAATGGTTACAGGCCAAGCCGCCTATGTTGGTTTAAAAAAAAAAATCCTAACCTTATTGGAAATATCTGATTTAAACTTATTGCCCTGGCAAAATGACCCAAGGGCCATTGATTGCCTAGAGCTGTCTTGACTTTCAGTGATGTGCCAGCCTGAAAAAGCTAGTGTGCTTAAGAAGAAAACAGGAAAATACTAGGAAATTTGACTAAAGTTAGGCTTTAGGTTAACTTCGGTTAAGCTTCTCTAACCAGTCTATGGAGAAAGTTGCAGGTAACCCAGCAGAAGGTGTGACATTCTACTGGAACCACTGCCACTGCTGCCTGACACCACGGCCCCTGCCCATTGCATTTGAGTGAGGATCAAGGATAGTCTAACAGTCATCTGGAAGAATCTACATCTTCAGATGAGACTCTTATCACACGCAGCTGACAGGCTGGAGAGTCACTTCCAGGCAATGCCTGGGGTGGGAGGTGTGTCCAAGAGTATTAAAATGTGTTCAGATGGATTAGGGTGTGATTTCAGAAGAGAGGGAGGTAACTGCCATCAGGTGTGCCAGGTACCAAGGTAACTGGACAGAGATTTAAACTGCCAGGGGCATCTTCATGGAGCCCTCCTGGAGGTGGATCTTGCAGATGCCACTGGCCAACCTTAGGCACTTGGAGGAACTGGAAACTGGAGAAATCTACTCTAGAATAGTTGGCTTATGATATAGAATATAGATATAGAATATAGATACAGAATATAGATATAGAATATAGATACAGAATATAGAATATAGATATAGAATAGTTGGCTTATGATAGTTGGCTCTGGTCTGGCTTCTTGGGAGCAGCAGTCCCATTGGACTGACCGTTGCCCCCTCTTTGTCTTCCCCAACAGCCTGTGGGTAGAGTCACAGTAAATTGCCTTGATGTAGTTGAGATAAACCGGAAAATGTAGACAACTTAAAACTTTAGCAGCAAAGAAGCCCCAGGACATATAAAGAGGAAGGTTAGTATAGAAAGCCTTGGAGAAAAGGATAGAGAAATGGTTTCCTCTGGATAAGAAAGGGATTTAAAAAGTAAATTGTCACAGAATGTTCCAGTAAGTCACTGATGGTGTGAGGAAGTAGAAGATGGTGTGAGTGGGGATATGTTAAATTTTATAAGACACAGATTATAAAACTGTATAAGGAAAGACTTTAGAGAGAGAAAACAAAAATGTTTCCTTTAGATTAAAAGGTTTTGGCATGTTAAAGGTGAGAAAGACAATCCCTAGAAAGTGAGTATGTAACAAATGGTATCAATATGTCTTAAAATTAGAGCATATGAGTAAAGTTGGTATGTAATCAAATTGGCTATAATATAAATAGGGTCAGAATTGGGGCTTTGGTGTAAAACTATGTTTATCTGTACCTGTATCTGCAGGGCTAAGGGACTTGTGTGATGTCATCTAAATGTTATTCCTAACTTGTAATCGCATTTGTTATGAGCTTTTATCGCCCCCTCAGAGCCCTATAGCAAGTCCACTAAGAGATCTGGCTCAAGCTAAAGGCCCTTTATGAGACTGGACCTCCTCCTGAGCCACACCCGCTACCAACTGAGTAAAGCGCCACCACAACTTATGGTATTGCGGGCACAATACCAATCTATCCCTACCGATTCTCCGTCAGAATCAAACTAATAATCAAGGAGAACCACGATTGGTTCTCGAGTTACCCATCAGAAGGGGGGAATGAAGGGGGAAATGAACAGTTAAAAGTAAACCCCATTTTCAGGCAGCCCCTGTTTTGTTGTCTGAGCAAACCCAGGGCAAGCTGAGCCAATCAGATTTGTACCTGTAATCTTGCTTGATTGAACACCTGATTGCTGTAACTTTGTTTTTTGGACTTTATAAGCTCTGTGTAATCGCAGCTCGGGGCTGCCTTCTAACCGCCACTGTGTCGGTGGGTAGGACAAGGCCAGGGCCGCGGCCCTGCTTGAATAAAGTCTTGCCTTGCTATTGCATTTCGGAATGTCTGAGTCTCGGTGGTCTTCTTGGTGGTGGTTTCGAGACTTGGCATAACATTACAAATGATTGAAACTTACTTAAAGATAACAGGTAAAAGTGAAATAAAGGCAAGGCCGAGACATAGTGATATATGCCTATAATATCCGTTACTGGGAAGACAGAGATAGGAGGGAATGGGTATTGTAGTCCAAGATTAGCCCAGCCCAAAAGTACAAGACTGTATCTGAAAAAAACCTAAAGTCAAAAAGGCTGGTGGTAGGAGTGGATCAAGAGTTACAGATCTTGGGGCTGGGGATATAGCCTAGTGGCAAGAGTGCCTGCCTCGGATACACGAGGCCCTAGGTTCGATTCCCCAGCACCACATATACAGAAAACGGCCAGAAGCGGCGCTGTGGCTCAAGAGGCAGAGTGCTAGCCTTGAGCGGGAAGAAGCCAGGGACAGTGCTCAGGCCCTGAGTCCAAGGCCCAGGACTGGCCAAAAAAAAAAAAAAAAAGAGTTACAGATCTTACCTAGTAAACACAAGCCCTGGGTTCAAATCCCCACCCCCCACACACATACTCACACACACACACGTGAAATAAAAAATAAAATATGGTTGAGGAATATATGAACTCGAGTCACAGGCACTGGTGGAAGAATTTTTGAAAAATGCAAAGTATAGCATTTTGTAGGCTTTAATTTTGGCACTAAACAAATTATAGCCAAAGGAAAGGATATTGTGTTATCAGTTCTATTTTTCTATTCTCACAGAAAGAGTTTCAGTTGGGCAAGTGGTTCTCATTTGTAACTCTAGCTACTCAGACGGTGGAGATTCAGGAGACAAAAGTTTCATACCAATCTTGCTGAAATGTTAGAAAGACTTCCCCACCTACATTCCTATTTTAACCAATAGCTCCTGTAGTCCTACATGCCTGTTACCCATCTATGTGGATAATATAAATAATAGGATCACAGGCTCATATCAACCCATGGGAAAACATGAGAACCTATTTAAAAGTATCTAATACTAAAAGGTTTGGGCATGCACTCCAGTGGCAGAGCACCTGTTTGGCAAATGCAAGATCCTGCGTTCAGACCCCAGTATTGAAATATGGATACTAGATCTAAATGTCTCCATCTTGGTTGGGATCTTGGTGGATGCTAGGGAGTTTCCAAAAACTCTAGAGGTAAAATTCCCCTTCCCCACCCTTACTCCCAGGTAATAGGCATCTGAATTCCTAGAAACAGGAACAGAGACTGGGACAATAAATTCCCAGACCTGCCAGACCTGTATGGCCAACTCAAGAGATTCTGAACTCTCCAGCTCCTTGTGACTCTGCCCCCCAACCTGACCCTAGTTAGGCCCCTCCACCCTGCTGCCATTGCACCAAGCCTCCTGTCTCCTGAGTCTCCTCAGGCCACCACGGTGTCCCTCTCATCTCTCCACTAGAGTTGATCTGGTTTGGTGAGATTACTTTTCTACTGTTTCTTTTCTACCCTCATGGCTCCTAGCCATATTAAGTGCATTTGAGGCTACAAGTTCATGGGAGACACGTGTCCGCTCACAGTCACTGGCTTTCTAATAAAGACACCGGATTCAACCTCTCAAAATGAGGCTTTTCTGTTTCTTACTATTGAATTCCTGTATAACAGTACTACAAAAGAAAAAAAAGTTCCATAGAAAAATGGAAGAGGTAAGGACTTTCCAAAAAGGGAATTACTCATGTGAAACTTTGTATGCACCATTTTTTAAGCTTTATTTTTCTTATAATATTGATTCTTAGTTCAATCCTTAAGGGGACCTGAAATTACTATACCTTCTCAAGAGAGTTTTTAGAAAAATCTTGGTTTTTTAAACCTACTCTTTCACACCATACTCACTCAAGGGGCTAACCATGGCATGCACTTGTAGTTTAGAATAGTGTTTATTTTTAATCATACATTTTGTGATAATGTGTCTAGAAAATATGTTCTGCATCTGAGTTTTAATTCAACCTCACCCTCTTGCTTCTATGCTTGCAATTTTACAATGTAAACAATCTTATTTTGAAAAAGACCTATAGGAAGAAAATAAAACTCAATTAGAAGGTAAAGAGTTATATAGATAAATACAACTAATACAACTAGAAAGAAATGCAAGATGATAAGTTTCAGAAGGTCACAGTCTGAGAAAATCTGTCTTGAAGCCAGAATTTTATTGTCAGATCTCAGGATCAAGATGACTATTGAATGCTTGATGTTTTGTCATTCTGTTTTTCTGGAGGACTTTTCAAATGCATCAATTTATTGATTCTGATTTTTTTCAGAAATTTCCCATGATGCTTATTGCTATTTTGATTCTAAATGTTTGCCATTCACATTACGGTAAATGCAACAACTAAATCAAAGTGAAACATACGAGGTTTAAACACCAAGCCATAAAACAGTCGAACAATTCACTTGATCAGTTAACAGTGGCTGGGAATATAGCCTAGTGGCAAGAGTGCTTGCCTCGTATACATGAAGCCCTGGGTTCGATTCCTCAGCACCACATATATAGAAAAGGCCAGAAGTGGCGCTGTGGCTCAAGAGGCAAAGTGCCACCCTTGAGCACAAAAGAAGCCAGGGACAGTGCTCAGGCTCATGAGACCAAACCCCAGGACTGGCAAAAAAAAAAAAAAAAGAGATCAGTCAACAATGTGTATTCTGAAGACTGCCTCAGATTTCCCAACCAACAAAGACTAGAAATAAGCCATATATGATCAGTAACCTCATAGTCGTTGCACCTGCAACAGGTGCTAAACAAAGGCTCTTTCTTTCACTAGTAGACAATGCAGAGTGTGCCTTCATGAAGGTTTGGTAGAGATTCAAGGAAGAGTTCAGCAGATCACTTTTCTGCAATTGCCCTGTCAAATCTCCGACTTACCAGGCCCATCTATTATCTGTTCTTAATATACCAGTGGAAACAAGAAGAAGCTAGGATTAAAATACACAACACATCAAAGATTTCTTGCCTGTATACCAGTGATTCTCCATCAAGAATCTGAGAATCCCTACGGTCTTACAAAATGCTACTAACTTCTCTTTAAGAGCTTTAAATTGACAACAACATCAACAATAATAATAAAGGAAGAAAAAACACTTTGTGGATTTTGAGAGTTGTGTGGTACTAGCGATCACAATGAAGAGTGATTTAAGCAGCCTTCTTGGTAATTTCTGTACAGGTTTTTAATCCATCTAGCAAACCAATGCTCCTTTGGTTGAGTCTGTTCTAAGTTTCATATCCAAGAAAGAGGAGGTTCTTAAGGATCAGAAAGCAATGCATTCATGGAGAGGCAAGAATAAGCTGATGATTTTTGCCTTTCCTTCCCAAATTTACCTCACATGAATTTTCCTTACATTTAGTAGAATGAGTTAAAGGACTGAACAACCTTTACTGGTGTTAAGCATAAGGAAATTTGCATTCTTGAGACTGTATTATTCTGTACAGGCACTCAGTCACACTCTTGCCATGACTATCACTGAAAATAGTTTGAAAAGCAAAAGAGCATTGTAATAATGTGTAGCTTGTGTAGAATTTCTCTCACTCAATGCTAAATAGTCAGCACTTGCATTTTTTTTAATGTTGGTTGGTCCAATAGGTTGATTTTTTTAACTCAGCAAAGGCAAAGTTTACTCTGTGGAAAGATGAGGAGTCACCAGCCAAAAAGCTGGCAAGCAAGAACACAGATCAGGCAAGCTTTTTCCCTCTTTACTGCAGCTGGCCCTGCCCTTTGAGTTGGTTGCACTCAGGCTAATTTGAAAAGGGTAAGATATATTTTCATAAGTTGCCTATTGAAAGACTTGGAAGTAAGATGAATAGTACACAAGCAATTTCAAAACGTATTCACATCCTCTGCTATTTCTTGAATAATTCTGAGATGTGTCTTCTGAGGCATGTCTTCATTCCATCTAGGAACAAACGCCACATCTCCCACTTTTTTTTTTTTTGCTAAGGGCAAATAATTATTGAATATTTACTAAAAGCTAGCTACTGGATAAATAATAAAGTCTTTTAACTTTTTAGGTCCTTTCAAATTCATTCTTCTCTTGATCCTTACAACAACTTTGTGAATATTTTACAAAGCACAGTTAAGACACAACCTTACATTTCCAATAGAATGATTTTAAAATGTAAATTTAAAATTGAAGAGAACTGAAGAACTAAGGAGAATTCTCATAAGATTACAGATGTATTACCATCTTCTAGTCCACTCCTGAGAGATCATGAACTCAAATATTAATGAAGCTATTTACTGATAGGATTTGCATTATTTCATTGCACATAGTCTAATAGTTTTTTTAATTAGAAAAGTACATTATTAGTTCCAGGAAAAATAATTATATTACAGTAATTTGGCAAGTAAAATGGCTAATTATTTTAGATGGCTATTGGACCTATAACCACCTAGTATCATGAGTTCTAGTCCCTCAGAGAACCTTGTTATTCTTTGCCATGAGAGAAACACAGAACAAAATGAAAACAGCCTCTCCCAGATTCCTGCAAGCAATGATTTCAGAAAATAGGCCATTTTGATTAAACAATGCTACACTCCCCTACCCCCAACCACTCTGAATTTAATTGCAAAGGCAGAATATAGAAAAATGATTTGCTGAGCTTAGATGCCAACTTAGAGGCATGGGGTTCTTACCTTCAATCTCCAATTTTTATCATTCAAAACATCTCAACTTGTTGATGCAAGTTGAAGTGGTCTCCACAGACACCTCCAGCTGATGGCCTTCTGTTTTAGGTCTCAAGTGTTGTTGCAACAGCAGGCACTAGTAAAGACCAGGCAAGCAGAGCCTCTCTAACTCCTTCTCATGCTGTTCAATCTAGAGTTACATAATGCAGTCTAATCTTTCATGAAAAGAAGTTTCCCTTGGCTCCTCCTCTTAGCCCCTGGCTGTATTCTCTTTCACTTTTTATTTCCTTCTCTTCATCTGTCTCTAAATCAGCAGTCTCTTAAGATCCCTCTGTAATATAAAGGGTCCCAATGATCCATCTTTGGAGCAGGGTGAGCAGGTGGCAAAAGATTCACCTGAGGAGTCTATTAGCCAATGATTCTTTTCCCCACACCTTCTGAAAAAGAATTCTGACTTAACATATCTGATATAATTTGCTGGAGGTGTTAAGATATACTATAGTAGATCACACACAAACTCTCTCACATACACACACACATGCACACACGCACACATACATACACATACATCTTCATGATTTCAGGCAAATAACTTTTTTAATCTTATTTATTGTCAAAGTGATGTACAGAGAGGTTCCAGTTTCATACATTAGGCCTTGGGTATATTTCTTGTACTACTTATCAACTACTTTAAATACCTTGATATTTTAAAAGTTCCTTTTAGAGTACTTTTAGAGTAGGTACTATGGTAAAGACTGTTTTCAATTAACACCATTTATTTTCTTTTCCTATTAGGCTGAGTTACATTTTTTCCTCCTTCCTTGCAACGAAGCAAAGCCAAATCACTGATAACTCTCCCATAGAAACTGAGTGTACTTTTGGGTTGCAATAACAAAATATCTTAGAATGGGTAATTTCTAAGTAATACTTATTTCTCACATTTTGGAGTTACCTTCAGCTTTTTTTTTTTTTGCCTATTGTAAGCTGGCCCTGTGTCCCATAAAATACACCATACTGCTATAGTTCATCACAGTGACCTTCACCTTCTATGGTTCTATCTGTATTCTGATGGTTAACACTTAGGTAATTTCTTAAAAGATTGAAGCTTTCTCTACAGCTCTACTCTTCTCTGAAATTTCACCAGAGTCTCAAAGAAAGGTATCTCCATACTCTTCTGGCCTTTATCCATTACCCAGTCCCAAAGCCAATTTCCACATTTTAGTATTTGTTCTAAGAATGCCCTACTTCATACCACTCTCTGTCTAAGTCTGCTCTTTGGCTATAATAAAATATCTCATATATCACAGTAATAGTTCTGGAGACTAGAAAGTCCAAAAGTGCTAGCAGATTCAATGGCTAGTAAAGTTTCTTTCTTTGTTTCATAGATGGCACTTTGCTTCTGCATCTCCCCGTAATGGAAGGAGCAAAACAGCTTCCTTTAACCTTCATATCAGAACAAGAATCCCATCATAACAGCGCAACACTTAGGAGTTAATCATTTACCAAATATCAATATATTGAGGGGTCGGGGAAAGATAGATTTCAACATATGAAATTTAGAAAGACACCAACATAATATCATAGGAGTGGCTAAATTTCATGTTTGAGCCTGTTCCCTACATTTGTGGAACCCAGAGCAAGAATGAAAATGGAGATTTACATATACTATCATGACTATTAATACGTGTATTGGAACTAGGGAAGGGAAAGGGAATACCAGAACCGAGAGGCAAAGGATAAAAAGACAAACCATTGCAAAAGCAATACTTACAAAACCAACTGTAAACCAACTGTACAACTCTTGGCGGGGGAGGGAGAAGGGGAGGGGGGAAGCAGGGGGAAATGAGGGAGAAGGTAACAAGATAAGAAATGTACTTGCCTTATATATGAAACTGTAATCCCTCTGTACTTCATTTTGACAATAAAGAAAAAAATTGATCCATAAAAAAACAAAAGAAATAAACCAATGTGGAAAAGCTAATTAAATATTTAATAATCTTACCTGAAATATGTCTTAAGACAAAAAACGTATTTGGCTATCACTAGAAGTCATTCAATATAAAGAATACACAATATCTATAATACTATCTAGGTGGACTTGTGACGAGTCAGTGTTATGGTTGGAATTTGAGATGTCCCCTGGGAGACTGGTTGCCAGTTGATGGACTTTTGAGAATCAGTGGATTCATCCCTTGATGGAATGATACAATGATGGCATTATTTGAAAGTAGTAGAGACTAGGAGGTGGACAAAGTTGGGGGAAATAGGGCACTTGGGAGTATGGCCCTAAAATATATATGCCTTGTCCCTGCCCTTGTCTCTACAGCTGTCCATACAGCTCTTCCCTCTCTTCTCTCTCAGTCTATCTATCTGTGTCACTGTCTCTCTCTCTCCTTCCTTCTCACTGTGAAATGAACAATATTCTCTGCCCCATGTTCCTACCACCATGATACTGTCTCACCGTGGGCAGGGCCTCCTCACAGCAGAGGAGTCAGCCCACTAGAGACTGAGACCTAACTGTGAGCCCAAATAAATCTCTTGTCTTAGTTGTTTCTCTCAGATATTCAGTCACAGCTAGCAATGTGTCAAGTACGTAATTTACATCTTCAGATTAAATACCGACCGTTTGTGAGAACAGAAGGAAAAGAGTTTAGGCAGACATAGCAGAAGAGGTTCCTCATAAGCCTTCCACTTTGAATTCTTTACTGGCTCACCCATCGTACCTCCAAAATGATCCAAAATGGTTTCTACTGATTCATCTTTACTTATTACCTTTCACTTTCGTTGCAACTCAGTAACTCAGGAATGTTTGAACTACAATTTTCCCTATTGAGAAGATACCTCAAATGTGACCTTGGGTTTTGTCTGTACTCAGAGCCATTGAATTCATTAGGCCTCATGAGCCCAGAAAATATTTTGTGTTGTCTGTAGGTTAAGAATAGTCTTTTACATTTGTAAAATCCTTGAAGAAAAATGCTATTTTTGTGACAAATAAAATTTATACGACAGGAAAACTTTATTGCTCTTAAATAAATGTTTGATTATAATGTAGACACTATCATTCATTACATATTATCCATGCTGCTTTTGTGTTAAAGTATCAAAGAAAGACATAGTAATCTAGACCTCTGGCCTAAAATATTCATTCCTCAGTAGTTTACAGAAAAAAAAAATATGCTGGCTCCTAATTCAGAAAGGCAACTAGTTCCCAATATCATGACTACTTCTCTGAGATTTAATTTTATGGGTCTTGATTCCTCCTTATAATTGTTGAAGATACAGCCTCTTATACATTTTGGAACACAAACATAATTTTGTTAGCTTTCATTAAATTATTGATCCTAAATTATTCAATGATCTCCTAGATGTGTTTACATATTAACTTAAAATACTCAGCTTGAGTTTTATAATAACAATGAAGCAACTATGAAAATACGCGTGTTGTTTTCATGAAGCAATTACAAAAGTATTTTGAAATGTGAGCCATCTATGTATATTTTAATTTGAATTTTAGGAAATGAATGGCATGTAATTGTTTTCCGGTTTGTCTTTATAAGGTTAAGATTTCTGTGATTGATCATTGGTCATCTTTATTCTCTTGGTAATTGCTATGGCTGAGAATTGCTATGCTGACAATATTTAGGGCAGGTTGATGTCTACAAATCTGGGATTGCCAATGTATATTTGGTTAAGTGGAAATCATTTTCCCCTTTCTCAGTCTTTCTGCCTTTTTCTTGTTCTAACCTCTTCATTACCAGAATAGATCAAAGCTATTCCTTCATAAAAAAGAAGACAAGGTGCCAATAAAGACATTTACTTCTCTATTTCTACGGACTCTCTAGTCTTTTCAGAGTTGACTGGGCCCTGCTGGCATGAGGTACTTCCTGAGAAATTTCTGAATCTCCTGCCAAGAATGTTCCTGTGCAGCTGCATGTGGGATAACCTCTCCACCCCAGTGTATGACTGTGGACAAAGAGGAGAGCCTTGAAGCACGGCACAGTGGAGCATAGGGAGGTTCTATCAGATGTCCTGCCCCAGGGTAGGATAGCAAGGTCCAGTTGTTCTTCCCATGTCTCCTCAGTTGTTCTGTGGCTTTCTCAGCATGTACTTTGCTGTTGAGATTCTTATCTTCTTCTCCCACTATAAAGAGGAAATGTCCCTGAGCCTTTTCAATAGGAAGAAAATACCGGCTGTCCTTAAACCCTGTTTCATCATAAACTCGATAATATTCTGTAAATCCAAAGACATCAGTGGATTCCAGGTGTAAACAGAAGGGCGTGGGCTGTAGGATCTTGTCACGGTATATGTGCGGTACGTCAATAATGAAGTTAGGACCATTAATGAGTACAGTGGCTGTGACTTGTTTTAGGTGAATAGCTGCAGAGAGCCCAATCTCTGCTCCTCTGCATATAGAGATTATCCCAACACCTGGGCCCAAAACCTGAAAATAAAATGGAAACAAAATGTGACTATCCTTTAGTTAGGAAATGCACTATCTCAATCAAGAAGTTAAGGTGAGACATGAGAGCAAAGTAAGCAGAAAAACAATTCTCATCTATATATTTATATAAACCATTTCTAGAGTACTGGAATACAGAATTCTGTATTACTGAATATTGAATTCTATGAATTTAAAAAGAAATATTCCTTCAAATATTACAGCCACTATCACACTTTACTAAGATTGTGGATTCAACATTCTGTTTGGTTATGAGTTTAAGGTGCTTCTGAGACATCACAATATAGAAGAGTAAACAAATTAGTATTGTGAACAATGGTCAAGGGGTTACTGATGGATAAACGTGGTTGCACAAAATCTGAGTCTCTAGAGATTCAGAGGAGTGGGCACCTTACAGCAAGAGAAGAGAAAGAAGTTAGGAAGACAGAATATGAAACTTGAACAGAGCTGTTAGCTTGCTTGGTTTCCAAAAAATTCCCAAAGGTGTTTTGTTCAGCTTTTCTTTTATTGTCAGTCATCAAATAAGCACTAGAAAAGGCATAATATCTTATCATTGAGGAATTCTCTGCCAGATGGAGAGATAGGAGAAAGAAAGAAAAGTAGAGATAAGCAGAGGATTACAACTTCTATGACATAAGAATGCATACAAACAGCCTACCAAGGCTTGTGCCAGGAAGTGTGGCATCAAACAATCTTTGGAAGACATAAGCAGTAAGTTGAATTTTCATATAAAATTGGAGCCAATGTTAAGGGATAGTGTTCTGTACTGAATATAGTAGACACTGTTGATCACCCATACAAGACCCATAATTTCAAGGCTAACATGACATACAGACATTTTGAAATAATAGTATACTACTATCAACTATATACCATTATATATGATCAGAACTTATTCTTCCCATTTTACTGAAAATTTTTACCCTTTGTCTAAATGTTTCCATTTTCCTAACTCTTCCTCACTTCTGAAATT
Source organism: Perognathus longimembris pacificus (assembly GCF_023159225.1). NCBI lineage: Eukaryota > Metazoa > Chordata > Mammalia > Rodentia > Heteromyidae > Perognathus > Perognathus longimembris. The sequence continues at coordinate 135,757,071 of NC_063161.1, forward strand.
TTATGTCTTAATATAGTTATGGCAAGGAGAAATAGAAAAACAATGTCTTTGGCTCTGAAAAATAAAGTAAAAGCAGCTATAATATAAATGAACAAAAACAGTGACTCAAATATATGCAGACTTTAATTCACTTCTGCTCCATGGAAGAACAATAACTTATTATATCTCTGCTACCAAATCTGGAATCTGATTTTCACAGAAGTTACTTAATATGTCTAGGTAGAGAAATAAGAATTTAGAAGTGGTAACGCTGATCATTGTGCAAATATACACATGAACTGACATGTTGAATTAAAAACCCTTTTGTACAACTGTTAAAGGATATGTGACAGCTGGGGATATGGCCCAGTGGCAAGAGAGCTTGTCTCGTATACATGAGGCCCTGGGTTCGATTCCCCAGCACCACATATACAGAAAACGGCCACAAGTGGCACTGTGGCTCAAGTGGCAGAGTGCTAGCCTTGAGCTAAAGGAAGCCAGGGACAGTGCTCAGGCCCTGAGTCCAAGGCCCAGGACTGGCCAAAAAAAAAACAAAAACAAACAAACAAAAAAAGATATGTGAAAAAAAGTGAAATCTGTGCCAATCATTCCTCAGAAGAGATACTGTGAAACACAGTTAAAGTTACTCAGAGCCAAGGAAAGAAATTTTGTTTCCGGTCTATGGTAGTCATTAGGTAGCTAGTTTTGTGACATTTTGAGAGCAGTAATGAAAAATTACCTTAGGATGTCTCAAGAGTAAGTTAGCAGCTTCCTCAAAATACTCCAGATCTACCTTTTCTAGTGGAAAAGGCAGGTCTTCATAGCCATGATAGGCCAAGGCCAAGGCAGCAAAGCCATGACTGGCCAGGAGACTGGCCCGGAATTCAATCAGTCCTCCAATACCACCAAACAAATCAATGACCCCTGGGAATTGGCCCTCTCCTGAAAATATAAAAGAATTAAAACACAAGTAAAAAGCACAGCACAAGTATGAATGAAATATGAAACCACAAGGAAGAAGTGCATCCAAATTTTGAAATGAGTGTATATGTCTTCAAATGGAACCTCCAAAATTTCAACCTTATATCTGGGACAAAAGTGAGATCTACTGACTATATAATGAAACACACTCTCTAGACATTTTCTTAGGAACCATGTCCCTAGACATGTTTAATCCCTGAAGCCAAGGAAAATGGGGCTCATTTCTATAGTTTTGTTCAAAACAAAGCCATAAAAATGCTATGTAACTTCTAAAATACATACAAATAGATTTCAGGAAACCTACCAAAGTCCTGAAATGAGATACTAGATATGGTATGTACATTCCTATGTGCAGTTTACTGATGAGAGATGCTCTAGGGTCTGGAATGTCCCCTCAAAGACATGTGTGTTAAAGCCTTGATCCCAGGGTAGTAGTACTGGTGTGTGCTGGTACCTTTAAGAGTTGAATTCTAATGGGTGACCTTCAGGTCATTGAGAGGATACTCTTTCATGGGGTGGAAGGACCCCAGCCTCTTACTCCTGACTTTTGCTTCTTAGCCACAAGGCAAGCAGGTATTTCCCTACCATACAATCCCACCAGAAGGTGCTGCTTTGCCCAAAGCAATGAGGCCAACCAATTGTGGATGAAGCCTCTACAATTGTGATCTAAAAGTCTCTTTATGTATTGTTTATCTCAAGTATTTGTTACAGTAATAGAAAGGGTCTGTCACACAGGAGGAATCCACAGTTTTAACTTTTCAAATAAATATATGACTTCAATATTTTAAAGTAAGTACACGGACTAAAGCCCAGATGGAGCACTACTCCGTTACCCTTAGCTGACTAAACAGTGAAGGGATCTTCCATCCAAGCAGATGTAAACAATGAATCCTTCATTCAATAACAGAGTATTACTGTATTCCTGGCAGCCCAATACATGGTTAATGAAAGAAAGGCTGTTTAGAGTATCTTTCTACCTACTCTCTGGATGTGTGTGCATGTGTGCGTGCGTGCATGTGTGTGTGTAATATATGTGTGTCAGTATTGGGACTTGAACTCAGTGCTTGGGTGTTGTCCCTTAGCTTTTTTGCTCAAGCCTGTTGCATTACCACTTGAGCCACAGCTCCGCTTCCTCCAGCTTCCTCCATTTCCTCTTTGTAGACGGCTTATTTCCAAAATAAAGAAGTCCACACCCTGAAAGTAATTCATAGTCACTTATGTGAGTCTACTATCTTTGTAAGTGTATTTTCAGTGATATCCATTTAAAAGAGATTTGGGAGATTGCAAGATGGCGCCATCACAATAGGGAGACACCCCAACTCACTCCAACGGAATAGTGAGCTGGGAACTCTGGGAACTCCATCACCCAACACCCCATCAAGAATCCAGCAAACCCAACAACCAGAAGCAACAGAGAAAGACAGGAAATGAAAAGGAACAAAAAAAGAAGAGCCTATAACCTGCACGGAGCTGGAAAATCTCTGGGGTATGCTCCCCCACCAACCGACCCTGGCCCGAACAGGGCTAGGCTGGGAAAGGGGACCCGGTGCCAGCAAACAAACAGCCAAAAAGTCATGCCAGGAGCACAGAGTCCAGACAGCAGGAGCTCCACAGACCCCAGACGGAGCACAGACCAACCAAGACAGACGGTGGCAGCAAGGGACTGGAGCTGCAGGACCGGCCGGCATCAGACGTAAGCAGCAGGAGAACCTGCAGTGCAGATGGGGAGAGCCAGGACCGCCACCACCAAACAACCAATCACCACACCCCAGCACCACAGTCCCAAAAAGCCCACAGCAGTGCGGGACACACACACAACCCAGGACCAGTAAGTTCCCCATTACCCCCCCCACCCCCAAATGGGAGACCAGCTCTAGCAGAGACCCGAAACCTACAAAGAAGCTAGAGCTCCCTCCCTCCCCCTCCCTACCCCGAGGGAATAAAGCAGCCCCATATCTGTCGGTGCTAAGACCTCTGGGAGGACACGGGAACTAACAGAGGAGGAGCAGCACCAAAGCATCCCCCCCAAAGCCCCAGCAGAGGAGCCAGAACCTGGCCGCACCGGCCCCACCCCCTCCCCAGCAGGGGCCCGGGGACTGGTAGGCATTGGAAGCCCCACCTGAGGCACCTGGTCCTCGTGGACTTTTTGAACAACAGTCACAGGCTCGCTGGTGTGCAACACCAGCACAGCAGGGACACCTGGGCCCAAACACATGCCTCTCTCACAGCGGAGGCACAGAGTCTGTGGAGACCGACCCACGCCCAGACACTTGATCCTGCTGGGGTCCATGCATACGGCCCCCAACAGCAAACTCGCGAGAGGGCACAAGCACCCTCCAACAACTCGGGGTAGCACGTCCCCAAAGGAAGCACTAGAGTGCACACACATGTGCCCCCCGGAGGGCCAATGTGGGCCAGCGTGCTAGCCCTCCAGCAGGAGGATCTCCTGCCCAACCCTCCGCAGGAGCGCACAAGCAGGCAAGCTGCAACACCCGCTCTGATAGGCACACCCAGCACAGGTGGGCGGGCTGCCCCTCAACAGCAACATCTGCTCTGACAGGAGCAATCCACACAGGTGGGCAAGCCGCCTCTCAGCAGCAAATCTCAATCTGAGAGGTGAGCTCCTCTGACCAAGGTACTGAGTGGATAAAAGAACCAAAGAAGAGAAAAGCCTCCACGCCACGCTGAATCAGCGACCTGCAAACCCCCACCAGGGGCATGCTAGGGTCAGCACAACACAGCAGCAGGACACTACCCTGCAGAGAAAGACACAGAACCTACCCACCCCCAAGTGCAGTGAGGGTGACCACCCCGGCAACAACCGAGATGGTCACACTCACCCATTGGGCAGTAAGGTTCAACAGCCAAACTCAAACCCAGAGCCAGGACACAAGTCTCCCACTGATGAACCAGCAGGAACCAGCACAAAGCCAACCCAAGGAAGCCACCTACAGATCTCCAGATGTGCAAATCACAAAGAAATATTACAAATTACATGAAAGGGCAAGCCAACTCGCCAGCTCCAAAAAGCAGTACGACCGAAGAGGAGATGGAGAATAAAAAAGCAACTGAGGCTATGATAGCAGAAATGATGGAAAGCCTCAGGAACAAAATCAGAAAACAATTCCAGGAGTTTAGAATGGAAGTCTCGAAGTACCTTCAGGAAGCCAAGAAAGAAAAAATGCAAACCTCCGTTAAAGAAGACCTTAACATCCTGAGAAGTGAAATGCACGAAAAAATATATTTAAAATACAACTCTTTAAAGGAAAAAATTTCCACGATCAGAGCTGATCTGGCAACCATAAATAGCTCCCTGACATCAAATAAACTCCACACTTGAATCCACAGCGCAAAGAATTGACCATATTGAATCCAGAATCTCTCTCTTGGACGATGATGCACCCAACAAAGACCAGAAAATTACCACACTCCATGAAACGGTAGAGCTCCAGGGCAGACTAATCCAGGAGCTAGTGGACAAAGACAAGAGATATAATCTGTGCATAAATGGAATAGAAGAAGGAGCCGAATACCAGAGCAGAGGGCTTCAACATATTTTCAATAAAGTGATTGAAGAAAACTTCCCCAATCTCACAAGGGACCTCACCCAGGTAACCGAAGCCTATAGGATGCCTGGCAGACCAGACCCTAGAAAATCCTCGCCCAGGCACATAATAATCAAGACTTCAGATCTCAAGAATAAAGAGCAAATTTTGAATGCAGCCAAAGCGAAGAAAGAAATATATTACAATGGGAAAAGTATCCGAATAACAGCTGACCACTCCACACAAACCTACCATGCGTGAAGAGAATGGAAGAACACCATCCAAGTTCTACAGGCCAACAATTGCCAACCCAGAATAAGATATCCAGCGAAGCTAGAATTCATATTCGAGGAAAAAAACAGATCTTTCCATAGCAAAAAAGATCTAAAGGAGTATGTGAATAAAAAACCAGCCCTACAGCGAATTCTAAGAGGAACCCCACCCAACAGAAATCGTACAGGACACACAGACAGAAACAGAAAGAAACTACAATAGCTAGAGCCCAGAAAGAGCAGCTCACTAAAGACAAGAAAAAAAAGAGAGGAAAAACAGCCTAACAGGAAAATGGAAGGGGAAAAAACACTCTAATCTTTGATCTCTTTGAATATAAACGGTATAAACTCTCCAATAAAGAGGAGCAGACTGGCAGAGTGGATCCGCAAACAAAAAGTTGCCATCTGTTGTCTACAAGAGACCCATCTTACAGCAAGGGATAAAAACAGGCTCCGAATGAAAGGATGGAGCAAGATCTTCCAAGCAAACGCACCTACCAAAACGGCAGGAGTAGCCATCCTGATCTCAGACAAGCTGGACTTCTCATTAAAATCAACTCAAAAAGACAAAGAAGGACACTACATTTTTTTTCTCAAATTTTTATTATCAAACTGACATACAGAGAGGTTACAGTATCATACGTTGGGCATTGGATACATTTCTTGTACTGTTTGTTGCCTTGTCCCTCATGCCCCCCTCCCTCCCCCCTTTCCCTCCCCCCCCCAGGTGTTCAGTTCACTTACACCAAACAGTTTTGCAAGTATTGCTTTTGTAGTTATTTCTCTTTTTTTACCCTGTGTCTCTCGAATTTGGTATTCCCTTTGAATTTCCTACTTCCAATACCAGTAAACACGGTTTCCAATATACTCAGATAAGATTACAGAGATAGTGTAGGTACAAACATAGGAAGGTGATACAAAACATTATCAATAATAGAAACTACACATACACATAGGACGTTGAAAGTAGTTACAACTGTGATATATCACTTGTTTCCATAACATGGAGTTCATTTCAATTAGCATCATTTTATGTGTTTCTAAGGGTATAGCTATTGGGCCTTGTGATGCTCTGCTATGGCTTGCCTAAACCTGTACTAATTATTCCCAATAAGGGAGGCCATAGAGTCCATGTTTCTTTGGGTCTGGCTCACTTCACTTAGTATAACTTTTTCCAAGTCCTTCCATTTCCTTACAAATGGAACAATGTCATTCTTTCTGATAGAGGCATAAAATTCCATTGTGTAAATGTACCACATTTTCCTGATCCATTCATCTATGGAGGGGCATCTGGGTTGGTTCCAGCTTCTCGCTATGACAAATTGTGCTGCGATGAACATTGTTGTGCTGGAGGACACTACATTTTAATACAAGGAAAAATCCAGAATCAAGACATCACGGTGATAAATGTATATTCACTAAACAAAAGAGGCCCTACATATGTCAAGCAAATTCTCACAGAACTACAGAACAAGATAGACCCAAACGCAGTCATAGTAGGTGACTTTAATACCCCACTCTCTCCAAGAGACAGATCCAACACCCAGAGGATTATCAAGGGAGCTGAAGACCTAAGTAACACCATATCCCAAATGGATCTGACAGATCTATACAGAAACTTCCACCCTACAAAGACCCAATACACCTTCTTCTCAGCAGCCTATGGATCATACTCCAAAATAGACCATGTCATAGCCCACACAAAGAACCTCAGCAAATACAAAAGTATTGACATCATCCCATGTATTATATCTGACCACAGTGGAATAAAGGTAACCCTCAATAACAACAGTTACCACAGAGGCTATACACATTCTTGGAGGCTAAACCCCTCACTGTTATCTAACACTTGGGCCACAGACCAAATTAAAGATGAAATTAATGAATTCATAAGACACAATGACAATGAAAATACATCACAAAGAAACCTATGGGACACAGCTAAGGCAGTACTGAAGGGAAAGATCATTGCCCTCAGCACTCACATTAAAAGAATGGAAGCAGAGCAGGTGAATAAACTCACGAAGAAACTAAAACAACTGGAGAAACAAGAAATGATCGAACCTAAAATGACTAGGAGGAGAGAGATCACAAAGATTAAAGAAGAGATAAATCTGATTGAAAAAAGAAAGACCATTCAACAAATAAATAAGACTAAAAGCTGGTTCTTTGAGAAAATAAATAAAATCGTTAGACCCCTCGCAAGACTTACAAAAAAAAGAAGAGAAGAGACTCATATACATAAAATCAGGGACTCCACTGGAAAAATTACAACAAATACACACGATATTCAAACAATCATAAGGAACTATTTCCAGAACCTGTACTCACTAAAAAACAATAATTTTACAGAAATGGATCAATTTTTAGAGAAGCATAAACTCCCCAAACTGAACTAAGAAGAAATAAATCATCTAAATAAACCAATAACTTACAGCAAGATACAGGGGCTAATCAAGAGCCTCCCAACAAAGAAAAGCCCAGGCCCAGATGGATTCACCAACAAATTCTATAAAACCTTTAGTGAGGAGCTAATACCAATACTCCTCAAACTCTTCCATGAAATAGAAACAGAGGGAGAAATCCCAAACTCATTCTATGAAGCTAATATTATACTCATCCCCAAACCAGGCAAGGACTCAACAAAAAAAGAGAACTACAAACCAATATCACTAATGAACACAGAAGCAAAGCTCCTCAATAAAATATTAGACAACAGGATCCAGAAACTGATCAAGAAAATTATACATCATGACCAAGGAGGCTTCATCCCACAGTCACAAGGATGGTTCAACATCCGTAAATCAATCAATGTAATTCACCACATCAACAGAACTAAAATCAAGAATCACATTGTTATGTCAGTCGATGCCCAAAAAGCCTTTAACAAAATACAACATCCATAGTTATTAAAAGCTCTGGAGAGAACAGGAATAGATGGAACATTCTCAAAACAATAAAAGCCATATACAACATACCAACTGCTAACATCGTATTAAATGGGGAAAAACTAAAATCATTCCCCCTAAACTCAGGAACAAGACAAGGATGCCCACTCTTCCCACTTCTTTTCAATAGAATGCTGGAATCCCTAGCCATAGCAATAAGAAAGAGGAGGACAGCAAAGGATCCACATCGGCAAGGAAGAAATCAAGGTATCCCTATTCGCAGATGACATGATCTTATATCTGAAGGACCCAAAAAACTCAGTACCCAAACTCCTACACTTAATAAACCATTTTGGCAAAGTAGCAAGATACAAAATCAATCCACAAAAGTCAGCAGCTTTTCTGTACACCAGCAATATACAAGCAGAAAAGGAAATTATGGAAATAATTCCTTTTACAGTAGCCAAGAAAAGAATAAAGTACCTAGGGATCAACCTAACCAAAGACTTGATGGACCTATTTAATGAGAACAATAAAAATCGAATAAAGGAAATCAAAGAAGACACAAGGAGATGGAAAGACCTCCCATGCTCACGGGTAGGCAGAATCAATATAGTGAAAATGGCCATATTGCCCAAATTGTTATACAAATTCAATGCAATCCCCATCAAAATCCCAGATACATTCTTCACTGAAATAGAGAAAGCAACCCATAAATTCATATGAAACAGCAAAAGACCTAGAATAGCCATAGCAATTCTAGGCAAAAAAAAAGCAGTGCAGGAGGTATCACAATACCAGACTTCAAGCTCTACTATAGAGCCATTATAACAAAAACAGCCTGGTATTGGTATAAAAACAGACCTGAAAAACCAATGGATTAGAATTGAAGATCCAGAAATAAAACCACACTCTTACAGTCAGCTGATATTCAACAAAGGAGCTAAAGACATACAATGGAATTAACATAGCCTCTTTAACTACTGGTGCTGGGAAAACTGGGCATCCGTATGCAGAAAACTCAAAGTGGACCCTAGCCTATCACCATGCACCAAGATCAACTCAAAATGGATCAAGGACCTCAACATCAGACCTGAATCCTTGAAACTACTGAAGGACAGAATAGGAAAGACGCTAGGACTTATAGGCACAGGAAGGCACTTCCTGAATACAGTCCCAGGGGCACAACAGTTAGGGGAGAGACTCAACAAATGGGACTACTACAAAATAAAAAGTTTCTGCACAGCTAAGAACATAGCCACCAAACTAGAAAGACAGCCAACCATATGGGAAAGGATCTTTACCAACAACAGACAAAAGCCTAATATCTATCATGTACAGAGAACTCAAAAAACTAAGCCCCTCCAAGCCCAGTAAACCAATTAGGAAATGGGCAAAGGAGCTAAAGAGAGACTTCACAAGAGAAGAGATAAAAATGGCAAAGAAACATATGAGGAAATGTTCAACATCCCTGGCAGTAAGGAAATGCAAATAAAAACAACCCTGAGATACCACCTCACTCCAGTTAGAATGGCCTATACTGTGAACTCAGACAACAACAAATGCTGGAGGGGGTGCAGGGAAAGAGGAGCCCTTCTCCATTGTTGGTGGGAGTGCAAATTAGTACAACCACTTTGGAGAACAGTATGGAGGTTTCTCAAAAAGCTCAACATAGACCTACTCTATGACCCAGCCATACCACTCCTAGGCATCTATCCTGAAGAGCAGGTCCCAAGATATCTAAAAGATATTTGCACTTCCATGTGTATCGCTGCACAATTCACAATAGCCAAAATATGGAAACAACCCAGATGCCCCTCCACAGACGAATGGATCCAAAAAATATGGTACTTATACACAATGGAATACTACATAGTGATTAGGAATGGTGAAATATTGTTATTCGCAGGGAAATGGTCAGAACTTGAACAAATAATATTGAGCCAGACAAGCCTAGAACACAGAAAACAAAGGGGCATGACCTCCCTGATATATGACTGTTAAGGAAGGGGGAGGGGGAGACAGTAGAGACCAAGTCTGCGAAATCAAAAACTTCTTGTCAAATGGTATTTCCTACAGGTTTGGGTCAGCGACCCTACATTATGTAACTAAAACCAAACAACTACTCAACATATAAAGGTCAAAAATAGACCTCTCAGTGGATAACAATAGCTCAAAACCTATGTATGTACATTCATATAAGACTATTGTCGACATATTGTCTACTGTCAACATTACATTTAAAGCCCTAGGCAAATTTTCTTTGGCATAGGCCACGTGGCTACTGTATATGTTCTTGGTACACTGTGTATTGTATATATGTCTACCTGACCTAGGGAAGGGAAAGAAAAACAGGGTGTAAGATATCACAAGAAATGTACACACTGCCCTACTATGTAACTGTACCCCTTGTGCACAACACTTGTCAAAATTTTTTGTTTAATTAATAAATAAATTTTAAAAAATAAAAGGAGAGGGGCTGGGGATATAGCCTAGTGGCAAGAGTGCCTGCCTCGGATACACGAGGCCCTAGGTTCGATTCCCCAGCACCACATATACAGAAAACGGCCAGAAGCGGCGCTGTGGCTCAAGTGGCAGAGTGCTAGCCTTGAGCGGGAAGAAGCCAGGGACAGTGCTCAGGCCCTGAGTCCAAGCCACAGGACTGGCCAAAAAAAATAAAAAATAATAAATAAATAAATAAAATAAAATAAAAGGAGAGATTTGGTTAAAGGTGAATTGAGAATTTAAAAAAATTACTTTGAAAAAGAAATAACAAGATAATTTATTTTTATTTAAAATGTCATTTGAGTAAAACAGTAATGACTCTTTTGCCTTTTCTGTAGAAAAGGAGGAGACCTTTACCTGGAAATAAATGCCCCTTGTTTTGCCAGAATATTGAGTTGAGAAATGTTTTGAGACTTTTGAGCTGTGTATGCTTAACCTCTTTCTTACCACATGCATTGCATTCCTCCCTTGTGTGCCCACAGAACAAACACCTGAAGCAAGAGTCCTAGCACATGCAATGTCCCTGAGAGTTAACAAATCACACATTATGAGTCAGCACTTCATCCCAAATTCAAAGGCCTGTAATAACACACAATTTTTTTTTAACAGGAGTGGAATACTAGAGGAACAAAAGTTTGTGCTACTTACTTTGGGTTCTTTTCTTTGACCTTTTACTTTTTGTAACAGATTTTCAGGCCATCACATCATAAACTTCTTGTGTCAACAATGTAATAATATGAAGTGTTGTTTAACAACACAGTGCTGGGACATAGTTGTCCTATCAACATGAGAGCCTTCAGGTAGTCCAGCTTTAATAAAGATAAATTTAGCATAATATGCAAAGTTTTGGAAATCTCAAAAGGAAGGACTCCATGAATTACATGATATCATATCCTTAGACAAACTCTGGAACTAGATGAAATTTATATTTAGAGTGCAACTATTACCACTCTCTTGTTTTGACCTAAAGTGATCTCTAATTTTGAGGGCAGGAAATCAATTCAGCTCAATCCTTGGTAGAATAAGACACTTGAAAGAGGATAAAGATAAGGGCAACAACAACTGGAGTCATTTTACTCACCTGGAGGGAGAAAAAGGGCTCCCCGAAGACGACCTTCCTTTACAAACACCCGTGTGACCCCAGGTGCCACATACCACCTTTCCAAAGTCAGGCTGGCCTTTGGAACCTGGGCAGCTTTTGTTTTTATTGGCAGTTGTGGATCAGAAAGTTTTAATTGTATCTGGAAGGGACTATTCATCACATTTTTCTTCAGCAATCGAGTTAATGGTTTTTCAGGTTTCAAGGACCAGAAAAGACCCATGGGGTGGATGCCCACATAGTCACCTCCAAGGGCAGCATCACGCTCCAAGTCTATTTCACCATATTCGTTGGCCCTATAGTAGGCCCGAGAACGAAACAGGTCCTCCTTCTCATCTTTCACTGATGCATGAAAACACATTGTCTGATAAGGAGTCAGGCCTGTGACGCGGATTCGCACTGGCTCATCCGCAAGAGCACTGAGGGGTGTTGCTGTCATCTGCACCATTTTGGCAGTGTGGCTACTTGGGTGATTCTTCAGAAAGACCTTCAACAAAGCTTCAAAAGAGATAGGAGTAAGGATAAATGAAAAAAGATACTGGTGAAATTGATGGTGAAATAGCAGGGCAATTATACCTTTTAGAATTGTTTTAACTTTCTAACCATTTTATCAAATATCCTGCTATAATCTTAATCTTGCAGTACAAAACATAAGAGATTAAATTGACAATTTTTTAATATTATTTTTTGCCAGTCCTGGTCAAGGGCCAGAACACTGTCCCTGAGCCTTTTTTGTTCAAATATAGCATTCTACCACTTGAGTTATAGTTCCATTTGTGGCTTTTTTGGGGGTGGGGGTGAAGAATTGGAAATTAGAGTCTTATGAATTTTTCTGGCCATGTTGGCTCCAACTGTGATCCTCAAATCTCAGCCTCCTGAGTATCCAGGATTATAGGTGTGAGCCACTAGTGCCTGACCAAATTGATAAATCTTACAACTTGAGGAAGCAGCGATCTATATTCACATGATGATGTCAGTACATCAAAGAAGATATCAGGCATAATGGAAGATAGGACTGAGATGCAGGGTTGAAATCAGAGTGGATTATCACACAGGGACTGAGATGTAGGGTTGAAATCAGAGTGGATTATTGCACATCTCCCTATACAGAAAAGTAGGCTCCATTACCTACCTTCTCTCTGAGTCTTACATACACTATGGAAAGGTTTAACTCCAACAGATCATTTTTTTTTAAAGGCCAAGTCTTTTTAAAAGAATTAAGTAAATGTTAAGAATAATGCTGTTGTGTTTTTCTTCCTATAGAAAAAGTATCCACTGCTTTACACATAGGTTTCACCAAGTCCGAAAGCAAAACTAGAAGCTAATAAGGTCTTTGGGTCTACAATGTCTTACTGATATTTTTATAACCTCTTCCTTTTATAGCTTCACCCTTCAACTTTTGGTATGTGTAAAAAGTCAGAAGATTAGCCACTAACAACCAAACGTAAGAAGACAAACTACAAAATTAAATGTAGTGGGTTGAAGTTGCTGTCTTGGCTTTTGCTACAAATCATCAGATGACTAAGGCTGCTAAGAATCTTAAATGAATTAAGTGACAAGGTACTCATGGGAAACAGGAAATTTTCCTGGCTACATGCTGAGTTTCAATGATGACCAAGTAGCAAAGGAAAAACTCATATAGAGAAAAGAAAGGGGAAATAAACATAAATGTTAATGTAAATTTTTTAATGGATGTGTGGCAGCTGTTTGATGGATTCGAATTCTGACGAACTCCAGCCATGGTGTCTTTCTCCATCTGCCAACTTTTTGTAGAACGTCACTGAGTGTTTATAGATAGCATATCAAAGAAGAGAAAGACAGGCATTGAAGAAATACTTTTTTAAATGGCTGAAATGCCCCCGCCCATTCCACAGTTGCAAGAAACTTGACAAATACAAGGAAAGCACAAACCAAGAAAAATCACAATTCTTGCATTTTAGTCAGAAACTGATCCTATAAAGTAAATCTTAAAAGTAACCAGGGAAAACAGAAACACTACATACAGGAGAAAAATAATATAAATAACATCTTCTCTCAAAATAAAACAGAACAAACAATGAATGGCAGAACACTGAATAGCTTTACTGCCTCCCTGAGTAGCTGGGATTACAGCTATGTGCAGTCAGGCCCAGCTCCTACACATATACATTGAAAGTAGTTAAGCACGAACCTATAAGGAAAGTGCTGGTTAAGAAATGAATTAATAAGGCATTACTTCTGTTTCCTGAGAGGCTTAAGACAAGTGTCCTTACAGCTCAAAAATACTGTTTTATTTGTTATTAATAGTCAAGAAGTTGAATACTTAAGGTTACACAGAATTATACAGGAGCATCAGAGACACAATTCATATCTCCAATTCTTAGTCAAAGTGATTAGTAGTTTAATAGAATTTATCAAGGGTCTACATATGATAGTTATTAGAAGACTTGGTGACTAAACGATTACGTTCTTAAAAAGCTCAGGGTGTAGAATTCTTTCTATACATTAATCTATTTAATCTATTTAAGCCTGAACAGAAAGAAATAAGTTGGAAAGCCATTAATTTTAGTTCATTTGTATTTGCTTTGGTGTTTTCTATCAAAATGATGATTGCTATAAGAAAACATTCCTGAGTTGCATAAGTGGTCTAATAATAATAGTCAGGCTTTAAGAAATATTTTGTAGAGTTTAATTGTAGTAGGTCATTAATCTTACCTTATACTTATCTGGCAAACAAAATATAAACAAGAACACAATTTAGCTTTCCAGACAGATTTTTCTAATATTTTACAAAATATCATTACAAAGAGGGAAACGCATTAATGGATTAGGAAGGATAAAGTGATTTCTGGTACTTACTCCTCAAAGAACATAATTGGAGGTTGGTACTCTCATTATTAGCAAGTTCCTGTCAAAATCCATTCTAAATAAAATCTGAATGAAAAGCCACCCTTACCTGAGCGCCTTCAGATACTCCAAAGCTTTTTGAGTTAGAGAAATCTAGTTGGCTATTAGCAGAAAGACTATACGTCTTTGTAAACTGATAAATTCTAAAAACTAAACAACCTGATTTTAACCTATTTGCAATAATAACAAGAGTCCTAATTACAAACTAAAAACTCAAACTTGTTCTCTTGAGCTTTCTTTCCAGCAAAAGGTTGTCCTTATGTAAAGCCAAAGCTCATGTCTTTTATAGCTTAATAGCACCATAGCACCAGTGTCAACACCCACTCCTTGATCTAGTCTACCATTAACTCTGAAGTTTTAGTGACCTCAGCCCTGTCCTGTTTTTTTATTCTTTTCATTCTGTATCCTCCAAATTTCTTCCTCTTACTCATTTTTCTTTATAAACTAATTTTTGTTTGATCTTTAATTCTTTAAAAAATATGTATATATATTATTGCTATTGTAAAGGTGATATACAGAGGGGTTACAGTTACAAAAGTCAGGTGATGAGTACATTTCTTTTTAAACAGTGTCATCCCTTTCCCTTGCTCTCTCCAAGTTTTTCCCTCTCATCTCCACCCACAAGTTGTACAGTTCATTTCCAACATAGTATCTAGTGAGCACCACCGTAGCATTTGTTTACCCTTTGTCCTATCCTTTCTATGCCCCCCCTTACCCTTGACAAGACAGATAAACTTACAAACAAGACAAAAGGTACAAAAAGCAGGAACAAAGAAAAACTCTGGTTTCCATTTCTTGGAGTTCTTTTCAATAACTATTGAGCCTTTGTGATCCTCTGTTATGAATCTCTGTGTGAATGTCTAGAGACTTGTATATGGCCCCTGTGTAATACATGTGCTGATACGTTTTCTATCTTTTACCATCCAATGTGTTTATTTGTAGATTCCTGCTGGCACTATTTGGGCACCTCTGACCTACAAATAAATAAGTCAAGGCAACACAGGAAAGGGCTATGATTTGCAATGGTTTTTACACTTTGTAGAGGCCTCAGCAACTGGGAACTATAAATGTGGTCACAGTAATGAAAAACAACTACTTTTTCTAGGGCTTGATTCTTCTCTCAGAATTTGAAGATACTTAAATCTAGCAATTCCCACTCTTTTCTCATCTAATTTGCAGGTAGTGAACTAATAAGAAAATGAAAGAACTCTCTCCATTAAAAAAATGAATAAAACCAACAACAAAAAGTCACTTGGGGCTTCGTCTGAAGGAATGGGTAGCACTTAAAAAGTTCAAACCTGAAAAAAGAACTAGTAAGCAGAAAATAAAAGCATCTACTACTGAAACAGAAAATAAATATTAGGAAAAATGTCAGAGAAGTTGCAGTGTTGGAAAGATCAATGAAATAAGCAAATACTACCTGCTAGCCTGACCTAATTAAAACAAGATAGAAAACAAAAATGTACTCAGAATCAGAGAGCTTATCAAGACAGCTGCAATAGACACTAAAAGAAAAAAAAGGACTATTCTGAACACATTTACACCAATTTTGATCACAATTTAGGTTACTGAGTAAATTAATTGAAAAAAATAATACTGAAGAATGGCTTCAGATGAAAGAAAATAGAGTAGTAAAGCTAACTAATAATTTACAACTAGAGAATAATTAAATGAACCGGAACTACTAGATTGGAGATGAAATTGTTTCTGTGTTGCTGGGACAAATCCCCTAGATAAAATGTGGTATATATACACAACAGAATTCTATTTTTCCATCGGAAAGAATGATATTGCCCCATTCGTAAGGAAACGGAAAGATTTGGTCAAAATTATACTAAGAGAAGTAAGCCAGACCCAAAGAAACATAGGCTGCATGGTTTCTTTCATTTGTAATAACTAAAATGTGGCTATAAATCTACAAGTAAACCAAATGGATAGTAAAATACAAATAATTACACCTGGACATAATTAATTAAACAGCAACCTAAACATTCACACAGTGAGAACAAAGGATATTCTTAGGAGAGGGTTGCAAGAGCTCAATAGCTATGTGCATAAGATCACATAAATGATGCTTACTGAAATGAACCCCAAGAAATAGAAGAGGTTTTTTATTATACTGTTTATGGTGTTTTTTTTTTCCCTTTCTATTCTTCTTTGCTTTTGCTGTGATTTATTCACGTCTGTCGCTGTTTTTGATTTCTGTGTCCTTTGTATTTTATATGTTTATCTAATTTGGGAAGGGGAAGCACAGAAATGGTGGGACAAAGAGTAAAGCAAATCAGCCGTGAAGCCCACTAGTCACTACATTGGAAATACAACTTTGGGGAGAAGGAAAGTTGGGAGGAGAAAACTGGGAGAGAATGAGGGAGGGGTTGACACTGTTCAAAAGGAAATGTACTCATTACCTGATTCATGTAACTGTAACCCCTATGTACATCACCTTTACAATAAAGCATTTTTTTTCAATCCCTGAGATTTATTTGTGTATGATTTCAGGCTTCAGCCCATGGTCAGCTGCATTAAAACAATGGAAACCGGGTTCTGTAGCAAAGCAGAACGTAGGGAGCACATAGTAGAACAAAGCCGCTCATTACATGGCAGCCAAATAAGAGGCTGGAGTCCCAGTGTGTGAAGGCTAAGTCCCTAATAACTTGACTTCCTTGCATTAGACCCAAACATCCTACCACTTCCCAATAGTGCCAAATGTTGTTGACCAAGCCTTTAACACATAGCCTTTGGGAACATTTACGATACAAATTGCAACGAATTGCTATTAAGGTCATTACCAAGACTGTTAACATTTTAATATGGGCAGTATATGATTACTGTTACACATCTTAGGATTGATATTTCATGATGACAAGAAGATGCACTGTGCATCAACAATTACACATTAGAATTCTGTCAGGTCAGAAGCTAATCTCACAGGCTACTTTTCAATTCAGAAAACTTTCAAATAAAACCATACCTTTCTACTGTGAAGTAACCTAGTGAAAACATGAAAGGATATAAAAGTAGTTGCAATGCGTTAAGCAAGTGCCACATGCACTGTGCAAGTGGCTCTATCTATATCCCTGCTATTCAGAAGGCTGATATTTGAGAATCACAGCTCAAAGCCAGCCTGGGCAGGAAAGTCCATGACATTATCTCTCATTAACCACTGAAAAGTTGGAAGTGCAGCTATGATTCAAGTGGTAGAGAACTAGACTTATGTAAAAAAGCTCAGGGACAGCACTCAGGCCTTGAGTTCAAGCCCCAGGGCTGCTCTTTCCCCACCCCGCCCCACCCCCACCCCTGCCCCCCAAAGGTAGTCGCGATGACTGAGTTCATGAATTTTTGAGGTACCTACCATTTTGTTTTAGAATTCATAGAATACTTCCTAATGGAATTGGGAGTTGAAGAGGTAGGATCAAGTTGCAGATTTAATCTTTACAGTCAATAAATTTATATAACTTCTGACTAGAAAGGAGTTTTAAGGCATTAAAGAATTTGAAAAGTAGATTAAAAACATAAAAGCAAATGACCAGGGATAATTTAAATATCCAATAATATACTATTAGTTGGAAAGCTGCATAATGTCCAATTATAGAACAATATGCTACTAGTCAAAAAAAATTCTAAGTGCTCATGTGAAGGAATTGTTGGGGGACATGATGCTACAGTAGTTGTTCAGATAGGGAAAAAAAGTATTTCCATTTGAAAATACACAAGAATGTCAAGTGGAATCTAAGGAATGAGATGGTGATGAATCTTTCTGTTTTGTATTTATTGGTTTTGTAAAAAGAATGTGCTGGGGTTTGGTTATTATTGTTTTGTTGTTGTTTCTGCCAGTCCTGGGGCTTGGACTCAGGGCCTGAACATTGTCCCTGGCTCCTTTTGCTCACTCTACTGCTTGAGCCACAGCACCACTTTCAGTCTTTTCTGTTTATGTGGTACTAAGGAATCGAACCCAGGGCTTCATGCATGCTAGGCAAGCACTCTACTACTAAGCCACATTCCCAGCCCCAAGAATGTGCTGTGTTTAATCACAAAAACTGATGTCTTTCTTATACTACTTGAAACATATCGTCTGTATAAGACTGTTTCTATTGGCCATGACTTTTGACCAATTTTGGCTTTTGTAGACATTGAATTTAAAAATTCAATTAAGTACAATTGGTAACTGATACCCCCTTCACATAATCATTGTATAATTAAAATATACAAACCTAAGACATATATGTGGTTGCTTCAGTAAACAAATTAGCAAGCCTACTTTTATTCTTTACAGGAAAACTAAGGGTCATTAATGAAATAACCATTGTACTGGTCTGTAAGCCAAGAATGTCCTTTATAGTTCTGGATGGACATCATTTATTTTAACTGTTGTTTCAGAAAAGGGTACTTTTCTCTTATTTCAACACGAACATTTAGGGCCATGTTACTCAAAATATAAGCAGCATATTATTTAGGCCTTTCTGACATACATAATCTATTCCAGACCTACTCAATCAGTATCCCCAAATGACTCATACATGTTTAAATTTTGGAAAACAATGTCCTAGGCTACAAAGGAGAACTTTCTCTATTAGCAATAAGATGAATTTTGTTGTTTTGTTTTGTGTTTTTAAAGACAAGCCCAAGTTGGACTGGAACTGTAAATCGTCCCCTTCAACCTCTCAAGTGCTGGATTTAGCTATGTGCTTTGAAATCTGGCTTTTGCTATCTACAAAGCCTGTTTTTTGCCCTCATGTCTCCAGTTATAACCAGTTTTCACACCAATCACTTCACTTATTCCTATTTTGCCTTTGCATGGGAAACAAGGCAATTTAATCTTGTAGAGAAAATTCAAATATTCCATGCTGAATCCTGCTCCAAATAGAAGAGAGATAATTATATCAGCTATAATGTCTAAGCTCCAGGGATTTACATAAAGATTTCTGATGTTTTTGAATGAAGTGATTGCCCATGACATTTTATAAGGCATGAGTGTACTGTTACTAATTTTTCCCCAAAATGTTGGAATTTGCCCTTTCCAAAGAAATTACCCAGGGACAAAAAAGAAACGCAATTTTCTTTGCTCTAGTCAATTTTCCTTGAGAACTGTCAGTAGATAAACAATGTAACAAACATCTTCCTGTCTTATTACTCTCTAGTCATTTCTAAAGTCTGAAGAAAAAAACCGTTTTTGGTTTAATCACCAACTTTGTCACTCTGTACCATCTGGCAACATACCCAAATAATTTCCACAAAGGAAGCACATCAAAGTAGACAGATCTGTCACTCTACCTAATAATTCTAAGTAATCTAAGGCCATTTTTTCCCTGAAACTTCCAGCAAAAAATGTTTGAAAAGAAGCATCATGAGAATATGCAATTAAATACAGAATCTTGCATGTTGCTTACAAGGACACTAAACAGTTGCCATATATTCTTACTTTTTACAAATTATAATACTTTACAAATTTCACTTAAAATAAAGATATGACATACTTTAAGAAATTTACTTTAATTCTAAGTGATTAATCATGAGTGCACAGTACATTTTTCATCTATTCAAACAGTAAAGTGACAAAACAACTTTCTAAAATATACTGCATACTTTGACTTTTTAAAATAATCTAATACCTCATTTGTATATGTATTGTAATGTATAATAATTTCATCTTAGATCTAAGGGCCCTAATATGAGGGCATTTTCATGTAACTATTAAGTTTATACCTAGAAAGGGTAAAAGCAACATCTGAATTTGGAATGGCCTCCTATCGTAAACCCAAGTAACAATGTCCTCTTATGAAAATTTTCCATAAATTATTAATGACTTTACTGTATTCAAAAAACAGCTTCAGCAAATGTGAAAAACATGAAAAAAGCCTGCTATTTGTTTGTTGATTCATGATGAGAAAAGAGAAAGCAAGACAAAAATATTACTCTTCTACAGAAAGTTGTTTTATAAAAGGAAAAGTATCAAAAGGTCCAATAAGCATTCAACTTTCTCAGGACAAAATGATATTCAGTGAGTCCATTTTCTGAATTACTCAATAACCCCAGGTGATTTTCAAATTAGGAGGCAAATTGCTGGCAGTAAGTTCATCAAACTTAGAGATATCTTTAACAGGGACTTTATAGAAATCAACAATATCTCTGACTCTGCACATCTGGTGAAGCCTGGAGTTGGGTACTGCATGGCCCAAGTCATCAGCTAAGTGTGCCAGCAGACTGAACTTCACATGACCATCTTCAACGGAGATGTCCTGCCAATCACTAGGAACAGATGAACCCAAAACTTCTTTAAGACGAGATTCCACACGACTCTGGAGATCTTCGGGTGGTGTGTATGCTCGGCTTCGTAAAGGTGGACACACCAGAACAGGTTCTTTTCTTATCTCTTCTACGGGCGCAGCCACCACTGGTTCTTTCTCTTTTCTACAATGTCCAAAAGCAAGCACATCAATCTCTGGTTCACTTTATTAGTGAAGTTAACAGTTGACTGAATTTTGCCCATCAATCAAAATCAGTAAATAATTTGTACATTTACTAGTTTCTGGGCACTGTGGAGAACAGAGAAGCATAAGAGATTAATTCTTTTTCTTGGGAGGCTTATGATTGAATGAGTTAGTACAAACAGAAAACAAGAGATAAGTGCACACTTTATATTCCAGTCCAGTGCAGTGGCTCAGGCTTGTAAATCTAGCAACTCAGGAGGCTGAGATTTGAGGATCCACAGTTCAAAGCCAGTCTGGACAGGAGACTTTTATTTCCAATAAACTATTCAGAAAAAGCTAGCAATGGTGCTATGGCTCAAGTGGTAGCTGTGCTAGCCTTGAGCAAGAGAAACCCAGGGACAGTGTCTAGGCCTAGAGTTCAAGCCTCAGGACTAGCAAAACCCAAAACCAAAACCAAACCAAAATCAAAACCCTAAGAATCAATGTAAGTCATTTTCTCTAGATCCCTAGTTCTCTAATACTTAACTTCAGTATGACTTTCTATAATTACCTCACACTAATTTCCTAGATGCCCTATAGGCCCATTCAAACTAATCTATAGTCCCCCCCCCCCCAAAAAAAAATCTCTATTTTGTTTCCTGATACCATTTGTTAGCTCAAGTTCCATCCTTTTTTGGATGCCAGTATTGTATCATCACCTACAGACAGGTACCTTATTTATCCTTCAAGTCTATCACATTATCTTCCAAGAAAAACCAAAGTGATTCCCTCAATCAAATATAAATTTCTTAGATCTTCTCTTTGTATCACTTTATATTGCTCAAAGAATACATTTCAAAGATATCACAAGTTCTATTTTTTATTTACATTCTCCTTCTCTTACAAGATTAGGATTTCTTTGAGTTAAATAGTTTTACACTTTGGACTAAACAATTCTTGTTGTAGGGGGCCATCCCATTTGCTGTAAGCTGTTTGCTAGCATCTCTGGCCTCTATTAGATGCTAGTAGTACTCTTATGCGCACGTGTATACACACACATATACACACACACAATAATGAAAACCAAAAGACACTGCCAATGATCCTAAGTGAGCAACACTGTCTCAAATTGAGACAATGGTGATTGAGCCATGGTTATATAAGTTCCTGATAGAGACTTGTTTTACTGATTTGAGGGCAGTGAAAAGGGATCTGCCTGTCATATCATTTAAATGCTTAATATAATGTCTGTGAACTACCTAGGGAGTCCTGTTTCCTATGGCTTTGGCATCTGACAGGAATTAATCATCTCTATAGAGATCTGGGAAACAAGAAATGAAATGATGTCTGGTCAAGAATACCACTGTTAATAATAACAATAATAATTCTTCCTTTCCTACTTAAATGATTTCTGTTTATGTGGGAAGCATTAAAAAAAAAATCAGTACAAAGCTGGCCCAAAGGAAAAACTAGGAAACGACCAGAAAAAGCTAAAAGCAAAAGGCTCAGATTGCATAACACCAGTTTGGCAAGTAAAAGGGTCTGCATTCAAACGACAATATTGCCAAAATTATAATTGATATAAATCCAACAGAGTATTAAAAAATAGAAAAAAGCAAAGCCAAAAAAAACTGAGTTGTTTGAAAACACGACAGCTGATAACCCCTGTTTAACTTAAATAAAATCAAAACTGTAAAAGGAAATATAATAGATGCCTCAGAAATATAAGGTACTATAAGGAACACACACCCACATTCCCATTTTTGAGACAGGGTCTCTTTTGCCTTTTTGCCTTGGTCTCCAGGGTGCTGAGATTACATGTGTGAACCATCACACCTGGCTTAGTTATCTTTTTAAATGCTCTAATTTTCCACATAATTTACTACTTAAAATTTGTACTCTGTATTTGGTCATTTTCCTCCCTCTACTAGCACATAGGAGGTCTAAGATTTGGTCTAATTAGCCACTCTATCCTTCACCTAAACTACAGCCTGGCATAGAGTCAACACTAAATGTTGGAAATAGTGAACAAAATAAACTTGTAGACTTGGAAAACAATAACAAACATAAGTGTGTAGACTTAAAAGGTAATAAGTAACAAACACTGACCAAACGAGAAGAGAGAGAGGAGGCTAATACATGAGCTGATGACAAAAATCCTTCTGGACTGCTAAAACTAATTATGAGATTCCATCATATGTTTAGATACCCTTAAAAATTAGGTAGGTCAAATGCCTTTACTTTCGACTGACACCATGCAATGCAGTGGGGAAAAAATAGTAGATAATAAATTAGGACCAAACTCTGTCCTTTCTAATTTTGGGAAAATACTTTTCTGTGGCAAGCCTCAGTTTCCTCACCCAGAAGAGAAAGGGCTTTCATTCCCCGGCTGCACCCTGACGTTTAGGAAAAATACCCTCCCACACTAATGGAGGTAGGAAGGGGGAGCAACTAAAGTCACATTCAATGTACGATATGTAAAAACTGAACTATGTAACGTGAGGGTAAGCATGCGGGGATGGGGGAGGGTGAAGAATAATGAATGGAAGGGGTGACAATGTTCCACACGCATCGTACTCCTAACCTGACTTATGAATTGTAACCTCTTGGCACCAACTACTTAATCATAAGATTTTTTTTTAAAGAAGAAAGAAGCCCTTGCAGGAAAGGCTTTGTGGAAACGATATCAACACACAACCTGGGGAGCTGCGCGGCCTGGCGCAGCCCACCCGAGAAAAGACTCCGGCAGGGCCAGCCTGGACGGAAAGCGCAGTAGGCCCAGCGCGTTCACCGCGCCCGTTTGGGCAGCTGCCCGTTCCAAACCAGAGGTCTGGGCTGGCGCACGCGCACACGCGGCCAACGCTGTCCGCTTCATAAACCGATACCTGAGATGGAAGGAAAAAGGGAACCCTGTTTCGGGACGGAGGGGAGGTGACTGTGGTCAGCCACTACCAGAGACCCCCGCTGAAGCTTCTGATCTTGGAACCCCAATCCACTTGACCTCCATCAGCCTAGGGACCCGCGACCCAATCTTACAGGGCACGGCACGGCCCTCAGATCTCGTCCCTCACTTTTCTCCTTCCTCTCTTTACTCTTAATGAACGTAAGCCACAGGGGAGAAAAATCCTCAAGCTTTACCTGGATAGAGACCAAAATTCTCTGCGTGTGGCTCCCAAGAATATCCGCGTCAAGTCTCTCCCAGCAATGCCGGAGACACAAAACGCCGCCATCTTCAATGACAGCCTAAACCTTGACCTCCCCCTCAAGCGCGATCTGTCTCTCAGCCAATCGGGTGCAAGTTTAGTAGCAGAGGCCATCGTCCTCCACCCTTTGCACGCTGGGAAGTGTAGTCTCTGCGGCCATTTCGGAGGCTTGGCCACCTCGTACCCTCAGGGCATGATGGGAGTTGTAGTTGGAGGGCGTCCGGGGAAGGTTTCTGGGTGACGCCTTCTGGTCCGGGGGCGGACTTCGGTCACGGCGCTGCTTGTCTGTGAGGAGGAGGGTGAGGCGCTGAAACTGGCAACTGGGAGGAGGCTCTAAGGAGGCCTGAAGACGGCCCAACCCAGTAAGGGGAGGGCCTCGAGGGCGGAGGAGAAGCGCGTCCGAGATGCAGCTGGGAACGTGACCGCTCCGGGGACTGAGGTACGACCTGGCTGGCCACCGTCGAGGAACCTCGTCCTGGTTGGGCCTAATTTCCTGCAGCCTGCAAGGCCCCACCAGAGTGTCCTTTCCGTGCGGACGCCCCTCTACGCTGGCCGGGAGATGTCCTCCCCGAACCCCCCGCTGGAGCCAAAGGTAAGTCTAGGGAAGCCCCGTTATCTCGCCACTTAGCCTGGGACGGCTAGGCCGAGTCCTCCCCCTTTGCTGCTCCACATCTCCTGATAGCGAGTGCGCCTCCGGGTCCCCGCCTCCCTCTCTCCGGGTGCTCTGGGGTACGGTCTATTTGCAGATCGCCCACCAGCGCTCCTGTACATTCCAGAGCGTCTCGATATATCGTCTGGAGAAAATTAGCATCGCTCCAAGCTAGCTCTCATTTGTGAGCTTCTCCAGGTGAGCCTTGGTTTGTTTTGTTTTTTTCTGGACCTCCTATTGTCTTCTGTGCCTGTCGATGATGCCTGAACCCAAAAGGTAGGTGCTTAGAGAACCTGATGGATTTGAAGCGGCTTGTACTCCAGTGAGAATACAGTCCGGGAGCAGGGGAGTGAGATAAGGGAAACTTAGAGGCCTTGGGGGCAGTTTACTAAAATGTAAATGTTAGGGTATAAGTATTAAACCCCCAAGACTTTATCCTTAGGCTTTTTACTTCAGAGGACAGGGTTCTAACCCACTTAGCCCTCTTGTCAGTTCCCAGTATTGGGCACCTTTTGGCCTTCTTGGTTCACACATTTCTTCTAGCCTCCTGGCCATAGTAGTGAAAGTACCCTTGAGACAGTAGGAACTGACTGCAGAAACCGTACTGTTTCAGGGGATGCTGACATTTGAGGATGTGGCTGTGTTTTTTTACCCAGGAGGAGTGGGTGTATCTGGACCCATCTCAGAGAAGCCTGTATAAAGATGTCATGATGGAGAATTATGAAACCTGGTCTCATTGGGTAAGGATGTGCTATTTCCCTAAGTAAAATATCTGAGAAGTTATTAGAGCTCAGACCCAGAATGCTTAGACCAGGGCTATTATCCAATCTGCTTTGTTTCAGAGCTCTGATTCAAATCCTTCAGCCATAAATTGTTTCCATGACTCTCTTGTTTCTAGCTTCCTTGCAGTGACCAAGATGTATGCTTTTCTGGCTTCCTGTATTCATAATCTCATTCCCATGTTGCTCTGTACTTTCCCTCCTGGCACATCCTCCTACTGTTTTCCTCCCACCCCTTTTCACTCTGCCTTCTGGAGCCCCTGTTCCTCTTCACACAGTGTTCCTTACCCTTCCTGCCCTTAACTAAAGCTTGGCACTTTTCCAAGGACATCACTTCTTTGGCAGTCCTTCAAGTAGGGGCTGCTTATTCTCTCACATCCTCCTCCTTCCCCATCTTTTGTCTCAAAGCTGGAAGGGCGAAGTCATTGTTCTACCAGTTCTTCTGTGCTGTTCCCAAAGCATTAGTTTTCCACCTTCAAACAAAACCTCTCCTTTGAAGCCCCAGCAGTTTTGCTCAACCCACTGAATTTCTTTTCACCATCATCTGCCATAAACTTTGTCTTTGGTCCTTCACATATAACTTTATCACATTTCAAAATCTTTTCTACTTAACCCTCAACATCACTGACCCAGTCAATTCTTGAGCCTCAGTGGATCTGGATCATATGAATGTCAAGGAACCTGCTTTCCACATGGATTTAACTACTCCGAGTTAATAAGGTCCTCATTTTTTTCATAACAGGCAAATCTGAAGTGGTCATTTTCTGACCACTTATTTATTGACTGACCCTGTGTTTTCTGCCCCTGGTTTGCTTACTACAGTCTAACAATCTATTTCTCCTATACCCTTACACTAAAACCTATTCCTTCACTATGTGCTTCTTACCCCTTGATGTGTCTGGTTTTGCACCAGGGTGTCAATCCTTTTCTCACTTGACCTCCCATCTAAATTACCAGCATAGCATATTGCCATCTGCTATCTGCCATGCTATTCTGCAGAATTCAAATCCTGTCCTTATAAAATCTACCCCTTAGTAGCCTTATGACTATGAGCCCATTACTTCACTCTTCTGTGCCTCAATATCACAGATAGATTGATCGATCGATCGATAGATAGATAGATAGCACCTCTTAGGGTTATTATCAGCATTAATTAAATTAATATATGTATAGCACTTAGGACATTGACTAGTATGTCCTAAGAACAATATAAATATTGATTACTCTTTTCATGTTCTGTGTTAAATTTCAAATTCAATATCTCTTACCTAGATTATTAGCCTTAAACCAGCCTCTGGCTACCAGTCTCCCTTTGTCTTCACATATTCGGTTACCAAAGTATTAATTAATTGCCTGGAATTTGGGCTTCTTATAGCTATAAAGCACAAAAATTTTAGCACCAGTGGCTCACCTGTAATGCTTGCTACTCAGGTGACTGATATCTGAGGACCGAAGTTCAAAGCCAGCTCAGGCAGGATAGTCTGTGAGACTCTTATCTCCAGTTAACCACTAGAAAACTGGGAAGTGGTGCTGTGGCTCAGGTGGTAGGGTGCTAGCCTTGAGCAAAAATGAGCTCAAGGATAGTGCCCAGTCCCAGAGTTCAAGCCCTATAATCGACCAAAACAACAAGACAAGAGGACAAAAATGTTAATTTCTTCTACTGGGGCAAAATACAATATAGCTTTGTCATGGCTTTTATGTCTCTCCTGTTATTTTTTTTACAACACCTTAATCTTCAGCCATATCAGTTGATGATTTTTTTAATTACAATATGCCCATGGTTTCTGTGAGTTACTGCTGGCCTGTCCATACATATAGTATCCTGGTTGATGGAACCAGACCAGTTCCAGCCCTCCTGCTGGAGTATATGTGAATATGATGTGGACAAAGGCATGGCAGTGAGCTCATCTATGATCTTGTGCTTTTAAGCTCTGTTCCCCCACACACACCTATTTTTTTTTTTTGTCAGTTGTGGGGCTTGAACTCATAGTATGAACACTGTCCTGAGCTTTTTTCAAAAAGCTCGAGGCTAACACTACCACTTGAGCCACAGTGCAACTTCTGGATTTTTCTGAGTATTTTCTTAGAGATAAGGAATGTCTCAAGGACTTTCCTGCCTGGGCTAGCTTTGAAATGCAATCGTCAGATCTCAGCCTCCTGAGTAGCTAGGGGCACCAAGGTAGGCTCTCTTCTTTATTTCAACTTTCTACCAATACAATTTTCCATCATCTTAACCCAATCTTGTTCTGTCTCACACAGTATATCTACTTCCACATTACCGTTTCCTTTCCTACTCTCTACTCTAAGCTACCATATTACAAGAACTGTTTAAAGATTGCTTAAAGTTAACTCAACCTAACTTAATCCAACGGTGTGTCTTATGGAACATATGATCATAATTATAGCTGAACAGCAAAAGAGGACTAAAAGCAGAAACTGAATCAATCTGAAGAAGTCAGCTTATTCTGCTTTAGACTGCTCTGAGAAACTGCTGTAGACTAGGTGGTTTAAGTAGCACATTTTTATCTCACAGTTCTAGAGGCTGGGAAGTCCAAGATCAAGATACTGTCAGACTTGATTCCTGGTGAGAGCCCTCTTCCTTACTTGAAGATAGCTTCCTCCTTTCTTTGTCCTCACATACCAGCAGTAGAGCAAGAAGAGCATACTTGTCTTTATTTTGCTTCGAAGCATTGATGATTCCCATCATATGGACCCTACCCTCATGATCTTATCTAAACCTAGTTACCTACCAAAAGTCTCATCTCCAGATACTGACACATTGGGGCTCAGGGCATCTACATGAATTTTCAGAAGAGATACAACATTCCACTCATAGCACTCTATGCTGTTTTTTTCCCCTTAGCAGAATATTCTTTCCTTCTTATGACCATATATTTCTGTCATTTTAGTTTCTATATTGTGGCTAGATTTCAATTCTGGGCATGTTCAGATTTACCTAGGTATTTTAGTTCTCTCTGAAGAGATTCAATTTTAGCCACTGCCTACTGTAGATAAATTAGGTATGATCACAGAAACAAGCACATCATAATAAAGTCCAGGTCTAACAGATAGGTCATTTCAGTGCTGCTCTGTATGAAAGCCTACATTCATTTTCTTCATCTTCCTGTTCCGTTTACCTATTTATTTTTGTCCGGTGTCATTACTTTATTACTTGGGTAGCATTTTATATCTGGCATCATTCTTTAGTATTCCTTTTTAAGGTGTATTTAACCAGTTGCTTGTATTTTCTGGTTCACAGATTCTTGTTTGTTGTTTGTTTACCTGGTTCATATGATTTTGATAGAAATGTTAGCTTCATAGAATAGTTTGGTAAGAAATGTGCTTACAATAGTAATGTTATAAGAGACCTCTTGAATGGCTGGATCTACAGGTATACACCAGCATTTCTGATTAGATCTGTACATTCCTTGTTATGTTCATTCCTGTGCTTACAGTTTTTGTTAATACTGTAAGTACCATATTTTATTTTCCTATAATATTTACTTTTTATTTTGGTGGCAAGATTTTTATCTTGTTGCTATTTTATTTCCATTTGATTAAGAAAGTTTAGGTAGCCATTCATGGTATCATCAAGTAGTGACAAATTTGTCATAGCTCTTTGATTAAACAGCCCCTCCCTCCAAACAACACCTACTATATAAAGACTTTTCCCTTCTCACCAGGAACTTACAGTCCAGATGGAGAGACAAAAACAAACAGTAAGTGCAGTGGAGCTGGTACTGGGATGTAAAGGATGTATATGGACATAAAGCTGAGTAACAGTTACATAACTAGTTGTCAAAGGAACAGAAATAGACAATGAAACTAATTACAGGAGGTCAAAGAAATAGGGAGCAAATTAAAACACTGTAAACAAAACAAAACAAAAAATTGAGGATGATCCAACAGTGTCAGATGCTGCTGAAGGTAATAAGGACTGAAAATTTCCCATTGTATTTGTTGATTTGATAAGATGTGTCCCTGTGTGGTATAATCAGATTTTGTAATAGTATGCAAAATAAATTGAGAAAATATTGGACATAATAAGGAGGAAATAGACTATCACCTAAAAACTTCTTTTCAAAGTTTGGTTTTCATCAAGAAAAAGATTTCAGGTTGAAAATAATAATACAGATAATAATAATTATCTGTATGATAATAGGAATGTATAACTGGAAAATGTAGGTTGAGAAAAGTTGGAAACAGTATTTGAACAACTGCTCATAGGGAAATGGAATCTGGAAAGAGGTAGATGTAGTAATGTTGGATGTGAGTGAAATCTACATGTACTGTTGAAGATAATGTTATAGATAGGGGCAAAAAGTTAAGGAAGTTCTTTTATCCTTTGTTTATTATGTGAAACAGTCCACAAAAGGCAATTTGGGAAGGAACATTGGATAGGCAAAGAATAAATCAAGGTTCTAAGTAACTGCTTAGTAATTCCTGTCAATTATCAGCTTTAAGACACCATGTCACTTCAAGGCTTTATATTTTTGAGACATTTTATATTTAGGAGCTACTTTTAATTTATTGTCATATAATGTTTATTAAACATTCGTTGTAGTTGGTAAGGTACTTCATATCTTACCTTTGCATGTTGGCTCATTACAGTGTCTATATGCTTTAAATGGTTAGCGAATAGATTCTGACTTCTTTTCCCTTGGTTCTTTGTCTTTTATCCTTCCAAGATCCTGTAATTGGTTCCTTTCTGTCAATTATTTGGTCTGCTCACATCCCAGAAATGCTTTCTCATCCTAAATTTTCCTGAACCTGATGGGTTTTTTCTTCATTACTGTTTTTCCTTGATATTCCCACCACTATGTGTTTTGCTTTATTTTTCTTTCATTCACCCATGTTACCTAGCATAATTCCTGTGGATTTCACAACCCATCTGCTTAACTCTTCTTACACCTACTCTTATTTTATGGCTCCTAAACACTTTTCATACACTTCTCAAAAAATTTCTTGTTCTCTTAATCAGATAACTAAAAATATCAAATGGTGATATTAAGCCAGATAAAGTGGTACATGCCTATAGTGCCAGCTCCTCATCTGCAAGATGATTTGGTGAGCCTAGGAGCTTAAGGCCAGCCAGCATGAACTCTTTGATGGGTGAACTAGTTGAATCCTCATAATGATACTCTGAGTAGTAAACTACCTAGTGAGATTCAGTCAATTAATTTATCTTGGTTACCTTATTCTTCTAATAGTTTGTCATTTCCATTAAAGAACTTGGCTGATAGATATTTTATTTACAAATGTTCCAGATGTTTTGAACAGAGATAAAGATGAAGAGCCAATTGTGAAACAAGAAATTGAAGAAATTGAGGAAGATGTGGAACCACAAGGTGTAATAGTTACAAGAATAAAAAGTGAAATTGAGCAAGATTCCATGGACCAAGAAACCTTTGAACTTGTAGGTAGGTTAGATAAACAAAGAGGGATCTTCTTATGGGAAATACCACGGGAATCTTTGACCCAGGAACAGAAAATATTCAGAGAAAACACTAATATTATCCATAAGAGACCAAACTCAGAAGAGAAATGCCATAAATGTGAAGAATGTGGAAAGAGTTTTGTCCGCAAGGCCCATTTCATTCAACATCAAAGGGTCCATACTGGTGAGAAACCTTTTCAGTGCAAGGAATGCGGGAAAAGTTTTAGTCGAAGTTCATTTGTTATTGAACATCAGAGAATTCACACTGGGGAAAGGCCCTATGAGTGTAATTACTGTGGGAAAACCTTTAGTGTGAGCTCAACCCTTATTAGACATCAGAGAATCCACACTGGAGAGAGACCCTATCAGTGTAATCAGTGTAAACAGAGCTTCAGCCAGAGAAGGAGCCTTGTTAAACATCAAAGAATTCATACTGGTGAGAAACCCCACAAATGTAGTGACTGTGGGAAAGCCTTCAGTTGGAAGTCACACCTGATTGAGCATCAAAGAACTCACACTGGTGAAAAGCCTTATCACTGTACCAAATGTAAGAAAAGCTTTAGTCGAAATTCATTGCTTGTTGAGCATCAGAGAATTCATACTGGGGAAAGACCCCATAAGTGTGGTGAATGTGGGAAAGCCTTTAGGCTAAGTACATACCTGATACAACACCAAAAAATTCACACTGGTGAGAAGCCTTTTCTTTGTATCGAATGTGGAAAAAGCTTCAGTCGGAGCTCCTTTCTTATTGAGCATCAGAGGATCCATACTGGTGAACGACCTTATCAGTGTAAAGAATGTGGGAAAAGTTTCAGTCAACTTTGCAACCTTACTCGTCATCAGCGAATTCACACAGGAGACAAGCCTCATAAATGCGAGGAATGTGGAAAAGCCTTTAGTAGAAGCTCAGGGCTAATTCAACATCAGAGAATTCACACTAGGGAGAAGACTTACCCATACAGTGAAACTAAGGAAAGTTTTGGTCCAAATTGCAGTCTTGTTATACAGCAGGAGGTCTATCCTAAGGAAAAATCTTACAAATGTGATGAATGTGGGAAGACATTTAGTGTTAGTGCTCATCTCGTACAACATCAAAGAATCCACACTGGTGAAAAACCCTACCTGTGCACTGTTTGTGGGAAAAGCTTCAGTCGGAGCTCCTTTCTTATTGAACATCAGAGAATCCACACTGGCGAGAGACCCTATCTGTGCAGACAGTGTGGCAAAAGCTTCAGTCAGCTTTGTAATCTTATTCGACATCAGGGTGTTCATACAGGTAATAAGCCCCATAAATGTGAAGAATGTGGGAAGGCCTTTAGTCGGAACTCAGGTCTTATTCAACATCAGAGAATACATACAGGGGAGAAACCATATAAATGTGAGAAGTGTGACAAAAGTTTCAGTCAGCAGCGCAGCCTTGTCAACCATCAGAAGATACATGCAGAGATGAAAACTCAAGAAACCCATGAATGTGATGCTTGTGGTGAAGCCTTCACTTGCCGTATTTCTCTAATTCAGCATCAGAAATTACATACTGCATGGATGCAGCAAATGTAGAGAAATAAATAGTTTCGATTAAATTTGAGACTAACTAAAGTGCAGTTTTTAGTGTGGCTCAATGTGGGTCAGATTTAGTAATAATGCAAATTTTCCTTGACCTCAGGCAAGATCCTCTGAGTAACTACTCGTGGGCAATTGACTTGCAGTTGCTCTTTGCTTTCATAATCATGGGGAAAGATGAAGCATCTTTCTTCCTGTAACCAGTCATTCAGCAGACAAGTTAAACCCAGGTGCCAAGCATTTGGGAGGGTGTCCTGAAGGAGAGAGTTGAGTCAGAGTGGGGGATCTTGTAAGCTGTTAGAAAACTAAGAATGATGGTTTAAAAGAGCTCTCATCTCATATGACGATTCCTCGGTTCCACTAGAATGTTTGGCTATTCATGGTAAATCCAAGTGATTACGCATAGGCATGTGTATATTGTCAGGCAAAGCATAGATATTTTGAAACCAGTATACAAAGCTTTTGGTTCTTCAAGTCAGTTGTTTGGCGTGTGGGTTAATGCCCCATGCTTTGTGGTTCCCAGATCAATGAACTGAGTGCATCATTAATTTCACATGTTAAGAGTATATGATAAGAAACCTACAAGTATGTTATCAAGGAATCGTTGGGAGTGCCTTTCCCCCCATAACCTCCTCCTCCCAAAAAACTGGGGAAATTACTGTTCTTTTGTGTCCTCCCATCTGTGAAAAATGTCCGTAATACTCTATGAATAAGCTTACTCATTCACACCAGGAGCATGTGAAATTGTACATATTTTGAATACCAAGAATTAGAAATATGAACACATGAAGCTTATACTAGAAAGCTGAGATATTTTTGGTATTGCTTCAAATTTTTTGGTAGATTTTTGCATGCTATTTTAAAATCCTGGTTGTAGGACTTCCCTCAATAGTTGTTATAAACCTAGTACTTCATGTGTTTTAATCATTAAAATATGTTTTGGTTTTTGTTCTGCTTAATATTTGTTACTTTAATATTAAAATCAGTCCTATCAAATAACATTGCTGAGATGTTTAAATTAGATACAAAATTTGACAGTAATTGCTCTTATTTGTTAGGTCTGAAACTAGGTGTGTGTGTGTGTGTGTGTGTGTGTGTGTGTGTGTGTGTGTGTGTTTACCTGGGGACTGGTGGATCACATCTGTAATCAACCCTAGGTACAAAGGAGGCTGAGGATTACAGTTCAAAGCCATCCCAGGCAGGACCCTGAGACTCTTATCTCCAATTAGCCACCAAAAAAGCCAGAAATAGAGCTATAGCTATAGTGGTAGAACTTGAGCCTTGAGCAAAAAAAGAAACTAAGGGACATCACTCACACCTTGAGTTTAAGACAGTACTAACACACACACACACACACACACACACACACACATACACACACACACAAAGTCCAGTTTAGTTTCTGAGTATAGAATTCTAGGCCTTTAAGCTTTATAAATTTCCAATGCTTTGATCAGATGACATCTTTTTCCTATATTCCAGCAATTCTAAAACTTGTCTCTGAATTTCCATGTTTATGCATGGATATAAGTGTGGAAGTATATTACATACATAACAGTCTATGTGCACTCCCTTAGTTAAAATTACTCAGGAATACATTTAAGGCTTCAAAAGAAAACTTGTCAGCCAGTGAAAAATAACAAACCACCTGATTCAATAAAATTGTCTACCTACCCTAGTTGTATTTACCAGTGGTTCCCAGACCACAGTCTTAAGTAATAAATGAATTCCCTAGACCTGTTCTCAAGATTTTAAAGAAACTTAATGCAAAGTGTGTTTTCAGTTGAGACACACTGATATATTTGTCTTTCACTGGAATTATCTTGTTTAGGAGAAACTCTGGTGCTTTTTTTAAAAAAAATACTTGACCACAAATTTGAGGCTATAGTTGTATGGCATACTCATATTAGAATTACATAATTTTAACAAATTTTTTAGCAACCAAGGGTGTGAATTTGGAATGACAACTGAAAACTCCAATAGCAGTAGACAACTCTTAATTATATGTTTCATTCATTGCTTATTAAAAACATAGCCAAGGGGCTGGAAATATGGCCTAGTGGCAAGAGTGCTTGCCTCCTACACATGAAGCTCTTGGTTCGATTCCCCAGCACCACATATATGGAAAATGGCCAGAAGGGGCACTGTGGCTCAGGTGGCAGAGTGCTAGCCTTGAGCGGGAAGAAGCCAGGGATGGTGCTCAGGTCCTGAGTCCAAGGCCCAGGACTGGCCAAAATAAATAAATAAATAAATAATAAATAAAGTAGCCAAAAGAGTGATGTTTACTGTAAGCTAGTTATGTGTTCACTTCTCTCCCAAGAAAATCATAGAATTGTGTAGAAGATGCTAGGGAGGGAAAGAACCTAAAGGAAGAGGAAAATGTTTCATCCAGTGATGCTCAAAATAAAACTGATGTGTGTACCAGTGGAGGTTACTGTAAAGAATTCTGACCGACTTGTAGCTTCAGGGTTGAACTCTAGTTTGCTTGATGACTCAGTAATGAAGCAGGAAGAAAGAAGGCCACAGAGCAAAAAAGTTACTGTGCTCAGTAGACTTCTACCTATAGTTTCTGTGGTGATGTATATTTAAGTATGCTTTAGTTTGTGTAGGTCTGGGGGCTGGGGACATGGCCTAGTGGCAAGAGAGCTTGCCTTCCATCCCCAGCACCACGTATACAGAAAACGGCCAGAAGGGGTGCTGTGGCTCAAGTGGCAGAGTGCTAGCCTTGAGCAAAAAGAAAGCCAACGACAGTGCTCAGGCCCTGAGTCCAAGGCCCAGGACTGGCAAAAAAAAAAAAAAAAAAAAAAGAGATTGTGTAGGTCTGGGCTTTTGCAAAAAACAAAACAGTATGCACCATTATATATACCAGCATCCAGCCTAAGAAACAGATTCACTGATACCTTAAATACTCCCCTTGTGTACCTTTCCAAATACTACACACAAGTATTGTAAATTGCCTCTATTTTAACTCAGTGGGTATTTGTAGAAGAATGGGAGGGAAACAATTTAGGACCATAGTTGTTGAACTTTCTTAGGTGTACATTATGCTTCAGAAGTTGTATGTGCAGCCTGGTGCAGTGGTCATACCTGTAATCCTAGCTACTTGGGAAATGGAAATCAAGATTATAGTTTGAAGATGGCTGGGCAAAAGTTCTCAAGACCCTCATCTGGTTCAATAAAACGTTAAGCATGATGCCATTCATGTCATCCAACTACATGGGATATACGCATAGGAAGGTTGTAGTCCTGGCCAATCTAGGCTTGAATGTGAGATCTGTTCAGAAAATAAGAGCCAACTTGCCTGGGGGATGTGATTCAAAGTAGTAGAGGGCCTGATTGGCAATTGCAAAGTTCCAAGTTCAAACCCCAGTACCACCGAAGAATTTCCATGCAAAATTTTTGTCTCAGAAGTATGAGTTGGATGTGAAGAAGCTCAGCAGTCTTACAGTGGAGTAGTTGAGATATTGTGCTTCAGCCGAAGCGAAGGGGATTTGTGGAGTTAGGTTTGATGAGTGCTTATAGACAGAATGAACTTAGTGTTAATCGGAAGAGAAAGAAGACTCCAGGAAAGTGACCTGGAATAGTGCTGCAAGGACAGGGCTGAAGAGTTTTGGACATGGCTGTTAGGAAGTAATTAAAGGATTTTTTTTTTTTTTTTGCCAGTCCTGGGGCTTGAACTCAAGGCCTGGGCACTGTCCCCGAGCTTCTTTTTGCTCAAGGTTAGCACGCTACCACTTGAGCCACAGTGACACATTAAAGGATTTTTATAACAACAGCTTCTAAGTTGAGAGGGATCTTTTTCAGAGGGTTAAATAGTTTCCGTAGAGGAGATCAGCTGCCAACACAGACACATTTTACCATAATTACATTCAGTTGGTAAAAGTAAGGACAGTGTGATGCTTTTGTAAAATTAAATGCCTAATGTTTCTTTATTCTAAGATTAGGCCCTTTGCAAGTGGAAAAATCATTTTTAAAGGAACAGTAATGGGGAGATACACTTGCTAAATGAATGTCTTAGTTGAGAAAAGTGTCAACTTATTTTTTCATTCTTCTCAGTTTTTCTGGTCTGACAAAAGAATAAAGGAGATTACTTGTCTGGATATAAAGAAAGTTGTCTAACATTGTGCCTGATAAATATGCAAAATTATTATTTGTCAAAATGAAATTTAAATGTAAAAAGAGGGCTGTAGATTGACATTAAAGAAAAATGAGACCATTATGTCTTAGAAGATAGCTAATCGAGAGGCTGAAGATAGAGAACAGCAGGAGAAGAACTGATTAAATTATTGGACGAGCTAAATGAACTCTAGCATTAATGGTCCTAGCATTTTGGGACCTTTCTCTTGTTTGAGAGAAAAGAGGTCAGATTTACTAGTGTCTCACTAGGGAAAGGAGATAAATTGATTCATCTGAAATGACTCACATTTTGAAAATAAGTAAATTCATGTTTTGAGAGGGAAAGAGAATTTTCCTTTGATACCTTCATCTATAATCGAATTGGGAATATGCATTTTAATGCTATATATCCACTTCTGTTATTTATTGGTATTGGTATTTGAAGGCTTTGTGCTTGCTAGACAGGCAATTTACAGCCAAGCTATAGCTCTAGCTCTTCCTTACTAATCTATCAAGTTTATGTAATATTCCTGACTCTCTTTTTTCCTCTGCTTTTTCACTTCTATCAGTTTCATCCTTCCTTTTATGTTGTCCAAAGTTATGTTTAAATTATTTTTTGTAATCATGGTGTTCTTTCATACTTTTTCTATAGCTTAGTTGAGAAAATTAAGTTTATACACTATAATTATATGACCATTGTGAGTTGCAAAACTAGATGGCATGTTTGACTGTATAGAGGAAAAAATTCCCTTTTTCACCAGGTCTGGGCACTTACAGAGGAATGCTCCAAGCCTTATCATCACGGTTACTCTCTTACCACCTCTACAAGTTCCAAGAAACCATTGTGCATGATAGCTGGCTTCATACCATGAGTGACAGTGATTCGCACATACTCTCCAACTTGAAATTAGGCTAATGTTTCCAAACTTGGCTGCTCATTGGAATCACCAAGAGAATTTCTTAAAAGTCTAGCAGTTCCAAGGACCCCATAAATAGAATTTCTGATTTAACTGGGAAAAAAGTTTGGCCCGAGAATCTGCCATTTATTTCCAGTGAGGACCCAAAGTTGAGAATCCCAATCGTTAATGCCAGTCATGTCCAATAGAGTAAAAAATAATTATTTACACTAAGTCCATCAACAAAAAAGGAAAAATGAAACCCCAGTCCTAGGGCTGTTGTACAGAACATTTTATTTCTTTGTCAGTTGCAGGTGTCTCCATAATCTGCCAATGCCATGACTTTCATATGATGTACTTCTCCATCCTTGGCTTTTTTTGTACATTTAACTCAGCAATGATTATTTGGACAAAGAAGTTGTTTCCTTTCCTTGGGTGAATACTTTGAAGCATGGAGAAATGCAAGGAAACTTTTGTGTGAAATTTTGTCAGAAGCTAGACATACCTACTCATGTGTCAGTCACTGATTTGAGGTTTCTACTGTGTTTAAGTTTGATCTTTGTCTACTTCCCAGGGGTGATTGAAAGGCTACTCCCTTTTGGCCTCCCACCAAGACTCTAGAAGAGCTGGAGCTGAGCTGGTGGGCATCAGGGCCTAGTAAGTATAGGAGGCAGTGAAAAGTGACTGGGTAGCAGCTGCACCGGAAGAGCCTGTGTGGACGTACTGTCCTTGGGCTGCCTGGCAGTTGGCCTACAAAACAAGCACAAGAGAGGACATGGAGTTAAGGAAATGCAACCCAGACTTGAACCTCTCTAATTCACATTTGAAATGACCTACACTTTCATTTTTCTCTCCCCTCATCACATTGCAGGAACCCCTTCCTTCCAGAATGTTACCTTTATTTTTTTATCCAAATTTTTCTATCATTTCTTTGGCAAGCCTGCTATTTGTGTCTGTTACTGGGAAAACTGCTTTTTCATCCCAAACCATATTGCAACATTATTAGAAAATAAAATTGAGAAATTTTCTACTCATACAATATTGAGCACTATTCTAAGAAACTGCTTATGTAAAACTTTTCCATGTTCTATCTGTCCACAAGAAGATGTAATTTTTATGTAACTGTTACATAGTATCATTTGAATCTCCACCTACATTCTTATGAAAGGTAAACTTGGAATTATGTAGATTTTATAGTGATAGCCAAATGCCACTCCATGGTATATTTCTTCCAGTCACTGTGGCGTTTGTCTCTTCTCTTCAAGATGCTCTATGACTTCGATAACTTCCATCAGTAGTTCTCAAAGAGTCTCCTGAGCTATAAGCATTACTTAGGAACTTGTTAGAAATGGCCAATCTGTGGCATCACCCCAGACTGAGTTAGAAACTCAGTGTGAGGGACTCTGCAACCTGCATTTTCACAAACACTTGAGGTGATCAGGGTATACACTCAAGCTTGAGCACCATTGTCTTAGGTGAGAGATTCAAGTCCCTTTCTTCTCTGTGGATGGCCCTTGCAACCTACCCTGAGAATTATTACTCTATGTTGTGAGTCAGCCACATGCTATCACATACATGTCCCATGGCTTATCACCAAGGAAAAGCACTAGCTCTAAACAGCCCACACTTTTCTAATGCACCCAGAAATGGGTTTTCAGCCTCCTTGGGGTTTCCTTTTCTTGTAGATCCCCATCTCCAAACTTTTGGTTGATTTGGATCTTGTGCTGGTACTCCTCTATGATCAATGGGCCAGAGGAGGCAATCACTAAAATTCACCACTCTTCTCTCTTCAGTTAACATTTTACTCACTTGCCTGGATAGTGCCCATTCAAATCTAAATCTGATCTCTCTTAAGGCCTTAGAGAGTTGTTTGGAAAATTCAGGAACTAGGCTAAGAACCACAAATTTTTTCTCCTTTCAGCTGCTCTTTGCTTGATACTTGGCTATGTCTGACCATAATGTCTGGTCAATTTTCTAGCTGATTTCCTTCAACACCTATGTTTGTCTTTTCCATAGTCAAGATTGAAGTCTCATTTTTTTTATCATTCTCAGAAGGAATAATCAGTGATCAACTGCTTTATCTCTTCATTTCTACCAAACTTATTACCATCCAACCCCATTCTCTTTCTACTTTGCTGCCTTTGGCTAACCTTTGTCTCTACCACCAACAGTGTCACCCATGCTTAATATTTAGTATTATGTGAGCCCATATCCTCAAAATCTTTTGTCTTCAAGAGTCGCTGTCCCCTAAACTATACTCTCTTCTTAGGCTCCTTTTGCTGTAGTTTAATCATACCAACCTCCATCCTATTTTATTAAAATTCCCAGCTCCCTTAAAGAAATGGCTGTGTCTGATATGTTTACCTCAATTGTTGGTTCACAGAAGGTATTTAAAGATAATGGTTTCTGGGCTGGGGATATAGCCTAGTGGCAAGAGTGCCTGCCTCGGATACACGAGGCCCTAGGTTCAATTCCCCAGCACCACATATACAGAAAATGGCCAGAAGCGGCGCTGTGGCTCAAGTGGCAGAGTGCTAGCCTTGAGCGGGAAGAAGCCAGGGACAGTGCTCAGGCCCTGAGTCCAAGGCCCAGGACTGGCCAAAAAAAAAAAAAAAAAGATAATGGCTTCTAGTTGAATAAACCCTTTTTGGTGCTCATTTCTTCTGATCACCTTTAGGAATCTTTTTCTGACAAAGTTCTTAAACAGGAGCCTTCTCTTTTTTCCCTTTATTAAAACTGGTTTGTTGAGTATTGCTGATGTGTTCCTAAATGCCAACAAATGCCTTTTCTCATCCTTTAAAAACTCTCAGTGTTACATTACTATTGTAACTCATTTCTATTTCTTCCCAGAATCTTTGTTTCATCCTATTATTAATTGCTTATTTTCATGTTCATCTTCTCTTGATATAAGGCATCCCAAGTTCACTCCTTGGTCCTCTTCTTCTTTCTGAATCACCTCTGCTGAAACTGTCCAGCAACCTACTGTTACCAACGTGCTTAGCATGATGGAAAATTTCAAAACTTTTTTGTAGCTCCAATCTTGCTACTCATCTCTCATGACACATTTTTAAATGTCTAGTAGACGCTTTCTCTAAAAAACCTTCCTTACCTAAAGAAAGTGATGCTTCTCTATGCAAGAATGTGTGGTCCACATAACAGCTTGACCACATAGATAAGAGGGTAGAGCAACTTACCAGAGCCCGTTTCATAAAAGCATCCTGCGTTGCCTTCTTGTTTGCAGCCTTGCCACTCCAGGCAGCCAGTGCACTGGCCTGCAGGGCCCGTCCATAAGAGAAACTTAGTTTCCAGGGCTTGGGCAGAGGGCAAAGGTTGATGGCATTAAGGTTGAGGGTAGCATCCTCTTCACTCATGCCACCAGACAAAAAGCAGATGCCTGGAAGGAGAAAAGCCATTCCCACTGCATGAGTCCCACCTTATGTGCCTTGCCTGAGAAAGCAAACATGGAGCCTAAAAGAAATGTAATGTTTCGCTCTTTTCTGTACTTGGTTTGCATGGGGCTGCATCATAGAAGTCAATTTGTCTTTGCTGAGGCTAGGCAGGGTAAGGGGAGAAGGGCTTTAATAAATAAGGGGGGGGGGTGAAATACTGAAGACATAAATGAGTGTGAGTCCTTGGACACACACTCAGGATATGTGGCATCGTGGAGTAAAAGGAGCACTGGATGCCTGTTGAGATGGCAGGTATCTTGTATCATGCACAGAAGCAGACTCCACACAAGCACAAATCGGTATGGAACTTTCAAAGGATGAGAGCTGAGACCTAGAGTTAGAGGAGCAAGGCTATACCAGGAACAGCTGCAGGAACCGTGCGGTGGAGAGCTGTGACCGTGGCCATGGCCACTTGCTCTGGTGTATACTTCTTGGTGCAGGCATGACCAGCAGTCACCATGTTGGGCTTTAGCAGGGTGCCTTCTAGGTAAACATGATGGTCATTCAGGGCCTTGTAGACGGCAGCCAGAACCTGAAGGACAAGTGAACACAATGGTGTATTCAGAGTCAGTACTACATGTTTTAGATCAAGAATGCAGACTGAGGGCTGGGAATATGGCCTAGTGGCAAGAGAGCTTGCCTCGTATACATGAAGCCCTGGGTTCAGTTCCCCAGTACCACATATATGGAAAACGGCCAGAAGTGGCGCTGTGGCTCAAGTGGCAGAGTGCTAGCCTTAAGCAAAAGGAAGCCAGGGACAGTGCTCAGGCCCTGAGTCCAAGGCCCAGGACTGGCAAAAAAAAAAAAAAAAAAAAAATGCAGACTGAGTGAATTCCAATATATTGTGTGGCCACAACTTCTTTGTTTAATCCATAGATACATCCGGTGTACTTTGAACAAGCTCAACCTCTCCCTTCATCTTTTCTCTTTTGTTTCTCTCTGTGTGTCTCTCTCCCTCTTTTTGTGTGTGTGTGTGTGTGTGTGTGTGTGTGTGTGTGTAAAGCCCCCAAACCAGCCTTTATACCACTCCTAGTCAGTACTTGTAAACTGAACCTACCAAACATAAGCTGACCTCTCGCCACCACCTTTACTCTAGCTTCCCCTAGAGATTTTTTCTCTGTACTCCTTTAATCAATGTCACCCTCTAATGAGACTTATTCAGCTTGTTGAAGACATCTACTCTTCACTCTAATAGAAGCTAAAGGGTCATAAAAAAGCACATACCTTTTAGGGACTTGAGTGCTTTCCTGTCCCATTTCAGCTATATAATTTTTCAAGTACAGTAATGAAACACTGGTGATATTATGCTTTCTCACAGTGCCTGAGGAAAAGCACTCTCTTTCAAAACTACTGTGACTAGAAGGTTAGATGTGAACAATATAAGTTAGAGTTACACTTACTCAAGTGAGTGTTCTACATTATTTAAAGAATTGTCTTAGCATCCACACAATGACACTGAGGTCCAAAAGAGATATTATGACTATCTCAAGGTCTCACTGTGGGGAAATAGATTCTCCAGCTAAGTCTTCACACTGAGAGTTCTTTTTCATGAGAACCACATACTATGTGCCCCAAAGGAGAAGGGTTGATGAGTGCCTCCCTACAAGCTTCATGCTATGTCACAATTCTAAAATAAAGGGTATTTGAAATATGGCATCCTTTACATTCTTAGTAACAGTTAATACTTAAACAAAAGTTTTTCAACTGGAATTAGTGCCTTTTATACATATGACCTACCTTCTCAGTGACATACTGGCAGTGTTCCAAGTCATGGCTCCCATCAGGAAGTACCTCGGGTTCAACAATAGGTACCAGCCCATTCTAAAAGAGGAAATGGAAGGAAGGAAGAGAAGTGAATCCATGCTGAATGTCATCCTTTCTTTGGAAGCAGAGTCAACAGAACAGTTGGTGTAAAATGAAGCCCTTATGGAGCTGAAAATAGTGAAAAGAAATTGATGGAATATCTAGTGAGACTTGTGGCATAGTCCAAGCAGCACAGCGAGGATAAAGGAAAGGTTTTCAGGAACTGGATGAAAAATAAAATAGAACTCTTTCAAGTCTGTACCTTACTCTAGAAAGTATTCCTGGTACCTCAGAATATCATATTAATGGTACTGTTTTAGGACAGTGTGAGTTAGTTAAGGAATTTAAGCAGAGAGTACAGTCTAACTGGAATTTTCCAGATGAATTTAACTCCCATACTCTGATATAGTATTCACAGAAGCAAACCAAGCTTGACTTTGACCCAGAAATACTTCATCAGATATTGGATGGAAGCTTTGCTATTAAGCCGCCTTCCTCTGGGTAATTATATGGATTGGAACTAGATCCAACATCTTATCTTCTAGCTCTTGATCCAATCCCGGACATTATGGAGTGTATACAAGCATCAGGGCCTCAAAAACCTGATTATCTCTAAGACTTAAGATGTGGGCAGCGGGGAGCAGTTGATGGCATTGGCTTTGCACCTACAGTTTAGTGAGGTGCTATTTGGCTTGTGAAACCAAATATCACCCTATATCATTGAGCATAGCAAAAGCAGTAGAACAAAACTGGCACCAGAATATGCTAGTGAGGGAAGAGGTGAGATTTGTATGATTATGATAAAAGTGGAAAAGTTCTATGAAAAGCTCGTGTCTGCTGTTTGTTAGCCCAAGGGAAAAGCAGATCGCTCACCTGCTGACAGATGCTGGCATACCGTGCCAGGGCGTTGGCATTTTCCTGGATAGCGAGGCTGGAGGGACAGTGGTCATCAATCCTCAGCACAGCACGCCACTTTCCAAAGTCAACACCGTCTTTCTTGTATTGAGCACAGCGTTCTGAGAGACCATCAAGCCCTGTGGATCACAGAAGAGAGAAAAATGTCCTCACACACCGATATCTGGCTCAGGAGGGGCCTATGATAAAGTGAAGAAGTTCTGTCTTGTCTTAGAGTTCAGTCCCAGACCTTGAGAACTAACAACACCTAAGCAAGTAAACATTGTCCATCACAAAACTGGG
Source organism: Perognathus longimembris pacificus (assembly GCF_023159225.1). Classification (NCBI taxonomy): domain Eukaryota; kingdom Metazoa; phylum Chordata; class Mammalia; order Rodentia; family Heteromyidae; genus Perognathus; species Perognathus longimembris. The sequence continues at coordinate 135,800,722 of NC_063161.1, forward strand.
CCCAAAACTTAATGATGATGCTTTGATGTATGTAATGGATACTCAACATGTAGAATAGAGGGAATTCATAATGTACTCATTAGAGATATGAAAAATGAGGTTCCCAGTGATTGAGATACTTTACCATAAAGTTTGTTCAGCTAATGAATGACCACTGGAATTCAAATTCTGCTTAGCTAAACCAATATCGGGGCCATTATTGTCTACCTGTTCAGCAAAGTACTTTGCAAAATTATTTGGCATGTGATGGAACAAGAATTCAGTTTCAAATATTGGATCCCAAAGTTTGGTAGGCATTCCTCTCTACTGCTGCTGGATTTTTCTTTTAGAATCATTCCCAGAACTAAGTATCTTCTCTGAGAGGTACTATGATACACAGTTTATGTACATTGTGTATAATCCCACAATTCTGCAAAGTAGATGTTGTTAAGCCATTTTAAGATGAGTGGCTCAGTGTCATACCATCATTTTATGTAGAAAAGCTAGGACTGAGAACTACATGTGAGTGGCTCTCAAACCACTGAAATCTTTGTAATTTTTTAAAACTTGTTCTCATTTTTTACTAGCCTTCATTTCTAAATATATGGGGGTGACTCGTAAGAGCAGGCAATCTCCTTACCTTGAATGGTGGTTTCTTTGTTTGTTCCTGCAAGGGGAGCACCTCCTTGGTCCAACTGTGGGTACAAATAATTAAGTAATTAGCAGATGTCAGATATCAGGAAAGCACACAGAGCTCCTTCCACAACGTTTATAATCACTGAGGGTTATAGTTCAGTATGCAGCATAATGGCTATTTCCTAGAAGAAGCAGTATGAGAATGTCAATTCTGACAGTAAGCACTCTCTCCTACCAGACACTGTGGTCAGACAGGAAGGAAGTAAAGAGAATACATATGCAACCTCTACTCTCAAAGGAGCAGAACTTGAACTGAAGAGTTCAAGAGTTAGATAGTCTTGACTGTGTACAAAGTCACATTTTTCCATGGGGTTTTTACATCTCTAAAATAAGGATAAAAACCAACTCTACTTCCACGGGTTGTGCTGAAGATCAGATGAGAGCTTTCTAAGTTTAGTCAGTGCTTGTTTTCACTGGGGAAGTTCATGGATGAATAAAAGATCCAGTTAAAAGAAGAGTGCATGCTTTAAAAAAAAGTAACTGCTCTTGAGCGAGCAGATATGTGATGAGAACAGTTTTGATAACTTACTTCACTCTTGTAAGAACTTTGTGAGGTAGATACAAATGCGCACATTTTAATAAGTGAAGAGGTACAGATGCAAAGAGATTAAGTATCTTGTAGAAAACCTGAAGGAAAGATGGACACAAAAATAAAAGAAGAAAGAGGAACACATTGGAAGAAAAGTCTAAGAAGATGATGGAAAAGGGTGAGAAATTAGATACTAAGAATCTTGAGTGTTGGCCCTACCCTGGCCAGTGTGCCTGCCTGTGCCTGGAGAGGAGGGGGGAATGTGAAGGAAAAATCTCACCTTGATGCCCACAACGATCCCCTTCTCCTTCAGGATGTTTCTGAACAGCTTCCCCTGGCTGTCCTTCTGGTAGAGGGTCTCGTGGAAAAGAATCACTCCCCCAATGCTCTTGTTGACGGAATTGTCCACTGTGAAGAGGATTTCTCGGAACTGCCGGCGGTTCTCTTCGGTGTTTTCAACCTTGATTCTCTGCAGCCGGTTTCCCATGGTGCCTAAGGGATAAGAATTGGCAGCGTTGGGGTGGTGAAGGCAGCATAAAAAACAAGCCAGGGCTTTCCCAGGACCTTAGTCCATACTGAGAGGTTCTCAACAGGATGGAAAATAAAAGACTCTTTTTTTTACTCAAATGTTCATAGCTTCTGATTATTAGTTTGTTTCTTAGGGTACAAACATTTCTTGCTGGATAGGAAGTGTATGTGCTGCACAGATAGGGACCAGGGTCAAGCTACCATTTGATCCAGATGCATATGAAAGGCCCTCAGGCCCCAGCCCTCCCTGATCTGGTTTTCAGTCTCACTGCATGAACTTGAGTGGAAGGAAGGATGCAGGCTCTTGACTCTAGATGATATCATTTCAGGATGGCCTGTGAAAGCTTGCCACAGTTCTGGCCGTGCCATCACAGGATTCCCTCAGTCGTAAATTCAACTGTAGTTCAGGGTGCAGAAAGTTCCTGAACTCCTTGATGGAGCTTTAAACTAAGTTCTCAATGACTTCATCCAAGTTCCTGAGTTCCTGGTCTTGCTACTTGACTAGATTCCAATGACCTCTCTCTCCTGGGAGTCTCTCCTCTGTGGTTTTCTGAAATATGTCTGCTAGACATATGGGATTCACTGAGTCTTCTGTTTTCACTCATGAGTACATAAACCTTTCCGTTCTCCAAAAGTATTAGCAGTTACCACATTACCTCTGCTAAGTGTAAACATGAGAGTTTGCTGTTGTATGACCTGTTTCCCACACTCACCTACAGATTCGTCTGCAGCCAAGATGCCCTTTCCATTGGCAACAATGCGCTGGGCAATTTCTGAGAGCTCCTTCTTTTGGTCTGGGGTGAGGGCGGGAAATCGGTGAGCCATGGTGACAGGTCTGGAACAGAATGCAAGAGAGTCAGTCATGCACCAAAATGTTGGTGGCTGGGATGGATTCATGACCGTGATGTTTCTGCTCATTTTCATAGATGGATACACAAATGGATTCTGTTGTTTTGCCTTTCCTTAAGTAGTCGCAAGTAGTCACAATGGATAAAGGCCAGATGACCAGTGTTCACAGTGATGCTAAACAGAACACTTTCGAGGGCATTTTGGAGATCACTAAGATCACTAAGACCACTAAAATCTGACAAAGGAAGAGAATTTCAACCATGGACCAGCTCTCTGTTTTGTGGATTTGGGGTGCCAAGGGGTGCCCTGACTGGCTAAAGAATAGGACAGTGAGGGCCTCTAGCCTCTGTAGCTATCCCCCACTTTGTTTTAGCCTGCACTTCCAGCAGATTATTTTCCAGGAGACATGTTTGAGTGGGAAACCAATACATAGCCTTCAAGTTAACCTCTTTTCCTGTGGACTAGACAGAGTGAGCTACAAGGTTCCTGCACTCAACCCTCTGAGTGAGACTTGATTAAGACCAGGAAGGATTTTTACTAAATGCTTCTGAGCTGGAGATTCCTCTGGCCATTGAGGAAGCTAATATATGATCATCTTGGTTGCAGTGACTTTCAGCTTTGTTGCTTTAGCAAGGAAAGACTGTGGCTTAAAAACCTCTATGCAAGAAGATTCTTTAGCAGTGCTCCAAGTTTCCAAGATGGCATGAGACAGTAATCTCCACTCAGTCCTGTCTTTTATGACAAAACCACTTCTTCACACTTTCTGCATCTCTTCAGGGCAGGCTTCCAATACCTTGTCCTTGTTAGAAAGAGTCAATGTCTACTGAATAATTTTTGAGAAGGTAAAACTAATGACCTCCTACTTGTTACTCTCCATTTCAACAGAGTTTATGTTTTAACCCAAAGGAATGGAACCATAATGCTTTCACAGGAGTACAAGGAAAAACTAGTAAAACTCAGTTTCTAGAGAAGATACTTTTTCAAGGCTCTGTTACATCCCAGGCACTGGCAGATGGGATTTGCCCTGTTGATAAATTAACTTTTAATATTACAGTCAGGGACCTTTAACTTTGGACATGGAATTTCTATTTTCATCCTGACAAAATCCAGCCTGAGGGTAGTGACTTCAAACCAAAGTACACATTTTCATTCTCAATGCATTCATTTGCACAAAGATCAAAAACAATTTTTAAAAAGATGTTTCCTTAATTAAGCAAGAGAAAAAAATAGCTATTTCCAAGATTTCTACTTGCTTGACATGCATCATTTAATTTATTCCTTACAACAACCTTAGAAGGTATTTAAACACTTCTCTCATTTAACAGATCAGAAAAGAATATGAGAGTTTAAATTATCTGCCCAAGAACTGATAGTAATAAGGTCCACAATTAGGATAAGGGGTGATGGTGATCTTGTCTATTCAAAGGAAAGAGTGAGGTTGGTGAAAGAAATTGGCCTTTAGATGACATCCAGAGAGCACCTGGAGCTGTGAGTCACTGTACTAATGACATGAACAAGTTGCAAACATCTAATGCATCCACATAGAGATTTCCTATTAGTAAATCAGACCGACCTGGGTTCAAAGCCCAGCATTTCCTCTCATAACTGTTACCTGTTACCTTGAGCAAGTTAGGTAACTTCTCAAAGTCTTAGTTTACCATGAACTAGGTGGTGATAGTTAGTATTTACTCTGGTTTTCTTATGAATAAGTAACTCACATGTACCTGTGAACCTGAGCACTGGAGTGACTCAAAATGTATGTGTTGAATTTGCATGGATAGGCATGAAGATGTCTTATAAAACTCAAAATGTAGGTATTAAATTCAAAATATACTATATTAACTCCTTTGTATAATTAACATATGCTAATAAAAAAGTAAAAATAACCATCACAAGCAAAAACACAAAATGCAAATAGCACTATTTCTCTTTTTTCAACTTGTTAAAAAAATCACTTAAAGACTTTCATGTTCCTATTGTTGATCTGTCTTCTTTATATGCTGACTCAGTCAGAGAGAAAAGTCAAACTCATTCTGTTTACAGGAAGTTAAATTTTACAGAGAGAGTAAAGGTCTGTACCACATCAGCACAAATACCGTCCCTCTGTTAATCATAAAACAGGGTCACAGGCCAATGTTCACTACTGGGAGAAAGGAGCCCAGTCTGGAAAGGAAATTGGTAGGTACTAAGTTTTATGTCCCTAAGTCTGTGATCACTAAAGTCTCATATCAACTATTTTAAAGTGCGTTGAAAGTTGTTTACATTACATTATTAAGTGGGAAAGCCCCACAAAGTTTTAGAGACATATGCAATGCATACTATCACCCTATTTTTAAATAAGAAATAAGTACTTACTTGTATACTGTTTGAAAGTCTACATAGGCCACCAGTAATCAGTCTTGGCTTACCTCTGTGGGGTAGGATAAAATAATGAAACCCTCATATTTCACTTCATTCATTCTAGATTTCTTAGCGAGCACATATATATCTATAGAGATGATGGATGATAGATAGATAGATAGATAGATAGATAGATAGACAGATAGATAGATAGAGATACATATGTGATATATACCTGTATATATGACAGGTAATATACATACACAAATTAGGACAAAGTTACATGAGTAGTAAAAATAGAGCTGTTAAGTGACCTCAAAGTCTACTTTAGGAATGAATAAACTGAGGCCCAGCAAGCTTACATCCAGTATCCTTTCTAAATTATATGAGTTATTTGGGCACCTACCTGTAATCCTAGAAATCAGAATGCTGAGAAAGGAGGACCAATTTGAGGCCAGCCTGAGCTACTTAGCAATTCAAGGCCCACTTGAGATATGAAATGAGACCCTGTCTCAAAAACTAAAACAAAAACCAAACCAAAATAAAATTAAAGACTCAGAAAATACATGTGATCTCTCTCTCCCTCTCTCTCTCATACACACACACACACACACACACACACACATACACACACACACACACACAGAGCCAGATTATTTTTCTCAAACCAAAGACTGTTTCATACAGGTAAATAGGAAGCGACAATCAAGCCAGAGTATTTTGTCATCTTCAGGAAAGGTGTGAGAGTCTGCTTAGCAGATACCAATTTTTCACTGAAAGCAAAGGCAAACAAACTTTCCCCTGCCCAGGCTTAACACTATCATTACCCTTCACTGAAGCTGCCTGGGAACTTGCTTTACTTACAGTCTGGGAGGGCAGAGTCCTCTTAGGTATTAGAAGCTGTCAATGAAGTGGCAGCTGCTAAATGGATGGATCTCTGGGAACACATGGTTTTTATAGAGGTCTCACCCAAGTCTTTTTAACTTTTGCCCTTCCCTCTTTATCTTAGGCTAGCCAATAGGGAGGTGTTCATTCAATATCTCTGATTGGCTAATAGGCAACCAACTCTTACATGCATTATGCCTGATAGAATGTTAAAGCTATAAAGGACATTTTTTAGATTATGCAGTTCCTAATTCAGAACTTGCAGGTCTGTTTTACAGGTGAGTAAATTTAAACACACTGGATTATGAAATTCTCCCCTAGCTAGCAAAAAACTGAGTTCCAATGTCCATCAAGGGATTCTGAGAAGAATGTTAGCTTAGCTTTTGTAGTCAATAAACACATGACCTTGGTCAAGGTGTTGTGTTTACTTTAGCTTTTATTTATTTATTTTAGCTTTTGTTTATTTTGCTCTGAACCTTGATTTTCTCCTTGATCGGGGACTCTTCAGAGGTGCATTCAGTTTATAAAATGCCTGTATACAATATGCATCCAAGAATCTTTCCAAATTAGGCAAGCAACACTTTATTTTCATTATTTATCTTCAATGCTTCATTAGTGGTCAGTTCCACCAATTTATTCTGTAATCTGTAGCTAAAATTGAATGTTCTTTTGATGAAATAAATGCAAAGAATACATACTTTTTGGGGGGAGGGGTAGAAAATCAAGTCCTAGCATCTTATTTTGAAGAATCATGTTTTCCCTATCCTCCCCAGTCTTCAATGTATTTTATGCCAGAAGCTACTGTTGCACTTTTGTCATTCTACTTCAGCCTTTATATTCTTGTCTTCAAAGTTGCTAAAAACTAGAATTAAACACAAAGTGATTAAGCCACCAGTACCCCCAAATATAGCACCAACTATGTTTTCATTATACATATTTTTGTCTCTGATAAAACTCCAAACTAATTCTAGAGAATGCAAATAAGAATATTTCTTCCTGAGAGAAACTGTGAATGAGCTAAGAGGGAGAACTCTAAAAGCAATAGAATGACCATAATTGTAGAAAAATACAAATCTCTGGAGCATATTCCTTTTACATAAAATGGGCAACAAGACAAAAAAATACCTGTCAAATACAAATACTGGTTGTATAAAAACCAGACTGCCTGAATACTAACTTTGGAATCTATTGTTGGGAAAATTGAACTTTACTTCAATAAAAGTAGAAACACAGTGAACACATTTTCTGAATTAAAAGTAAAACTCTGATGGCTTCTAAAAGTTCTAGGCTAGACAGTGAATGTCATTGTTGAAGGAAGTACAATTTTATGTTTAAAACACAAACTTGATGTTCATTAGGCCTGGGAAGTTTTGGCCAAGGTCTATCTCAGACACGTCTAGCCCAGGTAAAGTTACCATCAGTCCATTGACTTCATTTGTATCCTCACAATAGGTACATTTTCCAATTCTCTCATCTCCACGTGGTACTCAGACAAGCATGCAGTACTTGATTCCACAAAGTGACTTGATCAGAAGATCTAAGATTTCATCCAGCATGATTTTTGTTAGAACTGAATGGAAGAAGTGGTGAGTGGTGATAAAACAAGGAAGAGCAAGTATAACGAAGGTCTAAGGTTGGAGACAATGTTGGGACGGTTAGAACTGCAGCTCAGACCTGCCACCTGGTGACAGATGTTGTGAGCTCTCATTATCCTTGCTATAACAATGACAATAATATTAAGAGCTCTCTTTTATTTATTTATTTATTCATTCATTCATTCATTCATTCATTCATTTATATATTTATTTATTTATATATTTATTTATTTGCCAGTCCTGGGCCTTGGACTCAGGGCCTGAGCACTGACTGTCCCTGGCTTCTTCTTGCTCAAGGCTAGCACTCTGCCTCTTGAGCCACAGCGCCACTTCTGGCCATTTTCTATATATGTGGTGCTGGGGAATCGAACCCAGGGCTTCATGTATATGAGGCAAACACTCTTGCCACTAGGCCATATTCCCAGCCCTCTCTTTTATTTTTTGGGGACTCTATGATACGTGTGGCTCTTTCCATACATTATCATCTGTTCCAACAACACTCTGAGGCAAGGTTTAGTATTACTCCTATTTTATGCACAAATGAACTCTGGTTCACAGGGCAAGTAACTTGTCTACCTGGAAGCAAAGAACAAGTACATGGAGAGTCTCTCAATGGTCTAACACAGTCTTGCTTACATTCTGGTGACAACGGACAGCATAGATTAACCCTTTTCCTATCCTATATTAGCAGTTTATAATCTTGGACTTTAAACCTGCATTAATCAGAAAGATATGCCTTAGGTTGACAGACCTAGCTATTCCTGGTCATGCTGGGCAAGCATCAGTTCACGTGAACAGCAGCCTGGGCAGGCATGAAGGAGAAGCAACAGTCTGCCTGCTATCGAGCAAAGCCACCTGCTGCTGTTTGTGTGGCATTTGCCACCCCCACAGCTTCACATTCAACTGAAACTCAAAGTCCAGAAAAGTTCAGACGAGCTAATGACTTACTGGACCTTAGAAGAAGGGCAACTGCTGACCAAAACAGACTGCTTGTAGAGTTGCGAAGGTGTGGTCTTAATTTTTTTTAATTTTGTTTTGTTGTTTCTTGCTTGATTTTTTTATTGCATTATTTTGTTCTTGTTTTGAACTTTGGGGGGGGGGTAATGGAGAATTTTGTTTTTGTTGCTATTTTAAGTTTCACAAACCTTAAAATGTTCAAAATTGAGTTTTACAATATTTAGAAATAGCATGAAACTTTAAGGCTGGGAAGCACTTGGAAACTTTATTAAACTTATTGGTTCACATCTTTCATCTGTGAAGTAAGCTAGCAATGCCTTCATTAGGAAGTGATTATGAAATATGAATGCAGTAACATGACTTAGAATGAAACAGCTGGATGAGACTGTGCACATGTGATTTACAGGCTTCCATTAACAGGCAATATGATGCCATCCATGATCATTACTATCAATACTTCCAATAACTCCTTGAATATTGCACAGAAGTGAAATGTCTTCACACATAGCATGGGATGAGAATCCACAAGCATGCATGCATCTCACCTCTCTCACAGTTCTGTAAGAGCAATGCTCTTAAAGGCCACCTCTACACATTGCAGTTGCAAGAATCCTGAAAGAGAATGCTATCCTCTCCACTCTATGGTATAGATATTCCCTTACTATTATATTAAAAGCTGCTTTCATGGTTGCAATGGTTTGAGACTGAAATCAAGAGACATTGGTTCCATCATAGAGAGAGGGCTAGTGTTATTTCAGTATAGCTCACAACATTTCCATTGAGTTTCTTGCTGCCAGGCATTTTGTTAGCTGTGGAGACATTTTGTTGAGGATATACTTTCATTGAGACTATAAAAAGAATAAGATGGCCCTAATCTTAAGAAACTGGACAACTACAGAGATACAAGGAGGGGGTTGAGGTCAGGAAGTATAAACAGTAGTAAGAGCCTGTGATGGTTATGGTTGCAGTGTTCGCAGATGATTCCAAGAAGTAATGTAGAAGACCTACAACAGCCTAAGTAGTGTTTATTCATGGCCAAGTCATGCTTCAGACGGACCAATCCAGCCCATCTTCTAGATGCGGAAGAGCAGGACAGTGGTACTTCACTCTCTTTCAGTAGCCAGTCCCAGGTCTAGAACCCAGTAGGCAACTGACTTTGGTTTAAATAAGTGAATTAATAAATAGATCAATGACTTAATATAAATGTCAGACATGCCTAGAATAACTGGTTTACAATTTTTAACCCTAGGGTCTTTGAAATAATTAATTGGTATAACAGTTCCTTAGAAAACAAAACTAGGTTTTGAAAGTTCCTCTACTTTTGTTCAGTACAGTACATAGTTCATGTTCTAGGTCCTCTGCAGTGTTACACGAGAACTACAGTTCCAAATTTTTAAAAAACAAAGTGCATGATAAAATGACACGTGACATAAAATTGACTTTTTTTTTTTTTACCATTTTTAGGTGTCTGGTTCAGTGGCATTAAGTATATGCATATTGTTATACAACTAAGCCTCAAAACTTGTGTACAATGGACACTTTTTGCTTTCTATTCCACTCTACTTCTAGCTCCTGGAAACTAGGAGTCTATTTTCTACTGCTATGAATTCGCCTACTCCAAATATTTCTTGTAAGTGGAATCATAACATCTTTTCATAACCAGTATTTCACTTAATGTTCTCAACTTTCATTCATGTAACATGTCAGAGTTTTGATCCTTTCAAAGGCTGAATGACTTTCCAGTATATTTGCCACAGGTTGTGGATCCTTTCAGTAGTCAGTGGAACCTTTGGCTGCTTCCACTGTTGGCTATTGTGAATAATGCTGCCAAGAACATAAATGTACAAATATCTTTTCCACAACCTGCTCAATGGGCCTGGAGTTGCAGCTCAGTATACTGCACAGCATTGCCTAGAATGCATGAGGCCCTGAGTTTGATCCCTAGCATGAATGCAAAAAAATAAAAAAAAAACCTATGCTTTCCAAAATAAGCCAAGTATTTAATGATTTCTCATATGTGGAATCCAAAGCACAGGGGTGGGGGGGTGTCATGAAAGTAGAAGGCAGACTATGTGGAAAGGGAAAGAACATTTAAGAATGTCCATATTGTAGAGCCTGGAAATCCCATTCTCCCAACTAGAAATGGAGAAAGAGTTCTCATAAAAGGGGACCACATCTACCCAATGCAACTAGAAGAGTCATGGCTAGATTTTTTTCTTTTTTAAATGTTTTATTTTATTGTAAGAGTGATGTCAGAGGGGTTGCAGTTACATGAGGTAATGAATACATTTCTTGTCAAACATTGCTACCTGCCCTGACTTTCTAAGAGGGCAAAGTATGCAATACTCAATAGCAAAAGATTAGACTTGTTCTTCTTGCCTTGAGGTTTCCTTATGGCTAGAATTAAAAAACAAACAAACAAACAAACATATTTCCCAATCTGTAATACAGATCATTTCATTGTATTCCAATCTGCTTTTGGTGATTGGAATGGTTTCAAGAGCCTGAAACCATGTTCTGTATTCCTCAAGAATATGAAGGATTCCTTCATCAAGAATTCATATACATGGGGCTGGGAATGTGGCCTAGTGGTAAAGTGCTCACCTCCTATACATGAAGCCCTGGGTTTGATTCCTCAGCACCACATATATAGAAAAAAGCCAGAAGTGGTGCTGTGACTCAAGAGGTAGAATGCTAGCCTTGAGCAAAAAGAAGCCAGGGACAGTGCTCAGGCCCTGAGTCCATGCCCCGGGACTGGCAACAAAAACAAAACAAATAAACAAAGAATTCATATACATAAAAGAATGTGTGGTTTTGGAGCTGGGCATGGTCATGGTACCCACCTGACATGCCAACACTCAGGAGGGAAAGCAGAGGATTCAGAGTGTGATGTCAAGTTGTGCCTGTTAGTGAGATCTTTTCCAGAAGGAAGAAGGAGAAGGAGGAGAGAAGAATTTGAGGTTTTCCTTATCTCTAGAAATGTACCCATGCAGTTTGGATGACATACGAATAGAGAGTAGGTAAGAATGTCAGAGTTACTGAAGGACTAGGATTTACCTGACAGGAGAGAATTACACTATGGACCTCCGCAGTCACTCCTCCCCACGTTCCCAACCCCCCTCCCCCAACCCCCTCCCCCCACTGGGTTATTTACAACTTTGCTCAATCATTTCAAAGTCCATCTTTTCTCTCACTATCTAATCAGGTTATTGGTTACTTATGTCATGTATCACCTACCCCAGAATAATACTTCTCACAACTATTTATCTCTTTGGTAAAATTATTGGCCTTTAGGTAGAAAAGCATTACACGTGGCTTTCCCAGAAGCAAAGTTCCCAAGTAGAAAGCAGGAAGTCTGCTTGCTGAGGCCAACCTGGCTTCTGACTGGCGAGAAACAAAGACAATGCAGCCTCCTTCCATCCTCCCTTTCCTGTTGTACACATAGGCCTAGAAAAACCAGTCCTACCCAGGGCTTACATGTTACTGAGATGATGCCACCTGAATGAATGCTTTGCAAACTATAAAGCCCCACAACCTTGTTTACTGTTGTCCACCATGTTACTCCACAGACCTAGACATAATTTAGTACTCTTGTGGTGCTGTGGTGGGACACACACACACACACACACACACACACACACACACACACACCCCATTTGAGAATCAGAAAGCAAGATTTTGACTTAATAGCTAGATGGCATTGTTAAGCTGGGCACAAAGTTTCATACCCTTGCTTATGAAGAAGTATGCCCAGTAGAAAGTATGAGGAGCCAAAATGTAGCAAATACTTTCCCCCTGTTGGGACAAGAACCAGCTGTAATGTACAGAAGGAGGCAGATGCAGTAGAAGCAGACTTGAGGAGAATAAAGCAAATGACACTATTCTTGGTGGAAAGGGAAAAGGGACATGAAGGAGGAGAGGGAGGTGTACAGGCTGGCAGACAAGGTCATTTCATCAACAGCACCCTTCCACGTCAGTACACAGCTCAGCTGGGTGAGACTAGCATGTCCTCTGTGCTACTGTTGAGTGCCCAGTGCTGGATTGCCAGATGGAGGTGTAAATAGAAAGCTGGAACAAGTTATCTCTGTGGCCAGGGGCCAGGGGAGGTTTTCTTCCAATCCTTGCACCCAGCAGGAGGCTACACAGGTAGTGATCCTGATATGGATCTGCTAACAGCTTCCTTGGCCTTCATCTGTTTCCTGACCCAGAGGCACAGTGCCCGCTTCTGCTGTCTTTTTTGAGTCATTTACCACAGGAGAATAAAGTCCCCTTGGTTTCAGGGAGAAATGTGAAAGCTGTCACCTCAAGATTTGGGAAGAATAAAGAGGCAGTGGTTTACTCAATGGAATTACATTTGGGAGTATTGCGATCAGCTCTCTTACTTCTTTAACTTGACTTTTATTGTAAAGGTGATGTACATAGGGGTTATAGTTACATAAGTCAGGTAACAAGTACATTTCTTTTTTAGCTGTTACCCCCTCCCTCATTTTCTCTCACCTTGTCCCCTCCCAACACCCCTCCACTCCAAGTTGTAAAGTTTCCAACAGTGTCTAGTGAGTATCACTACTAAATTGGTTCACCCTTTGTCTCACCATTTTTGTGATTCCCCTTCTCCTCAAATCAGATAAACTTATAGACAAGACAAATGGTACAGAAATCAAACACAGTGACAACAGGGAATAAACCAAAGGAAAGAAAAGAAAGAAAAAAGAAAAAACTGAAAACAGTACAATAAAAAAACCCTCATTTCCATTTCTTGGAGTTCATTTCAACAAGCACCATTTTATATGATCTTATGGACATAGCTATTGTGCATATTGTGAACCATTGTGATCCTCTCCTAAGAATATCCTCACTTGTTCTCACAGTGTGAATGCTTAGAGTGCTGGTTAGTCATGTCCAAGTGTAAAATATTTGTCTTTTACTATCCACTGGATTAACTTGTAGATTCATAGACATATTCTAGTTATTACAAATGAGGGAAACCATGCTCCCTTTGTTTCTTTGGGTGAGGTTTACTTCACATAGTATAATTTTTTCCACATCTTTCCATTTCCTTAAAAATGGGACAATGTTATTCTTTCTAGTGGAAGCATAGAATTCCATTATGTATATGTACCACATTTTCCTGATGCATTCTTCCACTGGGCTAAGTTAGATAATGCTGAGAGGAACATGGTTGTGCTAGTGGCTATCTCTTGCAGAGCTCTAGCTCACAGTATGTGAAGGGAAATTTGTCAGTCCTTTTTTATGTTCCTTTTACTCTTTCTCCAGCCCCCAAAGGCTCCTCTGCCCTGTCTTGTCCCTGAGACCTTTCTTCTCATTTGTTTTGAGGGAAGCTGCTTGTGGTATTTCTACAAATCGATCTCTTTGCAAATCTCTCCAGACAGCAAGTCTAATAGAGAAGACAAAATCATATCTATCTATCTATCTAGAACCCTCTGATATATATATACCAATATGTATTTATGGATAAATATAGTTATATATCTCTCTTTCTCTCTCTCTCTCTCTCGCTCTCTCTCTCTCTCTCTCTCTCTCAGATCAGCTTCTTCTTGAATCTTTAGGTCTAGCAAAGACTGGGTCAAACATTCCTTCTAGAACTTTCAGAGAGTCCAATGCCTTCCTCTAGTTTTAGAGGTATCCCAGTAGTGGTATTGTGTTATAATGTTATGGGGTTCAAAGGAGGGGGTTCCCCATCCCTCCAAGAGTCCACCTCAGAGAGAGTCTCAAGCAAAAAGATGGATTTATTGGGGAAGCATAAAGCAAACTGAATGGCCAGGGAAGCAGCACAGACTCGGGAGCTGAAACTGCAGCAGTGAAAAGTGGACTGACCAGCCAGGGACACAATGCAGACTCGGGAGCTGCCACTGTGACCCTGAGCAGTCCTCAAATTGGGGTTTATAAAGGTAAAAGCATAGCACAGATGTAGGGGGTTGACGCAGGGGGTAGAGCAAGTAACAAACAAGTTAAGCAAGCCATTTACAGAAGCAGAATTTTGGGGTCAGGTTGAACCAATCTACTCCCCCCAACATTTCCTACCATGTTTCCCTAGTCAAGATGGAGTCAGCGCTGCTCCCTACAACAATAAGCTCTCCCTCCCTTTTCTCCTTTTCTCTATCTTCTTTTCCTCTTCCTCCCGTTTCTTCTCCTCCTTTTCTTCCTTTCCCTTTCCTTCTTTTCAGACAATAGAGTCTTATTGTATAACCTAGGCTGGCCTCCCACTCACCATCCCCCTGCGTCAGTCTCTCAAGTACCAGGGTATAGCTATGCACCAACACATCAAGCCTTAGCTTAGAGCTTCTCAGTTCACTGAATCGGTTCAGTCGTGTCCAGAAGTCATAATCCCTAGCTCCGGGAACCAGTCCAAGCCTCACTCTGATGGGAGGCTTAACATTTGCTTCCCATAAGAAAAGCCCTTCCCTCCAAAACAAACCAACCCAGAATTCCATTTGCAGAAACCCATTGTGTGGACACATGTAAAGGTTTAGAGGAGAAGGTGTTACATGGTGGCTAATGAAAATTGAGCATTAATCATTCCTATTCCTAACTATCTTGGTAGCATCTTCCAGGCACACAACTTCTCTCCTCTCCCCTCACATCTTCCCAATCTCCTTTTCCTTCAAAGGTTTCTCTTACTTCTCCTGAGTGGTACATCCCAGGTTAACTCTAACCTTTGAATTTCTTAACAAGTCAGCTTATTAGACTATCAGTCAGGGTCACCTTCTCTGCTAGCAACAAGTGACTCACAGGAGCTTTTAGACTGTGGACACCTTTTACCCTCTTTCAAAGGTACTTGGAGCATTACATCACCAATTCAGTTTCTACTTTCAGTATAATCTAAGGTTGTGTAGAGAAGCCTGGAAGACAAGGCAGAGAGTTGTGCCCAAGTTCAGAAGAAGGGTCTCAATCTCAGAGGCATGACTGAGCTATGAACAGAGAGCTGGAGTGTGCTGAACATGTTCTGTTCTACTATACAACTTTCAGGGCTGTGTGTGTGTGTGTGTGTCTGTGTGTGCTCGTGCGCACGCGTGTGCGCGCACCCGCATGCACGTGCATGCAAGTGTTCATACTAGAGGATGGAGGTGAATACTGAGCTGTGATGAGTAGTTTCTCCATGCCTCAGTGTCATCACTTGTCCCTTTGTGATTGTGAGGATAAGATAGTTCTCAAAACCACCCAGAGAAGCATTAGCAAGGGGCAGGCATTTCTTTATTTCCAGATGATGTGACCTTCATTTTCTTGAGCCAGACATGAAAAAGTGTTATGTTGAAGTCAACCTGAAGAAGGAGCTATACAATGTGTGAGCCCCTATATAAAATTACAAAAGAAGAGAGCAGTGCCATTTAAAGTAGTCAAATTAGCCAGCCACTGGTGGCTCATGCCTGTAATTCTAGCTATTCAGGAGGCTGAGATATGAGGATCGGGGTTCAAAGCCAGCCTGGACATGAAAGTCCATGAGATTCTTATCTCCAATAAACTATTCAAAAAAGCCAGAAGTGGCACTGTAACTCAAGTGGTTGAGCACTTGCCTTAAGGAAAAGAAGCTCAGGGACAGTGCCCAGGCCCTGAGTTAAAGCTCTAGGACCAACAACAACAACAACAAAAAAGTAACATTATCAAGTTCCTTTTTCTTTCATGTGCTTTTTCTTTTCTCTATTTTTTTTATTGTTGTCCTTGAGTAGTTGTACAAAGGGATTTCAGTTCAACATGCCAGTCTGTGAGTACAGTGTATCTTGATCAATGTCACCCCTTTCTATTTATTCCTCATGTCACTTTTATGGCAATGTAATGATATAAGCAAAGAAACCTTAGAATTTAAACTATTTGCATAAGCCATTCATCTTTATATCATATAGTGCCAGCTTGAAATTAAAACATAACATTCAACCGGTATATGGAATCACAAAATTTACAGTTTGCATCCTGTAGTTTGTACATGCATATGGGGTTCATTCTTCCCAGAAGAGAGGAACTGTCACACAAAAATAGATTTAATGTTTCCATTTCACTTCTTGATTACATGTGTTCTATCAAAAGCCTCTGCTCTCACTTGCTGCTGAGTAAGGAAGGACTAAGAGGAAACAGAAGGAAGGGATTGCTTTATTTTTCCTTCTATTCCAACATCATTTTCAAGGTAAGTCGCCAGCTGATTCTAGGAAGAAATACAAAAAGAAAGGGCGTGACAGGGATCCTTTGTTGAATTTCTTACAGTTCTTTTGTTTTCTTTCTATAATAGAAGCAAGCTCTAGATTGAATGGAAAGCCTAGCCTCTCCAGATTGTACATTCTTCCGAATCCTTACGTAGAACTCCTGGAACTCCATCATGGGCTGACTGGAAACCTCTACTCGTAGAGCATTGTCAGCACTATCTATAAATATGGCACCAAGGAAGCATAGTCACACAACTATGTACCTCAGTTGCCTAGGTGTATGCCCCCCTTTTAAGTAGTGTTTCATTCATTCATCTATGCCAGTCCTGGGGCTTGAATTCAGGGCCTGAGTGGGGTTACAGTTACATAGGTCAGTATAGTTCTTTTTGAACAGCGTCACCTTCCTTATTTTCTCCCATTTTTTTCCCTCCTGGCTTCCCTTCCCCCATAATTGTATAGTACATTTCCAACATAGTGCTTAGTGAGTACCACTGCCGAATTAATTCACCTTTAGTCCCACCATTTCTGTGTTCTCTATTACCCTCCCCCAAATCAGATAAATTTATATATAAGACAAAAGGTACAGAAATAGAAAACAAAGGGGGAAACATAAAAACTTTAAAAAAAGAACACCAAAAAGATAAATGTATATACAATACCCAGGGTACCAGGGCACCAAAATCAAATATGTTTATCTGAATTGGAGAAGGGAAGGGAAACAACAAAATGGTAAGACAAAGGACAAAGAGCCAACCAATGCAACAGTGATACTCACAAGACAATATGTTGGAAATGAACTGTACAACGTGGGAAGGGGATAGTGGGGGAAGGGGAAGTGGGAGAAGAATAAGGGAAGGGGTAACAAATTTGACAAGAAATATACTCACCTCAGTTATGTAACTGCGACTCCTCTGTACATCACCTTGACAATAAAACTAAAAATTTTGAAAGTAAAATTTAAAAAACCTCCTGCTTCCATTTTGGGGGTATATTCCCTCTTCTTACTGGAAGAAATACAAAAGAAAATGGCATAATTTCACATTAAAAGTTTTTACAATGTAATATGTATTTGTGTTGTGATTTTACCACCTATTTATACATAATTAGATGGCATTTTAATCCTTTTGTTCCCACTAAGCAATGACAAAAGAGCAAAAAAATGCTATCTAATGATAATAGACTCATAAATCAAGAAATGTTTGATAATTAGATGTTTCTTCTCATTGCTGTAGGTTTAAATCCCAATAAATTTAACCTTCCTAAAAAAAAAAAAAAAAAAAAAAAGTTGGACCGGTGTAGGTAGGTGCCGTTACATACTATGTCCTCTAGAGGGAGCGCAAGGCCGTCTCCTCTAATGTCAATATGTGAAGGGTGGGGGCCATGAGCAAAACTGGCTTATGATGAATGCTCAGGTGTCCTACTCTTGAGGATTTTTCTTGTTTGTTTGTTTGTTTGTTTTAGTCATTTCCTCTTGAATTGCTTCCCCCTTTGCTCCCATATAGCTGATGCTAAAGGAAGACGTTAGATGTCCCTTCCAATTGGAAAAGTTGATCTCTCCATTTAGAAGACTAAGCAAGAAGTGCAGTACAGCTTCTGAGGCAGAAAACGGACTCCTCGTAATATTTTTCTGGTCTAGCTCACAGTGGTAGATGACTCCTCGATGGGCAGTGATTCCTGCCACACTTTATCATCTGCATCCATATTCTCAGTGGTGATCTTTGCCAAGGTAGTGACTGAACGGAAGTGGTAGGATAGGGTTCAGAAAGTTGGGACCCAGATATACTTATCAGACTCTCCCCTACCAACAAATAGGTCTAGATTCTACTTGCAACTGTGTTTTACGACTCTGTGCTCTGGATTTGAAGTTTCATGTCCCTCTTGAATCTTGCAAATCCTGATCTAGCAATTTTCTAAGATTGCTCTCATTTGTCATAGCAACCATGTTTCCCTGGAAGATATTTCTTTTGATTCCTATGTTCTCTTCATCTCTTGGATCTCTCTTCCACTTTTCGGCAGTACTGCAGTTGGGTCCAAGGCTTCGTGTCGGCTACGCAGACACACAAGCATGTGAGCCAGGACCCCTGGAACCACATTTCCAGCCCCTTTTGTTACTACTTTTTCATATACAATCTCAAGATTTTGCCAAGGCAAAAACTTGAACCAAAATTATCCTGTTTATACTTCCTACATAGCTGAGATGGAAGGTGCATACCACCATGCCCAGCTATTTGTCGAGATGGGAGACCTACTAATGTTTTTTTTTTCCCCTGGGGGGGGGGTGGGGGGGTGGGGGGAGGGGGGCTGGATTAGACAGACATTCTGATCTCCACTTCAAGTATGAGCCATTGCACTGGCTTTGTGTCTTTTTTTTATTAGAGAAGTTTATTTAATATTGCCAAAAGGTAATACACATATCTTGAAGGGACTCAGAAATTAAATACATATAGATGTTAGTTTGATAATATTTTTAAGTTACAATATAGTTCTCCAAAACGTAAAGGGCATGAATACCTCATTCATTTGATTGTCTTTACATAGACTTTACATGAGCAGTGAAGACACAACATACAATATATAAACGTCATATGGTAGAGAAACAACATCCATGATCTTCATATTTACAGGAATGTATAAAATCTTCTTCGAAGGAAATGGGCTACAACTTAAACTTCTCATTTTTTTATTATCACCTATAAATGTTTCCATTTGGAAACTTTTGTACAAGAAGGCCTAAGGCAATTTCTGATTTACTTGCATATAAAATGAAGAAGGAGCCTCATAGAATCTGTATGATGTCCACATGGAGTGGCATCTGCCATATTTTTTTTTATTGTCATGTAGTTTTCTTTGCAGGGTAGGTATCAAACTTTCTGGAATGTGGAAGGAACCAGAACGGAGGCAAATGTGACTAGGAAATTCATTTATATACAAAGTAGAACTTCAATTTCTTGATTGCATCATAGTTGGATGTAGATTGGCTCATGTTTTTATTCCTCCTGTGGTAAGGTTGACTTGTTTGATACCAGTGTTCTGTAACAACCCATAGGCAGTGCAGGAGAACTGAACTCAAGATATTGTGAGAGGAAAGAAAAAAAGGCAGAAAGGCAGATTCAGGTTTGAACAATATGGAGTTTACTTTGGACTTACAGGCAGAATAGTGACTGCAAGAGCAGTGGATTTTTGCAAGTTGTGCAAAATGGAGAGTTGTATACATTGCTGGGGATATAATTGATTTCATTCTAGGCAGAGTGTACCTTATTTATATTTAGCTAATATGAAACAGTAACATATATTATGGCTTCCAGAGTACACATACCACTGGAATGTGTTTGTCCTATTTATGCTTCACTGGGAATCATGCAAGAAATAATTGACTGGGATTACTTTAGGACACACACAGTAACTATGACTCAAGATAGCTGTTGAGTACTTAACTAAATCCATACAACCAGCCAAGCTAGTAGCCCAGGTCTATGTCTGGAAGAACCTGCTTGGTATGAGGTTCCCAGGACAGAACATTAGACATCAGTGTTGGTGGTGATTCCAACCCTGTATCCAGAAGATGTTTGTCTCAGCCTTGGTGGCAGGTTTAGAAAGTTTCTGAATTACTTTGAACCACATTTGTAGTACAATGTCAGCTCCTGACTGTAGCCTAAAAGACCTTCTTTCTACTACCTCATCTCGAATCATCTCCCCTTTCTTGCTGTACACCAGACATACTTCTTTCATATTATCTGTGAGTAGAGAGGGAACAAGGGAACAATTATTGGACAGACTGCTGAAGTATGTTGAAGGCTCTGCAGCAGTAGATATTAGAAGCAAAGCATCAATCTCTGTGAAGATCAGATGACAAAACAATACAACAGTTAGAAAGGGGGTCCTTACAACCCAGTAATAATTTATAAATCAGATATACATACTCATAAATACCAAATCATAAGTACTTCATAAATTCCAAAATCTGTTCTGTTTGCCTCTTGCACACACAGGAAAGACCTCCTAAACTTTGTGTCCCTCTTTGTAGTTAAGTAGGGTCCAGATAATTTGTTCTGTCCATTCTCAGCCTGCAGCAGAAAGCTGATAAGCATCAAGTCCTTTTAGCTCAGCTTGAAAGCCAAGCACAGTGAAATCACCCTCAACCTAAACCAATGAGTTGATATCTAAAAAGCAGTTGCTGGAAAGCATCGTCTAGATCTTTCTATTCAATTTTGTGGAAATGAGACATCAACTTGGGTCATGATGAGTCTCTGCGACGTTGGCATCTGGTCTTATTGCATTATCGTCCAGGAGAACTAGTTAGTAACAAAAGCATTGAAAAGCAGGCACTGTGGCACAGTGGATTCTCAAAAGCAGGCCTATATGCAGGAACAAAAGAGGGGCCCTTTAGGGTTAGAGTGCAGGTCGTGTGGACCTGGAAAAGAGGAAAGATAAGATGGATGCCATGTCGTGGGTACAGGTCGGGGTAAGCCATCTCTTTGTAGACTGCCGGTTGTATCTGAGTGCAACTTTTGGGAACCACCAAGAAGGTGAAGTCATCAATGACGGTTCTTTGGAAGTCAGCTGTTTATAAGAATAAGTGTTTGTGCCAAACATTTCTTTTGTTAGTAGGAGACATCGTTGATAGATCGTGTTGTCACCCCCCCCCCCCTCCAGCAAGAGCAGCACTGAAGAGGAGTTGAGAAAGTTAGGGTAATGGAAAACTCCAGTGCTAACCCGATGCTGGTGGCTCACACCTGTGAATCCTAGCTACTCAGGTGGCTGTGATCTGGGGATTGTGGTTGGAAGTCAACCCTGGGCAAGAAGCCTGTGAGATTATTTTCTCCAGTTAACTGCCAAAAAAACCAAAAAAAAGTTGGAAGTGGGGCTGTGGTAGAGAGCCAGTCTTGAGCAAAAAACTCAGGGACAGATCCCAGGCCCTGAGTTCAAGCCCCAGGACCAGACCAAAAACAAAACAACAACAACAACAACAACAAAACTATCTTGTGTGTCAGTGCAGTTTATCCACAGAACCCTGTGATTCTGACCTTTCATGTTGTACCCCAATATATTAACCCCACACCAGTTCCCACAAGATACCAAGCCTTTAAAAGTTAAGAAAGATATCGTAGTGTTTCCATTGGTCAGCACAGTACCTAGCACCCATAGGCAATCACTAAATATAACCAGATATGAGACATGTCACCTAATGCCTTTTTTGTTTTGTTTTGTTTTGCCAATCCTGGGGCTTGAACTCAGGGCCTGAGCACTTCCTGGCTTCTTTTTGCTCAAGGCTAGCACTCTACCACTTGAGCCACAGAGCCACTTCTGGCTTTTTCTGTGTATGTGGTGCTGAGGAATTGAACCCAAGGCTTCATGTATGTGAGGCGAGCACTTTACCACTAGGCCATATTCCCAGCCCCATCCTAATGCCTTTTAAAGAACAAAAATAAATTTGTCTCAAAGGGTTTATTTAGATTTCAATCCTGAATCTTAGTGTGTCTCTGCCTTAAATATGGGGATGGATGTTTGTTTAACTATGACAATCAGGGCTGTTTAACTGAAGAAATTTATTTTTCCTATGGTGTAATTTGGATATATATATATATACATCTACATATACATATATACACAAGAAGGTGACTCTTGAAAAGCCTTTTCTGTTGCAACTATAGGCATTTATGTCTTCAGACTGAGACCTTTAGTTATCAGTCCATCAGAACAAAAAAAAAAGGAAAAAATAGCTTAAGTCATCTGAATGAATATCTTTAACAGGACATAGTCATACATTAAAATGGAAACTACTAAATTTAAATTTGCTAAGGATTGTTTGACATAGGTACTTGCAGAATAATAACATGATCTAAAATTTTGAAGGTGGCATGTCCACCGCTCTTTTTATCTATCTATATAAAGTTTTACATATAACAGTTATTTAGATGTTGCTATGATTTGGATCTAAATGTCCTCCAAAAGCCCTAAAGGCTTCGATGGCACTATTGGAAGTTCGTGAAATCAGTAGGAGGTAGGACCTAATTCAAAGAAGTTGTTCTTGAGGGGAATATGGGAGCCTCAGGGCTCCTCTCCTCCCCTTTCTTCTCCTCTTTTCCTCTCTTTCCCTCTCCACCTATCCCCTCCTCTCCTCTTCTCTCTCCTTTCCTCCTCTTCTCTTCCCTCCCTTCTTTCCCACTTCCCTTCACTCTTTTTCCCTCCAATTCCTTTTCCTCCCTCCCTCTGGTTATGATAGGAACAGGGCCAACTGGCCAAGAACTGAAACAAAATTGGGCAAAATAAACCAACCTTCTTTTTAAGTTGATTGTATCACATATTTTATCCCAGTGATGGAAAACAGACTAATAACAATGGCTTTTCCTTTTCATACTCAAGAAGGGAAATGGTCCACATGGATATTCCAGAACTAAGATATAAACATGCCTTTAAACAAATCATAAATTCGTTAGAGAGGGAGCTAGGAAGAAGCCATGCTTCTGCAGAGCCCTACTGGCTGTGAATTCTGGATGCATTTGAGCTAGAGAAGAGTTTGGTTAAGAAGGACAAGAGGTGGGGCTGGGGATATGGCCTAGTGGCAAGAGTGCTTGCCTCGTATACATGAGGCCCTGGGTTCAATTCCCCAGCACCACATATACAGAAAATGGCCAGAAGTGGTGCTGTGGCTCAAGTGGCAGAGTGCTAGCCTTGAGCAAAAATAAGCCAGGGCCACCTGAGTCCACGCCCCAGGACTGGCCAAAAAAAAAAAAATAATAATAAAATAAATAAATAAAGAAGGACAAGAGGCAACATGAATGTATTGCTAGAAAGAAATCTACAGACTGGGAGGCTTGAAAATAGGAATATCAGTAATGCTGTGCCTTGCTTAGGGTAAAAAACTATTTTAAAAAGGGGGAGAGAAGGCACTCCCATCTCTGTGAGTAGCATGCCTTGAAAAGTTATTTCTGTCTATTTCTTTTCAGGGGAATTCAAATAGCAGCTGAAGTTTACAGAGAAAGCACAGTAGGGAATTAAATACAGCTTTTTCGCTTCAAAATCAATCCTGCTGTCTCTCAAATAGAAACCTTTAGAATATTCAGTCTTCTTGTTTTTATTTAAAGAAAAATGATGATTACTACAGTGCAACTGGGAGAATGCAAACTGGACAGGATAAATCTTAGATAAGCTTCTCATTTCGGGTGATTTCTCTAATTGGTAACCTAACTAGGATGCAAAGGTATTTTAATTGGAATTGATTCCTGTGGGGTTTAATGTATACCACCATGTGCTGTGAGTTACAGCACCACATGGCATAAAATTGGGCAATTTTAAGCCATAGGAACCATTTGTCTATTTTTATCCCTAACACAATGTAACATCCTGAGAAAGTCCCATTCATTGAACTGTTTCCTTGGCTGGATGTTATTTGGAAAAACTTTGGAGTGAGTGATGTCATCCACAGCTGGAAATTTAACATAACTAGGGGCAAAAAAATAAGTATATTGAAAAGTATATATTGAGATATATTAGGGCTGCAGTGGTGGTGTGTTTGCTGGCTTGTCATTTCAACAACTGACCTGCATTAGTGTGATGAATCACCACTATGTAATGAATGGGCTTTCTTTCATGGTCATTTCCCTCAACTCACCAAACAAATGTGGAAGAATGAACTGACTTTTTAAAAACACCTTTGGATAAAATCAGATGAAAACATAAAGGCAAATGATACATTTATCAAAAAGAATCAAGGGACAGATGGTATAGGCTGTAGAGATGGGCTAGCTTTAAACTGTTGGAAACATGGAGGAAGACAGATATCTAGTGAGATAGAGTGTATCCCATCAGCTGTTCTCATGCATCCCACACTCTTTTTATAAATGTTTATATACATCCTATTGTCATGAATTCCTTATAGAATGAGCTTATAGAGAAGGAACTAAGCAAAGTCAATATTTTGCAAATAATATTAATAATAATAATTCATCTTCTAGGACCTGGATTCCCATTGAATTCTGAATAAAATTCAACTGCTTCCATAAATGCCTAGGCCTGATCTGATCTGACCTTTACTAATTTTATGCTTTTTTTTAACCACTCTATCTGCATACTTCACATTCCATCTTCACTGGTTTTCTTCCATTTCTTTGGACTTTCCTACACTGGTTCTTAATTGCAAAGACTTTGAGCCATCTGGAATGCTTCTTGTTAGGCTCAGTCTTTTCACATTAATTCAGATTAATTTTAATCCGCTCTGTAAGTATTTCCATTCTATTTGAAGTAGCCAGCCTGGGTGCATCAATTATCCACCAACTAGAAACACATGTGATACCTATGAATGGATGAGTGAAAATAGAACTGCATTAAAAAAAAAATCAGGAGCCGTTGACAAAGAGAAATGAGACTTAAAAAATAAACAAAAACATGCACTCCAGGTTAGAAGAGTTAGTGGTATAACATTTGGGAGGTTTTATATATAGATTTTATGAAGGAGTGAGATGTGCAGACAACTTTTATAGCACTGCACCCGCTACTTTTCACTTTATTACTACGGTTTTGCTTTCTCAGTGTGAGGAACAGGTCCCTTGGGATTGCTGTTTGAGGGAAGGCTGAGATTTGTCTTTTGGGCTACAGGTGTTGGCTTTACCTTCCTGGACACTAACACCACTTGTGGGAGCCTCACAACCAACCTCACAAGGATGTTTAGGCTCAGAGGTGGGAATGATCACCACCAAGTACTGAGTCTATATTGGTGAGGCGGGGGTGGTCTGGTGGTCCTCAATTTGTTTATACCTAGAAAAAAAGATGTGAGGCTTGGACTATGATGGTGGTTGCTTATACAGTCAGTACTTTTGAATGGCTTAGACTCCATAAGCCTGTGTGTAGGTGGAGGGGTTCTGCTTGCCACATGAGAAAAAAAAAATCCATCTATAGAAAAATGACAAAGTCTTCTTTGAAAGCCACAGCAGAATGGGGGCAATTATTTTAGCTTGCATGTTAATGCAAATACACTCTGCCACAACAGGAAGCTTCTTAGGCTGGATTATAATGTGAACTGTGAAAGGTGGGTGTGATTGTTAGAGACCTCTACCACCTGCCAACCTATGTCCCTGATATGGCAAGAGTATTTCAGTTCTCCTATAGCCTCTTGCTCAGGAACTAAATGAGACCTCAGCTAGGGTGGAAATCTGGCCATTGTCTTAATCAAGGGTATCACATTAACATTTTAGACTTGAGGAATAATAAGTAAAATAGAAAGGATAAAAGGGCAGAATGGAACTGATATATGGCGAAAGTGTTCACGAACTGAACACTTCAGTAAAGTCAATGGGAAAAGACCTCCTGGTGTGTAGGTGGAGAAAATGGGTAAGAGAGGTTATCCCTAGCCACCCACAAGAGCAGATAGGGAAGGGATATTCACACGCAGTGGACAATTGAATTAGGAAGAGCACAAATCTAAGGCAGTAGTGATTTCCCTATCTTGGGCCTGGCTAACTTAGAGAATTACTCTCATGTCATTGGTCTGGCCAATCTTTAATGTAATGAAGTCGTCTGAGTTCCAAGTTGGTGGTGGTTCAGTTCTAAAATTTGATGATGAACCAGTGCCTGAGGGAGGAGGAATGGAGAAGTGGAATCTGATCACCACAATAAGGTTATCTTGTAGGTCTGATTACTTTGGACATGGCTAGGGGATTCCCAACAGCTTGGAATAACAGAACATGCAATTATTCCACAAGACTACCTTGATTTCAGTTGCAAGTGGATTTTGCAAAAGAGACTTTGACCACATAGAATGAATGTGGTTGTGGAAAAAAAATAGAGGAAATGGAAGTCAGAAGAGCTAAGGGCTTGTCCCCTCTGCTGCTTTTCAGCTGTGTGAATCTAGTTCCCAATTCTAAGCCACAATTCTTCATCAGCAGAGCATTGCTCCATCTCTACATTCTGTTAGTGTTCATGAGCAGACCTCAAGACAGAGTCTCACTATGGAAATTGAAAAGCAAATAGAAAATGTGAAACAAACTGCACAACTTGAATTATGTCTAATGCCATTGCACATTCCCATTAAGGGAACTTGCTGGCTACTCATTTAATAAGGTTTGTCAAAGGACATTTGGTGATAGTCTTGGAATAAGTTCAATTGGAGTCTTGGTTTATTTCCAGTGTAAATGAACAACACAATTTTGGCTTGGTTGGAGATTGGAGGGGGGGGGGGGCAGGCGGGAGCTATAGGTGAAAACAGAGTGGCTAGGCCTTTAGAACACACAATGAAAAGCTAGTCTCAATCTTAGATGTGGTTGGTCTGAACCAGCTGCTGTACAGGTGGCTGCTCTAGGCTGCGTCACCCTTTAACCAACATCACTAATATATTTATCTAAAAAGACACTGAAATCCTATGTGCTTATTACAAGAGAGAAATGGACATCTGACAAGTATACTTCATGGGTTAATCATTTGTAAGCTGACTTACATACATCATCATTTAATCTTTAGGGCAACCTTAAAAGGTAGGTACTATGTCCTCCATTTCATAGGAATGGAGACTCAGAGTGATTCTATGACAGGTCTAAGGTGATATCAAGAAGGAATGACAGAGATATGAAACCAAAGTTTGGGACTTTTGACTTCATGGTCCATGCTTTTTGTTCTATACTATCAGACGAAAGAGAAATGAGCATGATCCATTAGCCAGAAAAGAATGTCACATGGGGGCTGGGGATATGGCCTAGTGGCAACAGTGCTTGCCTCATATACATGAAGCCCTGGGTTCAATTCCCCCAGGACTGGCAAAAAAAAAATCAACAAGGCTGGGAATATGGCCTAGTGGCAAGAGAGCTTGCCTCATATACATGAAGCCCTGAGTTCAATTCCCCAGCACCACATATACAGAAAATGGCCAGAAGTGGTGCTGTGGCTCAAGTGGCAGAGTGCTAGCCTTGAGCGAAAGGAAGCCAGGGACAGTGCTCAGGCCCTGAGTTCAAGGCCCAGGACTGGCAAAGAAAAAAAAATGGTAGCTGTACACACCTTAATAAAACAATATAATTAAAAAGAAAAAAAAAGAATGTCACATTTCACATTCTGAAATGCGCCGATGCCAAACAGTCAAGGATCTGATAGAAGTTTGCAATCTGAAATCACTCTCAAACTGAATCAATCGAATGTGAATGATTCAAAAAGTTCTTCTAGATCTTGCCTGAAATGTCTCGTGTCTTGTTGCACTCCAGGTATACGGGGAAACAAAACACCAAGTCAGGCAGAAACCTAATCACCTGGCCCCCCAAGATATCCAGCACCACATAGGTTTTATCAGCTTTTATTTCATCAGGTCAAGGAAACATCTAGAATATATCAACATGGTCTTACTTCTCTGGGCATATACTTTTAAACATACATACGTTCTCATTCCTGATGAGAAAGACCATTTAAAAGGATCTCACTCTCATCAGATTCTACCCTTAAATCCTAAAACAGTCAATTATCACTGTGCACAAGACTTCTGGCAGTCACAAGCTCTATCACAAGGCAGGGCTTACAAACAAGTGGAGAACGTAACTGGCATTTGCATGCACCCTCGTTGGGTGGGGCAGACTGCATGAGGTGTGGAGCTTCAGACCTATGACTAACTGCTGCTCCTGCCAGCAGTTACCAATGTCAAGGCTCTTAACACACGTCCCTTGGGTGTCCCAATGCCTTTCCTCCTAACAACATTAAAAAATGGAATTGTCTGCAAGCAACCATGTCTAAATAAAGAGCTTGATAGGCAAATCTCCAGGAAGTGTCCAAGTTCAGAAAAGCATTTCTTTACCCTAGAGCAGACTGGGATGAAAGTTGTACCGGAGGCTGGAGAAGAGCCCAATGTGTTTCACAAGGTTGGGCTCTACCACATAGGCCCGCTCTCCCTTGGCCCTCAACAACGAATACAAGGCCATGTCCTTGCCAAAGCCCTTGTGGCAGTACACCTGGGACAGGTAGGTGAGGGTCCGACGGGCGGCAGGGGCAGGGAAAAGCATGGCTGGTGTGCAGCACTGAGAGGCAGGGACCACGCTGTACAAGGAAGGACTCAGGCGCCGCAGTTCCAGGAAATAGTGACGACCCACCAGTTCCACCAAGCCCATGCTATAGAGGGAGAAGAAGAGCATCACAGGCCAGCTGAAGCCTGGACGGCTGGCAAACCTCATGTAGATCCAGGTTAGCAAGGGCCCCAGCAACATGCCCACGCCCACCCACTCCAGGATGCGCATGGGCTCTGGGTTGATGTAGTGCTGCAGTCTCTCGGGGTGGTAGAGCTTCAGATACAGGGCATCTCGCAGGTGTGGCTCCGAGAAGCGAGCCCGCAGGAGGTGCTCCAACACTGGGAAGATCTGCTCTTCGGGAATGGCGTCATCTTCTACCATTAGGACGTAGTCTGGATTGTAAGTCTGCAAGGACGATTCTAGGCAATAGACATAGTCCTGCTTCTCTTTCTCAAATGAGTTGGTCGAAGGGTCATCGCCATAATCATCCTCGGTGCCCTCATAGCGGTTGGCCACGGGGACATACTTGGAGAGCAGCTTGGCATCCACGTGGCTCACGCTGCGCTCTACATTGCACAGGAAGAGCTGGTGGCCCTCACACTGGGGGCCACACTGCTGCAGGAGCCGGTGGAACTGGGACACCACCTGCAAAACATAGTGGAAGCCAGGCTGTCTATCCACAGTGATGATGGTGATCACCAGCCAGGGGCGGGGAGTGGCCTGCCAGACAATGGGCACAGATCCATTGGCAGAGGGCAGCTCCTCAAAGTAGTGCAGGGCAGCCTCCCCCTCCTTCAAGCTTTGCTGCAGAAACTCTTGGCTCATTTGGTTCAGATGCCAATGGCGCAGATAGAAGTACGAGTGGAGAAGGCGGTGACAGGCCAGGGGAGCTAGCAGGCCAAATGTGACCACTGTCAGGATAAAGAGCTGGACAGCAGTGCTGCCCCAGGACAGTCGCCGCAGCCTCCGAAGAAGCATTGCAGCCGGAGTGGTTGGCACACTCATGAGGTCAACTTCTGGTCAGGTCTGATCCCAAGAACAAACCATCCTGGAGCTCTGGCAGGAATCACAAGTCAAATCTAAGGAGAGAGGGAACAGGGAATGGTAAAGATAGCTTAATCACAACAATTACCCCACAAAAAAACCTTAAGATTTCCTAAAATGGAATATTTGGGATTCTGTTATTTAATGTCATCTTCTAATCAGGATTCTGTGTTATTTTATGCTATCTTCTACTTATATTTTTTATCTGATACAATATATTTTATATTGCATATTCACTTAATCCTAATTGTGCTCTTATTTTATTTTAATTTGTGTGTGTGTGTGTTTGTACAACTGTGCTAGTATTATGGCTTGAATTCAAGGCCTTACACTCTCATCTGGCTTTTTTACTCGAGTTTGGTACCCTACCACCATACTTCTACTTCTGGCTTTTTGCTGGTTAACTGGAGATAAGAGTCTCAGGAATTTGTTTAACTGGATTGGCTTCAACCCTCTATCCTCAACTGTCAGTATCTTCGTGTAACTGCCAGCTTCTTTGTGCAGCTAGAATTACAGGCGTTAGCTACCTGTGCCAGGCTCCTGTTTTATTTTCAATAAACCTCTCAATGGAACCAATGAGAGAAAATACCACTCTTATACAGGCAATAGTATTATTGTAAAAATTAAACATGTTAGGGAGTAAGTGCAGGATAAACATTTCATTAAAATATGTGCCTATGTTCATACTCAATGTACTATTTTAGAAGTAAGGAGATTCAATTTTCTGATAGAAAACAGACTTGCACCAACCAACAAAATTAGGACAAAACTAGCATAAATACAGTAGAGTCAATGCAAAACTAATTATATCAATAGCATTAAAAATAAGTCCTGTGCTGGGCTCTGGTGGCTCACAACTGTCATCCCATTTGGGAAGCTGAGATGGTTCTAGGTCAGCTAAAGCAGAAAAAATATAAGACTCCATCTCAACTGAAGAAGCTGGTTGTGCTGGTGTATGCTTGGGAAGCAAAATACATACATACATACATACATACATACATACATACATACATACATACATACATAAATAATAAAATTTTAAAAATAGGAGGATCAGGACTATGTTCTAGAGAAGGAAGCAGGACTCTACCTCAAAAACAACCAGTGCACCCAAAGGGCTGAAAGGCATAGTTTAGCAGTAGAGTCTGCCTAACAAGTGTAAGGAAGAAAAAGAAAAGAGAGAAAGAATAGCCCTTAGTCAAAATAGTGACCTTTGTAGATGACATTGCTCAACATAGAGTTTGAAGATCAGACAGGCAACTAAGAAAATGCAAAGAACACAATAAATTCTATATACTGAATATAATGTTATGTGGGGTTGAAATGGGAGACCTGGTTGATGTACAAAGAAGACTTTTAACCCCAGGTAATTTTTCTAACAAGGGACAATAAAGTTATTAATATACTATAAAGCCCCCTAACTTCAGTTCTCTCCAGTAAAGAAGAAAGATTCAGCTCAAAGAACTCATGATCTCTGCCTGCAGTGACCTGCTCTTACAGGGTCAAGAAACAGCTCAGGTCTTCATAATGGATGATAATGACATGCAATTCTTGCTCAGAAATCTGTGAGCAGGTAGGTGTGGTCCAGCTGAATTCAGGTCCAGAATGGAGGCTGGAAATAAACCATTTGACATGTTTTCCCTTCTGGATCAAAGTGCAGACAGAGGAAACAGCGACTGAGGCAAGCAAGCTCTATGCTGGATAGAAGCTGAGGCCTCAAACCAAGTAGACACATTTATTTATATCCTTGTTTAAAGTGTGCCTAAAATTGAGCCCACACACAACTGTCTACTGGCCTAAGTAGTGAGGCAGGCAAAGTGTCTCCTCCCACAGAGCAGAAGTGAAAGCTCACAGAAATGAAAAGCAGACACAGAATCATTTCTAGATCCTTAGGAAAAAGGAAAGAATCTAACAATCTGCTCAAAAGCAGAATACTCATGTGGCTAGGGTCCTTAATATCACTGTATGCCCTAAGAGTCCGAATAGGCTTCAGCAATGATTTCCAAAACTCAGTGTTTTCTTCCTTTTTGGATACGTGTGAAGCAATGAATACTTTTACCTTAAATATGCCCCAGAAAACAACAACAACAACAACCATATGAGAAAAACACATTTTTCCTCTTATATTGCTTTAATCAACTCTTAAGTAAATAAGTCTCATCCTAGAATATTAATGATTACTTTGATTTTTTTTTTTTTTGGTGTGTGTGTAGTGTATCTGTGAGTACTGGGACTTCAACTCAGGGTCTGAGCACTTAAACCCTTTAACTCAAGGATGGTGCTCTCTCCTATCTCTACTTCTGGCTTTTTTCTGGTTAGTTAGAGATTGGAATCTTACAGACTTTTCTGCCTGGGCTGGATTTGAACTGCGATCCTTGGATCTCAGGGGGATTACAAGCATGAACCACCAGCACCAGACCTAAATTGTTTTGTGGAGAGGAGACAAATACAGCCCCGTCCTCCTGCGCACACACCAAGAGAACATTATCTACTTTAGAAGCAAAATCTCTTAATACATAGATTTATCTACTCATACTGGTGTAGAATAAGGAGAAATATTCCAGTTTTTCCAATTCCTATAACTCCCACATAATATATTGCGTTCCCTTTGTTTCTCTGTCTCCGTCTTCCTATCTCTCAAGAGGTAAGCCTTGATCTTTTTCTTGTCATTTGCCCATATGAGTCAATTGTGCTCCTATTTCATGTTGTTTGCACTCCAGGGAGGTATAATTTCCCTTTTTTGGACAGTGTTTGTTTTTTTGACAGATAGAAAAAGAAAGAAGCAGCGTGCCATAAGCTAGTTCCCCAAGCTACTGCTCCAAAGTGACACGCATTATTTCCACTCACATTTTACTGGCCTAACGAAGTTATATAATTCCTCAGCAGTTCAACAGAGCAAAGATATGTAATTTTCCTACAGGAATCAGTACCAAAGGCAATGATTGGGGAGAAAAATACGGATCTCCCCAGGGAGAGGCAGAAAAATTTTTGAGTAACACTACAGCTAGCACACCCACCTTGGACCACAGGAGTTAGGATTATATCCTTCAAGCACTGAAAGACTGGATTGGCAAAAACTTCATGAGTTACATAAGCATTAAAGAGTATGTTCAGGGATGGGAATGTGGCTTAGTGGTAGAGTGCTTGCCTAGCATGCATGAAGCCCTGGGTTTGATTCTTCAGTACCACAGAAAGAGCCGGAAGTGGCACTGTGGCTCAAGTAGTAGAGCTCTATCCTTGAGCAAAAGAAGCTCAGGGATAGGACCTAGGCCTTGAGTTCAAGCCTTGAGACTGTAAAAGAAAACAAAAAAGAAAAAAGTCTGTTCTTGTTTTGCCTTTTAGAATATTTTCTTAAAAAGATTTGCACAGCCTGGAGTGTCTGTCATCACCTATAATTCATTTTATTTTACAGACGTAGTTTTAAGGGAAGTGGCCTTCATGGAACAGAACAGAAACAGAGGATTTTCACTGGTAGTCTGAGGAATTCTTTTCTCTCAGCTTGCTCATGGGGGGTGGGGGTGGGCACAAGAGGGCTGTGTTTACATGATCACTCCCATGGCTTTTTTCCAAAGTGCATGATATTACCTGCTCAGTCCCAACCTCCAGCACCCAGTTATACTGCAGAATAACGAGGTGAGTTTCCCCAGTAACAACCACACCATTATATTCCAGTTTCTATGGAATGGTGTTTACTGAGCTCTTATCTATGCCTGGAAAGTACACCTTTGAAACACAACCATTCCCTAAACTGGATCTGCCTGTTTACCAGGTGTAGGGTGTAGAGCTCAGATAAAGAATGAAGGACAAAGATCCCAAAGAATAAATATGAATAAGGGCTTATGAATTATGAATAAATGCAGTGACAATGACTTACATTTTAGAAAATTAAACTGAAGCTGAGCACTGGTGGCTTATGCCTGTAATCTTACCTACTCGGGAGGCTGAGATCTGAGGATAGCAATCCAAAACCAGCCGGTGGGGGGGGCGGGGGCTGGGAATATGGCCTATTGGTAAAGTGCTCACCTTGCATACACGAAGCCCTGGGTTCGATTCCTCAGCACCACATACACAGAAAAAGCCAGAAGTGGCGCTGTGGATCAAATGGTAGAGTACTAGCCTTGAGGAAAAAGAAGCCAGGGGCAGTGCTCAGGTCCTGAGTTCAAGCCCCAGGACTGGCAAAAACAAAACAAAACCAGTCAGGGCAGAAAATTCCATGAGACTTTATCTCCAGTTAATCACCAGAAAACCAGAAGTGGTGCTGTGGCTCCAAGTGGTAGAGCCTTGAGCTGAAGAGCTCAGGGACGATACCCAGGCTGAGAATTCAAGCACCATGACCCTCCCTCCACACCCTCCCCCCACAAAATAATAGATTTTTTTCTATATTTTTCTGTATGTTTTTCTGACTATATTTTTCTGTAGTGACCATTTATTAAACCCTAATAGGAGTACTTATTAAGGGTCTAAGGTGTGCTAAACCTCTAGAATTATGTCCTTCCAACCAAATTAGAAACTCTTAAGTCTGAGTAGAATTAATTCCACTGAGATGATGAAAATAGATGTCAGAAAACTGAAAGCAGGAAATTGAAATACAAGACACATTGCAAAATCTATGTGTTGCTGAGGATGCATTATTGCCTCCCATGGCTTTATTCGGGATCCTTGCTTTATGCTCCAATAGGATTTTAAAATATCTTTGTAGTAGATGTAGTCTGAATTATCTTTGATATCCCCCAGCCCTCTGTGCATCAAAGAGGTGCAATGACTGTTGAGAAAATACAAGATCATAGTCTTATTACTTCTATGGACCTCATGAGCTACATGACTGGGAATAGAGGCTGATCTCATAATGTTTAGAGACCAACTTATTTGTAAATATCTGGTGGACACTTACATGTAAAGCACAATTCTAGCATCTCATTGATCTTCATTAAAAAAAAACTATGACTAAATATTAAGCCCATTTCAACTCTGAAAAAAAACAACAAACAAAACCAAAACTAAGGCCCAATTCCCTTTTATGCAAGGTAACCAAAACTTTCAATGAAGTGGCAAAACTGTGTCCAGAGAGGCTGATTCTAAAACCCTATAGGCATCACTCCCTAGCACAGACCAGAACCCAAGAAAAGCAGCTGAAAAACCACCAGAAATGGTAGGAAGCTTTGGGGATATAGCAGTACATACCGATACACATACATTATCACTCTGATTACCTATGTACATGTGAGCACACTATTTTATAAGCATAAAATACTTTCATCTAATCAATCAAAAATTAATTCTTAGGAAAGAAAATTCCAGCCAAAATGAAAAAAATCCTAAAACACCTAGGAAATACACAAAATACATAGACATATCACAGAATTCTACTAAAGGAAACTGTGAAAGTCACTAGTAAATGAGGGAAAAGAACATTTTTTTCCCCACTAGTAATATTAAGTGGGGGCTTTCTCCAAAATTGTTCTCTATATTTAACACAATCTCACTTCACTTTACTTCAGGAGGAAGTGGTAAGTGTCAACAAATGAGTGTTTGCCTATGAAATGGAGCAGTCATTGCATCGTCTTTGATAAAGTAATATTACTTCTAGGACTACGCCTGGCAGAAATGCCTGCAAAAACTGATCAAGGATTTTCACTTAAGCTTTGCTTGTACTAGAAGGATAACAGGAAAGCGAAGGGGAAAGGAATTCAGAAAGGAAAAATGAAGAAAAGTGCATAATTTACAGGAGGGATGAAGGAGATGGCTTAGTTTCCATCCCTCTACAAAGAACACATTAATCACTTTCATGATCTTTACTCAACATTTGATTCAACAGGGGCCTTGAGTCTGGCACTGGGAATGTGACAGTCAGGAGCCTAAATCCATTCTTTTAGCCCTAATTTAAATATATATTTATTATTAATTATTTAAATTTATTATTAAATGTTAGTTGTTTAAATGTATTAAATATATTTATATATTTAAACATAATTTAACTTATTCCATTCTTTGTTATGTGTAGGCTGCCCGTGAAGTCTGTTTACCCTGGGCTCTGTGTATCTCCATTGACACTTAGCAACAAGTTAAGCACAGCTACATACTGTCAACACTGTTAGTAGTAGTAAATCTTTATTGCAAACCCTCTTCTAATGTTTAATTCTCCTTTAAATAAGCAAAGTTTTAGTGGCCAGATTCGACTCTTTCGTTGCCAGTTGTTAGACACTCTTCTTGCCCAGCTGCCTTGGGCAGAGAGCTATCCCCTGAATAGCTCCTCTGGAGCCAGACAGGACTGCCATTATAACACCATAATGTGTCTGCATAAATGCCTTGAGGAAACTTAAACTCCAGCTACAAGTGAGGATTCCTATATGGAAAGCTTTGCTCCAACCATGATTGTTTCAGACAACTTGCATCAATTTTGACCATCACAAGCCTTGGTGAAAGTCTGAATGACTTTACCGTTTTCACTGGAGAGGAGGGAGGAAATACTTTCTTCAGTGACTCAACAGAAAGCTTACGGTTAGTGCAATTTGAAACCAGTGATTGTTCTTTATTCAAGGATTGTCATTTGCTCTATGTAAGGTTGGTGAATGCTATAGCTAGAAGTTGTGTTATTGGTGTATAGTCCTACAATTTTCATGTCAGACCAATGCCACACTCTGCCCTTTTCTTATATAACAGGCTATTTTACTCACTTTTTTTTTTTTTTTTGCCAGTCCTGGAGCTTGGACTCAGGGCCTGAGCACTCTCCCTGGCTTCTATTTGCTCAAGGCTAGCACTCTGCCACTTGAGCCACAGCGCCACTTTCGGCTGTTTTCTATATACGTGGTGCTGAGGAATCGAACCCAGGGCTTCATGTATATGAGATGAGCATTTTTATCACTAGGCCACATTCCCAGGCCCTATTGTACTCACTTTTGAGAAGTAGCCAGGAGGTCTTTTTCTTTGTGGCTACCCTGGGGTTGTAATAAAAGACATTTCCCTTTTTAAAAATATTATTGTATATTTTTATGCTTGCAAATTAAAAAGCATGCATGCATACATACATAGTCTTGTTATAAAGTTCACATCACTCTTACCCTCCTGAGTGCTGAGGACTAGAGATGTAAAGTATCATGCCCAGCTATAGGTTTATGCAATCACCTCTGTATTTTTGGTATTAGGGCCATGCTATTTTAATTAATGAAGCTTTATAACAGGTTTTAATATCTGATTAGGTAGGTTCTCATGGCGTAATTCTCCTGGCTTAAGAAATATATCAATTTGACTATGGCATATTTTACATAAAATACAATGTACCATTTAATTCAATTTTTCAACTACTTTTGTCAAATTCATACACCCATATAACCACCACTACAATTCTAAAATAACAAAAGTATTCTAAAGATTATCTGCAAGATATCTTACTTTATTGCAACATAAGATAGATAATGGCTGCTTTCATGTATAATATGTAAAGAACACTTAAAAATCAGCAAGAGAATCTCTAATTGGAAAAATAAATGAGCAAAAGCATTATGTCAATTCACCCAAAGAAAAATACAAAAGACAAATACACATAGGAATAGGTGTTGATTCCTGAGGGTAATCAAGGCATACAGATTGAAACAAGATACCAGTTTTCTTTTATGGATTCAAAACTTCAAATGTGTGTATGTAAATTTTAAGATGACAAGAAAACATTAACAATTTAGAAGATGGAGCTTAAAATGGTCCTTATTTTCTCTTAGGTATTTTTGTTTCCTGAATGTTCTATTACTATTTGTTCTTTAAAATTTTTAATAATTTTAAATTCCTAATAACTGTCCTCATGTTAGGTATTAGACACAATTTTCTCTTCTCACCTCAAACAGTGTTGATGCATAAAGTACCTTTAGAAATCTGCCTTAGAAATGATTCCTCTTTCATTCTCCTGGGGAAATGCACTTGCTCACATGCGTGCACGCACACACACCTGCAGTTTTTGCCAGTGGTCCGCATAGTGAGATCATCATTGGAGCTGCCCCGCAGTCAGCCTCATGGGGAGAGCCCGGGGAGGATCAGGAGGTGTCCAGGTCACCCCGACCTGCAGAGGGGCTTAAGTTCCCAGGCCACCATGAGCGCAGTGCGGCACAGGAGACGCCCAAGCCCAAGGTCCCTGGGCGGGAGGCAGGGCACACCCAGGAGGTCCTGATTAGGAAGTGAACAGGCTCTAGCATCTGCCTCTGACCTTGGACAGTCCCCATTGCCCTCAGGCCTCAGTTTCCCCACTGGGAAGGCCAAGGCTGACAGGGGCCATCCATTGCCTGGCTGGATTCCTTTAGCTGGTATTACCCGGGACTGGAAGGGGCTCCTGCTTTACTCAGGACACCTCCCCACCCCCCAAGTAGATTTCAAATAGGAGGACCCCCCTCCGCCCCCCGAGGCTGCAGCGGAGCTCTGGGTGCATGGCCTGGGTGGGGGGGCGGGGAGGGGGAGTGCAGGGGAACGCGCGGCGAGGGTCCGTGGCTCGCGGGCGGCCATTAGGCCATGGGCTCCGGGCACTTGGCACGGCCAGGCGCGGCGGGGGTCTTACCCAGATTCCGATACCCTAGTCGCATCTTTCCGCAGCGACACCAAGAAGGCCCCCATCCATCCCCGCGCGGTCCCGGCCCTTCAGCGCGCCCTGTGGTCCTCCGACAGGAAGCGGCGGCCACGGTGGGCAGGGCCGCGGCGAAGCCAGCCAGCCGGGGCGCACAGCCGGCGGGGGGGGGGGGGGGAGGCGGGAACACGGGCCCTTGTCCACTCTCCCCCGCCCCCCGGCCACCCGCAGCCACCCCCACGCCGGTACCCTCGCGGGATGGGAGCTCCGGCCACGGTGCCAGAAGGGTTGGGCAGGCAGAACGCGCAGCGCGCGGACACCTACCGGGCG
This sequence comes from Perognathus longimembris pacificus, assembly GCF_023159225.1. Classification (NCBI taxonomy): domain Eukaryota; kingdom Metazoa; phylum Chordata; class Mammalia; order Rodentia; family Heteromyidae; genus Perognathus; species Perognathus longimembris. The sequence continues at coordinate 135,839,121 of NC_063161.1, forward strand.
GAGGCGGTCAGCGCGATGCTGGGCGCACCCCGAGGTCATCCGCGGTGTCGCCCGGGCTGGCTCTAGCTGGCTGATGGCCGGGAAAGCGCCATGGCCGGACGCCGGGCTCGGGCATCTGGGATCCGGGAGGAGCGGGCGCGGCACGGGTAGGCTGCGCGCCGGAGCCTCACCTCCGCCCGCAGCGCGGCTCCAGCGCAGGGATCCCCTCGTTCCGGCAGGCCATGTGACCCGTGAGCTGCGGACTGACTGCGGCCCCGACGCGGGCCTGCGGGGGAGGGGGGCTGGCCGGAGGCGCCCACTCGCGAGCGGCGGGGGAAAGGCACCCCACCCCACCCCACCCCCAGCCAAGTGCTCCAACTGGGAGTGGGAGCAAGTCCCCTGTGATGCCGGAACTAGAAGCCAATGTTTTATTTCATCTGGTGGACATGTGCTAATTGATTCAGGTTACTGAAACATCTCAGTTGGGGGGGGGGGGGGCGGCGGTTGAAGGGGCCTTTAGCAAGCAGTTTCTCTGTTTCTGATTTCCCATCTTCCAATAAACCTATTCAAACAGAAGTCGCTGAGAGACTGGAAACCCTGCAGGTTGGGTTAGCACAGTTTCTGAAGAACAACACTGACAAGGAATGATCCCAGGGAGGAAAATTGTCCATGGCCAAAGAAAGTAACGACCAGCTGTATTCTCTTTCTTTCTTCCTCTTACTTCCCGCCTGCCTTCCTTTCCTTTTTTTTTTTTTTTTTTTTTTTTGTCAGTTGTGGGGCTTGAACTCAGAGCCTGGGAGCTGTTGTTTAGCTGGTGGTTAACTGGAGACAAAAGTCTCATGGAATTTATTACCTCCATTGGGCCTGTTTCAAACCACCACCTGAGTAGCGAGGGCTTTCTGCCAGGATTTTCACCATGCAGTGTTGTTGCCTTTCTCATTGCTTCTAATTCTAGGTCAGTTTGTGTGTACTAAAAGACGACCAGTATTTTGAGACATGAAAAATACAGCAAACTTGAGTTTTGGTGATCATAAGTTGTGCTGGACCACAGTTATTATTTATATATTATCTATACTATCACACAAGAAGAGTAGAGGTGGTTGTGATGGAGCTCTATAACTCACGAAGCCTGTAGAATTTAATACTTGATTTCCCAGAACCTGTTCTAAAATGTCTGATCAATAGAAAGAGAAGCATTAAATCTAGCAGATGCTCATGTGATTTCTTCTTGTGTATAATAGTATGATCAATACTGTATAGTAAGTTCCCCCAAAGCTTACATCCATCAACCAAGCATCCTTTTGTCCTCGATTCTTTCAACTAACTTTTATATTGAAGAATTTTTTTCTGACAGAGTCAACCCTATAGATAAAAATGTCATGTAAGTCTTGTACTCCAGAGATTTATCTTCAGGAATGTTGAGCTGTCCTCATAAGCTGGGTAACATGAGAGCTGGATGAGCATGGAAGGAACTTGGGAAGGTGTTTCCATCTCTCGGATAACAGTCTGATACTTGGAAATCTAAGGATTGTGATAAACCTCAGTGGAATTCCACCCTCTGGGTTCCAGTCTGTTTACTGTGCTCAATGTCCTCATCTATATAACAAGGACAGTGATCTTTCTTTATGGTCTGTTTAAGAAGTTATCATGCGATAATGTAGATACAGTACTAAGAACCACAGCTGGTGCTAATCCTTTGTATTAACACTAAAACATCTAACATTCAATAACTGGTGGAAAGTTACCCATTTGTTTAATTCAAGTTTACTAAGTAACTATGATGTTGTCCAGTCTGGGAGTACTACCACCTAGAGTTATTGAAATTTAAATAATTAAAAATGAATTCGGGGGCTGGGGATATAGCCTAGTGGCAAGAGTGCCTGCCTCGGATACACGAGGCCCTAGGTTCGATTCCCCAGCACCACATATACAGAAAAACGGCCAGAAGCGGCTCTGTGGCTCAAGTGGCAGAGTGCTAGCCTTGAGCGGGAAGAAGCCAGGGACAGTGCTCAGGCCCTGAGTCCAAGGCCCAGGACTGGCCAAAAAAAATGAATTCGGGGCTGGGAATATGGCCTAGTGGCAAGAGCACTTGCCTCGTATACATGAAGCCCTGGGTTGGATTCCTCAGCACCACATATATAGAAAGCAGCCAGAAGTGGCACTGTGGCTCAAGTGGCGAGTGCTGGCCTTGAGCAAAAGGAAGCCAGGGATAGTGCTCAGGCCCTGAGTCCAAGCACCAGGACTGGCAAAAAAAATAAAATAAATAAAATCAAAATTTAAAAATCAGTTGCATTTCAAATACTTGTGGTTAACGATTACTGTGGGTAGATAATTGCAGATATAGAACATTTCTAGATGCTAGCGACTCAGCAATGAACAAAATCAAGTCTTTGTCTTTAGGGAATTGATATTTGAGTGAACAGTAGGTAATGAAGAAATACATATAATTTGTCAGGTGCTAATAAATATGGTGAGTAATGAAATAATTTTATAGGACTTTCTATAACTAACATTGTTCTGAGTATTTTTTAAACACTACAATAATACCATGAGATAGGTAAGCTAAGTACCCTAATCAGATTTCTAGAAAGAGCCAGAAGTGAAACCTGTGTTATGGAGCCTGAATCCAGAGCCCATTCTATCCATCAATGTATAAAAATGGAAAAATAAGAATCATAAACCAGGTAAAAGAGTTAAAGACTAGGGGCTGGGAATTTTGGCCTAGTGGTAGAGTGCTTGCCTCACACACATGAAGCCCTGGGTTCTATTCCTCAGCACCACATATATGGAAAAAGCCAGAAGCGGCGCTGTGGCTCAAGTGGTAGAGTGCTAGCCTTGAGCAAAAAGAAGCCAGGGACAGTGCTCAGGCCCTGATTTCAAGCCCCAGGACTGGCAAAAAAAAAAAAAAAAAGCTAAAAGACTAGCAGTAGGTATTATTATAGTTGCTACAATGATATTTTAACTTCCATGCCAATATGTCCAGAAATAGTACACTATCAAATTAAAAAAAATTTAAGTGTGTAGGTAGAATTAAGAAAAACAAGGCTTTTTCCCAGTTGGAAACCACTACTAGTATTAGGCTTTCACATCAAAGAACCATAAAAGAATAATTGTGAAGGGGAGGCTATTCTATAAGGACCTGTTACCTTTAGTAAAATAAAGCAGTGAACCTGTGATACATCATTATTAGAGAGAGAGAGAGAGAGAGAGAGAGAGAGAGAGAGAGAGAGAGAGAGAGCGCGCTAGGGAGGAATCAACCCAATTTTATTCTCTTCTTGTCATTTTATTTCCTACTGTCTCTCATTGGTTGAATCTACAAGGTGAGCCATTCATGCACCTAAGTTGGTCAAGAACCCAGGGCACAGAGAAGACTGGATGATTAGGAGGCAAAATACTCAGTGTTTCTCTATTTAAGGGGTTATAGTTGTGCGCCAACCAAAGCAACTAATACTTAAGAGAACAACTTAAGGGAAAGGGGATTACTTTGGTTTATTGTTTCAGAAATGTGCATTCGTCATGATGAGCAGAGTTGGCAAAGCCAGAAACAGATCCTTCCATCTTCAAGTTGTTTATGTCAAGCATTCTGTCACAGTGCTGCAAAATTAGCTAATGCACATATCTAATTCATTATGGGGGAAAAAGGCATCATGGATACTATCTTGTAGTAACTCTTAATGCTGTTATTTTCTTCTGAGGACTGTTGGATTTTTGTGCTAGTAGTCAGTTCATTTGCCTGGACTCTGATTTGAAACTATATGTTTCCCCAGGCAGCAGCCATCTCTGCTGCTTTTTCCTCTGCTTTCCTCACCCTCCAGCTTCTGCTGGTTTTAGACTGGCTCCGGATTTTGTTTCCTATGTCTAAGTAAATGGGTGATCATCTAAGCATTTGAATAGAAACTATACCTAGTTTGGGGTCCATCTGTGTTTTCTTCCTCCTGCAGTTCCTCCTCCAAGTTTCCAGGTGCTCACCTAGTTCTAGACTCTATCCTCTGATACCTAAAGCAAGGAAGTCTTCTGCATTCAGTTGCCTAAAATGTGCACAGACAGAAAAAGATCTTAGCAAACATAAACCAGTGCATGTGTAGAAACCTTCTTCTGATTTCTCTCTCTCTCTCTCTCTCTCTCTCTCTCTCTCTCTCTCTCTCTCTCTCTCTCTCTCTCTCTCTCTCTCTCTCTCTCTCTCGTGTGTGTGTGTGTGTGTGTGTGTGTGTGTGTGTGTGTGTGTTGTTTTGGTTTTGGCTTCCCTTGGGTATTGTCAGGTTGAGAGTAATTTAGTAGGCAGATTCGAGGACTCAGGATTTCTTTATATTCAAATTGTGAATTTCAGTTATTCTGCTACTTTCTAGTCTTTTCCAGGACCCAACTATGTCCTCTTCCATCTCATATGCTCATGCTTGTAAAACTGTGGTTTTCCACTTTGACAACTGTAAAGATGGAAGAATCCAAAAGGTCTCTATTAGGGCTTCAATGTGAAATGTGCCCCTCGTGGTCACGTGTGGAATGTTCAGGCCCCAGCTGGGAGCACTGTTTAGGAAGGGCCTTGAAGCTCAGGAAGGGTGGGTCTTCTTGGAGAAAGTAGGTCACTGTGGGCATGTATTAGAAGGTTATACTGAGTCCACAGTTTCTTCCCTCCTCCCCCTCCTCTGTCTCTCCCTCTCCTTCCTAGCCACCATGTGGTGAAGAACCTTTTCTAGCACAAGCTCCTGTTGCCATGGTATTCTGCCCAAGCAACTGTGGACTGAATTCTTTGAAACTATAAGCAAAAAAAAAAACCCCAAAACGCCAAAAAACACTTTCTGCTGTAAATTGTCAGGCAGTCTGTTATAGTAATGAGAAAATTGATTAATATACAACTTAAAAGAAGCAAGCTCTGCTCCAGTATCTCCCTCTTTTAGATGGCTATTCTGTGCTTTTTTTACATTTTTTTCATTCCTATTTTTGTAAATCATTGATTGAAGAGTTTATTCTATCGGTTCATGCCACCATTACTGGAAACTAGCATTTTAATCAATTAGGTATTCTATTTTTATGTCAAGCAAGCAAAAGGATATGCAGATAATAATCTTACCTAGTATATTTTATAGCTAGTAAAAATTAGATTGGAAATTGCCATTTTTTGTTTGATTCCTTCATACTATAAACTCAAAAAATTGTTTGCTTTTGATCATCCACATTCTATTATAAGGGAGACTTCAAGAAACTTAAGTGTTACTGACAACGATGATGTAGGACCACATTAAAATTTTTAGCATATCAATGAATTTGAGCATGGACAACAAAACAGGCAAAGGTGTCAGCCACTAGAAAGGAAAAACCAAGAATGATGATAGAAATAGGGCAGTTAAGTTCCATGGAAAGCATATGGTAAAAAGAAAAAACACACCTTGTAGATCTTTATTTATATTACAACTGCCTATGTCCCCTAATCCTACACTTCCAGTACGTCGTTTTGAAAATTAGTTGATGGCTATTCAATAATGTTCCCACAAAGAGAGAAAGAAGCCAATAATTGAATAAAAGACGGCAGATTGTTCTAATAGCCCTAAAACACAATAAAAGAACTATCTTTGGAATGCTACCATTCCAAATTTGAAGCTCTAAAAGAAAGGCAAGCTGGGAATGTGGCTTAGTGGTAGAGCGCTTGACACCCTCAGTTCAGTTCCTCAGCACTACATAAACCGAGCAGCAGGAAGTGGCGCTGTGGCTCAAGAGGTAGAATGCTAGCCTTGAGCAAAAAGAAGCCAGGGACAATGCTCAGGCCCTGAGTTAAAGAGCCAGGACTGGCAACAAAGAAAAGAAGGAAAGGTAAATATCACTGATGCCGTGATTTGAAAGAGCTTTAAGTAATGACAATAAGGTTCAATTAATTGATGTGAGTCTTCCTTGATAGTCAAGGAAGAGGATTATATTCTCAATTATCTTCATCAGTTGGATTCACTTTATTTCAGAGTCAGGTGAGAAATGATTTACCTTTACCAGGTGACAAGACTGGGTTTGAAGGGTACATGACAAGGCAATCTGCCCACATGCTGATGGATGTGGTGCAGAAAAGGCTGTAGAAGAGAAGAGTTTTGCATAGGATTTTTCTAACAGCATAAGAGTATGGGCCCAGGGTGCCTCCTGGAGTTCCATCACTCCTTGGCAAGGGCTGCTTACATCCCCCAAATACTGGCAAAAATAATATTAATGGTGAGATCATTGAAAGTTATGTATGCTTGCATTTTGATGTTAATTCAAAATAATATAGCCCATGACAACATATCTATCTACTGTTTTTGCCTTTAATTCATTCCCAATAATCAGTCTCAATAAATCAAAGTCAAGGTGTTTGCAGGGCTTTTTGTTTCTGGATATTCTGAGAAGAGAATCTGTTTTCTCGTGTGCGTGTGTGTGTGTGCGTGTGTGTGTGCGTGTGTATGTGTGTGTGTTTATCCTCTTAGGTGGACCTGTTATTATTACAACTTTGGCTTTCATGCCTCCTTCCTGGAAGGCAATTTGTGATGACCCTGGGCCCACCTGGATAATCCAGGATCATCTTGTCTCAAGTTCCTTAACCTAATCACATTTGCCAAGCCTCTTTTACTATGGAAAGCTATTATTCACAGGTTGGGAGGATTAGATAGGAGGATGTTTGGAATGGGAGATTAGACATTTTACTTTAGTGTTCATGTGATCCAGTATGGTTTTTGAAAAGCCTTTTGAGCCTTGGATCCCACAGTGAGACACCCATGAAGATAAAACAAGGTTCTCCTTTCCCCTTTCATTCTCATTCCCCTCTGTTGAACTCAGAATTGCCTCCTCTTAAAACAAAAATCAAACCCATCTCAGTTTCTTATATCCTGTGGTCTCTCATGTGGGTAAAACCTTTTGTTCTTCAGATGTATTACAAATAGGTTGTGTCTTAGTCCATTTTGAGATGGAGTAATTACTAAGGGAGAAGATGATAATGATTCAGAAATTTAGAAAACTTCCACAGAGAAGGAAAATAGACAGGAAAGATTATTAATCCTGATTTCTGGCTTGGGAAATTGCTCAAGATCTATTTTTTTTACTTAATGAGGGTAAAGCAAAAGGAAAGCTGCCTTTTTCTGTGTCTTCTTTTTCTTTGTTTAAACAGTTTACTGCCGGGCTGAGGATATGGCCTAGTGGCAAGAGTGCTTGCTTCATATACATGAAGCCCTCGGTTCAATCCCCCAGCACCACATATATAGAAAACGGCCAGAAGTGGCGCTGTGGCTCAAGTGGCAGAGTGCTAGTCTGGAGCAAAAGGAAGCCAGGGACAGTGCTCAGCCCTGAGTCCAAGGCCCAGGACTGGCCAAAAAAAAAAAAAAAAAAAAAAAAAAAAGGTTTACTGCCTCTAATGGGAAAAAGTACCTCTATCATGAGAAAAAGTAAATACTGCTTTACTACATTCTACCCCAAAGTATTAATTACTTTCAAAGAATAGATCCACCTCTATCCCTGTGGCTTTTTTTTTTTTTTGCGAGTAAACCTCAGATCTATTACAACTCCTTGTACACAAAGTAATTAAATTACTGTATATGAAGTAGACATTGAAGCTATAAAAGAAAATCAACCCAGACATGGTGGTCCACCCCAAGAGAAAGAAACAAAGTGAAAGGAGAGAAGAAAGTGTTGTGCCAAGTTGCAAGACCACCCCCAAGAAGACCACCAAGATTCAGACACTCCGAAATGCAAAAGCAAGGCAAGGGTTTATTGAACGAGCTGCCAACTCGGGCCTCGTCCTACCCACCGACACAGCGGAGGTTAGGAGGAAGCCCCGAGCTGTGATTACACAGGGCTTATAAAGGCAAAGAACAAGGTTACAACAATCAGCTGTGCAAGCAAGATTAGCACACAGGTACAAATCTGATTGGCTCAGGGTTCGATTCTAAAATGGGGTTCACGTGGTGGGGCCTGACTTCAAAGTCTGGCACCTCATTTCCCCCTTTTTCTTTTTGGTACCTTGGGAGCCAATCATGGCTCCATTCTGTCCATTTCAATGGCTTGCATGTCTAGGGGATGATATAGAGGTAAGGCATGGGCCAGTAGGACCCAATGTAGTAACCAAAGGGCCTGTCACCATTTCTTACAAGAATATTCTCTGTACCTCTGTTCTGCATGTCTCTAGTTTATCCTGCCTCATCTTCCCAAAAACAACTCTGGTCCCTTGATTTTAAAGGGGGGCTGATGGGTGAAGATCATCCATCTTCTGTAATTTCTTCAGGCTGACTCAGGGGCGTTGACCTTACCTAGCCAGGAACCTATAACCTTAGTCTACTTTTCCAAGGGACTGCAGGATTGCTGCAAACTGAAAATTAACTTTCAGCTATACAGACTTACCATTAGCTCTATAGTGTTTAGTATCCAAATGTAAGCAACAAAATAATACATAAACTTCTCAACTGTGCTCTAAGGGTCGGGTGGCTATACCCGTATTCCTGAGCAAGCTCAAAACTACCTAAAATAAGGGGGTCACCTCACTTTGGAGTGAGCTGCCAAAATGACATCAACACTAGCCAGGGTAGTAAGGAAAGAAGGCAAAAAGAAAATTATAACAATATTCAGTCTAACTTTCTTTTCTTGAGGCGAAGGCGAAGCGGCTGAGTTGGGTGCTTGGAGACCTCCCATGTTCCATCACGGTAGTTGTCATCCAGGGCAAAGGGGTCAGCTGGCCTGGCGTGGGAGCAATGGACCCAAGTGGTGACGCCATCTACTTTAAGGGCCGTGGGAGTAGTCAGTAGCACCACGTAGGGTCCCTTCCATCGTGGTTCTAAGGATTTGGAGTTATGCCTCCGGACGAACACCCAATCTCCTGGCCTGAATAAATGGGGGATAGGGACAGAAGCAGAATCATATAATGCCTTGAGTTGGGGCCACATTTTCTTGTGCACGAGCTGCAAATAATCAAGTTTACACAAAAATTCAATATCATCCAAATCAGTGAGCAATTCAGTCTGAAGGCTAGGGATAATGGGCGGAGGGTACCCGTACATTATTTCAAAAGGAGTAAAGCCAAGTTGATAGGGAGAATTTCTTACCCTAAGTAGAGGAAAAGGAAGGAGTGACACCCAGTCTGCGCCAGTCTCTAAGGCCAATTTAGTTAAGGTCTCTTTTAGAGTCCGATTCATTCTCTCTACCTGTCCTGAACTCTGGGGTCTACAAGCACAATGCAATTTCCAATCTGTCCCCAGTGCAGCGGCTATTCCCTGACTTACTTTTGAAACGAAAGCCGGTCCGTTGTCCGACCCAATGGTGGATGGGAAGCCATACCTGGGTAGGATTTCTTCCAGGATCTTCTTAGCCACTATATTCGCAGTTTCATGCTTTGTTGGATAGGCTTCCACCCATCCTGAAAAGGTGTCTACAAAAACTAGCAAATATTTGTATCCAAATTTTCCAGGTTTGATTTTTGTGAAATCTACTTCCCAATACACGCCTGGCCTATCCCCACGGAAGCGAGCTCCTTTAGTAACTTGTTGATTGGGGGCATTGGTAAGCTGACAGGCCTTGCAATTTTTAACAATATTTTCAATAAGTTGATCTCCTTGTCTAATTTTTACTTTGGAATGTCGGAGCAAGTCCTGCATTCTTCGGGTTCCCATGTGAGAAGCTCGGTGGATTCTTTTAAGGATCCCCTTACCTAGCCTTTGTGGCAAGATAAGTTTCCCTTCACCAGTTTTCCACCAGTCATCGTTTCCTTCTCTGTCCAGGGTTTTGTGGGTCATGGGAATTTTTTTTTATCCACTCCAAGTCTTCCTGGGAATACTGGGGTACAGGAGGCAAAGCTCGTGGTCCTGGGTCTACTACAGTCAATACTTCTGCTCTGGGATGGAGGGCTGCTTCCTTAGCTGCCTGGTCAGCCAGATTATTCCCTCTAGTCACCGAATCAACTCCCTTTTGATGACTCGGGCAATGCATAATGGCAATCTTTGCTGGTTCCCATAGGGCCCGGATGAGGCTTAAAATCTCCTGTCTGTTTTTAATGGCCTTTCCTTCAGCTGTCAGTAGCCCCCTTTCTTGGTAAATGGCTCCATGGATGTGTACAGTGGCAAAAGCGTACCGGCTGTCCGTATAGATATTTAGTCTCATTCCTTTTCCCATCTGTAAAGCTTTTGTTAGTGCCACTAGTTCTGCTCTTTGTGCAGAAGTCCCCTGAGGGAGTGCCTCTGCCCACAATATCTCAGTGTCCGTAGTAACCGCCGCACCCGCATACCTTTTTCCATCTCGAATGAAGCTGCTGCCATCGGTGAACCAGGTGTGCTCGGCATGTGATAGCGGCAAATCCAGCAAGTCTGGCCGGAGGCTATGTGTTTGGGCCAGGATCTGGTCACAATCATGCAGGGGCGCTTCCAGATCCGGATCCGGCAGCAGAGTTGCTGGGTTTAATGCTGTTGGTACACAGAAGCTGATACGTGCCGGGTTAAGTAACAACGTTTGGTAATGGACCATGCGGGCATTGCTCATCCATCGGTCAGGTGGTTGTTTTAGCACCCCCTCTAGAGCATGTGGAGTGGCTACAGTCAGATTCTGTCCCAGAGTCAACTTATCTGCATCTTTTACCAAGAGGGCTACTGCAGCTATTATTCTTAAGCACGGAGGCCACCCAGCGGCGACAGGATCCAATTTCTTTGACAAATAGGCGACCGGTCGTCTCCAGGGCCCAATTGGCTGGGTGAGCACCCCTTTTGCTATTCCTTTCTTTTCGGCCACAAACAATGTGAATGGTTTATTCACGTCAGGTAGGCCTAAGGCTGGGGCTTCTAGAAGGCTTTTCTTGATTGCCTCAAAGGCTTTTTGCATCTGCTCAGTCCAATGAAATTCTGGGAGGTTTTTGGTGGCTTCATATAAAGGCTTGGCCATCTCAGCGAACCCAGGTATCCACAGCCGGCAAAAACCCGCCGTTCCCAGGAATTCTCTGACTTGTCTCGCTGACTTAGGCACAGGAATTTTTAGCACAGTCTCTTTACGTGCATCTGACAGCCAACGCTTGCCCTCTTTTAATATGAAGCCCAGATAGGTGACTTCAGGTTTACAAATTTGTGCCTTTTTAGTGGAGGCCCTATAGCCCAAATTGCCAAGAGTCTTTAAGAGCCTAGCTGTTCCCTTTAAACAACTATCCTTGTCTGGAGCAGCTATTAACAAATCATCTACATATTGCAATAGACTTATTTCAGTATTTTGGGAGCGGTACTCACTTAGGTCTTCATGTAACGCCTCATCAAAGATTGTAGGCGAATTCTTAAATCCTTGAGGCAGCCTGGTCCAGGTCAATTGACCGCTTATCCCGATTTCAGGATCGTGCCAAGTAAATGCAAAGTAGCTTTGGCTCTGTGAGGCTAAGGGCAGGCTAAAGAAAGCATCCTTTAGATCCAACACAGTATACCACACATGGCTCGGTGACAGGGAGCTCAGCAGGGTATATGGGTTTGGGACTGTTGGATGAATGTCCATTACTCTCTTGTTAACTTCTCTCAAGTCTTGCACTGGTCTATAATCATTGGAATTAGACTTTTTTATAGGCAATAATGGAGTATTCCAGGCTGACTGGGTGGGCTTCAGAACTCCTAAATCTAATAATTTTCTGATGTGAGGAGTGATCCCTTTCTTTGCTTCTAGTGACATAGGGTACTGGCAAACTCTTACTGGGTCAGCTCCGGCTTTAAGTTCCACAAAAATTGGAGGACGATGTTTTGCCAGTCCCATTCCCCCAGTTTCTGCCCATGCTTGGGGAAACGCCCGTAGCCACTCATTTTCTGGAGACTCGGGCTTGAGATGCTGGTATAGCCTATACTCTTCTTCTAACTTGCTAGTTATTAGTATACTAACAGGCTTTTCTCTTGAGTTCGTCACAGAAATCCCACTGTCTGTGAACTGTATCTGAGCTTTCATTTTCGTTAAGAGATCACGTCCAAGCAATGGATAGGGGCAGTCAGGGATGACTAAAAACGAGTGGGTTACCTGGCCCGCTCCCAAGTCCACTGTTCTTTGAGTAGTCCATTTATAGGGTTTAGTGCCCGTTGCACCTTGGACCCATGTTGTTTTAGTGGACATCGGCCCTCTCGGGGCTAGTAATACTGAATTTTCTGCTCCCGTATCTACCATGAACATGACTGGATTCCCCTCCACTTTTAATGTTATCCTGGGCTCAGGGAGGGGATCTGAACCCCGACTCCCTCAGTCACTGTCCTCAGCCATCTCTAAGGTTGACAACACTCTTGATCCTACTTTATGTTTTTCCTCCTTTTCCTGGGCTAGCTCTGGGCAGTTTCTGATCCAATGCCCCTCCTTCTTGCAATAAGCACATTGATTCTTCCCCATCCTTGGTTGTGGTTTGGGCTTTTGCTCCTTACTTGGAGAGGAGGACTGTCTAAAGTTTCCTGCCTGCATAGAGGTCAGGATTTCCCTGAGTTCCTTCTGTTGTTGTTCCAAAATCCTAGCCAGACTCCTTTCCTGTCTTCGTTCTCCTGTTTCTCTCTTATTATAAACCTTTTCCGCCACTGCTACTAGATCCCTAATAGATTTTTCCCCAAGCCTGTCTAGAGCCTGCAATTTCCGCTTTATATCCGGTGCGGCTTGATTTACGTAGGCAAACATAATCATCTGAGCAGATTCCTGGGTCTCAAGATCATATGGGGTGTATTGACTAAAGGCTTCCATAAGACGCTCAAGGTATGCTGCCGGACTTTCACTTTCTCCCTGTCTGATATCATAAACTTTGGCCATATTTGTAGGTCGGCGAGCCGCCGCCTTGAGACCTGCCAGCAGAGCCTGGCGATAGACAAGGAGTCGCTCCCTACCTTCAGCCGTATTGTAGTCCCATGCTGGTCGGGTCTGGGGAAAATAGGTATCAATCAAGGCAGGATCTGTGATGGGTGCTCCGTTGGGGCCAGGGATAAGTCTCCGGGCCGCTTCTTGAATACGACCTCTCTCCTCATTGGTGAAAAGTACCTGTAAAAGCTGGCTACAATCATCCCAAGTGGGCTGGTGAGTGAAAAGTATAGTTTCAAACAAGCGAATTAAGTCCCGAGGTTTCTCAGAAAAGGGGGCATTTTGGGCACGCCAATTGTAAAGATCACTAGTAGCAAATGGCCAGTATTGGAATTGTTGTCGACCGTCCGCATCCACAGGACTTATAGGGCGTAGGGGAAGGGTAGTAGATTTGTGAAGAGATGTAATTCTTTGGCGCCGGCGAGTTGATTGAGCGGGGCCCTCCGGGGCGGAGGGCACAGCTGAAACATCTTCCTCAGAGTCCTCCTCTTGGAGAGTTAACTGGGGTGGGGCGTATGGAGGGGGAAGCATTTCCTCCTCTGTGCTTCCTCCCTGGAGGACAGGTGGATATAATTTCTTTTCTCCCCTCTTAGGTTCTCTCTTGGCACCCCGTGTTTTTTGAGTGAATATTGGGGTAGGGGAAGGAGTGGAGGAGGGAGTTGGTAAGAAAGGCCGAACCCAAGCTGGAGTGTCCCTGTCAACTAGTTCTTTCCAGGTGTCTATATAAGGAATCTGGTCTATATAGCCTGAACGAGGGGCTTCGATTAGGCTTTGTAAGGTACTGATCTTAATGATGTCAAAGCTTCCCTCAGGTGGCCAATTAACTCTCTCAAGGGTGGGCCATTCTGACTTGCACAGGGTAATCCACTTTTCCTTCTTAAGGGCCACACCTCGGTTCTGAGCTATCTCCTTGATCTCCTTCCAGTGAACTAGAGTCAAATCTAGGGGGCTAGATGGAGGACCCCAAGATAGAACGTTACCCATAGCTCTGATCAGATGTTCAGTCCAAAAGGCTACAAAAGAAAAGAAACCAAAACAATTAATACAGAAGGAAAAAAACATAGGCAAGATCAAGAACAAGAAAAACTGGAGATTTCCCAAGTTGGCCCACACATCCCCCTGCAAGGATGCAGAAAGAGTGAATTCAAGTTGAAAGCGGGGCTCCAGAGATCCCCCTTTAAGGGTGAAGAGTCTGGGACATCCCCCGGTCTCACCAGGATTGTCAAGTAAGTACATCTGCTTCGACAACCCCTTCAAGAAATAAGCAAAAGCAAGACAAACAAACAGGCACATTACAGGACAAGACAAATGAACAGCGCTGTTTTCTTACCTTCGGAGTCTGGGATCTCGGGGTCTCTGGGGCTATCCCGGACGAGCCCCCAAATGTTGTGCCAAGTTGCAAGACCACCCCCAAGAAGACCACCAAGATTCAGACACTCCGAAATGCAAAAGCAAGGCAAGGCTTTATTGAACGAGCTGCCAACTCGGGCCTCGTCCTACCCACCGACACAGCGGAGGTTAGGAGGAAGCCCCGAGCTGTGATTACACAGGGCTTATAAAGGCAAAGAACAAGGTTACAACAATCAGCTGTGCAAGCAAGATTAGCACACAGGTACAAATCTGATTGGCTCAGGGTTCGATTCTAAAATGGGGTTCACGTGGTGGGGCCTGACTTCAAAGTCTGGCACCTCAAAAGGAAGACGGAAAAGAAGGGAGGGAGGAAGAGAGGGAAGAAGAGAGGAAGGAGCTGATTTATCGCCAGGATATTTGGTTGAAATGACAGGACCTTATACTTCCCTGTACATATATGAATATGTATACAAATATGTATATGAATTCATATTTGGTATTCTTGGTCCACTGGAAAAAGTTTGAGTCTCCTTAAGGTTTCACACTTTGCACCATAACTGTTACCAGAGTGATGATGGTGTAGCATTAACAGATACATACACACTGAGAATCTCTTAGAATCTGAGTTGAGCTGAACCTGATGGGTGACAAATGGCAGAACCATGAGAACTGAATCCATTGCCAAGCAGGAAAGAGTCACTTGAAAAAAGAAAGGTGAGTTCTTAGATTTTCATACTCAGGCTTTTTGAGCAGCAAGATGAATAAGACCATTTAATCTTGGATCTCACAGCGAGACACTCACACAGATAAAACAAGTTTCTCCTTTCCCATTTCATTCTCATTCCCATCTGTCGAACTCAGAATTGCCTTCTCTTTAAAAAAATCAAACCCATCTCAGTTTCTTATATCTTGTGGTCCCTGGTGTGGGTAAAACTCTTTGTTCTTCAGATATGTTGCAAATAAGTTATGTCTTAGTCCATTTTGAGATGGAGTAATCACTAAAAGTTTTATTTCTTATGGCCATAGAGGCTAGAAAGTCGAAGATCATGGGGCCTGTGTAAGACAAGGGCCTTCTTTCTGTGTTTTCCTATTGTGGAAGGTAAGAGGGAGAGAGAAAGAGAAAGACAGAAGGAAGGTGCTAAGCCCATCCTTTAGTAAAAATCTGCTCCTGCCACAACTTTCTCACTCCATTCGAAAAGAAACCTTATAACTTACTCATCTCTTATTTACCTACCTCTTAACACACTTGTGTTGGGATTATCAGTCTATAAAACTTTTGGAACAGATTCAAAGGATAACAGGTTTGTTTGAAGGCACATTCCTAAATGTCCTGTCACTACTCTTAATCTTAGAAGAGGGGGACAAGACTTAAATTTCTATTTCTGTTTTAAATTTGAACTCCTTGCTAAGGAAATAGCCCTGTCCTCAAGTGGAGAATGATGCATGCTGGTATAGATTGACAAAAGTTCTTTTTCAGTGTGGACCAGCATTTTGGTATCAATTATAAGGCACAATGTGTAGGGGCCAATTTAGTAACTATTATTCCTTTTCTTCCTTGGTAATAGGGCTCAAAGAAATGTGTCCAGATGAAAAGCTACATTTTCCAGCCACTTTTTGCCAGGGTGGTGAATACCATAGAAGATAAACTAAATGAGATTTCCAGGTATGCTTGACTCTGATGCTTGGAAGAGCTGCAACTCCTGTAGTCATCTTGGCCCCAAAAAGGATCTCGTAAATGAAAGGACTTTTGTTTAAGATAGCAAAACAAAGGGAGCTAATTTACCAATCCCAGATTTCCTTTTACATGGGAAGGCTAATTTTTTTGAAGTCATTGTTTAATAGTATGCTGTTAAACTAAATACAGTATAGAAGAATGCACAGTTATGTGAAAATATTTCACATTCATTTTATTAAAATTATATGAAGGCTGGGGATATAGCCTAGTGGCAAGAGTGCCTGCCTCGGATACACGAGGCCCTAGGTTCGATTCCCCAGCACCACATATACAGAAAAACGGCCAAAAGCGGCTCTGTGGCTCAAGTGGCAGAGTGCTAGCCTTGAGCGGGAAGAAGCCAGGGACAGTGCTCAGGCCCTGAGTCCAAGGCCCAGGACTGGCCAAAAAAAAAAAATTATCTGAAAAAGTTCTAATTTCCATGTTGGGTGAAGGGGGTTTGTTATTTTACAAGACTGTTCTATACATAAACAATAATAATAACAACATTCTCTATCATAGGAGTAACAGAGAGCCTGATTTTTTTAAATTAAAATCTAAAGCTGCTGAGCCATCGAAGTCTTTTATGAAGAAAAACGAGTTTAGAAGTTTTGGTGAAAGAGAGACGATAACCAGAGAAAGCCTAGGAAGTTTCTGGGAGAACACATTTGTAGAGTTCTGGTTTTCCTCTTTCCTTTTGCCCTAGAAGTAACTACAGAAGAGTGACTCAGAAAGAAAAAGTTAGAGGAAAATAGTCAGGGCAGTGACTGAATTCTCCTTTCAGTAATAGTCAGATGCCCTCACTCCACTTACTTGAATTATTGACAGAACAGCATGGGAGGTAAGGACATTATTTCCCTCATGGTACTTGTCTCCAATCCAATCTCATGCTTTTTAGTATTCAGTCTCCAAAGAAATCTCCTACAAGTCATCCCAGTGAATTTTCTACAGTATAAACCAGATCAAGTTTCTCTCCCTGGCTAAAGATTAAATGGAGTATGTTGGGAATTTTCACCAAAAATTTCTGAGGGCTTTGGGTCTGTTCTTCCCCAGGATATAACCCAGCTGGTTCAGCATATTCATGTAATTTTGAGTCATATTCACAGGCATTGCCTTAGGTAAATGCATATAGCCTTGAGACTGGTCTGTCTGTTCAGCTAGCCGGTCTGCTGTGGCTCTTGTCTATTAAGGGTATAAAACAGACACCACTGGATGGGCAGTGAGGAATTATGGAGTTATGTGATCTGACCAGCTGCTTCTGCTGGACAGGATGTGAATGTGTGCGTAGAGTGTTGAGCTCATGCATGAGTGTGCTGGCATGGGCTGCTTTGAGCAGTGTGCTTCTCATGTTATGCCATATAGTTCTGCTTCTGAGT
The DNA here is from genome assembly GCF_023159225.1 of Perognathus longimembris pacificus. Lineage (NCBI taxonomy): Eukaryota > Metazoa > Chordata > Mammalia > Rodentia > Heteromyidae > Perognathus > Perognathus longimembris. The sequence goes on from NC_063161.1 coordinate 135,856,308, forward strand.
CAATGGACAAAGCTTTCATTAAAAGTGACCTCTACTTGCCCTCATTACATTTGGGAGTGGGGTGGGGATGATCTTACATGGCTACAGCCTAAGAATATGCTGCTTCATGTTTCCCATGTTTTGGAAACAAAGTTTTAGCTTTTCCCTGCATGGAGATTTGACATTATAATCAAGTAAAGTGTGTCTCTTGGTCACTGAAGCACCCTAATTATACAGTAGCATGTGGAATATTTTTTCCGAAAATTTAAGGAGATTTTTGAGTTGGGGTATGCATGAGAGGCTTCGGAATAAGAGATACAGTCCACTTTATGTTTCATAGGCTGCTGGGGGGGGGGGGGAGAGAATCCCTAATCCAGCTTTATCATGTGGACAGTACCTCTAGTTCTAGCTTTTTTTTCTGGTTAATTGGAGATGAGAGTCTCTCAGACTGGCCTTCCCCAGTTAGGTTTGAATCTCAGTCCTCAGATCTCAGCCTCCTAAGTAGCTAGGATTATAAGCATGGGTCACCATCACCCAGTTTAGCAGAGAGAGGAAGAAAGAGAGGCAGAGAGAGAGGCAGAGAGAGAGAGAGAGAGGCAGAGAGGCAGAGGCAGACATAGACACACACATAAGGAGGGAGAGAGATTTCTTTATAGTTTTTTTCTTTATAGTTTATATTATATATTTCTTTAGAGTTCTGACAATCCCAAGAATATGGTACCAACAACTGCTGGGATTCTTGTAGGACCTCATGCTGTTCCGTGCATGGCAGAAAAGCAAAACAGAAAGCAACAGTGTGGGAGAGACTACAAAAGGGAAATTTCCCTGCTTTGCAACTAGTTTCCAAGGTAACCAATCCAATCTCACAAGTTAAAAGCTGTGATTGGCTTTTGTGATCGAATCACCCTTCATAGGACAAAGTCCCACCACTTTCAGTTCTTTTAGTACATGGAGGCCCATGCTTCCATCATACAACACTTTGTGGGACAAATCATGTCCAAAACACATCTTAATATGTTCTGTCTATGTCGTGTGTGTGTGTGTGTGTGTGTGTGTGTGTGTGTGTGTGAGAAGCTATTTTTGCCTGTTACAGGCTGGCAGTGACCTCACCAGAATTTCACACTAGTGCATGTTTGCATCTGCTGAGATTCAGAAGTTTTTGTAACTAGAGAAAAGCACAGGAGTTTGGCTTGAGGTGAGCAGGTGAAAAGAGAAGAAAGGAATCAAAGGGAATCAGATGACACTTATCTGTTGCTGCTGCCTGAACTGAGTTTAGAAACACTGATCAGATAGAAATGCAATAAACCAAATTAATTGGTCAGGTTTACACTCTTTTGTTTTCATGAATGCTTTACATGATACAACATCCATAGAGAATTCCCTCAAATGGGTACTGACACTTCCACCAGACCGTTTCTGATTTTAGTAGCCACATAGAATTCCTGATAGACACACTATGATTTATTTAAATTTACTCTAAGAATATTAACTAGTAATGCTACAATCAACATTTTTAGCAGTCATGTTTCTACAAGTATTTCATTCCTTTCTCTTTAGAATATATTACTAGACCTGTAATGGCTTGATCATTAAGTATGACACATTTGAAGGTCTAGTGCAAATTAGTAAATTGAGAATTATTTTAAAAATTGGATAGACTTCATAAGAAGAAAAAGTACAAAACAAGATGTTCTCAGTACTGTAGAGATATTTTGCACTTAGCAGCTTGAAACCACTCATTTCTTTGCTGTAATACTAAATGTTAGGATAACATTTCATTAGAAGGGAGGAATTAATCATCATCAAGAAATAATAAAGTTCAAAGTAATTGATGTGAAAATTACAATGAGTTTATTATGACCCAGTGTATAGATAAATTAAAACATTATACTTCATGAAAACATACAAATATAGTATATCAATAAAATAAATAATCCCAGCATAGTGGCAAATGCCTATTCCAACACCTAGCATGCTGAGGTAGATGGATGACAAGTTTAAGGGCAGGATTGGGTTATATTGAGAAACCCTGTCTCAAAAAACAAAATAAACAAACAGCATTTCTTTTGGCAGTATTAAGGATTAAACTCAGAGAGTCTTTCACTTGCTAGGCAAATGCTCTACCACTTGAGCCACATCCTAGTAAAAATATTTTTAAATAAAGAAGAAACATTAAATTTCATTCACAGAGTACTGGATTAATGCAAATGTGCATACATATATAAAAAGAAGCTAGTCCCGGTTAAATGAATATCTGAAATGTCAATGCAGAGTCAAAATATCTTCCGTTGGACTGGATACACTCAAGTAATAATATCTCTATATTATAAAAATATCTTTATCTGTGTACTTTATACTCCTGTTTCCTTGGCATTCAACTGCTCTTACAACCATATTCAGCTATAAACTGCAAATGAATTTAGCTTTTAGGCAGATGTGTAAAATATCATTTAAGGGTTAGTCCAATTGGAGGGACCAATATATGACTTAGTCCATTATTCCAAGATGAAGGTTCCTAGCTAGAACAATCGTTGGGAATTAATAATAGGAAAGAGATTTCAGGAAAGTCCTAAACTCCCTCATAATTGTTCCAAATAAGATATGTGTCCTCCTTTATAAATGCCTTCACCAAAAGATACGTCCTCTCGCAATAAAGATAAAGCTTCAATGTGAACGAGATGCCTGCAAGGAATAACTTAAATTTACAACACATCAGCATGTTTATATTTAAAGTCAAGGTGTTTCCTAAAGTGAGAACAGTGAGAAGACAGATCTAGCTGAGTGCTGTGTGTAATGGGGATTGATGGACCTGACAGTTTACCAGCGAGGACGTTACAGGAGCTGGGATGCTGGAGGTAGTATCTGCTCATTTCACAGCCTTGGAGGCAATATCAATCATCAATGTAATAAACTTTTATCTTAAGTGGAGAATGGGCAGTTGTCAGAAAGGCTCTCACACATTCATTAGTTCTTGGCTATGCACAACTACTGTAAGACTTCTTTGCCAACTGTATTTGGCCATATGCCACAGGCACCAGAAATTCATGTCTATAAACATTGGAATAAAGTGGGTAGTAGTAATGTGTACAACTGGTTACGGTCAACACATGTTTAAATTGATGTTTAAACTGATGTTTATATCAGATTATACTGATTTGGATTCAGCTTTACTGCTCTCATAACAATTTGAAAGCTATGGAAAGACATGACTATATATAAGAAATAATCATGAGTACTTTATGCGCATATATGAAAATAGGACAATGAAATGTGAATTGTTTTAAGAAGTTGGGAGGGACAATAAGTGAGAGTAATAGAAAGGATGAATTTGATCTAGGTATATTATATGTTTGTATGGAAATGTCACCATGAAACCTCCCCTTGTACATTAATTTATGCCAATAAAAATGGAAATACCAGGAACCCTGAAACACAGTGCATGTATAATTAATACATGTTTTACAAACTAAATGTCAAATGTCCTTTTTAAAGGAAAAGAAATTTCTACTAGTTCTCTCAGTGTTTACTTACATTATTTTTTATTATTGTGTAAGTGAAAAATGTGTAACCGTGAACTTGGTATATAAATGCCTTATGTTCATACTGCTATATAAACCAAAACCTACTTACAAATTAAATAGAAAGAAAGCTACAGTGCCTCATAAGATTGTGATAGTTGGTGTTATTTTGCTGAAATGAAGACTCTATTTGCTATCTGAGTAAGTGAAATGAAGACACTATTGCCATCTGATAAGCCAGGAGCTGGATGCTCACAGCTATAATCCTAGCTGCTCAGGAGGTTGAGATCTAGGATTGTGGTTCAAAGCCAGCCCAGTCAAAAAAGTTCATAAGACTCTTATCTACAATTAACTACCAAAAAAGCTGGAAGTAGAGCCGTGGTTCAAGTGGTAGAGTGCTAGCCTGGAGCAAAAAAGCTCAGGGACAGTGCCCAGGCCCTGGTTTACACACACACACACACACACACACACACACACACACACACACACACACACGGGGGGGAGGGAGAGGGAAAGGGAGAGAGAGAATATAGTGTGATAACAGTCTTTAGAGTTCAGTGATCCATTTCAAATTCTTCATTGGCTATTGGGAAAGGTGCTAGATTTCTATCCATGTGAGTTTCCACAGGACACCTGTAAACTGTAAAGCTAAGGGAGACAGTTCCTGGAGATCTACTCAAGGGCTGTTGTCCCGAATCTGCAATCAAAGGGACTGAACTAAACAAGAACAATTTACCAGAGTTGAGACCATGGGCTCGTCCCATATCTTCTTCAGATCCGTCTAGCTGTTGAGGGTCTGGAAATTCTTTCTAAGTGACCTCTGGAGTCCCAAATGACTCAGAAGACAAAACAAAACAAAACCTGATGCCAAAGTTGGACAGTTTTCTTTCAGTCCTCTTCATATTGGGCAGGTAATTTCTACTGTACTTGTGTGAGAAGAGTTCTCTAAATAAGCATTCAGCCTTGATCATCCTTAGTCTTTATCTCTGTTATTTATGTTTATGAAAATCTAAAATTTCCTTTATGTCATTTGCAAAGTGCAATTAAGCTCACATCTAGTCTGGATTTATGGAAGACTCGGCTTGTTTTCTGAAATGTCATGCCACATTGTTAGAAATGAACATTTCAAATCTTAACCTTTGTAATTTGACTCCATATCCATCACCCCAAAGCTTTCTAGGATATTGGTGTTAATAAGATAGAAAAATAGATTTACTTAGTGAAAACTCACAGTGATAATATCACATCTGCTTCTCAAATTTCATCTTTAAATAAGGGTCATAGCCAGGGTGAATGCCTAGTGAGAATGATAAAAATGTTAGGAATCTAAATATAGAATGTCACATGATGCAAGAATATAAATGATCCAGCCTATGATTGTAATGTGGATGGCTTCTCAGAATTTTTAGAAGATTATGTGAACAAGGACACCTCTGCAATTTCTCCCAGGCCATCATGGACAAGCTATGTCAGAAATGTAGACATTCTTGTCTTTCCTCAATGCCAGAATTTCTTAGATAATGGCAAATACACAAGCTATGCCAATTTTATTGGCATTAATTAGACACATATGATTGAGGTCACTTGATAACCTCAGCCATTGACAAAACAGGTTCTTTATTCCAAACTTTATCATGACTATTAACTCTTCTCTCACACCACACACGTCACAATACTATAATGTTCACAGGGTAACTGGGAAGGGTTAATGGGACCTTGGGGTTCAAAGAGACTGCTTAAAGTAAGACCAGAGAGTGGATACAGATGCAAAAAGAGTTCTGGCAGGTAGTCCCTGAAACTCAGCAGTGTTAAGTGATGAGGAACTCAGTGACCAGTGATGGTTGGTATACAGAGCTGATTTCAGGCATACAGTTGAATTGGAGCATGGAGCTGATTCTAGCGTTTACTGGGTCTAGGATGGTGACAATTCTAGTGGGTCACATCAACCAGGGAATCAAGCTGAGCTGAAGTGCCAGGGGCACAGATGGGAGGTCATCACCTTTCAATCCTTGACGCATAACGTAATGGAGAGTCTAATGACTGGTCTGTGTGTGCCACTATGCCCCAGGGCTGGGAGTCTCTTTTATATAATTCAGCGGAGGGAGTTTGCATCAGTCTTGAGTCCTCTTTAAGTTCATGCTTGGTGTTTCTGATGTGATTTTATGTATCAAATTGCTTTGGTTGATGTAACTGCCTACTTGTACAAATAAACTGTTATCAGTTTTTGCCTCATGGTTTGCTGACCAATGGTAGTTACTTACGTGCATGAATAAAAATATAAAGGCATTCTTGTTTTGGCACTTAAAGTGGAATTGGTGGCATAGGTTAAAACTATTGCTTTATAAAATGGGAGTCAAGGCCAGAAATAGCCTAAAAGGTGCTGCTGTACATAGCCTATAGTAACCTAGAGCAGGCCTAGCCATTCTCATCATGAGTTCTATATGTCTGATCTCTAGAAATCATACAGAAGGGAGAGATGAAGCATAGAATTGCATAGTGGGCCAGTTAATCTGGGGAGATAGAGAAAGGTAGGGTGAGTGGCTACAAGGTATGGAAAACTGAGGGCAAGACTGTTGTGCCAAGTCGCAAGACCACCCCCAAGAAGACCACCGAGATTCAGATACTCCGAAATGCAAAAGCAAGGCAAGGCTTTATTTAACGAGCTGCCAACTCGGGCCTCGTCCTACCCACCGACACAGCAGAGGTTAGGAGGGAGCCCCGAGCTGTGATTACACAGGGCTTATAAAGGCAAAGAACAAGGTTACAACAATCAGCTGTGCAAGCAAGATTAGAACACAGGTACAAATCTGATTGGCTCAGGGTTCGATTCTAAAATGGGGTTCACGTGGTGGGGCCTGACTTCAAAGTCTGGCACCTCATTTCCCCCTTTTTCTTTTTGGTACCTTGGGAGCCAATCATGGCTCCATTCTGTCCATTTCAATGGCTTGCATGTCTAGGGGATGATATAGAGGTAAGGCATGGGCCAGTAGGGCCCAATGTAGTAACCAAAGGGCCTGTCACCATTTCTTACAAGAATAGTCTCTGTACCTCTGTTTTGCATGCCTCTAGTTTATCCTGCCTCATCTTCCCAAAAACAACTCTGGTCCCTTGATTTTAAAGGGGGGCTGATGGGTGAAGATCATCCATCTTCTGTAACTTCTTCAGGCTGACTCAGGGGCGTAGATCTTACCTAGCCAGGAACCTATAACCTTAGTCTCAGTCTAACTTTCTTTGCTTGAGACGAAGGCAAAGCGGCTGAGTTGGGGGCTTGGAGACCTCCCATGTTCCATCACGGTAGTTGTCATCCAGGGCAAAGGGGTCAGCTGGCCTGGCGTGGAAGCAATGAACCCAAGTGGCGATACCGTCTAGGGTCCCTTCCACCGTGGTTCTAAGGAGTTCAGTCTCCTGGGTAGGATTTCTTTGAGGATCTTCTTAGCCACTACATTCGCAGTCTCATGCTTTGTTGGATAGACTTCAACCCATCCTGAAAAGGTGTCTACAAAAACTAGCAAATATTTGTAATTTCTGTGAAATCTACTTCCCAATACACGCCTGGCCTATTCCCACAGAGGCGAGCTCCTTTAGTAATCTGTTGATTGGGGGCATTGGCAAGCTGACAGGTCTTGCAATTTTTAACAATATACCTTTGCAGTCCTTTAACAGATCTCAATAAGGACACAATCTCAGGTCTACAAGCTTTCTTTACTAAACAGATGTATGAGCTTAAAATTCTCACTGCCAGTCAGGGCTTTGAGTAAATACGGGGGGGGGGGTGAGATTTTAATCTATCCTCTCATTTGACAAACTTCCCCTTACTAACCACTATCACAGATGACTGGCAAATTCCTGCCCAGTAGACAGACATGGGCATTGGAAAGGCATGCTTATGAACTATTCTTCTAGGACTTCCCAGCTTTAACTTTTGAAAGGCCAACAGGAGTGACTCTAGGATCTGACACCATCTCTGCCATCCAAGCAGTGGCTTACTGCCTCTGGATGCTCCATCACTTTTGTCCCAGGAGGAGTGACTTTCCACTGGACTTGGACTCAGGGCCTGAGTGCTGTCCCTCAGCTCTCCAGCTCAAGACTAGCACCGTACCACTTTTGAGCTCCACACTACTCCGTTCCCAGAACTCTGCTGGCTGATTAGAGACAAGTCTCTCACAGGGACCTTTCTTTGCCCCGGCTGGCTTCGAACCGCAGATTCAGATCAATGTCTTATAAGGGGCCACTTTACTCCAATTATAAGCAACAAGGTGGTCCACACAGAAGTAGTTTTTAAGCATGCTCTCTTACCTGGAACTTATTAAGGGTCAGTATTAGATCTTGACAAACTTGTAGGAATCACCTGTGCTTCTCTGTGGGCCTGCTGGAAACTGTTACAAAAAACCTACAAAGAAGCTGGAATGGCAATTAAACATTTTGGTAGCCATAATTCTCCCTTTCTCACTTTGCAATAATGATTTAGGACAATTTTACTTCCAAACTTCTTATCTAGAAATGTATTCTTGATTTCCAAAGCCTTTCTAACACTAACACAACACTTTAGCTTTTATCTGCATCGGAAAAACTGAAGCTCACAGGCAATCTGAAACCAGGTGCCGCCCTTTGCTTACCGGCTGCTTGTTTCAAAAGATCCTTTTTTTTTTTTTCTTCAGTCCCAGTTACTGCATGGCATGAAGACCTTTGAATTTAAACTTAGTTTTGCATCATACTGCAGTCTTGAACATGTTCACTCACATGCACACACACATACATTTTCAAAAGATCTTAAAGCGCGCTGAATAAGCATCGGCCGTACATTTTAAGACAAAAAACTTTTAACAAATGACTTTAGCATTCTCCAGCCTCATTTTCCAGGGCTTGATAGTTTTAGTAAAACATTTTTAGTCTTAGTAAAACATTTTAGCGCACCAAACAATTTTATGCTTAAGGAAGGCTGGGTGGGGGTCCCCCCAGAGTTCTTTTTGTGGACACTCACACTGTGATTGTGAACCATCGCCTGTACATCTTTCCAATGAGCTAAAGTCAAATCCAGGGGAGTGGAAGGAACGTTCCCCATTATCCGTTTGTCAGTCAGGCACAGTGCAAGAAAGAAACACACAAAAATGAGCTATCTCCTTAACCTCCCTCCAGTGAGCTAAGATCAAGTCTAGGGGGCTAGATGGAGGTCCTCAAGAAAAAAGGTTATCCATAGCTCTGATCAGATGTAATACAAAAGGAGGAAAATGCACAGGCCTAAGAAAAGCTACGAGTTGGAGATCTCCCAAGCTGGCCCACAACCTCCTACAAGGGTGCAGAAGGAATGGACCCGAGTTGGCCCACAACCTCCTGCAAGAAGGAGTGGACCCGAGTTGGCCCACAACCTCCTGCAAGGGTGCAGAAGGAGTGGACCCAAGTTGGCCCACAACCTCCTGCCAGATAAGCAGAAGGAGCAGACCCAAGTACAAGGTGGGCGGGTTGAGTCTCGTTTAGGAGGCCCTCCTGGTCAGTTCCGGCCAAAAACCAAACTGACTCGCGCCCTACAAGTATAAGCAAAAGCAAAACAGACAGACAAATTACAGGACAAGACAAATGAACAGCGCTGTTTTCTTACCTTCGGAGTCTGGGATCTCGGGGTCTCTGGGGCTATCCCGGACGAAACCCCAAATGTTGTGCCAAGTCGCAAGACCACCCCCAAGAAGACCACCGAGATTCAGACACTCCGAAATGCAAAAGCAAGGCAAGGCTTTATTTAACGAGCTGCCAACTCGGGCCTCGTCCTACCCACCGACACAGCAGAGGTTAGGAGGGAGCCCCGAGCTGTGATTACACAGGGCTTATAAAGGCAAAGAACAAGGTTACAACAATCAGCTGTGCAAGCAAGATTAGAACACAGGTACAAATCTGATTGGCTCAGGGTTCGATTCTAAAATGGGGTTCACGTGGTGGGGCCTGACTTCAAAGTCTGGCACCTCAGACTAGGAGGCTGGTTTCTGTAGGACGCTCTTTTTTTTTTTTTTTTTGCCACTCCTGGGCCTTGAACTCAGGGCCTGAGCACTGTCCATGGCTTCTCTTTTTTTTCCCTCTCTCTCTCTTTTATTTATTTATTTATTTTTGCTCAAGGCTAGTACTCTGCCACTTGAGCCAAAGCACCACTTCTGGCCGTTTTCTGTATATGTGGTGCTGGGGAATCGAACCCAGGACTTTATGTATATGAGGAAAGCACTCTTACCACTAGACCATATTCCCAGTCCTGTAGAACACTCTTAAGTAGATCTGGACACCATCACCTGGAGCGGTGTTCCTTAAATCTATCAGATAGGAAACATAATGTAATAGGAAGAATTTGTATTTCCTGAGAGACTTACCTTGGAGATTTGAAGTCTAAAGCCAAGGACTAATGGAATCTGTGTGCTTCCATTTAACAACTGATGCTATACTAGGTACAACAGAACTTGTCTAAAAATAGTGAGATAAAGAACTTACAGAATTATGTTTAGTATACAATTAACTCAAGGAATGCTGGAGTCCATGAAAATAGGTCAACAGGAGAGCTTTTGCAAGAAGCATAGAAAAAATGGTGAGCAAAATTTCTCAAGTCTTAACTGTGTTCCTTGTGACAGCATTAAATGCACTCTGAATAGTTCAGGTTTCAAAGTGATGGCATGGCTGATGGATACACATAGCAATTCGCAACCATCTGTAGGAAAGAAGGCACTGTGGGAGGAGGGATGTCACCTGATGACATCTAGTGGCAGAGCTGTGTAATAAAGACAGTCTGGAAGTCAAACACTGGAGTCCTTAAACAAATATTAAGTAGCTCAGAAAAATTACTTGAAATTGCAGCCTATTTTCTCCTTGAAGAAGAGATTATTGCTATTTGACTGAAATGATAAGGTTGGAATAAGCAATGACAGCTTTAAAAGAAAAAGTGAAATCAAATATGAACTATTGCTAATGCTGTTCTTCCATTTGTGTGAGGGGAAGATTTATTTTCCTAGGGTTATTTCTTTTTCTTTTTATTATAATGATGAGTAGGTAGAGCTGCTCAGAAATGAATAATGTGATCAGTGGGAGAGGTCTCTGCTACCTTCCCTTTCATCTATTCCATTTTCCCAGTTCTGCCCACTGGACAGGTAAGAAATAATGGCGATCATGGTACCTGGAAATAAGATGATCTATGGATGAAAAAGGAAGTTGCTATTCTTGTCTAAGTAATAAGACAATGCAAGAAGATGGCCTCAATATTTCTAGATTGTCAACATTTTTGAGAAAAGTTATGTACAATATCCTTATTTTAAATGCTAGCAATCAAGTTAGTGTTTTTAACCATGCAGAGTGTCTAGTACTGTCCAAAATTAAACACAGACTGTCCATTGGCAAAATACAGTCTGTGAACATCTGGTTTACAAACATGAGGCTGGAAGAATGACTGCTTGCCATTCAATGGTTCTGTGGGCACAGGGCTTGCCAAGGGTAGAGCAACCCAAGGATGGAGACCAGAAAATGAGTGTTATTGTCCTGTATTATAGCTCTTCAACAAGTAGTCATCAAATAGTTCTTAGGCTTCTGCTTCACCAAATGGAATTTAGGGTTCATTTAGAGCCAAATAAATTTTATCTGGACTAGGAAAAGTATTCTGGCACCACATACCATAGAACTTTTGCCTTCCATTGTTTACCTTCTGCATATACAGCTAAGAACAAGCAGGTACCCAGAAAATATGCCTCCTACTCCCCTCAGCCCCCCCCCCCCCCCCTTCAGCCCCCTTAGGCACAGCCATCATTCTTTTATTTCTGGGTTCCTATCTGATGACATTAGTTTTTCGCCATTTGGGGAGGCATACACTAGCTTTCTACTTGCAAGTTGGCTTGCTTATCTTCCTATCTTTAAAATCCAGACGTTTAACTGATTTGGAAGTGGCAGTTTATTGTTAACTAAAAAAGCTCAGGCTTGGGGCTGGGAATATGGCCTAGTGGCAAGAGTGCTTGCCTCCTATACATGAGGCCCTGGGTTAGATTCCTTAGCACCACATATACAGAAAATGGCCAGAAGTGGCGCTGTGGCTCAAGTGGCAGAGTGCTAGCCTTGAGCAAAAAAGAAGCCAGGGATAGTGCTCAGGCCCAGAGTTCACAGCCTAGGACTGGCCAAAACAAAACAAAACTCAGGCTCAATTAGCTTAAAACAGAGGTAGTATTGTATAGAGACTCAATACTCATTGATTTGCCCAGCTTATCTTTTCCTGGTTAATTTCCTGTCTACTCCTAAAGCACCAGAGATGCAGTTGTCAATCTTGTGCGCAGGTTGCAATCTGAAGGGTGAATGAAGATAAAATGGGAGAGGCGCTTTTTTTATTTTTCAATTTTGCTAATTGTAAAGATGTACCCCTGGGGGGTATAACTACACAAGTCAGGTAGTGAGTACATTCCTTTTTGAACGGTGTCACCCGTCCCTCATGCTCTCTATATTTCTCTTCCCAACCCCCCTCGTCCTCCCAAGTTCATTTCCAACATAGTGTCCGGTGAGTATCATTGCTGAATTAGTTCACCCTTGGTGCTACTATTTCTGTGCTAGGATAAGGGCTTTTAAATAAGGCCCCGCCCCTAGAGGGACTATAACGCCTCAGGTGAGTCTAACGTAGCGGCAGCACTAAATACAGTTCCCTTAAACACACACACACACACACACACACACACACACACACACACTCCCTGAAGTTCTAAATACAGTTCCCTTAAACACACACACACACACACTCCCTGAAGTTCCTCGGAGTTTCTTCAGACTCTTCATTTTAGCAAAAAGGGGACTCAGTCATTTTCTTCAGAGGTTTCAGCGAGAGGCTGTTCTGCCCCGAGACTGACAGGACCATCAGCCAATCGGCAGTCTAAACGAGATTCGGTAAAACCAATAGCAGGCAGCCGAACAAAACGCTTTATCTCAAATCGCACTAGTCCAAGTTTTTAAAAAAATTTATTAAGGTAAGGATTCTCGATCTGGTTTCAGGGAGACCCGGTGATTCTTGGCGGTTTTAGCAAAGAGACGCTCATGCACACCCACCTCCCCTGTTCTCCGCCAAGGCGTGGCTAGAGAGTAGGCGCTTCCTTTGGTCACTCGGCGCCCTCACCTTACGTCACTTCCGCCCGGTTCGATCTCAGTTCACCCAGTAGGGTTGAAGATACTTCCTTTCTCTTTCCCCTTCTTCCTGTCTTTGGCTCCGCCTCCCGGAAGCTAGGTCCCCTCTTTGCGGCGGGTCAGAGGTGAGGGATGGCAGGCCTGGCCTGCGCGGGCGGGCCTAGCTGAAAGGTCGGCCTAGAGTTAGGCTCCCCGCGGCGCGAGTTGGAAGAACGCAGGTTAGACTCCGGCTCACGAGAGCAACTGACGTGAGGAACTGACTGTGGTGTGCCCTGGGCAGTCTCCACCCTCTGCGGATCTGGGGCCCTCCATCCGGGCCCGCGATTTAGGGACGCCGCGGCCGGGGTCTTCGGCCCCTCTAATCAGCTCCGGTCCTGTCTCTCTTTTTCCTGGCGGCCGGATCCGACCCAGACCGCGGCCACCCACCGCCGCCCCCCGGCGCTCGGAACTGGAAGCAGAGTGGCCCGTGGTCTCTCGGTGATGGCAGGGCTGCTTCTTCCAGTAGCAAAAGTGCATTAGCATCCTTCCGTTCCGTCTCTGAGCTCCGGAACCCGGGGAGTCAGTCAGGTAGGACCGACGGAAAATACCTTTATCCCGTGTCCTACCGGCGAGGAGACGGAAAGAAGCCCGTGGGCGAACCCACTCTTCGAAGACAGCACGAAATCTTAACGGCAACCCGCACTCCCCTGCCTCTAACTGCCCCCCATCGGGCTGCAGAAAGTGAGGGGGAGAGGATTTGCAAACAGAAGAGAAACTGTGCTTGTTTGTCTATGCTTGGCATTTTTGCCAAGTTCCTTTTGTAATTATGCCATCCGTTGCTTATATTTAATAAGTGCAAGGACTACTGTTTTTCTTAGTTTAGGAGACCGGCTCCTCGATGATCACCGACTGGTTCAGTCTTCACGACTTAGTATGCATTTCCCAGATCTCTTCTAGCTCTGGAGTCCTCCATACACTTTAGAATGAACTTCTCTCATAATCAAGCTGTACTTTTCTGATCTTATTTGTCATTTCAGGAAGTGAGGTTCCTGAAGCATATTCATAGTCCATTATTCTTTCATCATTGTCTTACAACCACCTTATATAGAAATCTATAGTGATGACAGTTCAGTTTTGATCTTAACCCACAATTTAGATTTTGGCAATTCAGTTTTCTTTTTTTATACTGTTTCTTGCATGGTTTATCTTCCCAGTCATTGTTCACAGGACTCTGGGAAGTTGTAGGAATATGCAGGCTCTGACACAAAGCCTGGCTTCATATCCAACATTGTGGAAAGGTACTGTATATCATGGGGCAGAACTTTATGTTCTCCTAGGCCATGGGGACAGAGCCTGGGGAGTAACAATTCAGTTTCAATATGAATCCACAATTTCGATTTTTTTTCTTAATTTCTTGAGGGATTTGGGGATGGTATTGTTTAGTGTGGACGGATCCAGATGAAAGGCTGGCTAGAAAAGTTGCTAGTTTTTATATCATAGGTGGTCTCTCTATTGTTGCTCTCTTTTTCTATCTTAGTGACCGATTTTATTTTTACTTTTTGCGTCCAGGAAAACCACTGTCATCAAGATGTCGGGGATTGGAAATAAACGAGCAGCTGGAGAGCCAGGCACATCGGTGCCTCCAGAGAAGAAGACAGCTGTTGAAGATTCAGGGACCACAGTGGAAACCATTAAACTAGGGGGTGTCTCCTCAACGGTATGAGGAAACAGTTAGGAAAGCTTACTTTTCATCTGTCATTTACAGCCTGTAAAAAAGTAAAAGTTATTGAAAGTAAAAGTTATTGAAGCCTTCTGGAATAACGGGAAGCCAGAAGTGGGAATTAGTGGGCACTTGTGAAAGAGGTAGATTGATGTTTGATCTTTGTTTTCAAGTTGTGTTTATGTTTGGTGCTTGACACTGCACTGGCTGTAGTTACTTAGCAGTGGAAATATGAATATAGCAAGTCTGACTTATTTGCAGATTGGTTATATGCAGTTTTGGCCAAGGGTTCTCAATATATACACAAATAATCACAGGGAATTTCAAAAGTTAAAAAAAAAATTAATTCCCAAATGGGCATTACATGTCTGTGTTGATTGGGGAGAAGCTCTCAGTTAGATCCCAGTCTCTGTTGTGTTTGACTCTTGTGATTCATTGTTTCCTTGTCCTTAATTTTGTGAAATCTTCCTCCCTCAAAGCCAATGGTGTTCCAAAATGAAAAAAGTTAATGTGCTTTATTGAAGTGATAAAGAAAGTTTTAGATTTACTGAAAAGTGGCGTGTTTTTGTTATGCTTTGGCATTCAGGATTTTTTTTTTTTTTTTGGCCAGTCCTAGGCCTTGGACTCAGGGCCTGAGCACTGTCCCTGGCTTCTTTTTTGCTCAAGGCTAGCACTCTGCCGCTTCTGGCCATTTTCTGCATATGTGGTGCTGAGCATCCCCAGGACTGTACTTAACTGTTCCTGAGATTTCTTGGTTTTTCTTAGTGGTCATCACCTAGCAACCATGTACTCAGGATAACAAGGTCTGCTGTACTTGTTTTTCATTCACTGAAAAAAATTGATGCTAGGTTTTAAGAGATGTACAGCAGAATTATTTGAAAGTGTTGTGAAGAGTGTCAGTCAGACCAAAGTGCTTGATGTTTGTCTGCTTCGTCTCTCCCTAGCTTCATGGCACTGCTTTATCCTTTCTGTGTCTGTTTCCTTGTCTGTGAAATGAATTTATAGTACATTGTATATAGTATCACATTGGGTTATTGTGAAGGTAACAATGATAGTTCTTGTTTAGGGTTAAAACATTGTCTTTGGCATAATATACTCATAAAAGTTAGCTGTTAATAGCTAGGGCCTGGATAACAGTAGTAAATAAAATTGACATCACCTTGGCTTTTGTGGAAGTAACATTTTCATTAGAGTGTGTATACATCAGAAGTCCAAGTGATGTGTATCTTTGAAACATTAGAAGCTTATAGGTTTTTATCTAGATCAAGATTCCATAGTTTGTAACCTTGGCCATAGGAATGTGATGTTTAATTATTTTCCACTTGTATTATTTATTTTGAGACTGAGGTTCAGAGAGGTTGACTTTTTTCAGAGTCAGAATAGGAGTGCTCATAGTACATTTCTGCTGCACTGTCCTTGCTGAAGTATCTGGGCTTCTAGATCTCCATAGTGCCACTAGAAGTTATTTCATTTTAGCACTGCCTTGTGTCGTGCATCCCAAAGGCAGTTGAATAAGTACTTGTTGAGCATTTTACTTGCTTGATACTGTGCTTTATGCCAGAGACACCTTCATAGACATCAGTCTGTAGGGTGGCACTGAAAAGGGAATAGACTGTTGGCAATGATATATGCCTTGGTAGAGAAAGATAAGCATATACTGTGAGGGAAGATCAGCACCAATCCTAGCTTGGACTTTATCCAGAAAGTCTTCTAGGGGAGTAACATGCTCTGCCTTAGGTTTGGAGAGTAGACTGTAGAAGAGCAATGGTTTTTATGAATCCAGTTAGCACCCTCTCTCTCTCCCACAGCTTCATCTCTCCAAATGTTTTCCACTGCTCCTAGCCAGCAGTAGGTTGTTCTTGAAGGCAGTCACTCGAACTGTGCATTTTGAAGTTGCTATAATGAGTCAGTTGGTTCTTGGGAAAAGGATAAGTTGAGATTCCAAAGTATGAAGAAGAACATACTCTGGCAGTGTGAATGGTGCTGTTCACTACAGCTGTGCTGAAATTTGGCTGGCAGATCACTAAAATATTTGGTTCAGGTGGGCTGGGGATATGGCCTAGTGGCAAGAGAGCTTGCCTCGTATACATGAGGCCCTGGGTTCGATTCCCCAGCACCACATATACAGAAAACGGCCAGAAGTGGCGCTGTGGCTCAAGTGGCAGAGTGCTAGCCTTGAGCAAAAAAAAAGAAGCCAGGGACAGTGCTCAGGCCCTGAGTCCAAGGCCCGGGACTGGCCAAAAAAAAAAAAAAAAAAAAAAAAAATTTGGTTCAGGGGGCCTTTGTAGTAGTCTTAGTGGTATGGACCCATGAAGAAGTAGCCTTGACAGGATTTGTTCATGGATTAGATGAAGCATGTGAGTAGGCAGGAGCACCAAAGGATTTTGGGAATAATAACGTTTTCTTTTACCGAATTAGAGATTATGAGAAGGGCAGATTTTTAAGAGCTATGGAGGTTGAATCCTGAGTTTATTTTTTAAACTTTCAAGACACTTACTAGTCTCTAGTTAGCATGGTAGTTGGAGATAACCTGGATTCTAAAGCTATACATTTGAGAACATCATTTTGTAAGTGACATTTAAACTGGTGAGACTGTTGGCTCCTTTAAATAATAGACATAGATAAAGGTCTGAAGGAAGAGTTCTGGGACATGGAAATGAGAAGGGGCTAATTAAAGGAACAAATTAAGAGGAAGGGATGGGCAGAGACCATTGAGGTAGGAGAATAAGAAAGAGGGCTTCTAGAAGCTGAGTGAAGTAGGTCAACCTTGAATTTTTGGGTTTTGATCAAGGGCTGCTGCTAAGTTGAGTTAGGGGAGACTGAAGCTACATTTAGTCTGTTGGAGAACCAACCAGATCTATGTTGATGTGGTGGGGCTTGAAGCCTGATGGCAGTGAGCTTAAGAGAATATGGCAAGACAGGAATTAAGGAACACAGGGGAGAGACAACACTTTAGAGGATGTTTGCTACCAAGTACAACAAAGAAGATGAGGCAGTAGCCAGAGAGAAATGGTTTTTGTGTTTTTTTGGAGATACTTCAGTATTTTTACCTGTCGATTGAAAGGATTTGGTAGAGAAAATAAGATTGATGATACAGTAGAAAGAGGAGGCAGTTACTGATGTGGTGTCCTTGAGTAGATGAGTGGAACTGTAAGGTGAGGCTCAAGGCTGTACAAGTGGGTGAGTTGGTCTCAAGCAGGAGTAGGAACAGCTTCTCCGCAGTGACAAGAAGGAAGGTAGAGGGATTGGGTTCTGATGTAGGGAGGTTGGGAACTGTGGTTATGGAGCTGTGGCTGTGGGAGATAGGTATTAGTGTTTTCTTCTGATTGCTTCTATTTTTTTTTCCAGTGAAATCAAAAGCAAGACTTCTCTGAGAGTGAGGAAGGGGGAGGATGTTTTGGAGGTTTGAAGAGACAGGAGAAGGTATGAAGTAGTCATCTTGAAGAGAGGCTGGACTAGAGAGATGTAGGAGGGTTGCTGGGCTGCACTGGGGCCCGCTTGAATTTGTGAGCATGAGTGGCAAGTGAAAGCAGTCGATGTGGTGTTTGTATTTTCTAGTCACATTCAGCTGCATGGGTGTTAGTTTGAAGTAGATGGGAAGATGGATGTTCTAGGATTGGAGATTCTACCAGAGAAGTATGAAGAAGAAGCAAGGAAGGAGTTTTTATAAGAAAGGCTGATTATAATGGTCCATCACAGAATTTGAACTTGATAAAAGTGGTGAGGATGTGAGCAGAATGAAAGACAGGGAAAGGTATAGGACCAAAAAATTACAGATTCTGGAGAGGTTGAAGAATTGTTGAAGGGAGGAAACTGCAGAGAGCGAGCAGGAAAAATAGGTGGTATTTATGGAGATTGAGCTCATAGAGGGCCTGCAGAAAGGGCTCAGTAATCACTGGGAATAACTCTTAGCTGATGACGAGAAATAGGAGGATAATCATTGATGGAAAGGTCGGGATTTGATTTAAGATGGAGAACAATTATGAATTTTAAAAGGGGTATCTTAGCAAGCGATGCTAAGGTAAGTGCTAAATCTTTGAGCAATGTGGTGAAATAATCTGGACTATTTTTTTTTTTTTTCTGACACGGATAAGTCAGCAAAAAGGTTGACCGGTAGTATAAGACTAGTGATACAGGCTGCAGGGTTGTGAGTTTTTTAAGGAGCAAGTGAGATAATGGCTTGGAAGTGGCTTTAAAGGCAGTGTGAGATGAAACAGCGAGCAAGAAGAGGAAGGCAATGTCCAGAGAAGAGACTTGGGGTATTATTTATTATCTTAATAAGTTGTATCAGCTTATTCATGGGGTAACGACCAATTGCGAGAAACTAAAAGTAAGAATTTGGTGCTCTAGTAAACAAATCTTTAAAATATGTGTTTGACTCTTTCTGAGATACAGTGAGAATGTAAGCCTTTCCACATGTCTGCTCGCTTGTGATATTTCATCTCCCCAGGGCCTCCCCAGCTTGTCCTAGGAAAGGATATAATCAAGGGTAAGATACTGAGTGAGACTTTCTGATGGAGTGAGGTTTTGGCAGAAACAAAGGATTCTGAGCAGAATTTGAGGTTTTAAGACTGTGTGCATGTGCCAGTGTATAAAAGGTGAGAGAGGGTGAGGAATTGACAAGCTTCCTATCTGATCAGTGGTGTTTTCTAGTTAAAGTAGGAAGCAGAGCCATCTGTTGAGTGTGAGGTGAGAAAAGGCAGGTCTTGGTAAGGTTTGACATTGCTTTGATGGAGAATGAGAGTTTACTTGTTAAATATTTGTGGGTAAAGTATAAGATCAGTTTAGGAACTTAAACTCAGGACCTTGGTGCTGGCCATGAACTTTTTCATCTTAAAGCTAATGCTGTACTATGTGATCCACAGTTCCAGGTCTGACTTTTTGGTGACTAGTTGGAGATAAGAGTCTCATAGACTTTTCTGCCTGGGCTGGGTTTGAACCATGATCTTCAGATCAAACTGGCAGCCAGCTTAATGACCTTCTTCTAGAAATCTTAGTATACTAGTGTAGGAAATGTGTGGATGAACTCAGTTGGGGTTCATTCAGAACAGAAAGATAAAGAGCAGAGAACAGAATAGACTAAGAGATATTTAAAGAAATGTACTGTGTAGTATATGATGAGAATGTGGAAGGTAGTGAAAAATGGGTGAAAAAGAAGAGGGAAAAATAAGAATTCAAAATTCTTGATCTCTCAATGACATGAAATGACTGCTACAGTGATGGAGGGAAATGAAATAGCTGCAACTATTTTACTTATGTGTTTATTAGAATGTGAAATTGGAATCTAAGATTTTAAATGGAGCTGAATTCCAGATAATGTCTACAGTGTTGCTTAAGAATGCATGGCTGAAGCAGTGGGTACTCATTTATTATTAGGGAGTTCAAAATAGTGGATGCCTAGATAGATTCTAGAGGACTAGATGGTTTGTCTATACATAGATAGCCATGTGACTAGGGAGGCTTGAGTGTATTTGTGTGTCGTTCTTTCCTTACATCACTATGCACCCATTTTTTAATTTTTAAAAACATATTTTACTTTTTGTTGATACTTGTCCAGAGTCTTATGCTTGCAAAGGCAAGCACTCATCACTTGAGCTACACCCTTAGTTTCCTACTTTGATGTACTTGTTTGTTGTGTGACTTCCTTTTAAATCAACAGCTTTGTTGATAGGAGATGCTATGAATCAATGTGACTGTGTTCAGTTTAGTCTAGTTTCTTTGTGGAGACTAATAATACTGGTTTCCTGGGGCAGGAGGAGTTAGACATTCGAACATTGCAAACGAAGAATCGCAAGTTGGCAGAAATGTTGGACCAACGGCAGGCCATTGAAGATGAACTTCGCGAGCACATTGAAAAGCTAGAAC
Source organism: Perognathus longimembris pacificus (assembly GCF_023159225.1). Taxonomy (NCBI): domain Eukaryota; kingdom Metazoa; phylum Chordata; class Mammalia; order Rodentia; family Heteromyidae; genus Perognathus; species Perognathus longimembris. Next base: position 135,876,486 of record NC_063161.1, read on the forward strand.
GACGACAGGCCACCGATGATGCCTCCCTGTTGATTGTCAACCGTTATTGGAGTCAGGTAGTCAACTCGTTTATTCACTCAGATTTCTCTGGGCATTTTTTTTTTTTGGCCAGTCCTGGGCCTTGGCCTCAGGGCCCGAGCACCGTCCCTGGCTTCTTCCCGCTCAAGGCTAGCACTCTGCCACTTGAGCCACAGCGCCGCTTCTGGCCGTTTTCTGTATATGTGGTGCTGGGGAATCGAACCTAGGGCCTCGTGTATCCGAGGCAGGCACTCTTGCCACTAGGCTATATCCCCAGCCCCTGGGCATTTTAGTTCTTAGTATTCTTCTCCTTTCTAAAGTTATGTCTTTTTCCCCCCAACTATTTTATGTCCTCCAGTTTGATGAAAACATCCGTATCATCCTTAAGCGTTATGATCTGGAACAGGGCTTGGGAGACCTCCTCACAGAAAGGAAAGCCCTGGTTGTGCCGGAACCAGAGCCTGACTCTGACAGCAATCAGGAGCGAAAAGATGACCGGGAGAGAGGTGAGTGTTTGTGAGGGATTTTGACACCCCATATGAATCAGGTTTTTCAGGAATTAAATTCTTCTTGGAAGCTCTCCCTTTAAAGGAAAACAAAAGTGTATTTTGGTATTTCTAGTTGTATAATTTCAAGGGCTTCTTTTTCACCTTCCTGTTTCCTCAGGGGAAGGGCAAGAACCAGCTTTCTCTTTCCTTGCTACTTTGGCCAGCAGTTCCAGTGAGGAGATGGAGTCTCAGCTGCAGGAGCGTGTGGAGTCCTCCCGCCGAGCTGTGTCCCAGATTGTGACTGTCTATGATAAGTTACAAGAAAAAGTGGAGCTTTTATCTCGGAAGCTAAACAGTGGAGGTGAGGCAAAGAACCTATGCACTGGAAGTAGTGGGGAAAGACTAAGAACCCATCTTTTTAGAGATTGGGGAATAGATCAGTGGTAGAATGTAGCATATATGAGGTCCTGGATTCTATCTCGAGCACTGAGAAGAACCTTAGGCTTTGCCTCTGGAGATTGTAATTTTGTAGATGTGAGGCTTCACGGAATTGCCTCTCTCTCTCTCTCTCTCTCTCTCTCTCTCTCTCTCTCTCTCTCTGTTTCTCTCTCTCTTGTCAGTTGTGGGGCTTTAACTCTGGGCCTGGAAACTGCCCTCAGCTCTTCAGCTCAAGACTAGCACTCTTAACACTTGAGCCACAGTGCCACTTCTGGTTTTCTCGTGATTAATTGGAGAAAAGAGTCTCATGGATTTTCCTGCCTGGTCTGGCTTTGAATCGCTATCTTCGGATCTCAGCCTCCTGAGTAGGTAGGATTGCAGGCATGGGCCACCAGTGCCCATCAGAATTGCCTATTTTAAAAGTTCCACAAATAAGATGGGCACTGGTAGCTTAACGCCTATTACCCTAGCTGCTCAGGAAGCTGCGATCTGATTGCAGTTCTAAGTCAGCTTGGGCAGAAAGTCCACTGAGACTCTTTTCTCCAGCTAATCACTAAAGACTGGAAGTTGAGCTCTGGCTCAAGTGGTGCAGTGCTAGCTTTGATCAATAAAGCTCAAGGACAATACCCAGGCCCTGAGTTCAAGCCCAAGGACTGGTGCCTAGCTAGTCTTTGGGTGTGTCATCTGTTCCAGGAAATAATACAAAGTAGCAGCCTACTGCTTGAAGTTCTAAGGAAAATGAAGTGAGTAGCATGTCAGTGATTAGATGTATGGTTTTAAGATCTGGCATGATACATGTGAAACCGTACCTTTTTTTTTGTTGTTGTTGTTCGTCTTGTATCCCCTTCCTGTGGTTGTCCCTACGCCATCAATCACTGTATCTCATCTGAGTACCCTGGATATTTTATATACTGGTATTAGAACTAGGGAAGGGAAAGGGAATATCAAAATCGAGAGACAAAGGATAAAAAGACAAATGACTCCAAGAGCAATACTTACAAAAACATTTGGTGTAAACCATATGAGCAACTCATGGGGGGAAAGGGGAAGCGGGGGGGGAGGGGGGAAAGAGGGAGGAGGTAACAAATTGCACAAGAAATGTACCCACTGACTTACGTATGGAACTGTAACCCCTCTGTACATCATTTTGACAATAAATAAATAATTATTCAGGAAAAAAAGATCTGGCATGATAGATACTAAATTAAAATGCAGTTCTTCTTCCTCAGATAACCTGATAGTGGAGGAAGCAGTGCAGGAGTTGAACTCCTTTCTTGCACAAGAGAACATGAGGCTGCAGGAACTGACCGACTTGCTCCAGGAAAAGCACCGGACCATGTCCCAAGAGGTAGTTGGCCAGAATGGAGGGATGGGTGCTTGAATGGCCCTGGCAGATATTGACTCATTCTGAGTGCTTCAGTGGATTAGTGAGATAGGATCTCACTATATGCTTGGTCAGGCTAGTGTCAAACCCAAATCCTCTCATTGTCTACTCTCACATAGCTTGGATTACAGGAGTATACCACAACACCTTTCCCTAGTTCCTGCCTCTTGATGGGAAGACTGTCAGAAGATTTAGAGAGCCATTTGTTTGGATTGATGTGAAGAGTTTTGTAATTAGAAATACTAAAAAGCATTAGCTGGTTTATAGTTCCTAAATAAATAGAATAATAAAGGTTTTTTTTGTCTTCATAATATCTAATTTTATGTTGTTCTGGGGTTAGCTTAAGAGAGAATGGAAATTTCCATTTTGTTCTCTCTCTCTCTCTCTATATATATATATATATGGAGAGAAAGTTGGAAGAAAAAATAATCTTTAAAAAATTTTTTATTTTCTGGGGCTGGGGATATGGCCTAGTGGCAAGAGAGCTTGCTTCGTATACATGAGGCCCTGGGTTCGATTCCCCAGCACCACATATACAGAAAACGGCCAGAAGTGGCGCTGTGGCTCAAGTGGCAGAGTGCTAGCCTTGAGCAGAAAAAAAGAAGCCAGGGACAGTGCTCAGGCCCTGACTCCAAGCCCCAGGACTGGCCAAAAAAAAAAAAAATTATTTTCTAAAATGTTTGGTGAAATGAAGGACATTGTATTCTCTTAAATAGTGATTTTCCAATCAACTGGGTGGTTGGTCTAAGGAAATCGTATTTTTCATAAGTAGACTTTTTTTAAGTATCACTGAATGCTGGTGGCTCATGCTGTAATCCTAGCTATTCAGGAAGCTAAGATCTGAAGATTGAGGTTCAAAGCTAGCTTGGGTAGAAAAGCTTGTTTGTGAGACTCTTGTCTCCAGTTAACAAGCAAAAACCTGTAAGTGGAAGTGTGGCCCAAGTGGTAGGGTGCTAGCCTTGAGCAAAAAGCCAAAGGAGAGCTTAAGGCTTTGAGTTCAAGCTCCAGTACTGGCACAAAGACTTCTATAGTTTTTATAATTGTAATTGACGTAGAAGTGCTGAAATGAATCTGTGGTTTTTGTTTTACACTCATGTTGAATAATCTAACACAGCAAGGGTTAATTTTGTGGGCTTTGTAACTTAAGCATGTGAAAGGTTCTTTGATTAACTCAGCCTTGTTTTTTTTTTTATGCGGTGTAGTTCTCCAAGCTGCAAAACAAAGTGGAGACAGCTGAGTCACGAGTGTCTGTCCTGGAGTCCCTGATTGACGACCTGCAGTGGGATATTGACAAAATTCGAAAGAGGGAACAGCGACTCAACCGGCACTTAGCAGAAGTCCTAGAACGGGTCAGTGCGGGTTTATTGTAGACTGGAAACTAGAATCATGTTCTGGAATCTTCTCAGAAAAGGTCCACTTGGCAATTGGGGTTTGGGTTTAAAAAACTGATCCTATGAAAGTATGTTGCTCACAGACTAAATCCTGAGGTCTCTCACTAAAGAATCTGTCTTCTCTGTAGGTGAATTCTAAAGGCTATAAGGTGTATGGAGCAGGGAGCAGTCTCTATGGTGGCACAATCACTATCAATGCCCGGAAGGTAAAGTCAGGGACTCACTCAGTACAGATGTTTGACTGATGTCAGGCGTTAGGCTGGGGATTTTTATGGATTCACCAGTGAGAATGTGGGGTTTACTAGAAGAGTATCCCGTGACTATGGGGAACTTAGACATGGGGATAATTTAAGGACTTTTTTCCTTCTCATTTGTTGTTTCTTCCCCTCCAGTTTGAGGAAATGAATGCTGAGCTTGAGGAGAACAAAGAGTTGGCTCAGAACCGTCACTGTGAGTTGGAGAAACTCCGGCAAGATTTTGAGGAGGTCACTACACAGAATGAAAAGTTAAAGGTAGGAGACACCTATCTTTCTTGTTCCTTGGCAAATAGCAGGAATAAAGATGTTTGGACTGAAACAAAACCCAACAAGCCAAAAAATAGCCTAAGTTAATCAGGTAAAGTGTTTTAGCAGTTGAACCAAAAAGTTGCTTAGGACAAATGTAGTTATATGAGCTACTCTGTCAGAAGTATTTTCTCTATGATTGTTAATAAAGAGAAATTAGTGACAGCAGTCTACATCTGTGTTCTTGAAATAATCCTCTAGACCATTCTGTAGAGCTCTCCTTGTTGTCGTTGGCTTTTGGTTCAAACAGTATAAAACACTTAAAAATTAGTTCTGGGAAGTCTCTTTTCATTGGAGGTAGATCTACATAGAGGAATTGGGGGGTAGGTAGGTTTGATAATCTTCACAGTCATTGTTTCAAATGTGCAGGACATTGTGTGTTCAAGATTTTATTTACTGTATGTCTAGATTTTGCTTCCCAATTGGCTTTTACTTTGGGCCTTCCTAAGGTGGAATTGCGGAGTGCAGTGGAAGAAGTGGTTAAAGAAACTCCGGAATACCGCTGCATGCAGTCGCAGTTTTCTGTTTTGTACAACGAGAGTCTTCAGTTGAAAGCACACTTGGATGAAGCTCGGACCCTGCTTCATGGCACACGGGGAACCCACCAGCGCCAAGTTGAGCTCATTGAGGTATCAGCCTTACTTTGGTTTTGTTGTGTGTGTGTCCTTGCATTTCAGATTTAGGAGACAGAATGAGAATAATAGACTGTGATGATATTTCTACATTTTGACAAGAATATTTTATGGGTTCCCTTTTCTGTTTGTAGCGAGATGAGGTTAGCCTTCATAAGAAGCTGAGAACGGAAGTGATCCAGCTAGAAGATACATTGGCTCAGGTGCGCAAAGAGTATGAAATGCTGAGGATAGAATTTGAGCAGACTCTTGCTGCCAATGAACAAGCAGGTATAATTATCCTCATCCACCCTGCAGATTGTCTGCTGTAGACGCTTTCCCCTCCAAGATGTAACATTATTCCCAGGCTTTGTCATAGGCTCGAAATCCCATAAAGTCTTGTAATTCATTTTGGCCCACAGCCCAGGCATTTGTTTTTTAGATGAAGTTGACCACTTGTAAATGTTCATCTTTTTTTTTTTTTTTTTTTTTTTTTTTTTTTTTTGGCCAGTCCTGGACCTTGGACTCAGGGCCTGAGCACTGTTCCTGGCTTCTTCCCGCTCAAGGCTAGCACTCTGCCACTTGAGCCACAGCGCCGCTTCTGGCCATTTTCTGTATATGTGGTGCTGGGGAATCGAACCTAGGGCCTCGTGTATCCGAGGCAGGCACTCTTGCCACTAGGCTATATCCCCAGCCCAATGTTCATCTTTTGAGGAAGAATATTTCTTCTGATAACTCTTCCTGATTTTCTAAAGTTCCTTATATCATACCTTCTCTCTTTTTGACTTTGCCCTGGTCCCAGTTCCTTTTAACATTTGTTACTGTCTTTAAGGTCCTATAAACCGGGAGATGCGCCACCTCATCAGTAGCCTCCAGAATCACAATCACCAGCTGAAAGGGGAGGTCCTAAGGTATAAGCGAAAACTGAGAGAAGCTCAGTCGGACCTGAACAAGGTAATCAGGAGTGGTAGGACAAGCATAATTTGTTTTTAAGTCTGTGAGGCTGTTTTTAAGTGAGGGAAGCAATGCTGTTCTCCAAAGTGATGCGCATCTTTTCCTTTCTTCTTTCTCCCAGACACGTCTGCGCAGTGGCAGCGCCCTTCTGCAGTCTCAGTCTAGTACTGAGGACCCAAAGGATGAACCTACAGAGCTGAAGCCAGATTCTGAGGATGTATCTGGCCAGTCATCGGCACTGAAGGCATCTCAGGAAGATGTCAGTGAAATGAAGTCCAAACGGGATGAAGAAGAGCGGGAACGAGAAAGGCGTGAGAAAGAAAGGGAGAGAGAAAGAGAACGAGAGAAGGAAAAGGAAAGAGAACGAGAGAAGCAGAAACTAAAAGAATCAGAAAAAGAGAGAGATTCTGCTAAGGATAAAGAGAAAGGGAAACATGATGATATCAGGAAAAAGGAAGCAGAAATTATCAAACAACTGAAGATTGAACTCAAGTAAGTGTACTATTTTGAGTGATTGTTTCTGAATTGAAGCTTAAGGTTCAAACATCATGAATGAAATAAAATAGTTGGTGGGGGTAGCTCATCTGATCATTATAATAGTTCTAATTAATTAAATGTACAATGAATATGGTTTCTCCCTGATCAATTATGTTCTCAAAGCTTAGCCAAATGGTTGGTCATCCTTTGGTCAAAAAACTCCATGGTTATAGCCTTGTTCTCTGTGAATTCAAATTAAGAGAAGGTACCTTTTGTTTACTTAAAATCTTGCGAAGTTACCTAATGTCCTTTACTGGATCTGGGCAAATTGCTGGTATCAATTGTAGGTTAAGTTATACTAAGTGGAATGTGTGTCAGTGTAATTTGAATAGTATGTGATGCATTTGCTTAACTGTTGACTAGTTTGTAAATATGCCAGATCATATTATGATTTCTCAGGAGGGTTTCTCCTGTAGAAATTCAAACAAATGCCTTTGTTATAACCTCATGTGTTGCCTTTTTATAACAGTGATTTCTTTCAGTAGTGGTTACTTTGGCTCCCCATTTTTCATAGTTGACTCTGATGTTTGTGTTTATAAGGAACACTGGTTAAAATATTTGAGCTCAAACATTTTAAGAGGTTTAATAATGTAGTAGCAGGTGAAGCATTAGTGTTCAGCTGATGATTAGTTATTAAGCTGTCAGACCTAGGATTAACAGTATATTGTAAACTTTCAAATCCACCCCTCTTTGTCCTTCTTGATCTCTTTGAGATATTGAAGTATAAAATTAGAATGATTGAAATTTTAATATTTACTAAATCTCACTTTCTGTGAGTAAGACTGCAGAAATATACTTGTGTCATAACTGCCATAAACTATGTTAGAGAGCTAAAGAGAGAAATGATTTCACTTAACTTACTTTTCTTTAGTCTCCAAATACATTTGAGAGGTCTATTGACGGTGCAGAATTTTTTCTTTATAACAGAGTATTGATAAAGAAAAAGAAAAAGTCTGTTCAATGAATAGTTCCCTTGTTCTGATGCCTTTTGCTTTCTCATTCCACGTTCCCTCCCTCTGTCACTCATTCATAGAAAGGCACAAGAGAGCCAGAAGGAGATGAAGCTACTGCTGGATATGTACCGCTCAGCACCAAAGGAGCAGAGAGACAAAGTGCAGCTAATGGCAGCTGAGAAGAAGTCTAAGGCAGAGGTGATCTATCTAGTCTGCCATTGTGTGTCATCTTTGTGAAGTTTTCCTTCATACTGCTCAAAGATGTAGTCCTTTAAAATTAGTGTTTAAATTTAGTAACACTTTTGAAGGCTATCTATAAATGTTAAGATTCTCCACAAAGTATTTAAAGCATCTGAATTACTGAGAATAGGATTTAAAAAACTAATTTCACACTTTAGTCACAAGTCACTGCTATAGTGGTTCTCGTTTTCCGATGCCTTTTAGGAGGAATGCTTTACACTTTAAAACTTTCAACTTTTCTGGTTATGACAGAAGTTGAAGCCTATTCTTAAAGGGTATAGGTTCAGTCTTAAAGAATTTTACTGAAAGAAGCATGAGAACTAGAAATGGAGTGATGTTGAAAATAGTGTTGAAATTACAATTATTGTAACATTTATCTTGATCCATAATTTCTGTAAATATTATTTTGATCTTAAGGTCCTCCCTTCATTTTTGCACAGTATTGATTTGTGTGTGTCTGCTGGGACTTTCTGCTCAGCTTTTCTACCCTTGGCTGGGACTGTACCTGTTGAGCCACATCTCCAGTTTCTGCTTTTTATTGGTTAATTGGATATGAGAGTCTCATGGACTTTCCTGATCAGGTTGACTTTGAACCTCGATTCTCAGATGTTGACCTCCCGAGTAGCTAGGATTACAGGTGTATGTGCCACAGGGGCCAGGCTCATGTTAATTGATTTTTTTTTTTTTTTTGGCCAGTCCTGGGGCTTGGACTCAGGGCCTGAGCACTGTCCCTGGCTTCTTTTTGATCAAGGCTAGCACTCTGCCACTTGAGCCACAGTGCTGCTTCTGGCCGTTTTCTGTATATGTATGTTAATTGATTTTTGAAAACTTATTATAATATTTGTTCTAATGTGATTCTTTTTCACCGATAGTTGGAAGATCTAAGGCAAAGACTCAAGGATCTTGAGGAAAAGGAGAAGAAAGAAAATAAGAAAATGGCTGATGAAGATGCTTTGAGGAAGATCCGTGCTGTGGAGGAGCAGATAGAATACCTCCAGAAGAAGCTGGCCATGGCCAAGCAGGTGGGCGGCCTTTGTCTCTTTATGTTACCTAATGAGTGTGGACGTTAACAGTGAAAAAAAAAAAAAAAGTCTTTCATCTTCCTATTCTTTGTTTTTGGCAGGCAGAGAATTGAATTTTATTTTTCAATGGATAGCCAGTTGTTCAAACATTGTCTATTGAGGATCTGTTCTTTCTCTGCTAATGTACAAATTTATGAGAAAAAGATAAAGGATTTTATACATATACTGCTTCCCGTGTAAATTGTAAATAGTACTGGATCGTAGAACTGTGGAGACTATTTTCCTTCTCATAATGAATATGTCTTTAGTTTCTAGTCCCAGTGAATTTTTTTTTTTGACCTCCACTAATAAACATATTGCAATCCCTGCACTTGGGAAACTTAGGTGGGAGGATCACAAGTTTGAAGCCAGCCTGAACTACATAGCCGGACCCTATCTCAAAATAAATAAAACTAAATAAAAAAACAAAGATACCAAGAATGGCTAGAAGAACTGTCCATACATGTTAGGATTACTTCACTGTGTCTCAGGAAGCACCTTTAAGGGTAATTGTCTGTCATGATTTATTTTGAAAGAGGGAACTTTGATTATATCCTCTGTACATTCCTATAGTTAAAAGGAAAATTTTAGGGCTGGGGATATAGCCTAGTGGCAAGAGTGCCTGCCTTGGATACACGAGGCCCTAGGTTCGATTCCCCAGCACCACATATACAGAAAACGCCCAGAAGCGGCGCTGTGGCTCAAGTGGCAGAGTGCTAGCCTTGAGCGGGAAGAAGCCAGGGACAGTGCTCAGGCCCTGAGTCCAAGGCCCACGACTGGCCAAAAAAAAAAAAGTTAAAAAAAAAAAAAGGAAAATTTTAGATGTTCAGTTTGTGTTGGTTTTTGGTACTGAGGTTTTGAACTCAGGATTTCATGCTTGTTAAGGTGGGTACTTTATCTCTTGAACCATGCCTCCAGTCATTTTTTCTCAGGTTATTTTTGAGGTAGGATCTCACTTTCTCCTATTCATCCTTGACTGTGATTATCCTATTTTTGTTTCATACTGTAAGTGAAGTAGCAGGTACTGTGGTGCCTAGCTATTGGTTGAAATGAGATCTCATGCACTTTTTTGTCCAGGCGGTAGACAAAAATTGTAATCCTCTCTATAATATTGTAACCCTCCCAATGTCTGCCTTTTCAGTTGCTAGGATTATACACTGAGCCACTAGTGCCTGGCTTGATTCTTAAGTCTGATGATTTGCTACTTTTCTTTCATTCTTAAAATATTTGTTTGGAAATCATCCTATTGTAGATCCTTGAAGGAATACATAGAAAGACTTGTTATACTTTTGTATAGGACTTTTCACTTATTTATTTATTTTTTTCATATGTCTCATATTGTCTTTATTATAGTTACATTTTATTAGCTTATAACAGGACTAGAAGAATTCTATACAATCACTCTGAATTGATTTTCCTCAGACTTTTGAAGGCATTTCTATTTTTCCTTAGTTCTTGAGGTTGGACTTTAGAAATATGATGCTGTTTTGATTCCTTATTTATTTATTTGCTTATTTACTTATAGTTTTCAAAAGACTTCGAATCATTTTAGGCCCTGTGATGGACTGAGCCATTCTTGATAGTGACACTCCATTGTCAAACTAGCCTTTTAGGATAGAAGATGGAAATAATGTATTTGATTATTTTTTCTCCTTTACTTTTTTCTATCCTTTCTTAGAAATCTCCCATTTTTAAGAATTCACCTTGCAGACCACTCTCCTATCTTCTGCCGTATTTTGCTGGGGAATATTTCAACAGTATATCAACTTGATAATTTCTTTTCACTTTTTTAAAAGAAGACAAATGTCTTAGCCCAGACTGGTTGGTTGTGCTGGGCTTACAGGCATGCACCGCCAACGACTGGCTTTTATTCAGTAACTTAAAAATGTTCATTCTTGCTATATTAGCATATAAATTTATTGTGGTTCCCCCAATAAAAGTACTGTTTGTTATGCTTTTTGGTTGTAGACAAACATATTAAAGTACATATGCAGAAGTTAAACAAGAGTAATAAAAAAATCACTAGAGAACAGCAGTGAGATCTTTTATAAACATTAAAACAAAATTTCAGTAGATAAAATAGCTTGACACTATTGGGCAGACAATTAGTGCGGAGTGACGCAACCAGAAGTAGACCCAAATACACATGGGTGTTTGATATATGCTAACAATGTGATTTTAAACAGTGGGGAAACAGGTGGGACAGAAATTTTTCAAAAATGGGAAGAAGTAGGATGCATACTTGAACATTACACTAGAATGATTTCCAAATGAACATAGGCATGATACTAAAAAGAGGACTCTACTAAGCGCCAATGCCTCATGCTTGCAAATACTAGCTACTTGGAATGTGAGGATTGGGGGATCACAATTACAGGCCAACTGGGGCACAAAAAAAGACTCCTCAATGGAGAGCTGGGCAGCACACCTCTTATCCTAGCTACAATGGGAAACCTTAAAAGGGAGATCTCTCTACCCAGATGTATGCCAAGGAGGGGCACATTCCCGTCTGAAAGACAACCAGCACCAAAAAAGGCCTAGAGATAAGGCTCAGAGGTAGAGTACTTCATAGCAAGCTTAAGGCCCTGAATTCAAAATCTGAAGTGGAAAGGACCTTTCCAGTCATAGACACAAAGGTGGATAATTTTAAGTTGCAAAAAAAAAACCCAAAAAACAAAACCACAGCTACACAGCAAAAATAACTGCTAGCAAAACGAACTGATTAAATGATAAAATAGTGTTATTATGGGCCTGTACTCCTAGTACATTTAAACTAAACTGGAAATGGATAAGAAAAGTCCCCAAATCCAGTAAAAATGTTAATATATGAAAAGTTCACAGAAAATAACTCAGATTGTTCTTGAACATACAGATAATCCACCTTATAATGTGATAGATGTAGCTAAAGCTACTCTTTGCCAGATTTTTATGAAATTTGTGATGTTTGCAACTTCTGGAAAATGTAAATTAACTTCAGTATAACTCCGGTAAATATGAGAAAATGTGAGACTGATAGAAATACTCTTAACTAACTGCTGCTTAAAGAGATTGCTATGTTAAAGTATATGCAGTTTGTTTTTATCTGACTTCAAATACAGATCAGCTGAGGGTTATCTGAACAGCTGATGTCAGGTAGTAGGACTTCTATACTCTCAGAGAATCCAATGAACAGGGCTTAGCAAAGCTTCTTGAACTAGTTTTTCTTGGTCACTAAAATAATTTACTGAATTAGCAATGGGATGGTTTAGTTTCCTGTGCTCGTACTTTGGATTTAGAAGATTCACTAATAACATTCCTCATTTTAGGAGGAAGAAGCTCTCCTCTCCGAGATGGATGTCACTGGCCAGGCTTTTGAAGATATGCAAGAGCAAAATATTCGCCTGATGCAGCAGTTGCGGGAGAAGGATGATGCAAATTTCAAGCTCATGTCAGAACGCATCAAATCCAATCAGATCCATAAGTTACTTAAAGAAGAAAAAGAGGAGCTAGCAGACCAGGTTTTGACTCTAAAGACTCAGGTAACTATCACAAGTAGAGCTTTCTAATCTTTTGGAGAAGTGTTTCTACATTAATATAACTGCCAAGATGATCATTGTGGCCTATTTTTTTTGTGTGTGTGTGATAGGAAAAACACCCCTGCAAACTAAATATTTATTATCAGAATTCTAGTAAATGATTACTCATGTTTGAACTGGAATACCACGTAGCTGTTAACACATATAAAGCCAGGGTTCGTGGCTCAGGCTTGTAATCCTAGCTACTCAAGAAGCTGAGATCTGAGGATTGTGGTTCATAGCCAGCCTGTGGAGGAAAGTGTATGAGACTTTTATGTCCAGTTAAATCACAGAAAAAGCCAGAAGTGGCGCTGTGGCACAAATGGTAGAGTCCTAGCCTTGAGCAAAAGGAGCTCAGAGATAGCGCCCAAGTTCAAGCCTCAGGACTGACAATAAACAAACAAGTGAATAATAGATTTACTGTTGTAGAACAAACTGTCTAAAATATACCAAGTGATGTATTATCCCTCTTTATTAGAATGAGTGTGATGAGTGTGTGTGAGGGGAGTTCATGTTTAACATTTCTGGAGAGCTGCAGGGAAAAGCTACCTGGTTGCCTTTGGAGTTGGAATGAGAATTTTAGGTGAGGGGTTAGGTGTGTCTTTTCACTTTTTACCACTAATAATAACTTTGTACATTCATTTTTAAGAAAAAGACCACTTGTTCCTCCAGCTATTCTGAAAGAGAAATACTTGGACTTTGAACTAGAATTTGCATACTGTAGTAGGAGTTGCCTGAGTGTGAGGATTAGCACAGCTGCAGAAGATAGATATCTGTATGTGTAATCTCCTCTACTCCTGGCAAACTGGAAAAGAATCTTCTCACTGGTTTCCTACACTCTTCAGATCCCTATCAATAGTTAATATGATAAGTGAAGCCTTTAGTAATCATAGTCTTGCAGTATTTTGAAGGGTTTATGGATAAAATCAGTAATGATCATTTGGATTTTCTAGCATAGTATGTTTTTGTGTGTCTGAATTAACAAAGCATAGCGAATTTTATTTTGTCTTCCTATTTGTTTTAAAATCTGATTTCTTCCTACAAAGGTGGATGCCCAGTTACAGGTCGTAAGAAAATTAGAAGAGAAAGAGCACCTGCTGCAGAGCAACATTGGCACGGGGGAGAAGGAGCTGGGTCTTAGGACCCAAGCCTTGGAGATGAACAAGCGCAAGGTACGGTAGAGTACCCTGTAATCTGAAGTGTTGATTAGTCTCAAAGAAGGGTAACACAAATGACATTTTGAAGTTCGCATTATTCATTGAACTTAGGTTAACATTTTTTGTTGTTGAAATTAAAGAGTGGTGGATGACTTTATTTGTCCATCCCATGTAGGCGATGGAAGCAGCCCAGCTTGCTGATGATTTGAAAGCACAATTGGAGTTGGCTCAGAAGAAGCTTCATGATTTTCAGGATGAGATCGTAGAGAACAGTGTCACCAAAGAAAAGGACATGTTCAATTTCAAACGAGCCCAGGTGAGAGCAATTGTGCTTTATACTTCACCAGAGGTCTGAAGTGTTGCATGTGATGATGAGTCATGGATGTTCTAAACTACTGGACTGGGAGTTCCCAGTGGCAAGAGGCCAACTCTGTTCTCTTCAGTGCCACATCCCTCCAGCCTGTGGCTTTAAATTTAAATATTTATTGACATTAAATTAGTACTTGTTAGTGAACTGCTGGAGTAGCAACATAAGAACATTGGGTCTCAAGTAGCTCTTAAAATGCCTTTTGTTAAATATCATCTCGGTGCCTTTCCAATCTTGTCCCTAAATCAGTACATTATTTTAATCCCAGTGACCTCAAAACTAATCACCATAGGATAAAGTGGCCTGCCCTTTATATTCTTAAATTGTGTTTTCACAAGAGTGAATTAACTGATATACTTCTAATTTGAGGATATGATCGTGATTGCCTGTTCTGAAGCAAAAGACATCCTATCATTTGCAGTTCTTTATGTTCCTAAGGATAATTGGACATGAGGGGCAGAAGGGCCTTTCTTAGGCCAGGTTAGAGAGATGATTTCTCAAATGGCAGGTCTGGGGAGGGTGTCTAACAGGCCTGCTGTGCTGCCATAGGAGGACATCTCTAGACTTCGAAGGAAGCTGGAGACCACAAAGAAGCCAGACAACGTACCCAAGTGTGATGAGATTCTAATGGAGGAGATTAAGGATTACAAGGTCAGAAAGCCTGCCTTTTTGATTTATTTGTGTTGCTTGTTAGGCCTGAAATGGTCTACTAACAGACTGGGAGAGTAAATATTAAACTCTGCCTGAAAGTAGCCAGAGAATGGTTTATTTTAGAGGGCAGAAATGATACTCTTCTCCTGGTGCTTGTGATTTTTGTGGTTTTTGAGCTGTCCATTTGGCCTATAATCTTTATGGTTGCTCAGCCTCTGACTTTTTCCTTTTGTAGGCACGTCTGACCTGCCCTTGCTGCAACATGCGTAAGAAGGATGCTGTCCTTACCAAGTGTTTTCATGTTTTCTGCTTTGAGTGTGTGAAAACGCGCTATGACACGCGCCAGCGCAAATGTCCCAAGTGTAATGCTGCTTTTGGTGCCAATGATTTCCATCGCATCTACATTGGTTGATCCATGTTAAGAAGAGGAACTGGCTGGACAAGCACTTGTTCATTAACCACCAAACCTCTACCTCTTCTCCCCTTGACAGCTTGTCAGCTCCCTTTCCTCCACAGACTTTATGCCCACGCTCTTCTCTCCAATAGCTAGATGACTTTAGGGAAAAAGACTGGTAAATGTAAGTCTTGGGTTTTAGAATGAATTAGAAACAACTCTTCCTTGTCTTCCCTGCCAGCTGTGTTTATTTTCTGTGTTAGGACCTTCCAGCATTTTCTTCTTTGGGCCCCTTCTACAATCTTGGATTGTTCATTCTTCCTGAAGAAGAAATGTTGGTATTTGTAACATGGACAAAGGAACAAAGAAGAGGAAACATGGTCTTTTTGAGGGAAGGACCTTTTGGAAATAAGCTATCTATGGGCCCAGACTTTTATTAATTTGGATAGCATACTTTTTCTAAACTCAGATTATAATATGGCATAATTATGCTACTCTTTCCTGGATGGTTTGAAGCCTTAATGAAATTATATCCAGGAGAATTCAACTTATTTCCTGTTTACTAGCAAAGTAGCTTTTACAGTAAACTGGCTGTTTTGTTAAAATTATTTAAGTTTTAAATATTCAGCTACTTAGTCTTGGGGCCGAGATAATTTAAAAGAATGTAGCCCCTTTTGTCTTAATGAAATCAGAATTGGAAAAGATGAGATATACTGAGTATGCCTGGAGTATTCTGAGAACTTGAAACTCTGACTGGTGAGTTCTGACTGACTGTCATTCTCTTCTCCACAAGGGTTCTTGTGATCCCTGTTTTCCAAAAGATTCTCTTAATATTTCAGTAAGACTTTATATTCCATAAGCTTCAATTAAAGCAGGATTCAGTTTGCTTTCATTTGTGGTTTATTCTTTTGAAACTTTATCAGTTGATTTTACACTGGCTGTTAATGAATTGTCTTGAATCAAAGATTAAGAAGCTGGTCATATTATTTAAATAAGTATTTAGTGTTTTGATTAATTGAAGTTTTCTCTTAGTTTTATTGAATGTGTGGTGAGGGGATACTATGTCTAAAAGAGGTCAGTTGATTTGACTGCTCAGTTCTCTTCCATAGTTCACCATGCAGTAAGAGATGGTAATTTGTTTCTCAGGGAATACAACATTGCTTGGTGCTTTGAGTTGATGGTTCTTGAATTAGTTTGACAGTAACCAGCACACCAGAGGTTGTCTCTCTTTGGTAGGTATTATATAAATTGGATCCTTCTTGATTAGTATATGTCCCAGGGAATAGTTAACAGCAAATTCCCTGCCATTTTGCTGTTCCCAGCTATAATCAGTGGATTTAAGATGAATTCTTTAAGATCATGCAATACCCATTTAAGCAAGGAATCTAACCAGAGGTTCTACAAGGTCATCAAGAGAGGTCAAGGTCTATTGATTCTTCATCCCAGCATTGGTGGGATTAGACCCTGCTCCTAGTACAGGGCATTTGCATTCAGTAATGGGACCTTGTCCCCTTGATGTGCAGTCTTATAAGGGCAAGCATAAGCATAATTATTGAGAATGTTTGGGGAACACATGTTTTGTGACACTAGCTGTTAATGACAATTGGCTAAGAAAGCCAGCTGCCCAGTGCCAGGGGACCATGTGGCTCACGGGATGTTGTAGAGGGAAAACACTAATCTCATAGGAAATGGATTTCGGAGAAGCTTCTCTATTTGAGGAATTAAAGAATCAGGCAACATACGGTGAACTCTCAAAGTCATTTTCAGTTGATGTCCAAAAATGGCAGTGATTATTTGAACAGTCCATGTTCCCTACTGAAGATGCCAGTGATTGGGCTTCAGGAATGCCTCTAATCACACATCACATTTCACTTGTGTCACATGAATATTATTTATAATTTTTCTCAAATCCTTAAAGGAATTTAGAGACATAGTGGGTTGAATCACAGCTCTAGATTCATGGGAATTTTAAAGGGTAAATACTGGAAAGCTATTCAATTTAAAGTAAAAAACATTTAAGATTTTATAGAAATTCCCTCTCCCTCTCTTTCTGACTGTCTTTGATTTCATTGTTACTTTGAAAATGTATTAATGGTATCGACCCAAATCAGGCATGTTTGAAGGCATTTATTTTCATTACATTTCTTTTCCAGTGCTGTTTCTGCTATATATAGCATTCATCATGACTTTCCATTGGATTCCTTGATTTTCTTATTTTATGTTTATTTCCGCAAGCATTCTTGTTTTTCAAGGACAAGAGTTCTGTGCTTAGAAAATAAGGAGGAGTAATGGATATGATTTGATGTTGTAAAGACAATAAAGAAATGCTCATCTGTCTTTTAGAGCTTCTGGAATAGTGGTGGTTATTGTTGCAAGAAGTGAAATGCTGTGTCTGTTCTCATTGTCATTTGCTGGTATGGACTGCCTTAAATTTTGTCCCTTAAGGGTTTTTTTCCTTAGGACTACCATTTGATTGATAAACCCAATAGCCAGTGGATCTGCAGAAATATTTTAGCTAATTACTATCATAAAAGTTTTCCTATGGTAATAGCAAAGCATAGTCAAATAGAAAATAGGCAAGTTGTGTGAGTGTTGGACTGGATCCACACAGTAGGAAATCCCTCATGGAAATACTTGAAAATTTCTTAGATCTTAAAGTTTAGAACACTTAATTATCCTACCACAAGGTAAAATGAAACTCTTCTGGGGATTTCTGCCCAAGTGTGGTTGCTTCCTAATGTTAGCACTTAAGGTCTTATTTGTAATATCTGCCACAATTATTAAGATTATGTTTCAGAATGGACAATGTTTTAACAATATAATCTCTAATGTCTAGCAGAGGCACAGGATAATGTTTTAACAATATAATCCCTAATGTCTAGCAGAGGTACATCTGCCTCAGTACGTTAATTCAGCTCTGCTTCTGCCAGGTTTTTAGAAGTGTGCAGTAAGAATTCAAATCTTACTCCTCTCTTCTACACCTGGTGAATGACAACCACCTTTCTTCATATATTGAAGTAAAACTTTAAATTTTGGGTTATCCTAAGAGTGTGTGTGTGTGTGTGTGTGTGTGTGTGTGTGTTGGGGGGTTAGCTACGTACTAAGGCTTGAACGCGGGGCCTAGGCACCGTTCCTTAGCTTTCTTGCTTAAGACTGACACTCATCGTTTGAATCACAGCTCCACTTCTGGGTTTTTACTGGATAATTGGAAATAGGAGCCCCATGAGCTTTCCTGCCTGGGCTGATTTTGAACTTTGATCCTCAGATCTCAGCTTCCTGTGTAGCTAGGATTACAACCATAAGACAATAGTGACCAACTTCTGACTGGATTTTTAATTTATCCTGAAATTAACATCTCTGTGGAGGTGGCACATGGAAGGAGGATCTTCTCTTATTGTAGGTTAACCTTTTGTTGAGGGAAGGTATGGGTATAATTAGGACTATAGTAGTCATCCTACTATAATAATGATATAGTTAGAGCATTCCAAGATTTTGAAATACATGAGTGGAATGGATTTATGAGGTCTGATGTAGCACATAATTGAAATCTCAGCACTTAGGATGTTGAGGCAGTAGGATGGCGAGTTTGAGACTTGGCCTGGGCTGCATAGTATCTAGACCAGCTTTGGATATGCGGTCAGACTCTGTCTCCAAAGAGCAAACAGAAACAAAAAGAACGAGAGGTAAACCTGAGAGCTGGAAGGGATCTCAGGCCTTGTTCTTACTTTGGTAATGTGGAAATAAGGTCCCAACTCAGAGCTGGAATGTGACAATCAAATTTGCTTTTCTTTCTGTTATTTAAATGGAGACGCCTGCCACACACTGTAGTGTTTTGTCATCAGGGAGGAAAGAAGGGAAGGCATTTTCTGAGTAAGTTTGCAGTCTTTCTGAGGATTTAACACAAACCTAGGATATGTCCCCTTGATTATTCCACTCCAAGTAGAATGGGTAGGACTGCTTTTTATGTCCATGTTCACTGAGAGTTGTACTGGTGTACGTTACAGAGTAATAGTGGTCCAAAGCAGTCTTTAGATTTCCCCTTGCCCTCCCATTTGTTGAGTGCTTACTGTGACATGCATTGTTGTAAACTTATTTCTTATCAGGTCAAGACTTGTCTAGGTATGGCTTTGCCACTTATTAGCAAATTTTTCCAGTTCTCTGTGCTTTGATTTCCTTATCTATGAAATAACGACTTTGAGAATGAAGTGTATCAGCATATAGGAGATATTTGGCACATTGCTTGGCACTTACTAAGTGCTCAATAAAGTCCTTTTATTGCTGTGAATAAAGGTATGGAAAACTTGATGTTCTTTCTGTCCACTTCATACTCTAGAGGAAAAAAGTAACACATCTTTCCTGAAATCTGCACCCCCAGTGTTTTTGTTTTTTTTTTCTCCCTGACTGTTCTTACCTTGCCTGTCCTGGTTAAGTATGGCCAAGTTATTGCAAATATCAGTTAACTTTTTATGTTCACTGTCTTAGACAAAAATACATGAGTAGTAGCCTGCCCAGCCCATTGGTAAAGATGCTGCCTATAGTTTATTCTTCAGCCTAAACTACTCAAATGTAAGGTCCCCATAGCATGGGGAACACAAGTCCAAATTAATGCAGCAATCTAGCTTGTGCTTTTTCCTTCTATTCCTTATAGCTTGTCACCACTTCATGCCTATGTTTCTGAAGTATTTGAAGTTCCTGTTTCCTTGATTTCCCAGCTTTGGAACTTTCCACATGCTGTTTCTTTTCTTGAGATGCTTGTTACCTTCACCAGTCTCTACAGCCCACTCATAGTACCCATACAACACACTAATGTGGGTCCTCACACGCATGTGTGCGCACACACGTTTGCTACCTTAGTTCTTGATGTGCACAGGTTTATCAGGCTACATAGCATGTTGTATTGCCAGTTAGTGTCCCCCAATTAAACTGAGCCCCATGGGTCTATGAAATAAAAATCTGTTTTTTATCTTTCTCCAGCAACGAATCTCATTGCCTGCTTCACAGTAGCCACTCTCCCCCCTAAATGAAAGACTGAATGGTACAAAAACGTGGGTTGAAAGTTTGGTTGGCGTGTTCATATTTTTTTGAGATTTGACTTGCTATTTCATAAAAAAATGTGTGTGAAGAATGCATTCGGGTAATAGATTCATGAAGGCAAGTTTGCCAGGAGGTAAAACTGCCACTATTGTCAGCAACTGCAGAACTCCTGCCTGATGGGCAGCTGCGTTTATACCGATTCTTGCTTGGCCATAAAGCAGAATGAATGGATGCTGAAACACGTATGTTTGTGAGACTTAAGTGTCTGCAGCATTGAGTTAAATGGACCAGTGCAGGTGTGGCTATCAACTTCCCTCTCAGCTCTCTGGAGCTGAGGAGCCTATGGAAGGCAACAGGGCAGAAAGGCTAAAGGGGCATTGTGGGAGAAGAGAAAGGAAGGGTGGGGAAAGATCAGATTGTGAGAAGGTTTCTGAGATTAGAGGCCCTGCTAGCTTTTGTGTTTTGCAAACTGTGTGTCTGGTATTGGCATGTAAAAAGAAACTAGCTAGCAAATATGTATTACTATATGACCATGGTTAGGGCAGAGGTTTTAGAGTTTTAGAATGTCTGTCTTTGGCTGCTTTCTTGGCACTGTGCATGTACAAAGAAACAAGCATCAGTCATAGCATTCATCCGTGGGTCTCCTGTGAGGAAGGAGCTGGTACCTTGTCAGCATTTGAATCTCCAAAGAATTCTGGCAGTACACTGGAGAGTAAAGTTTCTAGCTGAACATTTATTCCACAGTCATAGAAACTAAAGATGGAAAAGATCTGAGGACATCTAGTCCATCCACAGGGTTGTAACAAGAAAAGTGGCTGGAGCAAAACAGCCTGTTCACTTCATGCTCACAAGACAGCATTTCAGCTCTTGGAGCGGAGCGACTGCAAACACATTGAAGACACAATGCAAATACTTTTCACAAACCTTAAAAAAAAACTTATAAGTACATCATTTTCACAAAAAGATTATTAACTAAAAGGAAGTGAGGGAGCACTAGAGTGGAAGAAAGGACTAACTAAACAGGTGCAGGTAGTGAGGTTTGAATGACAAAAAAAATTTTTTTTTGAAGACCACTTGGAGTTTCTGGTTTGCCTATCAAAATATGAGTTGGAAGGAAAAGAGGTTCTGAAGTCATTTTCTTTTTCCTTTGTCCTTTGTCCACACCAAGGAATTGCTTCACTTGCTCCAAGGTTGTAATGGACCCAGCACCAACACTGGGAAGTCGAGTTCTGGGTAATACTGCTCTGTTCTGCTTGGCTCTTACTCAGCTTATCAATTCTCAGGCTGTTATGGAAGCAGCAGCTCCAGTGGAGAGTTTGTGCAATAAATAGCAAGATTCATGACTAATGGGAGTCACTCAGGCATATTAAAGACCTCAACTGATTGGGTCCCTGTGGCTGTCTCACTTGGCCCTCCCAGTCATACTTCCAACTTGTTTTTATTTGTTGGAGATTTCCCCTTCTCTTTTACGTTGTGCCATACATGTGGTGAGACCCTGATTATTCTTGTTTACAAGAACCAAGTAGGGCTGGGGATATAGCCTAGTGGCAAGAGTGCCTGCCTCGGATACAAGAGGCCCTAGGTTCGATTCCCCAGCACCACATATACAGAAAACGGCCAGAAGCGGCGCTGTGGCTCAAGTGGCAGAGTGCTAGCCTTGAGCGGGAAGAAGCCAGGGACAGTGCTCAGGCCCTGAGTCCAAAGCCCAGGACTGGCAAAAAAAAAAAAAAAAAAGAACCAAGTAGCTTTATCTGGTGTAGCTTACCCAGTCATCTCTTATGGGAGCCAAGAATTCCCCCTTGGGAGGTGGGCTTGGAGTGTGAGACACAGTTTACCATGCTCTAGGTTTCTCTAAATCAGATCTTGAAAGAGAATTGGGGGCCTTCCTGATCTTGTTAAATAGGAGCCCACCAGAGTAGGCAGGGGAGAACCCTGAGCTCTTTCTAATTTTCTGAAACACAAACTTCCACCTAAGGTCTTTTGAACCAGAGGGAATAGCTGAGAAGGACGGGTAGAACTGCAGAAAGAAGGACCTACCCTTTCATGAATTCTTTTTACAAAACACAGCACACTGTTTCACAAATTGCAAAACACTGTTCAACTACTACCATTTAGGAACAAAAAAAGAAGTGCTATTTAACATGAAGATTGCTTCATTTTACCACAAGCAATTATCTTTTTCTTTACCCAGGAATGGAAGCATCTAAAGCAATGTTGAATATCAGTAAGCCTGCCTTTACCCTCTGCTGCTGCTTGTTGCCTCCTGGCCACAGTTTTGGCCAGATAGTTTCTTAGAAAATAAGCCCAGTCAGCTACTCTGGAGAGGCAGGGTGGCATGTCATGTTATCATCATTGCTCAGAATGCCTCAGGAGATAGAGAAGCTTAAGGTAAACCTGATATACAAAAATCCAAACTTACAAAACAGATACATTAAGGGATAATTAATTGCATTACAAAAGGGTTCTTTACAAAAGAATTCACTTTCAGGTTTCCTTAAATAGCTTCTCAAGTACAGTCAGTATATGAGTTAAGTTACAAAAATGTCCATGTACACTGGTAGGAGCATGGCTGTCACATGAGTTGAGGTACACCTGTATATCAGCACAGACATCCAGGGGGTCTCAGAGCATGGTGGCAGGTGCTAGGGCATCCTCAATTGTAAATGGGTGGCAATGGCTAGGGAGTATAATGTTCCAAAGGCAGCTGCATGTCGTGTGTGTGTGTGTGTGTGTGTGTGTGTGTTGGGTGGGGATTATTTCAAAGCAAGTTTCCCTTTTCTGATTTCTAGGGCTCTTTTGTTCCCTCATCATTGAACTTGGTAATCTATGCTGTAAAGTTGATGAAGTCTAACTTTAGAGCCCTCTTACTACCGTAGTCAGCAGCTCTGAGTTTCCCTGCACTTCAGTTTTCTCTGCAAACCAATTGCTGAGATGTTACCTAATTAGAGCTTTGGGGTGCTGTCTTTCTCTGGGGGGTCTGGGTAGGTCTAGGAGGAAATGTAGACATATCTAAAAACAGGAGGAGAAATGTGATTGAGAAAGATACTTCTGATTGCTCATGGCTCAGCACAGTCTGTGAATGCAGACATTTGCAATGACATGTGGAGAAGTGAGTGGTGGAAAGATGAAGCAGTACTTGATAAACAGGGAAAGCTCATCCCCTCCTGTGACCTGGACTCAGAATGGGGATGTGGAAAGGGAATCAGTCAGTGGGTGCTGAAGAGAAAAACTCACTTATCACTGTGCCTGGGGCAGCCAAACTGCAAGAGCCATGTTTTACAACTCTGTGTGGGTCTTAGGGGTGCTGGTTAACTAACACAGGTGGCTGAGCACATATCCAAATCATTGTGCCACCCGTTGCTGGTTGGATCCTGGCAATCAGCAAGGAATGAGTCCCTTAGGCGATTCTTCCCTTTGCTAACCTTTGGGGACTGAAGTTGTTGAGTTCCCCTTTTCCTATTCTTTCCACAATCCCTCATAGTTATTTGCTGGGAAGGAAATGCCTAGGCAGAGGAGAAACTGGATTACTTACATCAGTCTCTAGGGCATTAGATGGGAGCGGGGGAGGTTGAAGATAATGTGAGGGGCCAAAACCTGTTCATACTTTCTCAGATTGAGTGGCTTTGTATGTGAAGTTGGAAGATTGACGTGGTGATTTTCTATACAGGTATGCCAAGCACTGGGCAGCTCAGTGGTGAAGCTTGTGATGATCCCAGGCCTCAGGTTCATTTCTGGCATTCCTCAGGCTCAGAGATAAGTCACTGCTGATAATGGTCTAGGATGTGGTGTGCCGAACATTTCTCTGACCTACTGGTGCCAGCTCATGGCTTCTGTTAGAAACCTAAGCAATGCATTTCAGGTTCATCCTAAGGTTATAATCTTGCTCTACCTTTTTCATCCTGGTTTCTTTTTTTTAAAAAGGCAGATGATTAAAGTATAGTCAAATTCATGCCTTAGCCAAATTGTCTTTCTGTTTTAGGGCTTTTGTTCTAAAAGCCCAGTCTTCATTTTGAATGCCTATTCTGTTCATCATCTGTTCTCGCTCACCACATCTCTGTCCCCTTTCATAGTAGCCTCTAAATATGTTCCTCCTAAATATTAGCCATGATAGCATCAGCAATCCAGAGTCTTCTCAGGAATATGACTCTTATCTGATCCAAACAATCCTTTCTTCAGTGATTAGTTTTTAAATATCTCCTCTGGCCCAAGGTTCACTAGCTTTTACCCTGCTCCCCGTTCAGAATGTAGGGAGACAAAAATCTAGATGGGGAAGTTGTACCAAAACTCTGGATAATCTTGGTCTAAATTAGGATTAAAAACCAACCCAGTAAGACACGGATCTGAGTAACAATTTCTTTTTTTATGTATATATATATATGTATATCTTTTGTTGAAGTGCAGAGAAAGGGCTAAAAACCAGAAATATTACTGTGGCACCAGGTGGAAAAGTTCATCGGAGCTGAGATTATCTGGTTGTTCACAGATCACTTGTACAGAATTTTCTCCTAAATCAGATTCCTGCTCTGGAGACCTACAGGGTAGTAAGCCTTGGGAAGAGCGGCTGCCCTGTGTTAGGCTGGGGAGAGCAGACCTGCCCTCTAGAAGACCTAGATCTCAGTTTCTCCACATCTCTGTCAGTCCTTACAAAAGAGCATTACAAAGTGTCTCAAGAGCTCAGCAATGCCAGGAACTGAGAAAGGAGAGCAGTGTGATCGCCTAGGACTCACAAGTCCTATTTGTCCTTTGATATTCCTCCAGCTCTGCTTTTCTGCTCACAGCCAAATGCAGCTCCTGGCGGATCACCTGAATCTGCTTCTCCAGCTCTGAGAGTTCCTGCATCACTGAGTTCCGTTGTGTGTTGAGGGGGTCCGCCCTCCCATTGGTGGCCAGCGAGGCTGGGAGCTCTCTTCTCCTTGGAGGGAGAGGGATGTCCTGGTGGGTTGAGATGCCCAGCTGGTTTTGTCCTCCCTCGTCACTAAAGATGTATTTTCGTTGGTTGTCATGACTCAGATTGGAAGTATTCCACACCATGAGCTGGCGGGGTCCCAAGTTAGACCTAGAAAACAAGAGACAGTTAAGATTCACTTCCATGCTACAGTTCTCAAAGTGCTGCTCTTTATCTGTGGGCCCTTCTTGCTTGACCAATAAAAAAAACTGGGTATGAATAGAGAAATAAAGTCACTTAATAATAAAAATAAAGTCACTGCCTGCTGGAGCCCCAGGGGGATATGAAGAATCTTGAACTCACAAATCAAATTTAAGGTCTTAGCAAGACTTATGTTGCTCTGAAAATGAAATTGGGTATCCTCTGATGGAATGAGGTATAACATTTCTTTGGGGAAAAACCTTAGATGCCCATTTTTGAAGGTGGAATGTTCAAGAATAAAGCATCACTGGCTTCCAATATCCTATGGCAGAAAAGATGCTGCCCTAGGAAGAGTAAGAATCTGTTTATCCAAATGTCCGGCTCTATATAGACAGATATTATTATAGAGCTCATCTTTAATCCCAAAGTACTCTTCTGGGAGTTAGTATTTGAATGAGGGACAATATAAGAACTAAACTGTAGGTTTTAGTGGGTGATTTTTCACTGTGGGGATGCTAAAGGAAAAACAAAACTCCAAATCTAAGAAAGCCCCTAGGTTCTTGCTAGGATGATATAAGTCAAATAGAAACTATTTTTCCATCCTTTTAGGCTCACACAGTACCACCTGTCACTATTGTGGAGAGGTGGATAGACTTATAGCCGCTTATAACAATAGAAAGCTATTGTTAGACAGGTACAGAAGTGGGACCACCTTGTTTCTCAAATACACTTGCACAGCTGGATGTAATGAGAACAGATTAGAACCATAAACAGCAAACCTGCTGATTCCTTCTACACTAGTAGCATGGGGATTAAAGGAGGAGGAAGAAGAGGAGGAGGACAAGGAGGAGTGACAGTAGGAGCAGCAGGAGGATTTTCACTATTGCAGTTTACCACAGGGCAAACCACAACAGAAACCCAGTTAAATCCTTGCGTTTCTCCCTTTCCTGGAACCCCATCCATATAATGGCATCAATTTTATTCCTGGACTCTTACTTGCCCAGGAGAGAAGAAGGAGAGATCCTGGAGGGACAAGAACAAAAGGATAAGAAAGGACAAGGATAAGAAAGTCTTGAAGCAGGTACATGGTTGAGAGCAAAACAAAACAAAACAAAACAAAAAAAACCCAAACAAAAACCAAAAACCAAACCAAAACAAAAACTCCACAGGGCTTAGTAGAATAATTCTGTTTTGCTTTGCTTGGTGGTACATTGCAAATTGACCTAATCTTCATTCTTCCTTTTATCCATGCCCTCTCACCGTTGTGACTTCATTGCGTTATGAAGGATGCTTACCTCTCCTTGAATGAGGACTTGTTCCTGTAATGTGTTTGGCTCATAGAAAGGGCAGCAGTGCCAAGCCTAAGCTTTTAAGAAGGTTTGGCATACTGCTTCTCTCAACACCCTGGTGCTACAATGTGAACAAGTTCACATTAACCCTGTTGGAATGTAGGGGTCCCTGTGGAGCACATGTTCAGCCTTCCTAGTGGACTGAGTACAGGCCAGTCATAGTCTTCAGCTGCTTCTCTCTTCCCAATCTGGCTGCACACATAAGCCTAGCTAAAAATCAGTCAGGTCTTGGTCAGATCAGCAATCTGCGCAGCCAACCCATGGATTAGTAAGCAACACACTGTTGAAAGTATTAAGTATTGAGATGATTTCTCACACAGCAAAGCCCAACTAAAACAGGCCCATAAAACATAATAAACATGCAGTAGTTCTTTCAGATATTGGTCAGTTTATGCCTTGTGTAAATGAATAGAGGGCATCAGAGCTCAATTTTTCTATGTAAGTAGTCTCTTACAATATCTACATCTTTTTCCTATATACTAAATAAAAAAAGAAGCAACATTGGGCTGGGAATATGGCCTAGTGGCAAGAGTGCTTGCCTCATATACATGAAGCCCTAGGTTCAGTTCCTCAGCACCACATATATAGAAAAAGCCAGAAGTGGCGCTGTGGCTCAAGTGGCAAAGTGCTAGCCTTAAGCAAAAAGAAGCCAGGGACAGTGCTCAAGCCCTGAGTCCAAGCCCCAGGACTGGCAAACACACACACACACACACACACACACACACACACACACACACACACATTTGTCTCCATATTAGAGGCCAAAATGTCGCCCAGGCTTTCTTTAAACTTATATGTCAATAATTCAGTCAATTATCAGCATAGAGGAAGATATCTAATTGTGTAGTGAGAATGAATGTGTTGCCCTCTTGGCCCCAGTAGTGTTAAGGTTGTGTTTTGTTTAAGCTTTCCTCAGTCTTAAGAATGTGACATGACCAGTGATTGAGAATTACTAAGAAGAAAAAAAAAGACAGGCAGGGAATATGGCCTAGTGGTAAAGTGCTCTCCTCATATAAATGAAGCCCTGGGTTCAATTCCTCAGTACCATATATACAGAAAAAGCTGGAAGTGGTGCCGTGGCTCAAGTGGTAGAGTGCTAGTCTTGAGCAAAAAGAAGCCAGTGACAGTGCTCAGGCCCTGAGTTCAAGCCCCAGGACTGGCAAAAAAAAAAAAAAAAGCAAATCTGGTTTGTATGAAACAATTTCGTAAGACTGAAGTTTAATACTCTACAGGACCATTTAAATGAGACAGCTATAGCCAGGCACTGGTGGCTCATGCCTGTAATCCTAGCTACTCAGAAGGGGATCTGAGGATCCATGGTTCAAAGCCAACCTGGGCAAGAAAGTCCATGAGACTCATCTCTAATTAACCACCAGATAAATGGAAGTGGTGCTGTGGCTCAAGTGGTATAGCACTAGCCTTCAGTTGAACTGCTCAGGGACAGCACCCAGGCCCAGAATCCAAATCCCATAACTGACTGAAAAAAAAAA
Organism: Perognathus longimembris pacificus; assembly: GCF_023159225.1. Lineage (NCBI taxonomy): Eukaryota > Metazoa > Chordata > Mammalia > Rodentia > Heteromyidae > Perognathus > Perognathus longimembris. The sequence continues at coordinate 135,904,206 of NC_063161.1, forward strand.
AGACAAATTGTTTGTGAGACATTGTGTGTAGTAGGTTGGAGGAAGTTACACACAGGGAATATAGGCCTGAAACACACCTACTACTTAGGCCAACATATTTAGACACAATTTCCTGAGTAACAGTCTCCATTTCATACTAAACTTTGATTCTGCCAAGTACAAAAAGTAGTGATCATTAACCTCTTCTTACCTTTTTTCCACACGTTTGGTCTTGAAACGCTGCTGCTTTTCCTCGATAAATGATGTGTTTAATGCTCTATGTAATCTCTGGTAGAAAGAACAGATTCACAGGTAGTAATGATTAGAAATATATGGGTTGAGGGATAAAGTACTGTTGGAGAATTAATGGAGTGTCGACTTGCTATAATCCTTGGTCTCTTTAACCAAATTTCCAGGCATGCCTGAAAGTAGATCAATATGGAGCCTCAGATCTTAACAAGGATTCTATTATTCCTTCCCTTTCTTCCTGGAGAAGAAAATAGTGATAGATATACATACATACATACACACACATATACATACATACATACATACGTACATACATACATGCATGCATGCATTCATGCATGTTGGTCGTGAAGCTTGAACTCAAGGCCTGGGCACTGTTCCTGAGCTTTTGTAGTAGGGTAGTGCTATACCACTTTAAGCCACAGCTCCACTTCTGGTTTTCTGATGGTTATAAGTTGGAAATAAGAGTCTCACAGGCTTTTCTGCCTGGGCTGGCTTCAAACTTTGATCTTCATATCTCAGTCTCCTGAGTAACTAGGATTACAGGTGGGAACAACCTGACTACTAGAAATATTATACAAAGCTTGGAAATAGTTTGGATCATAAAATGGCATATGATGACAAAATGTCTAAATCATATGGAACAAAAAAGCCTTGTACAGTTGCTTTAAAAATGAGTCAAAAATGTCAGAACTTCTTTGCAACCCAAAGAAGTAAAGCTAAGCTCCTGAGACTTGAACATGTCAGCATCTAGAGAAACAGACCACTTGTCTGCAGAATTCTCAGAGGAGCCCAACTATTTCCCTAGAAGAAAGTAGGAAGCATAAGGTTCAGCTGTAACCATATATAGCAATCTATCTAGAAAAGGAAAAGAAAGCAGTTAACAAAGCAGTTAACCAACCACCTTGTTAACTGCCAGTGACAGTGGCCATCTATGGTTGAGAGGGTGGGGCTTCCATGGAACACCCGGAGGCTGGAGCACCCTCCCCCAGGGAGGAATCTGGAAACAGCTCATCCATCTCAATGTGGTCAGGTGAAACTGCTCTCTTCGTTAGACTCCAGCATGAAAATACCTTCTGGCTGTGGTTTTGGCTCCCTGAGTCAGTTTCCTAGGAGTGTATCTGGCTGATCTGTCACAGATTCAGGTCTCCCTGTAAAAATATGCATTAATGTCTGGCTTTAATCTTCCTGTGAAGTTTGCCTTTTGTACCAGTGGACCTCAAAACTCTAGATCAGAGGAAAACATAGAAGAAAATGGAGTACATGTAGATCACACTTACTATAATCCATTTTGGGTTTGACCAAAAAAATTTTTTATACCATCTCTTATTGTAACCCTTAAGTGAAATCTGGTTGCAGACAGTTCTACTGAGTTGATAATGAGCAGTAGTAGAACTTTCCAGGAAAGAAAGGGATGCGCTGGTTTTAGGGGAAGATGGATGAGTACAACCAGAGGGAATTCTGTTTTCCTACTGGAAGCGCTATACGGCTTCCTTCGTGTGGCTCTGGTCCTCCCGCTACTGGGAAAGCTGTCATGGAAGAATGCTACAGCAAGAGACTGGCAGCACTCACCTGACTGGTGTGCAGCCAGTAGTGAAGCTTGGATTTGTTTTTGATTCGTGGGAGCAGCAGCCTGTATACGATGTGCTCCCCAATGGTTGTCAAGATGGAGAGGCCGAATCCAATGCACAGCAACACGAAGAGTCCAGAGAAATGTTTGATGCCCATTTGCAAAGTCTGTGACGAAACAGGAAAGGCCATAAATGCACGTGCCCCCATCTTTATGAATCCTCTTTTTTTTAATGGCAGTAGTAGTTGGATTTGAATTCAAGGCCTTTTGCTTGCTAAGTAAGCACTCACCATTTGAGCCATGCCTCCCACCCTTGTTTTGTCTTAGTTTTACATAGGTTCCTGCATCACTCCCCCCCGCCCCCAGTTGGCCTCGGCCACAATTTTCCTGCTTACATGACTTGCATAATTGGAATCATAGTGTGTACTACCATACTTTACTTGTGTTTTGAGATGGTGTTATCATAACTTTTTCCTTTGACTGGCTTTGAACCATAGTCCTCCAATCTCTGCTGTTTGAATAGCTTTTCTTTATTTTTATTTTTTTTGACTCAGATTCCTTTTTATGGGATGCAAAGAAAGCTAGAGACTATTCTTCCTTGTGTGTGTGCAGTGATCTTTTCTGTGCTGTACTGTGGAGGAATCATTTTGGGCACAATTGAAGGCTACCACAGAGCATAATTCCTGTCCAAAAATTAATTTTATTTCCTAATCATCTCTGGAGTTGTGCCAAGACCTTAGGTAAAGACGACCCCATGGTATCCTAGAGACTGAGACAGAGGCAGAGACATGAAGCAATATGTGAAAACACTGAATAGCTATAAAGGACCTACTCTGAAAGAAAGTAGATTTAAGGATAAAAATGATGAGTTCCATTAATTTAGATCTGCCAGAGAAATGGTGATCATCGAATTTGATGCTTGCATATTACAGATAAAGTAAACCAAAGAGGCATAATGAATTGAGGCAGGTCACAAAATTAAACAGACCTAGAGAAGAAAGAGAAGGAACTTTATACTTATTGCTCTCCAACTTTTGCCGAAGTGTTTTACGTTGAAATAGGCATTATAACTCCGGTTTTATAGTTCAGGAAACATGCTATGCAAGTCCTTGAGCGGTATGCTGAAAGACATTGGTGTTGTTTGCTAGACGCTTCTTGGCCTTATGATAGTTATTTAGTATTTGATGTAATCACATTATTACTATGAATGAAGGACAAACATGGAAAATTAATTTTGGATTTTAATATCAAGCATTCAGAAAAACTTTATATAGTACTACTTTCTTAGAAGACAGGTCAAGATGCAGAAGAATATAATGTATATCAAGAAATCTTGCCAGTAAACATGTTGCTTCTCCCTATATTTTTGTGTGTATTGAGTAATTCATCTAATTTTTTATTTTAAAAAATATTGTCAAATGCTTACAATGCATCATGAGAACCACTACCATGTAAACCCACCATCTACAACCACAACAAAACAATTGCACATTCGTGACCCAGATTTAAACTCTGAGCTGTCAGATCATGTCTGCTAATCTATACAGCTTTAGTGCAGTGACAGTGTAATGTTAGCTTTTCATTACGAATCAGCTAATTCACTTAAAGGTAATATTATATGTTGTTTATAAGTCCATTGACCATGAGCATAAGCGCAGTAGCTAATAGGTGTTCAGAGCCAGGATGTAGGGCATAATTCAGTGGTAGAGGGCTTGCCTAGTATGTGTGAGACCTTGTGTGCGATTCCCAACACACTCTTTTCTTTTCTCTTCTCTCACATACACACAAATCCTGTCTCTTAGACTAGCCTCTGCACTCCTCTACCATAATACGCTATCTTACTTACAAAGCATCTGAGCCTCCATGTTCTTGTTTCATGTACTATAGATAAAATGCCACAGCCAGATCTCCTACTGTACATTCTAACAGAGAATCAGTAGCAGAAGTGAAGAATGGAATTTGCAATTTTTTCCCCTCTGTCATTTCTGGAAGATTTCCCCCCTCAAGGATGTTTCTAAAGAATGATAGACAGAATATAAACCAACTGTGCTGAGGCCATATTTTCCCCGTCTGTTTCTAAAGGATAGTCTAGTGGCTTGGAGATTGCAACATATGGCAGAGAGCAGATATAATCCATTAAAGCAGATCCATAACAACATATTGTTACTAATCTCTATAGCCTCAGAGCACAGCGAGGCTGTTATCAGCTCAATCTAAATACTGTCAGTCACCTGTTTCTTATGATGATCTGAAGGTGGCAGCAGGTTTAAAACTGTCTTGCCTAATATATCTGTTTCTTGCAATGCATAAAACCAGAGAGGCGAAGGCTACTTGCTCCATGACAAGCAACTCAGTTCTTTTGCCCTTAGTTTCCTCTTTTTTTTTTTTGTGAGAACTGAGGCTTGACCTGGTTACATTAATAATAGAATATGAGACAGGTAAAAAACAGGAGCTATAAAAAAATAAAGAGGTAGAAATGAAGCTCAGAACTTGTCAGAAAACATAATCCAGGGCCTTGCTTTGTCATTTCCCAGCTGTATGACCTTGGGGAGGATTCTGGGTCTTTTTATGGTATCGTCTATAAAGTCAAGATGATGGCTCCACTTCACAAGGTTGTTGTGATGATTAAATGACACAACAAAAGTCATATAAAAAGTTATGGGACAATTGCTCAATAAATGTTAACTCTTATTATCACCACAAGAAGTTGCTTAGAAATTTGTTAGCAAATGGCTACCAACCAAGAGGGGGCGGGACTCTCAAAACACACTAACTTGTAGGGGGTATGAGGGACAAGGTAACAAACAGTACAAGAAATGTATCCAATGCCTAACGTATGAAACTGTAACCTCTCTGTACATCAGTTTTATAATAAAAACAACAACAACTCACTAACTTGGAAGGAAATGTGATTCCAGTCCCCCAAGTATCTGGTTCAATCTACTCAGTGCTAAAACCAGACACATGACTTTAGTTCAAGGTCATTACCACAAAGTCTGCTGTGGTGCTCTTAGACGGAGCAATTAACTTAATTGCAGATATTTTAGCAACCAATTTTTTTCCCTTGTTGCATTTGAATATGAAATCCAACATATTACATACCCTTGGTAATAATTTCCAAGTTTCCATATTTTAAAGTGTCCGTTGCAAGGTATATAAATAATATAAGAGAGGCTCCTGGCTGGTATGACACACAATCACTTTCATCACGTTCAAATTTCCTCACAAAGTCAGAGGCCGGCGGGAAGAATTCTTTTACATGTTCTGTAGTTCACAAAATGTCTATTGTCCTTCCTGCCCACGAGGGGCTGGGGAGGACTTTGATGTGGTTTCCTTTGTTTCCTTTTGTCTAGGATCACACAAATGTTCAGCTAATTTGGAGTGGGTGTAGCTAAGCATCTGTGAGGTCTCATGTCTCCTTTGTAGAGGTTTAGGTAGGGCTAAAGGAAGAGAATGAGTACAATGAACATATTGTGTTTTACCTATTTCCATGGTGTGAGATCTTCAAAATAACCTTGGAATGGATGTGTATTTTAATTAGGTAAAAACAGAGAAGCTCAATAAGTTGCTCATGTGTACACACTAAGTCACTCTGCTAACAACCCTATTATAACTGAATCCACGACCAGGTGTGTTTGTGTCTTTGCATTGTATTAATTATCACACACTGTGTTATGATTCACATCAGCATAGAGTTGGGAATACTTCATTGCTAATGCATTTTTAAAGAACTGAGCAGGAATGAAAGGAAGAGGAATTCCTATCCTACAGGGTTCCTACTTACTCTGTGATACAGAAAGTGTGGTTGGGTCCCTTAGTAGATGGTTGTAATACCAGTGATTGTATTTGTGGATTTATTTTTTTTTTGCCAGTCCTGTGGCTTGAACTCAGGGCCTGAGCACTGTCCCTGGCTTCTTCTGGTCTTTTTTGTTTTTGTGGTGATGAGGAATCGAACCCAGTGCTTCGTGCATGCTAGGCAAACACTCTAGGCCACATTCTCATCCCCCTATATTTGTGGATTTTTATTTCACCTCTCTTTTTTCTTTGGCTCTTCACTAGTTGCCAGCTGCCTCAAATGATAACAGTTGCTCCAGTAGAATAGATCTTATCCCAAGAAAAATCACCTGAGTGGTAGGCTTTGGCTAGGTTCTAGGGGAGGAGTGTATTTCATTGTTTATATGGGGAAGGGTCCTGTGAAGTAGCAGCCATGGGGACTATGGCCAGCCTTGCTCCTCTGAGGACAGCGTGTGCTCTGAGGATGTGACTTCAGAGAAATGATAATATTCAGGGTGCACGCAGATGTGTTTTCCTTGGTAAATGGATTCTCCACAACAAAACAGAGCTAAAAGCTGGTTGTTATTTTTTGTCCTGTGCCCCTCCCACCAGGACTAATCTCAGACTACCAACATAACACAGAGTTGGGAAGGCAGGTCCACATGTTGAATCTCATTGAAACCAATAGGATCCAGCCTAGCCCTGGGCATAGGTCTACTAGGGAGGGAGGAACTCTTGGTTGAATGGTAGAAGGAAAAGCTTCCTGATAAGAGAGATCTAAGATTCTTAGATATTGGGATGATTTTTCACAACCAAGCTTAACTAGTGCTGTCAGCTTTCATCTCTGTGATAGAGGACAGGATTGCTAATGGCTGCAAGACTGAGTGAGCAACAGGAACACTACCACTCCAGCATCCTGGGGAGAGTCCGCTGCCATCTGAGTATTTGCCTTCTGGGAAGATGGACTTTAACTTTCCTATTCCTTCCCACTGTGTTGGGGCTGAGTGCTGGAGGAGCCAGCACTTTCTAGGAAGGTCTGGGAAGCTTCTGATTTGCCTGGGTGTTCCTGCTAGTACTAGAGTGAGTGGTCAATGCTGAAAATCCTCTACCACTAAGGTTGACAGGTGGGCTGGACACTTGACTCTGGCTTAACATTTCTCACGTGAGCCCCAAAATTTCTCTGGGGTGTGTGCTTGTGGAACAATGAGACAGAGGCCTCACAAGCAGACTTCTATCCTGTAAACTTGCTGAAGGAGTTCCAGATTAGTGTGGGGAAGAGAGCTCGTAGCCTCTTACAGGAAAAGATGGGCTTTGTTGCCTGCAGTGATGAAAAGATGTTCAGCCAAAAATAAATATATTTGTGTTCGTTGCTACACTTGGATGTTAGCAACCTCTCCAAGACAACTGAATGTCACAAACAAATGTAAACAGTTCACCCAACACTGGGTACAAACTCTACAGTGTCCTGTTGTGTACACTTTCAGGAGGAAGAAGGGCCAGTATACCGATGTTCTCATTTCCTTTGTGAGCTTTCAAAGTTCTCTGGAACTTGGTCTCTGAATGAAAACAAAGAATAAGACACTTATAAGAATACTTTCTTTCCCTTTCCCCACTTTTCTTTCTTCTATCTTGCTCTTCCCCATTCGGGAAAATGATTAATAACATTGGATTAATGAACACCAGCCTGGAACAATGCTTGGCTAAGAAAAACACTTCTGGCTTGCTGAGAGAGACCATTTTGTTGAAGGTCTTGAGCAGATCTTGAGAGAGAGATAGGATGGGGGGGTGGAGAGAGAGAGACAGAGAGAGACAGAGACAGAGACACAGAGACAGGAGAAAAGACACAGAAGAGAGAAAGAGGAGAGAGAAAAGAAAGCAAAAGTTGCTGGTGGGCTGTGGTCTTAAAAAACAAAACGAACAAACAAACAAACAAAAAACAATGCTCACACGACCACTACCAACTTCTTGTGGACCTCCAGGCCTCTGACGACATTGCAGAACTCCTCAAAAGAGATTTTCCCATCGCCATCCTTATCCAGGACAATGATGGTTTTGTCCACGAGCTGCTGCAGCTGCCAGTCCTTGAGGTTGTCGCCCACCATCATCTTCAGCACCTGGAAGAGCTCCCCGTTGGAGATGTAGCCGTCTTTGTCCATGTCATAGATGCGGAAGGCGAACCTCAGCTTGTCCTCCTCCGCGCCCTTGACGCTGAACTGCGAGGCGCCCAGGATGAACTCGCGAAAGTCCACCTCGCCGTTGCCGTCCGTGTCGAAGATGTCGATCACCCGCTGCACCAGCGGGTTCTGCTTCAGCTGGGGCAGCGACATGAACTCCTCCACGCTCAGCGCGCCCGACTTGTCCACGTCGATCTTCTTGAAGCTCATGCCCAGACGTTTGAGTTCGTCATGGTCAAAGTGAGAGCACATCTCCTTTGGGTAACTGGCTTCGTTTCCCATGGTTGAAACGGGGGCGAGGGGGCGGGGGCGCAACGGCTGGCAGTGGGTCACAGGATCCGAGAAGAGAGAACTGGGGCGCGTGGGGCACGTAGGGCGCGCGGAGATGGAGAGGGAGCGCGCGAAGGGCGCGTGGCGCGCGAGGCGTGGGCTCCATGAGACAGTTGAGCCACTCCGGCTCGTAGGCTCGTGGGCATGGGGAAGGGAGATGTTGGCTTCTGGAGAGAGGAGGTGGAGGTCAGTCCCGAGAGGAAAGAGGAGGGGAAAGGGCACGGAAGGGAGGGGAGGGGAGTGTGGAGCTGGAGGCTACCTAGTAGAAAGGGGCCAACAACGGAGCGACAGCTCTCTCCCTTCTCTCCAACTCATTGGAGATTTTCCATTGCGAACCACCGGAATGATGTTGTCTTCTCATTTCCTCCTTTTCTCCCCAGGAGAAGATAAACCCTAAGTAAGTCAGGACCACACCCTTAGTCATTCCTTGGGGGGGGGGGGGTGTGTCTCTAAATAGATGTTCAATAACTGAGTGAATGGAGGGCCAGGGCTCATCAAGCGCTAAGTCTAAGGACAGGTCACAGGGTGGGGCGATTCTCTTGGAGGAGAGGCCAGATGACCACCTTGCAGAAGCTTTTTGGGGAATGTAGGATCCACTCACTTTAAGTTGTCACACAGGATTACATGCATGGATCGCTTGGGGGCACTGCCCTATTCCTAAGAAATAAACACAATTGTAAATTTTGGAGTTGTTCCAGGACACACAAGTACCAAGAACACAAGGCTTGTAGCTCTGTTGCTTTGCTCTGCCTTTGTTGTATGGTGCCTGCTGGCTCTCTGTGAACTGCAGAGTATGTTGGCCTATCTGTTGTAGTGTGCTCAGAGAATCTCGTGTGTGTGTGTGTGTGTGTGTGTGTGTGTTGAGATTGACAGTGATCGCCAGAGACTTCAATTCCCCACTTTACCTCCTCTAGATTTCTTCTTTTCGTTGAAGATTAATCGCAGAGTTCCTTCTTCATTTAAGGGCAGCACATCAATTACTCTCAAATGCATGAGAAATAAATGTGGTCTAAGAGTAGCACAGTTCAAAGGGACTTGGGGGAAGCTCAAGCCACTAAATCAAACTGAAGGGTAAAAACACTCCCTGGCTTTAAAAAATACTAGCAAGGTACTGTGTTCTTTGGTTCAACCAAAAGGTCAGACTGAAGGTCACCACATTATAGCCACACAGTTGAGCCACAGGGCACTTTTTCATTAAGCTGGCCATTTTAAATAATACTTAATTTAATAAAATTTAATAAATAATAACCCATTGATATATATTAAATATGTATCAATGGCATATATACATATACATATATATATATTAAAGTTGATCACAGGTATTAAATGAACTCCCTCAGCCAAGCAAGTAGTGTATTGGGAACATGTTTCCTTCCATCTTATCTATTTGATTGCTTTCCAGTTCCTCAGAGAAATGAATAACGTGTAGCTTCAGCACAAATCTTTTACATTTGCAGTTCTAAAGGGATCAGCTGAAATTGTATTATGAGAAGTATAAAATCAGTGCTAAATGCCACCAGCTATTCTGATCTTTCCAGAGCACAAAGAACTTCCCAGACTCCAGGCCCTGGAGAAGCTCCATGTTATTTCCCCCATCCCCAAAGGGGAATAATACATATGCTGTTCATTTTTATGAAGATTGCAGTTGAGTATAGTCAATATAAGGTATTATCATAGTTATTGTTTCTAATTTTATTTCTATTTGCTGTGTAGTAGTTTTTCTTTTTTGGTGCATGTGTGCTAGTACTGAGGCTTGAACTCCTGGCCTGAGTTTTTTCCCTGGATGCTGTCCCTTAGTTTGTTTTTCTCAAGGCTGGTACTCTACCACTTGAGCCACAACTCTACTTCCTGGCTGTGGTGATATAATTAGAGATAAGAGTCTAATAGACTTTTCTGCCTGGGCTGGCTTTGAACTGTGATCCTCAGCTAGGATTACAGGTTTGAGTCACTGGTGACAGGCTTAAAGCCAGAATCTCCAAGACAGAATATCTGACAGAGCAGCCAGGGAGAGAGTACATGTGTCTACTTCACAAATGCTCCTTGGATACCCTTACATTCTGCTTCACACAGCTCCAAGGCCTGAACCAGCATGAAGCTGGGCTCCTTCAGTTCAGAGCTGTGAGGCCCCAGACAATGGTGATTCTGTGTCTATCAGGCACTTTCCCTGTCTTTCATTAGGTACTTTCTTGATGGTCACTTCTTTGAAAGGAGCCACCAGGATAGAAATTCTTAGTGAGCTTGTTCTTCTCTGTGGTGTAGTTTGTTAGTAAGAGGCAGTAAGAGAGCATGGGAATTAAATATGCTTTGTTCTAGCTTCAGCCGAAGCCTTTAGGGAAGCTATCACTCTTCCAGCCTCAGTGTTCTCAACTGTGAAATGTGACACTAATTGCACTTGTATTATCTGCTGCATGTGACTGTTTCAAGAGACAGGAGTATCTACAGATGTGCATCATAGAAGGAGACACATATCGGCATCTTCAGGAAGATGAAGCTACTTGGTTCAATCACTTATTGTGTACAGATGGTAGTCTTATTCCTGAGCTGTGAGGGATGAAACATTCTCTAGAGGTACGGCCAGTGTGAACTTGAGTTCCCCATTGTTCTCCATCTCATACACTATGTGGTCCGGCAGTAGCAAGGGAGTCAGCGCCGTTGTGTTCCATTTTTCCCCAGCCATTATTCTCAGGCATGGAAAGCATTGTGGGTTGTTGCGGTTTGTCACTGTGGAGCAGACTGTAGGAATTCACTGCAGTAATGGACCAGGTTGATGGATTGATATGGAAGAAACAAACCAGAAGCACTTCTGTCAGCAAGACATTATTTTTCCCCCCTCAAGGATTTTCCGGTGAAGAGCTGTGAGATGGTCATGGGTAAAAAGAACTGATAGAAAAGGAAGTGATGAGATTTGAGGCTCCAGTTCAGCTTTCTTTTTCCAGCCAGGAGAATAGATTGAGTGAGGTATAAGGCCATTGCAGAGCTCACTGGGCAGCCCTGACCTCCAGTTGCAAGTTTTCTTCTTTAGGGGGTGCTAGTGGAAACTATTTTTCACATCTAATTGTACCAACATTGGCCACAATATAGTCCCTGGAGCCACTCAATCCTGAGCTTAAAATACTTACAAAGCATGTAAACTAGTGGCAGCACACAGTAGGTCCCCAATGTTTATATCCTTTCTCCTTTTCCCATCCCTACTTTTTGTGTTGTGCTGGTACTGGGGCTTGAACTAAAGGCCTGGGCACTGTCCCTTAGTTTTTTTGATCAAGGCCGATACTCTACCATTTAAGTCATATCTGCAGTTCCAGCCTTTTGGTGATTAATTGGAATCTCATAGATTTCCTGCCTGAGCTGGCTTCTAATTGCAATCCTCACATTTCAGCCTCCCTAAAGTAGTTAGGATTAGAGGTGTTATCTACTGGTGCCTTGTGCCTTTCCTACTTCCTTATTTGCTTTCTCTGAAGCAGAAAGTTGACCCTGGCTACATGTGCTTTATCTCCTTTGTAGTTGAAGAAATGTGCCTCAAGTTTAAATACATTCAACAAATATCAATGGAGCACCTCCTCGATGCTAGGCTTCCTGCCAGAGAGTGGAATTTACCATGGTGAATAAAGCATAGGGATTGGAGAAATAAGAGTTATGCCATTGAGAAAATGTAGTTTCATAAGCAATATGACTCTAGTCCTTTGGTCTTTTATGTTCATCATGAATATTTAAAAGGATTAGGAAAAAGATGACTAACTGACTTCCTCTTGTAATTCTGGGGTGGTGTTTAATAGGAGTTTTGAAGTATGTAATTTTAAATCAAAGTTTTTCTGTCTAACCACTGTGTGACCTCAGGCAGAATTAATTATCAGAGTTGCTGCTCCTTCATAAGACAAGGGAACTATTGGGAACTCAGCCTACTTTCAAAGATTCAATGAGATAGGATAGTAAAGAAATGAGGCCTCATGCATAGTAGGCACAAAAATAGCAGCAATGATAGTCCTGGCCTGCTTTAGGTATGCCTGAAAACTCTAGCAGAACTGTGTAGGTACACATGCACAGAGGATACTGTCAACATCCATTTGATTTCTTAACAATGTTTCTTGGGCTTGTACTAGGTGAGTGACCCATTGGCAGGGGACCAAATTTCAATATTTTCCTAATGCAGGTAACTTCTTTGAGGTCCTGTGTCACGGATATTACAGTTTTGTTGGAGAGAAGAACATTAACCAACTTATTAAGTAGGTCCAGATCTATAAAGGTGTCTGCAGTCAGTGTTCCCGGAGGAGGTGCTAGGAGAGTTTGCACAACAGGAAATCTTCATTAGGGAAGTAACACTTGAACCAAAAATCTCAGGAAGTAGGAGACATGAACTAGATGTTCTAGAAAGAGGGGAGTGAATGTTCATGGCAGAAGAAATGCCACATGATTCTGAATCCCCCCCCCCCCAAGATCCATGTATTAAAAACTTAGTCCTCTGGCTTGCCACTATGGGGGAGGTGCTGGAATCTATTCGAGGTGGGTGGTATTGTGGTAATTGATTTTTGAATGGTATGGTAGGACCATAGTGCCTTCCTTTTTCCCCCTTCATCCTAGATATAAAGTGAGCAACTTTGCATTGCTGTGCGTTCCCCATCTTGATGTGTTGCCTTGCCAGAGGCCCCAAAGAATGAGATGGAAACCTCCAAAACTGTGAGTCAAGATCAACCTTTTTTTTCCCCCTCACTAAGTTGCTCTGTTCAGATAATTGATTATAGCAATGGAAAGCTGATTAACAACTTCACTTGCCACTAGGTAAATGCCATCTCTGCCTTCGCCATCAAAGGTCATGTTCTTTGTGTGCACCTCTATTATTCCATGGTAGTAGTTTTGTAAGGACACTGGTAATACTGTATTTGCAGCCTATCCTACTATAGTATCAAGTAGCATTAGCAATCACATCTGCCAGGATTCTGTATACAAATGAGATCACACTTTGAGGTACTGACTTCAGGAGCTCAATGCATTTTTAGGGACCACACTCCCATAACACTAGACCTGAAGTTACATTGGTTAGAATGGTAAAGGGAAGAAGCAAATGTGAGACTCCTGGCTGACTAGTCCTGGGCTAAGATGTTGCAGGAAGCCACCCATAGAAGGGCCTAAGATTCTTTCATAAGCTCCCTTCCTTCCCCAAATGCTCTGAAATTCAACTCTCACCTCCCATGTGGGGAAGTGTCCTTAGAAACTTAGGAGAACAGATCTAGGCTATTTCTCACCTTCTTAGATTTGGTTAAAAGACATTGGCGAGGGACAAATCCTGACTATTCTGGTTATTTTACAATAGCTCACTTCAGAGACACACCACTAGATGGCAGTCTTCTACCACGTCTATGTCCTGATTTCGTCACCCTGCCATCTGCAGGGCCTGGGTATTGCCTGGGGAATCGATGGGGAGGAGTCGGATTTGAGGAGTACTCAAACCTTCCAGTTGCATAGTACATAGCAATTGCATAAATATTCACAAGTTCACTGAATTTAACCCAGGAGAGAAAAGCAAGAAAGATTGGAAGTATGTGGTCACAGGGGTCATTCATGCCAAAGTATTTTTCAAGTAAAAGAGGAGGCCTTTATTTCTGTGAGATCTGTTTACTGACTTATTGGTAATTGGTGAATGGGACACTTGCTGGATCAGGTTTCCTTGGGTCAGAATTCAGACTTGAGTCATTTATAGAGAAACAGCTTTAGCTTGGTGTTGATACTGAGGAATGGAGAGCCTGATTTGGGAATTTTTAGGTCCCAATCTGCCCATACAGGACCCCGAAATGCCAGTGGGGATACATAGTAGTCAGCATTTTTTTTCCCTTTAAAGATCTGTTTTGAGGGCCACCTAATGGTTTGTGTAAGCCCCCTTCACACTTCCCCATGTGAATCTAGATGTTGAATGGTCAGAAATCAAAAGCACACACAACAGAGTGAATGTATCCCTTGCAGGTAAACTTCAGGTCCTTTGGCAAAGTGGAAATTCTTGACTCTAGTGAGCTGGGAGTCAACCCTCCTAGGGTCTCTTATTCCAGATTGTATTTCGTATGAAAGCTAGAAAATATGTCCCGTCCTTTGAGGAGGAACTAAAGAGGTCACCAGGAAGAATGCAGAGAAAGTTAGAGGCCTGTAATTTACAGTGGTTCCAGCGATGGCTACAAACCCCACTGGGTCAAGGAAGGTGGCTACATAGAGTTTTGGGGTTCCTGTGACAGGCACAATGGGGTGCAGTGTCATTGGAATGCGGAGGTAAATTTAATTGCTTATAATTTCATGCCTCCATATCTTGCCCATATTTTGCATGGAGGATCCTTTCCCCTGCAAGGTTTCACCTCCTCCAGGAAGCTCTCTGTGCTTCAACTGAGCTAATTGTGCTCTTATTTGTTTTACTGCTCTACCTTCTATTTTTCCTCTATTGCCCATGTGGAAGCCTGGCACAGGGGCTTGTTTGCAGGTCTCTCTCCTTGCCTGTGAGCCCTGTATTCATCTTTTCTCTCACAGCATGGGGCATGCAGGCTGGTGCATAGGAGATTACTACATACTTGCTGAGGGATGGATGATGGGTAAGTGAATGAATAAATGAATGTATGAATTTATTCTGGTTATAAAGTAGAAGGAGGTGAAGCCTTTCTGAAATGAGGTTGGCTTCCCTTTCTTCATGCCCAATTCTACTTTACATTCTACAATGACATGAATACAGCTTTATGTTTCTTCAGATTTCCAGAAAGTACTACCTAGGTAGGTTTCCTCTGACCTCCTGCTTAGCTTAAATATTAAACTTAATGACTTAGGCTATTCCCAGGGAAGCACTCGGCTGTCAAGGTGGTGTTCGACATAGATGCATTTTCAATTTAAAGCAATCTACAGTCATTAACTCTCCTTGCCTTGCCATAACTTTCATCAGCATTGAATAGCAGACAGCAGTATTTTAAATTGGAAAAGGGAAGGAGTAGAGATGAAAGAGGTGGGGAAATATTGAGATGAGACCTTACTGTCAAGAACAGAAAAGATTGCATTAAAGACCTGTCATCTCCCAATGTCCTAGTCATCACCTTTGAGTTATTCATTTGACTTAGTGATAAACTGGACAGAAAGTTAGTATAGCAAGGTGAGGCGGAGGTGGCTTGTGTGATCCCCTTTGATAAAGCCTCCCCTCAGTAGATGGAAGAATAGATCTGCAATGAGGAAAATATATTTTTCTGTGTGAAAAAGTACTGATAGGTGAACAAATAGGAGACACAGGCCCGCGGTACTTGGGAAACAGGCTGGGGCAATGGTTAAGCATGGAGATCACAGAGCCCTTTGTTCTCTGTGTTTCTGGGTCTGTGTCTTCAGATAGTTAAGACTGGTAAGCAAGCCTACTAGAGAACCAGAACATCACTTTGCTGGCCTTGCTACATGGTTTTAAAATAATATTTGTGACAAGGAAACAAATTTGGAGACATCAAATGATTTGCCAAAGGTCACACAATTAGTTCATGGCAGAATCAAGATAAATATGCTAACTTCTAAATCCTTAAGTGCAATATGTCAGACATTTTTATGGATCTTATTTCCATTTTTAAGCAAGAAACATAAAGGATCATCTCCATTTTGAAAAGGAAGGAACCCAGAGAGGTTAAGTAATTTGTGTTCATGACAGTTTAATGTGCCTTTTTGATGTGGTTGTTTTGATAGCAGGGTTATTTTTACTTCTGCATCTATACAGTTCTAAATAACCAGCCATTTAAGCCTCACCTTTCAAAATTGCTTCATAACAAACTTAACAGACATTGTCACTCCATCTCTGCCCTACAATCCCATCCCATAGGTGGGTAGAGTTCAAGGTTTGGGAGGCCAAGAAGAAGGAAAGGGTAAAAGGACAGGTTGGGGCTGGCGGGCAGGAACTGGCGAGATGAAGGATGAAATACATTCACAGGAAGGGGTCAGGTTTTCTGTTGTGCACTTTCCTAGATAATAGAAACGCTGAGAAGATTCATCATTGACTTTTGTACTGTTTCAAAATGTATTTCTTCTTTTTGCTACCTCATGCAATCACCTTTTTTAGTTAAAAGATGTAATTACTCACCCTATTATTTAAAGGAGACTTGCAAAAAGAGGTCTCATCATACGTCTTAATAATATCTTATAAAACTAGGGCTGCTTACAAATCCATGATGTGCTGCCTGCCTTTCAGGGCTTGCAAATGACAGAGTCACCCCATGCAGGAACCCAGAACCTCTTCTCCCCCAATCCAATCAGAAGCCCTTGTGTCAACTTGGGATGATATGTAGAAACTTGAGGGTGAAGGACTTAAAGCTGTCTCTTTGTAGTAATGGTAGAACCCAAGTGGTATGACTTCCAAGATCAGGCTCATCCATCAAGGCAGTGAACTTGATTATGCTTTCTTCTCTTTCCTGATCAGGGCAAGGTAGATATCTCTCTGTCTCACTGTTTCTGGGTCTCTGTCTCACTATATCTGTGTCTGTCAATATTTATTCTGCAGGTTGGATCTAGGTCTGCAGGTGTAGGAGCTGCACCTTCTCAAATGATCAGGTTGTGGTCACTTATTACTCATTTGCCACAAGAGGCTATGCTTGATATTTTCCCCTTACAGGTCCGCTCTCCTCCTTTCTCATCCTGCCTTGTGTCCTGAGAAGTGACTTCTAAGGATCACATAGATAGACTCCCATGTTTAAATACAGTGGTAGAAGGTGGGGGTGGTGTGGATTGGGTTGGAGCCTGAGATTAGGTTATTTGTTCCTAAACTTTCTTTGCCCAAGATTATGCATAATGGTTGTACCCCTCACCAAATGACCACAGCTCATAGAAAGGTCCCTTCTATAATGTTTTAGGTTATTAGAATGGCTCTGTCCATTTTTTTTCCTTCCAGCCTACATGTGGAGAGTGATATCCATAGTTTGTGACCTGGGGGACTGCCCTGTCCCTGCTGGGACATTTGCCATACATTTGCAAAAGTTTTCTTAGAATCCTTCTATGTCTCTTTGGGTATGCTATCTATTCCCTGCCGATACCACTATTTCTTTCTTTTTTTTTGGCTAATAATCTCTTTTAGTTAAAAGGTGCAATTATCCAACCCATTATTTAAAGGAGATTTGTAAAGAGAGGTCTCCTCAAGTGCTTTAATAATGCTCTAAAGAATTTGGGGAGCTTGCTAAGAAGATGTGATTTTCTGTCTGCTGTCCCTGGTTTGCAAATAACAGATTTCACAAAACTGTTGCCCTAGAGCTCTTAAATCCACTCAGAGCCTGGAAAAAAATGACTTTCTTTCTTTTCTTTCTTTTTTTTTTTGCTGAGTCAAAGGAAGATGAAGGAAATTTACACCCTGCCATACATTTCCCCCCCTCATGGGATTGATCGACAATGAGGCCATGGTTGTGCTAGGAGCATTGTAGAAAAACATCAGAGGTCAATTTAACATTCCTCTCTGAAAATTGCCCGAGTCTGGTGTGCAGAATTGGACTTGCAATTTCCTTGGTGACTCTGGGGAGCAGATAAAACCCTAGATTTTTTTTTTAAAAAAATGAGTTTATGCTCTAGAGAAACTGCATCTGGACAGCTCTGGTGTTGTAAAGAAATGGGAAGGTGAATAGATCAAGGTTCTCACAGGAGGCCAAGTATTAATATCCAATGGCTAGAAATGGCTTGTACGTCTTTTATGATTTAGTACCATATGGTGATATAATTCCTTGTCCAAATTAAGACATGGTTCAGGTTTTAAGGGGCTATTTAATTTCTCTATGAAAACAGATATAACAAGATATGACCTAGATTTATTTCCTTCCTTCCTTCCTTCCTTCCTTCCTTCCTTCCTTCCTTTCCTTCCTTCCTTTTCCTCCCTTCCTCTTTCCTCCCTCCCTCCCTCCCTCCCTCCCGCCCTCCCTCCCTCCCTCCCTTTTTCCTCCTCCCTCCCTCCCTCCCTCCCTCCCTCCCTTCCTTCCTTGATCATGTGGCTTGAACTCAGGGCCTGGGTGCTATCTTTGACCTTTTCACTCGAGGCTAGTGATCTACAACTTTGAGCCACAGTGCCACTTCCAGTTTTCTGGTGCTTAATTGGAGATAAGAGTCTCATGGATTTTCCTTCCCAGGCTGATTTCAAACCATGATCCTCAGATCTCAGCTTCCTGAGTAGCTAGGATTATAGGTGTGAGTCACTGGCACCTGATATAAACTGAATTTCTATCTGGTATGTTAAAAAATGGAATGTAAGGTCAGAAGTAAATTGATGAATGTCTTCCTTTTGAAGGTCAGGAAAACCTTTGGGGGGAAAGTACAGCCTACAGCATGCCTACTTCTTCAGTATTGGACCCACCCACTCACTCACACCTTGATGAAGGTGGTAATGGGGAGACAAGGCAAAAGCAGAAAGCCATGTTCATGAAGCTATCATCTTATTTGCCACTTTCAAGAGCCACTTGGAGGTGAAGGTGAGATTGAACTGGATGCAGTGATTGTTCTGCACTGTCAGTGACAGGGGTAGGTGTCAATATAGCTTGTCCGATTATAGAGTAAGCTCTGGCTTCTATTTACGAATACAGCCTAGCATGTACAATTTGATTCAAAGAGAAAGCCATAAAAGCATCAATAGGCATCTTTTCTTCTTTTGGTACTTCCTGGAGGAAGTTAAAATTGAAATTAGATATAGTCTTCAAATTTCAGTACACTAAACAAGCAACAGTCCAGCAGATGGCCTCCACAGAGGAGACACACTCAGCTAATGAACTGAGAATGGGTTTCATTTGATTATATTTTGTCATTGGTTTCTGGGAGGATGATTCTGAAATTCTGACTTATGATATTCAAGGCAAACGTGCCAGTCCGTGTACCAGAGTATAGGTATAAGCAGTTGAAATGCACGCAGTGGAGCCTCACTGAGAAACAGTGGCTATTGGATAGAAAAGGTCCTGCCTTGGTGCACACCACCATTCCCAAGAAGGAACTGCTCTGTGTCTGTTCTTAACACTCCTGGATGCTGGTGTCTCTCTCTCACATCTGCACACATAGATGTTCCCAGAACTTTTATTCAGTCTCTGGAGATCCTTTTAAAGATATACCTTTCCTACCTGTTTCTAGATGCCCAGGGGAGTGAGTCTAGGTGTCTTAATAAACACAACTTAATCTAGTAAAAGTTTCTAACCCACCACTTCCAATGGACTACATCAAAGACTGTGCAATGGCCTCTCTTCCAAATTTGGCCTGTTAAAAACCTTGGTTAACATGATCACCTCAATATATGCAATTAAAAACCTTTGATGAGATCTGATACCCTTTTATGATGAAATCTCTTGAGAAGCTATGAACCCATTTCTCAAAGCTAGGAATGTTTCTCAATATAATAAAGGCTGTATATGACAAATCTATAGCCAGCATTATACCCAATGCTGAAAAGTTAGAACCATTTCCTCTAAAATCAGGAACAAGACAGGGATGTCCACTTTCTCCACTGCTCTTCAACATAGTACTAGAATTCCTAGTCAGAGCAATAAGGCAAGAGACAAACATAAAGGGGATCCAAATAGGGAAAGAAGAAGTAAAACTCTCCCTCTTTGTAGATGACATGATCCTGTGTTTAAAGAACACCATAGATTCCTCTCCCAAGTTACTTGAGCTGACCTGAAACTTTGGCAAAGTAGCAAGGTATAAAATTAACCTACAAAAATCAGAAGCTTTTCTGTACGCCAACAATGAGAAGAGTGAAACTGAAATCAGGAAAGCAACTCCTTTTGTAAGATCCTAAAAAAATGCCTAGGAATTAACCAAAATGTGAAGGACTTCTATGATAAAAAGTATAAAAACCTGAAAAAGGAAATTAGGACATATTTAAAGAAGTGGAAGAATCTCCCATACTCCTGGATTGGAAGGATTAACATTGTGAAAATGGCAATACTGCCAAAAGCCATCTACAAATTCATCAAAATCCTAACAACATTCTCCACTGATGATATACAAGAAGAAATCCAGAAATTCATACAGAACAATAGAAGACTCTGAATAGCAAAAACAATCCTTAACAGGAAGAACAGTGGAAGAACAGGAAGAACAGAGGAATATCAACACCAAGCTTCAAACTCTATTACAAAGCCATAATAATAAAAACAGCTTGTTACTGGCACAAGAATAGGCTTGAAGACCAATGGAATGGAATAGAAGACCCAGAAAGAAACCCATAGACCTATAGCCACCTAATATTTGATAAGGTAGCCAAAAATAGAGGATAGAAGAAAGACAACCTCTTCAACAAATAGTGCTGGCAACTTGGCTATCCATGTGCACAAAACTGAAGTTAGGTCCTTATATATCACCCTGCATCAGAATCATCTCTAAATAAATGGATCAAAGATCTCAATATAAGACCAGATACCCTAAAAATATTGCAGGAAGGGATAGGGAAACACTAAGGCTCCTTGGCACAGGTCACAACTTCCTAAGAATCACAACAAATCAAAGAATGATTAGAAAAATGGGATTGCATCCAATTGCAAAGTTTCTACATGACAAAGGACACAGCTAGCCAGATAAATGCATCAGACAAAGGCCTCATATCTAAAATATACTCAGAGCTCAAAAAATGATGCCTATCAAAATGAAGTCCAAGAAATGGAAGTAAGTTTTTAAAAAAATATATATACTGTTTTCAGTTCTTTTTTTCCTTTCCTTTTTTCTTTGCTTTATTCCCTTTTGTTGATGTTTTCCATTTCTGTACCCTTTGTCTTGTATATAAGTTTATCTGATCTGGGGAGGGGAAAGGGAAGCACAGAAAAGACACAAGACAAAGGGACAAATGAAGTGATTCAGGAGTTAAGACCATTAGACACTATATTGGAAATGAACTATACAACTGGGAGGAGGAAAGTTGTGTGTGTGGGGAACATGGAGCAAATGAGGAAGGGGGGCGACATTGTTCAAAAGGAAATATACTCATCACTGGACTCACATAACTGTAACCCCTCTGCACATCACCTTTACAATAACATTAAACATCTTTGTTAAAGTTTTTTTTCCATGTATTTTGTAAGCATCAAATCAACAGTTCAATGTTTTGATAACTATTTGTTTGCATTTTCAAGCCTGTCTCTTTTGTATGTCACAATTTTTTTTTCTGAAAATGCTGATAAACTGGTATAGTAGCATATATCTGTAATCCCTGCCCTCAGAAAACTGATTCAGGAGGATTGTGAGTTTGCAGTTAGCCTGGGCTATGTAGATCTCTCTCTCTCTCTCTCTCTCTCTCTCTCTCTCTCTCTCTCTCTGTCTCTCTCTCTCTCAGACAGACACACACAGACACCAATAACAAAAAAGAGAGCGAATACTGATAAACCCATAGAGGACATGCATAGTGCAACTTCAATTTCTTTGAGAAACACAAGTAACTTTGAAGCTTCCCTATTTGGGTACATGCTAACTCAAATGTCAAAAGTCTTAATTGACTTTCTTCTTCTTTTCCTTCTTTTTAACCATAGTATTATAGAGTATCTATCACTGCAGTTTTTAAAAGGGGAGTCTCCGAATGGTCCAAGTAACCTTGTGGCACACTACTACACCAAGAAGACAGTGGCCAGAGAGAGAGCTGAGCAGTGGGCAGCAGCTGATCCCACAGGGCCCTGAAAGACAGGTTGACCTTTCAGGTTTTGTCCCAATGAACATGGCTGACCATTGTGGTGTCCAGCAGAAGACTGAACTGCCAGAAGAAAAATACATTAGAGCAAGTCAGAGCTTCTGTAGTTGTCATGGTGAGGGATGACAGCTTGGACTAGATAGATGACAGTGGAGATGACAATGAATGGCCATACTTGAGATATTTTATAGGGGGAGAAGATATGGCTTGTTGATGGATGAAAAGATGAACATGAAAGGCAGCAAGAATACCTGCCAGCCTCCTGGAATGAGACACGAGATGCACAGAAGGGCCATTATCACAAGGTGAAGCACGGGAGGAGAAGCAGGTGGAGGAGGGAAGATCAAAGCCTTACTTTCTGAGAAGTGAAATGTGAGATGCCTGTAGGATATTCAAGAGGAGGTGTCAAATAGGAAGGTGGCTATGTATTCTGGAAATGAGAAAGGTCTGGGCAAGATAAATATTTGGGGATTTGGGGACAGAGAGATAGATTTATTTGGAGCCATTATTTTTTTCAGATGTGTCTTTTTTCATATTTTTGAAATGTCAGGCTGAACTTGTACTTGGTTATTGGCTCCTCTTTAAAAATAATTAAGTCTGTGCCTTTGGTTATGATTTTCAGTCTTCAATTTAATCATCTAATTATATTGTAAATACATAGTATTTCTATAGAAGAAGTAGATTTTTGACCATTTCTTTGCCTTAGGAAAATCACTTAGTATATCTGGGTATTAGTTTCTAAAATATGAGACTGGAATTGGTTGTTTTCAGATTTGAGAATCTATGATTCTGCAGTCTAACAACTGGTAGTTAAATTATGTCTACTTGCTCATATCCCCAAAAGGATTTACTGCTAGATACTCACCCCTGGAAAATTAACAAAGATTTTAATAAATTGTAAGTATCATTATGAAACCCACACCATGATCAGCAGTGAGCACTTAAGTCACCCACTGCTAAGGCTCACCCCAGATGCTATTGCTGTAGGTTAGTGCATCATTTCTTCTGTGGATACAGAAGTTGTGGAGACAGGAGTTGAGGAAAAGTAGAAATGGAAACTCTTACCCATCTAAATAGCACCACATTTAAATCTAAGGCAAATATGTTTCAGTAAACATTCCTCTAGAAATGGGCTCCTCTTTGAGCAAATCCAATAGTAACCCAAATACCATGCAGAGTCCTAGTAAATTAATCACTTTGAATTATTGATCACGAGGCACAAATAACAGCATTGCCCTTATGTTCTTCAAGGTAAAGCTAGACAAAGTGTCAGTGGTGCCAGTGGTCTTTCCATACCTCAGTGACAGCAAAACTTCTCTTGCCACAGGGAACCACCTTGTACCACTTGTCATGCAGCACATCCATAAACCCATGGGACTTGTATTGACTGATTAGCTCTGATATATTGGAGGTCAGCGGAGAGTTGGGTGGGAGACCAATGCCATAGCCTAGAAGGAAATACAATCCCACATGAGTCTTTCACAGTCTTCTTGAGAGGTGTCTCCACCATAATTGTGTGGCTTTGCCTTAGATAACAAAGTCATAGTGAATTGATATTCATTCCTTCAAAGGACTCAAAGATGTCCTTCCATATATTTATTCTTGCATCAGCTTCATCTCTGAGTGATGCGATTGGTTTGGAAGGGAAGAGATCGGGTATCTTCTACTCTTCCTTCTCTTGGAAGCATTCTTTGAGGTCTTTGCAAGGGCTAAGAGTCTCTCTCCATCTCCCCAAGAATCCATCCTTTTTTTCCTAGTTCTGGGGCTTGAACTCAGGGCCTAGGCAGTGTCCCTGAGCTTCTTTTGCCCAAATCTAGCACCCAAGGTTAGCACTTGAGCCACAGCACCACTCTAGCTTTTTCTGTTTATGTGATGCTGAGGAATTGAACCCAAAACTTTCATGTATGCTAGGCAAGCACTCTACCTCTACGCCACATTCCCAGCCTCCTTAGGGTTTTAAGTACACAAAATTAATAGTAATCTTTGATTTGTTATATTCTCTTATCATTGTTGATGACACTCTTGTATATTTTTTGTTTATTTTTGGATACTGTAATAAGACTCCATGAACATATAAAGCATGAAAAATAAAATATCCACAAAAATTAAAAATGACTTCCTGTTATCAAAAGAATCATGTAGTGCTAAATAGTGAAGACATGGGTCAATACATTATTTATACATTGAATATTGTAATGAAGATTGATTCAGCTGCTTTGGAATACAATTTGGTATTACCTGTATAGTTAAATATGTCTATTAAGACCAGTAATTGTGCTTCTAAGTACAATTCCAAAGAACTCCTCCACAAGCACATCACTATATATGGTCAAGAAAGTTGTGAGAGAAATTATTTGTAATCCCTCAAATTGGCAACAACCCAAATGTTTGTTGACAAGGAAATCACAATTATGGGATATTTACATGATTGCAATGTCATATAATGTAAACAAATGAATTAGAACTTGAATCAGTGATATACATTGGTAAGATGACTCTTGCCAATATGTTACTGAGCGAAAACCATCAGTCCAAAGGATATTTGTAGCACGAATCCATTGTGTAAATATAAGAACATTTCAAACAACATATTTTCAGGAAAATGCATTCATATGAGGAAACGCTACTTAGAAAAAGGAAACATGCTATGACAAATGAAAAGTTCAAGACTATAGTTTTGCAGGGTACAGATGACAGGTGTAGGGATGGAGAAAGCAAACCAAGATAGATATAATTGTCACAGTTTTATTGATCAGCTTAGACTGCATTCCCACCCTACACAGCTCTGCTTGCTTTCTAAACTGTTAATACACTGTTAATCTCTTTGACAAGCTATATGCAAGAGGCTAATTAACTTCATCTTGTTTTTAGCAATTGGAAATCACAGTAAAAAAGATTGTATATATATTTATTTTTCTCTCAAGATGATAGAGGAAGATAAATTAAGAATGTGTTTAGTTCCCTTTTCACAGATAAAGACTTAAAGGCTGTCAAGGATCCAAAGATACTTACTGGAAACAAATGACTGTTCTAATTATTTTATCTTACAACTGAATTCTAAAGCTATTAGTTTGTTTCTTTGTAAATGCAGATACACAAGGTCCTTTATAAATCTATGAGAACTGAGATGTGTACATAAGCAACAAAAGAGACATCAATAATGCCAAACAATTCTAGAGTGATAAAAAATTGTGTATTTTTTCTCTTGATTAATTTTTTGTTCTTTAACAATTCAGGGTCAAGGAGCTGATGGCAATGTCAAAAGCAAGCTTTGAATTTTCCATTCTAGGAGCTATTTTCAGAGTTTATTTTTTGCCTAAGTAGTCTTAGTTTGAAAGGCAAGACTGATAATAAAAAGACTTTGGGGTGGGCAGCTTTTTTATTCTGCTGATGTTATCATTAAATAACATTTTTAACTGGGTAGCTTTTTATAAGGAAGTTACCACTTTTCTTTAGAAACTTATAATGAATGCCATTGACAATTCAGTTGTACAAACATTTATTCAGTGTGTATTTACATGTCAGGCACAATACAAGGTACATGTGTAATAACATGTAATGGTTCACTGACTCACGCATCCCTTCATTCACTCATTCATTCAGCCATGGAATGAATATTTTATTGAGTAAATAGACACTGTGATAAGAGGACAAGGTTTAGCGGTGAGAAGAGTCTCAGATGTCATGGGATGTTCACTCTATTGGGTAGATTAAGCAAAGTAGCCCACTTCAAATGTGTAGTTCATTATAACTGAGCCAGGTATCGTGTGAGAGAAGAACTGGGGCATGCAAGAACTCTGTGTAGGAGGACTTGGAACTATCTGATAGGAGTGGGTTGATAGTCAGGATAATTAGTTTGGGCCAAGTTTGTGGAATATTTCCCTCTGAAGCAATGGTTTTCAACAATGAAGGCTACAGCAACAATTTCTAATACTTACCGAGGGCTTACTATATGCTAAGAACTGTTCTCAGGTAAATGTTTTGCATATTTTACCCCATTTTTGTAAATCATGCACTAAACCAAGATCGTGTGCTATGCTGTGGTGCAGTTACTCTGGGATTCCAGTCATAAGAATCAGGAGATTCTGAGGCTTAGTTTGTGCCAGACACCATTCCACACGTTTCCCTCTAAGGATCCGTGTAAGAATATGTGTTGCTTAAAGGGTTGAAGATTAAATAACCAAACTGACAATGTCACATAGGTAGTAATTGACAAAACCAGCATTTGAAAGTAAGTCTGCTTGATCTTAAAATCAATACTTTCCGCGACATCCCTTACAAGTCAGGGGAATATTTGACCTATTTCCCTCCTTTTCATAGTATGGGTCTGATTTCAACATCCACATTGGCTTAATCGCTCCAAATTAGGTAGTTCCATTAAAAGCCTCCATCACCAAAACAAGTGAATTGCTTTTAGAAGGCAAAAAAATTAAGATTATTCATAGAGCAATTTTGTCAACTTTTAAATAAGTTGCATAAAGAGTAGAACAGTCCTAACTTGTATGTGATTATATATACCAGTAACTTCTCTAATAAGGACTTCTACTGGTTCTACTGTTTCTAGTAAAAATTCTGTTCAAGCTGGTAATTTCAACTGATATTGGTGCAATAATAAAAGAATGATTTTCAATTTTCATTTGATAAGCATTTATCGTAACCTATTCATCTACGTACTAGTTCTACAAATATGTAGAACTTACTGCTTATTCCATGTCAGGCTCTCTGCCAAGTGCCATGGGGGTTAGTAAGTTATATAAGACACAAAAGGAGTTTCTGGGGGCCTGGGAGAGCTGTGCATTCATCAATGACTTTTCTTGGAAAGAAGATGAGTAAGGCACAAATTCAATAAAGGTAACACATAACAAATAAGATACAAAGGAGGGCAGAGGAAATTCTGTGCAAGTTCAGAGGAGAGTGATTGCTATTGAATGAAAGGAAGAACAAGGCATCTTAGATTAATTCTTGATCATGACATTTTTCTGGTAGATGGGACAAAAATACATTATAAGAAAGTTAAGAAATGTGAAGTTAACTCTTATTAAAGATCTGCATACTCCAAGGAAAGAGTACTTTGTAATATCTTAAGAGTATTAAAATTCTCTATTGTACAAGCTATTCTGAAATTAAGAGACATGAAAACCTGGCCACATAGAAAATAATAAATATTGAATCACTCTACTCCATCATGCCCAGAGTAATTTGCAACTGACTGCCAAAATGACTAATATCATTTAAAAATTTCTATTTTAATACATATATTAGAAATATCCATATTTTAGTGATTCCTTGCATTGATAAAAATAATGATTGGCTAATTAAAAGCTGCCTGTGAATGAGAGGAGGAATAGAAAAGAAATAGGTGGAATGAAGAGGTACTTGTTAAAGTTGGAGGAATTCTTTTTACTTAGAAACATAATATGCTAAAACTTGGAAGCATTCATTTCCATCCATATGTTTCATCAGTTGCTTTTCAAACCTGATTGTGTTCATTGGTCAAAGAATTTAAACTGCTGACTCAACAGAGTCTGAGTTGCTTTCATTATCATTAGAAGTGTGGCTTTGCAATAAAGACATGGCTGACTATTTTGTGGTTGACGGATGAAGCAAAATGGAATTCCTCAACCCTAAAGATGAAGCCATCAGGCATCCTGGAGATTGGATACAGCTTAATAGCCCAAGAGAACAATTTTCAGAACAGAAATCCTGATCTTTTCCCCATGGATAAATCAGCTTTACTCAGCTGAAAGCAGTGGAAATATATTTTGGCTAGCAAATATGCAGTTATAAATACATACACTGAAGGAACCTTCCTGAAATGTGACCAGGAAAATAAGCATTTTGAAAATAAGGTTTCAGATAGCGTTAAAAGGCTCCAGGAAGAAACTCATTCAGTTCTGAAGTCCGTCTTTGGAATACCATATTTACTTTGGGACAATGGTTGAGAAGATATTGTAATGGTTCTAATTAGAAAGATTTTACAATTGGCTTTCCTTTATCTCCAGCTCATCAAACTTGAGAAGTGTGTGAGAGAAACTTAGATCAGTGGAGCATTTCTGGGGTAGAATTCTGAGTTTTTTCTCAATTTATTAATTTTATATATTGAATACTATACTAGAATTAATTGAACTGAGAATATACAATATACTATAATTTACTGAGTAATTGCTAAATGCAGGACTACACAGTTTACGTGTATTATTTTCCTTAATCTTCACATTACTCTATCATAGATATGCAATTCATATCCTCAGTATGAAGATTAAGAGCTCAAAGAAGACAGGAAGACATTTGATAGGTAGTGACAGCAAGTCTATTCCAATTGGAGCCCTAGACTCCATAGCAGGTGCTCTAGGCACCATATTAAATAATTATTGGAAAGCAAGGAAACGAAACAAGCTCCTTCAGCAAAGGTCTTTGGCCGAAAGGTCACAAATCATTATCGTGCATCTACATTACTCTTTTCTGTGTATCTGACCTTCATTGTCAGGTAACTCCAATGCATAAATTTGGGACTTGTATTTCATTTATCATAATGCTTTTTTCTCAAGCAGATAATATGTCTTTGTAATCCTGATGTAGTGTGTCTAAGTTGACCAAAGACTCCTATGTACTCTTCAACTATTAATTGTTTTGATTTGTTCTGCCCTATATCCTCTTTAGCAACAGAGAAGGCTAAACTCATTGTGAAGCCAGTATCTGTATCTCTGGCCTTATTTTAACTTTTGTTTTTGCTGTAAATAAATGCACAAGGTTGAAGTTGAAGGTTATTTAGTAGTGATACTAGTTTGGTTGGGTTGTCATAATAAGATACCCAAGACTGGGTAACTTATGTGTCTGTCTTGTAAGCAACAGACAATTACTTCTCACAGTGATGGAGGGTAGGAAATCTGAGTCAGTTCTGTGCCTGGTAAGGATGAACCAGCTATCTATAAACTTTGTCGCTCATAGATAGCTTCTAGCTTCTAGTCATATTGAAGCTTTAAAAGGTGCATGAAAAAAAAAGATAAAAAAAAAAAAGGTGCATGAGCCCTTGGAGTCTGTTTTACAACTGATGAGTCTGATTTGATGAAAGCAAAGTTTTTCTGATATGAGTATCCTTCCAAACGCTCCTCCCCCCTAGGCCCATCACAGGGAGGATTACATTTCAGCACATTTGTTTTGGACAGACACAAACAGGGGATGATGGCAGCCATCATAATGAATGAGTGTGATAGTGATACTACACTGAGTGAGCGTACATCTAAGAGTAAGGAATTTCTTTATTTGTTTTGTTTTTTGTTGCCAGTCCTGGGCTTAGAATCAGGGCCTGAGCACTGTGCCTGGCTTCTTTTTGCTCAAGGCTAGAACTGTGCCACTTGAGTCATAGTGCCACTTCTGGCCATTTTCCATATATGTGGTGCTGGGGAATCGAACCCAGGGCTTCATGTATATGAGTCAAGCATTCTTGCCACTAGGCCATATTCCCAGCCCCAACAGTAAGGAATTAACAGACTATTTGCTTTCCTGAAATTATTTAAACACTTGAGGAAATGTGTGCAAACTATCAAAATGCATTTGGTTAACTATAGGAAGTGTACTAGGCACTTAATTCAGGTTTTAATGAATTATATAGTTGGTAATTCATCATTTATTTTATAACTGTTATCTGCCTTACAATTCACTAGACTCTCTGAAGAGAATGAAGATAGACACCTGCAACATTTCTGTAAGTCAGATAGACAACTATTGGTCAGAAACTGCCTCAGTGATGTTTATACTTATTAATTCTGACTGAATAATATAAGTTCTTATTTTATTGAGTTGGAAAACCTAAATGTAATTAAAGGAAAGCAAATAATATTTGTTAATAGTGCTTGAAAAAATTGAATAAAGTGAAATATTTCCTAAAATAGCTTTGAGACTAATATATGAACCATGCTCTCAGCCAAATTTATTCTTTCTTTTTTTGCGGTGCTGGGATTGAACTCAGGGGCCTCACAAATGCTGGGTATGTGGTTTATAACAGCTATTCTCTTAGTCTTTTTGTTAGTCTTTACTAATCTGTTGTTTCTCTATGTGTGACTTAAAAGTATCGTTTGTTGTGTTTTCTTCAAGTTCTGGATAGTGGTTTGGATCTTTTAACATTCCCTCAAAAGCTCTTGTGTTAAAGCCTTTGTCCTCAATGAATAGTATCATAGGTGAAGCATTTGGGAGATGACTGAATCATGGTGGCTCTGCCCTCATGAGTCAAACAATCCATTTGTGGATTTGTAGCTTAATGGCTATTTGACAATGGTAGAAACTTGAGGAGGTGGGGCCTAGTTGAAGCAAGTATGCCATTGGGTAGATGCCTTTGAAGGCTGCATGTCTCCACTTCCTATAGACCAGACATGATGGTAGCAGCTTTGTTCTACTCTGCCGTAATGATCTATCTCAACACGCATCAGAAACAACAAAGCCAAGTGACTGGGTTGATCGGACCCTTTGAAATGATGGGCCAAAGCAAGCATTTCCTTCTTTAAAAGTGTTTGTCTCAGGTATACTTGCTGGTGGGGGCAGCCTTGAATTAAGTTTTCTGCTTTTTATTCCAGCTGTTCTGCAACAAAATCAACAGTGGTGATAATCCTCTTCCTATTCAAATGCATAAATGTTTCTGTAGGGATATTTCTCCTTGTGGCTACTTTGCGTTTATTTTCTGAGAACAATGTAGTTTTCTAGAGATGCTAGGAACTGCAAGACACTAAGTCTCAGGAGCACAGATGGAAATGTAAACAACAAACCAGTAGGGAGTTAATTGTGTAGCATCTGGCACTGGGGTCCAGCGGAGGCAAACAAGACATCTTACCACTGGCTCTAGACAAGAGAGGGTTACCCCCTGAAGACAAAGGTGGAAAATAGAGCCCCCTCATTGTTATGCCCTCTGCAAATGATTCATTGTTAGTAGCGACTAATGGTAGAAAGGACCTCAATTACCCAGGGTTTTTAGGACATTGTTTCCAAATCACCAGATGCCAAAAAATATAAGAATATTTCCATTGGTACATTAGCATAGATGAAATGTATTGAATACTCTTCTGGCTTTCTAGCTTTGCTACCTCTCTTCTCTCTCTCTTTCCCTTGCTCTCTCTTTCTCTCTTCTTTCCTCCCTCTCTCTCTTCCCTCCTTCCCTTCCTACCTCCTTCCTTTCTTCCTTGTTTGTTCCTTCACTAGGCACACTGAAGTCTTAATAGAAAACTGCTATTACCATTTATCTTCTTGAGTTCTGTTCCTGTTCAGCAGTGGTCATTTTGCTTATAGAGGAGACTAAATTCTAGGAGAAGCCATGAAGAAACACAATTGGCTTTTCCATTGTCATTCATCACAAAAAACAGTATGAAAAAAAAGAAGAAAAAGAAAGAAAGAAAATCCACTGAGGGGAAGAAACCAACTATGGTTGGGGAATTGGAATCAGAGTAGCCTTGATACTCCAGTTAACATACAGTAAGTACAAGTTTCTGAAAATAGGTCTTTGGTACCCCCGTGGGATTGTTTCAAGCTGAAGTGTTTTGTGACAAGTGGGCCTGGCTGTCTTGAGAGTTA
The DNA here is from genome assembly GCF_023159225.1 of Perognathus longimembris pacificus. NCBI lineage: Eukaryota > Metazoa > Chordata > Mammalia > Rodentia > Heteromyidae > Perognathus > Perognathus longimembris. Next base: position 135,935,458 of record NC_063161.1, read on the forward strand.
GCTATACTGTTAAGGAGGGAAAGCTGGGAATTGGGAGATGTGAAATTTGCTGGTTCACACTATCAGCTTCATATATCAACTGTCATTCAGAGAATGAAAGGAGGAACTGACAAAGCAGTCCTTCATTGGTCCCAAAGCTTGATTGATGGGTTGATCTAGTTGAAAACAAAAATTGCTACCAGTGGGGGGAAAAAGGGCAAACTTGGGGTCCCTGGAAGGTTTCATTTAGGATCCTAAGGAATACTAAATCTTAGAGTAACATGTTTTTCTGCTTACTTTCCAGGTAGTAGAAAACACTTAGGAATCATGAGATTCGAATTTTGATCCCAGGATCATTGTCTAGTTGTATGATATGGATATATGATTTATTATCCTTAGGCTTTTTGATTGTTTATAAAATGAATGAAGTAGAGTGCATCAGTTCAGGTTCTTCTAGTTAGAAAATGCTTTTGTATCCAATTCATTATAGTGTTGGTCATTTAAAAGTAAAAATTAGGGGCTAGGGATGTAGTTTAGTTTGAAAAAGATTTCCTAGCACATGCCAAGCCCTAGCTTCAATCCACAGTACTGAAAAAAACCCAAACAATCAGCAAACAAAAAGAATTGCACTAAAAAGCAAAGCAAAAACACAAAGGAAAATACTGATTACATTTCAATTGCACCCTTCACGGACACCACTCCCAGACATCTGAATCACCATCATTTGGAAAACTATCATTTTTTCCTTCTGTTCTAACAAATGCATAAATAAATATTTGTTGAGCTGGTGAAAAATAAACCCCCAACTTCAGCAACTTAATAGCTAAGTGCTTATGAGCTGAAAATGAAAACAAGGGAAGATGAATCACATTTTGCCCCTGACTTTGGCATTTGTGACTTGCTAGGTTAGCAAACTGAGTACATCCTGAGCAAAAGTGAGTGGAGAGTGACTGATTAATACCTTCTATGGCAAATGGCTTCCCCACGGTGAGAAGCTTGCAGTCAGCATCTATTGACACTTCATAATCCAGAAGGGCTTTGTCCATGATGAAGGCGTCTAGTTTCTCGGGATCATTCCTATATTTAAGACCAAGAGAAGGAAAGTGAAAATGACTCATTAACAGGCAGGAAGCATTCATCTTGACAGCTGGCTTTTGTTTAGGGGACAGAAATCTGGATATTAAATAATGGCAACAGAATCTTGCTATATGTGGACACAACTACAGAGTAGGAGAAACAGGTGGTTTCTCTATCATTCTCATTCATTGCTTCTAAATCCAGTATCAAAAGCAGAGTGATATGACCAATAGAGAATGTTGTTTACTTATTGTATTAATAGGTAGCTTTTTTTTGCTAGATATTGAATTCATCATTTCCCATACATATTTTTTCTTTTTTTTGTCTCTTCTTTTATGGTTCTGGGGATCAAACTCAGGATATTGCACTTGCTAGGCAAGTGCTTTCCCACTGAGCTACGTCTCAGTCCATCCATACATCTTACCACTCCTAAAGACAGTGATAGAAGATGATCATTGACTGTAATATCATGATCATTGACATTTTTTCAAAGATCAAGCAATGTTTCACATTTAGGAGTAGATATTAAAGAAATACTTGTAAGTGACATAATGCTGTTGGGGAATAAAAAGCCAAGGTCTTTTTAAGTGCTTGCGCTAGCATTCAGTTTAAGGATCATGTCGTGGGTCTGTATTAAGTGAAGGAGCATGGGCTTAAGTTGCCATTAGATGCCTTGGGCACTATTCATCAAAGTCTTCCCTGTGTATGAATATGAGTGTGGAAATAGTCCCCAGGAAGACGTGTCTCATCATGGCTGAGTTCCTACTTAAAAAGAAAAGGAAGGAAGACTTCTTTCTCCTTCTCATGATGATGATGATCTAGTTGTACAAAAGGGTTATGATTCCATAAGTCATGTTGTAAGTACAATGCTTGTTGGCCAATGTTATTCTTGCTTTGATTTTTCCCCATTGCCCTCTTCTTGTCCCTAACCTCAAGTTACCTAATAGAAGGAGGACTTTTTTTTTTTTCTCAAATTTTTATTATCAAACTGACGTACAGAGAGGTTACAGTATCATACGTTGGGCATTGGATACATTTCTTGTACTGTTTGTTGCCTTGTCCCTCATGCCCCCCTCCCTCCCCCCCTTTCCCTCCTCCCCCCTGGTGTTCAGTTCACTTACACCAAACAGTTTTGCAAGTATTGCTTTTGTAGTTATTTCTCTTTTTTTACCCTGTGTCTCTCGAATTTGGTATTCCCTTTGAATTTCCTACTTCCAATACCAGTAAACACGGTTTCCAATATACTCAGATAAGATTACAGAGATAGTGTAGGTACAAACATAGGAAGGTGATACAAAACATTATCTATAATAGAAACTACACATACACATAGGACGTTGAAAGTGGTTACAACTGTGATATATCACTTGTTTCCATAACATGGAGTTCATTTCAATTAGCATCATCTTATGTGTTTCTAAGGGTATAGCTATTGGGCCTTGTGATGCTCTGCTATGGCTTGCCTAAACCTGTACTAATTATTCCCAATAAGGGAGGCCATAGAGTCCATGTTTCTTTGGGTCTGGCTCACTTCACTTAGTATAACTTTTTCCAAGTCCTTCCATTTCCTTACAAATGGAACAATGTCATTCTTTCTGATAGAGGCATAAAATTCCATTGTGTAAATGTACCACATTTTCCTGATCCATTTATCTATGGAGGGGCATCTGGGTTGGTTCCAGCTTCTCGCTATGACAAATTGTGCTGCGATGAACATTGTTGTGCTGGTGGCATTACTGTGATTTTGTTTGTGGGCTTTTGGATAGATACCCAACAGTGGGGCTGCTGGGTCATAGGGGAGTTCTATATTGAGCCTTCTGAGGAATCTCCATACTGCTTGCCAGAGTGGCTGAACCAGTTTACATTCCCACCAACAATGAAGTAGGGTTCCCTTTTGGTCACATCCCCTCCAACAATTGTTATTATTAGTTTTCTTGATATATGACATTCTTGCTGGGGTGAGATGGAATCTCAATGTTGTTTTGATTTGCATTTCCTTTATGGCCAGTGATGTAGAGCATTTTTTCATATGTCTATTGGCCATTCTAGAAGGAGGACTTTTAAAGGAAGTTTTCTTGCCAATTCCTTGTTCTCATTCATTTCAAATCCATTTTGGAAAGATGTGATATATATATATATATATATATATATATATATATATCCATTGAAGAAGGCTATATCTATATCTTTTTTGGCTCTGTCACTTGACACCCCCAGCCTTGCTTTTAGATATGAAGTCTAGCAAACTTTTCTGCATAGGTTTTCCTTGAATGGTGATCCTTCAGATCTCAGCCTCCTTAATAGCTAGGACTACAGGGGTGAGCCACCAGCTCCAGCCTAAGAAAGGCTTTCATTTTTTCATTATAATGTATAATTGATAGATTTCATTATCGTATTTTTGTTCGTATATTTGACATAAGTTGATCACATCTGCCTTCCTGTTACCTTCCTTTGCCCTCTCTTGCCCCTCCTGATAGTGTCTCTTATGATAAAGTCTTTAATACCGTCAGTGTGCAAACAGCTTTACGAAGAAAATCACTCTTTTCTATTCCCACTGTTCTCCGTCTTTCCTCCCTTAAATCCAGGAGTGAGGCTGTTCAAATTCAACACAAAGAAATTGCCTCTAAACTCAGAGAAGAATATGGCTAGGGCTCATAAAAATTTAAAAGAGAAAACTGTCCTGAGACACACTTACAAGATTCATCACTGGTCAGGAAACACATCTTCGAATAATAGCTTTGTTTGGGTCACACATAGACACATAGTAAAAAGGGCAACTGCTTTTGGTGTCAATTATCAAGGCTTCCTTCTTCCACAATTCCCAGAAATGAAGTAGGGAATTTAAAATGCAACCCCTTTCCTATGGACTATTGGATTTACTTTACAATAAAGCCCATATTTAACTTTAAACAAAATGGAAGCATAGCTCCCAGATGAAGGAAGCTTTGGCATGGTGTGTGTGTGTGTGTGTGTGTGTGTGTGTGTGTGTGTGTGTGTGTGTGTGTGTGTGTATTATTTCCTAGGAGTTGATAACGAGAAACCTCAATGAAATCTTGGCAATAAAATAAAAATCTCCAGTCTGGCTGCCTCAGTAGCAGAATGTACCTTGTGAGAGCTACTTAGCAACAAGTAACTATTTGCCAATATTCCACAAATATTTGTGCCAGCAGCATGACAATAGAAAAAATATTGAACTTCAATGCAGTTCTTTTGGAATCAGTTTTTCTTGAGGTCCTGTGTCAGTGATATCCTTAAATAACTACTCTTGATTTTGGCCTGCAATGTTCAGTTAGCTAGAATGGATTTCTGCTTCACAGGATGGCATGAAACAGTGAGCTCACAGTTTCCTCTGAGCCCCTGAGTCATCAGGGAGGAAGTGGCTGAGTATGAGCCCGGCATTAGTTGTTCTAGACTGAGGCTGAACCACTGCTGTAGTTGGCAGGGCTTCTAGTTGTTTCTCTCATTGTAGTATCATGCTCTCTTTTTTATGTAAAAGTATATTGAATATCACAAAATGTATGTTTACATATATGTATATACATATGTCAAAATGAGTATTTTTATAGGGATTTATTATAAAGCTGTCATGTTAGAAAAATGGGACCTGGGGCACAAGTGGTTGAGTGCCTGTCCAGTTCATGAGAGAGCAAGGTTAGGTTAACACACAGGCACCCATCCTGCACAGATGACCAGGGTATTGTGTCTTGTGTGAGGGAGGGGGCATAATAGGAAGACACTACTTGTTTGAGGTGATAACTAGGAATATCAACAGAGACTAGGTCACAGGTAGAGATGGAAGTCCCAGAGAGTACCGAGAAGGTATTAACTTGAAGCTCTTCTTATAGTTCTGTTTCACTATAATTACTGAATCATTTGGGGAGCTTGCTAAATGTGCATTGTGATACAATAGGTTTGGAATGGTTTGCCTTTCTAACTTTTTCACAGTACAACCTGGAGCATGAGTACTGCTAGAACATGGACCATTCTTTAAACATCCATGACATATTCTTCTATTATGGTATCCCCATCTACCACTAAAAGAGTGGATGGATTTTAGACAGCTGGTTCTATTTTGACTCTACTTGTGAACCAGATTACTAATGGAATTGTATTTCTTTTAGGCCTACTTCACTGTGCCTGGTTTTTAAATGATTGGCTCTTTCTAGGCTAGAGTGGGGCCACCCTGGGCATGAGATGGGGGCCTCCTTAGGTGAAGCCCTAAATGAATACATTGAGTGTAATGGGGCTGCTGGGAACCACAGCGGACAGCAAAGTTCCATCTCATTTTCTTCATATTGTTATCAGAACCCATTTTGTCAGCCATTGCTTTCTATAGGGAGCCATTGCTTTCTCCCTGACATCTTATTCTGTCATCTACACATTTGTTTGAAGGAGAAAAAAAACCTCAAATAGAAGAACATCTAACGGGCAGCTGAGCTCTAAATAAACACTGTGTCAGAGAGTGAGAGAGTGAGAGTGCACACACGTGCGAGAGATACTATTTTTGCAAAATTAAAAGTGCCATTTCATAGTACTTAAACATCATATATAACTTTGCAAATCTAAGAGCACACAGTTTTCTCTCCAAGCTCTACTTAAAGGTCTATAAAGTTGTTTACAGGGATTATTCCTAGAGCACTTAAGAAACACAAAGCCCTCGTGTCCTCATGAATTCTTTATCCATTCCACTTTATACTCTTCTATTTTCTTTCTTGTTGAGATGGTAAGATATGCTATCCAGTGGGAAGATTCTTGCAGCTAATCATGGAAAAACCAGACTCCTGATGTTGGAAATTCTGGGGACTGGAGGATCTATGATTGTGAATAGGAGGCATGTATTCCCTTTTCCCTGGAAGACTAGACAAGCAGAACCAGACACCAACCTTCTCTGCATTCAGTTCACTGAATTATAGGGTCTGATCATCTGTCATGGCAATGTGATCACCTTTGATAGCTTCTCATGAATTCTGATGAGAAGTGAGCAGGCATGGAAATCACAGCCTTCTATCTAATTTACTCTCTACAGGAAATCTCTAAGATAGATTTCATTTCTGTGAATCAAGAGGAATCCTCCTATGGGCCTAGAAAGTCACGGTGAAGGAAAGGGTTGCTTTGGGACACTTTATCCTCTGGCCCCATTCCCTGTGTGTTTGATCATTTCAGCACCAGTGTTTTCTCAAGTGATGCCAAGCCAACATTTACTTCCCCTTCCATCTGCTCCACTAATGATAACACTGGCTCTTTGATCCAAGCTACTGCCAACTTGAGACTATTCAGGTAACTAGTTATGTAAGCTGTGGAAATTAAATGCATACTGTTCAGTACTGACTCCTGGATCTCATAGAGCATGAGAGAACACTGACCATTCATCATTAAAAAAAAAAAAAAAAGGACAGGTCCATCAGTTGTTAAATGCCTTCTCTGTCAATGAGATCTTTTAAGATCATAGATCTCAGAGGTTGATACTCACTTAAGATACTGCACTCCATCAGGGGTGGCTGGCACATTGTACCTCCTCATATACTCGTGCATCTCTGGGAAGCTTTGTCTCACATAATCTTCAGCACTGCTTTCCCGGACAGTTCCAAAGCGGAAGCCTTGAGAAGGATGGTGCAACTATGAGGGAGAAAAAGAAATGGCATGAATATATATATCTTTTATAATAGTTTAAAAGTTTTTCCTTTTCCTTTTGAACAAGTCCTTGGAATCTACTGCTAATTCAGAGCTTTTCAATCATTCATGTGCAAAAATCATCCATTTAGAAATGTACAGATGTAGGTACAGCTCCTTTATAGCTCAGCTTTCACGTCATTGTTTTTTGGTGTCCTCAGAGGCAAACAGCTGGGAACGACTAATGAAAGCTATAAAACTTTTTATTTTTGCTCTGTACTGAGACCCTTGTAGAGCTCTCTAAGAGCTGTAGTAGTTGGGAATTAGCATCATATTACAAATTGCATATTAAAATATGTAATTATGAGAATAAAACCAAAGATTATGATTCTCCTTGGTTAGAACTGTACAGAGACCAAGTTAAATCTTTTACCCTGCGATCGTTTTTCCTGACCCAATGTTGTCATGGATCTATCCCTTTTATGTTTAGAAATCTTTATGCTGTATTACAGAGCAAGTGTATTGAATTTATTTTGTGGGATTACTGAGAATTGCTGTCTTTCCTTTAAGCAGCCGTATTATCCAGTGCCGATTCATTTTGCACATTTTCTCAATAGTAATCTTGTGCCATGCAGCCAGGTGTAATGGAGGGGATGCTGGGAGGAGTAGACCCAAGAGTGTCAGGTATCCAGGCAGTGAGGAGAGGTAGTACATTGGCAGTCTTGCTTTCCACCACTTAGGGAAGTTGTAGGGAAGCATTAACATGCAAGTAAAACTTGGACTATTTTAGCTATAATAATGAACTAGTATTGGACCATGATATGAAAATGTTCAAACATCCTGTTTGTCAGTGGTGTCTTACAGCGATACTTTTTTCCATCATTGTTCCAAGGAAGTGCTTGCCCTTTTTTGTTCTGCTTCATATTGACATATTTTGTGTCATTGCTTCTGACCTGAAGCTCTGGGGACAGGAATCTGTGGATTTGCTTCATGGAGTTTATAAACCTCCTGACATTTTAGGCACCATTTTATATGGATATGTGTTTGTAATTTTCTTCTGTGGAAAGAGATCATACAGAGCTCTTTTAAAAATGAATAATTGGATTTTTGAGTTGTTAATCTCTTAAGAACACATGAATATGCAATAGATACCTTATGCTTGAAGGTGAATTAGTTTTGGTATACACTGAAAATCTAACATGATAATAGTTTTCAATACACAGCTTCTATAGAATGTCAAAATCATGTTGGAAATCAACTTAATAAAAGAAAGTAAATACTCTTATGACAAATGTAAAAATCTTTTATGTGGTAAGACAAGAACTAAATATATATAAATATATGTAGATATACATAAATATGTATTTACTTACTTAAAGGCAATGATTCCCCACAAATATCATGTAGGCATGCACAAGCATGCACATATCAGGGGACATATATCAAGATATTAACAATAGTTGTTCCACTGGTGCTAAAATTATATATGTACTTTTAATTTGTGGATTGTTTAACAGAAACATGCACTCTGCTTATCATAGAATAATCATTTCAAGATCAGCAAGATAAATCATGCATCCATTCACCAATGTTTATTGAAGGCCTACTCTCAAAGTAACAGGAGCCACAAAGATAAACATCAGCTATTATTGTCACCTGGGAACTCTAATCACCTTGTTGTTCATGATATGGCTTTGGGTGCACCACTGTGGAGCAGGTAATATAGTACATAAACTTGTGTTTAATGAAATTATAAAATGTACCCAACAGGTTCTAATTTTATGCCAGTGTAACCTTAATAACACATAAACAATAACATCAGCCAACATTTGTGGAGTGCTTAATATGTGCCAAACAAGGTCCTTAGCACTTTACCTGAACTAGCTTGTTTAATTCCCATAATGGCTTCATGATGAGTAATAGCACTACTCCTACTTGTTTTCTGAAAGATTAGAATACTGAAGTTCAACAAATTGGAGAAACTAGTGTTAAGATCACCTGGCTGGCAGCAGTAGGGAGTGAATAAGAACCCAAGCCTGCAGACTTCAGAGTCCATACTGTTCTCTACCACATCATTCTGCCTTCCAGCTTGTGGCAACAAGAGAGGGAAGGCACTTGTTAGAAAGACAGATCAGCCTTTTCTTGATATTCTCCTCGAAATTCTCACAATAGCTATTGCTTCCCTATGGTTGAGCAAAGCAAATGTATCAGCATTTTGTTTACTTAACACCTATTCACTTGTGAAGACCAAGGATTTCTATGTGAAATCTTTGTTCTTATCTACTTTCCTTCTCCTATCCAGAGTGATAACAGAAAAATAAAGTTAAGCGCTTATTTATCTGTGCAGATACAGCATCTTGTACACACAGAATATGTGGCCTACGTAGCTGGTCAAATAATCTTTCATGCATTATCTTCTTTAATCCTTTCAAGAAACCTATGAAGTAGGCATTTCCATTATCTTTCTTTTAACAATAAAGAAATGGAATATTAGAAAGTTTGCCATTTATTCAAGGCCACTGAACTAGAGAAAGTTGCTCACGGAGTTCAAACACAATCAGTCTGATCCAAATACTCAGCTTTTGACCTTTATGGGTCACTGCCTCTTCCACGTCATACTCTCCCTTTTGGTCCCCACAGTACCAAATTTATTACTTACGTGCCAGGCAGTGAGCAAAGGACTCAAACGTTTGGAATGCTCACAATTCATCCTACAGGGTTGATGTTACTGTTTATTTTATAGATGAAGATGTTGAGCTTCAGATGGTTCAAATGATCAAACTCTCACAATTAGCAACATCTAATCCATGCAACTTTCCCTTTCTTGTAGACTGTTTCATTGAAATTATTATCTATTTTAATTCATCAATGTAGTCCCAATGGCTTTCAGCATATAGTTGCTCAAGAAAATGCTTGATTCATTAGTAATGGTTCCTTGAACCCATCGGGAGATGGCTGCCATCCCATTTAGGACAAGTAGTGCCAGCAGGATAGCTTAACACACAAGCTTCCTAAGTGAGCCCTGTATGAAAGGTAGGGTCATTAATTGCAATGTACTTGTCTTACATGTGTAAAGAATGTCTTTCTGAGATGTATTTCTTTATATTATGTGGTGGCAATACTTTTATGGGCTATAAACCATTTTCTAGGCAAACTGTCTTTCTGAGCCTCATTTTTTTTTCTGTTGACCTGGAAGCCAGAAGGCCTAGGCACACATTTTCCAGTGCAAGACTAGCTTTCTGGTGTTTTCCCTTTCCATGACCTTCTGCTGCCATTTGCTCATCCACTCTCACCTCAGCCTCCTATCACTCTATGAAGAAATAGTTTTGGCGTCTTGAGAAGGGAAAATTCCTTCTTGTAAATAAGAAATAACCATAGTCCAGGGAAGAAAGCATTTTTTTTTAGCTGAGTGGGGACTCACACTTAAACTTAAAGGTGTGTTAGCAACACAGTCACTGTGCTAGTGTGAATCATTGTCCCCCCTCTGTCTTCCACACCTTCCCTTTCTTTCCTTACAACTCACTCAGAGTTATCTTGGAACTGAGATCTGATCATGGTGCGTATTCCCTCAGCACTCATTCATAGAGGTTCCTCGGAATAAGGCTCAAGCTTCCTCACGTGACCCAGAAACTAGAAGTGGTGCTGTAGTTCAACGTGGTAGCCTTGAGGAAAAATTGCTCAGGGACAGTGCCCAGACCCTGAGTTCAGGCCCCATAACCGGCAAAAGAAAAAAAAATAGTTGAGATCATTGTCACCACCATTACCATGAAAACATCATATCTACCAAGAGTTGCTTGGTAGATCCAAGGATAATAAGTGAATCATCATTGAGATGAAATTCTCTTTGAAGAAATGCATTTGAATGCAATGTTTAAATTTTTGTCACACTTTATGTTGTCTTTTCTTTCTCTTAAAATTATTCTTTCCTTTAATTGCTGCCTTAATTCTTTCAAAACAAGTTATTCTTTTTTATTTCCATGTGTGACATTCTAATGGAACATAACAGTGGGTTACATGGCAGTCATAGAATAATAGATTCATAAAAAGGATCTAAGAAATGATTGATGCAACCCAGCGGGCTGGCCCAGTTCACCAGTGCGTAACTCAAACAGCCAGGGATGTCAGGAAGCCTGCATCAAGGGGCAAGGATGAAAGGCTACAAAGAGCTAAAAGCATTAGAGCTCCAGAGAGAGAAGCATTTCTTTAAAGTTCTTACTAAATACTTTACCAGCTCTTCTAATTCTGTTTTTATTTGCGTCAACGTCTTCAGGCCTTGGGGAAATATCTAAGGTTAAACTATCTATTTGTATGTGAATTGTTCTGTATTAATGGAATGCTGAATTCTACCTGGAGCATATGGAGAAAAATCAAACAGATATTTCCCAGAAAGCATAGAAGTGGCTCAAAACAAATGCAAGAAAGCTCAAGAAATAAGCTTCTGTGTCTTAGGTAGATAACGATGATGCTCCGGATTAACAACAATTCTAATGCAGAGCACCTATCTGAGAATGGTACTTAAATCAGAAAATGGAATGGAGTCACTGGACCTAGTACAATGGCCTTTAGAGTTGGATAGAAAGGGCTAATTTTAACTTGTCCAATAGAATGGGATACTGTAGATCTTAAGGCTGCAGCTCCTCCCATGACATTTTATCTTCTTAAAACATATGGACTCTATAATGTCAAGCAGTCTCAAGATTCAAAGGAGATTTCAAGATTTCTGTGAACTCTTATTAGCCACTAGTAGCTGAATCTTTTACAATAGGTTAAATTTAATCCTGTTCTTTTTTTTAAAAAAAGATGTAGGTTCTCAATTCAGTAGGTCTACACTGGAGCCTATGATTTTATATAACCAAGTTCCTAGCTAATTCTGATGACATGGTTTATGAACTAGACTTTGAGTCACAAGACTATTCATAAGATCATTATTAAGTACAGTAAGTCTACTTGAATGTCTGCAATAACAAGAAAATCACTCCTTTTGGGATGTATCTTCTGCATTTGAAGGGTGACCTGTGACTCTTTACAGTTTATTCAATTTAAATATAAAATAATAACAATAATAATGAAATAACAGGTCATATTTTGAGCAGTTATTTTTATTTTTATTTTTATTTTGCCAGTCCTGGCCCTTGGACTCAGGGACTGAGCACCATCCCTGGCTTCTTCCTGCTCAAGGCTAGCACTTTGCCACCTGAGCCACAGCGCCCCTTCTGGCCGTTTTCCATATATGTGGTGCTGGGGAATTAAACCAAGAGCTTCATGTGTAGGAGGCAAGCACTCTTGCCACTAGGCCATATTCCCAGCCCTTTGAGCAGTTATTGTATGCTACTACTATTAAATCTACCAAGATTACTACTTTTATTATTTAGTATTATACATGGGGAATGTGACATACAACATTGTCTAAAATGTGTAGGAAATGATAGAGATGGATTTGAATTTGACTCTTTCTAGCTTGAAGCCCAGGCTTTCTTTTCTCTAGCACTATGCTCCATGTTTATAGTACATAAATTGTGTTATTGTTTCAGTTTTGGTTAAATCACTTTTACCTGCTTTGACTATTTGGCTGTGACCTATAATAAATATTGCAAATGAGGACATGCCTTCAGCAGGGGCACTGGGATAAGTGAATAGAGGCTGTAAGTGTAGTAGGCAAACAAGGGTTGATACCTTTCCTACCTATGACTCATGCTTTGAATAGTGGAAGATAGAAAGCAAGGCTAAAAATGATGTGTCTGGGTTCTCTCTGTATTCTCTAACATAAATTCCCTGTACTTCTTAGACTCTGCTCTTTCTTTTTTTCAACATCACTTTTATTTTCTTCCACAGATGCTTTTCTAAGTTAAGTAGTTTACAGCCTTTCCCTTCATTGTCAGTCTTAAGCCTTCTGTGTTAGGCAGCTGATCTCTAGTCAACAGTGTTTTTCAGCATAATGGTTGATTTATATGAGCCCAGGTCTTTCTGACAATCTGAGTCATTGCCTTAAATCCATGTATAGACTAGAGGTCAGCAAAGTATGGCCCATGAGCCAAATCCAGCCTGTCACCTGCTTTTGTAAATCAAGTTTTATTGGATCACAGCCCTTGCCCATTCATTTATGGAATGGCCATGGCTTGCTTTTGTATAAAACATTAAAGCTGAGTAGGTGTGAAATGGACCCACAAAACCTGAAATATTTATTGTGTGGCCCAAACAGAAAATGTTTGCTGGTTTCTGTAGAGACAATATGAATCTTGAGTCTCATCTTTTAAATAGTCCTCTCTATCCTAAAAGTTCCATAAATCACTTAGGAAGATCCACATTGGCAGGTACATGAGAAGAAGTTGGCATGACAAATCTTTGCAGGTCTCCTGGCACTGACCAGACTCGCGTTAGTGTGATGGTACATCATACTACTAAACTGCATTGGCGGAGGAGCCTGCCAATTACTGAAGTCCTTGGCTTTGTCAAGGTCTAGTCATAGTAAGGCTCTAATTCCAAACTTTCAAGCAATAGTGTGGCCCGAGGAAGTTGTGAATCCTGTCCCAGGACAGGTGCTTTTGGAGCAGCCTCCACAGGCCTGAGGTTATGGGGACCAACCAGTAGCCTACCTATTCACCTTACCCGAGTTATTTATGTCATATCCTTTGCACTTTCCTCCATTCTGTTTGATCCAGAAGTTATCTGTCTGGCATCTCATTTAAGCTGGAGTTATTCATTGTTTTCTTGTAGTGGCTTCTGTTACTTTCTAATGGTAGCAGCTAACTTTCATAGGGAGCCTCCTTCATTCTGGCAGTATGCCAAGATATTAAATTCAACACCTTAGTCTATCCTCGAAACATCCTTTTGAAGCACATGCAGTCCTATCCCCACATTAAAGATGGAGGAACTGAAGCTTAGAGTGGTTAAACAATTTGCAGTAGGCCATACAATGAGAAAGTGGGAGACTGAGGAAGTAAATCCTGAAACCAGAGAGCTTGTAGCATTAATCTCTACTTCACTTATTTTGAGTACATATTATTGCTAGTATATAATTTACTCTTTTTCTCTAGTACATAGCTGCCTTCAGGGAAGGTTTCTCTTCTTTGAGAAACTATAGATAAGGTGCACATTCCTCAAACCTAATGTCCAGTTTAATCCAAATCACTAGTGCCAGCTTACAAAAATAAGACTAACCGTCCATACCCTTTGGGTTTTTAAATAAGCTCTTTATCACAGTTATAACAACAGGAGCAGCAACAGCACCATTTGAACTGTTCTGTTGACAAAACTCGACCATGCATATTTTTCCATTCATGAGGAAAAAAGAAGTCTTATGGTTTCTGTGTTCTATTCTATCAGAATGCATTGTAGTCATAATGATTTGTTGGATGGTAATTCCTTTGTACAACTGCTTTAAAAAAGATAATAAATATAGAGTTAAAACAGGTTAATGAAGCAAGAGAGGTAGATTTGCTAAGTTCCCCAGAACAAAGCATTCATCCTGGGTCCTGTGGGGTTTAAATGCTTTTCAACATCTAGCAATCTTGGCAGTTGGTGACTGGCTGGGCTCCTCTCCATCCTTCCCTGCCCTCTTTCCACACATCTTTTTTTTGTTTTTTTTTTTTTTTTTTTGGCCAGTCCTGGGGCTTGGACTCGGGGCCTGAGCACTGTCCCTGGCTTCCTTTTTGCTCAAGGCTAGCACTCTGCCACTTGAGCCACAGCGCCTCTTCTGGCCGTTTTCTAGATATGTGGTGCTGGAGAATCGAACCCAGGGCTTCATGTATACGAGGCGTGCTCTCTTGCCACTAGGCCATATTCCCAGCCCTTTCCACACATCTTGAACATATATTTCTGTTGTTACCCTGACCACTTTACAGTGTCCTTTGCCCTTTGTTTACAGGTAAAGACTAGGAAATGAATTAAAAGAGAGATGTGAAAGTCAGTCAACTGTAAAAATACATAGCATAGGCTATTAGAATAGTAGATGGAGAAGATGTTAGTGATCATTTCATCCATCCGTGTGTTTCTGTTGATAATAATACTGATAGCTCTCATTTATTTAGTTCTCTCATATATCAAACATCATGTCAACACTTTAATATGGATTATATAACTTAAAGGACATGATGATAAATAAACAGTCTTGCATCATTAGCTTTCACATAGGAACTAAGACTTTCACTGAAACAACTTACTTCAGAGAACTCAAATCACGAACTTAGTCTCACTCTGAACATTACAGTAGGCTGCTCCTTGATTTGCCTAAGGAGATTTAAGCTTCTAATGGGAAAAGTAAAGAAGGGACTTGCTTCAGAACATCACATAACCAGTACGAACATGAACTTCATAAGTCCTGAGGCCTGAATATTATTGCATCTCATGGATGTATATGGCTAATAAAAAATAATTATTCCTTATAGCATCCTAGATTTGATAATGCCCCATCTATTATTTATGAGACAATAAATTTCCAGGCTTTATTTAATTCTATAAGGAATAATTCATTGAATCAAAATTGCTTAAAAACGTCCATGAAAGAACACAGGCAATACTCATTTGTTGAACTTCTGGAAGTCTTGATATATTTCGGTTTCACCTATAGTATTACAATATTAGAACCTATGGTCCCAAGTAAAGTATCTGCCTTTAAACACAGATGTAAAATCAAGGAATTATAGGATCTGTACAAAGGAATCATCGCTCTGAATGTTTTGTCTACATTGTTGGTTCCCGTTCTTTCTTTTCTTTCATACAAGTCATTCTTTTTTGTTTCTCCAACACTGAATCTAATGTTCATCCTTTCTAGTTCACTGAGTCCTTTTTTTATCATCTTAATTAAAATCTTCCTCAAATTTGGCTTAAAAGTGACATATAGGCCAATGGCTTATAGAGCCCCTAAATAAATCTGTGCAGTTATAGTCAACCAATTTTATTTTTAGCAAAGGTGACAGGAACACACAATGGAGATAAGTATACTTACTTTAATAATGTTGGGAAAATTTAGCATGAACACGTAGAAGAATGAAATTCAACAGTAATTAAAGGATTAAATGATATTACTAGGAGAAAACATGTAGAGGATCTCTGTGACACTGGACAAGGTAGTGATTTTTTAAAAATGTGATCTCAAAAAAGAAACAATAAAACTAAAAAATCTACAGGATTATATCAAACTAAAATGTTCTGTATAGGGAAGGAAAATAAAACCCAACAGTTCTCCTGATAAGTGATTCATATATAAAATACATAAGGAATGAACTTAAAATGTCAAAGAAACCAAAAATACTATCAAAAATGGTCAAAAGATATTGTCTGGAAAGTTAGAAAGATTGGAAAAGGTGATGGAAAAATATACAGAATCACAGTTATAGAGGATGAATAAGCCCAAGAAATTTATAATGCAGCTACTGTATAACTATTCATTTGTGACAATAGCTAATGATGATATATTGTATTCTTGAAAAATGCTAAAAGAGTGAATGTTAAATGCTTTTACCACAAAAACAACTGTGTGAGATAATGTATGTGTTAATTAGTTAGACCTATCTATTCCACAATGTAGACATATTTCAAAACCTCATGTAATACCAAGAAATATTTTTTCTGTTACTTTAAAAAGCAAAGATAAAAGACATGAAGAGTAATCTCATTTTATGTAGGATAATCTTGTAGGAGGACATCCATTTCTCCTTTACATGCCAGATTAATCATTACACTAACACTAATGACAGTAATACTTGGTTTTCCAAACAAGCATGGAATGATAATAATGATGATTATGATGATGTATCATCTGTGTGCTAGCCACTTGCTTAAATACTTTGTAAGTATAATTTAAAATTTCTGGCAACAGTTTTATAAAGCTGATTCTATTATTATACCTATTTCATTGTTGTTTTGGACAAACAACTTGCTAAATTTCCTAGATTGGCCTTTAGTTCCTGGGCTCAAACAATTCTGCTGTTCTAGCCTCTGCATAGTTGGGACTACAGGTGCTTTCACCATGCCTGGCTTGGTACATATTTTATACATAAGCATCCTGGGGAAATGGTGTGCTAATAACTAACATGCCTAAGCTTATGGACCAGTAAATGACAGAGATGGACAGCTTTGTGTGGCTCCATTGCCTATGTTCTGGAGCTCTATAGAACATAGTACAGAAGCTGTAGGCTTTGTCAACTATTCCCTTCAGTTCTGTGGGCAAGACTCAGTGACATCTTCAATGTGGCCAAGTGAAAGAGTTTGGCTACTGTACATATACCCAACAATGAACTGCATTTAATTGAACCCCAACCGTCTGTTAGTACTAGCAGCTATTGTTTACTGTGATGATTGTGTACTTGGCTCTCCACATTTGTCATTGTATTCTAGCCTTGCTTTGGCTCTGTGAGGTAGGTCAGCAAATAATCCCAAGCTCATAAATTGGGGGAGTGGGGCTCAGACATGAAATAACTTTCCTCCAGGTCCAGCTGTCCACACTATGGGAAACTGTTGCTTTTTATATACTTATAAGTTGATTCTAGAATCCAACTACTGCAGATTGTATTATCTTGCATGAGACTGTCAAAAGCAATGATGATTGTAATACAGTTCCTTTAAAGCCACAATCCCCTTTAAATTGGAATTCCATAGTGACAGAATTAGGGCTTGTACCAGGTCAGTGTGTGCCAGAGCTGAAGTAGAGCTTTTTACCGAAGAGACAAAGAGAGAAGAGTAGGGGAGAGGAGAGAAGGGGAGGAGTGGGAAGGAGAGGAGAAAGAGGGAAGACTGGAAGGAAAGGGAGGAATGGGGAATGGAGGGGAAAAAGGGAGAGAAGGAGGAGGAGAAGAAGGAGGGAGAAGGAGCAGAAAGAGGGAGGAGGAGGAGGAAGAAGAAAGGATTTCTTTAAGCTCATTGTTGTTAGAAGAACCCTGAATTTTGGGTGGTATAACTGATTTGCTCTACAGCCAACTCTCAAGGTGAAAAATGACCTGTGGGCTGTGAAACTCAAACTTCTCACCTGAGTCATTGTCCATCACCAGCAGTATACTGTAGCCTGCAGACTGAGCAGTCAGGAAGGTCCTTGCTTAACCTAGAGTCAGCAATTCTGGCCTGATTAAATGCAAATGAATGAAAACAGCTATAAATTTACCTCCAGTGTAGTGAGGTAAGCGTTTTGGCACCATTCTACCCACATCTAGGACTTTTTTCTAATACCAGTTATTTCCTTATAGAATGCAGGAGAATTAACTATCAAAGTATGTCCAATTTGGCCTTCATTCAAGGTGGGTGGGATGCAAAACGGTAAGTAAGAATTTAGGTTGAAGGTCAGCAATCCCCCACCATAAACCCAAGGAAAGAGAGTCTGCTCAGAATACAACATCAGACAAACAGGAAGACAAGTTATGATGTACCAGTAAGAAGAGAAATCCTTTGCTCTTGCTCTGTTTTTCTCTTAGAGAAGCCTCTGAGGATGATTTGTCTGTATCTTATAATTTTGTTTTCTGTGGCTGAACAGTTTCCCGTCTTGATTTTGAAGTGCTCAGGGAATTAGTGACTAAGCCATTATAATGGAGAGGCTTTCAGACATTCAGAACACCTATTCTGAGTAAGGACAATCTAGAGGAAAGGATATCTGCTCTCCTCCTCCCTCAGGGCAGCCTCAGGTAGCATTCCTCTCAGCTTTTCCACTTGAGACTATGTCCTGGGTTTAAGTGTAAAGCTGGTATTTGCTAATATCTTTCTTTTCTATTTAACATGTTTGTTCTGGTTAAATGAATTACAAGAGCAGCACAAGTAAAGCAGCATTTTTGCTTTGCGAGCTAAGCCTTGGAGGGGAGGGTAGTAGTCAGCCGAGTTAAAAGGGCATTTTCTTTCTCCTTCTCCAGCAAATTTGAGTAAAAATTTCAGGCAGCAATAAAAAAAATGCAATGATTCATGAAGTTTGCAGTTGGGAAAAATGAGGATCAGCGAGATTAAGCAATTTAGTTAAGATGAGACAGCTAAATGGAGCTATGTCATACACATATTTAACATATTGCACTTGGGTGCTGCCTCTGGAACTTAACCTGCATGCTAATTCTGTCCACACAGACTTGAGTAATACTCAGAGCACACCAACTAGGAACAGGAAATGAAGAGTTTATGATTCATGTGGAGAAACCAGCGTGGTTAAAGCTGGAAGAGCCAATCCATGATCTCTCCCTCTGGGGACCAGGTAGTAACAGAAGATGTTTCCTGAGTGTCAGGTGACTGAATATGCTCATAGAGAGAATAAAAGGAAAGCTCACTCATAGCATGCACATTTATAATGTGAATTTGTTTATACAATTATACAAGTGAATGTATTTTAAATGTAATTTAAAAAAGTAAGTATGGGGCTGGTGGTGGTGGCATGTGTGAAGTTGGAGTTCAATTCTTGGTGCCAAAATCAGAGAAGCTTATTAAAAAAAGTAACTGTGAGCAGGTAACTATTTGATCATTTAAACATTATCATCAGTTACATAGCTATTCATTAATAATAAATGATTTTTGAGCCTCCAAAAGGCCCTTAATAGCCAAAGCAATCATGAAAAAGAAGAGTAAAGCATAGAAGCATCATGAAACTACCCAATTTTAGTTAGGTAAAAACTGATTTTTAAACATACTACAAAATATAGAAATTAAGCATGTATATATGATCAATTAGCTTTTGAGAAAGGTGTAAATAATTCACAATGGGGAGAGGAAGGGTCTGTTTAATACGTGGTATTTGGAAGACTGCATACTCACATGGGAAAGAATGAAACTTGATCCTTATACCATATACAAAAGTCTATCCCAAATGAATTACAGGATTAAATGTAAGGCCTGAAATTATAAAACCCTTACAGATTATGTGGGGGAGAGTTTCCTTAAGGTTGGTCTTAGTAATGACTAAGAATAGAACCCCAAACATGTAGGAAACAAAAACAATAGTAAGCCAATGGGACTATGTCATACTGAAGAGTTTCTACACAGCAAAATAAACAATCACAAAAGACAGGTCTTATTTTACAACGGGAGAAAATATTTGCAAAATGTGTGTCTGATATGGGGCTAATAATAAAAATAAAATAAGGAACTTATATAATTCCGTAGCAGAAAGCTAGCTAGTCTGGGTGAAAATGAGCAAAGGACTTGAATAATGATTTTTCCAAAGAAGTCACACAAAGGGACAAATGTATGAAAAAGTACTCAAAATTATTAATCATCAGGAAATGCAAATCAAAGCCACAATGATATATCACCTATATCTCTTAGGCTGGTTATTACTAAAACGCAGAGAGTAGAGGAAAAGGAGCCCTTGGGAATGTTGGTGGAATTGTAAATTGATATAGCCCTATGGAAAAACAGCATGCAGTTTCCTAAATAACTACAAATAGAATTATCACATGACCCAAAAACATCCCATTTCTGAGATAGTACCTAAGGACTGAAATCAGCGTTTCTACTCTCATGTTCATTCCATCAGTATTCACAATAGCTAATGACATGGGTAAAGAATGTGGTACAGTCACAAATGCAATGGAATGCTATCAATTCTATAAAAGAAGGACATGAATGACTTCTTTCTTTTTATGTGGTATTGGGGTTTGAATTCAGGCCTTGAGCTTACTAGTCAAAGATTGTACCACTTGGTCCACATGTGAAGTTCTTTGGTTTTTCATACAGGGTATCATGGTTTGTGTATCATGGCTGGCCTTCCCTCCTATTTCCACCTCCCATTTACAGGCCTGTGCCATGTAAATGACTTGGTGCGCTGCGCGCGTGCGTGTGTATGTGTGTGTGTGTGTACGTGTGTGTGTGTGTGTGAAGGAAAATAATAGTATAATGTCAATTGAGGCAGGAAGGCCACTTTTGATAGGGTGAGGAAGAATATTGACATATTTATTGTATGTTCAAGGCTCTATCTTTGATTCCTACCTTTACTGTAGTATTTTAGTTTTAAATTATACATTTTTTGAGGGTAAGAATGTTGTGCATTTTTCTTTGTGTCCTCTACAGGCTACATGCTGAGAGCAGCTGGTTCAATGATTTATTGATACAAAGACGGATCTAAACACTTCTCTCTTTGTTTATGTGCATGTGACTGTGTGTGATATCTTTCAAATTTTTAAATTTATGCGACTTGCTTAGTGGGCATTGTAAGTCTGTAAATTCTACAAATAAATTTCATATTCCTTGATAATACTTGTGGGTCGCTTCTGAGATTTCCCATTTAAAAATGGCCACAAGCTTTATTTTGAAGATGTATGCTCAAGCATAAATCCTGTGTGCCACGAATGTTGGCTGTAATTCTTCCTGGGGACGTCAAGGATGTGCTTGGTCCAGGCCTATTGTTACAAGTATGAGAGGAAAAAAAAAACCAGAGTGGGTCATTATATTTGATATAATCTATCCTTTCATCTGATATTATAGGCAAGTGGAAAATTTGGTTTTAACAAATAATTTAACAGTTTCAGAGCAAAAAATAGATAAGTCATTATTCTGAAGTTGTGTGTGTGTGTGTGTGTGTGTGTGTGTGTGTGAATGCTGATTCTGGGCCTTGAACTCAGGGCCAGGGCACTTTTCTTCAGCTAGTTTGCTTAAGGCTGGGGTTTTACCATTTGAGCCACAGCTCCACAGCTTTGTGATACAATTGGAGATACAAGTGCTGCAGACTTTCCTGCTGGCTTCAAATTGTGATCCTTGATCTTAACTTCTTGAGTAGCTTGGATTATAGGTGTGAGGTACCAGTGCTATCAATGCTGAAAATTTTGAATGTATTAATTCATAATTTCCTGAGGGTGTTGCTTTGAGTAGACATTAATTTCATTTCTATTTGTGAGGCATTTGAGGTCCAGATTTTAAGTAACATGTAATTTGAACATTCATATGTTTTGGAATAGATGGGATGTTCAAAAAGCCTGAGGAACTCCATGTTACCCCATGAAAGTGAAAGAAGGAGGAGTGGGCTGGGATGATCTGTAGCAATTGGTCTAATGAGAAGAGTGGCATTAAGTTCTCAGGACCAAGTCTTTTCTAACTTCTTTTTCCCACTCAGTGCATTGTCCCTCAGTGTTGGAGTGACAGTAGTTATAGGAAGTAGGCTCTGTACAGTGCCCTGCAGTTATAATTTTCATGCTTTTTGCACTTCTTTGGACCAGGGACATTGGAATGGACAGGCTAGTTGGCTTTCACATTTGCCTTCAGGGAGAACCACTCACTAAACCTGTCTTTTATGAGGCTTGATTTTTTTTTATCAGCATGGAGTTTTTATATATTCAAACTTTCCTCTAATATACATAATTGCTAAAAGAAAAAAGTCTGTAGAGCTGCCATGAATTATGGCTTTTAGGGGAATGAACACTGCGGTTAATGTTGCAAGACAGCTTCCATTATAATCCTGTTTTCTCATCCCTGTGATTTTTCTAGGTGGGTTGGTGTGGGGAGGAAGAATTTTACTTTAAGCTAAAAATTTCCATGGTTTGAGTTGGCCTAAGATGATAAAAAAGTGAAACATTTGTACAAATATCTCTTTTTATTATTCTATTTGGAAAATGTTTATTTTCAGTCCAAGTATGAATGGCTACTAAAACTTGTCATCAGTCTGTCTTGTCTTAGGAATAATATCCATGTAAAATCAAAGGCCTGGTTCTCTCTTTCTTATAGCTCTATTAAAGCATGCAGGGCAATATTGCCTAAAATATTTTGTTATGTAGTTTCACTTATATGCTTGCTTAATACATAGCTTGTCAGAGAGGAAACATATATTTAGGTTCTGATATTCTTTACATTTGTGATAAGTGACAAAATAAATTTAAAAATTATTTTTATGGTTTTGAGGTGCTAAACAAACAATTTATTAGGTTATGTCTTTGGTAATTGTATCTTGTAAATGGAATAGTTTTCAGACTTTTTCCTACAGATCTTGCTTTATCTTCAGTGAAACCAATCTTAGGGGAGAACGATCAGTAATTATTTAAAAACCTAAAGCATTATATTTTTGTATGTAAGGATTTGTATTTATTTGAGTAAGTGATTTGATCTATTAGTTATTGCCCCAAATTGTTTTCCTCTTGTTACTGATGAAGTTTGATTCCTTTTAGATTATGTTTTTTTACTATACGTTTGGGTAATTCACTTATCATTGTATAGTCTCATAGCATCCAAATATTCCTAAGAAGTTTGATTATTTTTTTTTTTTGGTCATGGAGCTTGAACTCAGGACCTAAGTGCTGTCCCTGAGCCTCTTTGTGCTCAAGGCTAGTGCTCTACCAATTGAGCCACAGTGCCACTTCCAAGTTTGTTTGTTTGTTTGTTTGTTTTTTTTGGCCAGTCCTGGGGCTTGGTCTCAGGGCCTGAGCACTGTCCCTGGCTTCTTCTTGCTCAAGGCTAGCACTCTGCCACTTGAGCCACAGCGCCACTTCTGGCCATTTTCTGTATATGTGGTGCTGGGGAATTGAACCCAGGGCCTCATGTATACGAGGCAAGCACTCTTGCCACTAGGCCATATCCCCAGCCCCCAAGTTTGTTGTTTTGAAAGACATTTTTGTGTCTATTTCTAATCTATGTATGACTTCAGAGGATTTATTTGTATTGAGCCCAAACTGTACTATTAGCTTAGTCACTTATCTAATGAATAAGCTGAGAACACGCATGGCATTACAAAATATATCATGAGATATTTGTACTGAGCTAAAAATGGTACTGTTAGCTTAGTCACTTATCTAAGCTGAGAATGTGCATGACATTGCCAAGTATGATAGAGATAGAGTGTTTTCACTGAATTGTGTTATCACTGAAAACAATACTATAATTTGGTTGTTTGAAATGACTGAAATCTTATTGGTGGATGGACTGAGTGGTCAGTTAGTCTTTTGAGCCTCCCAATTTGGTCATAGCCTGTGTTCTCCTCCCAAATAAATTACATTTTCACTAGGTAAATGTTTCACATTGAGTCACCTCCTTCTTAGTCTCTTAGAATTCTGTACCTATTGCTCTATTCAGCACAGTATTTTATGACCTTATCTGATTTTGTCATCCTAATTACTCTTTGAATAGTATCTCTACAGCCTTTGAATCTTAAGTTATTTTCCCCTTGTGACTGTAGATGAGATATTTCATACAAAATGAGTTAGTGTTTTATTATTGCAAATTATGTTCTGTATATTTATACACACACATATAATGTAAGACGGTAAACAACATGCTATGTTCTGTATCATGTACTCTTTGTATTTATCATTATATATAGACACATGATTACCTAGCATGATATGCATATTCTACACATAATACAGGTCATACAATAGAATATAATATACATTTAATACATATATATAAAAATATATACGTAATGAGAAAATCCTTCCCTCCCTCTTTCCTTCCCTTCTTTCCGTCTTTTCTTCTCTCCCTCCCTTCCTCCTTCCTGTTTTCTTCTTCTCTTCATTTTTTAAAATATAATATCTTTCAATGTATGTGAGAGTAGCCTCAAACTCACCATGTAGCTCAGATTAGCCTATTAGCCTGTGACTATCGTGAATCTACTTATTGAAATCTGAGATTATGTGTATACCACCATACCCAGTTTATACATTTCTTATTAATATCCTATAGACACTTTTTAAAAACATAAATTTTGGCCACACTATAGTTTGAACTCCAGTCCTTACACTTGATCGGCAGATTTTTGTATCCATTTAGCCATACCCTCAGCTCTCCTGGAAACAGGAGTCTTTATTATATTTCCTCTAGTATAGCAACACAGCTTTCTATCAGGTGAAAGGAAGTTGGATCTCTGTGTTGTCCTCCCATAGTCTCATTTCCCCCCTCTCATTTTATTTTCCTGCTTATTAAGAATGAGAGTTCATCTTTTCCTTCATGATTTAGAGTTCGGTTCTGTTTACTTCCTCCAGGGAGACTTCCTTGACTATGTTCTGCCTCTTCCCTAAAGTGGTCAGTTCTTTTTCATATATTTGGCATAGCATTCATATCCTCATTTCCAGAATTCAGTGCTCCTCATAGAGCACTCATCTCATGATTATGGTCATCCTATGTTCAGTTGCCCCAGGGGCATATTAGGGATCTGACTAGATATAATCCTAGCCTATCTTAGGCCAGACATGTGTAGTGACTTATATATATTTAGAGAGTGTTGGATGAATGAAGAACATGGTTGCCATTCTCATTTAAAACGTAATTTCTATATTTAAAATAATTAGTCAATATGACTAGTCATTTAATATAGTTTTCTCTGTAATTGCTATGGAGGACAGGCTAGTTATGGTACTCAATGGCCGAAAGCCTTTCAACAACTTTTGCCCATGGGGAGCTATAATTTCACCTTATGATATCATAAACCACTCAAGGATTTCATGTAGTTACCAGAACCTTGGGCTGAAATTATAACCCTGAGAGTTCTCACTGCCCATTAGTCATTTGGTACATGACACAAAACAAAATATATTTGTCATTCTTGGACTTCAGTTTGGCTCTCATTGAATTAACTACTTGATATTTGACTTGAAAAACTACCCTGCAACCTGAAAGATAAACTCTAAAAATTTATGATGAATCACAAGTATAATTGGACACTGAGCATAACTAAATGCACATAGTATGATTTTCTTATTTGTTATGATGATTATTTTTCTCCAGCAATATTCTTGAAGTAATGAGCAGAGCTCTAGGAATCATGGGGCATTTCTACTATAGTATGCTTATTATCTCTTTTGGATATCATCTAGAAGAAAGCATCACATTCTACTGGAAATTATGATGGCATCTGCAATTAGGAAATAGCAGTCTGAACCTTGAAAAAGATCACTTTTAATATCCCTTCTGAGTCACAAAGTTGTGGAGAATCAACTGATGTACTGGAGTGAAGGTGTTTGAGAGGCAATTAGGGCTTTACAAATGATGTGTGTCATTATCACTTATTTGTCATATTAGTGAAGCTAAGTCATTTTTCTAAAAGCATGTAAAAATGAAAATTACTGGATTGGGACAAAAGCCTGTATTTCCAAGTGTGGCACTTTTCATTTTACTATTCAAGTGCAGATGAGAACTATGTGCTGTGTGCTGGTGATGAAACTGGGAAATACCAGACAGTGGCTTTTATTTCTTCAAAGGAGTTGGAAACAAGAGATTGTTAACTGATGTACAAGATGTGATGAACATGGTGAGAAATGGGTTAATAAAGGCTTAGTAAAGAAGCAGTTAGAGTTGGCTACTCTCTCCACAAAGGAAAAAGAAATAGTAGTAAAAGCTTAAAAAGAGATTCTTTTCTCAATTTCTTTGGAGGGTAGACTGGTGTATTGTTGATGTGGGGCTAGAAGACACAAAACAGATCGAGTTGGTAGTGGTATGGGAGAATTCTGGGTGGACAATGCAAAAGAGAATTGCTTATATCCATTGTCCAAGATATGAAGAAGATTGAATAAAACTGGCAGGCTGGGTCTCACATGCTGGGCAAGGGCCAGAACTGAACGAGATCATGCTGAACTTCGTAACAGGGATAGAGCCAATTCTAAGGTAGTAAGATAGCTTTGTCCTAGAAAATATACTGAATCAAGGGTTAAAGGTAAGTGTGGATCTATCTACTTGGAAGGCTAAGATCAGGAGGAGAGTTGTTCCAGGCCAGTCTGGGGACAAAAAAATTATACATGCTCTCTCAGTCAATAATCATAACCATCATAATAAAGTAGAGTGTGGTGGTTTATGCCTTTTAACCCATATATGTGTGAAGCATAAATAGATGATTATGGTCGAGATTGTATTGGTAAAAAGTCAATACTCTCTTCAACAACAACAACAAAAACTAAAACAAAAAGTGTTAGGGATGGGGCTCAAGTGGCAGAGTCTGCAAGGTCATGAGTTTAGACCTCAGCAAGAATATGCTTACTTACCCTCAGCTATAAGATGTAGAGAGTGACAGGAAGCTCAGCCTTGGCTGGAAGCCATGTTGGCTGCTTTGTATTTTGGTCTCTTTTTTCCATAAATTTGATGGCTGGTGGTGTCTTCTCCATAAAATTCATCAAACTGTTCAGTGGTACATAGTCCATTGCTCTCAATCTAAGCAGAATCATCTCGTCTAAATTAATGACCCATGTAGGAAGCTAAGAAAAGTGCCGCCTTTTTCAGGGAACATTTGTTTTATCTTGAAATGTATACAGTGTATGTAGGAAGCTCCTAGATGAAATTTTTCTCCACACAAAACAGTGGTTGTTAGGGAAAATTTCTAAATCTGAGGCAGGAAGAGATAGGTGAGGTACCTCTGATAGCTTCATATTCTAATGGTGACCATTCCTTTCCATAAGTTGAATAAAACTAAAAATGATCACTAAAACTAGGAATGATGCTGGGTGCTACCAGCTCATGCCTATAATTGCAGTTACTCCAGAGTCTGAGATCCAAGAATCAAAGTTTGAAGCCAGCCCAGGTAGGAAAAGCCATTGAGACTTTTAATTCCAATTAACCAGCAAAAAGCCAGAAGTAGAGCAATGATTCAAGTGGTAGAGTGCTGGTCTTGAACTTGAAAGCTTAAGGAGAGCACTCAGGCTGTCAGTTCAAGCCCCAGGACCAGCACACACACACAAAAGAAATGCAACTAGAAAAATTTTCACATGCCATTTTATTTTATATTCAGGTGTTGTATAATGTACTTTTAAAAAGTTGGTCAATTTTAGTCATTCAGTGTATTTACTTGTAGATTTATAGGCACAGTCTAGTTACCACAAATGAGGCAAACCATGCAGCCTCTGTGTCTTGGCTCTGGCTTGCTTTGCTTTTATAGTTTTTCCAAGTCTTTCCATTTCCTTACAAGCTGTACAATATCATTCTTTCTAATGGATGAGTAGAATTCATATATATATATATATACATATACATATACATATATATGTGTGTGTGTATCTTTATCTATATCTGTATCTATATGTATGTACATATCTATCACATTTTCTTGATTCATTCATATACTGAGGGACAACTAGCTTGATTCCATATTTTAGCTATAGTGAACAATGTTGCAGTAAACATGGTTGTGCTGGTGGCTTTAGTGGTCCATTGTATAAATGCCCAGAAGTGAGATTGCTGGGTCATAGGGAAGTTCTATGTTTAGTTTTTTGAGGAACTTCCACACTGTTTTCCAGAGTGGTTGAACAAGTTTACATTCCCATCAACAGTTCCATTTTGGCTTCATCCCTGCTAGCATTTGTTATTGTTAGTTTTCCTGATAATGACCATTCTAACTGAAGTTAGATGGAGTCTCAATTTATTTTTTCTTGTTGTAGGGCTTAAACTCAGGTCCTGGGAGCTGTTCCTAAGTCTCTTTGTGCTCAAGGCTAGTGCTGTACTATTTGAGCCACAGTGCCACTTCAGGTTTTGAGTGGTTAATTGGAGATAAGAGTCTCATGGGAACTTTTCTGCCCAGCCTGGGTATATTTTAGATAAATAACCCTGGAGCATGGTAAATTATGTAGAACCCTAGTTATTAACATGCAGAGGCCAAAGGAGGCTATCTATACACAGGAGTGATGGACAAGGCTCAATAACAGATGATCATATAAAATAATATTCCATGAAATGAGTTCCAAGTAAAGGAAACAAGAGGCATTCTTTAATCACCATTGTTCCTGTTTTGTTTTGTTTTCCTTTTGTTTGTTAGCTTGTATTTGGAATTGAATGGGAGGGCACATAAAAGGTGGAACAAGGATGAACAAACACAGCCATATACTAACTAGCCACTACGTGAAAAATGAACTGGGTATCTTATGAGTGGAGGGAAAGACTGGAAAAGAATGATGGAAGGGGAGACATGGTTCAGAAAGAATTGTACTGATTGTACCTTATTTCTGTAACTCCTCCAAATATCAACTACACAAAACAACAATGTGTTCAATTTTTTTAAACAATACTATATTCTAAGGGAAGAATGTGGCATTCTATGCAACAAATCTTATCTCAAGGGCTATAGATTTTTGTCTTTTCAATAGTATAAATAGTATCTTATTACCCAGGACATGATTTAATATTCTAAACAAAATTTATGTGAGTTGAGCATGAGCAGTGCTGAAGGTGGAATGGATTAAGAGTTGGAGGAAGTAGGAATAAGATGGAGGTTCACTGGCATCAGAGTTCATTTGCAGTTTCTGTGCATCATATGGAGATGTTGGCCTACAGAGGAAAAGCTGGGATGGAGGTCAGGGTGTGGGGCAGTACCTGAGACTGTGGCAGCATACCACAGTGGTGGTAGGTAAAAGACATGGTGCATAAAAGGAACTTTTCTTATTTTATGAAATACCCAGAAGGATATATTCCTTCTGCACAACTTCCCTGGGTAGGGTAAAGAAAGGAGAGGTGGGAGTAGGGAGTTAATCACACTTAGGTCTCATCTCTCTTGCTTCTTCATTCTCACACTGAATGATGTATTGTTTCTGCACAGATTCCAATAGTACAGCCTCAGCACAGTCTCTGTCCTTGAATCTTTATGGTGAAGATGGCTTTCACAGCTTATGTACAAGGTAGGGTGATGAGCTGCTTGGAATAAATCAATTGAGGAGGACATTCTTACTGAGTGTATAAATGAAACACTAAGGAGGAAAAGTTCCTAGTCAGATATTGCTACTACATATGGCTCCTCTGTCTACCATTTGTTAGCTATATGTCTTTGGAAGAGTTTAATTTCCTTTAACCCAGTTTTCTCATCCGTATAGATGCAGTAACGTTTATATGAGAAAAAATCTATTTAGAGAGCATTTTTTCCTTAGACTATAGTAACAATTCATTGGTATTATTATTTGTTTACATTTTTAGTCTCTGTTCTTGACATGTATCTCTATCCAATTATGAAGCAAACTCAGTCATGTTTGACCTTAACGATGTTGGCTGATGAGCATTTTAAGCACATAAAACCACAGGCTCTATGTATTTATGTACCTATACCAATTTACACATTTTTTACAATAAATTCAACTCTATTAATTCTATGTCTTCAGACAAGGCATGTTAAAAATCCTAGTTGAAATAACGTAAGGAAACAGCTATAGGTTCTGTTTTGTTTGTCATTGTTAGAATTTTCTTTGGCATCATCTAGGCAGCAGCTTTGTGACAAGATGCCGCGGTGAGTAGACTTCTTTAGTTTGAAAAGTATTAATGGATTCTGACAAAGTACCTTTCTGAACTGAAGCTATGAATAACATCATATCCATGTCTGTGCAGTTCACTAAATCAGGCTTGTACATAGTCGCAGCTGGGAAAATTGAGCCCTAACTGGCCAAATTTCCCAGGTTGAGTTCACAGTGGAGCTGAACTCAGTTGAAGATTTCTTACTTTCTGTGGAATACACCAGGGGTCAGGTTGTACCAGTTCCTGATCTGATTTAGGATCACAAGATCCAACTGAAGCCAAATAAGAAAAACCCATCCTCCAAACATAGTGTACACTGTATTTGTGAAGTTAAATTATATTTTTTAGAGAAAGAACAAAGTCTTTGGGGAGGCTTCCTGCAACTTCTTCATGCACATAAATATTCATTGAACATGAAAACAAGATTCTTCATAGGATAAATGATCATTAACTTATTTATGTGAAATTCTAAATATGTGTGTCTGCTTAACCTGCATTAGCTTTTAAAATAATGTGAATGTATCTGAATGTGCACAGACTCAAAACATATGTATGCTGATAGTTGTTCATAATTACATAGAATATCTTGGACATAAAATATCTAGGACATAATCACTGGTACAGAAAGTTCTTATGTGTAGAGATAGTGCTTACTAAAAAGGCTAATAATGTAAACAATGCTATAAGCTAATTTTCCCCTTATTTAAGAGAGGGGCTTGCAAAATGTTGGCATATTCTGTTTGTATTCATAGGGAAGAAATGGTCTTAGACATTCATTAAAGCAAACTCAGTAGGGTGTCTAATTGAAGATACTGCAGTTAGTATGAATTACTGTATCTAGTTAAAAGTAATAAAAGTGCAGTTATTTAAAAAATTATGTAACGTTTCCATCTCAAAATTATTTTAGAAGTAGGTCTGGAAAAAAGTCACATTTATTTATCCTACTTGCCATTTATTCACCTGAATTAGAAAAGACTAGATGATTTCCCTAAGGTTTCTTGAATTAGAGAATAGTCAGAAAGGAAAGGAAATATCTAATCACATCCTACTGTTATTCATGCATTGTTTTTCTGATCCACATTGGATTGATTTTGATATTTCTAGGAACCCAAACCACACAGAGTGGAGCAACACCATCTGTCCCATGTTCCCACAGAGTGCTTTCTCACTGAAGGATGCTATGCGGTGTAAATTATGATCTCAGGTTCTCTGGTCATATACAGTCTCTTGAATCAAACATCCCAGGTCTCTTTTGGGTGCAATTTGATCTTCACTCAGCTACAGCCTTCAACTGCACAAGATCAGTGCTTTTACCCTTTCTCTTTATTCTACTGGACTCATGTTGGCCACCTATGCTTGACCTTATATCTGATTTCTTGCCCAACATTTTGCTAAGTGAGTAGTTTCCACATACGTTGGCCCTAGAATTATACATGTATAAAATGGACTTGGTTTCTGTTCTCATGGAGTTTTTAATCTAGTGGTGGATGGCACAAACTAAATGGTTCAAACCACTGTTTTCCTTTAACTCTCTCAAAAGAAGATAGAGGACACGAGATGCTCAGTAACTTGCAAAATTTATAACTATATTTATAACTATTATGACTAACATATAATTAACTCAGATATCAAATGGGTCTGTCCAACAGCACAATTGTGGGGTGTGTGTGTGTGTGTGTGTGTGTGTGTGTGTGTGTCCGTGTCCCTTTGCATTGCTTTGTGCATGGCTAGAGCGGCATTTTGGTGCTTAATTAGAGATATGAGTCTCAAGAACTTTCCTGCCAGACTGGCTTTGAACTGCCATCCTCAGATCTCAGCCTCCTAAGTACATATGCGTGCCACCAGCACCTGGTGAATTGTGTCCTTTATATTTAGCTGCATTAGCTCTTAATAAGGCTTTCTTGCTGTTTGTTCCATAGCATATGAAATAACACTGATTTTGAAAAGTTCTATTATACACACAGAGTTCAATGTGATCACTGCAGAAATTTATGTCCTTCTTACCTTTACAATGTAAAAATGTGAACATTTCATCTTCCTAATTGCACTATATGATTTTTTCATAAATACTTGGAGCTGTCCATCATGCTTTTTTGTAGATACTTCCATGTATTTTCTTTTAATAAAAAGGGGGGGTGTGTGACACTGATCAATAGACACTGTACTCATAAACTTATCTGCTGAACAGCTTTGTATAACTACCAAAAAAGTTTATTAATGCTATATTTCAAAGATATTTTTAAAAAGGAATAAAACATACTAGAACCATTGCAATGTAGCAAAGGCAGTGCCAAGGAGAAAGTTTATAGTGATAAGTGCCTAAATAAGAAATAGTACAAGAAATGTACCCACTGTCTTATGTATGAAACTGTAACCCCTCTGTACATCATTTTGACAATAAATAAGTAATTATCCAGGAAAAAATTAATAAAAGTTAAAGATTAAAAAAGAAACAGAGAAATCTCAAATAAATTGCCTAATGATCCACCTCAACCTGACTTTTAAAGAAGTAACACTAATATTCCTGTACCTATTAATAAAAATAGAAAAAAACCCGAAAACCAGACTCCTATGAAACCCATATTATACTAATTCCAGAAGGATGACAAGAAGAGACTTATAGTTTCTATAATGAATATAGGTCCAGATATTCTAAACAAATACTAAAAAAACAACCCATCAACATATTAATAGACCAGCTAGGTATCAATGGCTCATACCTATAATCCTGTCACTCAGGAAGCTGAGATCTAAGGATCATGGTTTAAAGCTAGGCAGAAAAGTCCAAAAGATTTTATATTCAATTAACCAGCAACAAAGCTGAACTGCCAACATGATCCTAGTGGTAGAAGGGCATCTAGGAGTGAAAAAGTGAGAGCAAAAGGCAAGTTCAAGTTCCAGTACTGGAAAAAAAAAAAAGGTCACACGTTTGGGTCCAGTTGGCTTCATTCTAGGGGCTCAAACCTGATTCAAACATATGTAAATCTGCAATTGTAAGTTATCATCAAAACAGAATGAAAACCCAAATCCCAGGATCATCTCAATGTTACAGAAAAAGCCTTTGACAAAATTTAATGTACTCATATGATAAAAGCTCTGAAGAAACTAAGAATTATCAAATACGGATATTTAGGATATCCAAGATCTCATCATACATTTATCCTTTCTTGGTGGTGAGACCATTCTTACTTCTAGGTTCCTAAATATTTGGTAAAGTCTTTTTAGTCATAGCTCCCCTACTGTGTAGTAGAATGCTGGGCACGATTCCTTCTACCTCTAACTTGGTCTGTACCACACCAGTCTTTCTACTATTGCCCCTCCTTCTGGTCTCTGGTGATCAGATTTCTCTTTACGACTATCAAATAACAACAGCTCCTTTGCATTCTACAAATTCGTGGCCTGTACCAATGTATCTGGCTTGTTTTTTGTCTTTTTGAAGTAAGGTCTTGCTAACTTTTACCAAGGCTGGTCTTGAAAACTTGATCCTCCCATCTCATAGCTTAGAATATAGGCATGTACCGCTATGACGAGCTGATTGGACTTTCTTTAAAAGTATAAACTAATTCAGGAAACTTTGCCATCATTGAACGTTCATACTGCCAATATGGTGATATGGCCATTTATCTCATCTAAAGTATCATTTCTATCTTAGCATATTACGTATTTTTCTCTTAAGACAGTTCTTACAGAGGACACTTTGTGATCTATTAGGAATTTTTACGACTAGAATAAATGGAATGATTTTCTTAGTCTGTTTTCTACCTACAATTACATGTGTGGCCTGTGGGAAGTTCAGTCATTCCTAGACTATGTCTGTCATTTCTGAGATATGAATTCTCCTAAGAAGTAAAAACTTAAAATTCAAATGAAAAGAAAATTCTTCTTGCTACTTAACCTATTTTCACTCATCTTGGACTAGGTTTTCAGTCTCTTAGTTCATGATGGAGTGGTCAGGATTGTACCCAGTCCCTCCAGCCTCAGGTTCTACAAATACCTACTGCATTACTGTAAAATGTGTTTCTTGGTCAGCCCTACTTATTTTTCCTTATAGTTAACTAACTTCCTTCAGGGCTTCTGCAACTTGCCATACAAATTAGATCTCTTGTAAGCTCCTAGATTTTGCTGTATTTCCGTCCCCCCACCACCCCAGTAACTTACGATAGTGGCAGCCACTAGATGATTGATGTGCTCCTCTGATTAGTATCTTTCCTTTTCCATGTGTTTCAAGGGCAGGGGCAATTTAGGTTATTACTAAATTCCTGGTTACCATCCAAGGTGCCTGGAATGGAGGTGGCTGTTAATGGATGGTTTAAGAAAGAAGGAGGTATCTTTCACCTCCCCTCAAGCTCTACTTTGAGTATCTTATTTGCCTTGGAGTTAGGGCATTGCTTCTTCCTCTTGGCCACATTTTATTATCTGGATTCTCATATTCTCTTGGGCAGCTGTGTGCTGTTATAAGAAGATCAATAGAGGTGGTGCTTATTATTTTTGGGAAATGCTTCCTATTTCTTACTACGGCTATGCTGGTGTTCTTTAGCATAAAAATTTCTGGTTAAAGTTGCTTCTGGTCATTGTAGCAGGTCTATTTAATATTTACTGAAATGTTTACAAGAAGTGTTTTTTTAGTCTAGTTCTGTTACTCATGTGCTTATAAAACAATGATTCTAGCCTTCTATTCACTCTAAGGAGCCAACACTTTTTTAACCTTAGAGACTCAGTGAAAGTGGAGATTTTATGTGAGAACCTGGAAAAAAGTATTAGAAAGTCCACTAACATAATCAAATAGTTCATTTTGAATCCTCATGTATCCTTGTGTTTAAAGGCTGATGTATCTCTATGAGAGAAAGCAGCAATTATGTTTTCATTGTACTGTATGATATGTGACTACATGACATGATTGCCCCATCCTACTTCATATCCCAGCATACAAAATGTCAATTATGGCCAAACCCAAATCCAATGAAAACAAGACTAGATAGAAATGAAGCTGGAGTCTCTCTCTCCCTCTCTCTCCTCCTTCCTTTAGAGCACTCTGTGTGCCCCTGCACTTCTGTTTGTCTGTCTT
The DNA here is from genome assembly GCF_023159225.1 of Perognathus longimembris pacificus. Lineage (NCBI taxonomy): Eukaryota > Metazoa > Chordata > Mammalia > Rodentia > Heteromyidae > Perognathus > Perognathus longimembris. Next base: position 135,970,262 of record NC_063161.1, read on the forward strand.
CTTTTTGTCTGTTTTCCTGCTTACTTAATAAAGCTTTACCAAGTTTTCTTACCATAAAAAATGAAGCTGGAGTTTCTATCCATCTGTCAACAATTTCAAACTGCTACAAGAAAATGAATGGGTGGAGGCAATGGGTGCTTACTTCCATCTGTCCATTCTATTTTCTACATCACCTATAGTGAATAGTGTTACTTTAATGTTGAGGAACTACCAGACCATTAAATGCATCACATATACACTGTGTCTTTTCCTGTCTCATGCCTAAAGATCCTACTCACTTTGAAGCATGGAGCTTGGTTTCCAGAAGAGAGGGGTGTGTGTGTGTGTGTGTGTGTGTGTGTGTGTGTGTGTGTGTGTGTGTGTGTGAGAGAGAGAGAGAGAGAGAGACAGAGACAGAGACAGAGAGACAGAGACAGACAGAGAGACAGAGAGACACACACAGAGAGATTAGTCTGGCAAAAATAGTTAAAGACAGAACCACTTTCTTAAATTTTGTTTGCCCAGGAGGCCAGTCTCTTTTGCTTGGGGTTAACTGTATATAGGAGTAGCCAGTAATAATATTATTTCTTTTATTCAACTCTCTGTCAGGGGGCATAAAAAATCCAACATCCTTTAATTGTTATGACACTTAGTAACCTGGTCTATTTTGTACAGACTTTTGCTTTTAATTTCATTTCTGATTCAAAGTATTTAGCTGAAATCAGTGACTTTTAACTCTGAAATTGCTGATTAAAAAGTTATCCTCTTAATTCTGAATACTTTTATTAATGGTGCTAAGTGTATGGCTTGCATGCTAAACAACCATGATTCAGAGGGAAAATGGAGCTATATTACATTTATTGTAAGTTATCTGTTATTAAGGATGCAGACACTTCAGTTGCTAGGACTCAATTCACAAATGGATACAAACACAGACCGCTACTAATCTTCTTTCAAGTGAATAAATTTTATGCAACAACAAGTCTGTTTAAAGAAAGAATGTATGAAACTCTTTGGAGTCTCTTTTAGGCACGCTTCTTTCCAGACTTAGGGTGCTTAGGTGGTTTTGGAGAGACGTTTCTTATAGAGGACCTTTCTGTAATTCAGTTTGATTATATATATAAAAGAAATGAGACAGGGAGTGAGGCAGAGGTGAGAGAATCTTCAGAGTGTGACCAATATTCCATATAACATGTCACCTCTAAATCAGATCTGGGTTATTTTCAGCTTACAGCAATAAAAACCCCAACAAAACAAAACCAACAACAAACAAACAACAAATGTCCCCAAAGAACTGTAAGTGACCAGTGACTTCTATGAAAATGATAAATTCCCTCTCAGCAGCACCAAATGTTGTACAGTTAATTTGAAAAATGAAAATGGTGTTCTTTAAAGGTACTGAAAAAAATCAAGTCATATCTACTTTCATCAGATATTAAGATACCATCCCCCACCCCCAGCTCTTTGCTGTAACCACTGGTAAGATGCTAAGCACAAGAGTAGGACAATCCATCTTCTTAAAATGTCAAAATTCAGTCAAGAGAATGGTATTCCAGGGTCTGCCCAACTTGCTACTGGGCACCTTTTCTTCTTTATCTCCTGTCTCATCTCTTTTTTTTTTTGTTAAAATTTTATTGTCAAACTGAGGTACAGAGAGGTTACACTTTCATATGTTAGGCATTGGATACATTTCTTGTACTGTTTGTTACCTCCTCCCTCAGTCACCCCTCTCCCCCTTTCCCTTCTCCCCCCATGAGTTGTTCAGTTCATTTATACCAAAGAGTTTTGCAAGTATTGCTTTTGTAGTCTTTTGTCTTGTTTTACCCTGTGTCTCTCGATTTTGGTATTCCCTTTCAATTTCCTAGTTCTAATACCAGTATACATGGTTTCCAATGTACTCAGATAAGATACACAGATAGTGCCGGTACAACCATAGGAAGGGGATACAAGAGGATCATCAATAATAGAAGCTACGGTTTCACATTGCATGTTGAAAGTAATTACAACAGTGATATGACAGTCGTTTCCATAACATGGAGTTCATTTCACTTAGCATCATCTTATGTGTTCATAAGGGCTATTGGGCTCTTGTGATCCTCTGCTGTGACTAGCCTAAACCTGTGCTAATTATTCCCTATGAGGGAGACCATAGAGTCCATGTTTCTTTGGGTCTGGCTCACTTCACTTAGTATAATTTTTTCCAAGTCCTTCCATTTCCTTATGAATAGGGCAATGTCATTCTTTCTGATAGAAGCATAAAATTCCATTGTGTATATGTACCACATTTTCCTGATCCATTCGTCTACTGAGGGGCATCTGGGTTGCTTCCAAATTCTAGCTATGACAAATTGTGCTACGATAAACATTGTTGTGCTGCTGGCTTTAGTGTGTTCTTGTTTGTGCTCTTTTGAGTAGATGCCTAAAAGTGGGGCTGCTGGGTCATAGGGTAGCTCTATGTTTAGCCTTCTGAGGAATCTTCATACCACTTTGCAGAGTGGCTGAACCAGTTTACATTCCCACCAACAAGGAAGTAGGGTTGCCTTTTGGCCACATCCCCTCCAACATTTGTTATTGTTAGTTTTCTTGATATAGGGCATTTTTACTGGGGTGAGATGGAATCTCAATGTTGTTTTGATTTGTATTTCTTTTATGGCCAGTGATGTAGAGCACTTTTTCACATGTCTCTTGGCCATTGTCTTTTCCTCATCAGAGAAGTCTCTTTGTAAGTCTTTAGCCCACTTGTTGAGAGGGCTATTGGTTCTTTGCGGTTTTGTTTTGGAGGAATGTAATTTCTTTAGTTCTGCATATATTTTAGATGTGAGGCCTTTGTCCGTTGTATGGCTGGTAAAGACCTTTTCCCAATCTGTGGGCTTTCTGTTTATCTTGCGAGCCTGTCTCATCTCTTTACAGATCTTGTCCTGCAATACATTTGGACTTCTAATTCATGGTGTCTTCCTTCAAACAGCTTTTTTTCTTCCCATTACACTTGGGAACCTTTGATTCCCCTGGGCCTTTAATACACAGCATCACCTTTCTATTCAGGGCTTCCAATTAGTTTCATTCTCATTTCTGAGCTCTTAGGGCTCCCTGTGCATTAAAGCTTGATAGATTTTGCTGGGTGCTCCACAGGGATTTTTAAATCCCATGAACGGAACTGACCTGACCTGACCTGGTCACCATTTTTATTTGTAGCCTATAAACCTTCTTTTTTTGTTTCTTTCTTTCTTTTTTTTTAATGATGTCATCATTTTTGTAGACACTCAGGGCAGTGACTGTGTTTTCCCCCCCCCACACTTATTAGCATCTATCAATTGTGCAGAGAGTTTCATTTTGGCATGCATACAATGTACCTTGACAGACTCACCCGCTATGTCACTCATCTCTTTTTTCTCCTTTCCCAGACAAATTATATACTTAAACTATGTGTGACTATACTCTTCCTCCTTCACCCTCTCCATTCACACTTACCCCACCATGAAAGTGTGACTGCCGCCTCTCCTGCTCAATTATTTGTCATGTCCTCCTGATTTGATCACCACAACTCTTCCATTTCTCATCTATCAGTGACTACAACTGTAACTTCTATCCCACTTTCTTTCTCTTTCAATCTTGTTGCCTTGCTGCTTTCCAAAGAAATCATCCTAAATGAAGACCGTTCTGCTGTGTTACTCTGTTGTTCAAAGTGACAATGGAGCTCATTGATCAGAAGCTCATATTTCTTTGTCTGAAATCAAATATACTTTGTTAAACTTGTTCACCGCTTTCCCTTGTTGTATTACATTTTGTGGCACAAGAGAATTCCTTATGACTTCCAAAATACCTTTCATTCTTTCTACCCCTAAGCAGCTCATTGCACTCCTAAGCTTCGCATGTCCATTTCTCCTCCTCTGCTGCACATATTCAGACTCTGATTATTCTTTAAGCATAGGCATGGATTTTATCTTGCTAATGAAACTTTTCCCTCATCTGATGAGTTGCTAGTCGTGGTCCTTTCTTGAATTTCAGTAATACTTGACTTACTAAACTTTGACAACTTCATAATGATCTAAGTTGTTTCTCCTTGTGTGCATGTCTTTTCCCTGCTACTTGACTATCACCAAATTATTTGACTCATTTGCCTCTGTGTTGATCCACAACAATTGGTGTGGGAAACAAATAATGCTCTTTTCAAAAAAAATTAGCATTGGTAGAGACATAAAAACACTTATATAGAATTTATGAGGTACTGAACAGTGAAGGTTGAGTGACCAAGAAGGTATGGAAATTATTTTTATCTTATGTCTTTGTGGGAAGTTGAGGACATTATGTAGCACATATCATGCAAAGATCATTTGTTATCTGAACTAAATTTGTTCTTTTCATACTTGGATTTCTCCAACAGGACATCAAATACATACAGTCAATTAATCTCTGAATACAGTATATTATATGTGTGTGTATAATATCTCTCTCACTATGTAAATATATATTCCTATAAATGAGAGATTAACATAGAAACAGCAGTAGCTTAGATTAATACAGTTTGGTGAGCTTTTGTTTCAAATTCACTTTTTTTTTTTTTTTTTTGCCAGTCCCGGGGCTCAAACTCAGTGGCTGAGCACTGTCCCTGGCTTCTTTTTGCTCAAGGCTAGCACTCTACTACTTGAGCCACAGTGGCATTTCTGGCTTCTTCTATATATGTGGTACTGAGGAATCGAACCTAGGCTTCATGTATGCTAGGCAATCACTTTTACCACTAGGCCGTATTATCAGGCCTCAAATTCACTCTTATTATAAATAGAAACTGGTTTAGATTTAGACTTGTTCCCCTTTATTAAGGGGTAGCCTGCTGTAACACAAAGTTGACTCTTGCCTGTTTGTCAGACTTTTTGTTGTTGGTTGGATTAGCTTGCTACAAATTTTACTTCTTTATTTTAGTGGAGTCAGGGATGGAATAGCAATTCATTTTGCTTAAAATTGTTTTGCAACTGTGTGTGGTTTATCTGATATATTTTTTTAAATCTCCAGGAAGAGTCACTGCTTCAGGTTTCTCATGCATAGCATCCATGACTTCATTTTGGCAGTCCTGCTTATGATGAATGCAGCTCTAGTCAGCATTGTATTCAGCTTTTCACATAAGATAATAGTCTGGAATCTGCACAGCAGGCATATATTAGGTTGCTTTTGTACTAGATTGGACTGAATGGTTTCCATTTTGAGTTTGTAATTTTAGAAGTCACATTGGCAAGATTCTTGCAAAATCTGCATATGTCTCTAGCAAGACTGCGATTCTTCAATAGATCTACAGGTCTACTGGGGAAAAGAATAAACAGAGACTGCTAATGTTGCTGCTGAGTATGAATGCTGCTGTATCACCCAAATCTCTCTTTAGGGTGATGCATTTATTTATGCTAAAGAACTTATTTGCTTTCATTGAATTCCAGCTCATAGCATAAACCTCTGCGTATTCATTAGGAAGCAATGCAATTCCTTGCCTAGTTAGACAGACATTGCTAATAGAATCCTTTCATATGGTTTGTGTCTCTTATCAGGAGATTTGAATAATATATGAGTGAAATTTCTCACCTTCCTAATAAAAGCTATATGAGAATCTTCTGAAATTATCACGTCATATGGATTAAACCATTTGTTTCTAAGGAGCTTCAGATGTTCCATTTGTTGATGATTAATCTACTTAATTTTAAATGTTTAGCAGAAATTTATAGTAAATGGTTAGTACTTTGAGACTGGTGTGTAAGTTGCATCTGGGAAGGGATTTTTACCATTTGGGCTTAGCTCAAATTGCTTTGAATTTAGTGTGTCCTGATGATGTCTGTGCTATTGGAGCTTTCTCCCCTCTTTAGTAGGTGTGTGCTGCACAGTGTAATGCATTCCTTCTCAGGATCTGCATCTTGGTCCCCATCAGAGCTGCAGTACACTCGAGCCCCATTCCAATAGCTTTGGGCCTTGACAACACTGTTTCTCTACTCCCACCAATGGGCTGGATTCTCTGCATGCCCATTCACTAAAAGGAGTTCTATCTTAATTCAGAGTGAACACACAAATTATTATCTATATATCTGAATGTCATTATGCTTTATCTGTTTACTGAAGCCCATACCTCTAATCCTACAATCAGCAATTTTCTTGAATTTCTCCTGAATATTCTAATGCATGGAATGGAGGCCCCCTCCAATCAGTTTTATGGCTTTTCTGATTTTACAAGGACATCTTATCCTTAGCTAGTTCTGCTATTTCAATGTGATACTCTTTGTTAATAACCAATCAATTTTTCTAGTAGCTAACTTGAGTGTGCTTAGGAGAAAAGGCTAGTTCTTTACATTTCACTGTATTTAATGGTGAAAAAGATGCCTTCCTATTTAAAACATGGATCGTATTTCCACTAATTACTTATTTTTTTTCAATAATTTCCAAGAAGCATTAATTAGTTTTTAAGTCCTCTTTGGATAAAAAGATTTTGGAAGCCTGTGCCCTGATAGCTATTCTGTCAGATGGCTAAGTGATATGAGAAGCCTCACTAATTGACTATCATCTCTAGAACAAATACTACCTAAAACCCCTCCCTGTTTTTCTCCATGCGATAAAATATAACAATGAGTTTAACCAGGCCACACACTTTTGGAGTAGTTTCTACAGTTGACAGAGAGAATATTTCTGCATTATATATAGAAGGAAGGCACAATAAAACACAAGATACACCACATGACATTAAATAAGCAATAAATAAAACCAGAGAAAAAAATAAAGTATTACCTTAGGATCATGTATTCCAGAAAGCTCTTCATAGATCTTCTCACCTACCATGACAGCAGCCAAGTTTGCTGTATATGTAGAAAGGCAAAACATACAGAAAATGGCCCAAAGGTTCATTAGAAATCTTCCAGTCCAACATTTTGGGGGTTTGATGGCCACTGTTCTACCAAACAGAAGGGCATAACAGACGTTCAAGGCTGAAGAGAAGGAGAAGACTTTACTTCTATTGCGCCCTTTGGGAGTCATACCAAAGGGGCTCTTCCATTCATACAGAGTGAGAAAGATGGCAGTGATGTGCAGAGCCACGAAAATCCCCAACCACATTGTCCAGTGGAGTGGCCACATGAAAGCTCCAATGGGAGCCGCTGTGTCTCGGGTCCTCACTAAGATGCCCAAGCTGGTGGAGAAGAAAGGACTGGTGAAGTCTATCACCTGGCTCCTTGCAGTATTAATGCTGAAGGATGTGACTGCCATGTGGGCAGTCCCACTTAGGAGATCACCTACCAGCCCTGTCCAGTGTCCATTTTTCCAGGCTCCATACTTTCCATCCCCAACAATGTAGAGGTCAAAGTCAAAGTTCATGTCTTCTGCTAGCTGTTCCAGAAGATCAATACAATACCCATAGCAGCACTTCTTGAATTGGATTGGCACAGTGTCATTACCGCTATGGAGACTACTGAACAGGCTGTCCAATATGGAAGAGTCATTAGTCATAGGGTCTAGACAGAGTTGGCCAGCTGGGCATAAGCCTTCATCGTCCACCTCCCTTGTGAAGACAAATGGGTGCTCAATCAGGGTCACCACTCTCAAGTGTAGCTTATTTGGGTGTTGGAAGTGGGTTTTGTGCCTCTGAGCTTGCTCTGGCCATATGCCATAGTCCATGACAATTTTTCCTCCCTGCCAGCTACCCAAGCGAGTCCACATTGGCTTTCCCACAGGGTCATGCTGCAGATTCCAGATGAAAAAGTTGTTTTCTGAGCTGATGATGGTGGAGCCTTTCACTTTGATGGAGCCACTGAGTCCTCTGAAAGTGGTGTTGGCTAGAAACCTGGCAAAGAGGAGCAGAGGCAAAAAAAAATTAAATAAAAAGGAGGAGAAGTGAGGACAAAGGCAGGAAGTAGTGCCATATTTGCTTTCTTTTTTAATACAAAGAAATTGTTTTTTTTCTATAAAATTGAAAATGACAATGCTTATACTTTCTTCAGGAGTTAACAAACTATGATAATGATCCTATTTCATTGAGTTAATGAGACCTCACCTTCAGGTTTCAAAAGCCTAGCCTGGCGCCTGACTATTGGACTTACTCCAAATCTTTTCATTTCTTGTCAAGAGATGTGTTTATTGTTTGCTGTTGTAAAGTGCTATATATTTCTGTGGTTTTCTCAAGTTTTTTTTTTTAAGGTTCTGAGCATCTTTAATATATCCTATTTTTATTACTCACTATATATGATCCCAGTGAAATCTACTCAGTAAATATTTTTTGGTGTGGGCCTAAACTTTAATAAGTATAGGTATATTTTTATAATTGCTGTAAAATTGTACTCATGACATTGGAGAATAGCCAAATCTTGTTACCGGTGGTTTTCCTTGTAGAGTGGAAACAATTAGCATATCTCTCCCCATGAAGCCAGTCAAAGCTGCAAGTTGGATGCCATCCACAGAACAAAGAAAAGATGATAAATAAACTTGGAGTTCTCAGGATAGCCTCAGGCTACCCTCCCTTGTCATTAGAGGAAAACAATTGGCCCTGGCTCTAGAGAGAGCCTCTGCCAGAAGTCACAGAAAGGAAAATTACTAACTAAATGATATACTGGTTTCTCATCCTGTGAATTAAGGCCCTTTCAGTATGTCTTTTTATATAGACAGGGTAGGAAAATGCTTGGCCTCTGTCTTTTTTGATCTTGGGACTATGAGACAATCAGAGGTAACACATATACACACACCCATGTGGCATCTTGTGCTCTTAATTATCCCCTCACATCAGGCTTTGTCATCAGAAATACCTACATTTGAATATTGTCCCAACTACCTTCTAGTGTTAACTTTGGAAAATTTACTTGACCCTAGTCTTTTCATTTGCCCTTAGCAAAATGGGTAAATATAATCATATACTACCCTTTCCAATATTGAACAAATATTCTAAATATGTTGCTATTATTTAATATTCAAATTATTTTTCATTCAAGGCCATCTCCAGGTTACTTTTATTAGAATTTTTCTATCTGAGTAAAAAAATACATTACATAAACCCATAGAAGGAGCTCAAGATCCATTTCAAGTTTAAAGGAATTAAATCCAAATGTGGAATGCAACACAGTAGATATTTTGGGGAACCAGAATATATGAAGCTAGATGCTCACAAAGACACATTATCCAATTGCCTGTCATAAATATTACTCAGTAATTACAAGTATGTATAGAAGTACCAAATTCTGTTACCATAGAAAGAACATAGAAAAATCAGAAAGTATGCAACACAGACTAATTTTCATTAGAGGTAAATGTAAATCACTTTTGAAGATGATACTGTCACTAAATGTAATGGCAGCATTTATTTTGGTAGATTGCATGTAATGGCAATTACTCACATTAGTGCTCCCTAGTGGGACTCTACCACTTAAAATAAATTTTATTTTGCAACAAGTAATGAAGTCTCAGCCAGTTTAGACTTTAAAACAGTTTTCTGCCTCTTCAGAGAAGCAGGGAATCTAATCATTTATAGATTAATCAATTGATAATTACCTAGGTACTATAAAACATGTGTGACCAAGAATTTCTCATAAGGAATCTACTTTCAAATTTCTTAAAAAGCATAAGTACATAAACATTTCCTGACATTATGTAGGGAATAAGTCAGTAAGTAGGTTAATTTTATTTGGTCAGTCTAGTGATCAGAAAAGTAAAGGGAAAGTGAGACAAAGAAGAGCCTATCATTATTTTCAGATTATTTGGGGCTTAATGATAAAGGATTTTATCTGGATAGACCCTTGAGAGATTTTCTCTGACCAAAAAATACTTATACCATTTCAGAAAAAGGCACTAGAAATCGATAGGACTCTTTCACAGGTACAGCCTCCTCATCAATAAAGTCTACTTCCCATTGTGAGTGCTCACACCTAAAATGGCCATGACAGAAGGACAAAGCTCAGTGTCTTTGAGGTCAAAGAAGCATAGGTCAAAAATGACAAATCAATCGGGGTCTGAATGTCTCCAACTGTTATAGCCCAGAAAATGTAGATCATATTTTACTGTGCTCTCAGGATCTCCATTTATGGCAGAGTATTTGTGCCTGTCTTATTTCTAGTTTTTCAGTAATGATAAATGAAAAAGATGGTAGAGTGGTCTTTAAGAAAGAATTACAATTGTCCAGGAAAGAGAAGCAGCTGAGAAACAACACTTTCAGCCCAGACACACACACACACACACACACACACACACACACACACACACACACACACACACACAAAGTAGAGAAGTAGAGAGAATATAGTGATGGAAATAAGTTGGGAGATAAGAGTGGGAAATTCATGTCTGAAGCCACAGTGAAGACAATAGCCAACTGTTGAAGATATTTTTGTCTGGGAGGAACATGAGTACCAGATTTTGTTGTAGATTTTTTTATTTGCATCTTTGGTAGCTAGAGAGGATGTAATCTAGAAGGAGGAGGCTAAATATAATTCCAAATGTGAGGAACAGCACATCTTGCCTCTTTCTCTCTTTTTCTCTCCATCTGTTTGTTTTGTTAGTTGCTGGGGTGGAGAGGAGGGTGTTTAATAAAGAGACATTTAATCTTCAGAAACAAAAAGCAGTGATTCCAAGAAGGCAAATACCAAGGATTGTGTTTTGTTCACCAACCATACTGAGAATGTATGAAGCACGGGTTAACAAAGGGTTACAAAAATAAGACCTGTGGAATATAGTAGAATCTAATAAACTTCATGTAATCCCAAAGAGCAATATGGATAAATAATCTTAAATTTCTTTAGTAGAAATTTAGAGCCTGTTTCCAATTGTTCTGGCCTGAATGTGTACTCTAAACAAATCTTCCAGATGCAGGATTATGAAGAAAGATAAGAACACAGAAAACATAAGAAGGCAGTAAGCATAACTTGGAGAGCAATGTAGAAAAGTATTAGAATATAATAAAGGGCAAAGAGGTTGCATCTAGACTTTAGAGGCTTCTTCCACCTGTTTTATGATCTTGGATTTTATTTTAATAGTAAAGAGGGAGCCATAAAAATTTCTGAGAAGCATAATGACATCACCAGAGGTCTGTATTAGTAATACTGACCTAGAAGCAAGTAAAATGTATATACAACAAGGAAGAGATGGTGACCTGGAGACCAGTTAGAAGAATGTTACAATACCTTTGTCATTCTGCAAGGGCTCTAGTTTAATCCTCTGCCCTGCACACAGTAATATTCAAGAAACCAATTCAGCAAACCTCCCAAGACACCATTGCACTTAAAAGAAAGTCTCATTAGATAATTTTGCTTCATGAAAAGCTCCTAATTATATCACTAGTTAAGAGTAAGTGTTGATTTGTTTAGCAGCTAAGATACAATTTGCACTTCGAAAACTACTCAACATATCTTGGAGACGTTTCATGATACAAGCAAGATCCGCGTTTAATATATTTACGATATTTTTCGGGAGGCATATTTGTACATAAAATCTTGATATGTAATATTTTTTCTTACTTATTGAAGCAAATGAATGATGATGTTACCAAACATCATTGTCCATTTACTGTTTTTCCCATTCAACAATACTCACTTTATGATAGGCACTGTTTCTCTCTCACCTCCTTTCTCTCTCTCTCTCTCCATATATTTATATATATGTATAAATACATGTATATCAAAATATATAGGGGCTGGGAATGTGGCTTAGTGGTAGAGTGCTTGCCTAGCATACATGAAGAACTGGGTTCGATTCCTCAGCACCACATATACAGAAAAGCTGGAAATGGCACTGTGTCTCAAGTGATTGAGTGCTATCCATGAGCAAAAAGAAGCCAGGGACAGTGCTCAGGCCCTGAGTTCAAGCACCAGGACTGGCAAAAAATATATGTATATATATATGGATATATGTATCTATAGGTATACAAATAGATATCTATATTTGCACATATATCTATATAGATATATATGTATTTGCATATATGTGTATATATGGAAATGTGTTTATGTATGTATATATACATATATATGTAAATGAAGACAATAGTCTATTCAGTTTGTAGTCTATGGAAGAAGACTATGCTTTTAGGTAATATATATGAGATATTATATAGCATTAAATAAATGCAAAGGAGGAAAAATAAGGTAATGAAAAATCTTACCTCTGAGAAGGTAATATTTGAATTAAGAACTAAGAAAAGAGTAGAATCCATAATGAAGTTATCTAGGTAAAGAACATTATCCACGTATAGGGGAGTACAGGAGTATGCCTAATATATTTGGGGAGAGAATATGTTAGACCTTCTCCCATTGAAAATGGGGTCAGAGACGATTGGGAAACAGACATTTTTTTCAGAGATCATTGTTATGTTTGTGTTTACTCTCGGTGTGTAAGGACAGTTATTGGTGAAATTTAAATGAGGAGATGTGGTCATATGACTGTATATATTTTAATAGGACTCTCATGTTACTGTGTGAAGAATGTACTAGAGGGGGCTGGGGATATGGCCTAGTGGCAAGAGTGCTTGCCTCCCATACATGAAGACCTAGGTTCGAGTCCCCAGCACCACGTATATGGAAAACGGCCAGAAGGGGTGCTGTGGCTCAGGTGGCAGAGTGCTAGCCTTGAGCGGGAAGAAGCCAGGGACAGTGCTCAGGCCCCGAGTCCAAGGCCCAGGACTGGCCAAAAAAAAAAAAAAAAAAAAGAATGTACTAGAGTGCAAGACAGAAGCAGAAAGACCAGTATGAGGCTGTTTTACATATGCACATAAAAATGGCATGGTGTGAACTGCAGTAGTAGCTGTGATGGTTCCTGATTAGTTAGATCTTAATATGTTTTAAAGATGGATTTGCTGATGACTCAGATATGGTGGCTAGATAAGAGAGTCATGGTTGACATTAGGTTTTGGTTCTGAGCAACTGAGTGGTTAAATTACCATTAAAGAAATCAAATTCTCTGTAAGAGAGTTAAGTTTGAGGTGGAAGAAAAACTACCAGGGGCTCAATTTTGTGAGTTTTAATGTGCAAATATAAACATTCAAATTGAGATGTCAAGTTTTGCATCATGTGGAACTCAGGAATGAAGTCTACACTGAAGATACAAATTTGGAAACCTTCAGTATATACATGGCATTGACAAATACCAAATGACATCACGGCGGGAGTTACTGTAGATGAGTAGAAATGTAAGGAATAATCTGTGGTACTACAAGGCGTAGGGGTGACAAAGATGCCTAAATTAAACTAGTTAAAGATGTTAAGAAGGAAGAACCACAGCTGTTGAGAATAAACAGGTTGTAATGTGTTCTAGAAGACAAATAAAAAGGTGTTTCAAGAAGGACCCAAAGATCAAGGATGTCAAGTATGCTTCTAACTGTTCTATAAAGTTTGTACAAAATGAATCATTGGCTTATAAGAGTAGGTTGCTGGCAACTTCTGTCTAGTAAATTTAGTGATGTGTTGCAACCTAAAACTTTAATGGGACAGATGCAGGGGGGAACACGGAGAGAGAAAATTGAGTTAATTCTTTAGCAGGTTATTATGCAAAGAGGACAAAAAATGGAATAATAGTGAAGAGAAAATCAAGTAAATATCCATGTGAATATGCATGTATGCATGCACATATGTCTAGACATACATTCTAGCTGGATGAAGAAATAAAGCTCTTTTGCTGCTGGGAATGACCCAGTAGGGATTCACATGTTACTGATGTAGAAGAAATAGAGAATTATTGGGAGGCAGTGTTCTTGAAAAGGCAAAAATGTTGTGCTTTCAGACACAAGTTTGGTATTAGCTGTGCTAAGAGACTGTAGGTGAGAGAAAGCAGAGGTGTGTAAGGGCCTGGGTCAGGAAGGTGATAGGTGTGATGTGGCAACTTTTAGATTCTACTCAATAGAATATCTTAGAGGTCTATTATAGATATCATTAGATTTTCCACCTGTAATTCACTGAGAGAAGTTTAATTATATTTTCAATGAAGCAGAAGGCCTTCATAAAAGTAGAGAAGGTAAGTAAGGGCTTTAGTAAGAAGTATTTCACTTAAATTTTGGTTGGTGTGATTTGTGTTCTGATTTCCCACTGGAATTTGTAGGAGTCCATTCTAAAACTATCTGGATCTGGCACTCAAAAATAAGTTCTTTAATCGCTTTTACAATCTCAATTAGTATATTTCTATTTTTCTGGGTCAGTTTCGGCAAAGGACATACACACACACACACACACACGTTGCTATTCTTGTACTACTCAGGACTGTCTCCTCACTTAACTTGTTATCTTTGTTCTTCTTTCTAAGTCTCCCTCACCTCTTTTAGTTTCTTGGGATGAAGAGAGGTTTTTGTATTCACCATCTCGTCTTCAATAATGGAGACATTTAAAACTATAAATATGTCATTGAATGTGGCATCTTTCTTTTTTTTCTTTTATCAGTTGAGGGACTTGAACTCAGAGCGTGGCCACTGTCCCTGAACTCCTTTGTTCAAGGTTTGTACTCTAACTTTGAGCCATAGCTTCATTTCCAGTGTTTGAGTAGTTAGAGATAAGTTTCATGGGAACTTTTCTGCCTGGGCTGGCTTTGAATGATGATCTTCAGATCTCAGCTTCTTGGGTAGCTAGGATTACAGGTATGAACCTCCAGTACCCAGTACATATTTATTTCTAATTATAGATTAGTAGATTAATTGTAGAAAGTAGACTTTTAAGCTGTTTCCTCATTTTGGAGGAGGGGATCACAGATGCAAGGCAAAGGTTCTATCACTGATCACAGCTTCTAAAATGATTATGTTTTCTTTTAGGAAAATGTATTGAGATTTACAAATGCCCAATGAGCAAAAGAAAGTAATTTATTAGCTTCATGTATTAAATGAAGCTGGTTGGCTATGTAGTTTTAGTTTTCTGGTGTGTGTGTGTGTGTGTGTGTGTGTGTGTGTGTGTTCAGGCTCAAGCATTCACATTTTTGCTTGGCTTTTTTTTTTTCAAGGCTGGACCTTTAACACTTGAGCCACACCTCTACCTTTAGAGATATGGGCCTCTTGGATTTATCTGCCTGGGCTAGGTTCAAACCGTGATCCTCAGATCTTAGCCTTCTGATTAGCTAGGATTATAGGGGCAAGCCATTAGTACCCAGGTGATTCTTCTTTGGTTTTGCTTTTTGTTTTAGAGGGCATACACAAATGTCTTACTTCAAGTGTATACATTTATATTTTCTGTAGTTTTTTTTTTTTTTGGCCAGTCCTGGGCTTGGACTCAGGGCCTGAGCACTGTCCCTGGCTTCTTCCCGCTCAAGGCCGTTTTCTGTATATGTGGTGCTGGGGAATCGAACCTAGGGTCTCGTGTATCCGAGGCAGGCACTCTTGCCACTAGGCTATATCCCCAGCCCTGCAGTTTTGTTTTTTAAAAAATACTTTAGATGTCATATTGCATGTAATGTTTAAGTGGAGGTAGTATTCATGTAAAAAAACATTCTATTCATTTCTTGTTATATATATTTTTTTGAGCTAGTACGGGAGCTTAAACTCAGGGCCTTGTGTTTATTCAGTGTTTCTGCTTACACTGGTACTCAATTGCTTGAGTCATACTTCCAGTCTGGCATTTGCTCATTAATTGGAGATAGAGTCTCTTGGTCCAGACTGGCTTTAAAGAGCAATCTTCAATATTCTCAGTCTCCTGAGTAACTAGGATTACGAGTCTGAGATACTAGCACCTAGCTTTGAAGAATCTACACACACACACACACACACACACACACACATGCACAGAGATACACACACACACATATATATACACATACACATATATACACACATACACATATGTGTGTGTGTGTGTGTGTGTGTGTGTGTGTGTGTGTGTGTGTGTGGACCTGGGGCTGCGGTTTGAATTCTGGACCTGGGTGCTATTCCTGACCTTTTTTGCCCAAGGCTAGCACCCTACCACTTGAGATATATAGCTCTGCTTCTGGCTTTTTGGTGACTAATTAGAGATAAGACTCTCATGGACTTTCTTGCTCAGACTAGCTATGAACCATGATTTTCAGATCTCAGACTCCTGAGTGGTTAGGATTACAGTTGTGAGCCACCAATGCCCAGCTTGGATACATTTTTAATACAAACAGATTAGCTAGAGATGTATCTTCAAAAAGGCTTTATTACTTTTAGATAAAATTATATATATTATATGTTACATATAATATATTTGTTTTCTAAGCTGAGATTAAGGAGTAAATGGGTCATAGAGGCAGAGGCAGGAGAATCTCTATACTACATAATAAAACCCTCTCTAGAAATAAGTTAAGAAGCATACATCTTATCAGTTCACTTTTTTGAAAACCATCAACCTTCATGTATTAGACTGTCAGCTCCAAAATTACTAGAACCAAGTCTTCAGTATATCTTACCCTCTCTAGCTCGACAAATGGTCATTGGTTGGACAGAAACAGCTAGACATTTGTATTTATGGAGGTGTGATTGAAATAATATGCTATCTGTAGTCATTCCATATAATTAACCTTTAGTAAATCACCTTACAAATAAATTGTTAAAGATCTTTCAACAGTCTTGGTGCTCACATGCTTTTGGTCTACATTCAGTGATGATATGCATTTGCTCTGACAGGTGGGGAACTAGGAAGAATAAAATCCTTTATACCTGTAATCATGTCTACATAGTCTACCCTGAGAAATGATTTTTCTCGTCTAAAAGCTTGTACTGAAAAATGCCACGTTTTTGGTGCTTTCATTAACATTTTAAAATGTTAACAATTCTGTCAGTTCAGTCTGAAAATGACACTATGAGAAATGAAAGCTTGTATAACTCTGATACCCGCTAGTCATAGCTCATTATCCCCCCTGGCTTTTATTATGTGGTGAGGAAGCAGGGTCAGCCTCACAGAATTTAGGGACAATTAAGAAAATTACTGTATGCAGATGTGACTTATGGGCTGAGAATAACTAACTTTCTAAAAGACTGAATTAAGCAAAATAAATAAAGATGATAAAAACCCACAGATGTTTTATGACTTAGGTGGCTTTTAAGTTATTCATTACAGAGAAGCCTTCTGGGGATTGGCCCACTTCCCCTGACCCTTTTCCTGAACACTTTGAAACTTTCTCTTTGACGGCATTCCTCAGGGAGTTTAAGATGTCCTAGGCATATTTTCTGAAGTTCTTTGAGTTCATTTCTCAAACACTTCCATAGGGATGAAAATATTGTCACTGACCCTTCTACATTGTGGATTGCCGCTGGGGCTCCAAACCTCACATTCTTCTTTTTACAACTTTCAAAGCTTGTAGAATAAAAATGTGGAAATAGTCATGAGGGTAGAGGTTATCAGCCAAGTTTCCACAAAAAAAAGAAGAAAAAGAGAAGAGAAAACTAGACAAGAAGCAGGTAAAAAAAATCTACATTTATCTACCAACTACCTATTTTCTTCTAAAGTAACAGATATTGGAAGGCATAAATATAATACAAAGTCTCTTTCTTTCTGTACTGCTAAGGTTCAGTGAGTATTTATTAGGTGTCTGGTAGTTACTAGAGTTTGGGCTATGCTGAACAATTGTGCTTCTCTTTCATATTATGTTTTAGCTCATAAGTCAGGTGCACAGACAAATAATGATGGTGGAATGGGCTGAGTGCCATAATAAAACCTGATGTTCAGAGTGCCATGGGATTCTTGTAGAAGCAAGCATGTAATTTTAATGTAAATTAAATCTTGGTGAGCCAGAATGATCACTTGATCTTGATAAAATGAATCCCTGAGGTTTGTCCAACCTGACAGCAAATATTCCTCTTGGTGGTTTCTAAACATTTGTAGCATCCAAACAGAATGATTTTTCTTATGCTCTCCATTTTACACAAGACAGAAAGATGCTAAATAACTTAATGTAGTTTTCACTAGTGGTGTTTCCTGCCTGCTGTTTGTGATTGTCCTTCTAAAAATAATGACTATTTGAAATTATAAATCAAAGCTTTGCTTCTACATCTGTGGTAAAAGAGATTGCTTTTTGCCTTAGACAAAATCTTGAGCCTCTGCTGTGTGGTAGTGTACAAGCAATAGATTAAATCTGGATGGAAGTTATGAAATAAAACTTGTGCAGTGTTTGACCTTAAGGAAATTCAAATACAGTGGGGGAGGAATGGAAAGTTCAGATGATATAGAATATTTAATTGAATTATTAATAGATTGGTAGAAATCAAATTTAATGTTTCTGTAGCTTGTTGTCAGCATTTTAAAAGAGTTTATAGACAATGTTTAATTCTACGATATATATGGCGTTTAAAAAGCTTGTTGTCTTGCATAAAGTTAGATGCTCAAATTTGACATATAAATTTAGATGTAAAATTTGGAGGTTTCCCTGAGCTTTTATGAAATGTTCCTTTTAAAAGTAAATTTTCTTGTATTCTTCAGTTCAGTCACTGTCCCAAGACTACAGTTTAAAACTAGGGTCAAGTCTATGGGCTAGCTTTCTTAACTTGGCCTCTCTGATTGTAGGTGGTCTTTTTCTGGAGGCAAATCTAGGCCCCTACAAAATATATGTCAAGGATATTGCTCATTGCCCAAGAATTACAAAAATCATTTCTGTGTTAGAGGTAGTGTTTAATTTAGGTGGGATTTTTCAGTTTAGCTTCAGAATCAGATTGAGGTACTAAACAGAAAGGTATCTAATTAAGGCATATATATATATATATAATTACTATGTAAAAATTAATGCTATTAAAAGTATAATAATGTTCTTGTGAAACTTTTACTTGTATCTCTTCTCCTATGTTTATCTATAATCTATCATTTTTCTGTTGATCATTTATCACTGTAACTCTATGAATAACAAGATCTACTCATACCCATTTTATGAAAGTTGATTTAGAACATTTGAAACGAAGACTCAGAGAAGCCTTGTAACTTTTCCAGGTTACCCAATTGTTAAGTAGCTAAAATTTGAACTCTTTACTGCTTTAAGCATCAAGGTCTAGAAAGAGGAAAAAAGTCCACTTCCAGTGTGACTTTTATTTTCTGTATATATATATATATATAAAAAGATTTGTTTAAGCCTATTGACATGGAAAAGAACTGGCAGGGAAAGAGATATTTATTGTGCAACAACTATGAGCCAAATATGGTATTACTTTTCACAAATAGTTTCATGACATGCTTACTATGAAATTTATTTTTTATTTTAAAAACTTGCCAAGAATCCAACAATGAGTAATGAGTTAAGTAGACCTGAGTGCTCTCTCTGTACTATGCACTTAGAAGCCTACAGAACAAATTACAGATAACAGATCATAAAATGCCCTTATATTGCCCCACACTCTTTCAGAAGTTTAAAATTACTCAGATCCAACATTTCTGCAAAAGCTATTTTACTTCTTGTCAGAGATACAATCCAGGATGAGAAGTTAATCCAAGACTTTCATCCTACCTTGAGAGATACTGTCCTGATGTGAGATTCGTAGTTTTGACATCCATGCAATTCATCGTGCTGGGAACGAGAGCTAGTTCTGGTTGGATCATGGTGGCTGTGGCTACAGCCCTAGCAACCAGCTCCATGGCATCTTGTACATAGTACTCAAAGAAAGACTGTGTTGTTTTCCCATGAGCAATGAGCCCCAAGGGCAGACCTTCTGTCCTCAGTTCTTCTACATTCTGTGAATCTCCCAGGACCCAGTGAAGCTCAGGGGTTGTTATAGCAAACTGGGTGGTGATTTCAAAAATCTGCCGGATACTCTCCATGTTGCAGCCAAACATCACCATGGTGGGTGTGCTGTTCTTAACGCTCTCAAGCTGGACCTGCAGGAAGCTTAAGAGGTCCTTGGTGGAGGAGAGGTTAGCAGTGGTGTTGATGATAGATCCAAGGTGGAACTTGGAATTGTTCTGGATAAGGAGAAGGAAGTCGGTGATGTTCCAGTCTTCCTGGCACAGCAGCAAGCTAAAATTGTACCAGTTGTTCATGGTGAGGATTGAGACAGTGACATCAGCATCAGAACTTAAGGAATTTTCTAAACTCAGTTGTAGGTGGAGGGGATTCTGTATTTAAAGATATGAAAAAGAAGAATTAGAAAGCATTGGCCAAAGAGTATAGTAGAGGACATTTTTGCTTTCTTATGAAGCTAGATCTTTGTTATTATTCCTCCCCACCCCAATTCAGATATCCCTAGGATAAGTTTCCCTAAATATGAGGATTTTCCAAAGCATGGGAATTTTCTCTCAAATGTTTGACTATGTAAACTATGAAGTTTACAACATGATGGTAGGGGCTACATGAAGATGGGGAAACGGGTGGCTTACTGAAGCAAACATACAGATCCATCATCTCACATAATACTTGTTTATTTGTGGCACTGTGGTTGGAATTCCAGTCTTCATACTTGGTAGGCAGGCACTTTACTGCAGAGTCATCTGACTAGTCTGGTCACTTTTGAGATAGGGTCTCACTTCCTATCCCAGTGTGGACATGGGCTAGTCACTCTGCAAACATTGAACTATCAATTTAAAATCTTTATTTCCCCATAATTTTTTTTTGTTAGGGATTAGATGACTCTAGGTGTCAACATGAGAGGCAACAATCATATAGTTTACCTAGCTTGTCTTTCTTATCATGTCTTTATATCCACTTCTTAGAACGCAATTAACAACGTATTTGTTAAGAGTTCCACTAATGTAAAGGAATGGAAATATATTACTTTTGCTTTCTTTTAAAGTTAATGGTTGCAAGAGGGGATGCTTGGGCCAAGGGCAAAGAGGTAAAAGAATGAAGTGGGGGAAAAGGGAGGATGCAGGCATGGTTTCATTGTGTAGCCCTGAGAAACATAAGGGATTGGGGCAGGCCAAGGCGGTAGTTGTTGAAGATGTTGAAGGGATGACACAGATGCATTGTATACATATACTGCTTCATTAAATGGGGAACAATTCAATACATTAACTACAGTTAAGATAATTGAGGGAAGGGGTGAGTTGAGAATGGTGGGTGAGAATGTTGCCATTGTCATGGATTAAGATACACATTAAGATTTGCAAACTGCTTTGGTGAATGGCAACTCCTTAATGATAATAAAAATTAAATAAAAATTAAAACATTAATGTACAGGAATTTTAACATAGTTCTTCTATAAGGAAATGGGGATGAGAAATGCACTATAGTTTCTTACATCTCTAGCCACCTGAGTAAAATACTTCTGATATATATATATATATATATATATATGTAGATTTTTTTCACTATAGACATCAAGATTAAGTGTATATAATTTAATGTTGAAGGCTTATTTACATTTCTGGATCTATTGGTCCTGAATTCTTGCTGCGAAAGGTATGTTCTTAAACACATTTGTGTAACTTAAACCACCATTTCATCTACTCATGGAATTCATCCTTCAATAAAGGAAGTGTACTTTAGTTAAGAAAAAAAACCATAAATTTAGACATATAGGTGAAATACAAACTTCCAATATTAACACATTTGTTATTTGTTTACTCCACAAGCAGATACATGACACATTTATTATGTAATGATGAAATATTGAGAATGTTTGGACCAGGACCTTACTCATGTTCTTTACACAATAAATATTGTTCAAATTGAAGTAAATATGTTTCACTTGGGAATTTCTTAACTATTTTTAGGAGCTTGCTAAACATTCAGATCAACAGAAGAGCATGAGTGTCTTAGTTAAATTTCAAGCCCTGTAAAGGAAACCATGTATACTGGTATTAGAAGTAGGAAATTGAAAGGGAATACCAAAATCGAGAGACACAGGGTAAAAAAGACAAACAACTACAAAAGCAATACTTGCAAAACTGTTTGGTGTAAGTGAGCTGAACAACTCATGGGGGGGGAGGGAAAGGGGGAGGAGAGAGGGGGGGTATGAGGGAGGAGGTAACAAACAGTACAAGAAATGTATCCAATGCCTAATGCATGAAACTGTAACCTCTCTGTATATCAGTTTGATAATAAAAATTTGAAAAAAAAACAAAAGCAAAAAAGGTTGAGCTTCTTTGACCTGCCAAAAATGTGTAATAAGATAGAGGATTTAAAGGCTGAGAGTGTACCTTAGTGTACAAAATCCCAGGTGTGCTTTCCCAGTACCACCTCCTCCATAAGTTGAATTGAACTTTGAACTCTTTGAAGCAATGGAAGATTTTCATGCTTAAAAAAAACTTAATAAAGCATGAAATTCTGATGGGGTTTACAGGAAGAAAATTATGAACACTGGCAGGTCATGAAAGCTCTCATGATGCTCGGCAGGATGGAATCTTCAAACTTATTCTCAGAATTTGACTTATGTCCTTTAAGTTAAACATTTGAGTAAGGCTTATATTGTCAAAAGTAGAGCTTTGGGAGAGACATCCAACAAGTAGCAAGAAGAAAGCCTTCATTAGGCCTTAAGTGAACTGGAAGCTTGTGGGTTAGTAGTAGCTGGGAGGGAAATGAGAAAAAGTTCTTAAATTAAGAATGGTTAAGTGATATGATCTGATGTAGGAGGCCTAAAAGAGAAGGGTGTCAAACAGTATCCAGTAGACTTGGAATGCCAGACAAGCTCAAAATGAGAGGAATGCATGCTACAGATCCCCATTTCTCTTTCTGATATATACATATTACTCCAGAAAGTTCATTCTATCTTCCTCTTGTAGTTTTCTGCCCATTCTTCTTTTTTTTTCCTTTTCTTTCCTAACTTAACCTTCTTTAGGCAGAAAGGAACAGTAGAAGGTACATTCTACATTTAGTTGGCAGGGACAAATGTTTTCCAACTGTTTTCTTGGCTTCAGCATTACCACTCTCTGTATTCTTTGGCATTCTTCTTCCTAAAACCAGTATGACCAAATCATTTCCAGAATCATGACTTCTGAATTACTCATAGGACGAATTTCAAGATCAATCATATGACTTAGGAGGATATTCCTATCTTAGGTTTAGGTTTATTACCAATACACCAGATACACTGTAGAAAATGTACCACCCTAAAATATGACCCTTTGGCATAAGGATTATTTTGAATGCTTATTTTGAGATTGAAGACAGAGAAGAGTCTGTGAGAACAGAGCAGCAATTATCTTTCTGTAAGGGAAATTTCCACCTATAAAGAAAATCCTCAATTGCGAAGACTTCTTTCTTTGTATATACCAGGAAGAGAAAAATGATTAAACCACTAGAGACCCTTGCTAATGTAGAAGGAATTACCACAAACGCACATAACAAAACTTACTCATGTGCATTGTACCTTGCCTGGCTATCTCCCTGTTACTGATCTCTCTAACATATGTGTTATAGTTATTTCAATATAAACTCAAGGCCATGTCTTGGAGATTTATACCCTCTTCCCTGACTATCTTCCATCTATACATAAGATACTAATATTATTAAATTTCTCATTCCTCCTATGAGCATCAGGCTTTTGTCCTAACTAAGAACTGTGAAGGATAAAGAGGAAGTTAACGTTCTTTCTCTATAATGTGTATCAAATCATACTGGATGATTTGTTTTTCTTGAACCAGGGTAAATACTTTTCATGCCTACACTAATTTAATCATCCTTTCTTTTCACCTGGAAATGGGTTTGCTTGTATTCATATTCATACTTTCATACTGTCTCACATAGATTTCTAGAAACTATCTCATGTACTGTGAACCAAGGTTCTCTGAAGAAGCTATATCTATTTTCAAAATCCTACAGACTGCTTGACCTTGGATGACTGAAACATTATGGTTGTGGGCAGAAAATGTTATATGTCAAGAACCAAACTTACCTTGGGTTATCTTCAATTGTTTAATGGCCATTAACTTCTTGCTTGCTCTAATATAACCATAATTATTAGACAAAATTCTCCAATGCATTACTAAACTCAGCAGACCCCCTAGATGCCACCATCCTAAGGTTAATAATGCTAAAAGGTAACACCTTAAGCCTCTAGAAAATATTTCTCTGATGTAACATTTTGGATATAAAATGTTTCCCATGCTTTATGTATTGGGGGCTTGGCTTGCACCTGAGACCTTTGAACTAATCAGTGGATTAATCCATTGATTAACTCATAGGATGATGACATCATTGGGAAGTGGTGAAAAGCAAAAAGTGGGGCCTAATTGAAGGAAATTCACTGAGGGTATGTCCTTTGGGGCTGTCTTGTCACTTTTTGTAATCTTCTTTTTGCTTCCTGCTGCCATGACACAGACTGCTCCTGTCTGTCAACATTTCCTACCATGAGAGTCTGATACTTCTGTCACTGTGAACAAAATAAATATGTCTTTTTTTAAGTTGTCACTGCCAAGTATTTCTGTGACAGCAATGAGAAAAGTGAATAATACACCTGCTTTGCTGTATTCTGTCTACCTAATGCCCTTCCCACATCTCATGTTCAGGGTTTATGACTTTCTTTGTTCTGTGGGTATACAAATTGGTATAATCGTCTCTATTGTGGCATGCATCATTCAGGATAACTTGAATTTATATTCCTAAGTTTTGGTCAGCTCTCTTCTTTAAAACAGAGCTGTTTTTGGTATTGATATAGCATTTTTATCCTGTTGATCTAAATGCCATGATGGGTTGTATTTTTGGCTATTTGATTGTTCCTCTGCTGATTCTGCACAATGAATGGCCTCCTGCATGTGCCATTGCTTTATTATAGAGCTCTATAAACACACTTGATGCTATTGTGTATCTACTGATTATTTTTGTACATACAAGAGACTAAGAGTTACAATCCTAAACATGTTTTCTAATACAATTAACCAAAAGCATTTGTCATATGAAACACCTCTTTCCTGTACCCCAAGACCTAGGATCATAATATGAAAGACTGAAAACTAAAACATTGGGAAGAAAACCAGTTCCAGTTAAGTTTCAAGATCCAATATTTTGACCTGAGTTGTAACACAGGCTTCTCCAGAACTTTTCACAGAGGAGCTAATTAAATTGGTGTGTGAGAAACAAGCTCTTACAGAAGTAAAGATAAGATTGTCATCCCTTTGCTATGTAGGATGGATAATTAGCTAATAGCACTAGACAGAGAAATACATGCATTTGGCAAAAGAGAGAAACATGAGATTGAAACAAATAGCTCCTGTCCTTTCCAAATGGATAATGATTAATCCACACAATCTCATGTTCACTCCTATAAACAGTTCTACTGAGAAATATCAGATGGTGAAGTTAATCCTATTACATATGTAATAGATGTGGTTATTCAAAAATACTTATTAACTAGTAGTTTAGAAGCATCTAGTGACATATTATTTAGCTAGCAATCTTTTTTTAATACTTATTTATTGTCACAGTGATGTACAGAGAGGTTACAGTTTCATATGTTAGGCCTTGGGTACATTTCTTGTACTGTTTGTTACCTTCTCCCTCATTCCCCCCTTTCCCTCTCCTCCCATGAGTTGTTCAGTTGGTTTACACCAATGGTTTTGCAAGTATTGCTTTTGTAGTCGTTTGTCTTTTTATCCTTTGTCTCTCGATTTTGATATTCCCTTTCACTTCCCTAGTTCTAATATCAGCACATACAGTATCCAGTGTACTCAGATGAAATAGAGTGATAGCGTGGGTACAACCACAGGAAGGGGATACAAGAGAAACAACAACCACAAAAAAGCTATGGTATCACCTGGCATGTTGAAAGTAATTACAGCAATGATATAACACTCATTTCTGTAACATGGAGTTCATTTCACTTAGCATCATCTTATGCATTCATAGCGGCATAGCTATTGGGCTCTTGTCATCCTCTGCTGTGACTAGCCTAAACCTGTGCTAATTATTCCCTATGAGGGAGACCATAGAGTCCATGTTTCTTTGGGTCTAGCTCATTTCACTTAGTATAATTTTTTCCAAGTCCTTCCATTTCCTTATGAATTGGGCAATGCCATTCTTTCTGATAGAGGCATAAAATTCCATTGTGTATATGTACCACATTTTCCTGATCCATTCATCTAGTGAGGGGCATCTGGGTTGGTTCCATATTTTAGCTTTGACAAATTGCTTAAGCTAGCAATCTTACATGTAATTTATATAATGACAACACACACAGACATTTGAAACACTTATAATTCAAGACATGCAATGTAACTTTTGTTAAAATCTGGGGCAAGAATTAAAAAAGTCCTAGTGTAAGAAAAATTGGAATGAGAAAAAATGATATTGATACTTAGAAAATATTAGAACACATTAGAATATAATTTTTACAAACCCAGAATAATAAACAGTTACAAAAGGGTAAACAGGTAAATAAACAGAAAAAGAATGACAGTACATACCAAAGAATACATTGACTTAGTATATAAAGACAACTCAAAGATCAACAAAAAAAAGTACCAGGAAATGGGTACTTACAAGATGGTAGGGTGGGGCCAAGGAGAGAGGGTAGAGAAGTTAAGAAAAGAAGGGAGAATGCAGGCAAGAATTCATTGTATATATTGTATATATACCACAGAATTGAGAAATGTAAGTGAAGGGGTGGGTGGAAGGGGGTAAAGATGTTGAAGTGATGATATAGATCAAGATATACTGTATACATAAACTGCTTTGTTAAATAGTAAAAATTCAATACCTAACCTCAAATTAAGGTAAGTGAGGGAAGGAGTTGGTTGGGCGGGGTGGATGAGAATGTTGAAAGGGTAGACATTGATCAAGATGCACTGTATCCATAAACTGCTTTGGTGAGTGGCAACTCCTTTTTATAACTACTTAAAGATAATAAAATATTCAAAATAAATAAATAAAAATTTTCACAAAAATATGGAATATAGAAGAAAATATGCGATTAAGAGTTGAAGCCAGGTGCCAGGAGGCTGAGATCTGAGGATTGCACTTTGAAACCAGCCCAGGTAGGTAAGTCTGTGAGACTCTTTGTCTCCAGTTAAACACTAGAAAACCAGAAGTGGAGCTGTGGCTCAAAGTGGTAGAGAGCTAGCTGAGGAACATTGTCCAGGATCTGAGTTCGAACCCCATGACAGGAAAAAATAAAAGGAAAGAAAAAAGAAAGAAAAAGACTTGAGAAAATAGATCATTTCAAAATGAAAAATTTCTAAAATTTGAAAAATATAAGTTAAAATTCAAATTTTACCATACACAAAAAATAAATTTTGAGTGATTAATAAGGTAGTATGTAAATGTCTCTCAAAAATCATAAAGATAAAGAGAAGTACATTATATGAGATATTGTAACATGTATCTCTAGGATTAAACACCTACTATACATAAAATAAAAAATTGAAATTATCTGTAAAAAACAAAACAATAAGATGAGAATATTTATCACAGATTTGGTAGACAAAGAGCTTGTATTCACACAATATAAGGAATGTTTGCTAGTCAACCAAGTGAGAAGCCTTTATTGAACACTCAGTTTTGTCCCCAAAAGTAATTTTAACCTCATATAAGGAGCCATGCCCTCTGTAAAGGCATTTTTCCCCACCTGAAGAAAGGATGAGATAGATAACACGTAAGTAATCTGATAAGTAAACATTCAAAATTATAAATGATAGAAATTATTACAAATAAAATCAGTAGAGTATTGGGAGAGTGTGCAGAACATCCCAGGGGATGATATGTAGGGGTGGGAAGATAGTAGGTACTGGTTTGGTATAAGAATATTCTAATCAGTACTTTTAGAAAAAAATGGGATATCTTTGAAAACAACAGATCATGTGATAGGTTCACATGTATCTGATTTACTATAAAACAGTTTACTGTAGAAACATAAACGTCTAACTCAAAATTTCATTTAACTAAGAGACTCTTTGGAATACCTTTTCTTTTTCCTTTGGCAGTATTTTCTTTCCCCTCCCAGATAACTGATGGGTCCCACCACCCCTGCCTCTACATTCCCTTTGTCTGATTGTGTGATGGCTTCTGTAATGTCTACAATGTCCTCACATAAGTCACAAGCCTTCATGGCTGCTGGGGCCACTGACTTCTTCAGTGAGCTAAGGTCTTCTAAGGAACAGGATATTGGTTAGTAGTCAAAGGGATTTCTACTTAATTTAGTTAGCATCATCATTTATAAGCCATGTGGTCATCTACAGTCATTGAGCAAGCTCTGCATCATCAATACCACTTCCCAACTTATAGATTCCTCCTGAGAATGAAATATGAAAATGTAATTATGCTTCATCTGGCCCACAACGAGGGCCCGGTAAGGAGAAGCTTGCAATTTACATGCAGAATTTAGCCCTTGTGTTGGATGTGCTTTCTAAGATGAATGTAATACAGTATTATCTTTTGCTATTGCTCTCTCTCCTATCATCTGCTCACAATGGTTTTGGTAGTAGATATTTTTTAAAAAAGATATCAGCTATACAAACTCCTTTACAGGAAAACAGATGCTCTGTCTCATTCTCAGAGAAGTTCTTTATTTAGGGGTATATTAGCTACACAGTAGAGTCTCTGCATCCCTCTCAACTCTTTCTTGGCAACAAGTTCCAGAACCACTTCACAAATTAAGGAATTTTTGGCACCAACTCTGGTGATTGCCCTCATCCATCTTCATTCTCTCAGAGGGAATATTTGTTTTTGTTGTTGTTTTTTTTCTGAATTATTACAAGTTTCCCAAACAGCATTTGTTGCCAGAGAACTTTATGATATTCCCTGACAGAAGAAATGAAGCTGGTTTACTTTCAGAGTGAAGAAATGATGCTGTTCTCTTGATTGTTTCCCAGGCCAGCCAACCTAAAGGAAATTGGTCAAAGCTTGGAAAGTTCAAACGAACATATTTCCACTCATTTTACCTGAGGTGAAATCCCCTCCCTTCCATAAGACTGCCAACGATGAAACATGTTGGAGGGGCATGGGACTGATTTTCCGTGCTGCTATCTCTTCTCCTCAGCCAAAGAGGCCACCGGAGGTGTTTTTCTCTCCCATTATTTTACACCTTATTTGACCTATATCACAAAGAAGGCTTTTTATTTCAGAAAAATTAAAGCATATTCTTTTACAAGCTCAGGCTTTTAAATAAATTAACTGTTTTTATGGTTGCATTAAGAATTCAGGCAAACTCAAGGCAAAGTCCCTGCCCAGAAATTGTAATCTAATAATAATTATAAAAATGAAGAGCTACTGATGTTTCAAGTACATTATGCATATTGCCTTATTTTAGCCTCACCATGGCTTCTGGAGGGGAATACATTGATTGGCCTCTGTTAACAGATGACAATTGAGGCTCAAGAATGGGTGAGTAATTTTCCCAGGGTAGCACAAAATAACCAAGGAATAGAGCCCAGATCTGACCTCAACTTTCTGGACTTGAAAGCACTACTCTGTATTGTCTCGTTCACTTGATAAGAACAACATGTAACATAGGCCCTTGACATTTGTGGGTTTAATCTTTACAGGGTCAATTAGTCACAAGTAATTCTAACAGCTCAGAGAATGAAGCCATTTTTAGGATATGCTGTGGCAGGCATTTAAATGAGATGCTTTGTGCCATTAGGAGCCTCATGGACTGCCCCGTGTACACATAGCCACCCAGCTATCATCTTCTCTCATCCTTGTATGTCTAGGCACTCTTGCACTGTGAATTGGCATTAATGAAAAAGTAAAGATAATTGCATGGTAAATAGCATCTGCTTTATGTCTGGTAGAATAAGAATGCTTGGAAAAGCTCACTTAAAAATTTCATTTAAATTCTACTGAATTTTGTGGTCAAAACTTCCATCTCTAGTGTTATTCAGCCATCCTGTATGGAGGAGTCAATATACATATATCCTGGGAAATCTCCTCCTCCGTGAGTTTGCTCTGTCTAACCCTATATATCCGAGTCATATAATATACGAATGCTTCAGAAGGGAGGATTATGGGTGCATGGTGCAGTTGGCATCATCATGTTGAGTGAGGTGTATTTCACTTCAAAGAAGTGGGAAGGGCTAAGGGCTATGGGAACCCAGAATGGAGCTTACTTGTTGGAATACAGCCGACACTAGTGGAGGGGTACAGTTCCAGTTAGGATGAAGTGTTAGTGTGCACATTACCACTGTCTCAAAGATAGCCAGGTGATAGATTCTTTCAACAAAATATAAATTTGAAGTCGTATGTGGGTGTTTGTTATTAGAAAAAATCTATCTAAGAAACAAGGTCGAAATCCTTAGTTTTGAGTTCGCTGCAATTTCCAGGAGAGTCTAAAAGAGAGAATAAGGGGCTTCATAGCGAGTCACTCAGGCGTGTGAACCACATTTATCAGTTGTGGGTGAGATTTGTGGACTAGCCTTGGTCACTGAAGAAAGACTTCTACTGCAAGTGGAAGCCAAGGTGCCAAAGATGGATGGGACAAAAGCGGGAGGCTGGAAGAAGACAGGATCTGACAAGGTGACTTCTTATGACATATGTAAGTACTAATCTTGTTATTATCATTCATAATAATGATCATGTCTGCTGTGCTGACTCAGTACATCCTTTCTTCAAGACTCAGTTGCCTTCTGTCAGCCCAGATGACCACCAGTGTTTAGTGGGCAGACTCATTCCCTGCTAGTGTCTATAGACACTGGTGACCTTCAGCCTCTGTGAACCAAGCAGAGCTGCGCTTGTGGCAGTGCTGGAGGTCTCAAGCCTCTTCAGAAAATGTATTTTCTCTTTTGTCTTGCCAGAGCTAGGGATCTACTCTGTTTTTCTTTGTGCTGTGTGAAGTCACCTACCTTCATTAATCCCCTGCAGTCCTTTTCATATGCTTTAAGGATAAAAAAAAGGCATACATAGCATGTTGTTACCATTTTGTCTCAAATAAGAGGAGTCTCCTAGAAGAACACTGAATCAGCTTTAATAGCATTGAGAAGGTCAAGCACTGGACTTGAGAGCAGGAGTCTTTTGGGGGAACTTCCAAGGTCTATTTTGCTACTGCAATAGGAGATTTCTATTGACAAGCAACTACTTCAGAGCATGGTAGGGACCACGTGATGTTCCACATGTTGAAACAGTTTCTATGAAGTAGAGAGAACTGAGACAATCAATTTGCCTGATTCCCAAGAGAAAGGGACTGTGGGATGGGTAATTTAGCAATGGCTAAAGGAAGCAGTTTCACAGTAGGATATCAAAGTTGGGTACAATTTGCCAATTTTGTACCAACATTTTACAGTATGAAAGACAAAAGAATTTCACAGTAAAGATGTTGCTTGGGACTTTTTTCATGCCTATTCCACCATCTAGGTTTTGCTCGAATTTAATAATATTTGAAGGAATATGTACATTTTTATATACCAGTAGGCTGATGATTTATGATAGGTTACAATTTATCAAATATTCAAACTTTTTTATCATTGCTCATTATTTTTAATTTAACTTTTCTTTTTTCTGAATAATTTATTTGTTGTCAAAGTGATGTACAGAGGGGTTACAGTTTCATACATAAGGCAGTGGGTACATTTCTTGTACAATTTGTTACCTCCTTCCTCATTTCCTCCCCCCTCCCCTCCCCCGTTCCTTCTACCTCCATGAATTGTTCAGTTGGTTTACACCAAATGGTTTTGTAAGTATTGTAAGTCATTTGTCTTTTTATTCTTTGTCTCTCGATTTTGATATTCCCTTCCACTTCCCTAGTTCTAATACCAGTATATATAGTATCCAGGGTACTCAGATGAGATACAGTGATAGCGCGAGGACAACCACAGGAAGGGGATACAAGAGGAACAAAAACAACAAAAAAGCTATGGTTTCACATGGCATGTCGAAAGTAATTACAACAGTGATAACACTCGTTTCTATAACATGGAGTTCATTTCACTTAACATCATCTTATGTATTCATAAGGGCATAGCTATTGGGCTCTTGTGATCCTCTGCTGTGATTAGCCTAAACCTGTACTAATTATTCCCTATGAGGGAAACCATAGAGGCCATCTTCCTTTGGGTCTGCTCACTTCACTTAGTATAATTTTTTCCAAGTCCTTCTATTTCCTTAAGAATTGGGCAATGCCATTCTTTCTGATAGAGACATAAAATTCCATTGTGTATATGTACCACATTTTCCTGATCCATTCGTCTACTGAGGGGCATCTGAGGAATGACAATTAGCAATGACAAATTGTGCTGCGATGAACATAGCTGTGCTGGTGGCTTTAGTGTGTTCTTGTTTGTAATCTTTTGGGTAGATGCCCAAGAGTGGGGCTGCTGGGTCGTAGGGGAGCCTTCTGAGGAACCTCCATACTGCTTTCCAGAGTGGCTGAACAAGTTTACATTCCCACTAACAATGTAGTAGGGAAGAAAGATAGCCTCTTTAACAAATGGTGCTGGCAAAACTGGTTCAACACCTGCATCAAACTATTGTTATAGACATTCTCAGTGACAAATGTAAGCATGCTTTCTTATAATGGGAACCATTGAAATATGCACCAGATAATTAAGTGTCTAGCTTGTGACTTAAATTTTGTATTGAAATTTGATTACTCCCTGTCAATGCAGCCTGAAACTATTATTAAGAGATGGCTATGTCACATGCTAATTTGCTTTATTGCACTAAGAATGAAAACTCAGCCAAACACTGATTATGTCTATTTTAAATACCTTCTGGAACTGCTGCCATAGTTGACACAATTTCTCAGTGCCCTAAGTTGTTTTTTTATTGATATAACTACTTGTTCTTTTAAAAATATTTTTATTGACATCCATTAATAGTACAAAGGGGTTTCATTATGACAAGTCTGTAGATGTGGATGGTATAAAAAGTTCATGTTTTGAGCATTTAAACTTCAGTTTAAGTAATTGTTATATAATATGCCTTTTATTTATTCTGGTTTAGTGCTCCTATTAATTTTATTATTGATTTGGTTTAATTGCCTAATGGCTTCTTATTTTATTTGGAAATTCAAAAAAAAATCTTATTGACTCATATTTATCACCCACTGCCTGACACTGGCCAGTTTAATAATAGAATATTTTTTAGCATGCCTTAAGCAGTATCTCAGTATATTTCCATTTCAGCACTCAATCTCAAAATTTTTGGTTCACTAATTATGATTTAATTTTGCTGCAATGACATTTTATTTCACTTAAATTGCTAGGAGAACATTAGTATGATTAATTCTTTGTACCTTTCACATCCTTGTCCAGGATAAGAAGGCACTGGGGATGTTACATGTAGTTCTTTTGAATCTTTGGTCACAGAGGAACTCTTTTGCCATGAATTAGAGGTTTAACTTCTTAAACAGAATAGTGCACTCCGATGCAGGACAACAGATCCCAAATGAAAAGGTATGTGTTGTCTTGGTAAGGTCTCTGTTCAGTGAGAAAAGGCCTGTCAAATTTAAGACTTTGTTCTTTATTGTGAGTTCAACTTGTCAAGTCACTGTCCATATCTACTCAAAACACATAGAATCAGACAGAAAAATTCAGCTTGAGAAATCTACCTGATACTAATTAGTGCTCCTAGGATTTTATCCTAAAGGATTTGGAGGGGAACTTAAAGTTCATGAATCCCAAATTACCAATCACAAAAATAGAATGCCACAGTTAAGAGACTTTTTTGCTTATTAAAAAAAGTTAACAATGTGTTCAACTGAGGTGGTCTGTCTTCACCATATTCTGTAGTGAATATTGCTTTTTCTGTGTGTTATTATGGGGTTTGAACTCAGAGCGTCACACTTGATAGACAGGTATCCTGCCACTTGAGCTTCTCTCCCAGGCCCTCAACCACCTTTTGTCTTATTTTCAGGTAGGGTTTCATATTTTTTGCCTGGGCCATCCTCCGACCCTGATCCTCTGACCTCTGGACTCCAACTTTATCTTCTAGCTATTGCAGTTATATTCCACCATAGATCCTGGTTATTGATTAACATAGGGGATTTTGTTCACTTTTTGCCTGGGCTGACTTAAACCACAATTCTTATGATCGCTACCTCTGGAGTAGTTGGGATTATAGGCATAAACTAACACATTCATAAAATTTACCTCCTAAGTCTCACCCTCGCTCTCCTTCCTTCCTTCCTTCCTTCCTTCCTTCCTTCCTTCCTTCCTTCCTTCCTCCCTCCCTCCCTCCCCCTCCCTCCCTCCCTCCCTCCCTCCCTCCCTCCCTCCCTTCCTTCCTTCCTTCCTTCCTTCCTTCCTTCCTTCCTTCCTTCCTTCCTTCCTTCCTTCCTTCCTGTTTCTTCTCTTGCCTCTTTCTTTTTATTTTGCTTCTCACTGTTAAGGAAATATATTAGGTTAAGTGAAACCTTGTATACTGTACCACTTCTACATAATGTTTAAACCATGA
This sequence comes from Perognathus longimembris pacificus, assembly GCF_023159225.1. Lineage (NCBI taxonomy): Eukaryota > Metazoa > Chordata > Mammalia > Rodentia > Heteromyidae > Perognathus > Perognathus longimembris. The sequence goes on from NC_063161.1 coordinate 136,004,333, forward strand.
ATACATAATCTTTTTAAAAGAGGTATAGCAACCCACTGGTTGATGCATTTACTCCTTTTTCTTCTCCATTGTATGATACATACAATCATACAATGTAAAACTATAAATTACTAATTTAATTGATGAAAATAGGATTAAATAAAATATAGTGAATTTTACAAGTGATTTACAAATTATTTAAGCTGGATTTATCTCTACCATTAGTAAATGTCCATATGTATTCATTTTAGGGCATTATTTAGCATCTATTGACATAATTTTCTCTGAAATCCTTGCATAGTATACCAAAACTTTATATTCTTTAAAAGAACAAGAATCTCTCCAAGTCATTATGATATTTCCTACATCAGTCCAGAGAGTTCAGGTTCAAAAGGACAATAGAACTGGGAGAGAATGAGGGAAACGGTGACATTGTTCAAAAAGCAATATACTGATGTAACTGTAATCCTTCTGAACATGACCTTTATAATAACAATGAAGATTTTTTAAAGGAGAATTGGAATCTTGAGATGTCCTTATCATTTCCAAAAATATAAAGAAATGAAGAAGATATTTGTCTTTATGTTATAGTCCAGAATCTCAAAATGCTAACTTCACAATGGTGATAATATTCCTTGTCTGAGACCTGGATAATCTTGGGCAGGCAGATCTCTTGTCTCCCTTCCAGGTTATGTAAAACTCATCAGAACAGACTTCCTTTTCTATGTACAATAGATCTACTCTGCACATCTCATTTGTAGCCCACCTTGTCCTGTTTATTCAATTGTGCAAATAAATCTTGGCTTATGTTTACCTTGGAAGCAGTTAAAAAACCCCAAACAAAAAAGAAACCTTGGAATTCTCCAAATGTTTCATTCACTCTTGATTTTTGAGTAGGACATTTTTGCACAAACATGATCGGTTGTTTTTGTATTATAAACTCTTAGTCTTTCCATCCTATGCTCAGATTTCTTTTCTTCAGTTAAATCTCCATGATCTTCCTCATTACTAAATTGTATTGTTTGCCTCTCTTTTCATTTCTGCTTCACTACACCCCCACATCCATTCGATAATCATGTATTACAAGGTATAATCATTATTAGTTTACTCAACTCTTTCCTTCTAGAACTGTGTTGGGGATAGCGATGCCCCCAGTAATAGTGTTCAGAAAAGAACAGACTTCTCTTGGAGACTTCTTGGGTGAATACATAAATGAATAAGTGGTGATGTGTAGTTTAGATTTAGATAAGAGGGATGACCTTTGGTTGATGTGTGTATCTTGTGTGTTTTTTTGTTTTTAATGAGTCATTTTCCTTCCAATTTGACTAATAAGGTTTTCCTCTAGCGGCAAGAGTAATTATTATTGGCCTTCCCATAAAGTGGTATCCTTTCAGATGACACAAATCTTTTCTAATGTCAATCAGAAAAGTGGCGCCAGGATGCAGAACAGATTGACAGACTGCTCAAACTCCAGGAGGCCCAAGGCTCTCATTAGAAATACAAGTTGAGTCATGATATGCTCAACTTCAATGCATGTCAGTCATTCCTCTTGCATTAAATATGATTGTGGGAAACTATTTGTTGCGCTTTATTAATTATTCATAATCAAATTTTAATGCTTACATTGATGTATTAGGATATGATTCGATATAAAATGATAACAGTATTATGTCAACCTTTCAATTATTTGTCAAGTCTTAAGTGAGGTACCCTTGAACTAGAGATATTGCTTCAAAAATCTTAATGACCAACAAGACTATCCTAATGAAACAAAAATGAGAATGATTTTAAATAATAACATTAAGAAAAAAGAAAACAGATGTCAAAAGTTTTATCAAGGGCTGGGGATATAGCCTAGTGGCAAGAGTACCTGCCTCGGATACACGAGGCCCTAGGTTTGATTCCCCAGCACCACATATACAGAAAACGGCCAGAAGCGGTGCTGTGGCTCAAGTGGCAGAGTGCTAGCCTTGAGCGGGAAGAAGCCAGGGACAGTGCTCAGGCCCTGAGTCCAAGGCCCAGGACTGGCCAAAAAAAAAAAAAAAAAAGTTTTATCAAGATTGTTTTCCCCCCATCATGGGGTTGAACTCTAGGACTGGCTCCCTGTCCCTGGGCTCCTTTTACTCAAGGCTAGTGCTCTACCACTTGAGCTACAGCATTACTTCTGGCTTTTCCTGTGATTAATTGGAGGTAAGAGCCTCGTAGACATTTCTGCCCAGGGCTGGCTTCAAGCTACAATCCTTAGATATCAGACTCCTGAGTAGCTAGGATTATAGGTGTGAGCCACCAGCACCCGGCTCAACTGCTTTCTTGATGTCTTCATTTGGATTCATGTTAAGATTCTGAAACTTAAAACATCAAAATACAGGTATTTCTTTCCTTCCTTTAATCTTCATTCCAGATGCTCCAGCCAAATCCATTTCCTTTAAGCCTCTCCCATGTCCCTATGATTGCCCTATCACCCTGCTAATGGTTTAGGTCACTACTAAGGGGTCAGCTTTTAATCCTGCTTTTTCTTCACACTGGCTCTTAATCACTCCAAAAGTTCCATTCCCTCCAAACTATATCTTGAATTCAATCACTTTCATCTTCTCACTGCTTGTAGAATAGGTCTTTATGACCTATTACCTGGACTAAGGTTGATTGACTCATGTGACAGAGTTGCTAGACCATCTGCCTCCAACATTGTCCAGTTGGCTAAAAGTTCAATGTACAGATGACAGACAGAATAATATTGAAAAATTGAATTTACATTATTTGCTTAAAACTCTTCAATTACTTCCCATTGCAACTAAGAAAAATTTAAACATCCTACTCTTTGTCCAGAAGGATCTAGTTCCACCTACCCTTCTGACATCACTCTCTACCTATGTGATCTCCATGCCATGATGCTCAGCTAGCTTCAGTCTCAGAGCCTTATAAGAGTTTCTTATAATAGTTCTTCTGATTGGATGGCTCCACCGGCCAGGCCATCGTATGGCTGAATCTTTCTCAGCATGCTGTCTTCCCTAACATGAGCAGCCTCCTGTTCTACCATCATATCCAACTTGTTCTTCACATGACACTAGTTTATTTTCTTTAGAACACTGGAAAATACCTGGAGCTATCTTTACTTAGTTTTTTATTAGTTGAAAGATATCTCACTATTCTAAGATAAGCTCCTAAAAAATTCCCAACATTCTTCATTCTACCCTCAGCAACTAGAATAAAGCCCGTCAGCAATGGCTTGCTCGGTATGCCTCTGTATGGTGCATATAAAAAAATTAACTTTTTTTTTCATAGTGGACTGAGATTTGAACTTAGAACTCTGCTTGCTAGGCAAGGACTCTTCCACTTGAGCCACACCTCTAGTCATTTTAGCTTTAGTTCTTTGTTCAGATAGAGTCTTGAGTTCCTACTGGGTTGGCCTCACGTTCTGATCCTTCCCATCTCAGCCTCTGCCACTTGACCTGGTCTGAAATGTACCTTTCTGTTGAAAACTTCAAAAGCTCATGTCTTGAATTCTAAGCAGAAATGGTACCAATAAAAATACTATGGGGTTTATTGCAAATTGCAGAAATCTGTGTATCCATTTCTGCCAGGAATTCTATCTGCCTCTGCTCCTGCCTCTTCCTCTATGTCCACATTGATCTCTAAATGTTTCTAAATCACTCTATCTAAACATTTTTACCCCCCTTGCAGCCTCTATTTCGACTTTTTTCTCTTGTTTAAACATAAGGCGAAGGGCTTCCTTGAAAATGAGCATAATAATGGCAAGTGATTGTATTTACTGAACATTAGAAACTATTATCATCATATTCCAGCAGCTTGCTGTTTTGGCTAATGTCTTAAAAAAGAAGAGACATTTTAGCTATCATTATTAGTTAAAAAATTCTCATTATAGCAGAGCTCTTTACTGTAAAATTGGATATCCTGTGGATCCAATCATGTTTTCTAAAATGTTCTCACACAGGAAATTTTCTTTTTAAATACAGCTAGCCCCTTCTGTATGTTACTGTTGCTACACAGCTCCCCCCCCCCCATTTAATCCTTTGGTGTGTGAGGTCATGTTCACTTCTAGAGTAATTCATGTTCAAGGATTTGTTGATTTTGCCTATGGCTATTCACTGAGTCTCTACTATGTGGCAGGCATATCACAATGCATTATATCACGATGTCACTACAACATGCATTGGATGTGTAAATAGGAATAAATGAGCAGACATGTCTTATGCTTTGAGGGTAAAGGGCTAGTAATAAAATAATACATTAATAAAAATGTTAAAAATATGAATATACATTAGATGAAGAGTTGTGGCGTGGCAGTGACTGTACTAGGCACTGTGCAACTATGTATTCATTTACTTCTCAGGACAACACCCTACCTCATCATCTGAGGGGTGTAGGAATCACCAGCAGTTTCATTTTGTGGATGGAGTAACTAAATCCATACACTTAGTAAGAAGATGGTATTTAGCTGCTACATTTTACTGAGACTTGGTTAAAAAAATAGATGGAAGAATCATTTCAAATGAATTTATAATAAAAAAATCTCTAAGCCTAAACTGGGTAGGGAACATTCTAAGGTGATCTAAGTCCAGAGAACCAGAGAAGGGTGTGTGTGTGTGTGTGTGTGTGTGTGTGTGTGTGTGTGTGTCTTGAGGCTTGAATTCAGGGCCTAGGCACTGACCCTGAGCTTTTGTGCTTTTTTTTATTTTTGCCAGTCCTGGGGCTTGAACTCAGGGCCTGAGCACTGTCCCTGGCTTCTTTTTTGCTCAAAGCTAGCACTCTGCCATTTGAGCCACAGTGCCACAGAGCCACAGTGGCCTTTTTGTATATATGTGGTGCTGAGGAATCAAACCCAGGGCTTCATGCATACAAGGCAAGCACTGTACTGCTAAGCCACATTCCCAGCCTGCTTTTGTGCTCTAGGATAGTGCTCTACCACTTTCCTGCTCGGGTTGGTTTTGAACCTTGATCCTCAGATCTCAGCCTCCTCAGTAGCCAGGATTACAAGTGCAATCCACCTGCACAAGGCTGATATTTTCTTAAGCATTAGAACTGATATGGAAGGAGCTTAGTTAATTTATATTCCATTGCCTCTAGCCTGGGTTTGCTCTACCTACTACTATATGAACCTTATTTTCAATGGAATATGGATAGAGGCTCCTCATTGACAAGTAGGTAGTTAATGTGCATTTATGACCTTCTCACAATTTACCATGTAATCAGTTTTATTGTTGCTCAGTATAATGTGAAATCAGAGCAAATATTGGGTTAGATACACTCAAACAACCACTTTAAGTGATCATGAAGGCATGCCTTCATGATGAAAATGAATTTCAGACACCTTTAATAGCAACCCCAAGAAGTGAACAATATTGACCCTGGTGCTTCCATGACCCATTCTGCCCCTTGTAGAGAAAGCCGTCATTTGGACCCAGATTAAGAGTATTTAAGAACATCATAATGAGATTATGCAATCAGGGCATTGGGGAGTCTGACATTACATTTTATTTATGACAGTTCTATAGTAAACCCATTTCAGGGACATAGTGTTGCTCTTTCTAAAGCTGGCTATTTGGAAAAACTTCCTCACTAGGCATATAGCAGAGTGTGCTCAGATACGCTACTGGAGAAGGGCAGCTTAGGTTCTTTAAAAGTAACAGCTCATTTAAAATTCCCAGATGGGTCAGAAAACATCAATTTGTTCCTTGGACATAGATTTCATTCTTCACCCCAGCACTTATCTAATAGTGCAGAGTGCGTCACCCAAGGGAACTCAGCAGAAAAAAAAAAAAAGAACAAGAATGAATGTGTTGCCAAATGACCAAGTTTTATAGTATCTCAAGTCCAAGTAGCTTGATCTCCTTTTCTTTGTCCTCACTCGCAGAGGGAACTCACAGATTTCAGAAAATCACTTGTAATGGGGTGGTGAGACTAAATCAACAAATGAGCGATGAGAAACATCCCAACAGCAATTATTCAACAGCAACTAAAATTTGTGAAATATGCCAGTGTTTCCCAGGAGAGTAAACAATCGTGATGCTGAAATGTCAGCTGTTGAAAAAGCAGGTTAAAAAACAGTGCCAAATTTCCCCGCAGTATCTTTTGTCTTATGGAGTGTAGCTTTGCACATAGTCCATAAGTAGCCCCAGGAATGGAGTTACATCAGCAGAACTGTCCGTGATAATTGTATAATGAGCTGAATTGGGAAAAAACTGGCTGGCTTAATTTATTACCAATATTTACTGTTAATGTCTAATAAGACTAAATGATGGAATTTAAACCCAACTTTTCTACAACCTCATCTGACCATTTGACTGCTATTCTTTTTGGTAACTTTATTGTCTGATTCTATGCTTATTTATTTATTTATGTATTTTGGAATAGAGGTTTGAACTCAAGGCTGCACTTACTGGTCAACTAGGTGCCTTACCACTTGAACCATGCCACCTCAGATTCTGAGTTACGTTTGAAAGTAAAGGCCTCCCTTTTGATGGGCTTCCCAATGTCACTGTGGTGACATTGATGAAGATGTATTATACTTACAACTCTACTGGAAGAATTGAAATTCCTTTTACATCTACTTTAAAAAGTAATAAAATAAATGAGATCCTCAGATCTCAGCCTCCTCAGTAGCCAGGATTACAAGTGTGATCCACCTGTACAAGGCTGATACCAGGGTGACCTTGTAATACCTATGTCTTCTAAAATTCTAAAGTGGTCCAGATTGGCACACTCCCACAGATTAAAATCAAATTATTAAAAACTAAACATTATTTTGTGGCAATACAAGGGCCAGGGACTCACGGCCTCATGCATACCTGTCACTTGAAACATGTTATTAGCCCTTTTTCTACTTTTTTTTTTCAAAATGAATTTTATTTTATTTTTTGAGATTTAGAAAATTATCTTTAAGTAGTTATACCCAAAGGACTTGCCATTTAATAAAGCAGTTTGAGAATACAGTGCATCTTGATTAATGTCATTTATTTCTTTCCCTTTCCTATCCCTCCCTCCCAATCCTTTCTTTCCTTTTTCTCCTTTAGATATTGCTTAAGATATGGGTTTAAGCTTTTTAGTCTGGGCCCTCCTAGACTGTGATAATTTTACCCACCCCTCCCTCTTAATTTTGATTATGGGTGTGTATACCACAGTCATCTTATTTGCTGTGAAGAGACCCAGCTAACCATTTGCCCAGGCTGGTCTGTAACCATGATCCTGTTTATCTGTATCTCCCAAGTAGTTGGAATTACAGACATGAACCACTGTGCCAGACCAAGGCTAAATTAATTTTAATATATTTACTTTTCTAGTATAAATACTTCTTCAGTTTTGGCTTCTTATAATTGCTCCCAGTAATGGCAGAAACATCTCTAACACTGCAGACGTGCCTACAATTTTGAGACCATAGCGAGACAGGTTTTCACCTTCAACTATGGCTGACAAGTCCTCCTCAGAATTTGGCATTAGTGGATGGTGAACTTTTGCTTCCATCTTGGAAGACATTTGTCCCTTGGTATATGTGTGGAATTAAATATGGATACCAAAGTCTCTGAGTAAATGCTCATCTTAGAGCATTCACATAAAATAATGTGGTGTTGTTCACCTTCTCCTATATGCTTCAAAACACCTCTAAATTCAGTTATAGTATGAACTAACATGCGAATGCTATGAGGTTGTTGTTATTCTGTATTGGTTAGGGAATCATCATTTTGTAAGTCTGAACATGATCAACACAGACATGTTTTGTTTCCTTGATTTGCAGTTGCTTGAATCCCCAGATACAGAACTAGAGATGTGTATGCACAGCTGTGAAGAGGTGACAGTGTTCCTTCTTAGGAGCCTCTGAAAAAAAGGCTTTGTTCTACAGTTGCTTCATGCTTTATGTTTCTGCTGAGGAGAGGGCTGAAAAGAGCATACAGTCGGGAATGACTCATTTTTATTGTGATAATTCTTTGCCAATGCTTTTCCATTTGATATTGGTCATTTGTACCTTGCTGATTATCAGATGAGGAAAATAGTAGTTGGGAGGTAGCAAAGATAATATAGACATAAAGGAAAGGAGAATATGAACAATGCTACATTTTGGATGAAGCATGTAAGGTGAGTTAGTTGATGAGAATAAAATAATTTTTATTCTAAAGCATCTTGAGGCCAGTTGGGAGTGACTTGCTAATATTTATGGATGGATCACTAAGTAACTAATGGAATCTGATTTTCAGTCATGAATAGCAAATTGCATTTCAGGATTTTCTGAGATTTTAAATTATTTCGTCTAGCCAATATATTGTCCAGTATTGGAGAGAAAAGGATCATATGTCTTTTAAGTATTTTTCTGAACAAGTGATGTATTTTGTGTGTGTGTGTGTGTGTGTGTGTGTGTGTGTGTGTGTGAGTGATAGCTTTGTAACTAGAGCAAATTAAGGTGTTTCTTTCTCTGTTAGGACTAGGGCTATTTGGGAGTGATTCCTAAGCCATACACAGAGGGAATACAATTTGCTCTATGAAAGAGATAAGGGTTTGCAGTGTAGTCTTCTAAATGAACTCAATGTCATAGATATGAAAGTGGCCAAGAAAATAGATGTAAGATACAGACCATGATAAGATTCTATCTATATTATAGTTACTAATGGGTCATTTTAGCCTAGAGACCTAGACTTTAATTTATCATTGAGACCTAGACTTTAATTTATCATCTCTCATCAAGGCATAAATCTTTGTAAATAATTGAATAGTGATTTATGATATGCTTTCTATGGCTAGCCTGACATTTTTACAACAGATTGAGTGAACATCTAACTCTCACACAAACACCTCAAAGTAACTTTCAGGAATCTCGCATAAAATTTTGCAGTAAATCTCAAACATATGAATATGTCATAAAACATGTTTTATAAGCCTCACATAATAGTTGAGAGCTCAAGATTCAACTTTTAACTGCTGTAAATGTTTTCAAAAAAACTTTAAAAGGATTTGAAATGATCATAATACATAGGCAATTTCAAAATGCTCCTATAACCCATGGTGACCCTTGGTAATAGACTCACTCCTTTTAAGAGTCTGCTGTCCTTTTTCCCTTGCCACAATCTGTACACCACTTTTTAAGCACTTCTTTCCCTCTTTGTAATGAATATTGTCCCCTGAAAAGATGGGTAGCTTAACATTTTTAGAAGCTGGATATGAGTAAATACAGGTAATGGCAAATATGTTAAAATGCCTTCAAGGTCAAATGGGTTTCAGAGATTCAAATCATCTTTCCTATAAGAAACAAAGAAAAAAATTCATTATTTACCCACCTGACATTTAAAAAGACTGAGGTATAATCTAAAAGCTGTGTTTAGGAATGGATGTACTATTTAGTAATACAATACAACTTTCTACTTTATGAATTCTTGGTAGACTATATCTGGTTTTATTGAGGCAGCCAGAGTCTGCAAATCAGTCCTGGGATCTTTGAACTCCGGAGTGGATTCTGCAATAGCTCACACAGTTGCGTTCTATGCTTCTTCTTCTTTTTTTTTTAAAGTTATAAAAGACTGTTAAGCCAGGCACTGGTGGCTCATACCAGTAATACTGGTCTTTCAGGAGGCTGAGATCTGAGGATCAAGGTTTGAAACCAGCAGGGCAGGAAAGTCTGTGAAACTTATTACCAATTAAATCACAGAGAAAGCTGGAAGTGGTACTGTCGCTCAAGTGGTAGAGTGCTTCCTTTGAGCAAAAAGAGCTCAGGTACAGAATCCAGGCCTAGAGTTCAAGACTCAGAACAGGCTGGAAGAAGGGGAATGACATTTTTGTGATATATCAATATCATACCGTTAAATTGTTTTCAAAAACTATTTGATGCCCTAAACCTACTCTATACACAATCTCTTTTACTATTATTTGTTAACATTGTTCATGAAATCATTTGTTTTTAGACCCATCAGAGTAATTCTCACATATTTAGGAATGTAGAGGAAGGAACTACATAAAAGGTTAGGTTTCTATACTGACACTGTCAGTCCAGTCTTTAAAACCCAGAGAAGTGTTTATAGGTAAAGAATAATTGGGAATCTAGGTAGAGCGAGCAGTGTATGATTAGAAAGTAGGGCTCTAAGTTTCATATATTATAATATCTTAAAAAATCATTTCATGTATGTATGTATGTATGTATGTATGTATGTATGTAACTTATGTGGTATCAGGAATTGAACCCAGGGCCTCATGCATGTTAGGCAAGCACTCTACCACTAAGCCACATTCCCAGGCCTATTGTAATATCTTGAATGACTAGTAGCATTTTTTTTTATTCCATCTTTTCTCCTTATCAGAAAAATCAGATTCTTGAGTCTTAAGCATTAATACAAATTAAGGAAAAATTTCATTTGTTGTGTGGAGACAATCAACTATATGCAAATATCAGTAATCCTATGCAGATATCAGTGGGTGTATTGGGATTTAGCAGATAAATGATTCCCGAGTCTGTACTCAAAAGCAATAGCTTATTTTCTGAACAAAGACCTCTATGTCTGGATATCTTCAGTAGGATACTTTCCAGCTTCCACCCTGTCCATAGATTCACATTATAATATGGGATTTCTATTTATAGCAGATTTTTGCAAAGGGTTTATCCAAATTACTCACCTAAGGAAGAAATTTCCTGAGGAAATTCAGTCTCTGGTGGTTCCTTTGCTAAGGGAAAAATCTTGTTAAAAATTTTTCAGGGACATTTTTCTGGCACAAAGTTAATTGGCATTATTCCAGGTAAATTTCTGAAGGACAACAGAGCTGGCCAGTGAAAATCATCCATACTAATATCTTTCTTCTAAAGTTTGAAATGTCTGATTTGCCCGTTTAGTTCAGATGAATTGGAAAATTGTCCAGTCTCAACAGCTCTGAACATTTATGCACATATGCCTAATGTACTAAATTCAGTGTTGTGAAATAGTCATTTTTTTGAGAATAAAACAAAATCAAATAATTTGAAGCAAAGAGAAATCACTTACAAATGCATCTCAGTATTAGAAGAAAGCATGGCATCAGAACTACCCACTGTGAGAGGCTGAGCTGTGCAGAGGCATTAGAATGATAAAAAACTGAGCTTGGTTTCTTAGCTCTGTCTTTTACTAGCTATATGACCATAAACTAGTATTGTTCTTGCCTCTACTCTTTTCACCATAAGGAGATAAGAATGGTTCCTAGCCATGTACCAGTAGCTCAGGCCTGTAATTCCTAGGAATCTGAGATTTTGGAATGTAGTTTAAAGCCAGCATGGGGAGGAAAGTTTGTGTGACTTTTATGTCTAAACACCCAAAAGCCAGAAGTGGAGTTTTGGCTCAAGTGTTAGAGTGCTAGAGGAAAAAATTTCAGAGACAATGTCTAGATCCTGAGTTCAAGCCCCATGAATAGTAGCTACTTTAGAAGATTTATAGCAATCAAATGTGATAATAAATGATAGACAGCATATAGTAAAGGCACAATGAATATGGATGTCATTAACTTATGTCTTTGATACTTTGGTTGACTTACTATGGCAGTTGTGGCTAACATTTTTTAGTTCAAGCCCAACATTCTCTTTGCTACTCTGGGGTAACTACATTCTGCTTTGCTAAGCGGGCTATGGTAAGATCTACCAACAAGAGACCATTAAAAGATGACTGGGAGAAAAGGAGCTTGCTTCTTTCTGTCTGATTTCTGTTTGCTTTTTGTGGTGTGTTTTTTTTTGGGGGGGGGTCTGAAGTTTCTGGAAGCATCATCCTAGCAATGCCTCTTCATCCCTTTCAAGATTGTTTTCAAGAGGAGCAGCTGAATCGAATGCAACTTTTCTAGTACTGAACCATGGAACCAATTTGTTTTTCTAGTACTGAACCACTTTGTTCTGTGCAACAGCAGCAGTGAGATCAGCAGGTATGTTTCTAGGCCCTGAGGACATGCTTGGCCTTCAGCTGGTGTATCAACAACTTAGAAGTGCCTTTCATCTTCAATGTCTGGGCTCCTCCCTCCAAGCTTCTATTATTCTTTCCACTCTCTTCTTACTGTTTCTTTAGATCCATGGATTACTGATTTGAGAATTTTCTATCTTAATGATGCCATAGAGATCTCTAATTAATAACTGTGTACCTAGAGAATAATTCTGTACAATGAAGTGTCTTCTCTTCAAATTACCTAACTGGTTGTCACCAATGCACTTCCTATCTGACAGTTCATTTAAAGACCTGGATAGCCTAGAGTGATTTGGGTTTTGATATAAATTGTTCTGTTGTTGAGTATCAGCTACAGGGGCCTTCAGATTTCAGAGAATAACTTTCCTCCTGGAGTGCACTAGGTTATCCAATACTGGCAAAGTAGATTTAGGGGTTTTAGCATAGTTGAGTACAACTCCAAAGCCTACGAAACTATGTAGAAGAGTTGAGGTAGACAAGAGAGACAAGGCAGCTAGTAGGAAAGAATATGAAGGCCTAGACAGAGATGAAATGATTCAGCCTAAAACTACTGAAGATATAATGATGAATCATGATTTTTGCACTTATCCATAAAATTTGAACAAAATGCAGAAACTAATAGTCTGCAACATCCTTTGACATCCCATTAAAATATCAAATCTCAACACTCTAAAAACTTCTATTAGCAGGCAACTTAATGCTACAATGAAAGAATACTGCCCAACTACAAACTAGAGGCATTAGAATAAAGTAAAATGTGAAGATTTTTTTTTAAAAAAACAGGCAATATTTCTTGGCCCCAAGATGTGCCAGGTAATTCTTAGCACTCTATAAAAGGCTTTACTGAGTCTCCTTGAAACTTAAAAATGGTTCTAGCATTCCTATCTTATTGATGATGGAAGTTAGACATAGAGAAAGAATTTGGATCCATTTCAGTCATCTCTTTCTACCTATCATTTAATTCAATTAGAAGAATCACCACTGCCCTCCTAAGAAATGCATTCTGATTTTTTTTTGAGGCAGTATTCTAAAATCTATATAAAAACCACGTTCCTAAGAAGGTGTGAGAGATTTAATTCCATAGGACACAGCAGAAAAGACCTTAAGAAATCACCATAACTAACAGACATACAGAATGACAGCCACCAAAAATATTTGGTTAAACAGACTTGCTGTTGCCTTACATGCACAAGGTTCTGAGTTTAGTGCCCAACCCCTTAAATTTCTCATGTCAGTGATTCCCAATATCTAGGACCATACTAGAAATATCTGGGAATTTTCTTTCATAGAGGGAAGCCCACATATCCAAATATTTTGAGCCAAGAGGATAGAGGTCTAGGATAGAGCCAGCATGGACAGCTTGAAAAAGCTGAACAGCATGAGGTACTGGCTAAGGACTTAAGATGGTCACAGAGCATTGCATTAGGGCCGAGGCAGAAGCCATTCTGGTTTAGCAGTCTCATCATGTGAGTGCTATAAAGACTAGGATGAGGTTTAGGCAATATGCACAGCAATGTTGCATCCACCTGTGTTTTTCAGAGGGGAATTCAGCCAGCAGAAAGAGCATCCAGAGTAAGACAACTAGCAACCTAATCTAAGTTTTGGCACAGCAACAATGCAGATAGATCACTTGTTGTTCTAGAATAACAACTCCCTCTCCTCATTCAGTTAAAAGAAAACAACATGGGTCTTTACCAAAGATACAAAAAAGGACAAAAATAAAATAAAATAAATAAATGAGTTACTTTAAAAGACCACAGAAAATTGGAAAATAAAAAGCCTGGCATTTGAAACCAAGTAGGATAATGGCATCTTGTGTTGTACAGAGGGGTCACAGTTACATAGGTAAGGAAGTGAGAACATTTCTTGTCCAACTTGTTACCTCCTCCCTCATTTTTCTCCCACTTTCCCCCGGCCCCAGGCCCTCACCCCTCGAGATGTACAGTTGGTTTATAGCATACTATCTTGTAAGTATTGATGTTGCATTGGTTCACCTTTTCCCCTTTGTCTCTCCATTTTGTTCCTCTTCCCTTCCCTAGTTGAGACAAACATATGTACAACATCCAGGGTACCAAAATAAAATACAGTAACAACAGGGGTAAAATAATATTTTTGAAACCTGAAAAATGTACAAGAATAGTGTGTGTCAAGATAGTAGTAGTGGCATGGAATAGAAAGGAACAATGGTATATGGAGAGAAATGGGAAATATGATTTCAATACTAAATTTAGAATTATTTTATGGATGCACAAACAGCATGGTAAATTTTGCAAACACTACATTAGTGAAATGGGAGGCTAAAATGAAGAAAAATTTCCAGGCTACACAGTGAAAGGATGATTAAGAACCACACATAGTTAGAAAAGTGATGGGTCAGGTGGTTCCCCAGTTGGTTGAGATAATTGCTGCTCTTATTCCAATTGTCCCATCTATTTACTGTGTTAACACTTTTTTCTTTTCTTTTTCAAACATTTTCTAGTTTGAATGTAAACTTTTTGATCTCTTAGGTATGGAGAATGAAGAAAACATGAACTTGGGAATTGTAGTGTATCTAATTATAGTATATAAAAGTACAACAATTGAATCTAAAGCACTAATCAGACATGCCTAAATAAAACATTTCTGCCCCCCCCAAAAGAATCTCAATTTGATGTATATCCTATTCTTAGAAAAGTCAATAAAAAGCTATATTTAGACAAATCTGGGAAAGCATTTTAATTAAAAAAATATGTCACTCATTCAGGAAGAAAGAAAATTAAAAATACAACCTTTCCAAAAGACAAATGTGAATGCGATGGGCTTTCTGCTACATTAAATGTCCAATGATGGTAAAGTGATATCTAAGTGAGTTTGTTTGGGAACAAATTTTATGCCCTGTCAATTTGTCCTTTATTGGTAAGAAAAATAATGAAGACATGCTGTGATAAGGTTGCAGAAGGTATGTCATCCCTAGACCAATTAGCTACTATTTATTTCCCCTTCTGGGTTATTTTGGAATACTTTAGAATAAAAACTGTGAAAAACGTAAATGTCAACATTCCAGGAATATGCAAAAACCAGGATTAGCATGTTAGCAGTTAATGAATAAGGCCAAACTAAATTACATTCATGTCTGGAAGTATCACAATGAAAACTTCCATGTTATGCAACCTATATGCACCAAAACATGAAAAAAAGTTTTAATATGTTATTTAAAAAATAATGGCACTGGCCTTCCCATTATATGAGAAAATGCTAGTAATGCTATAGTGAATGAAAAAATCTGAATAAATATTTCCTAGGATTAGAGGAAAAAGTTTCATATGGCAAATGCTAGGAGAAAATAGTTCAGCAAATTTACAGTGATTGTCTCGGTAGTGGAATTAAGAAACTTTAAACTTCAATGTTTTTCAATCAGTGAAATGGTAAATATGACTCATTCAGAGTCTCTGGAGACTAATAAATATTTCATGACATAATGAAGAGAGCAAAGCAGAATATAAGCTTGATTGTATCTTCTAATCCAGGAAGTTCATTCTTCCATTCCTTAAGCAAAGAGTTGAGTAATGTAAGGCCCTACAACAGGCCTTTGGACTGTAAGAGCAAATAAAACAGAAAACAGCATCTTCAAAGAGATAAAAAACATAGAGAAAAAAGGAAAATATATGAGAAGGTAGTGAAACTATTAGTCAGGTATATTCTAAATATATTTAAACTTTGCCATTGCATTGTATGTGTATCAGAAACATATTTTAAGTAAGTATATATCATAGTGAAGTTAAATAGAGAATCATCTGCAAAAATCCTTGAGAATCACTAGTTTTTTCATATACATATACATATATATGTATATATATACACAAAGATTTGGAATCACCGAACAGTAAGGGAAGAAGCCGAGTGATAGGTGGGTGGAGTTGGTAGAAAGACCTATATTTTGAAGTTGCACTTCTTACAGGGGGCTTGAATCACTATCATTAATTTTTTTTTCATGTGTATGTGCTGGTATTTGGGCTTGAACTCAGGGTTTAAGCTCTTATTTGGCTTTTTTCATGCACAGCTGGTGCTGTACTTCTTGAGTCACACCTCCATTTCTAGCCTTTTGCTAGTTAATTGGAGGTAAGAGTCTTTGGAATTTTCTGCCCAGGCTGCCTTTGAATGAAGATTCTCAGATCTCAGCCTCTTGAGTAGCTAAGATTATAGATCTGAGTCTAAAATCAGTCTATAATTAATATTTCAGACATAATGAAGTTATTATAACCCCAATATCTCTATTTTATGAATGAGATTTCTTTTGAGAGGATGAGTCTTGAACTGGATTCCTCATGCTCTTACTGGGCTTTTCACTCACAGTTTTTGTTGTTGTTCATGACTCTACTATTTGAGCCATACCTTCAGGCCAACATTCTGCTGGTTAGTTGGAGATAGGAATCAGACTTTCCTGCCTTGGCTGTCTTTGTATGAAGATTCTATGACCTTACCTTTTGGAGTAGCAGGGTTATAGATTTGCCACATGAATAATAAGGCTTCTAAGATTCAGTTATGAGCAGATGTGGAGTGGATATCTTTCCTCATCTTTCAGTGCCTTTCCCCCCTTTGTTCTCTTGCTTCCAGGTTTAAAAAAAAATCCTTTTCTCTATTACGATGTTAACATATTCTACCTCTTTCTAGTTGCATCTTAAAGGGTCATTTCTTGTTATGGCTACAGGCCTAGGTCACCATCTATTATTTAGCCAGACGTTTGAGGCATTTCTTGTTAATAGTTGACTGTTACAAATGCCTTGACATTTTCTAGACTAGAAGTGTTGAACTTGTGACCCGGTAGTGCTGGCAGGCCCTAAGTTTATTTGTTCTTTTTTTTTTTTTAAATGACTGAGTTGTCAACATTCAAGGATATTTTTATGTTAAAAATTTTCCAATCTAGTTTTCTTCAAAAAGTCAAAACTCTGGCAAAGTTCCCTCTGAATAACAGCTGGTTGCAGCCGAGGAGTGGCTGGCTGCCTGCTTTGGAAAGGTCGGGCACTCTTCTGTTACTACAAGCTTGCTACTCCCTACTGTATTATTCAGAACTGTTTTTCACCTTTCCATTCCTTTCCTGATTCCCTACAAGGCCTGTGAATTTGAGATCTGCCCTGGGTTGTTAGCTCTCAAATTGTATTCTTCAAATATGAATCACTCTGGGAGAGCCTGGGTTTAGAAAGGCAGCTTTGGGGCCATACTGGATAATTTATTGAAACTCAGTGAGGCTGAAAATCAACACTTTAAAAATGACCAAATATAACTTTGTTTCAGGTGACTCCCCAGTCGCGTTTTGCAAATGGCATTCGATGAGACTTTTAGGATAATATGGTCCCACAGAATGATATGTGGAGTCATCTGTGGACATAATCGCCTGGGAAGTTGTTTGTTTTGGAGATAGATGCCAGCCCCAGGGGTGTGGATGTGATGATTCTGGCAACCCTGTATTCTGAATATTTATCAGCACTTTGAAAGAGAGCTGGGGAATCTTAGCCGGATCTGAACTCTTGTTTGATTTCTTGATGTTTAGGTTTGACAGCAGATGACAGGATAAGATACAACGCTAGCCTTTTACTTTTCGATTGATGATTTATTCCAGTAACTTTACTTTTTATCAAGTTTGACTTCCTTTGAGTCAAAAATCTTTGGCTCCACAGTAGATTGAAATTGGCTGAAGGGAGGGAATGTGCGTTTTGGAAAGCAGTGACAACAATGCCACTTGGGCTGTACAGGAAATTAAAAACTGATTTGGGAACAATGAAGGCAGTATGAAAAGTTTACCAGGGTAGAAGCAATTTCCCCAAGGCTTTACTCTCCTAGTTTTGTGCTACATCTCATACTAATCTTGAGATGGTCCTGACTCCTTTCCACCAGAGTGATTGGGGACCTTCTTTTGTAAGACAATCTTTGCTCTTAGCTTGCAATCAAACCACCCAGAGAGATGAGGAGTTTTAGAAGAGATGAAAACAGCCATCAGTTCAGTGTAATTAATAATCATTGAGTATCTCTTATGAGCTACAGAACTGTTCAAAAAGCTTAGGGTTTAGTCGAGTGCAGAAGGGAGATCCACATGCTAACAGAAAAGGAAGATATTTGGTAGAAATGTCACAGAGAAGTGAAAGTAATGGTAGGAGGAGATGGTAGGTAGTGCCTCATGCACAGAAGCAAAGGTTTTAAGGTTGAATTGGAGTGTTAGGCAGACCCAAAGGAAATGTCAAGCCAAACAGCAAGAGAGACATGTGACAAAAGCATTGAAACAGGGCCACACATTTAGAACAAAGTGCAGAGGGTTCGCTTCAAGAAGAAATGAGCAGAAGAGTTAGCAAGTACCAGGTAATGAAAGGTCTGGAATTCCATACTAAGCCATTTAAAATTCACCCTATAGGTTAGTGTTTGGCAGCCTGTGGGTGGTTTGTAGGGGTGATGTTAGGTTGTTGAGAGATTTGACATTAAATAACACTAAATCACAGAGTGAGAAACTTAATCCCTTTTCAATTAGCATTTAACCCGTCTGTTTAGTCAAGGAGAAAGCTTTCCTTTGGTGTCAGTGTGCCTCTCATACTTCTTTAAAACCTGGAATTTTCCTCTTTTAAAATAAGAGGCTTAGCTTTAGACCTCTGGCAGGCAAGATTATCTAGACAAAACGGTTTCATTTTTATTGTCTATTTGCTGTTGATCAACTTGTATTTATGAAAGGCAGTCCTGGATTTCCACTACTGTGGTGATGAAAATTAACCAATAAAAGTATTTATTTAAAACACCAAGTTTATTAAAAATATAATAGAAATAGGTGTGACAGAGATATGGCAAGAGAAGTGTGGAGGTAGTACAAAAATGGCGAGTTTGGAACACGCAGCTATCATTAATAAAGGACTAAATCAGGCCAGTGACTATGTTTTCTTTCTGGCAGTCCTATGGAGACTAAATTAAGAGGGTTCAAGAATGGAGGCAGAGACGACAGGAGGCTACTGAAAAACTGTAGGGAGACATTGTGTGGTCATGGCTAAACTTGCCAATTTATTTCTGATTTTCCTAATGTTTCTGTCCTCTCTACTTGTGTAATGATTTCCTATGGCTGTGCTCAGACTAACATCTTGAAGTGGATGTGAAAGATAAGGATGCTGCCCTCCAAGTGTTAAAGATACACCTGAACAAAACTTAGAAAGGGATTTGATCATATCAAGTACCCTAACTATTGTAGAGTGTTATGTACAATGAAGTTTTAAAGTTTCAGCTAATACAGTTTTATGATGAGAAACATGCTTATAAGTAGTTTTAATGTTTGATTTCCCAAGTGTTTGTCTTCCTAATTTATGTCCTGGCTATCATTTATCTATCCTGCCAGCTCAACAAACTCCCCCTTTCCCTTTAGACTTAAAGCAGGTTGCTGGATTTCCTCCATTCTCTTCCCTGACTACAAGAATATCTGAGGGGCTGGGGATATGGCCTAGTGGCAAGAGTGCTTGCCTTGTATACATGAGGCCCTGGGTTCATTTCCCCAGCACCACATATATAGAAAATGGCCAGAAGTGGCGCTGTGGCTCAAGTGGCAGAGTGCTAGCCTTAAGCAAAAGGAAGCCAGGGACAGTGCTCAGGCTCTGAGTTCAAACCCTAGGACTGGCCAGAAAAAAAAAAAAGAATCTTTGAACACGTGTTGTGTCCGTATGGAAAAAGTAATACATGCTTATTTAGAATTAGCCAGCTGGACTCAGTTTAGATGAGTCCAATTTTGATGGCAACTTTCAAAGCATCATAATCAAGAGCCATTGAACATATGCCTCCTCCTCCCTATCAGACCTGATCACACTGTTGACCTCAGCCACATCATTGTCGTAACATTTATTCCCAGCCTGTTTGACCTGGTACTGGTGGGTTCTGACATCCACAGTAAACACAAGTGTTTGTGCTCCTCTGTCTTCTTCATGGGGCCACTTCC
Organism: Perognathus longimembris pacificus; assembly: GCF_023159225.1. Lineage (NCBI taxonomy): Eukaryota > Metazoa > Chordata > Mammalia > Rodentia > Heteromyidae > Perognathus > Perognathus longimembris. The sequence goes on from NC_063161.1 coordinate 136,024,151, forward strand.
TCCTGGGGCCACACTTCTGAGAGTATTTGGGTTGAATCCCAAGCTATAGTGTCTTGGGCCACTGGAGAGCTGGGAATGTGCATAACTTCTCTGTGTGATTGTGGACATCTTTCAAAGCTGGCTCCTTGGCCTTCAAAACCTTTGCTTTGGCTTAGGCTTTGAGAGTGGCCTGAGCTTCCTTGGCACCACCTTGGTGCAGGTCCTATTTGGGAAGTGTGAAACTCTACCCTCTTTCTAGGTGTTGCTGATAAAGTAGAGATTACCGTATGACCATTCTGGTCTACTGCATGAAGATGGGACAAGCTATTTGTTATTGATGAGTATGATTCTAAAACTATAACTAAAAGCCAAGTGTTTGGTTATCCTCCCTGTTCTAGACCTTTTTCACATCAAACCAAAAGAGCCTGTTACAGATAGTTTGTAGCATCCACAAAGCTGTTAATATGAGTTCTGCCACATTATGGGTCCAACATGTATTTGTGGCCTGGCTTGAGGTCTTCACAACCACACATAACAGTGTTTCAATGGAAAAATCAATCCTGACTTAGAATATAATTCATCTACAAATTGTGACAACTTCAATGTGTCTCTGTCATTCCATATGAATATATAAAAGAGAAGTGCTTTTTAATATGGTGATTTACATTTATTGATTTTTATTAAAAAGCTATACAAATTTGAATTCCATGGTATCTTGTGCTTACTGAACATCTGTATGTTAGCAGAATGTCACAACTTGGGCAGGTTTGTTGCACATGTTTGTGGAAGGTCTTGTAAGCTTGCTGATGATTGTTGCTGATGGTTATCCACTTTTCTTTCTCTGGCTTTAAGGGAGATGTGTCAGAACCCTGGCATGCAGTGGAGAGTGGGTGGAATGCTTTTATGAGCTAGTCATAAAATATGGTGGATCTGTTACATTCCTTCTGTTTAAAAGTGTTAAGTAATTTGGGGGTAGTCATGGTGGTCCATATCTGTACTCTCATCTACTTGAAATATGGAAGTATGATCATCTGAGGCTGCTTGGACCAAAGTGTGAGACCTAATCTGAAAAATAAACTAAAAGCAGAAGGAACTAAGGATGTGGCTTGAGCAGTAGGTAGAATGCTTGCCTAGCAAGTGTGAAGTCCTGAGTTCAGTCTTTAATATTGCCAAATTAAAAAAAATTGTACAGAGTAAAGAGTTTTAGTGTGACATCCCATAAATGTCCTATTTTCATTCATACATACAATGTATAATAGTCACACTCTCCATTACTCCATTTTATCTCCCAGCACACTATCTCCCATCCACAATAATCCTCCTTTCTCTTTTATGTTCATTCCATCCATTGAGATTCCACAGGTAAGAGAAAAATGTAGTCTTTATGAGACTAGTTTATTTAAGTGAACATGATGGTTGTGGATTTCATCATTTCCCCTGAAAGTGGCATATTTCCATTCCTCTCACTGAATATTCTATTGTGTATATGCTACATTTTCTCTCTCATTTGCTGCGGGTTGGACATCTACACTGATTCTATATCTTGTTTACCATGAATAGTGTTGTGATAAATTTGGGAGTATAGCTATGTCTACTATATGCTGAGTTATAGTCCTTCATATATATGTCTAGGAACAGCAGAACCATATATTTGTTCTGTCTTTCAGGTTCTTTTGTAAGGGACCTTGATGTCTATTTCTATAGTGGCTACACCACTCTTGTTTGCATGAAGGTCCCTTTCCCCTCACATCCTTGCTAGTGTTTATTTGGTAAAACATTCTGACAAGGGTGAGGTGGAATCTTACTCAAGGTTTGATTTGCATTTCTCTGAACTAAATAATTTTGTGGATTTATTGCTCAGTTAGACTTTTCATTAGAAAAGCCTATGTTCAGGTCATTTGCCCATGTATTGATTGAATTATTTGCTTCTTTTTGTATTTAATTTTCTAGTTCTTCATATTTTGTTATTAATTCCCTGTCTGGTGAATATCTAGCCAAGACTTTCTCCCAGTTTGTAGGCTGTCTTTTCACACTGTATATTGTTTCTTTTGCTGTGCAAGAGCAATTTAATTTAATGCAACTCCGTTAGTCAGTTCTTGCTATTATTTCGTCAGCTATTTGAGTCTTATTCAGAGTCATTGTTTGTCCTTTGAAGTGTTTCCTCTATGTTTTCTTCCAGTAGTTTCAAAGCTTCAGGTCTTGCATTTAAGGCTTTGATCCATCTCCAGTTGATTCTTATACAGGCTTAAGAGACACAGATCTAGTTTTGTGGTCTACATATGGATACCCAGGTTTCCCAGCATTTGTTAACACAGCTTCCTCCCCTCCCCCCAGCAGTGGAAATATTGCACTCCATTTCAGTTTTGTGAAATACTATTATAATGAATCTTTGTTATTAAAATGTGCCTTTAATCTCACTGGAGTGTTGGAGCATGGAAAACAAAAGACTATTACATAGTAAAATATTATTTTGAGCAGGTAAGTGACATGAAGCCATATTTGATAAGCATTGAATGACTGAGCAAAAGAATGAATGAAAGTTGTTTTTGGAAGTTATACACAGCAGCAGTGTGCAGCATGCTTTGATGGAAAGAAACTAGAGATTTACAGGTTATTAAAAATGTTGGTACTGAATGATAATTAAAAAATTTTAAATGTTAGTGAGAAGATATAATAGAAAATAAGAAGGAAGAATAGGAATATGAGAGGCATATCAAGGAAAATGAGAGAGCCTGATGAAGAGAAAAGGGAGGAATCAAACATGTTATGAGAAGATTTATTATAGGTGAGAGGAAGCATTTTTCCTTTCGTTCCTTCCTTCGTTCGTTCCTTCTTTTCTTTCTTTCTTTCTTTCTTTCTTTCTTTCTTTCTTTCTTTCTTTCTTTCTTTCTTTCTCTCTCTCTCTCTCTCTCTCTCTTCCTTCCTTCCTTCCTTCCTTCCTTCCTTCCTTCCTTCCTTCCTTCCTTCCTTCCTTCCTTCCTTCCTTTCTTTCCTTCTTTCTTTTTTTTTGTCAGTCCTAGGGCTTGGGACTCAGGGCCTGAACACTGTCCCTGGCTTCTTGTTGCTCAAGGCTAGCACTCTACTCTTGAGCCACAGCACCACTTCTAGCTTTTTCTGTTTATGTGGTGCTGAGGAATCAAACCCAGGGCTTCATGCATGCTAGGCAAGCACTCTACCACTAAGCCACATTCCCAGCCCAAGAGGAAGAACTTTCTTAAGGTAACTTCAATTATTTAAAGCTTATGGTGAGGCTTGGAGACATAACTGGACAATCTAGTTAGAGATTCCTGTTCATGCCCCATGTAAAGACATAAACTTGGGAGTTAAAGCCTTTGGAAATGTTTTATAATTATACAATATGTATTTATTGACTTACTTTTTATATTGCCTCTTTTTAAATTTCATCTAACAAATCATGTCAGGTATGCTACTAAGGATAGTACATTTATTGAACTAATATTATTTGCAATATTCATGTCTATAAATATTAGTTGCAGTATTCATGCCTACATTTTTGCCTCTTGACCTGTAACAGTACTTACCTCAGAAACTGAATGGTTCACTTCTTACGAACTGTCTGCTCAAATGTCACTACTCAGACAGATATAACTTGGCCAAATATAATCGGACAAGTTATCCTCTAATCTATTCTCTACTATACTATTCTCTGTGCAATAATACAATGTTGTGTTGTGTTTGCATGGCTTGTTGTCTGTTTCCCTTGCTAAAATGTGATTTCTCTGAGATCAGATGTTATAGCATTTTGTTTATTGCTAGATTCTTAGGCTATATTGAGGAGGTAACCCAGGAATCTGATCATTGCTGACTCGATAGAAAGGAAATGGTATATGTAGGTTTATCCCATCAGATAGCTGGATAATTTTAAGTACAGGATAAGAGAAATGTAGTCAGTTTGATTTGAGTTATCAAATCAAATTATCCCATGGTGAAAATCACACTTATATAGACATTATGGCTAGGCAAAGGAAGAAACTAGTACCTAGAAAGATAGAGCAGTGTGAAGCTGAGACAAAGCCGAGGAAGGAAAAGGAAATAACTGTATGTCATTTTGCAGTGGTACAGCACAGTTCACCTCATGGATTTCTGTTCTGTTGATTTTGCTATATGATTCTGTCACACGATTCCTGTATTAGTCAGTTTTTATCATTCCAATTGTCTGAATACCTGACAGAAACAACTTAAGAGAGGAAAGATCGATTTTGAGCATGGTTACAGATGGTTCAATTCACGATTATTTGGACCCATGCTCTAGGGTATAGGTGTGGGAGTATGTGGCAGAGGAGTCTGTCTCATGCCAGACAGAAAGCAGAGGCTGGGTTGGTTGGAAACAAGACAGAGGCCCAAAGGACACATAGCTCAGTGGTTTATTGCCAGCTAGACTTCTCTTCTAACGTTTCCACATTTCCACAACCTTCCAAAAGGTTGGAAGGGAGGGCAGGGGGCTTTCATATTCAACCTGTAATATTCCTTGTTTTTAAGTTTCCTGGAGTGCACTTCCTTGCACTTGCACATTCCATTCTCCAGTGGAGAATGGAAACACTGTCAGTCTACTCTGCCCAATGAAGTGACCTCCAGCCCTGTGTAGACTTGACATGTGGTTTGTACATATGTGTAATGTATTGCTAAAATAAGATAATTTTTTGATTAAAGTGTAAGTAACCATATTAGAATAGAATCTCATATTAAACAATACAATGCTATGGTTATTATTACAATGGGTCAAAGACAAAAACCATAATCAGTGAAAGATAAGGAAACAGTAGGGAACAAAGGGAAAAACTCCATGATGGGCTCCAAATAGAGGATGTTCCACAATCAAAGCAACTGCATGAATACCCCAAAACATTTTGGTAAAGATCTATACATTAACTATTAAATATTATTAAATGGAAAAAACTCCTGATTTAAACAACAGTGGTAAAGTACATAAATCCTGCAATAATTTATTCAAAGGCACAGTGTATATTCATTTCAAATAATGGGAAAATATTAAGGACATGGGAAAATGCATGAATAAGTTTAAAAGAAAGTTGATAAAATAATATGATCTCATTGTATCCATATTTTTAGATCTTCAGTAGATTTGGGAATGATTTAAATTTTATTGTGACATTTTATTAATGGTCACAATATCTTTACAAGCAATATTGTTTTATAAATAGGAATAAAAAGTAAATAAAAAATAATTTGCTTAACCTATCTTTTTATGTTTCAATAGGAACCAAGGTAGAAGAAATATAACTTAAATGAGTAACTTATATATTTCTTCTTCCTTTCTCTCCTTCCTCCTTCCTTCCTTTCCTCTCTTCCCTTTTTCTTCTTTTCCTTCCTGTACTTGTACTTGAACTCATAACCTTGACTCTTTTACTCACAACTGGCTCTCTACCACTTGAGCTATGGATTTCATTTCTAAATCTTTTTTCTGGTTATTTAGAGATAAGAGTCTGGAGGATTTTTCTGCCCAAGTTGACTCCAAACCAGATCTCAGCCTGCTGAATAGCTAGAATTATAGGTGTGAGCTACTGGTATCTAGATTCAGTCTAAAGTTAGTAGATTTCCCTAGCAGAGTTCTCTGAACTCCTCTGGACACACACTTTAAGATATCTTATTTTATGGATTAGAGTTGCAATTATAAATATGCTGGCAGAGTAGCAGAGTTTGTTTAATCTTCTTAATAGAAGGCAACAAAAGATCTTCTCTTTGATTGATTAACCTAGATTCTCCAATGTCAGCCTAACAAATAGCTCTCTTATTAGGTGGGATCTGCAGGATGCCTCTACTTATAGCTGAATTTCAGACACCACTAGATGGCTCTCTGTGTCTGTGGCCAGGTGAAAGCAGAGTGGATTCATTCAGGTTTAAAATGTTTTTAATTAATTTTTTTAATCATTCCTCTTATGGTAAACATTGAAGCATTAAAATATGCAAACTACAATGTGTGCACTAACATGATAACCTTTAAATGTGTAGATCTGTCTCAATACCTACATCCATTAAATCTATCTATGGCTATATATACACATACATCTATATGTTGGTGTATACCCATTGCATTCATAACAGAAAGCTAATTGTTTAATGTTAGCTCTGTTAGGAACCTATCATTGGAGTAGAATAAATATATTCCACGATTGAGCCAGATTGTGATTCTGTTTGACAAAGACATACTGTGCATTTAACTTTATGCAAGTGTTGTTTTTAATCTAACCATATTAACCCTCCTTTTGTTTGTCAAGGCTTTCCATGCAGAAACAAAACCAAAAACATACAAGAAAATAATTCTACCAGTAGACTGCAGACAGGTGTGTAGCCATCTAAGTACTTGGAACTATACACTTATGAGGAAAGTTCAGCTAATGACTATCCCTAAATGAGAGAACAGTAGTGACAAGCTACTTCCACCATAATGCCTTTAAGAAGGCTTCTGAAAGACAAAAGTTGAGCTATGATTTGGAATTAAACAGATTCATTCACTGAGTCATGAAAATACAAAGACAGATGAAAATATACAGGCAAATCCCACATTTAATAGAGAAATGCCATGTACTTGGACATTATCATGACCAAGCTCTGACAGCTATGTTAACTCAGACTGTTCAGAAAATTAGTTTTTAAATTGACTTTTAAATTTTTTTCTTCTGTTCTTTCATGCCAATGCCCTCTTAAAGTCACAAAAAGATCTCCCTTTGCTTCAGAGAATAAAATATACAATAATGTCACCGAGTATTATCTGCAGACATGCATGGCTATGCATACTCGTGCATATATATTACATTTGTAATCAAAGAAATAATGGCACTTAAAAGTCCTCCAAAGTTGTGAGCATCAAATACTTCTCCTAGTCAGCATTCCAAGAAATAAAGACCTTTTGATCTATGGCTGTTCCTTTTCTCTAAGCCTTAGTATACAGCCATCCTATTTATGATCACTTAAACTTTGGGTTAATCATAAGTCACAGTCAGTATGTTAATACAGAAAATGATAGGAAACAACTGGATCTTCCATTTATGTTGAGTGAGACTCTGTCTTTCCAGCAGAACATCCTAATACATCAACTGGGTCATGATTAATAGTGGGTGGAAATGATTCACTATTCCTTAGAAAACAGAAACCCAAGCTTATCCTCTCTTGAATTTTTTTTCCTTCTCCAACTACAAAATATATAAGCTGAAACAGAACCTGCCTTTTCAGGCTAAGGTAGGCCAGTCACCTTCTATTGTTTTTGTCATGTCCCTTTTGCACAAGTCTAGGTGGAAAAAAAATCATTGTTTTAAAAATTGCCACTAATTTCGTGGTTTAATACAACCACAATCTTTTTTCCCTATGACTGGAGGTAATAATCTGAAGTCAGTTACAATGACCTAAAAGCATTGGGAGAGCTGTAATCTCTTTCTAGAGCCTACGAAGAGAGAATCCATTTCCTTGCCTATTTTAGTTTGTAGTGAATGCCTGTATTCCTTGGTTTATGGCTCCATTTTCTGTTTTAAAAGCACAACACTGAAATCTCTGCTTCCTTCACCATAGACACATATTCTCTGACTCTTTCTGCATGGTTTTAAAGACCTTCATGATTTTCTTGGGTATTTCACTCATCTTCAAAGATCTTTTTGCCATAGGTGGTAGTATATCCATTGGTTTAAAGGATTTTGATGTGAACATCTTTGGTAGATCATGATTTTTCCTACATCAAAAATGAGCTTAGTCTTCTTCCCCAGAATCATGCTTTCCCCTCTACCATCTCTCTGCCATTTCCTTCTTTTATTGGTCCAGATAGAAATGAATAGATGTCAAAATTTAAACTCATAGAATACAATGTGGCAGATGCTGAGAGATATTTGTTTTCAGGCCTAGTTTTATAGACTCAATATCACATTTTTAGTGCTCTGATCTCTGAATATGACAGTAGGGTAAACAAAAGAAAAAGACTGGAGCTTTTCCTCTCGACAGTCAGTGGTAGCACTAACATGAACCATATCCTGCTTTAAGATCCCTACTGCACAATGGTACTCAGTGTAATTGGTTTGGAATTCTTTTCAATATATTTTTATTATCTTTAAGTAGTTATGCAAAAGGAACGGATGCTATTCAACAAATCATTTTTTAAGTACAGTGCGTCTTGGTCAATGCCATCCCTTTCATCATTCCCCCTCAGACCAACCCCTTCCTGTAACTTTCCTAGTTTAATTGGTGATTATTATCTGGATATTATGGCATATGGAAATCATGCCAGCATGACTCAATGTTCGACTTTCAAGAAAGATTTTTTGTAAAGCTTACATTGAAGATGTCAAAGTACATAATGGTGCAGTTGACAGTCTCATGAATGGTAACTTTAACAATAGAAAAAAAACTTGTGACCAGTGGGAAGAACTAAGAATTCTCAAAACCCTTGGATATTTCACAGTAGTTCCTATGGCTGTTCCTTAGGTTCTAGAATCACTGTTACATGTAAAGTAAGTAAATATTACCATTGATACAGATACAGTACTATTGACTGTCTTCTTTTGGGAACGAGGCTGCCACCTGCATAGGAATCTATTTCTTCTTTTATTCTGAGGGGAAAAATGAGATCTACAGGCAGAAAAGTAGAGGGCTGAGTCATAATATAAATCACATCTTACTTTGATCAGAAATTGACCATGAGTGAAGGAAGGATTAAGACTTACTGTTTTTGCTTTTTTTTTTTTAAGTGAAGTCTTGCTTTGGCAAGACTTGAATTCATTAGTCTCTAGCTGGGATGATAGATGTCTACCACTAGGCTTGGCATAGATTTATCCTTGCTGGAGCATGACCAACATCTTTCCACTAGTTGTATGGCTAGCAATATAAAAGTATCCAAATGTATTTTTACTTCCTTGTTTGATTTATAAAATGACTTAGTTTGGCAAGGAATGTTTTCTTGACTTGAGAAGAATAATCAGAGTTATTTACCCAAAATTACATGGAATTTTTGACCATTATTTCATACACTTTGAATTGTATTGTACTCTCTTAACCAATGTGGTTGAAATTTGACTGGGTATATTTGTGAAATAAAATCTAATGGTACAAAATTCCTAGTGACTTCTGCAACACTGGAAGATAAAACACTAATGTATTAGACACTAGTGTTCAGATAGCCTATTCAAACATAAATCAACTTTTCAGATATAAGGGTAGAAATCAAGAACAAAATTATTTCTTATGACTTATGCAATACTTACTTTGGTAAATACAAAGAAAAGGCTGGTAAGCAAGACAGTTACCCAGTAAATGGAACCTGCTAGTCTCTTATGGTCTACTTATCTAGAAATTAAATAACTGATGCAAAGAAATTACCAAATTGAAAAAAAAGATCCTTCAAATAATCCCAAAGTCTGTGTTCTTTAAGCGGAACCCAGAAACATCATTCCCAGGAAAAATGTTTTGCTTTGCTTGACATCTAATTGGAAACCATTTATCTTCAAGTTGACAACAATTAGGTGCTACTATCAGCCATTCATCACAAATGCCGAGAAATACTTTCTCCCAAGCAAATTGCATAGAACAGTCTAATGCAAGGAAAAACAACACAGTTGAAAGCAGATATTTTACAAATAAGTGACCTTTTCTGGTCCTCTCATGAGGCATCTAAAACATTGAACACTATCAATGTTCTGTACCTAGTTAAGAGCAAAAGTAGTGCTGTTTAGCCACATTGTAATAAATAGGATTTATATCCAGCCCTGTATTTTCATAGAAAATGACCATCTAAAACAGTTACATTCACATGGAAATAAATTAATTAGCATATAGGGCCTCTGGGACAGACAAACCAACAAGACTTGAAAGTAGTAGTGCAGCCACATTTGAATCACATAGGATTGGGTCTAACCCAAATATTTTACTTCCTTAGCTCTGCCTAATATTCCAATATGGAATTACCATGACATATATATGTATATATGTATATATATATATATATATATATATATATATATATATATATAAAAGGTGTATCAGTTACTACTTTAGCAGGAATTAATTTTGAATAAACTATAAAAAAAGTCCTAGGAGAAAAGGTAGTTTGGGAAAGGAAGAAAAAGAAACAACTCATGGAATTTAAGTGCAGCTGTGATGAGGTTCATATGCAGCACCTTAATGTCAAAGGTCAAAGGAATAAAAAAATTAAGAGTAAGGAGGAAATGAGAATGGCCAAGAGACATATGAAAAAGTGCTCTACATCACTGGCCATAAAAGAAATGCAAATCAAAACAACATTGAGATTCCATCTTACCCCAGTAAGAATGTCATATATCAAGAAAACTAACAATAACAATTGTTGGAGGGGATGTGGCCAAAAGGCAACCCTACTTCCTTGTTGGTGGGAATGTAAACTGGTTCAGCCACTCTGGCAAGCAGTATGGAGATTCCTCAGAAGGCTAAATATAGAACTCCCCTATGACCCAGCAGCCCCACTTTTGGGTATCTATCCAAAAGACCACAAACAAAATCACAGTAAAGCCACCAGTACAACAATGTTCATCGCAGCACAATTTATCATAGCTAGAATCTGCCCAGATGCCCCTCAGTAGACGAATGGATCAGGAAAATGTGGTACATATACACAATGGGATTTTATGCCTCTATCAGAAAGAATGACATTGCCCCATTTGTAAGGAAATGGAAGGACTTGGACAAAATTATACTAAGTGAAGTGAGCCAGACCCAAAGAAACATGGACTCTATGGTCTCCCTTATTGGGAAGAATTAGTACAGGTTTAGGCAAGTCATAGCAGAGCATCACAAGAGCCCAATAGCTATACCCTTATAATCACATAAGATGATGCTAAGTGAAATGAACTCCATGTTGTGGAAACGATTGTTATATCACAGTTGTAACTACTTTCAATGTCCCATCTGTATCTGTAGCTTCTATTATTGATGATGTTCTTGTATCACTTTCCTGTGGTTGTACCTACACTATCTCTGTAATCTTATCTGAGTATATTGGAAACCGTGTATACTGGTATTAGAAGTAGTAGGAAATTGAAAGGGAATACAAAAATTGAGAGACACAGGGTAAAAAATAGACAAACAACTACAAAAGCAATACTTGCAAAACTGTTTGGTGTAAGTGAACTGAACACCTCGGGGGGGGGGAGGGAAAGGGGAAGGTGGGAGGGGGGTATGAGGGACAAGGAAACAAACAGTACAAGAAATGTATCCAATGCCTAACGTATGAAACTGTAACCTCTCTGTACATCAGTTTGATAATAAAAATTTGAAAAAAAAATTAAGAGTAAGAAGTGTTTTTTTTCACTAAGCTGGGTCAAGCTTAGGTGGAGATTTGAGTGTATGGTAGCAAAGTCAGGAGTTTTAAGATGGAGATATATTTGATGATCCATTTGATAGGCAATGTTTTAGTAATCTTTCATTATGTGGTGATACATTCCAACGTTGGGAATATATATGATTATATACAGACAAGGTTATTAAAAGTTATATATATGTACATATATATATATATACATAATCTTTTGTGGATTTCCCTGTTTCAAGGAACTTGGTCTCTTTGATACTTATGATCATACATTTTGAATAACTGGTTTGCTGAAATGAATTATTATTCATTTCCCAGTGGTTTGATAACCTCAGTTAGTATCTTTTTCCATTTAACATCTCTGGTGAAAAGCATTATTAATTAAAGCCATCATATGGGAGGAATTAATAGCCAAAAAGAAAGTAAGAGAAGACAATTGCAGCTACTTCTACTGTAAAAGCAATTCTGACTAATTTGAATAAGGTACAAAATTTTTTGTCACTTGTGGGTAACTCCACTTTTTTAAATTTCAAAGTACTTGATTCATTCAGGCACTGATACAACCAACAAATTAGGTCACTGGCAATAGACTCCAAGGATAGTACCTAAATCAAGTCAATTTTATTTAATGTGTAAAGTGACTTTGACATCCTTTTATATTTAAAAATCACATCAGTGTGTTAGGTGCACCTCTCATAGGAAGCAAGGGGACATCTAGCTATCAGTTTTCCTGTAAGTACATAATGATCATTTACTAGAATTATGAATGATAGTGACTTGACATTGAGCAGAGCATTTTCAATAGAAAATAGAATATTTAAATATAGTAAAAGTAAAGAAAGACAAGCCAGATCTATTTGAATTTAAAGCACAAGGGGAGATGAAAGAAAACGCAAGAATCAGGTGGACTAGATTAGATTAGTACAATATATTTGCTCCTTTTCAAAATATGCACCATAAAAGCAACTGTGACAACACGATTTAAGATATGTTTCTGTATTGAAATATACAAGTCAATACGCTTGGCTGAGTATTTATTTTATAGTCAACTTGTAAGGGTTGTCCCTGAGGGACTTTATTCCCCCTAGTGGTCTTACAGCTTTGAAGTTTGCTGATTCTAGGAGCTGTATCATGGCTTTTCTCATCCCTTGTTGTAATGTGCTGTGGATTGCACACATCCATCATGGCACACAGACGATTTCCCTTCTAGCTAAGGAACACTAATATGGGGGAAAAATACTTGCTATTTAAGATGCGTGCCAAACAATCTGCAAATGGAAAGGAGTCTGGAGACTGTGACCATTATTGGCAACTTCTGAAGTATTAGGTAATAAAGAAGCAGCGATGAGAAGCCAGTGATGCTGACTCTTGCATCTCATTAGGTCGAATCCTTCACCTGTATTAATAATGATACACCCTGTGGATGCAATTTCATGTTTATCACACTCTGGCCGGTGGCAACACTGTGTACCTATATTTTCCAGGCCTCCTCATCTGCTGCCTATAATCATTCAGACTTGGATGACAGATATATTTTAGATAATTAATATTTTAGATAATTAGTTAGATCATTAATTAACTGCCTTGTAGATCAAATCTTTTTGGCTCATCCTTAAATAGGAGTCTTTAGGGCAACTGAAAGTAGTTTGTATTTGCCCTTCTTAACATGAAAAATGTAATCTTGGTCCTCCAGTGGTATTTTTTGGCATAGATTCTATGATCACTTCTACATTGCCCTTACTCATTTTAGCTTTTATCTTTGTATACTTTTAGGAAGTGAAAGAAGAGAGATAAGAAGTACTTTTCTAAGTAGATGGACAAAGTGAAAATGATTTAGAATCATACCTCTTCCAGATTTGGCTTTTCTGCTAGAACACTGACTGGGATTTGTCAAAATCAAAACTTTCCTTAGTTTTTTCAATTTTTAAGGTGGGATCAGCATCAGTTATCTATTTGTTTCTTACTTTGTTGCTACACTTAGTACCACTTGATATTATGATAAAACTTGATAAAAGAGCCACCTATCTTTTTCCCTTGAATATTTATTTCCTTGAATATTTATTTCCTCATGGTTCCTTCTCAACAGTTAAGTTCACAAACAACTTCTTTTATTGGAAATAAAATAACCCGTAGGTAACAAAACCGTTATATTCCTTCATTCGTAGATGAGAGCAGTCATGGTCAAACACACGACTGCATAGCAGCTTCCAATCCTACTTCATGTAGAAAGAAGGTAGAGACAAAGAAACAACCCTCAAACACCCTGATTCTGTTTCTCACACTGTCCAATATCCAAGGCTTTGAACCACTCTTCAGCTATGGCTTCTGTACTAGCTACAAAATGTCTATTTACTCAAAGGGATTGGAACCCAAGCACTATCTACACCTTTGCCTAAGGCTCAGGTCACCTCCTGAACCAGTTAGAGAGCTGACACTGCCTTTTGTGTCATGTGCTCTCAGAGTTCTTCCAGGGAGGGCTGGTTCCCACAATCCCCCATTCCTTGCTCTAGTCTACAGAGCCCCCCCCTCCCAGTAGCTCTCCAGGGTCCTGAAGTCCAACTTCAGACATACACTCGTTAGGTTTCTCTCAGTAAGCTGGTCAGAACATCATGATTTTTTCTCCTATTCTCCTTACTTCTTTCCTTCCATTCATCAGTGACACCTCACCAGTTTCCCCTCCCGTTTTATTCCTATCACTCTGAAAGTGTTTCCTTCTACTTCAACCCATGGACCAATCCTTAAGCCATAGCAATCCTTAAACCATAGCAAAGTTACAAAGCCTAAGTTAATTCCACCCCCCTCCCCCAAGTCACTCAGCCTCCTCCTCCCCCTGTCGCCCCCCTCCCCCGTCCTGCGGGCTGGACTTCCCAGACTCCTCTCACCTGACTCTCCCGTGGAAACTCGTGGCGCACGATGCTGATGGCTGGAATGTGCAGGACGGAGCTGACCAAGTCCAGCTCCATCATCTCGCCCTGGCTCTGGGGGAAAGCCAGCAACGCCGACACCCCTTGCACCACCACGGTGTGGCACACGCTCTGCAGAAAGGAGAAAGGGTCACTGCTCCATGGTGAGCTAGGGGAGGAGAAGGGCAAAAGCGGCAGATCCCCCAGGCCCGCCTCGATGGCCATCACGACTTCCAAAGACAGGTTGTAGGGCAGCAACCCTTCCACGCGGTTCAAGTTGTCCACGGCGAATAGGAGGGCGTCCCGAGGCCATAGCGTCTCAGCCCCAGTGCCCTCGTCTGGCTTCCGGGCACCGGGTGGCCCCCGGCCATGCAGAGCACTCCCCAACCAGCGTGTGCCCTGAGAGGACACCGGGGGCCCCCAAGTCCTTGGTTCGGGCTCATCCCTCTGGGCATCTGCCCGGCTGCTGTCCAGAGCGCGGCTGGTTGCGCGTGGGGTCGTGGTCCAGGGTTGCAAATGCACGGCGCCCACCCTCACCGCGTGTCCTATGCGCTTGAGGATCTGGCAGGGTTGCGGGTGCGAGGAGGAGCCGGGCACCCCGGCCAGGACCAGTGCGCAGGGCGGCGGCAACAGCAGACAGACCCTGCTCAGCAGCCACCACAAACTCAGTCTCCTCATTACTGAGACCCGCAGGGAGAAAGCGCGCCCCCTCCCGCGCCCGGCTCGCCCCTCTGCGGCCGCCGCCTGAGGTCTCCTCCTCCAGGTCCCGTGCGCAGCTTCAGCGGACGCGGTGGAGCGGACCCACCGACTGGGGCGGGCTCCTGGCCATCCACTCAGGACCTAGCGGGCCCTCGCTCGTCTCAGATCCCGCACCCAGGCGGCTTCGCCTGGCATCCTCTGCCCGCCAGATCCTTGGGCGAGCGGAGCAGACGGGCGGACCAGCGCCTGTCACCCGCGGCGGCTGGGGCGCCAGGGCCCTGCCCGCCCCATCTGCAGGGCGCCTTGGGCACTGCGTCCAGCGCGGCCAGGAGCCGGGGCAGCAATCGGAGTTCCAACGGGGCAGCAGTGACCCAGGAGCAGTGCTCTTTACTTGGTTAGATTCTTTTCCTTTTCCACCTAGGCGAAACCCACTTCTTTCCCGAGGTCGCGTAGGAGAGGGCGTTCACTGTTGGGGAGCTGTAAAGAAGCAGCCAAGGGCGCCTTGCACTATCGTCGGCCACCCTCTCGCGCTCCCCTCCAGGGCTGGCTTCATTTTGCTTCCACTCTGGCTTTGCTGTCGGGTTCTTTCCTCCCCAGCCGTCACCGCCACTTGCTCTCTCGGAGGAGCGACACGACTGGCCAGCAAAGGGTGGTTGTGCTCGGAGCGAGCGAGCGCCAAAGTTCTCCCCGCCTGTCTCCACCGACGCCTCCCCGTGGCGGAGCCCTGGCGCCTGCCGGTCGCTTGGCTGCGCTAAATGCTCACTGATGGTGAGATCTCCCCCGATGGCACATCCCGCACCGCCCCGGAGACGGCTTCCTCCCTCCAAGGCGGCCAGTCCGCAGGTTTTGCAAAATCCAGAGCTTTAAGCGTGTCAAGACTTGACTCGCGCAGTTCTCAATTCCCACTCGCGCCCCAAGGATCGGAAATCCAGTGGATCCCTGGTTAGGTGGAAGGAGGCTGTGACTTTAAGGAGCTTCCTTCTCCGTGCCACTTGAAAGGGTTTTCTCCTTAAGGGTATTAAAACAAGAGTTATTTACACATTTAATCTCATCCAGCTTCCTTCCTTTCTTCTTCTTTTCTTTAATTAGTGGCATGTGGACTTTTTTTTTAAAGGATTCTTAATTTTTCAGATGCTTAGAATCAAACCAAAGCAAAATTATTTGTTCAATAAATTAAAGCGATTTAGATTAAGTGACAGACTTTGGAATGCAGTCAACTGTAGTTGCTAATATAGACCAAGTGACCCTCAGGTGACAGTTTCTAGTAAGTTCTTTCGTTTGTATGGCAAAACAGTGGCGTCAGTGGGGATGAAATCTAATGTTTTCCTCCACAGTTTGAAGAATCTGACATGAGCAATGGAAGAGTTCAAGGCAGGCTTGTGGTTTCCACACATACAGCAGAATAACTTTATTTTTTTCACATTATTTACAAGGACAGTGGGATACATATATATGTATATATTTGTATATATGTGTATATGTGTGTATATGTACATATGTACATATGTATGTACATATACATACATACATATATACACATACATATATACATGTGTATATATGTATACATATATACATATATACATAAGAACAGCACACTTTGGAGAACAGCAATTCCAAATCCAATACCACTTTCAGAGAATCATGACCTTGGCAATTTGTTTCAGCTGACCTTGCCCTGCTGTTAGTATCTGTTAAATTATTATGCAAATGCAGCTAGCTTTGAGCTCTGGAGAGTTGTTTTGATTCATAAGCTGAAGTTTCTATCTTGGTTTAAATCCTTGAGATGAAGAAACTCTAGCTAAATTAAAAAAAGTCCCAAGAATGTTGCAAAGTGAATGCTGTTTTCCTCAGCCTTTTTGCAAGACTGAGGCATGAGAAAAATAAGAGTCTAATGAAGGTAAAATCAAAATCATAGCTGGAGCTAAGTCAAGAGAATCATTTTCTCCTTATCCTCAAGGCCTGAGAAAGTGTGGAGTGCATGGGGGAAAATCCTGCAAGCAACTCCCTCTTGTTCCTACAGATGCCACTGCTTGAGATCTGAATAAGGAAGTTCACAGTTCTTGCATTGCAGGAATGCTGGGATCCAGTCTGGGTGGTGAGGAGGTGATTTTCTGTGTTTGAGCACTTGTACATACAAGAGTACACAATAATCCCAGTTATGACCATGGCTCAGAGTAGTTATCAGAGTACTTGACATTACACATTTGTACAGATCAGGTTCACTACAAAATATAGGGTGGTAGAAACTTGTTCAATGGGATCTTGGGTGGCATACAGTAGTCTGATGTGCTTTAGACTTACCATGACCAATGTCTGTGCTGATCTGGTCATTCTCAGCAGAGTTCTGAGGGTTGTACCACACCAGCTCATGATAAAACTAAAGTTCAGTGTTGAAATGCTGAGTGAATAGGAAAGAACAACTCTTCCATTTGTGGTTTTTTTTTTGGGTTTTTCCAATTTCGATGTACCGTTTTCCTTGTTCTTTTTGCTGCCTGGCTTTCTATTTCCATGTTATTGTGGTTAAACCTGTGATATGATTCTTCTCTTTCTTTCTTTTACTTCCATTTACTTTTCCCTTTCTCCATCATCTCTCCATTTTCCCTCCCTCTAGAGCTCAAAATATTCAAAGTATCAACTTAACAATAAACTACTGAGCATCAGTTGTGTCAAATGTTGGAGTAGGGCTGTCCTAAGAGTAGCTAAATAAACTTTCATTTGGAAAAAATGAATCTTGTTCTCTTTCACAAAGTCACATAGTTAATGCCTCAACAAAATGCAAATGATGAGGTGATACTCTAGTGGGAGAGACAGGTAATATAACATATGATTAAGTACATGTAGGGCATGTTAGTTG
Source organism: Perognathus longimembris pacificus (assembly GCF_023159225.1). Lineage (NCBI taxonomy): Eukaryota > Metazoa > Chordata > Mammalia > Rodentia > Heteromyidae > Perognathus > Perognathus longimembris. Next base: position 136,041,891 of record NC_063161.1, read on the forward strand.
GTGCCAAGGAGAAAAAGAGTAAGCAGGAAGTATTAGGAGGAGAGTGAGTTGTAATTTTAGATAGAAAACGATCTCTGAAAAAATAACTTTTGGATAAAGGCATAAAGGGATGTGAGGAAGCAACTGTGAATGTACAAGGTAAGAATTTCCAGGTGGAGGAAACGGCCAATCCAAGGGCTTTGAGAAATAAGTGCTTCTGGAATATCTCAGGAATAGCGAGGGATCCATGGGGGCTAGTGTTGATAGGTTGGGTCAAGAGGCCATAAGAGGTCAGACTGTATAAGACAATGAGAAATTTTACCTTCTATTATGAGTAGCTTGAGAGGCATGAGGTTAAAGGAGCCAGCAGAAGAGTGGTGGGTGGAGTAATTTTGTAATAGGACTCTGTGACCTATTCAGTTGAGAATAGACAGAAACAGTGGAAGAGTAGAAACTAATAGATCTGATATGAGGCTGTTACAATCATGTGTGTAAAAGCATCATTGTCACACATAGATCTTAAGTAAGTTAATACGAGTATGTTCAAGAAGTTTAAGAAATACTGAATTATGAAGAAAGTCATCACAAGGTGACTAGTATGGATTCAAAATTGCAAGTGCATCCCAGCTGCATTCTTAGTAGCAAGAATCAGTCAAATTTCAAAACTGTCTCACCCAGAGAAGATGAAGGCTTGTTTCTTATGTGATTCAACATGAGAGCTATTGATCTAAGAACCAGCGTCAGAGGAGATTCACACAAAAAGCAAATCCGAATGTTCATTTTGAAATATTCTTTTATGCACATCTGTGTGTTCTGATGCTAGCCATGGCTGGCCTAAAAGCTGTGATATCCTAGAAGCAGCCCAGGAGACGCTCCAGGGAAGAAAGCTGCGGGGATTAGAAATCTGGATTCTCTGCTCAGTCTTGCTTCCCTGAGGATATGACATTTAGTCTCCCAGAGCTGGAGTTCTGTCTTTTCTGCCATCGTTGTGGTGACAGACTTGACAGTTGCTTGTATAAACATGGCGGTGTGCAGACTCCTGAAAACCTTTTCAAGTTCCACAACACTGGGAGCCATCTTGGTACGTGTTAATAATTGTTTGGAAAATTGTCCTTTATTTCTTTCCACATCCTGACAGATTTAAAGTTGTACTCACTCATCTGGCTTTTAAAAAAATAATAAATGCCAGTGCTACCAAATGGCTCAAATTATGGGCCAGCCTTTATATAGCAGTGACTGTGTAAATTTTTGTCAATATTTAGCTGAAAACTAAGCTAGTGCAGGGTCCCAATTATATTCTCTCCCAAAACAAAAGCCTGGTTGTTCTTGTCTGATTTCCCCAATTAGAAAAAATAACATATATTGACTTATTATGTCTTTGTAACAGTGAACCACACTTAAAATGCATGTAACTTAAAAATTTTAATATACATAGCTTTCATGGACTATTAGTTCATCATTTATTATTATATATTATTTCATTATAATCATTTTAAAATGTGGAGAATAAGGGAGTTTAAGGAGTTTGTTATGGATTATAAAAGAATTTGGGGATATGGGAGATTTTAAGTCAGACTTTCAGATGTGCAAGAATTGTGAAACCACTATTATTTTCAAGCTTCTATTGTGAGTGCTTCTGCATGTCAGAAAGATTGTATATGTGATCCACGTGTGATCTTACCAGAAGAATTAGGGAGCAAAGGGGACTGGAAATAGGAGAAAAGGGGCACTAGATTCTAAGGAGATGGGGAGTGGGAAGGAAGCAAAAAATGAGTGTGACTTGCCTATTTCACATTGTTTTCTAGGTTTTCCCCTTATGTTGGAAAATATCTTATTTGTCCCACATGTTCACTTACATCCTGGAAATCAAATTCAGGCCAGAGTTTTTACCTATTTATAAATTAGAAACTGCCAATAGCTGCTTGCTTGCCTTTCTGCTATGAGAAAAAAAAAATACTGTGTTGTCCTCCTTCCAGTTGTTGGGGAAATGAGTTATCACTTGTGACAAGTGCCTGGCCTTTTCAACATCCACCAGGATTATTAGCTGAGTGTTTGGACTTCCTGATTTTTGTTCCTAAACTCCACCACAGGGACTCAAGTAGTACTTAGAGAAGTTAACATACATGCCTGTCTGCTTCCTTCACTTCCCCCCCTCCCTCCCTCCTTCCCTTTCTCTCTCACTCTCTGTCTGTCTGATCATTCCAAATAAGTGTTTATGTAAGAGATGTAACTTGTCCCACCACACATGTGGCACTTTGTAAAGGACTTTTTTTTTTTAAATCCCAGTTTGTAGCACTTATTTTGTAACTATAGCCTAAAGAATTTGGAATTTTCTCAAAGTGCTCTGCCTTTACAGATCTCATGCCTTGCATGTGTAAAAATATGTTGTTTATAAAAAACAACCTTTATAACTTTAGAAAGATATTTTAGGGAAGAGTTTCAGAAGGTGTTTGTTCAGGAATTATGAGCTCTTCCTTATTTTAGAGCTTTCATCTTCACTGACTTCTACATGCCAGGTAATTTCACATGCACATTTTCTTCATTTCATAAGTAGATTATCTCCTTTATTTTATAGGTGATTAACCTTAATGTTGGTTAGCTTCAGTTGTTTGCTGAGAAGAGTGGTGCAAACATAGATTTGATTCTTTTCCTTTAAGTGCATGTTCTTTTCATTTTCACTGCTATCATGGTGGGAGGGTGGAATTATGGCTAGGTCTAGCTGACTGCAGAACTATCTCTGATGTGTGTACAGGGTAAACATAACCATAAAGCTCCTTTACTATTCATAAATGAATACTTCAAAAGTTTTAGTATTTAAGGAGTTCATAGGAAGTAGTTTTCCTCCTGTTTACTATAAACACACCAATAAATATGGATCATGACGATTTTCCATTTGTGGTGGGCCATATGTCATCATATATGAAATGACTCCTACCTTGAAAATTTAAATGTCATTGAAAAGATTTCACATTTATTTCTCTTATGGTTTTTGTTCAGCAACCACAAACTGTGGATATTAGAGAATTTCCATATGTGAAAATAATTTTGGATGATGGATCTGAACTATTATATCCAACCAGAAAAACTTCATTTTTAGAGGAGCCTTGACTTTCTGCAAGGTAGAATGGATCTACTTCCTTACATATTCTTAGTGACAAGATGTCTGTCTTCATCAAAGTGTTGAAAGATTTTCAAGTATGAGCTAGCTCACTCAGAAATGAGTTTGGATGTATTTCATGGCATAGTGCATCAATTCTTTGTGAATGGAGTTGTTTTTCTCGCTATTTTCTAGCACTACAGTCAGTTGATGCAGGAGAAAGATCTCATGGATGCATTAAGACTTTCATGAGCTTAACCACTGTTTAAAATGATGTCTAGCTCCTAGATGTTGAATAAGAATAACTTCTCCCTGAATTTGTAAACACTGCCTTTTCTTTTGGAGTGCTGTTGTTGGGTTAAATACCTGATAATCTGTCCATCCCATCACATAACAGCACCATTATTACAATATTCATATGAAGAGGAGATTGAGCCAGACTGAGACAGTATTAACAGTGATAGCTTATGGTCACATGGAATTCTACCAAGAACTTGATGGAAAACACTTCCATCCGTTAAAAAATGCTGGTAGTGTATAATGAAACAGATTTAGATAAGATAGGATGTGAATAATAATTACTGTATTATGAAATAGGGTAATATCTCTCTTTTGAAGCGCTTAATGTGCTTTTGTAAACTATTTTTTCAAATTCTGTCTAAGTAAGAAGAGGGTAGACATATTAATACACTTACATTATTTTATTTTATTTATTTATTTATTTATTTTTTTGGCCAGTCCTGGGCCTTGGACTCAGGGCCTGAGCTCTGTCCCTGGCTTCCTTTTGCTCAAGGCTAGCACTCTGCCACTTGAGCCACAGCGCCACTTCTGACCGTTTTCTGTATATGTGGTGCTGGGGAATCGAACCCAGGGCCTCTTGTATACGAGGCAAGCTCTCTTGCCACTAGGCCATATCCCCAGCCCCACTTACATTATTTTAAATCAACACAAATAACTGATAGCTAAGGCAGCGTCAAAAGATGGACTCTATAGAACAAAATTCCATAGCTGAAGGCAGATCATGATTCCCACTTCTTTTATAACAATAAAAACTGAGAAGAAACCTTTACCACAACTACTACCATAAATGCAGTAGTAGAGATTGCATAGACTTTTGTTTCCTGTAGATTTTCTCCTTATCTAGTTTTATTCTGACATTTAATGTCATTAAGCTAAGGGTTGAAGTTTTCCGATAGTAGAAATACTCAATGCTTATTTGTTTATAATGGCTGCATCTGCCTTAATATTCATTATATTTTCTAATTGGGGCATTTTGAACTTTATCTAGCTTTGGTACATCTTGGAAGCCCTTTGTCAGTTGAGCAGAACTGTCATGTTTCTATGAAGTTTAGAAAATGGTCTTTGGCAAAAGCAATCTTTCTTTTCGATCATACCAGGTATCCAATCTTGCTCTTTAAGTTTGTCTTCTAGCTCCCTGCTGCTTTTTAAATCAGGTTGTGATTTTCCTGGTTTATCAGTCTCTCCATCATGGGGTTAAAATTTGCTATTATAGATTTTCTAAAGCTGGTATCTTTTCCAGTGCCAGAATACATTGCTTTTATTCAAGAAGAGCGTGGCTAGAAGAAAAGGTACAAATCACCATCTCCAATGACTAGTGTAGGCATTAATAGTTACATACATGAGATACTAGCTTTTCCTTTGTGCTTTGCATTCAATTTTCAAATAACTAACGAATCCATAGACTATGCAACATTTCATTCTGTTTATGCTATGTAAGCAATCATTATGTATCTATGTAGTCAAAGGATATAGTTTAAAAAAATGAAACTAGCTAATAAAACATTTGAATATATTTTTCATAGGAAATAATTCCTGATCCATCTATTAATGAATTTACAATCTTTCAATGGATAAACTACTATGTCTTTCAAGAGTTTTAGAATTCCAAAACAAAGTAAAACAAAAATGTTCTCTCTCAAGTCTGGATCTTGAAACTATGAACAGCAAGAAAATTTTAGCTAGAATTGTATGAAAGTCTATTCAGCACCTAAGGTCAAGAAATCAATCATATTGACTTTGCCATCCTTCAAGCTAAATCACTCTAGTTTTAATTGTAGAATGATCATATAATTAAAAAACATATAAGTAGAAGAATATTCATGTATTGGTTCATATTTAAAAAGAAAGTTCTTTTCCATAGGCATGAAAATATGTAAAATACTTTCACTTAGTGACTACTTCTTGAAGGATTTCATATCAACATTGAACTTACTTTTTATGGAGCACAATACAGCTAGATTAAATAGCTAAATTTAATCACATAAGAACATCAAGACTTTATTTAAATTTACATTGTTAATGCTTTAAAGAAATAGGAATATGCCTATTTCTAGGAAGTTACCCATATCAAGCCATATTAGTAACTAATACAGAAGGTCATATAACTCTTGATCCTTTCTGATGAAGAGAAAGAATTCATTGAAATTAGTACCAAAAATGAAAGAGCAAATAAAGAAAGAAATAAAAAAGAAAACAAAAAATGAGCAGAGGCAAAGATATTTGCATCAGCATAACTGAAACACTGTAGAAAAAACTGGAAAGGATTATAAATACTTAACAATAGAGGAGTGATGGTTTATGACATATTATGAGTGATTTCATCTATACAGTGAAAAGAATGAACATGGAAATTTAGCTTTTGTTAATCACCTACGATAAGAAGTGAGTCATGAGTTGCATACACACCCATTACAATCCTACATGTCAAATCTTCATCTATCTGACAGTATAAACCGCTGAAGATCTGAAAAGTATTAACAGAAAAACAACGGATCTCATTTTAAAAAATTAGTTGTGATTCATAACTAATCTAGCCTGTAGTTACCCAGCATTCTCTCATATTTCAGACGCATGTAGGGACCTGAAAACAAGCAGCAACATTTCCAAGGAGCCAAAATAGATATTAGAGTGCCAATGTCTGAAATTCTCACATTTTATATTTAGAGAAATACACTTTCAACTTTCATTCGGAGCACTCTAACACAACTGGTCTTATAGCATATAATAAGCTATCATCAGAAGAGAGGGAAGAATTGCAGAAAATTAATGCAAATAAATCCCACATAATATCTTCTACTATACGAATCACTGTCCCATCATGTTATGATTTGGGTATGGTTTGTGTGTGTCCCCAGCACCATGTGTCAGGTGCTGGTTTCCATGTGGCAGTGTCACAAGGTAGAAGGAGGGAAGAGTCTTAATGAGAGACTGCAAATCATCTCCTCCTTTCTGTTCTCCCAAATGCTCCTGTGATATGTTTCTGTCCACAGGAGGTTTCCATCAGAGCTGAAGAAATGCCAGTGTCAGGCTCTTGAAAATCCAGAGCTCCAAGCTATTTAGATAAGTCTTATTTCTTTACAAGGTTACTTAACTTTGAGTATTTTATTATGCACTGATTTCATTTGATATATGTGAAAACTTCTTTTCCTGTCAGTGTTTAAACTTAGGGAATGTGCTTGCTAGGTAGGCATTCTATAGCTGATCTATACCTCTGGATCTCTGTTTCTTTTAGGCTCTAGTTATTTGTGAGATAATCTCAATTTTTGTCCAAGTATGCACCTGGATCATGGTCCTTCTATTTTTTCCCCCACAAGAGTTGAGATGCTATCTGTACACCATTGCATCCACTTGCTGCTGTTGAGATGAAGTCTCACAAATGTTTCTGCCTGGGCTGGCCTGAATCACAATCTTACAAGCTCAGTCTCCTGAATTGTTAGGATTAGAAGTGTGAGTAACTGGTACTCAGCTGAGATTTTTCATATATCAAATTATGTCTTAAGGTATGTCTCTATATATGTGGGTAAGTGTCTTTGCCCACAATCAGACAACTTCTTAATCTGTGGTTTGTTTTTAATGTGTATGTGAAAGGGTGGTGGGGGTGTGGTTAGGGAGAACGAGGTCTTGCTATGTAGCTCAGGCTTGTCTCAAACTTGTGATCTTCCTGCCTCAAACTCCAATGTACTCGAATTCTTTTCTTTCTCTCCTTTTTTGATTTGTCAGTCGTGGGGCGTGAACTCTAAGCCTAGACACTGTCCCTGAGTGATTCAGCTCAAGGCTAGTGTTCTACCGCTTTGAGCCACAGTGCCACTTTCGTGTTTTCTGGTGGTTAATTGGAGATAAGAGTCTCATGGACTTTCCTGCCCTGGCTGGCTTTGAACTGAGATCCTTGGATCTCAGTGAATAGCTCTTGAATAGCTGGGATTAGAGGTGTGAGCCACCAGCATCCAGCTGGACTTCTTAAACTTTATACCTTAACTGCATTTGTTAACTGGAAAACTAAATAAAATGTTTAATATCTGTTTACTTTTGTATTTGACATTATGTTTAAGCAAAATATCTCTAAAAGTCATACATACGTATAAGTGTTTGTTTCTTTCATTAAGAACATCCTACTTGAATGAATCTTTATAGTTCTCTCAGTAGCCATAGTTCTTATTTAAATCATGGGATGAAACATTTAGCAAAATGATGTCTTAATATATCCTCCACCTAAAAGTGTCAATTCTCTTTCTGGAATAGTTCAGTGAGTAGAAATTTCTACAGTACTACTTGGTGCTACTGAATGTCATGGATTTTATACATAAGACAGAGCTCTAGAAGAGTGGAACTCACAAAACTTCCATCATGAGAACAGGCTCTTGTGAGCCACAGACATCTGGGCTAAGGGGACTCCCTGAAAGGAGCTTTTGAGGTACCATGCTCTTCTTTTCATCTTGTCTTTTGGCTTCACAAGGTACTTAGTGTTTTCTTAGGTAGTTTAGGACAGATTAATTGGTATTTTCTAAGTTGTCAGAGACTCACCAAAGTATTATTTAGGGAAACAGTTTGGATGCTGGTAATTTTTTCAGTATTACAAACAGAAGTACACACACAGTACATGCACCACCCAGACGTCGCATTTATTGTCTCCAATGCATCATTGCTTTGTGGCTTCTAGATATCTTGGTTTCACAAATTCAGGAAACTGGATCTGATTTTTTACATAAAGAAATAATGGGACTGTCTTTTCCTTAGATGATACCTAAAGTTTACCTGTTTGTCATGTCCTCACACTTGCTTATGATACAAAAAAAAATGTATGATAGGGGCTGGGGATATGGCCTAGTGGCAAGAGTGCTTGCCTCATATACATGAGGCTCTGGGTTCAATTCCCCAGCACCACATATACAGAAAATGGCCAGAAGTGGCGCTGTGGCTCAAGTGGCAGAGTGCTAGCCTTGAGCAAAAGGAAGCCAGGGACAGTGCTCAGGCCCTGAGTCCAAGCCCCAGGACTAGCCAAAAAAAAAAAAAAAAAAATGTATGATAGACAGTGGCAAACTGCATGATAGTTTCCAGCAAACTGGGTGATAGAAAAAGTCCTATTTTTCTGTTTTGTTTTCTAGCAATTAGTAGAATTCACAGACTAGGTATGAGCAATAAATAAGTTAAAGGTTCCGTCTCCAGCCCTCTCTTCCATTTTCAGTCTTTGATCTGTGAGAATATTAAAACAAGACAAGATAAAACAACAAACAGAGCAATAACAAAACAAAAGTTTTCACTCCTGAACACATGAGATGAAGAAGCACCTGGTAAAAACTGCTGGAGTCAGCATATACAGAGAGAGACAAGCTATAAAATAACAATGCTTGTTTCTGTTTAATAAACCGATAATGTTATTACTCTGGCCAACTATACAACTCTCCTATAGTCAGGACCTGATTTTAGGTTGAAATGTTCTAACCATTTCAAGTGAGGAAGTCCATTGGTGTTTTGGGAAAATTTGAATTGAGAGGGGAGGGAATGGGTCAAATATCAACATTAGCATCCATTATCTGAATAGGGGAGAACAATCTGATTTTTGAATGGGGAAGCCTTTCTGAACTCCTGAATGGTCACATTGCCACTTAGCAGGCACTCCACACACTTACCTGCTACTGTGATCATGGAAAGAGAAACTCCATATGTCATAAAAATACCCCAAAGTACACTCAAGACATTTAGGGCTTTAGAACATAGACAAACTGTCAAACAAGTCAGAAGTCTTTGAAAGCATTGTTATACTGCAATTGAGGGCAAGGATGAGTTCATTCTCATTTTCAATTAGATTGAACCACCCCACGCCTACTCACTTGCATTGCATGATTTTATTCCTTTACCCATAAAGAATGTCCACACGATAAACTATAGTTTCTATTATACACTTGCCTTTTATTCTAGTTACTGTAAAAAAGTTAGCTAAAGCATTTATTGGAAATTAAACATTTTTCTCTACCATCTAAATTAGCCCTTGTATAAAAATTTCTGTGAGCAATTGTTATAGAAATGATATATAGAAAGCTACCAATTTTCTTTAAAAACTATAATATTCTCTCTATTCTAGAAAAGATAAATTTAATTGGTTCTGATTACCCTCTCCACTGTCATTACCAAGAAACACAATACCCACTTAGCTATTCCTGAGAAGAAAGTTTGTAGATATGATACCTTTTTTTGGTATTAATTTCTTGGTTTGTGTTTTACATCCCTATATATTCTGCTACTGCATTTCGTGCATTTTAAACTACCAGCTGCCTCCAATACTTGGAGAAAAACAGCAAATACAAGTTCAATCAATCAATAAACCAACTATACCCTATTCTGTGTATTCATTATGAGTTAAGAAAGTGATGTACAAAAATTGCATTTTGCACTCATCTAGATTTACTTATGAATTTTATTAAACCTGAGGACAGAAATTTTCAACCACAACACAAAGAACTAGGTGTTATACCACTAGCATTGAAAGAACTTTGGAATTTACTTACTTTGCCTCCAGCCTGACTCTTAGCTTTTGCTTCTCACTTACATCATATTTTCTGAAGATTTTGTAGTGCTTAGTGTATAATTATCCCATTTTTGTATCTTGAGATGAATACAGTTATTAAAATCAGGCTCAGTTAAATTAGGTAGCAATACTCAATAATGATAAAATGTGCATCACAACATATGAAATAATTTTAATTAAAAGTATTTTGATATCTTATTTTTCTTATAATTTATGCACTCATAAATACCTTAAGGTTCATTCAAACCACTTGTTTCAGAATAATTAACATTCATATAAATGTTGGTAGGTGAAAATAACATCTCATTTATGCCTTTTAAGCATTTTAAGGATGATCTTTTTTAAAAAGATGGAAAAATGTGAATTTCATTATAAATTAGATAGGGGCTTGAGCAAAAATATAGTCAGTTTAGATAGCTTAGTGTTTTTGTAGATGATGAACTTCCACTTCAGATCTTGGTGTACTCTTAGCTATAAAGAACAGGAAAGTGAGCAAATTATATCTACCTTTCCTTTACTGAGTCAAATTGCAGACAGTATGAAAAGATTGTTTAGCATCCCTGGAAAACGTGTGGAACTGGGGGGACATATGAATCATAAAAGCAGCTGCCAATGGAAATAAAACTGCTGGTTATAGTTAGTTCTGGGTAGAAGTGGGCAGTAGACACAGCTGGGCTTGATGGACTGTGTAGGGAATAGAGCCTCGTGTTAGTGTGGTAGAATCCAGTCCATTGAGTACCCGAGGCCAAATTCAGTGAACCTCTTCAGTGCAGCTACACTGTGGGAGCACTTCATTTTAGGAAACTCAAGTGCTGTGCAAATAGCAACAACTCCTCTCCTTGGAAAGGAAATGGAGGAAGATTCCCAGTAGTTTATTTTCAGTAGGATTCAGCTCTTGTAGAAAGTGGTTCGTGCTTAGAGAAGAGGCAGTAAGTAAACATAAGAGCCACCTGCAAAATGGTTCTATGTTTTCCAGGTCAAGTTTATACCAGTCCTGACACCAGGCTGAGGTACCCTCCCACCAAATGGAAGACCCTGGGCATCTTTTCCTGGGTATTTGTTTTTGGAGAATTGTATCCCAGGATGACAGCTTGTGTTTGCCCTTTTTCTTCTCTTATGTTTGTGCTTTGTTAGTATCACTTCAGCATATCACAGTTAGTCTAATTAGTGTAAAAGTACTTTCTTTTCATCTGTGTTTGGATATAGATAAAACACATGGGCCTTTTATTTTCAGGATAATGTCAATCCAAGGTTATTCAAAATGTAATATTCTAATCTGACTTGATTGGAATTGATCAATTGTCAGGTAAAACAGTATCTCTTGCCAGAGTGGTTGACCCACATAAGTCATTAGCCAGAATTCAGAGTGGATCATTGTGTTTTTATACTCAGGCATGGAAGAACAATGAAGAATTCTTTCCTAGTTAATTCCATTAACATATATCTATATAGATAAATATCTCCATTAACATATATCTATAGATATATATCTGCATTACTTATAAAGATTATTTATAAAGATCATATATGTAATGATATATAGATGTATATATATATAAGAACATATATATATATATCCGCATTACTTATAAAGATTATTTATAAAGGCCATCTGATGGTGGACACGGGTCACAGAAGCTAAATGCAGCCAATTCGTAATGTATGTAGAGAATTGCAGACTATTTAGGATCTATCAAGGAGTGAGATACAGATTCTTTTTTTCAGCACAATAAAGAGAAGTTACAAAATGTTTACCAACTTTATGTTTCAGTTTTTGAGTCAGAAACATAAGTACTGATGTTTGTTCAACAGTGAGATCCAGGATTACTTTGAAGATGATGCTCTAATTTTGACACAATTAAGAAACAAATGTAAGGGCCTTTTAAGCTGGATAGAATTGCAGATTTCCTTGGAGACTAAAGCTGTGGCATGCTTTGTATGTTTTTTATTTATTTTAATCCCAGATGATGAGTTGGTGCAACAATGGTTTGTAGGGGCTAACCTGAAAACCTGAGAGACTAAATATAAATTTTAGTGTTAAAATTATAACAGCTTCTAAACCCTGGTGATGACTCCATGCTGGAGGGCAGCACCCCCATCCGTGAGACTAGTTTCTTGTAGTTTGACATTTAAAAATATAGGGAGCCCTTGTTCCCCTCTGTACCTAGGTAGCAACCATGGTAGCTGGCAGTAAAAAATGATCATAGTCATAGACTATAGAACTAACCATAATAGTAGTAGAAATGCCATGGTACTGGATCCAATCCAGTACTTGATTGTTTTAGCCTGCTCAAGCTTGCTTAGTGGTAATGGGAAAACATGGTGGCAATTGTTAAAATAAAGTTGGTACTAGGTCAGCCTGACCGCAATATTCTGCTTCTGTAAACAGCTTGCTTAACCCATTTGTGACTTGCTCTACTCTCTCCATTAACCCCCTGCATCAGTGCTATGTGACCATCTGCTGTCAGTTTGTGATAGCAAGGCCAGTTCCCATTATCAAAGCCCAAATAGATATCTGAAAGGGTAGATAGCCAATAGAAATAGGACAAGACTTGCTTGCTAAATGCCATCCAATCAAGTATCTGCCAAGTTGGAAATACCCTGCCCTGTTGTAATCACAATAAAAACCCTGCCTATCTGAGCGTTGGGGCTCTCAATCCAGATCCGCTGTGTCGGTGACGTTGAGAGTCCAGGCTCTGTTTGCATTGGAATCGGCTCCTTGATGGTCTTTGGGGACCGGAAATCTAGGCTTAACAGGTCAAGTAGTTTCAATAAAGTATTTTTCATAATAGAAATAGTTGGGTAAAGAAAGGCATTTACCACAGACGGTATTGGGTAGGAAAGTGGCAAGGAAAGATGATGTCAACAGAGGGGTCCCAGCAGGAGAGAGGTCCCACCTTGTGGTCTCTAAGAGATCTAGGACACAATTATGTGAGAGCAAGCGTTTTCAGGGCACATTGTGGCTTCAGGAAGTTGTCAGGCCCTTCTGGCACTGCCTTAGGTCAGATTTTCCAGAAACAAATTCGGACATGAAGGTGTGTATAAAGGAAGGCATAGGCCTGGAACAACACCTGCTGTTGGTGTAGAGGAGAAGGGGAGGGTAGCAGGATTGGGCCGAAGAAGGTAATGCAGGTGCAACAGAGGTCTCAACATATTCTAGATGTATTTCTGGAACAGGCTGGTTTTTCAGAACTGCCCTGCACCACAGTATTCCTTCCTTCCTTCTTTCCTTTCTTCCACTCAGCACCTCATGGTTTCACTTGGCTTTCTTGCTCATGGCTACCCTACCACTTGAGCCATGTCTCCACTTTTTGTCAGTCCTGGGATTGAACTCAGGGCCTGGGCACTGTCCTTGGCTTCTTTTTGCTCAAGGCTAGCACTCTACCAGTGCCTCTTTTGGCTTTTTCTATATATGTGGTGCTAAGGAATTGAGCCCAGGGCTTCGTGTGTATGAGGCAAGCACTCTACCACTAGGCCATATTCCCAGCCCCCCTCCGCCATTTTTGAGTTAGACTTTTCTGCCTGAGTTGGCTTCAAAATGCAGTCCTATAGGTCTCAGCTTCATGAGTAGCTTGGATTACAGGCATAAGATTCTGGTACCTGTCCAGAGTTCATTTCTTAAAGAATGACTTGTTTATCAGTTCCACCATCATCCTTCTTTGTAGTCGGATGTGACTTAATTTTCTGTGATACCTTGATTTCATCACTGGGTACCCAGATATTGGCCTAAACACTATTTAGGTATGTCCATGAGAATGTTTTGGAAGAGATTAGCATTTAGGTGGGTAGATGATGTAAAGCAGATTGTCCTCCCCAGTGTGGGTGGCTATTACTCAGTCAAGAGACAGAACAGAATTAAAGGGCAGAGGAAAGGAAAATTTGGTCTGTGCCTGACTACTTTGGCTGAGATATTGGTCTTCCTGTCCTCAGTTTGAGATAACTGGTTCTCTGGCTTTGGGATTTAGACTCAATCATATTATTAGCTTTCCTGGATCTGTAGGTTATAGAAAAAAAGTGTGTGAGTCAACTTTCCATCATCAATCTGTTCATCCATCATCCATCTATCCATCCATCCATCCATCCATCCAGTTTTCATCAGTCATGTTGGTTTAGTTTAAGTGAATAACTCTGCCTAATACAGAAGCATCCTGTTTTGAAGAGGAGATCAGTGTAATCAGACCCCAGCATTTTCTGTGGTTACAATGCCCTGTTAAATGCAGAACACACAATTATTATGTTTTTATAGTTATTAATGATTAGAGCAAATGTTTACTGAGATTCTTTTATGAATTTTATTGAGACTTCTTTATGCATTGTATGATGAGCCTCTTGCTTTATGAGGCTTGCCACTTAAAGCATGATACCCTGTGAAACAACATAAAACCTAGATATGAACACAGGCTTTGGCGTCAAAGTGCTTGGATAAAATGCCAGCATGGATTCCTGCTTTCTAGCTGTGCAACACAGAGCACGATCTTTAAGTTAATAGATCCTTTCTCATGGGGCATTTAGAATGTTAAATGAGCTTAATTTACAAAGCATTTAGAATGTGGTCACAGAAAACTATCATATAATTCATGCTCAGAAAATATTAGTTATAATGATTGTTTTCTCTTTCAAATGAAGAAACAGGTTTGGTGAAATTAGCTAAGTGACAGCACATGTGGACTCAGGCATTTGGCTGCTGAGTTCAAAACACTGAACAGTTCAAAATAGTGAACATTTTCTGATATAACATGCTAAGAATATTTAGTCAGTAGAGGTCCAGAAAGTTGAAGTGTTTGTATTCTCCATGATTTCTGGATGAAATCAAACCAAATGTAAGATCAACTTTATAAAATTCTATAGGTTCTTCTGACATTGTAGTAAGACTGTAAAATTAAAGATAATATAATCAGTTGTTCGTTCGTTTATCAGTCAACAAAATCTTTTGAGTTGGGATATGTAGCTCCAGGTATTTGCTGGACTCTGGAGTGAAGTGATTAGCAGGGCAGACATTGTTCCTGAACTTGTGATCTTATGATTAAATAAGGGAAAAACATTAGCCTAGTGCCAGATACTCAGGAGGATTGTGGTTCAAAGCCAGCCTAGGCAGAAAAGTCTGTGAAACCCTTATCTCTAAGAAACCACCAAAAAGCCAGAAGTAGTGTTGTAGCTCAAGTGGGAGAGTGCTTAACCTTGAGTAAAACACTAAGGGACAGTGCCCAGTTCCTAGTGCACACATGTGCGCCCCCTTACGCTTTATAAAAGCAAAAAATAAAAAGGAGAGAAATTGCATCCTAACTAGCTGCATGATACTGAAGAATTCAATTAACTTTTCCATGCTTTTCTTCCTGTGTAAAATGGAGTTAATCTTATGACATAGATTACCGTGAAGATTAAATGAAAACATATGCAAAACACTTGGTTCAGAGTTTTATTGAGCAATATATGTGGGTATGAAAGGAAGCATGAACCTCAGATTTATTTAATACTTAAGTACTTACTTGAATTGCAGCTGAAATTGCCACTCTGGTATTTAGAAGCAGCATGAATCATTCAATGATAGTAACCCTGTCTCCCTCAACCCTTTGTGTGGCCTTATAGTGTCTAGTAGAAGCACATTATACATGCGCAAAAGAAAAAATAAAATTAGTATAGGTAAGACATTTCACTCAATAGCTATGTGCCCTGGAAAGAACATGAAATGGGAGATATTACTTTGCTAGTCAGTCAGTTGACTTCAGTTTCCATTTACTTTCTTATAATGTGAGCACTTTATTGAGCTGTGTATGATTCTTATGTTAAAAGACACTTCCTTTTAAAAACATGGCCTCTAAACATAAACTATTTCATCTGTGCCTGAACTGAAGAAATAGCAATCTGTTCCATTCAGAGGGAAAAATTCTAGTATTGAACTTATTGGTCTCCAGTGTAGTAGAGAATATGATCTAGGAGGCATTCAATCTGTGATTGAATGGATATTCAATGGTGGTTGTGATTATATGCAATTCTATCTTATGCTCTGACTTTAGAACTTAGTCTTCAATAAGTTATGACTCCTTTTAGGATTTCTTTCATGGGAATTGACCCTGTATTCATGTAAAGTTGGATTTAAAATTGTGTCATAACAAACTGGGTGATATTTGGACATTCAATTAGTTTGTCTATGCTCCATTTCTCCCTTGTAAATGAGAATAGTTTTATAATATAAATTCGTATGAAAGGGAAATAAAAGTATATACAAAGCATTGTGTTTTAATGAGTAGTAAGTGATTGGTTAGAAAACATCTTTGTCAAACATGTAACTCTAGAGTCAGGCTTGGCCCCACAGTTAGAATTTAGTTGTGCAGATATGTGTATTAAGAGCTTGTAAAATGTAGAAAAGAATGCAGTATATAAAATGGTCATTAAGTTTGATTGTGGTGTGTTGGGCATGAAACCCTATTTACTATACCAAAAAGCTTTGAAACTTTGGGCAACTTTATTTAACTTTTCTAACCCATTCATCTGAAAAAATGTTATAACTATGAATCCCTGTTACATAGAGCTGATATGAGGAGTCAGTGGAATGATCCATAAACTCTCCTTGACAGAATTTATGATACTCTTTATATATTCCAAAATGTTAGCTTTCATGATGGATAAGATTCACACATGTGAGCATTTTAATCTTTCCAAGAGTTGCTTAATATATGTATATATTATATTATATATGACTATACACATATATTAATAGAAGTTCAGTGATTTGACTAGATGGTCAATAGTGATGATATTCATCTCTATCATGTAACTTTGGATTCTAAATTTCCTATAACTTGTTCTTGTCCATCACACTCTCCTGCTTCCTAGGAGATAATGTTAAAAATTATGCTGCTGATGTAATTTTATAATTGCACTAGTCTGATGTTAAAAGTCAATCTTTCAACTAAAATTAAATTCATAGAAAACCCCTTGTTGAGGTTACAATAAAAGACAAATGTGTGAAACTGAAAATATTATACCAAAGCAGGTCTTAATAAACATTATAGCTGACATTTCAAGCTTACATATGGACAGAATTTTAAAAAGAAAATTAAAGATACTTTTCTGCAGATACAGTGATAGGAAAAGGATACAATTATTTGTGTGCTTTTCTTTGTTTGGGGTATATGATCTCACTTCATGGCCTAAGGAAACAAATGCACCTGTTATTTTGTTAGCAATGCCAGTTCCTTTTACTAGTTACAGAGGTCTCCTTGTCTTTCCAGTTTTAACATTATTTTTTTAATATTTATGGTTGGCAATTGGGGATGAAGTATTTCCTTAAACACAAGAAATAAATTAACGTAGCATTTCTACTGGCTCAATACCACAAAACACTGGTGCCTGTCTGTGAATTCTAGATTCTGCTATGAGGAAGAAATCATAATACTTATAGTTTATTGGAGGGGGGGTATGAGGGACGAGGTAACAAACAGTACAAGTAATGTATCCAATGCCTAACATATGAAACTGTAACCTCTCTGTACATCAGTTTGATAATAAAAATTTGAAAAAAAATAGTTTATTAGAACCTAAAGTTTAGAGTGCTAATGGCACATATGTCTTTGGTATAAAAGAAATATGCAAACTCAAAGTGGGTATGGTAGTAATCTAGTCACAGTAGTTCATGGTCATTCATTTTCCACTTGCTTTGAGTTGAATGTCTCTCTGTCTTTTGCCTTTTCTCTTACATAAAAGCCAATCATCCATAAAAGCAAGACCTATAGTTCCAACATGACTGATGTAATTATCTTGCTCCTCTACTGTTTGTTTCTGCCTGTTCTCATCCTGACTCAGTTTCTGCCTAATTCCTCACACTGCACTTTGTTCCTACTCCCTGCATTGTGTCTGAGGTGCTACTGATGTTCACGTCAACATCAAGGATTTTGTCTTTGGTGTGTTATTGGCCCCTCTTGCTTTTAATTCACTTTTGTAGAATACCCAGAATTAGATTTACTCTACTTGCATCTCAGGAAGATCCATTTAGATAATGGATTTGATTAGCAGAACATTAAAGCTACTAAATCAACACCAATTGGATTTATTAGGCATTTTTCCTCTCTAGGGGATTTCAGAGTCATTGCTTACTGTACCATTCCATCATCACATAATAAGATTCTCATGTAGCTACATGCATATAACAATTATAATTTCATTCCTATATTTTTCAAGTTAAAAATAACTTAATTAACACTATTTTAAGTAAAATAGTAATTGCATTTAATTATGAGGCAAAATGTCATGTTTTGATTTATGTTTCATTGTGGAAAGACTTAAACAAGTTGATATATATATATATATATATATATATCACCTCAACAACTTGGGTATATGTGTACATGTAAGGGATGATTAAGGCAATCTCATAGAAAAAGAGAGGTAAAAGTTATCAGATGCTGAGGGAAGGAGAAATTAAGGAAGGTAAACTGTTGATCAAGGGCCCAAAGCTTCAGATGAACTGGAGAAATATGTCTTAACATTCTATTGACCACAATTAATAATTTTCATTTTAAAATTGCTAAATAAATAGATTTTTAACATTCTTGCATTGATGTTTCTATCATCATTTTTAAAACAAATTATGTTGAAGTGTCTATGTGCAATGAGCTGTTTATAAAATCTTCTTCCTGAATATCATAATAGCAATTAATACTTATATAGCATTTATTATATGGCAGGAATGATTCCAAATACTTTATTCCTATTTAATTTATATTCACAACAATAATATCAGATAGGTAATATTTTTTTCACAGGTGAGGCAACTGAACTAGAGAAGTGAAATAATTCCTCCAAGGCTACCTGAAACACTATTAAGTGAAATGTACACATCATTTGAATAATCTTAAATTGGACATTAAATCTACTTGCTCACAGATATTATTGGCTCTGTTTAGTAGCCCCGTACCCAATGAACAAAATATTCAGCAGTTTTGTACAACTCCCTTTTCTATACTCTTTTTCTCCCCTTCCCTTGAACTAATTTCCATATTGAAGTACTGTTCTTTCCTATTCTTTCAACTATCCCCTCAGGAATAATCTTAATTGATGATCTAGAGCAAAAAGCAACATGACTCAGAAGAATGAATACAGATGCTTAATAAACATGTAAAAAGATGTTCCACCTTGAGAAAAAAACCATGAAAATGCAAATAAAGCAGCAAGATATTTTTTCTTTTTACTTAACAAACTGGTGATATTTTAGAAGATTGATCATTCTGAGGTGCTAACTGACAGAGAAGTTATATTTATGGTCTTCTCCTAGATATAAACACTGGTATCATTTTTTTCCTATTTTACTTTGGATGGAAATTTGGCAGCATCTAAAACAAAGTTAAATCTGTGTAAATTTCAGGACAACAGTTTCTCTTGCAAGTGTCTTAAAGAATTATTCTGATGTGGACAGTGTAGGTAGGACATTTGCCAAGGATTATTGGTAAGTAATTTAAATAATTATAAATTAGCAATTTGTAATTAATGGTTTATAATTAGTTGAGTAAATTATGAGGGCTGTGCTGGTACAATGCCATTATGCAGTAATTCTAAGCAATAAGAGAAATATATGAAAAACCTCAGGTATAATTTGATTAAGCATGATTTAGATACAAGAAAAATGTGCACTTCTATTATGAATATTTGTGCCAGACTTGTGTGAACCAGAGTAGCAACAAGCTTGGGCAAAGCATGTGGAGAGTGGAGACACTACTGTTTGAAGGTTTTGTGCGTTCATATGCAAATATATTTATGGATTATTTTGTGCATTTTAAGAAATCAAATAAACACAACATTTTATAAAGAGTTTATGTCTTCCTGTCTTTCCCTTCACATTTATTTTTGCTTTAAAAGAGGACTTCAGCAAAGGGCACTAAAAATCATTTCTATCAACATTATCCTATAACCAAAAGAAATATCAAGGGCTTCTTGCTGTTTCTCCATTGCCTTCAAAGCAATGAGAACTCATGTGATAGGACATAGCAACCACCATTTTGCAAAGTTCTGCTAAATCTTCCAAGTCTTACTGCCTCTAATTATATTACTCAGTTGCCCAATATTGCTATGTACTGTGACCCTCTAAATGTCATGTCATTTGCTTTTACCTGGTTCTCTCACCTGTAAAATAGGTTTAGCTATGGGACTTCAAATGTTCCAATCACCTGCTTACTTTAATGAGCCTACTACCATGAGCCCCTCCAATTGTCCATAGTATTGTGTTCAGGACCTCAGACTAAACCATAATGATAACGTACACCAGAAACTTTCTGAATACGATAAACATCCAAAAGCTCTTTGGAAGTTCATTAATTATTTATAAAAGAGAGTGTCATTCAGCTGAAATTAAGGAGTATGGAAAGCCAACACATGGGATGAATCCAGTGTGCTATAACAGTGCTATATTCAGGAAACTGAAGTGAGTATAATGTATGATGTACTTTCCAAGAATGCAAGCCAGAAGTTTTCCTGGTAAATAAACTAAACACAGTGATTGCAATACCAGAGGCATGGGAGATAGAACACAGATATGTACTACATTTTCCTGATCCATTCGTCTACTGAGGGGCATCTGGGTTGGTTCCAGATTCTAGCTATGACAAATTGCGCTGCGATGAACATTGTTGTACTGGTGGATTTACTGTGATTTTGTTTGTGGTCTTTTGGGTAGATACCCAAAAGTGGGGCTGCTGGGTCATAGGGGAGTTCTATATTTAGCCTTCTGAGGAATTGCCATACTGCTTGCCAGAGTGGCTGAACCAATTTACATTCCCACCAACAATGAAGTAGGGTTCCCTTTTGGCCATATCCCCTCCAACAATTGTTATTGTTAGTTTTCTTGATATATGACATTCTTACTGGGGTGAGATGGAATCTCAATGTTGTTTTGATTTGCATTTCTTTTATGGCCAGTGATGTAGAGCACTTTTTCATATTTCTCTTGGCCATTCTTATTTCCTCATCGGAGAAGTCTCTTTGTAAGTCTTTAGCCCACTTGATAAGGGGGATATTGGTTCTTTGCAGTTTTGTTTTGGAGGAAGGTAATTTTTTTAGTTCTGCATATATTTTAGATATGAGGCCTTTGTCCGTTGAATGGCCGGTAAAGATCTTCTCTCAGTCTGTGGGCTTTCTGTTTATCTTGCGAGTTATGTCTTTTGCCGTGCAGAAGCTCTGCAGTTTGATGCAGTCCCATTTGTCCAACCTTTCTTTGATTTGTAGCCTTTCTGGGTCTTTGTTAAGGAAGTTCCATCCTGCACCCAGGAGCCCAAGTGTTTCTCCTACTCCTTCCTTTAGTGTTTTCAGGGTGTCTGTTTTGATTTCAAGGTCTTTAATCCATTTGGAATTGATTTTGGTGCAGGGTGATATAGAAGGATCTAGTTTTAGTTTGTTGCATGTGTTGAACCAGCTTTGCCAGCACCATTTGTTAAAGAGGCTATTTTTCTTCCAAACTATTGTTTTAGCTCCTTTATCAAAGATTAAGTAGGCATAGTTCTGTGGGTTCATTTCTGGGTCTTCAATTCTGTTCCATTGGTCTTCAGGCCTGTTCTGGTGCCAATACCAAGCTGTCTTTATTACTATAGCTTTATAATACAGCTTGAAGTTGGGTATTGTAATTCCTCCAGCACTGTTCTTTCTGCTTAGGATTGTTTTTGCTATTCTAGGTCTTTTATTGTTCCATATGAATTTCTGGATTGCTTCCTCTATTTCATTAAAAAATGGTGTTGGGATATTAATGGGTATTGCATTGAGTTTGTAGATAGCCTTTGGCAATATTGCCATTTTGATTATATTAATCTTACCAATCCAGGAGCAGGGGAGGTTTTTCTATTTCCTTAGTTCTGACTTAATTTCGTTTTTCAAGCTTTTAAACTTCTCATCAAAGAGGGCTTTCACTTCTTTGGTTAAAGTTATTTCTAGGTATTTTATGTTTTTGGGGGCTATTTCAAAAGGAGTTGTTTTCCTGATTTCTGCCTCGGTCTTCGGGTCGTTAGCATAAAGGCCATTGATGTTTGAGGGTTTATTTTATATCCTGCAACTTTGCCAAAGTTTTGGATCAGCTCTAGTAGCTTGGGGGTAGAGTCTATGGGATTCTTTAGGTATAGGATCATGTCATCTGCGAAGAGAGAAAGTTTAACTTCATCTTTTCCTATTTGGATCCCCTTTATATTTTCTTCTTGCCTAATTGCTCTGGCTAGGAATTCTAGTACTATGTTGAAGAGCAGAGGAGAGAGTGGGCATCCTGCCTTGTTCCTGATTTTAAAGGGAATGGCTTTAGTTTTTCACCATTTAGAGTTATACTTGCTGTTGGTTTGTCATAAACTGCCTTCATTATATTCATGAATGTTCCCTGGAATCCCAGTTTCTCCAGGGCTTTTAGCATAAATGGGTGCTGGATACTGTCGAACACTTTTTCCGTATCCAGAGATAAAACCATGTGGTTCTTTACTTTGCTTCGGTTGATGTGGTGGATTACATTAATTGACTTGCGTATATTAAACCAACTTTGCATCCCTGGGATGAATCCAGTTTGATCGTGGTGTATGATTTTTTTGATGACCTGTTGAGGTCGATTGGCCAGAATTTTGTTGAGAATTTTTGCATCTATGTTCATCAAGGAAATCGGTCTATAGTCTTCTTTCCGTGATGAGTCCCTGCCTGGTTTTGGGATGAGGGTTATGCTGACTTCATAAATTGTGTCTGGTAGTGAGCGTTCTAATGTGGTACATATACACAGTGGAATTTTATGTCTCTATCACAAAGAATGATATTGCCCCATTTGTAAGGAAATGGAAGGACTTGGAAAAAATTATACTAAGTGAAGTGAGCCAGACCCAAAGAAACATGGTCTCCCTTATTGGGAAGAATTAGTACAGGTTTAGGCAAGCCACAGCAGTGGGTCACAAGAGCCCAATAGCTATACCCTTATGAACACATAAGGTGATGCTAAGTGAAATGAACTCCATGTTATGGAAACGATTGTTACATCACAGTTGTAACTACTTTCAACATTCCATGTGTATCTGTAGCTTCTATTATTGATGATGTCCTTGTATCACCTTCCTGTGATTGTATATACACTATTTCTGTAATTTTATCTGAGTATATTGGAAACCATTTATACTGGTATTAGGACTAGGAAATTGAAAGGGAATACCAAAATTGAGAGACACAGGGTAAAAAAAGACAAACAACTACAAAAGTAATACTTGCAAAACTGTTTGGTGTAAGTGAACTGAACACCTCATGGGGGGAAAGGGAAAGGGGGAGGAGGGAGGGGGATATGAGGGAGAAGGTAACAATCAGTACAAGAAATGTATCCAATGCTTAAAGTATGAAACTGTAACCTCTCTGTACATCAGTTTGATAATAAAAATTTGGAAAAAAAAGAACACAGATATGCTAGAATATGGGACACTATTGTGCAAAGGACCTAGTTCTCTTAAATGATGTGTATGTGTTTCTTAGACCAAGTGTCATCATGGCACACTGTCATGACATTGTTTTGAATCTTCTTTTACTGTTCCATTAAGTCTTTTATTAAAGAAACCCCTCCTTTCACTGACCTTTCTGTTTTTGGCTTTGATAACGATGAGGTTGTTGTCCTTGAACAACAATGAAGTTGTGGTGTTCTTCTTGAGCTTTGTGTGAAAGGACCAGGAAGAGCTATGGCTATAACAGGAGCCAGCTTACCCAACTTTGTAGACATTATGCCTTTATCTTGTACATATGGGATTTTGAAATCCCTATATCTTAAGTGAGGTTGAAGAGAAGGGTTGTCCTCCATTCCTAAGATAGGGCCATAATGGATGAGAAGAGCACTGTCCA
Organism: Perognathus longimembris pacificus; assembly: GCF_023159225.1. Taxonomy (NCBI): domain Eukaryota; kingdom Metazoa; phylum Chordata; class Mammalia; order Rodentia; family Heteromyidae; genus Perognathus; species Perognathus longimembris. The sequence goes on from NC_063161.1 coordinate 136,065,611, forward strand.
AAACCTAAAAGGGAAAGATCAAACCTAAAGAGAATCGGGTATAATCTCTTGATCCTCGTTTGGACATTCCACTTGTAGAGGTCAAGTGACAGAAGTTCTGGACTCAGTCTTGGAGATATTTTTCAGATATAGCCATTTTTAGCAGAATATTTAGTAATTTCTTTACTTTTAGGGAGTTCAGCAGGAGGCAAAGTGAAGGATTTCTACTCTGTTTGTTGTAGAGAAATTCAAGAATTGAAGTAGTGGAAACATTTTGTGATAGCACAAAGAGATGTGTAGTTTAAGCATTTACAATCATCAAGTTCTCTGTGTTAGTCAAACCCTGTATGGAGTAATGAAGTATAGTTTATTGCATTGTGAATTATTGGCAAAAAGCAATGCAATTGATATTCTACTATTAACTTGGGTAGTAAGCTTTTGCCTATACATTTAGCTGACTGTACAATTACCCTGAAAGTTCCCAAGCAATCATGTTCAATAGAGACAAGAGTTTATTCATATAATGTCACCTTAATTGGGAATTCTCATTCTTGTAAAAGAAGTTTGAAAGAATCCACATACATGCCAGTATTCAATGAGAACATTCTCTGCACTTTCTAGACCAGTAATTTGAGAGTAATTATGTATAAAATATCTACATATTTGTTAAAATGATCTTTAAAATAACCCAAAGCGTTTTAAACCAGGACATTCCCAATCTTTATTTAGTCATCTTTTTATCTATGTTGAATGAAATTTGCTTTCTTTCTCATTTACATATACAGCATTGGTCCAGCACCCATTTCTCTGGGTGCATGTGTTAACAGGACTTGGATGTAATAGAGTGCTCAAAACCCATAATGATTTGTGTTGTTAAAACATATTTTTTAAGTAATAACAACTCATGAACTTAAGTTCCATTTTCAAAAAAGCTTGATTAGGAAGAAAGCATTTGCAGCTCGAAAATCAAATTATTTGTGCTTAATGATAATGAAAAGAAGCATGCAGCATAACCAACCAATGATTTCCTAAACTAAATAGAATGCAATGAGAATACAGTCCCACTTATGCAGTATGTCATGTTCCTGGAATTATGAAAACCACAGGCATTCATTGTTCTTGCAAGACATTGTTCTTTTTTGGCCATTCACTGTTTGTCCTTATTGTTTCTATCAACCATTTACAGAAACATTTTCAAAGGCAATCTTAGGGATACAAAGGATTTTGTAGTTCCCAGTAGGAGACACCTCATTTTAGCCCCGATTCAATTATAATGTGAGCCAAATAATTTGCTCTTTGTACATAGCATCTGAGCATATGTTGAAGCTTTCTTAATATAAGCTTCTAAATGCCTAGATTGGTTCTTCTTTGTGATCTATTTCAGACTAAAGACTAATTTATAATTTAATAATAATAGTAATAATAATAAAATTGACCACATTTATTGAGTGCTTACTGTAAACCTACAACTCTCCTTATCAAGAAAAAATTTATACATGTACTCATGATATATCAAAAGAATGTTATTGAAAATAAATAGCATAAGAATGTTTGAGTTATACATTTAGAAATGTTCTCACTAATGCCTTCACTCTTTTCTTCTCTGTTGGCATTTGACTTTGATTTATTCCTTGTAGGGTCTCTTTTTAGTAAAAGTTGTTCTAAAATGGCCACCCAGTGGGTGGCCATTTTTTAAAGTAGCCTTTTGGTAATAGGTTCTAACCTTTTTTTTGAAGGCCATAGGCTTGAACTCAGGGCTTGCACACAGTCCCTGGGCTCTGTTTTGCTCAAGGCTAGTGCTCTACCCCTTTGAACCACAGTGCCACTACCAGTTTTCTGATAGTTAATTGGCGATAAGAGTCTCATGGACTTTCTTGCCTGGGCTGGCTTTGAATCACGATTCTCAGATCACAGCCTCCTGAGTAAGCTTACAGCTATGAGCCACCAGTGCCTGCGTATAGGATTTAACTTTATAAAATGTTTTCCTCCTCTAAGTTCCAAACTGTATTATATGGTTTTGCAGGGTTCGAGAAAGTTGAACTATTAAATATGTACTTAATATTTGGTAGGGGATAATAAGATCCTGTTACCTCTTTAAAGAGAGGTTGATAACAAATACAAATTATCACTACACTTCCCAAATGGATGGTTTATATTAAGAAGAATGCACAAAATTAATAGGTGTTAGATAACCATCTCCTTGAATTTGGTGATCATCCTATGTTTCACATGGTTGCATATCAAATTACTAGCATAATGCCTGCCTCAGTCTAGTGGAGAAATACAGATATAAACACAGAATGAATGAGACAGAAGCATCCAGAAGCAATAGTACTGAAAATGGATATTGAAGACCACAAATATTCCATTTTCTTTAATTAATTAGTTAATTTTTCCATACATTTATTTATTTTTTTTTAAATTTTATTATAAAGGTGATACACAGAGAGACTACAGTTAAGTCGGGTAATGAGTACATTTCCTTTTGAACAGTGTCACCTCATCCCTCCCTCCCTCTCATTTTCTCCTCTCCTGATTGGGAGGGATCCCCCCAAGTTGAATAGCCTAATGTCTAGTGGGTTTTGCTGCTGAATTCGTTCACCCTTTGTCCCACCATTTCTGTGCTTCCCCTTCACATTCCCAAATCAGATAAAAATATATAAAAGTAAAGGATACAAAAATAAACAAAAAGTGACAAGGAAATAAACCAAAAAAAAATAGGAAAGAAGAAAAGGAAACAAATGTACCGCAAACAGTACAATTAAAAAGAAAAAAAAACCCTCTATAGATAGGGAGAGTTATAAAAACTTGACTGAGATGCCTGACTGGCCAGCAGTGTCTTTTGGAACCATAGCCTCTATGCTCTTGCAACCATAGTTGATTCAACGCCATCAAATTGGCAAACTAGACAGATACAAAAGATAAATGGAGCCTATCAGATTTTTTATCTCTGGAGAATACTGAAAGAAAATGACAGAGTCATGTGGACTCGAAGTTATGAGTGAGCAGAGGCCACAGGTATTGGAGACTCAGTGTCTGCTGCTCCTGAGGTACAGGTTTCTGTGCATGTGCACGTGCGCATGCGTGTGCTCACACACACAATATCATATATATATGCCTTTTAAAATTATTATGAAGGTGATGTACAGAGGGGTTACAGTTAGATAAGTTGGGAAATGAATATAATGCTCTCTCCCAGTTTTTCCCTCCCATCCCCATCTACAACTTGTACAGTTCTAGTGAGTACCACTGCTGATTTTGTTTATTCTTTGTCCTTCCATTACTTTGTCCCACTCTACTCGCCCAAAGACAGATAAACAAACAAGACAAAAAGAAAACAAAAACAACAGAGAAAAAAACCCTCTTGCTTCCATTTCTTGCAGTTCATTTAGAAAAATATATGATCAGATGCACATAGCAATTGTGCCTTTGTGTTCTTCCCCTACAAATATCCTCCTTTGGTCTCAATGTGGGTACATGCCTGGAGTCTTATATATGTGCCACTTCTTCAGTAATTTCCTTGGACCATCTTCATTCTCACTAATTCTTCAATGAGTGATAATCCTAGAATATACCACCCCTTTACTTCAGTAAAGCCAAAATAATTTGTAGTCATGAATTTACTTGTATGTGCATTCACTCATAGTCTAAGCTTTACCTTAGTAACTTATATACCTGGAACATCTAACCTTTTTGGCACATAATTAGCTTTTAATATCATTTGATGAATGAATAAATATAGACATAGGACTCAAAATTGTAAAAAGTATACATAGTTGAGTGGATGATTATTGACTTAGCTATTTGCTTTCCTTCCAGTACAAGATCATTATGGTTATTTAATGGTAACTTTCTTTTTATATTTCCTTCTTGTATTAAAATTTCAGCAATTTTTAGTCTCTCTGAGTAGCTTTATACGAAGTTTGTTATCCATGTTACTTTTTTTGGTTAAATTTTCTTGGTTGAATTGGTTTCTTGGTTCTTTTCTTGGTTGAATTTTCTCTCACTAACACATACTGAGAAATACTGTTAATGATAGTCTTAAATTGCTGTCTATTTAAATAATTTTCCCAAAAGCTTTCTAAACGAAAGCCTCTGATCCCTCAATGTCACATATAAATGATGCAACTTTTCTTGAAAAGTTTTTGTATTTCTGGATTTCAATAGGAAATTTGAGTGTCATGAACTAGAGTATTCAGAAATTATTACTCATTTAGAATGAGAATTTAATCCTGTTAGCTTAGATTGTACTGGCATGGTAGAATTAGAATCCAGCATGCCAGAGACAATTCTATCTCTTTTTCATATCCAAATCTATATCAAATTCACAGTTGGATCTAGCAGAAGGGAAGGCAGAGATGTCAGATAAACAGATGTTGGCATTGTAAAAGCAGATGCTTCATGCTTCATTTTACAAGCCAAAAAATTCTATTATTAAAATTCAACATCTGTCTTTTTAGATGAGTTATATTCTCTCCACCAAGCTGAAAGGAAGCTCTAGTATTCAATTACAATCATTTTCTTTAAAACTTAGAATGTTTCCCATTTGAAAATGAACTTGATATGCCAGGTACAAGCCTCTTTCAATAGTTGAGTATTGATGGTATTACACAAAAGTTGATTCAGGCACGAAAAGTTTCTTATGTGAACTGCTTCTAATTTTTGTCTCCTGAACAGTTTCTTCTCCTTTGCAGAGTGTAGCAAGTCAGGGGAGTTGGTGACAACCCATTAGAAGGAAACCTAAGGAGGAAGCTTTGGTTTCAGAGGAGAAGTAGTCTGAGACCAAGATTGCTCCTGGGAAGACTTTTGATCAGCAATGAAGGGAGACCTATCTAAGCCTGTGCTTTGAAAGGCTGTATCCTTGATAAGGTCAAAGATACAGAGCTAGTTGCCCTAGGAACCTAATTAAAGCCTTTACTCTCTGAGAGAAATTAAACTTTGGCAGGAAGGAAGGCACCAGCAGCTGTCAGGAAGCCATTTCTTCAAGGACAGAGATACCTTGACAAGCACTTTTAAAGTGTTTTCCTCATCTGCTCGGAAAACTGAAAATTTAGTACTTTCATCTGATTTGACAGTTGGCCCTTAACAACTTGGCGAGTCTGAGTTGCTTTTCTTATGTAGAAAACTGTGTTTGTGCAAAGGTCTTCTCATTGGTGGCAACTCAAATTTGCAGCAACTGGATAATGAGGCAAAGATGCCCATTCCTTAAGAGGCAGGTTAAGAAGACTTGTGGATGGCCAACTGAAGCTGGGCTTCCTCTGTAGTGCATTTGAAAATCAGACTGAAGAGTTTCAGTGCAGATTTTTACTTTCTTAGGAAGAAAGTAGCCTCACAGAATCTTTCTGGCAGGAAGGCAGTTCAGCACTCAACATGTGTTGGTTTTGTTTTCAGACATTCTACAGGCTTAGAGGAATGGTGTAAATTTTTGTAGCTTTCCATAGTTTCTATAATGTTCCCAACACAAGTTCTTGTGAAGTCACTGCAACTCCTTTCAGGAAACTTTAGGGGGAAATTCCTTTTGGTCTGTGGTTTGGGCATCTGTATAGAGATGCCTGTAAGAAGGATTAGGAATGATTTTTTCCAAGTCCTTCCATTTCCTTACGAATGGGGCGATGTCATTCTTTCTGATAGAGGCATCAAATTCCATTGTGTATATATACCACATTTTCTTGATCCATTCGTCTACTGAGGGGCATCTGGGTTGGTTCCATATTTTAGCTATGACAAATTGTGCTGCGATGAACATTGTTGTGTTGGTGGCTTTAGTGTGTTCTTGTTTGTGGTCTTTTGGGTAGATGCCCAAAAGTGGGCTGCTGGGTCATAGGGGAGCTCTATGTTTAGCCTTCTGAGGAATCTCCACACTGCTTTCCAAAGGCTGAACCAACAATGAAGTAGGGTTCCCTTTTGGCCACATCCCCTCCAACATTAGTTATTGTTAGTTTTCTTGATAAAGGACATTCTTACTGGGGTGAGATGGAATCTCAATGTTGTTTTGTTTTGCATTTCTTTTATGGCCAGTGATGTAGAGCACTTCTTCATGTGTCCCCTGGCCATTGCTAAAATATGGAACCAACTCAGATGCCCCTCAGTAGACAAGTGGATCAGAAAAATGTGGTACATATACACAATGGAATTCTATGCCTCTATCAGAAAGAACAACACTTCCCGGAAAAAAATCATACTAAGTGGCGTGAGCCAGAATCAAAGGAAGATGGACTCTGGTTTCCCTCATAGGGAATAATTAGCACAGGTTTAGGCTTGTCACAGCAGAGGATCATAAGAACCTAATAGCTATGCCCTTATGAACGTATAAGATGATGCTAAGTGAAATGAACTCCATGTTATGGAAACGAGTGTCATCGCTGTTGTAATCACTTTCAACATGCCATGTGAAACCGTAGCTTCTATTGTTGATGATCCTCTTGTATCCCCTTCCTGTAGTTTTACTGACATTATCACTGTATCTCATCTGAGTACACTGGATACTGTGTATACTGGTATTAGAACTAGGGAAGTGAAAGGGAATATCAAAATTGAGAGACAAAGGATAAAAAGACAAATGACTCCAAAAGCAATACTTGCAAAACCATTTGGTGTAAACCAACTGAACAACTCATGGGAAGAGAAGGAAAGGGGGAGGGGACGGGGGAGTGAGGGAGGCGGTAACAAACAGTATGAGAAATGTACCCAAGGCCTAATGTATGAAACTGTAACCTCTCTATACATCACTTTGACAATAAATAAGAAAAAAAAGAAGGATTAGGAATGAAAGAGGACTGGGAGATGAGGTAATTTACAAGGGACTATTCCTGAAGACAGTTGAGAGAAATCACAAACTTGTTGAGGAAGTCAGAGAAAAAAATATATTTCTGATTCAAGGAACCATCAACAAGTATACTTCTTGCTGAAGATTGGATTTGAAAGTTGGGAAGAACAAACTTAGTAAGTATTCCACAATACTGGTGTACTTAAGAGAAATCCACTTGGTAATGATGATCATGTTAAGTCTTCTTTTTCAAGACTAGTGGAAAGGTTTAACGTGCTGTTTCGGGAGCCTACAACATCCTGGCTGTCACATGGTATTGAGATTAGCATTCAAAATTTTCAAGCAACCTACCCACTCACCAATCAAAAATGGCTATTATGCAATACTTCCATTAGCATTTAGTCTTGAATCTGAAAGATGAACAAAAGTTTATTGAGGATGTACAACAGGGATGCATGAGCAAATACGTTGTGTGCAGGAAACTATAAATTCTGATTATTCCTTTTCCTATATAGTTTCCTCTTATCCCAGCAGACAAAGTACTTCTTTTTTCTTTTCTTTTTTTTGGTAATTGTGAGGCTTGAACTCAGGGTGCTGTCACTGAACTTCTTTGTGCTCAAGACTAGTGCTCTACCACCTGAGCCACAGTACCACTTCTGGTTTTTGAGTGGTTAATTGGAGATAAGAAAGAATCTCATGGGAACTTTTCTGCCCTGGTTGGCTTTGAACAGTGACCCTCAGATCTCAGCCTCTTAGTACCTAGGATTACAGGTATGTGCCACCAATGCCTAGCTCATAGTAGTTCTTTTAAAACACACAAATATATGCCATCCTTCTTCTTAGTATGTTTTGGTTCTTCCATGCCTTATTTGTTCTGACCTACTTTTGCCTGTTCCACTTGTATACACTAACTTCCTCCCTGCTGGCTGTTGTTTCTCCTTCTAGAAAATTCTTGCCTCAAGTTTTGAAAATTTGAGACTTCATGTCTTTCTTCATTTTGTTACTTATTCTCTTACTAAAGTCTAACTATGATGAGATGAGAGGAGGAACATTGTGTAGCTTAAGAAATTTCTTGTTAAAACAGAATTGATGAATGTTGGCTGTAATGAATACTTTTCTAAAGCTGAAAAATAATGTAAGTAGCAGGATATTCCTTGAAAGATTGACAGGCACAAGACAAAAAGGGATGTATAGTATATTTGGACACTTAAACATTATTCTGAAAGTTTGTATCAAATAGGTTCTTAAACCTAAATAGGTTTTTAAATGTTGATCATCACGATTTGGAAAGGCATATTGGGATGGGTTAGCAACTTGGCTGAAGTGAGGAGGTGAGCAGGACCTTTGCCATACAACTCCAAAGAAGAGGAAGGTAGAAAGGTTTTTGTGGTGGTCAGTATGTGACTTTTGAATTCATACTATCTGGATTTGAACAATGGCTTCATATGGTTTGTTTTCCTACTGTGGAATTTTGGCCCATTGTATACGTCATTGGAAAACATGAAAATGGCCTCCTCAAATGTTTGACTTCAGACAGTTAAATAGCTGAGCTGCTGTGGTCTGAAGACCACATTTTCCTGAACTAGTGTTGACCAGTGATGGAGTACAGAGACCCTAAGGCAGGAGCTTTCCCAGGGGACCTTCTGAATCATGGATTTAAATTGAGGATTCCTTCTCTCCTTTTTCAGCTTTCCTAGGACTGATTTGCTGTCTAAGAACTTGCTACTGAGCCTTACTTTCTTCCCTCTCTCTACAAAAGTTAGACTGCATTTTTTGTCCCTTCCATACCTCTCTGGCTCCCAACCTATTTTAGTTCTCATTGGTGTATTTCCACTAAACTTCTCAGCTTGAGTTGATACCTGCTTCTTGGCAACTGGAATTGACACCTTTTTAAGTCTTCAATTTCCTCCTTTATGAAATGGGAACAATAACTATCCATATCAAAAATTGTTCTGAAGAGCCAATGAGAAAATATCTTGTAATGGTTAGCATATTTTATTGACCTGGATACACCCTGGATATGCTATATATTTTGGTAAAAAGTTTACTCAATGAAATTAATGTATGTACATACAAAATTATATATAATTATGATTATATATAATATATATATAATTATATATGATTATCAGTATAACTTTACATTGTATAGGTACTTACAAATTTTAGTTTGGGGATATTCGTAAATACTTTCCTCCCCTCAGAATCTACAGAAGATTGGTTCAGGACCTTCTGTGGATCCTAATATGTTCAAATCTGGTAAAAAAGTGGAACATATTTTGTGTATTTACAATTCATTTTTTATTCTAAAATAATAGTTTTATTTTTCCTCTTTTTGTCTTAGGTCATATTTAGAGTACATGGAGTTCATTGTGATATTTCCATGTACTTAATGTATTTCAATAAAATTTATTCCCTCTATTACTGTTTCTTATCACTCCCCTTCTTTTCGTGTTACTCTTGAGGCTCCTCCAGACACTTTCGATGAATGTGCAGTAGGCAATCTGATTCATGGTTATGGATCACAGAGAAAGAATTGGATTGCTGCTTTTCATGTACTTGTCATTGAAGTATGATTGACATACATGCCATGGGAATGAACATAACTGCACAGAAAGAAACGGATGCTGAGGGGAGCGCTGCAGAGAACAGCATCTTAAAGGTGTGTACAGTGGAAGAATGTCAGTAAGGAGAAAGAAGAGAAAACCAGTATTAGAAAATTAGATAGAAAGCTGAAATTAAGTTTAAAAATAGAGATGTGGATCAATGTGAAAATGGAAAACTCAGGAAATAAACTTTGTAGATGAGTTTTTGACAAGATAAGAGAACCAGGAAAGTTTCCAGAGCATAGGAAAGGTAGTTTAAATTTTAACATTATAAGGCAAACCTAATATTAGGTGTAAGTAGATGACAGATGAAATATATAAGACAAATACAAGAAAAATCTAGGTTAATTTTCAGAAAGTTTTGATAAGAATTGAGTAGAATTACTAAGTTTCATGGACTTCATACTTTCCTATATCTTATTGGTAGAATCACTGAGATCCCTCTACAGAAATGGTTTCTAACACAAATAAAAGTCACACAACTCAAGCAAAGTGGAAATCAACAAAATTTTGCAAAGATTTGCTATGGAGATCCTACAAAATATTAAATGTTTCTTAAATGAATTAGCAAGTTATAAAGAATAATTCATAAAAAAGAGATGCAGTTGCAAACAAGCATATGGGAGATTTCTACCTCATTAGCCGTGAAACATGGAAATTAAATTGACTGCTTTATACAGGTATAAAACAAACAAAGTATGTGAAGAACAATTTTATACCTGTAAAAGAAAAAAATGTGCAATAAATTGGCCAGTATATATTTCTTTGGGTATTTAATTTCCATTTTATAAATCAATAAATTTATTTATTACTTTAGCAAATATGTGCTAAATCTCTGTGTATACTAGATAATTTTCCAGGTACTAAGGATAAAGGATAAAGAAGGAAAATAAAGTTTCCTGTATGTAAAAAAGAAATGACTAGCTCTTTTTTCTATCATTAGTTTTGCCTCAACTGCATAATCATTATTTCTTGCTTGTGGTAGTAATATTCTCAATCTATATATTCCATCTTACTTCAGCTCTTAACTTTGTCGATAGAATAATATTTAAAGAAAAATATGCTTTGAGATGTATTTTACTTTCTTATTTTTAAATTATCTTTAAGTAATTGTATAACTGACTTGTCATTCAGCAAAGCAGTTTATACAGTATGTATAAAAGCAGAATACGATATGTTGTGATCAGTCTTGTCCTTTCAACATTTTCACCGACTCCTGCCAATCCACCTCATTCCTCACTTTTCTTAATGTTTAGGTTATGTATTATTTTTCCATTTAACAAAGAGTTAATGTATACAATGCTTCTTGATCTGTGCCATCCTTAATATCTTCATATTTTCAACCTATACTTTCCCTTGTTTTTCTCACTACTGTGGTACGTACAATGAATTCTTACCTGCATTCTCTCTCCTTTCCCCCTTCACTTTTCTACTCCTTCTTCTCCTAATCTTTCTACTCTTGCAAGTACCTATTTCCTGATACTTATTTTTGGGGCATTGACTTAATCTTTTTAAAGAATTATACTACTTGAGCTCTCCATAGAGTCTATTATACTTGTTAACTCATTTCTAACCACTTGCATACCATCCAGTTTGTTTACTTATAGATTTATAGGTTTATTCTAGCTACCACAAATAAGGGAAACTATGCAACCTGTGTTTCTCTAGGTTTGGCTTACTTCACTTAGTATAATTTCCCCCCAAGTTTTCCCCTTTTCTTACAAATGGTACAAATCATTCTTTCTAATGGATCAGAAGAATTGTATATATTTACCACACTTTCTTGTTCCATTCTCCATTGAGGGGTATCTGGGCTTATTCCACTTCTTGGCTATGGTAACTAATGCTGCAGTTAAAATGATTATGTTGGTAGCTTTAGTTTTAATGTAGCCAAATTTATCAATCTTTTCTTTATGAATTGTGCTTTCTTTTTCCATTGTAAAATATTTTCTTATCACCTATCAAGGCCTTCTCTTACATGGCTCTATGAATATTTTATGAATTTTCTTTTTCACATTAACATTTACTCCTTTAGGAAGTGATCTTTATATACAATGTAAAATAGGAATCTCATTTTTTAAAATTTAATTTTATTGTCAAGGTGATTTATTGAGAGGTTACAGTTACATACATGAGTACATTTCTTGTCCAATATTGTTACCCCCTTCCTCATTTTTCTCCTATTTTGCCTCCTCCAAATCTTCCCCCACCCAAGTTGTAATGTTCATTTCCAACATGTTGTTTTTGAGTATTGCTGTTGCATTGGTTTTATCCTTTGTCTCACCATTTTGTTCCCCTTTCATTCCCCAGTTCAGATAAATATACATACAAGTCACAGGCTGTCAAAATCAGATACAGTAACAACAGGGGATAAACCAAAGGGAGAAAATGAAAGAAAAAAGAAATAACTCCACACAGTAAATTAACAACAGCAAAGAATTTTTTATGTGGTTGCATGTGTGAATAAAAATGGTTTTAACACCATGTATTAAGTAGTCTATGCTTTTGTATTGCTTATAGTTCAGTCTCTGTGATAAAGTTTCTATAGGTATGTATCTGTTTTTAGGGGTTTTTTTTTATTCCATCAACCTATTTCTGTGTCTGTCTTAAAGCACCACAACTCCTATAATACTTAAGGCTTTATAATAAAGCATGCAGATATGTAGGACAAATCTTGCAACATTGTTTTCTTCCCTAGGCTCTCTTGAATAAATTTGACTCTGCTCTCTCATCAGAATTTCAGAATAAGTTTGCCAAGTCTAAAAAATATTGAGAAAAATATTCTGTTGGGATTGTGAATGGTAGTGCATTGAATCCACAAATCAGCTTGAGAGAGTCTCCATGTTTGTGCTTTGAAATCTTTTTATCCAAGACTATAATTCATTGCATTACTTGTTTGGGTTGTCTTTAATAGTTTTAACAAAGTTTTATAGTACTATCTATAAAGTTTCAGTTCATATTTTGTTAGATTTATTCCTAGGCACTTTATGTATTTTTTGTTGTGACAATAAATGGTTATTTTGTAAAGATATATTTCTAAACTGTTGCAAAAATGCAATTGCTTTTTATGTATTGATTTTACATTCAGCAACATGGTTAAAATTTTTCAGGTTTTTGAAGAATTTGTCCATTATTTTTTGGTTTTGTACTGAGCCAATTACAGCATTTTCAAATACTGGCAGTTTGGATTATACATTTCTCATTCATACAGCTTGCATTTATTTCCTCCTAAGCCCTACACTACAGAATTTCTGATTCAATGCTGCATAGTAGTAGATCTAGTTTATAGTCTCATAGCAGACGAGATGTTTTCCACATGTTGACAATTGTGTATGGTGGTTGTGGAAGTTTTTTCAATACTGTGCAAGATAAAGATAAGGAAAATTACTTGTGATCTTTTCTTTTTAACAAATATGATAGAAAGATAATAGCATGTTCAAAACCAATTTCTCATTTATTAAGATGATGGTGTGATTTTATTCTCATGTAATCCCCTCATGATTTAATACATTGTTCAATCTCTAATGTTAAACCAGCTTTTAGTCCCAGGAGAAAGTGGTCATGATTAGTTATACATTTAAAGTATAATTTGAGTTAGTTTACACAATTCAATTTTTCATCTTTGAACTCAGGGCCTGAGCACTCTCCCTGAGCTTCTTTTGCTCAAGGCTAGCACTCTACCACTTGAGCCACATGCCACTTCCAGCTTTTTCTGTTTATTTGGTACTGAGGAATTGAACCCAGGGCTTCATGCATGTTAGGCAAGCACTTCACCACTAAGCCACATTCCCAGCCCACATTTCAAATTTTTGATGTGTGGATATTTATGATGGTATTTTGTTTTCTGTTGCTATCTTGGTTTGGGTATTAAGGTGATACCATTTTCTCTTAAAGTGAGTGGGAAAATTTTCTCCTTTCCAATTTTGGAAGAGATTGTAGAAGATTAGAATAATTATTTATGAATGTTTGTTAGAAGTCAGATGAAATTCTGTCTGACCTTCTTTTTGTTTTTAATTATTTTTTATTTTTATTTATTTATTTTTTATTGTCAAACTGATATATAGAGCGGTTATAGTTTCATACCTTAGGCATTGGATACATTTCTTGTCCTGTTTGTTACCTCCTCCCTCATTCCCCCCTCCCCCTTACCCTTTCCCCCCATAAGTTGTTCAGTAGATTTACACTAAACAGTTTTGCAAGTTTTGCTTTTGTAATCGTTTGTCTTTTTTAACCTGTGTCTCTTGATTTTGGTATTCCCTTTCAGTTTCCTAGTTCTAATACCTGTATACAACGGTTTCCAATGTACTCAGATAAGATACAGAGATAGTGCAGGTACAACCACAGGAAGGGGATACAATAGGATCATCAACAATAGAAGCTACGGTTTCACATCGCATGTTGAAAGTAATTACAACAGTGATGTAACAGTTGTTTCCATAACATGGAGTTCATTTCACTTAGCATCATCTTTTGTGTTCATAAGGGTATAGCTATTGGGCTCTTGTGATCCTCTTCTGTGACTAGCCTAAACCTGTGCTAATTATTCCCTATGAGGGAGACCATAGAATCCATGTTTCTTTGGGTCTGGTTCACTTCACTTAGTATAATTTTTTGTTTTCAGTACAAGAAATGTATCCAATGCCTAACGTATGAAACTGTAACCTCTCTGTACATCAGTTTTATAATAAAAAATTAAAAAAATTTTTTTGTTTTCAAAATTTTATTGTAAAGCTGATGTACAGAGGGAATACAATTACATGATTCAGGTAATGAGTGCATTTCCTTTTGAACAGTGTCACCCCCTCCCTTATTCTCTCTCAGTTTTCCCCTTCCAACTTCTTCCACAAAGTTGTATAGTTCATTACCAACATAGTGTCTATCGGGTTTCACTGATGAGTTGGTGATTTTCTTGATAGAAAGGTTTTAGCTGGTTCAGACTAGTCATCGGCTATAGGATTATAAGCATATCTTATTTCATTCTTCATTAGTTTTGGTAATATATATTTATTTTTCATGGTGTCTGTTTTTAAAAAGAACTGTTTACAAGATCTTTCTTGTCTTTTAGTCTTTCTAAAATTATGGTATGTTTCCATTTTTATTCCTAATATTGTCATCATGTTTCTCTGAATTTTTTCTTACTTTTTCATATTAGTTTTGCCCTGATAATATTTTAGTCCATATTTGGTTGTTAGTTTTTTATTTTCTGTTCTTTCATTTTTTTCTTTCTTTCTGGCTTTATTCTATTTTTTTACTATCTTACTTTGCATGCATAATCATTAGCCTTGAAATTTTTCCTAATTAAAGTGATTAAGGCTATATATTTATGAGCACTACTTTAGTTTTATTCAACTGGCAATGTGTCATATTTTCATTGCTGTTCAATTATAAATTTTTTAGATTTCCATTATGGTCTCTTCTTTGATCTATGAGTCACTAAAAGACTGCATGTAAACTTCCATGACTGTCTATGATCTTTCTAAAACAATTTTTTTAAATTTATAACATTATTTTCATCAACTGTGGGCTGTTTGCTAGAACTATCTGAATTTTAACTGAAGCTGTATTTGTGGTTCAGTAGTTGGTCAACTTACATAAATTTTTCTTTTATGCTTGAAAAGATCTGTAAGCTGAAATTGTTGTAGTATGACATGTTTTATAGTTTAAATTATTAGAACAAATGCCCTTATTTCAGTGCTTGCTTCTTCTATACATTTACTGATTTTGTCTTATCCTTTAAGTTAATAAGACAATACTACAAATTACCTCACTGTGCTTGAATGTACATATATTAATAAATTCATATGTATGCATATGCAACATTCTAAATAATGCAATATGAATCATGAATGCTAAAAATAAAATGGATGGAGGATGTCAGTAGGGCATAGGAGCTGCTTAGTCAAGAATGACAGTTATAACAAAACTGGAGGGTGGGCAGTTTAAATAGCAGATATTCATTCCTCACAGATTTGGAAGCTGAGAGGCCAAGATCAAGGAGACAAAAGATGCCAGGCCTGGTGGGGCTTTTTCCCTGGTTTACAGATGGCCATGTTGCATCCTCCCATGGTGAAGATGATGAGAGAGATCTCTCCGGCCTGTGGTTTTTTTTTTTTTTTTTTTTTTTTTTTTTTTTTTTGGCCAGTCCTAGGCTGTGAACTCAGGGCCTGAGCACTGTCCCTGGCTTCTTTTTTTGCTCAAGGCTAGCACTCTGCCACTTGAGCCACAGCACCACTTCTGGCCATTTTCTGTATATGTGGTGCTGAGGAATCGAACCCAGGGCCTCATGTATACGAGGCAAGCACTCTTGCCGCTAGGCCATATTCCCAGCCCCTCAGGCATGTGTTTTATAACAGAAATAGTCTCGTTCACCACAGTTGCTCCTTCATGACATCATCTCTTCCCAAACACCACATCTCTTCATGCTCTCACATTGAATGTTAGGATTTTAAAGACATAAAATTAAAAGAGACAAAATATTTGACTCATTTCAGCTAGAAACCTTATAGAGCTCCTGGAACATTGTTCAGATTGTTTTGAACAATCAAACAAAAATTGGATTATAATCTCCAAATAAAATGTATTTACATGAGTACAAACCTATATATGGTAAATATGAAATAAATTGAGGAAGAGGCAAATCATCCTTTCAGATTTCCGTATAATTTACGTAAATATGCCACATCTAGGAGATGGAACTTAATCCCTCTCCTTTTCCACCCCCATTCTTTAATAAGGCTCACTCAATCTGGGATCTTGATTTCAATCAGTAGAGAATTAATGGGTTGAAGTTTAGAGAAGACACTTGGAAAACTCTACCTTTGCTGTGTAAGTGAAGTTAATACCATCAGTGAACAGTGATGAGAAATTCTACATACTTTGGCATCTGCCCTAAACAGTTATAGGAGTTGGAGACATACCAGTGAACAATTTTTTTCTTTGTGGAGCTTACATCCTGGCACATAGAGATGGAAAATTAAAACAAAATAAGTAAATTATATAGCCTGGAGCTGGAAAATTGTTAGGCTTATAAAGCTGGAAAATCAGGGAAAAAAGAGTGTTTTAATTGTAAACTAAGACATTAAAGGAAGGTGACTTTTGAGCAGAGCAGGGTAAGCTATACAAATATCCAGGGGAAGGGTGCTCTAGGTAGAAGAAGAAGAACACACACAGTCAGGAGCATGTCTAGAAAGCATCCGGAATGTGAGTGGAAGGAGAAAATGACAGATCCTTACCTGGCTTCTAATTTCACTAGATTTTCTCGTTTCCCTGTGGCATCATTCAAGTGTTAGAATATTTCTCCCTACAACTTGCCTTTAAAATTTTTTTGAAAGCATTTTGAAGTGTTATTGTCAGAGCAGTTTTAGCATGCTTATATCTTATTGTCAGCAAATAGAAGTCTTATGCATTCCTTTCCAACAGGTAATGTTCAATAAATATTTTAAAAAATTCAACAGAAAAGCGTTATTATCAGATCTGTCTTATGGTGTTCATAAAGATTCTTACTGAGCAGTTAATAGACCAATGGACCAACCAGAGGACACGGCCTCTTTCTGTATGGTTTGTAAGCTAGGAATTCCACAAGGGTGGAAAATGTTATAACTGCTTTCAACGTGCTATGTGTATCCGTGGCTTCTATTATTGATGATCTTCTCGTGTCCCCTTCCTGTGGTTGTACCTGCACTATCTCTGTATCTTATCTGAGTACATTGGAAACTGTGTATACTGGTATTAGAACTAGGAAACTGAAAGGGAATACTAAAATCGAGAGACACAGGGTAAAAAAGACAAATGACTACAAAAGCAATACTTGCAAAACTGTTTGGTGTAAATGAGCTGAACAACTCCTGGGGGGAAAGGGAAAGGGGGGGGGGAACGAGGGAGGAGGTAACAAACAGTACAAGAAATGTATCCAATGCCTAATGTATGAAACTGTAACCTCTCTGTACATCAGTCTGACAATAAAAATTAAAAAAGAATATTTTATGATGAAAGAATTGCATTAAATTCAAAATTCAATCTCCATAAAGTTTTATTAAGACACATTCAAAGTTTTATGTGAACAAAATTCAAGTTCACTTCTTTGTGTGTTGTTCCTGAGGCTTTAGCACCACAGTGGTAAGGTGACATTATTTCAATAGAGACAGTGTAACCCAACCAAACCTAAAATATTGAGTATTTGGCCATTATTGCAATGATCTGTTCTGCAAAACACCAACTTTAGGTAGTCCAATGATAATATTGCAAAGAAATGGCAGTTCCTTTTTGTTTTTTTGATGTGGGTTTTTTTTTTTTACTCTTAAGTATTGTTCTTGTTGGCTCACTTTTCAGATGTCTTTGGGCCTTGTGATCAATATTTTTGGGTTACAAATCACAATACCTTCAGTGCTGTTCTTTTCACGATAT
The DNA here is from genome assembly GCF_023159225.1 of Perognathus longimembris pacificus. NCBI lineage: Eukaryota > Metazoa > Chordata > Mammalia > Rodentia > Heteromyidae > Perognathus > Perognathus longimembris. Next base: position 136,083,365 of record NC_063161.1, read on the forward strand.
GTATTACTGAGATAACTTTTGCTTTGTGGGAAAGCAGCTGAGTTCTGGAACTTTTAAGTATGTTGCTTCTCCCATTTACATTTGCCATTTTTTGTGGGGTTTTTTGGTTTTGTCTTGTTTTTTACAGATACAAAAAGTGTCTTATTTCCTTACCACATAGATGTTTTCTGTTTCTCTTCAGTATGTGGCAAAGGAGATTAAAGACTATAGTTGACATGCGTTACAGCAGCTTTTTCTATTTCTGAGAGTCAAAAGCTTTTTGTCAAATAACTCAAAATAAGTATCTTCCTTTGACAGAGAATGTACTTTCAACAGCCAATGGCAAAACTGTTATCTGAAGTATGGAAACAATTTGCATATTTATCGTATCACATTCACAATAATCAGCCTAATTAAAATGTGCCCAAGATCATGTCATATAGTATATATTCAAGTCTTTTGCTCAGCCTCAGTGAGATTTCTCAATTTGTTCTGAAAACTTAAATTAGAGAATTAAATGACATCTTTCTTTACACATTTTGACTTTCTTTTAAATAGTAACAGTGGTAAGCTAACTCTGGTACACAGACAAGAGTTAACACAGATTCTAAAGTACTGCTACTTAATGGAGACTCCATATTCTTCTGTACTTTTATTTAGGATCCCATGAGAAAAGTTAATTGGAATAGATTCTTTCTGGGATGATTAGGGAGTAGTAAACCAGTGGATCTAGGATGGAGGAGCCCTAGACAAGATATATTGGCAGGAGAAAAAGCTATATTGAAGATCTTAATCAAGAGAGGTAAAATAATAACTGGCAGTTGATGACATTCAGTGAACATTAGATCCTACATTTCTCCTTTCAATTTACTAAGTGGTTACTGCTCATTTTTCTTATTTAAGCTTCAAATTAGCTGTGTGAATATTTACTACTACATGTGAGGAAACCAAGAATTACAAGAGTTAAGTGATGTTTCCAAAGACAAATGCTAAATCACAAGATGAGGATATACTGCCAGACAATCACTTGGGCAAGATAATTATCTGTGCACTAGAGTAGTATCATGACATACCCTTTAAACAAACATGCAGGATTCCTTGGTGTGTGGTGCTTTACTACTGATAATGACAGGGTGTCATACAACAAAAAATGGGAATAATTATGTGAACAAAAGATATTTCAAAATTATACCTCTCAATCAGACTCCAAATATCTGTTCTTAACTCCATTTTATACTCTTTTGCTTGACTTACTTTGTTTTTCACTAGATGTTCTTTGCATCCATATTTTAGTGATTTTATTCTCAACAATGATAGAAAACTCTCAACTTGTCATCATTTTAAAATTTTCTCTATCAAGTCTCTTGTGGTTTCTCAAAATAGACAATCACAAGTATGAAATAATAGCAATTAAGGATATTTTTCATGCTTCGTCAAAGTTCTAATTTTTCTTAATATTTTGCAAGAGATAGAATTAGTTCAGACAGGTCAGTAAGTTTCAGATCAGTGATCAAATTAATCTAAGTTCTGAAAATAAATCAAGATGGTGTCTATAAAGAATGAGCAATTCTCAAGTAGATAAGCATGTATCATTATGACATTATTTAATGTTAGAGTTCATTAATTGAATGCCATAAACCAAAGGAGAAGATAACTGATTCCTATGAGAATCCCAAATAAATACCAAATGAAAGTGACAGCAAAATGATCAAAAGACAAAAACAAGTCAATAAAGTGGGAAAAAGAGCAAATACATCAGGTCTTTACAGTTTATATCACTATATTCTTTTGTTTTCTTGCCACTAATGGCTTTTTCTGTGGTGCTGAGGAATCGAACCCAAGGCTTCATGTATACAAGGAAAAGACTCTACCAATAGGCCATATTTCCAGCCCCTATATCACTATATTCTTTATCATCTTTGTGACTGTATTCCCCTTCCCCCCAATAGTCTGGGTAACCCATTCAATTAATCTACAAGTGGTACTTCCTTAATAGGTCCAAACTACAGAGGTGATCACTAAGTTGACCTAAGGACAGATATTTGGCTCCATGGCTGTTCCATTCTGTACATTTTGGAGATATTACCACAGGAAATAATTGAAATAGTTTGAATTAGTGGTAGAAACCAGAGTGTTTTGGTGATGTAATTGCTTCAAAAATTTCTTAGCAGTAATGAAATAATTCAGTATTTTGTTTCTATCTATCTGTCAATCTATCTATCAGCTTTAAGTAGTTGTACAGGAAGGCTTTTATTCACAATGTCAATTTATAAGTATAAGGTATCTTGATTAATGCAAGCCCTCATATCACTCTCCTCCCATCTGTCCCAACCCCAGCCATCCCATGTTACCTAGTTCCATTTCTCATGTAAGTACATTGCATATTATGGCTGAATTCACTCACCTTTCCTCTTTCCCTTTGTCTCCCTCTCTTCCCTTTGATCCCAACCTCTCTTACACAACATTTTTCAGTGCCTGGTCTACATTATAAACTGTAAGTTAGTTGTTCAAAGGAGTTGAACCACTGAAATCCTCTCCTCCATGTATCATTTTTTAGTCAGTTTCTTTATGTGTGTATATATATACATGTATATGTATATATATATATATGGACCTGCATATGTCTTCATATATACTTATAATATAATCTAACTTCCACATATGTGAGAACAATTCATCTGGATTTTTTAAAAGACTGAAACATCTATCAATGGCTACACATCTCCATGCTTTTCAGAAAGCTAAAGGAAATTAGTCATAGCTAACTATAGATTGGCTACTAGAATGGTAGAATTTTTGGAAGAAAAGAACAGAGAAAGAAAGGAATGCTTACCTTTTTGGTATTTTTTTTAAAACAAGATATATGGTTTAGTTGTTTTTTTTTTCTTTTCTTTTGTTTGTTTTTCTTTTCTTTATTGTCAAAGTGAAGCACAGAGGGTTTACAGTTGTTACCTTCTCCTTCATTTTCCCCCTGCCTTCCCCTCCCCTCCCATGAGTTGTTTACACCAAATGGTTTTGTAAGTATTGCTTTTGGAATGCTTTGTCTTTTTATCCTTTGTCTCTTGATTTTGGTATTCTCTTTCCCTTCCCTAGTTCTAATACATGTACATACAGTATCCAGGGAACTAAGATCAGATACAGTGATAGCAGAGGTAAAAACCATAGGAAGGGAATATAAGAGTAAAAAGAAAGAAAAAGAAAAAGAAAAAAAAGTATTGTTTCACATGGCATGTTAAAAGTAATTGCAACAATGATATAACACTTTTTTCCATAACATGGAGTTCATTTCACTTAGCATCACCTTATGTGTTCACATGGGTATAGCTATTGGGCTATTGTGATCTGCTGTGACTAGCCTAAACATGTACTAATTATTTCCTATGAGGAAAACCATAGTGTCTGTTTCTTTGGGTCTGGCTCACGTCACTTAGTATGATTTTTTTCCAAGTCCTTCTATTTCCTTACAAATGGGGCAGTGTTGTTCTTTCTGATAGAGGTATAGAATTCCATTGTGTATATGTACCACATTTTTCTGATCCACTTGTCTACTGAGGGGAATCTGAGTTGGGTCCATATTTTAGCAATGGCCAGGAGACACATGAAGAAGTGCTCTACATCACTGGCCATAAAAGAAATGCAAATCAAAACAACACTGAGATTCTACCTCATCCCAGTAAGAATGGCCATTAGCAGGAAAACTAATAAAAACAAATGCTGTAGGGAATGTGGCCAAAAGTGAACCCTACTACATTGTTGGTGGGAATGTAAACTTGTTCAACCACTCTGCAAAGTGGTATGGATATTTAGTTGTTTTCACTGAGGTCTAGAGAATGGTAAAAATATGAGAACCATTTTTTTCTTTCAAGTTTATGTTTAAATAATGAGTCAATAAAACACTGATATGTTTTGATAGTTGGGAATAAATATCCTTTAGGAATCTTATATTGCCATATAACAAAATCTGTTTAAGTTTTTACAATAGTTACCAATCATATTAATTAGAGAAATATTTGATGAATAATTTGACACAAAGATTGAACATATAGACTAGGTTTGTGTTTCCTTGTTGATTTTCACTTGTTTACTGAAAGCTTCTTGAATTGCTACTTATTAACTTTAGGTTGTGCACAACCAAAGCTGGAATCTATGTTGTCTGTTGATTTGCTAGCAGTCTAATCAAAGAACTGGATTGGCTCTGAAGAATGTAAACATCATTCAGTTTGTATATGTCCCATGTGACATAATTTTGAGCTCTACCATTGCACATTTAAAAAAAGGCCAAAAAAACCCAAAACACTCATAATGCATCCATCAAAATGAGTAGAATTTAGATTTGTCAAATTTGTTTCCAAACTCTTTGATTCTGTGAGGCAGAATCATATTTGCTAGTGATATATGAAGGTTAAGATATTTGGCTTTGGGGTTAGGCAGACCTGGGCTCTGTTTTCTCTGTACTATGTAGGAGATGCTTAACCTTGTGTAATTTACTTAGTCTTTCTAGATTCCACATGTATAAAAATATAGATTACAGCTGAAATTAAATGGGCAATTAATTTAAAGCCCTCATTGGCTGTTAATATTTTCACTTCTCTATACTATATCTATGAAAACTTGTTTCATATAATAAGGTTTGCACTGAAATATAGTCCTCTAAATGTCTCAAAGTTATAATGAAAATATCAATCAGGTATAACTCATTGGACTCTTTGCAAGCACTTTTCCTTTATTTTCTCATTCAGTTTTTCACAGTATTGGGCTTTTGGGGGGCCCAAAGAGATGATATTTACTCTTCTCCCTGAAATAACCCCCAAAGCAACCAAATTAAAAAAAATCAGAGAAAATGTATGAGCAATTTTTCACAAAATTGTATGTGAAATGTGAGATGGAAAGCAATTGGGGTCAACCCCATCATTTCTGTTGCTTATGTGGGAATGTTGCCCTGTCACAGAACCTGTATACTCAGGAAGCTTCTTGATTTGAAAAGTTGAATGTGAGAATGATGAGTCCAGATAGCTGGAATCCACAGGATAGAGTTCCAGAGAGAAAGCTGAGTTCTGCTCAGAGTTCTGGAGTCTATTGAGATTCCCCCTTTGAGTATGTGGCAGTGTGCTGATCAGCAAATGCATGTGTAGAAACTAACTTAGGCAGCAGGCTGGGCAACTAGAAAAGATTGAGGTGAATCATCATTGGCTCCCAGCAAGGCCCAGAGTAGTGGCTGTTTCCTCTAGTTAGACCAGATAAATTCATCAAGTACCACACAGTTTACTCTTTCCTGAGTAAACTGAGTCTTCACAGTGAAGAATCATTAAGCCTGAAATCTATACAGCCCTGGTTTTGCTTAAAAAAATCTTCAAATAAAACCCCTATATGATCACATTTTCTAACTGATTGGAACAATGTTCAAGAATATTGACAAAAAAGTATTTGGCACCAGAGATGATAAGCATGCTCCAAGTCCTGCAGACTACAAAAGCTTATCTAGTATTAAAATAACATGAAGGAACATTCTATAATAAGAAAAATAATTAGCTGAAAAGAAACTCAGAACTTATATGGGTTATGGAATTAATGGTAATATTAAACATTTTAAGCTCCTAGCTTAATAAACATTACAGAGATACATGAAAGCTCTTTTTCAAATTTAACTTCTACAAAATGTATTATATGAAAATGTCTAAGTAAATGTCTAGTAAGATTAGTGACAGATTGGACATTGTAGTTCCAAATACTGATGAACTCAGACATAGAAATAAGGGAAAAGCACCAAGAATGTAATGATAATGATGATGATAGTAATAATAATAGAAATACATAAACAGCATTTGTGAGCTTTGAGAACACTCTCATTGAGCTCAAGAAAAGTATTTGAAGAAATTGTGGTTGAAGGTTTTCCAAATTATATATCTCAAATTAGATAAATTCAAACATACTCTTTGAAGTCAAAGGACAGGAAGCAATAGGGACATTACACCAAAGCACATCGTAAATAAAAATTTCAAAATAATTGATAAAGAAAAAATTCAAAGAGCTTACAGAAAACCATGGGAAAGAGAGAAATAACCACATATTTCTTATTAGAAACTTTTCATATGATAAGAGAATGAGAGTAATGTCTCTAAAGTTTTGAAAAAAGAAAACTTCAACCTAGAATTCTGTACCCAATTAAAATAATTCTTTAGGGGCTGGGGATATGGTCTAGTGGCAAGAGTGCTTGCCTTGTATACATGAGGCCCTGGGTTCAATTCCTCATGCACCACATAAACAGAAAATGGCCAGAAGTGGTGCTGTGGCTCAAGTGGCAGAGTGCTAGCCTTGAGCAGAAAGAAGCCAGGGACAGTGCTCAGGTCCTGAGCCCAGGCCCCAGGACTTGCCAAAAAAAAAAAAATTCTTTAAACTATAAACTTGAAATGAAGTTCACTGTATTAGAATATGAAAAAAGTCCTTCAGGTGGAAGGAAAATGATATCATATGTAAATATGAAAATGACAAATATTTTAAACATTCAATGGAAGGTAGAAATTAATAGATTTGATATTAGATATATTGTATACATTGTCTAAACATTATGAGCCTGGAATATACATGGTCAAGTGGTTTCAATGTAAAAAAGTAAGAAAATAAGAAATATGCTAACAATAATCACACGCACATAGAGTTAGCTTTATTAATATCAAAGTATACTTCAGAGAAATTTTTCTTACAAAAGTCCCATAAATGCAAGTGATTTTGGATTCTTCTGAGAACAGAACAATGAGATGTGTATGCATATATCCATACATGTTCTTTCACATGCAAACACACATATCTAGCTAAGCTCGATATCCAGGGAGAATTAACCTTTTACTTTTGAGTGTAAAGAGAGGGTAAAGATTGAATTCCTTTCTTAATCTTTCTAAACTAATGCTCACAATTGAATGCATAAGACCCACCCATAGTACAGAAAACAATCTGTTCTTCTTAAAGTCTACTAGTGTCAATGTTAATTGCACTTAAAATATACTCTGCAGAAACATCTAGACTGGTATTGGACCAAATTATTGAGCAACCATAGTTTCAATTTATGCAGAATGAGTCCTCATTGGTAGGTGATAAAATAAACTTTGGTTCGGAGAGAATAAGTAGCTCACATATGAATATAGGATTAGGAAGTAGTGGAACAAGGTTCCCACTCAGGGAAGGCACCTCTTACTGTTAGCCTGTTCAGCTGATAAATGTAAATGTTATAGACTCATCTTCTCTTTTGATATAAATTCCATTTGACCATTACATTATTATACACACACATATATAATTTTCTTCAAATGTATATATGCATGCTTGTGGGAGGTTTTCTGTGTGTGTGTGTGTGTGTGTGTGTGTGTGTGTGTGTGTGTGTGTGTGTTTCAATCTCTGTGACATACTGAGGACTTACAGTGGTTTATTTCTTAGTTTAAATTTTTTAGATGTAATCCCCTCCTTCTCCTTTAAGATTTTTCTTGAGTGTTCTTCTGTACTTAGTCCATGGTTGAGTGAAGCATGAAGCAGCATGAAGGTGAACTGATGTTGACAATTTTATATCCAATTCATTTTGTGACAATCATGAGCAGGCCCATTTTACATGTACTGTGTCGTTTTATCTTAGAATATAGTTGGTCCTTTAAATCTTCAGTTCCATCCTAAATTTATGTCTAAAGTGCCATGAATAAATGTTCACATTGTTTAGGAAATCTATTGCTTTTGGCTTATTATGCCAAAATACATATTCTGTGTATTTTACATTTAATTATTGATTACTTATTTAAACAGAAAAAATAATGAAGTATTTAAAACATGACTCATACAAATCTGAACTATGTGCTAGCTATGATGGTAATGTACCTGTTATCTCAGCTACTCAGAAGATGGAGATGGGAGGATTGTTGTTTGAGGTCAGCCTGAGCAAAAATATTATCAAGACTCCATCTCCACAAGTAAGCAATGTCATAACTATAATCCCAATATGAGAGGTAGATGTGAGGATCATAGTCTGGCCTTGGGTAAAAAAGTCTGAGACCCATCTTAAAAATAAACTCAAGCAAAGAGTAGTGAAAGCATGGCTCAAGTGGTAGAGTGTTTTCCTAGCAAACACAGAACCCTGAGTTCAAACCTCAGTACCACTCCTAAAATATTGAATTATAGGACTAGAATTCAAACCACAGTTGTTCAGGTTTTTTTTTTTACATAAGTGCTATGGAATTCCCAGTGCATGATTTTCACACTAAATCTTTATGTCTTTTATAAGTATTGGGTATTCAAGAGTTAAATATCAAAACTCCTAAGCTACTCCATGCAAGGAAAATGTTTAATAATGAGTTGCACAGGAAGAATAGTGGTGACCTTATTTCTTCTCCATGTGTTATCCATTTTCAGTTCAGAGCCAAACTTGAAATTCCTCTTCCTGCCAAAACAGAAGTGGGATAACCCCCTGTCTATCACACCACGGAACAGAATACTGATTCTTCAGAGCTCAGGCAGTCAGCCAAGGAATAAGAAACAGAGAGCGGAATCTGCTCAGCCATGCTAGGAGAAACCCGAAAGGAATTGTATGTGTGGGGGAAAAGGAATCTGCAGTAGACATTTATTTATTAGATGGCATTGGAAACTTTACAACCCCCCTATACAACTTTAACCCCCCAAGTTAGAGAATGATGCTGAAGATATTCTTTTGCAATTAGTATGAGAAGCATCAGCTCTTTACAGACTAACTGGGGTCAGTCATGAGTAGAATGCTATCACCAGAATCAGGGAAAAGTGAATGAAAAGAAAAAAGAAAAGCACACAAAGAAGACCAGATCAGGAAATACTGTCTTAAATTAAAGAATGGAATAGTTTGTCTACTATGTAGGGATAACATGCAGATTAATATTTGTTATTTGTTTAATTATGTAGCACATATGTCTTGAGTAACCTGGATCAGATTATTGTAAAGAAAATGAAACAACGCAGTTATGATCCTTGCCTTTTCTGAGATTACTAAGGGAAGAGACCAAGTTATACAATAATCAACATATGAATGTGTCATCATAACTGTAAAAAGTCCTCCCAGCCTGGAGTGTTTGTTCCAGCTGTCCCCTCTGCCTAGAATATGCTTCTACCAGCTGTCTGTTTCACTCTTGCACTTCTTTCAAATGATTGCTCAGATGATCCTTTCTTCCAAATAGCACCTGCCTTGATACCCCATTAATACTGCAGTCTCCACCCATCTTCCATTACCAGCACCCAATCTTTGCTCTTAGACTACCTTTTGTCACATAATTTATAGATTTTAACATACTCTATGACTTATTGGAGATATCCATCCACTGTTGGTATATGAACCTTCTTAAGGCATATCTTCCGATTTTTCTCCCAAGAATCTAAAATCGTATCCAATGGAGAGCAAGTCCTCAGTATTTGTTATGTGACAGTCTATCAAAATGCCTTGCAGTGGTCTACGTGGCCAACATCATGTTATAGTTGATTTACAGTAAAATGAGTGTTAGCTGATTTCATGCAATAATTCAGGGGTTCGGGTTTCTCACCTAACTTCATTTTGAAGTCCCAAGATTTATTTGCTAAACAACAAATACCCCCTAATCTCAACTCCAAACCTCAAGAAATTTAACAGACAATCCCCACCTGCCTCTTCATTTCAGTTGTGATACCCAAACTGTGCTGCGGAAGAAGGAAGTTTCCTTGCAGAATGCCATATGTGATTTATTTTTATCTAGGTATGACAAACTTATGTACATTCCACATTGCACACCTAGATACATATGGCATGGGTCTGACAGCATACTTTATTTTCACAGTCTATCATGATGTTTCTCAGGCTCTACTTCCTCAAATCTTTTCTGTTCTTTTCAACACGTCATTTTATTTCAGTGCTTGATTCTCCCAATTACTATTTTCATCAAACTTGTCACTTATGGATCATTCCCATAGTTTACAGATGACACTATTTGAAATTGGAGTTATCCTGGAAAACATAGCTTACATGGGCACCATCCTCAGTAGATCTTCAGCATAGATTCAAGCACTGATCATGTGCCAACATCTGGGAATTAAATGAGAGTACATAGAGGACCCACAAGGAGTTGGTTGGCTCTATTAGCCTTGAAACAGAGCCATTAGAAATGCTCCACTGCAGCCTAAATTTGGGGCCAATCATGTGTGCTTACACATAATTTAGGGATTCTAGTGAAGCTAAAATTCTCTGGTGAATAGTTTTTCCTCCTTTATCCCAAGTGGTTCCCTTAGGACTTTCCAGAATTTTATGTGGAAATCGTATCTATGTGTAACTGTGTCTCTTTGTTTATACTACTGGACTTCACTGATATGAATTTCCATATCCCCTCCTTAAATAGTTAAGGAAATCTTCTAGTTTTAGATATGTACAAAGTATTATATAGCTTTGCAAAACTTTACCATTACCTCTAAAGCAAAGGGAGCAAGATAATGAAATGGATTAAAGTATGGGGTATGCAGGGGTGGGGTTCCATGGTGTATATATAACCCATTTGAACAATAAACAGACAAGTTTAACCAAATGGATACTAAGTATCTGAAACATGTCTGGTGGAGGGAAGGGGGAAGTTAAATGGAATGAGGGATAGTGGTTGAATGTAGTCATAATCTTTAATGTACATCTGTGAAAATGGAACTAGGTACTTGAGGAGATGGTGTTACAGCTCAGAGTGGAGAAATGAGGGAAGAGCACTGAACTAGCTACAGTATACAAATTATACAAAAGTCTTTGAGTTAAAACCCTGTACTCCCCCCCAAAAATGTCTAGTTCCATATTTGAATGTTTAAGGTATGTTATTAAATTAAAATATAAAAGTGTAGACTATTCTATTTTAAATAACAATTATCTACTATTTTATAGTATGTAGAGATGCTATTTGTGCATGTCTTTAATCTCTGGAGTCATTTGAGAAGCTGCAAATAATTATGATTATTTTTCCCCATATTCCAAATTTAGTAAAATATTATAAGCATTGGAAAATAGTAGATGGCAAGTATCTAAATATCTTTTGGGCAAAACTTTATAGTTACAAATGCTAAAGAAGGAATTAAAGAAAATACTTTGCTTAATATTTCTCTATTGAAAGTACTCTGAAGATTGTGAATAGTATAGGAAGAAGATTTTTATAAAGTTCTATTTGGTAATCCAAATGAATATTACTGACTGCAACTATTAGTACCGTACTAACATGATTTTGTTTTGTTTTTAGAATCCTAATTAGTCCTTCAGCTAATCCTCTAAATATTCCACTTTGAGACCTTAGAGAATTATAGAGCTGGAAAGAACTTTGGATCATTTGGGTCAATGCTTTTCATTCCACATCTGAAAACACAGGGAGAGATTATATGATATTCTCAGTGCAACGAAGACTGAAGGCAATGATAGTATTTATTCTTCCTCTCATCTACAATATGTTGTATGTGTCTATTTGAAAATTATTCTGAAAGCCTGTTGAATAGAAAATCCACTGTGGCTTGAAAGGCATGTCGAGCCTAATTTTGCCCAATAGTCTACATGAAATGGATATGATTAACATCATAATCAATTTATTTACTACCTTTACATAAGATGAATCTACTTAGGCATAGTCTCTTTGGGAGTCATACCAGACTTTTAATATCATACTTATTACAGAGAATTTCAAGTCTTTTAAAATGTATTTTTAATGATGAGTATTTATACAAAGGAGTCTAATTTTATCAAAGCAGTTTATGAATAAACTATGTCTTGATCAATTTCACCACTTTCAACATTCTCACCCTCCTTGCCAACCTATGCATTTTCTCATTTTTCTTAATTTTGTAGGCTATGCATTGAATCTTTACATTCTCTCCCTCCATTTTTCTCTTGAAGAGAATTTCCAGTCTTTAGTTGGAATCTCAACTCTAAGTTTCTAAGTACCCTACATCAATATTTTATTTAACTTTCTACTTTACTAAGTTAGAAATTGAGGTTTTAATTTTTCTTTTCATTAAAATTTTCAAAAAATCTTCCTATACCTATATTTTCTCTAGAATAATGTATGATTCATTCCTAAGTGGTCTATTGTATAAGCTGTGATAGATTTTGACTAACTGAAAATGAATTTCAGGTTGGGAGGTACTACATGTTTTGCATACGATGCAAAAAGTATTAGATTTTTATTTCTTCTGGTTTTATGTTAGTAAAAACTGATTTCAATCTTCGAAATACTTTACATGTAACCTAAATTATGTATGTGCGTAAATAACTCTCTTACTTAAAAGCTTCTTGAGTTGATGTGTGCCTTTTAGTTGTTACTATGGCAATGAACTTTTACAGAATAGAAGTGAAAGCAAACAAATTTCAGACGCAGTTTATGCTGATTTCCCAGGTTAATGATGCTGGAATTTCCCCTGGGAATTCTGGATGTGTATTGTAAGGGCCCTTTAGGGACATAACCCATAATTGAGTTGCCCCATTCTCGTCTTCAACCTTGCAAGGCTAAGTTTTGGTCTTATCAGAACTGTGATGTAATTAGGTCTCAAGAAATTGCTTCATTTCAATAGAGGAGAGATGTATAAACTAGAATATCAATTTAGTCACTTGTAATGAGAAATATAACTGTAGCTAGGGCAGAATTATTCTTATCAGTAGATCAGCATATTCTTTCCCTGAAGGCAATATACAAAGCCTATAACGTTTAATCAGAAGGCTCATCTAATGAAAATAGATTTTTTTTTTAATTTTAGGGAGTGCCTATCCTAAATTAGGGTAAGACTAAATTAAGATGGTCTCACATGATGGTCTTATTCACTAGAAGACAGATATTGCCTCACAATCTCTCTTGTTCCGCTCTGTAGGCTACCGTGTCTACTTTTCATAACTCTGTCACACTTTCTAATCTCTTTAAAAAACATAACACTTTATTTTTTTTCAAATTTTTATTATCAAACTGATGTACAGAGAGGTTACAGTTTCATACGTAAGGCATTGGATACATTTCTTGTACTGTTTGTTACCTTGTCCCTCATACCCTCCTCCCTCCTCTCCCTTTCCCTTTACCCCCATGAGGTGTTCAGTTTACTTACACCAAACAGTTTTGCAAGTATTGCTTGTTTTACCCTGTGTCTCTCAATTTTGGTATTCCCTTTCAATTTCCTAGTTCTAATACCAGTAAAACATAACACTTTAAATATAGAGCCAATGATACAAACTCTAGCACTCAATACACTCAATACTCAATCTAGCTTCCTCATTGCTTGTGATTGTAGATATAATTACCTACATAAATATTTAAAAATTCAGCCCTTTGCAATATTTCATTATAACATAATATATTCTTTTTACAAAATCAAAAATTATGTTTTCTAGGTAAAGACAGCCTAGGGGTCAAACCAGATTCCCAAATGTGGGGACACATATATATTTAGATTTACCTACACTGTGCCTGAAGCATCCTGACAGCTATTTTTTGACGGCCCTGGGTGTGTTGACTTTAAAGGCAACCAATTCCGAGTCAGGAAGTGTTCCACTCTGCAAATGTGCATCAATGTAGACCCACTGCTGTCATTGTCTGTTATCACTTGCCCTTAGAATGCAGTCTTCTCCCTGCTTATGTGTTGCCCTCCATGGAAGGCAGTGTTTGGAATCATTGCTTCAAGAACTATGAGTAATAAGCCATGTTGTACAGAAATAATAGGATGCATATATATCGTGACTATGGTCCATACCAAAATAAGGAATTTCTTGGTTAAACTCAAGTTCTGAGGAAATAGGCAAACAGTAGGCGAAGAAAAGTGTGATTACGAGTTTGTATAAGAGTAGAAGGGCATTTTGGAGGTGGACAGAGGGAAAGAGAAGAGGGAGGAAAAAGGTATTTGGGTAGTATAGGAATCATGGAAAGCTAGGGGTTCCTATAAAATAGATACTTAAAATATGAATTGAAATAGATTCCACTCTTTACTGTCAGGGGAGCTCTCTCCTCTGGTCACTTGATTAGAAAAGTTGAAGCCTTGTATCTCTTTGTTCTTGACTCCTTTTGATAAGTGTGTTATGCAGAGCACAAACTGCACAACTGTATAAAGGTTTGGAGACAATTTAGAACATCTATTATAGGATGACATAATTAAAAGAGACCATGTTTCTGATAATGTAAAAGATATTTGTGTTTACTACTAACAAGCTATCTCTTTGCTAGCAAATTTTTTGGTTGACAGCACAAATACGGGAAGTGGACTTCAAATACTCAATGTGATTATTTTGTATTACTCTAGTAATGCTCACTCCCAAATAATGATATTATGTTTATGTCTCCATTTCTTTCAGACAATTCCATCTTATATCATTTCACCCTCTGTTATGCTCTGTTTTCATAATTTGTGATTTGTCTTTTCTTCCTACCTTGAATTAGGTTTATCAACCACATCCAAGATGCTACTCTTGGAAAGCTGAAAATGTCTGATTTCTCCTCTCCTCCCTTACACTCCCCCTTTCTTACATTTACTTCTCTTCTTTCTCCTCTCATCTTTCCTCTTCCCTCTTTTCCCCTTCCCTATTTTATTAATCCTTCTTCTTTTTTCATTTGTTTATTTTTTTCAGATAAAGTTCAGCTATAGCCCTGTAGCCTAGGCTGGCCTCAAACTCAAAATCTTCCTATCTCTATCTTTCATGTGCTGTGATTGCAGGTGTGCTCCAAAAAACTTGGCCACCATGCCTGGATTCTCAAAAGGAATATTTGTGAAATTAGACAGCAATTATGGGCATATTGTAGCACTCGTTGCTTTTGTTCCATTGGAATTGTAATTAAAGCTATGATTTCTTCATAAAACTGTTTGAAATAGAGCTTCTGGGTTAACTGTCTTTAGTTTGCAGCTCCCTATGTTTTGAAGGAGTTAGGTATTAATTCTGTCTGGAGGTAGAATAGGAAAATAATCCCCTTGAAACTTTCTAGCATGAGCATGTGTGCAGGCCTATGTGTTTCCAAGTACAGTGGTATGTACTGAAGCTCTCTAATGTACAAGGGTATTATGTCCCAGTCGATCCATTTTAAGCTAAAAATATTGCAAGTTGAAAATGTAATGGGTACAATTAGTCTACCAAACATCATAGCCTAGGTAAGCTGACCTTAAGTGTGCTCAGAGCACTTATTACAGCCTTCAGTTGGACAAAATGATCTAACACAAGGCCATGCTTACAATAAACTGTTGAAAGACTCACACAACTTGCTGCATGTCTGTATCTAGAAAATTCAGACAACAGGGACACTGGGAAGTGTTAGTGGTTTCCCATCATGATGTCATGGCTGACAGGGTGCTGTAGCCAGCATGATGAAACCACATGTTGATATTTTGGGAAAAGATCAACATTTGAAATTTAATTTCTACTGAATGCACATGACCTTTGAGCCATTGTATTCCTTCTTACATGCATGAACATCTGTTCATATGTATTCATGTACTTATGAGTATGCACCTTCTCAACAGATATATACATGTCAGCTTTGCTATATATAGCTCAGAAAAAAGTCAAAAGTATAACATTTCTTATCTTCTTCTCAGGGGTAGTTGATAACTTAGAGAGACATAGCATCACTGCTTTGTAAATTCAAACTGTGAATCTTTTCATTTGAAGTGAAATTCAGTGTTGGCTTTCAGAAGTGTGTGCTCAAAATGTGACATTTGGAAATCCTGGAGGGAACATGGCCATGAGACAATTAATTAGTATAGAGTGGTAAACCTTGGCAGAAAAGCAAATCCCTTATTTCCCTTCACCCTCTCCTCTCCCTCTCTATTATTCTTCCTTCTTCCCTTGCTGCTTCCCTTCTTCTCTTCCTCCCTGCGATTTTTTCCTCTCTTTCTATCTCTCAGGATCTGACCTAGGGATTTGCAAATGCTGGGTAAGTGTTCAAAGTCCTCTACCGCTGGCTATCTGCAGTCCTTCACTTTTCTAACAATAGCTTTTTTTCTCTTCTAATAACAGCTGTATGGACTAGTTTAAAATCAAAATGCTATGGCAAGTTATGTTTCCTAGGTTCCTCTGCATGTCTCGTCTCTTGAGTTTTCCAATTTGGGGCGCATTTTCACTATTTTTGTGTTGTTGTTGAGTTGACTTATACATTCCACTCCTTGGATGTCGGCTTCCTCTGGAACTGGCTCTGAAGTAGAAGTGTCTCCTCTTCAGCCTTCTGTTTGTCTTCTTCATTCACCTGTCTTGCCATGTGCCACCAACATGGCAACTTAAAGTGCTTAGTTTAATGTCTTAGTTGGCAATAATACAGAAAAGAAAAAAAATAAGGTAATATATTTCAATGCA
This sequence comes from Perognathus longimembris pacificus, assembly GCF_023159225.1. Lineage (NCBI taxonomy): Eukaryota > Metazoa > Chordata > Mammalia > Rodentia > Heteromyidae > Perognathus > Perognathus longimembris. Next base: position 136,099,641 of record NC_063161.1, read on the forward strand.
AGGTATGTGCACATGTGTTAAGGTACTTATGATTACTTATCTATATATATCACGTAACATATATACATATATGCATATATAGGTATGTATATATAGGTATATGTGTATATAACATACATAGAATGTATACATTCTGTGTCCATATTATGCAAATTTGTTTACAATATACATATATAATGTATTATGCTTATAATGTATATAATATAATCAAATTTAATTTCATTAGGATGGAATTGGTCTTTATCATTCATTAACAATTTATAAAGATACAATATTTGTTTCAAATCTTAAGGAGAAAATTATGTAACTTAAGAATATTTTAGTATTTCATTAATAAGGATAAGTTATCTTTATAAGAACTAGGACTTTAGCAAAAATCTAAATAATAATATAGTGACATTTGAAATACTAAAACATTCTTTTTTATTGCTATGCTCTAAGCAGTTAAAATGAAAACCAGAGACTTAAAACCCTATCATCATTGTGGTCAAATAGTAGATGATATTCCCTGGTTTTAGATAACGGATACAAATTAGCATAGAGAAGAAATTAATGCATAATGCAAAGGAGAGAAGGTAATGATGAGGTTGAATGCAAGGTTTTCCAAAGCCCATAAAGGGAAAGGTCAATGAATCCCAATGGCAGAAGGCTGGAAAGCAGATAATCCAACCACTCACTGTGTTGGATAGAAACCCATGACAAGAGCATGTAATAATTTTCCTAAGGCTTATTGGGTGGCATTTAGAGATTCAGCACCCTTTCCTTCTAATATTCAGTTGGAAACAATTTTATTAAACCAAACTGGTGGCAATCATTATTCTACCTAGATTTGGACATCATTTGCAACCTCATCCTTACTACCATGACACATTTGGGTGGAAGGAAATTGTAAGCATTAAACAATATGCTTCATTATTGTACCTTTAGAAATTCTTAGAGGAAATAAAACTGTCTTTGGATCATTTCTAATTTCCATATACATACATCTCCATTTTTATAATTTACTGCAACTTATAAAGAGTTAAAGGAAACCATCGTAGCTGTATAGTTTCGCCATGTTATCCCACAGTGAGAAGCCCCCTGCTGGTGCATTTCATGTGAGTGTTTTTGCTAGAGAGAAGGAGATTTTTCAAATCACACATCAAGAAATGTTATTTATTTTTTTAGTGGTTATTATACTCTTTATTTTCAGCAACTGACATCAATCGAGTCTAAGTCTGAACTCCGAATTCTAGTTTTTAACATCCTATTGTTGAAAAAAGAATCACCAACTGTCGAATTCAACCTTATCTCAAACTTTTGTATAGCAGCTTAGCTTACCTGTCATCATCAATCAATGTTTTCAAATCTGGAACAACTCAGCCAGTGTCATGCTATGCCAAAAGGATACAACATTATCTGCAGATGTTATTGCAATATGCTTCAGGAATACATCTCTATTTACAGTTGATGGCGAAGCATTGCTCATGCTTGTTGCCAGTTAATTGTTTAAATGGTGAAGCTAGCCTTGACTATGAATTGGATCTTTTTCAGAGGCTTATATATGATGAAATTGGCTGGCTTTTTGAAAAGGTTGGAAGAACCAAGATGCTTTGACTTGCCTTTCTATTATCGCCAACTAAAGATTTAAAATTCAACATTAAAGGAAGAATTTGTTTCCTCTGAAATGGGAAAATTGAAGAGCAGATCTTTTAGCACTAGGGTGTTCCATTACTTTTCTCTATAGAAAGTGTTGTTGTCAATAGAAAGTAAATAACTTGCTTCACGTGAAACTTTCCTTTAAAAAGGAAATAATGTTCAGGGTGTTTATAGAGAATTATTATATTGCTTTTGAGTTCTCTTCTTCTATTTCCTTGTGGTGACTCAGATATGGTAAAGGGGCCAAATATCTTAGGCCTAAACAAAAATATTTGATAAAGCTTCCCAGTACCATAAAGTTGCAGCTCTTTGAGTCTTGATGAATTATTGAATAAAAAAGCTACCAAGTATAGAGGGTGACATTAAATAAGCTCTTACCCAGAGTGAAGTAAAAATCTGGATTTGATTTTTGTAATGGAAAAGTGAGCACCTCATTGAAACCAATGTAATTGATGGTTTTCCACTGAATAAAAGAATTAGTACAATTAGTTCTTGGTGACTCACCACAGTTGCTTCTTAGTTTTGGGTCAGTGCAAATAAATGTAAAGGACACACTTATATTTATTAGCGGCTGTTATGGTTTTGAACGTAAAATACATATATTTTTCTGTTTTTCTTATGTGAGCTGATCCCTCATCTCTTACTTAATTCAAGATCAATTTTGATTTTGTCATTTAATTTGCACTTCCCTTGGGAAGTTTTTGTCAGGCTGACATGGTGTTCTTTCAGTTTATTATTTTTTTAATCAAGTGGTACATGTACCACTTGTACAGTGTTATATTGGCATTCAGAGGAACACAAAGACATAGCATCTGGGGTTTCTGATCTGAAGGAGGTAGCAGTTTAGCTGGAGGAACAAGCAATGCATACATAAAGGTTCAATAGCAGTTTGTTAATTTAAAAAAAACAGCAAAGAAACTTAAAAGAAGGATTGACATTTAATCCGTTTCACAAAATATACAGAAAAGTTTACATTTCTTTTTTTTTGTTTTTGGAATTACGGTTATATTGTCATAATATTAAATAAATCTGTCTTTCAAGAAGCAATACATTCAGCTTCTGTGAAGGTAAAGGTGTAGGTCACACTTGGAATCAGAAGACCTGAACATTTCTGCAATGGAGGTCCTAAGACCTCAACTTTTTTTTTTTTTTTTTTGTCGGTTGTGGGGCTTGAACTCAGGGGCTAGGCACTATCATTGAGCTCTTTTTGTCAAGGCAAGCACTCTTCCACTTTTGAGCCACAACTTCACTTTCAAGACATGAACATTTCTCTTTCTTTCATATTTCTTTTTCTTTCAAATTTTTATTATCAAACTGATGTACAGAGTGGTTACAGTTTCATACGTTAGGCATTGGATACATTTCTTGTACTGTTTGTTACCTTGTCCCTCATACCCCCCTCTCTCCTCCCCCTTTCCCTTTCCCCCCATGAGGTGTTCAGTTCACTTACATCCAACAGTTTTGCAAGTATTGCTTTTGTAGTTGTTTGTCTTTTTTTACCCTGTGTCTCTCAATTTTGGTATTCCCTTTCAATTTCCTACTTCTAATACCAGTATACACGGTTTCCAATATACTCAGATAAGATTACAGAGATAGTGTAGGTACAACCACGGGAAGGTGATACAAGAACATCATCAATAATAGAAGCTACATATACACATGGAATGTTGAAAGTGGTTACAACTGTGATATAACTATAGTTTCCATAACATGGAGTTCATTTCACTTAGAATCATCTTATGTGATCATAAGGGTATAGCTATTGGGCTCTTGTGATCCTCTGCTGTGACTTGCCTAAACCTGTACTAATTATTCCCAATAAGGGAGACCATACAGTCCATGTTTCTTTGAGTCAAGACATAAACATTTCTGATACCTCTGACTGATTCACTTGGGGAGCACAAGCTTCTTCAAATCTTATTTTGGCTTCCTCCAAAATCATGAAATAGCAACACACTTGTGTTAATCTGTGTGTATTAATAATAATAATTAATTTAACTGTATGTCAACATGGCTATCCTTATACTGTCATTGTGGGGTTGGTCACTCAGTTTGCTCTGAACAATGGGAAAATCACTAATCCCAGGCAATCTGAGACTTGAAAAAGTATATCTGCTGTTTTTCTTGCTTCTCTTTATCATGACACTTGGACCATATATAGGAATGAGGCATACAGAGCAGAGTCAAGGCAGTTTACTTTGTCCAGACAGAGGACATAGGAAAGAACCCAGTGAAGGCAAATGCAGCTGCCCTGTGACTTGTGCTTGATGACAAAATTTGAAAAACCTGCCAGAGTTTATCAGAATCATGTAGCTACTGCATGGACTGATGAGCAAAACTGAATGATTATTGTTCTATGCCTCTGAGGTTGTGTGCTGCTTTGTTATGCCGCCACTACTAACTGGCAAAATATATCATTGTTACTATGGGCATGAAGACAAGACATGTAAATGCATTTTGAAAACTGTGAAATAATGTATAAATGTTAGTTTTAAAAGCATCAAGATCAAGGGGTTTATTGGATATGAAGATAATAAACAGTCACATGATGTAGCTTGTAGTAATTGATAGAATTCATCTAAGGGTCCAAAGTATGATATGTTGATTTTGTTTTTCAAACTGGTATATATTCCATAACAATACACACATTCATGTATATATACATGCAAGCATATACATATATACATACATGTGTACACATATACAATTGGCCTATTTCTCTAAGTGATTACTAAGTAAATAAGTGAAAAGAACGGCAGAAAAACACCCACAGCTAAATCCTATGCATGGATGAAAGCTACCAGATTGTGTTCATGTAAATCATTTAAGAGAAAAAAATACTTCATTAGGAAGCAATCAAGATTTATTTTCCTTAGCATATTATTAATAGCTGGGATTGATGAAAGCCAAAAGTGAGAAAAACTTGAGAAGAAAGTTACACATTTGATATTATTTAGCATTAATTTATGGCATAATTTTGTAGTGCTAAAATGCAAAAAAAAGATACTGCCAACATCAATATAATCTAATCTTGAATTTCTGAGTAGACTCTGTTGTGAAAGTTAATTTTTGATGTAATTGCTTAGAACTTTAAAGCATATTTTACAAATGGCAACTGTGATATGTTTTGAGGCTAATCTATGAAAACACATTTAAGAACACAAATATAATGAATATTTTATGAATCTTATTTTGGCTGGGCTGTGTTCTAGGGGATACAAATATACTAGAGAATCAAACAGGATACCCAAGTCTTCACAGGGCTTGCATTTTATGGGTGGGGGTACAAAAATTAGATAGCTGGGTGCTGGTGGCTCAGGCCTGTAATACTAGCTACTCAGGAGGCTGAGTTCTGAGGATTATGGCTCAAAGCCAACCCAGGCAGGAAAATCTGTGAGACTCTTATCTCTAATAAACTACTAAGAAAAAAAAATAGCCAGAAGTAGAGCTATGATAGAGCATTAGCCTCAAGCAAACAAAGCGCAGGAACAGAATGCAGACCCTGAGTTCAAGCCCCAGGACAAGCACAAAAAGGGAAAAAAAGTAAAATACATGAGTAAATACCTGTGGTATTTGGCAATAAGTTTTGTGGAGAACAAATCTAGGAAGGAGCAGGGAGTGTGTTAATGGGCTGTCATTTTAACTCGGTGGTTTTCACTACAGTGACTGAAGAAGTAGGCCTAGAGAAAAAAATAGCAATACATTGGAAAATTATTTCTGGTAGTGTATTTCATCTTTTAATTTGCTTTTCATGAGTCCAAACTTGACATTTGGTATTTGTTATGACAGAAAGTAGAGATGAGGTGGGAATGGATGAAGAGGGCACAGAGGTGTGTACAAGCTTGTTGAGGGAGAAGTAGAAGAGGTGAGAGAAAAACAAAGTGCTGGCTACTGCTCCACTCTTCAAGATAAGCAAATGGTAGCAAATGGCATTTGTAATCTGTTCTTAGTGTATTTCCTTGTCTCTTCCTCTTCCAGAGTCTACCTTAACTAAAGGTAGGAAATACGTATGTCCTGGGGAAGGGAATATCAATAGTTTTCAGTGAGTTTTACTTTGCTCCTGACTTAATATATCAAGAATGAGATTTCTTCGGGGCTAGAAGATTCATTGACAAGACAGCTCAGTCATATGACTTCAAATTATGCTGACGGTTGTCTGGGAATTCAGCAAGACTCTAGCCTGGGCACTCAGTTCTCTATGTGCATTTTGTTCTGGAGTATCTTGGGGTTCCTCAAAGCATTGGACTTTTCTTAAGAGATAGCATAATGTGGTATCATAATATCTAGGCCCATCAAAGTTGTTACAGAGAATGTACCAAATCAGAGGGCAAAGATCCAGACCAAATATCTCCATAATTAAAGCAACACGTTGAATGAGACGAATGTGATATTTCTGTAAGATCGTTAAGCATTTTTGAATCATATGACTAAATTATAATACCTGATACAATGCCTTTAGTTGTCACTGTTAACATTAATTTATTGAATAATGATTTTATATTGTTTCATACTTGAGAGGAAGTGTGAAAGGCATTTCCCCTAAGTTGAGGGGGAACAAATGATAAGGGATTTTCTTGTGTTTATTATTTTACTCTAAGAAGTCTATGCTGCTTCTCCAAAGCCATATTTCCTTTCATCACAGACATGCTTGGTCAACCAACTACACAGGAGCTATAAAAATCAGAGGGGGAGAAATTGCTTTAGCAGATTTCAAGTCAGGAAATAATGTTTCCTTTCACATGAACCACTAAGCTGCTGGTGTTGAGGGCTGCCGATTGCTGGAGTTCATGGAACAAAGCTGATAGCCCAGAAAGACAAGACAAGCTAGGCTACAAGGTGGAGCTGTCAGAAGAGCTTTAGAAGTGAGTCAAACAGTATTGGTACCTAGGTATGGAAGAAATCATCATTCCTTCATTGATAAAAATGTGCTCAGAGTTTGGCTTTAGAAACCCACAGAACCCTATCATTTGTCTTAGTCTGTATTAGTTAGTACTAGTATGAGGAGTGTTTTCAAAGAATGAAAATTTTGTTTTTCATAAACCACAGTTTAATGAACATGTATGAGAGCAAATGAGACTGAGAACTCATGTCTTTCTAAAGATGGTGTTCCAAATTTGATATGATAATTCATATTTTATCCAGAAGGACAGAAATAAATAGGTTCTTCAGTTCCTGGATGAGATCAGGAATCTCCTATCCTTGGAAACTTAAGATATATTTGCACTTAAAAAATGTTTGCCTAACTGGATCAGAACTTACTGTGGTGAAAGAGGTACTTGGGAGTTAGTCACCTTTCAGAAAGCTTTTATTTTATTTTTTACCAGGAAGGCAATCTAGTGGATGAAGTTGGTTCATCTCAGAGATCTAGTTTAAAAAAGAAAGTGGAGGTGTTCATCATAAGGCATGTGATAATGTCTTTGAGATAATAGTTAGAAATCTTGGAAACAACCTTAAGAAAACACAGAAGCTATAACAGAGAGGAGCAGTGCAGATACCCATTTCAATCCCTTCCTCCCCTACTGCTTTCCCTATTGACTACAATGTTTACATTTCCCAGCCTTGGCTTTCCCCCAAGGTGTTTGGAAAGTCTGCATATACCACCCCTATGACTCAAAAAAATATTGTAAAGGTGATGTACAGAGGGGTTACAGTTACATAAGTAAGGTAATATGTACATTTCTTTTCGAACAGTGTTACCCCCTCCCTGGCCATGACTCCCCTCCCTTCCACGTTGTAAAGTTTATTTCCAATGTAGTGTCTAGTGAGTGTCTCTGTTGCATTGGTTCACCTTTTGTCCCACCGTTTCTGTGATTCCTTTTCCCTTCCCCAAATCAGGTAAACTTTTATACAGGACAAAGGGTACTGAAATCAGAAACAGTGACCACAGGGAATAAAACAGAGGAGAAAAAAAATTCAAAAGACATAAATGCCCACAGAGAGAAGGCAGTGTTCAGGCCATACCTCCATGAACTCAGCACTGAAGCACAGCAGGAAGTTCTCTTCAGTTAGCAGGATCTGCACCAGCTGAGGGGACACAGGACAATGCCAGAATTGAGGACTCTCAGAAGCCAAGCAGATTTTCCCATAGGAAGCTAGAAAGTGGTCAGTGGAGAGTATCATGGGACTCACCATTTGCTCCATTTTGCTTCCTTCCTTGAGACCCTGGCCTGGGAGGGGGAGTTCTGAGAAGTCATTGCAGGAACCCTAAACCTTAACACAGGGACAGCTGGACAGACAGAAAGAGCATTCCTTCAAAACAAAAGTACACAGACCTCAAAATAACACTTAGCAGATGAACCCATACACATGAAAATAAAATTGCAAACAAATCTAGGTAGATTGGTGGTTGTCTAGAGAGAAGGCATCTCAGGCAGGAGGAGACTACTGAGAGTGAGGGAATGGTTCTACCTGATTGTGGTGGTGTTTTCATGGTCAGAAATCTGAACTCACAGAAATTCTCACTATGGATGTTGTTTATTGGTTGTTAATTGAGACCTCAAACATTTAGTTCTTAGAAAAAATACCAATAATGGCCAAACAGGTAGCACTACTTTGTGCCCACACACCTGAATTTTGTCCCCTCTTTAGCTCCCAGAATCCTTGGGCAGCTTAATTAGTGTAACTCTGCTAAATGTGATCCTCCTTACCAGTGATTGGCTTATAGGTAGACATGTGACCTATTCTGGCCAATAAAATGAGAGCAAAGGAGGACTGAGGGATTTGAGCCTCAAGGAGCATCTAAGCAAAATAAAACTAAAAAAAAAAAAAATTCAAACAGCACACTAAAAAAGAAAAACAAAACAACTACAAAAAAATCCTCTTTTTTTCCATATAGTGGAAATCATTTCAATTAGCATCATTTTATGTGGTCATATGTACATGGATAATGGGCTAGTGTGAAGCTCTGCTAGGACTATCCTACGCATATACTAATTATTACAATAAGGGAAATCATGGAGTCTACGTTTCTTTAGGTCTGGCTTACTTCACTTAATATGATTTTTTTCCAAGTCTTCCCATTTCTTTATGAATGAGCCAATGTCATTCTTTCTGATGGAGGCAAAGAATTCCATTGTGTATATGTACCACATTTTCTTGATCAGGACTCAGCAATGGTTTCAGTAGCATCAGGATGCCTCCTTTCCCATTTGCTTTGCCTTGTGCTGCCCTCACTACTGTGTCTCTCAATTGCCAGCAATAGCCCTTTGTATATTTGGACTAGGAATCAGTTTTCCATGAATTAGCTGATAAGGATATATACATGCATATGTATACATATATATGGATATATATGTATAGATGTATACATATATGTTTCCTATTCTATAGGTTGACTCTTCCTTGAGGTGATTATTTCCTTTTTCATTGGATGCAACCTCATTTGTCAATCTTGCTCTTCTGGAGCTATTGGAGTGCTATTTAGAAATTATTTCTTGGGCCTGTCCATGTGTTTTCCTGTAGCAGGACTGGGTCTTCTAGAGAGGCTTTTGAACGATGTTGAATTTGTCTGTGTGGAGAAAGGTGGAAAAGGGGATCTAGTTTCATTCTTCTACATGTGGAAATTCAGTTTTCTCAACACCATTTGTGTGGGGGATTTTTCCCTGCCGCCTGCACTCCCCTCCCCCCCCCCCCCCCACACACACACTCTGCTGACCTGCAGGCGAGACAGGGAAGGCAAGTTCTGACCAGACAAGCCAAGAAAGAAAAGGGTCGACAGACCGCCTGCACCCAGCCCTCCCTCACCCGAGGACAATCAGAGGCATCTGGGAGACAAGTCAGCAAGATTTCATTTACTGAGGGGAACACATGTAATTAATATAAGGCACAGGAGCCAATCAGATCAAAGATCTGCAGGAAGGGGAGGGGTGTACGTGCACCTATCTAGGGACTATAAGGGGAGGCACAAGCTGTCCCTAAGGACGGAAGAGTCGGGGACCAATTCTAGAGGCGGCCTAATTTTTCCTCACAGCCCACAGAACTGCCTTTGGTTCACTGTCACCTGCCATATTAGCCACACATGGCCCCAGGACTGAGAAACAGGCAGGGACAGCTAGTTGACTTCCTCTTTCTGATCCAGGTGTGTTCCACACATTTGTTGAAGAGACTGTGTTTTGTTTCCAATGTGTGTCAAAAAAATCTAATGACCATAGTGGCATGGGCTTGTTTTGGGGTCTTCTATTCTATTCCATGGGTCTGAACGTCTGCTCTTGTGTGTTGCAGGCTGCTTTTGTTACTATAGATCTGCTTTCTTTGCTCACAATTGTATTTTGTTCCCCCATATGAGTTTGATGATTTTTTTCCTACCCTGTGAAGAATGTCATTGGAGTTTTCAGTGGGGATTGCATTGAATCTGTAGGTCTCTTTCAATATTAAAAATATTTTTTACGGGCTGGGGAATATGGCCTAGTGGCAAGAGTGCTTGCCTCTTATACATGAGGCCCTGGGTTCAATTCCCCAGCACCACATATACAGAAAAAGGCCAGAAGTGGCGCTGTGGCTCAAGTGGCAGAGTGCTAGCCTTGAGCAAAAAAAAGAAGCCAGGGACAGTGCTCAGGTCCTGAGTCCAAGCCCCAGGACTGGCAAATATATATATATATATATGTATATATATATAATATATGTAAATATATATATATTTTTTACAACATAAATTCTGCCAATCTAGGAACATGTGAAGTCTTTCCATTTTCTAGATTCTTCTGTTTCTCTCTAAAGTGTTTTATAATTTTAATTAAAGAGGCTTCACTTCCCTAAGTTATTCCTGGATTTTCTTTAAAAAAAATCATGTTGTTCTTGAGGCTGTGGCAAATTGGATTATTTTCCTGATTTCTTTCTCAGTAGGCTTATTGGTGGTGTATGGAAAAGCAGCAGGGTTTTCTATTTGATTTTGTATCCTATGGCTTTGCTGAAGTGCTTATCCAATCTAAGAGGTTCAGGATTCTTTTAAGGCATAAAGTCATATCATCTGAAAATAGGGGTACTTTGACTCCTTTCCTATTTCTATCCTTTTTATTTATTTCTCTTGCCTTATTGCTCTGAGCTATGCATCCAACCTGTCTATTGAGTAAGACTGGAAATAGTGGACACCTTTGTCTCATTCCTGGAATTAGAGGAAAGGCTTTTGGTTTTTCCACATTTAGTAGTAAGTTTGTCATAATTTTCTCATATGTTGTACATCATACTATAAAATTATACTGATTACATTGCGTTTTATATTGTACAGAAGTTCCTTCTTTTCCTATTTTCTTCAGATCATGAAGTTATGTCAAACTTTGACAAAAGGTATTTTTGGTATGTGATATTTTGTCCTTAATTTTACTTATAAACTGTATCACATTTATTAATTTGCATGTGTTAAGCTATCATTGCATCCCTGGTGTATGATCCTTTTTGAGTTTGGTATGCAAGTATATCATTGAGAATATTTGTTTTTATATTTATCAAAGATACTGATGTATAACTTTATTCTTCTTTTATGTTCTTATCTGGCTGTGATATCAAAGAGAAATAGTTGAAGGAGCCTTGGTTTTAGTTCATTTTCAAATGTTTAGCAGAATTTTCCAATAAATACATCTGGTCCATGGCTTTTTTTAGTTGAGAAGTTCTTTATTTCTGCTTCAGTCTCATTGCTTGTTACATATCTGTTATGTTATATCCTCTTGGTTCAATTTTAGTGGCTCAAATGCATCTAGAAATGTATCCATATCTTCCAGCTTTTCCAGTTGAAAAGTATGTAAGCTTCCATAGTAATCCCTAATGACTCTTTAGATTTCATTGATATTTTTTCTAATCCCTTTCTTATCTCTAATTATAAAATTTCAGTCCTTTGTCTCTGCTTTGTTCTGGATCAGGCTTTATCAATCTTTTCTATCTTTTCAAAGAAGTGACTCTTTGTTTTGTTGATATTGTACTGTTTCATTGGCTCTAACTTTAATAATTAATAACCATTTATTAATTATTTCTTTTCATGTACCTGAAAAGAAATAATTGGATTTGGCATTTCATATTTTTTCTCCTCTTCTGATGCTGGGGTGTGTCACTAGGTTTTATTTGTTTTAATCTACATAATTTTAATCTCTATAATTTTTTAACGTGGGCACTCTCAGATATAAACTTTATCCCTGCCTTTATGGTGTTCCAAAGTCTAGTATTTGTGTTTTTATTTTCATTTGATTGTAGAATTTTAAATTTTTCCCTCCCTTATTTCTTCAATAATCTGGTTGTTTAAAAGTGTATTGTTTACCTGGGTGTCCATGACTCATGCCTGTAATCCTCATGCCTGAAATCCAGAGGATCATGATTTGAAACCATCCTGAGCAAAAAAATCAAAGAGACTCCATCTCCTATTAACCAGCAAAAACCAGGACTAGAGGCATGTATGTACGTATGTGTGTGTGTGTGTGTGTGTGTGTGTGTGTATCCTGTCTCTCAATTATGAAGTAGAATATCAATCCAGTGAACTGACCAAGCAAGTATGATACCCTGAGTTCAAGCCTTGGTACCACCAAAACTAAACAAAACCAAGGCAAAAATGAGTTGTTTAATCTCCATGACTTTCTCTTGCACCTAAATTCTTATTTTATTTCAGTAGCAACTGTTATGTTCTAATTTTTGTATTTGTTAAAACCTGCTTTATGGGCTAATATGTGATATGCTTTGGAAAAGTGTATGAGCACCCAAGAAGTATATGTATTCTATAACAGATAGATGAAATATTCTGCAGATGTGCACTATTATCTCAGTCTACAAGTGCTGGTAATCAATCAGTTTTGAATACCAAATGAAAAAAAAAAACTTGGATGATAAAGCAGGGTCATCCTTTAAATTGGTCTGAACTTTAAGAGCTAAGAATGCATTAAAACCTGAAGGATGAGCTAGAATTAGCAAACTGAAAGGGGAGACAGAGGCAGGTTTCTAGACGTAGATTAGATAAGCCCAACTATGTAAGTAAAGGAAATAATGTTTTGGAAAGTTATTTTGTAGCATATTGGAAAAACAAAATCAAATTGGCTTTTTTCATGTCAAGAAAGCCTGGCTAGGAATAGAAGATAGAAATACAGTTAAGTAGGCATCAAAAGATAGAGAATTTTAGTCACCTTATCAAAGTATATACTATTTCCCTGTCTCCCAATTATTTTGAATAAATACCTTATTTTCTCACTTAGATTTTTAAGTAGAGACAGTGCTAAGTACTATTGCGTATATGTGTACATATGTACAATGTGTATATATGTACATATACCAAATCTTTTTTTTTTTTGCCAGTCTTGGTGCTTGGACTCAGGACCTGAGCACTGTCACTGGTTTCTTTTTGCTCAAGGTTAGCACTCTACCACTTGAGCCACAAAGCCTCTTCTGGTCTTTTCTATATATGTGGTACTGAGGAATTGATCTCAGGGCTTCATGTATACGTGGCAAGCGCTCTTGCCATTAGGTCATATTCCCAGCCCAGTAGCCATATACCAAATCTTATGCAATGACATATTGCTACTTAGTAGATGCCTATGGATTTGAGAACTAAACTTCTAATGAAATGATTTTTAAAAATAATATCAGGCACTATGAAAAACTTCTATTGAGAACAGAATTGTCTCTTGGAGGAAAGGATGCCTTTTATGTACCTGTTCTGTCATAGTGGCCTCTAAAAGTAAGAAATGGATCACCTCATCTAAAATTCTCAAGACTTTTCTCTAATATACTTCAAACCCAACGTGAATATAGATATGGTCAATCAAGAACAATTTCCCAAATATTACTGGATTGTGACTTTAAAAATAGCAATAAGGGAACACTTTAATCCATTTCTGATTCTGATAGGTCACTACAGACTAGGGAATTAATAAATTAAATGAGCTTCTACTCAAAGTTTTGGATGCTGGACAGTGTGGTAGGTAGGCCTTAATATCTTTTGAGAATATTCCGGCTGTGCTAAATATTGCAGAAGGTATTGCCAGATAAGAGTGAGGAATCATAGCACCTCAATACTTTCTTTTGTTATAGCATCGTGGTGGTTGTAGCCCATCACACCATCTGAACTTAGTTAATTCCCAAGGATCTCACTTCCAAATGCCATTAGCAGATGGACTTGGAGACATTTTTATGATACACATAAACTCTGAAAAAGACACACTTATATGGCTTGGTTTGCAGTTAAATCATTACCTAGTATTTGCCATTTTGGGAATGGTCAATTTCAAATCTGTTTTACAGTAGCATCTTGATCTTAATTTGGACAAGGCTGGCTTGAAGGTAGTGGCTATCTTCTTCTGTGAAAGCTGAAAGAGACATGCTCCTTTCCTTACATCCAAGCAATGTCAGACGATGAAACTGGTTCATTCGTGTGTGGCCCAAACGGACTCTTCTATAGGAATTTGAATACAACATCACAATACACAACTATTAGCATTGTGAGATAATCCCTGGCAATTTCTGCATAGACCTCTAGAGCTTATTTGGCACCTGTCAAGTTTTCAAAGACTGTTCTTCTATTCATGCAAAAAAACCCATTCAATTCACTTCACTTTTTTTTTGTCTTTTGATGATCTGTGTTGTTTTGGTTTGCAACCAGATAGATTCCCAGATGATATTGATGATTTTTAAAATACAAGAAGTCATATCATACATGAATAAGTTAAAGGAGCACGAACAGTATAAAGTTGAATTTTCACTCGCCAAAGAGAATGTTTCTGTCTTTAATTTGAACCATCTGTGACGAGTATCCCATAGGATACAAAGGTTTTTGACAAGTGTAAATGTCTGCAAGTGACACACACACACATTTGTGGATGGGATTTCAGGTTTTCCCCAGTGCATATGAGGAGTTGTCCAGATGGTATCTTGATAGCCACTTAGCACAGTCCTTTAAAGATAACAATTAATATCTAATTACACTTAATGCCTTGAAAGGAGTCCAGTCAACATTCAGCACATCAGAAATCCATCCCTAGGTAGATGCAGACAAGAGAAAGGAGCTCCAACATGACCATCTGGATGGCTCTTTCCCCCTTGCTCTTGCCACTAAAGAGGGTTTATTCACATCCATGGTTCTTTTTTGAGTTTGGATTTTGTTCTGGAAGCCATTTAAAGAGTAGACCTTGGTGAATTGTAAAGAAAAACCTTGGCTTTTGACTCATGAAGGCAAGTGTCAAGTTGGATAAAAATTCTCATTGGATGGAGAGGAGAGGATAGGAAACTTGGAAAACTCATTTCAGGCATTTGTGTGGTTCTATTAGTTAAGCAGTACAAAAAAACCTTTGCCAAAACAAAGTTGGACACAGTGATGAGGACTGACAGATCTCAAGAAACATGTATTACTTTTGCCCACATTTTTCTCCAGAAGCATAATTTATTTTCCCATAGCAAGAAGACAAGAAATTTTAAGATAAAAATAAAAGATGATCACTTTATAGACTCAGTAGACTTCATGATAACTCTTATGGAAATTGGAATAGGGAATATAATTTTTCTGAATTTATTTTTCCTATTCAAGTGATTACACTGCTTTATCTGATATGTATCTGAAAAGCCAAATACATTCTCCATGGAGATCAGGGAGCAACGAGAGATCTTCAGTGTAGCTAGCTGCCACATCATCATGTCCCAGGAAATGGAGTTTAGACTCCAGGTAGCTGAGTTATTGTAGGTGGCAGATGGCCCAGGATTGAAATGTAACAAAATCACAAAGAATAGTGAAAATCTTCGAAGTAGAGTGAGAGGTCTTCTGAGCCTCAGAGATTATGGCTGCATTGTTGAACCCCTTATGTTTTTTTCTTTTATCAGATAACTGATTCACACTGGACCTATTGGATTTTATTTTATTTTTATTTATTTATTTTTTTTTCTCAAATTTTTATTATCAAACTGACGTACAGAGAGGTTACAGTATCATACGTTGGGCATTGGATACATTTCTTGTACTGTTTGTTGCCTTGTCCCTCATGCCCCCCTCCCTTCCCCCCTTTCCCTCCACCCCCCAGGTGTTCAGTTCACTTACACCAAACAGTTTGGCAAGTATTGCTTTTGTAGTTATTTCTCTTCTTTTACCCTGTGTCTCTCGAATTTGGTATTCCCTTTGAATTTCCTACTTCCAATACCAGTAAACAGGGTTTCCAATATACTCAGATAAGATTACAGAGATAGTGTAGGTACAAACATAGGAAGGTGATACAAAACATTATCAATAATAGAAACTACACATACACATAGGACGTTGAAAGTAGTTACAACTGTGATATATCACTTGTTTCCATAACATGGAGTTCATTTCAATTAGCATCATATTATGTGTTTCTAAGGGTATAGCTATTGGGCCTTGTGATGCTCTGCTATGGCTTGCCTAAACCTGTACTAATTATTCCCAATAAGGGAGGCCATAGAGTCCATGTTTCTTTGGGTCTGGCTCACTTCACTTAGTATAACTTTTTCCAAGTCCTTCCATTTCCTTACAAATGGAACAATGTCATTCTTTCTGATAGAGGCATAAAATTCCATTGTGTGTATGTACCACATTTTCCTGATCCATTCATCTATGGAGGGGCATCTGGGTTGGTTCCAGCTTCTCGCTATGACAAATTGTGCTGCGATGAACATTGTTGTGCTGGTGGCATTACTGTGATTTTGTTTGTGGGCTTTTGGATAGATACCCAAAAGTGGGGCTGCTGGGTCATAGGGGAGTTCTATATTGAGCCTTCTGAGGAATCTCCATACTGCTTGCCAGAGTGGCTGAACCAGTTTACATTCCCACCAACAATGAAGTAGGGTTCCCTTTTGGCCACATCCCCTCCAACAATTGTTATTATTAGTTTTCTTGATATATGACATTCTTGCTGGGGTGAGATGGAATCTCAATGTTGTTTTGATTTGCATTTCCTTTATGGCCAGTGATGTAGAGCATTTTTTCATATGTCTATTGGCCATTCTCATTTCCTCATCAGAGAAGTCTCTTTGTAAGTCTTTAGCCCACTTGATGAGGGGGCTATTGGTTCTTTGCAGTTTTGTTTTGGAAGAAGGTAATTTTTTTAGTTCTGCATATATTTTAGAGATGAGGCCTTTGTCTGTTGAATGTCCGGTAAAGATCTTCTCCCAGTCTGTGGGCTTTCTGTTTATCTTGAGAGCTATGTCCTTTGCCGTGCAGAAGCTCTGCAGTTTGATGCAGTCCCATTTGTCCAACCTTTCTTTGATTTGTAGCCTTTCAGGGTCTTTGTTAAGGAAGTTCTGTCCTGTGCCAAGGAGCCCAAGTGTTTCTCCTACTCCTTCCTTTAGTGTCTTCAGGGTGCCTGTTTTGATTTCAAGGTCTTTAATCCATTTGGAATTGATTTTGGTGCAGGGTGATATATAAGGATCTAGTTTTAGTTTGTTGCATGTGTTGAGCCAGTTTTGCCAGCACCATTTGTTAAAGAGGCTATCTTTCTTCCATACTATTGTTTTAGCTCCTTTATCAAAGATTAAGTAGGCATAGTTCTGTGGGTTTAATTCTGGGTCTTCAATTCTGTTCCATTGGTCTTCAGGCCTGTTCCGGTGCCAATACCAAGCTGTTTTTATTACTATAGCTTTATAATACAGCTTGAAGTTGGGTATTGTAATTCCTCCAGCACTGTTCTTTCTGCTTAGGAGTGTTTTTGCTATTCTAGGTCTTTTATTGTTCCATATGAATTTCTGGATTGCTTCCTCTATTTCATTAAAGAATGGTGTTGGGATATTAATGGGTATTACATTGAATTTGTAGATAGCCTTTGGCAATATTGCCATTTTGATTATGTTAATTCTCCCAATCCAGGAGCATGGGAGGTTTTTCCATTTTCTTAGTTCTGACTTAATTTCATTTTTCAAGCTTTTAAAGTTCTCTTCAAAGAGGTCTTTCACTTCTTTGGTTAAGGTTATTCCTAGGTATTTTATGTTTTTGGGGGCTATTGCAAAAGGAGTTGGTTTCCTGATTTCAGCCTCGGTCTTCGGGTTGTTAGCATAGAGAAAGGCCGTTGATTTTTGAAGGTTTATTTTATATCCTGCAACTTTGCCAAAGTTTTGTATCAGCTCTAGTAGCTTGGGGGTAGAGTCTATGGGATTCTTTAGGTATAGGATCATGTCATCTGCGAAGAGAGAAAGTTTAACTTCATCTTTTCCTATTTGGATCCCCTTTATATTCTCTTCTTGCCTAATTGCTCTGGCTAGGAATTCTAGTACTATGTTGAAGAGCAGGGGAGAGAGTGGACATCCCTGCCTTGTTCCTGATTTTAAAGGGAATGGCTTTAGTTTTTCACCATTTAGAGTTATGCTTGCTGTTGGTTTGTTGTAAACTGCCTTGATTATATTCAGGAATGTTCCCTGGAATCTCAGTTTTTCCAGGGCTTTTAGCATAAATGGGTGCTGGATTTTATCGAACGCTTTTTCCGCATCCAGCGATAAAACCATGTGGTTCTTTACCTTGCTCCGGTTGATGTGGTGGATTACATTAATTGACTTCCGTATATTAAACCAGCTTTGCATCCCTGGGATAAATCCAGTTTGATCGTGGTGTATGATTTTTTTGATGACCTGTTGAAGTCGATTGGCCAGAATTTTGTTGAGAATTTTTGCATCTATGTTCATCAGGGAGATTGGTCTGTAGTCCTCTTTCCGTGATGAGTCTCTGCCTGGTTTTGGGATGAGGGTTATACTGGCTTCATAAAATGAGTCTGGCAGTGAACGTTCTCTTTCAATTTCATTGAAGAGTTTGAGAAATATTGGAGTGAGTTCTGTTTTGAAGGCCTTGTAGAATTCTGCGGTGAATCCATCTGGACCTGGGCTTTTCTTGGATGGGAGATCATTTATTGCTGTTTCTATTTCAATACTGGATATGGGTCTGTTTAGAAGGTTTAAGTCTTCATAGTTGAGTTTGGGGGTATCAATTTTTTCTAGGAAATCATCCATTTCTTCCAAGTTCTCGAATTTGTTGGCATAAAGGTTTGCAAAATAGTCCCTTATTATTTTCTGAATTTCGGTTATTTCTGTGGTGATGCTACCTGTTTCATCTCTTATCTTGTTTATTTGAGTGTGCTGCCTTCGTTCTTTGGTCAGGTTTGCCAGGGGTCTGTCTATCTTGTTGATTTTTTCAAAGAACCAACTCTTTGTTTTGTTGATTCTTTCGATGGTTTTTTTCGTCTCTAATTGATTTAATTCTGATTTGATTTTAATTATTTGCTTCCGTCTATTGACTTGGGGTTTGGCTTGCTGTTCTCTCTCCAGAAAATTAAGGTGCTTCCTTAAATTACTGAGTTGCTGTTTCTCCAGTTTGTTGATGTATGTACTCAGAGATATAAATTTTCCTCTGAGTACTGCCTTTGCTGTGTCCCAAAGGAGCTGGTACTTTGTGCCCTCAACTTGGTTGAAGTCCATAAACATTTGAATTTCTGTTTTAATTTCTTCAATGATCCACTGATGGTTCAGCAGTGTGTTCTTTAGTCTCCATGAATTGTGGGATTTTCTGTGGTGGCTGAATGAGATGAGCTCTAATTTTATTCCATTGTGGTCTGAAAGAATGCAGGGAATGATTTTGATACTTCTGAATTTGTACAGATTTTCTTTGTGCCCTAAGATGTGATCTGTTTTGGAGAATGTTCCGTGTGCTGCCGAAAAGAATGTGTATTCTGTCCTTGCTGGGTGGAATATTCTGTAGATGTCGATTAAGTCTAGTTGGTCTATGCAATTGTTTAGTTCTGTGGTTTCTTTGTTCAGTTTTTGGCGTGTTGATCTGTCCAGAGGTGATAGTGGAGTGTTAAAGTCCCCCACTATCATTGTGTTTGGGTCTATGAATGTTTTTAGAGCAAGTAGTGTTTGTTTGATGAAGTTGGGTGCTCCTGCATTTGGCGTGTAGATATTTAGGATGGTTATTTATTCCTGTTGGAGAGATCCTTTTACTAGTATGTAGTAACCTTCTTTGTCTCTTCTTACCTTTTTTAATTTGAAGTCAATTTTGTCTGATACTAGGATTGCAACTCCAGCCTGCTTATGGGGGCCATTTGCTTGATAGATTTGTTTCCAGCCTTTCACTTTTAGAAGATGTTTGCTTTTGCTGGATAGATGTGTCTCTTGGAGGCAGCAGAAAGATGGATCTTGATTTTTGATCCAAGTTATGAGCCTATGTCGTTTGATTGGAGAATTAAGTCCATTAATGTTGACAGTTAGGATTGAGAGGTGATCGTTTGTTCCTTTCATTATCACTGTCTTGTTTAAAACTGTGTCTTCCCATTTCTTGATCTAGTGTTTACTAATTAGGGTTCATTTCTCTGTCTGTGTTGGGATCTTGATTATTTTCCCTGTATAGTACATCTTTAAGGATTTTGTGTAAAGCTGGTTTGGTGGAGATATATTGTTTCAGTTTTTCCTTATTGTGGAAGACTTTTATTTGACCTTCGGCTATGAAGGAGAGTTTGGCTGGGTACAGAATTCTTGGTTGGTAGTTATTTTTATTTAGAGTTTGGTATACTTCATTCCAGGCTCTCCTTGCTTTCATGGTCTCTGCTGAGAAGTCTGGGGTAATTCTGGTTGCTTTTCCTTTATATGTGATTGTTTTCTTTGCCCTAACAGCTTTGAGTATTTTTTCCTTGCACTCTGCTGAAGCTGTTTTGATCACAATGTGTCGGTGGGAAGTCCTATTCTGGTCTGGTCGATTTGGGGTTCTAAATGCTTCTTGTATCTGTATAGGCCTTTCCTTCTGGATGTTTGGGAAGTTCTCAGCTAATATTCTGTTAAATAGGTTGCCTATCCCATTAACCTCTTTCTCCAAGTTTTCCTCAATACCTATTATCCTTAAATTGGGCTTCCTGATTGTGTCTTGAATCTCCTGTAGCGATCTGTTTTGTTGCTTGGACTGGATTTGTATTGATTTTTGATCTTTCTCCATAGAATCTAAGGAATCTTCAGCTCCTGAGATTCGATCCTCTGCTTCAGTTAGTCGGGATTGTAGGCTAGCTACTTGATTTCGATTGATTTCGAATCTCTTTTCCTTCTGACTGGTCTTTCCTGATGATTTCCATGTCATTTCTTAGGTCCTGTATGGACTTCTTTACTTCATTAACTTCATTACTTTGGTTTTGAGTGTTGTCTCTCAAATCTTTAAGTTGGGTAGCTATCTTTTCATTTGACTCTTGAAGCTCACTTATCTTTCTATTTGTGGATGCCATGAAATTCTCCATTAATTTTTGCTTTGCCTCCTCATGCTCTAACATAATTGACTGAAGTGATTCAAACTTTTCATTTATCATGTTTATCAGTAAACTTTGTAGAGCATTTTGGGGGTTTTCTTCTATGTTTTTGATTGACTGCTCTGCTTCCTGCTTGTTTTGGGTGGGGGATAAGACTTCATTATTTGCCATCTTTCTTGTGTTTCTTCTGCCCATTTGAATTGGGAATGCCAGTCTACCAGCACCTGTGAGCACTGGTTAAGACCCAAAGCAGCCCTTACCAAGCACTGTTGTGTAAATCTTACAATTTCACAATTATATACAGATAACTTGTATACCTGTCCATAAAGTTAGATTTGGTGTTCCTAAAGAATACAATTTCAATATAACATCTGATCCTGGGCCCTGTATTCAGTAGTTACTTATTTACTGTTACAACCTTATACGCAATTCTTGTTTTTATATTAAGTTCTTTTAGGACTGGCTTTCTCTATGAACCCCTTTGATTCACTCGTATTAAGCTGGGATATCCTCTATCCAATAACCAGGAGTCAATGGAGCCTGGAGGTCCAGGCAGTAAGTCAGGGGGGTAAGTTGGAGGTAGTAAAGAGAATAGAGTAAAGTGTATTGGGGGTGGTGGTGGTGATTTTGGTTTAGTTTCAGTGACGTGGAAATGTGGAGAAGAGTGGAATCGGTAGAAAGCACATTGATAAAATGACAGACACTGGAGAGTTAGCAGAAAAGGGTGTAGGTGTTATTTATAGGAAAGTAATTTTTAAAGGAAGAGGACGCAACGAGAGAAATGAAGTAAAAATACTGGAAGACAGATGCACAAAACAGAGAAAAATTATTTAACAAGGAAGCATAAGTAAATAAAAAGGAAAATAACAGAAAAGGGACAACCCAAGCAAATAAACAAACACACACAAAAAAAAACTTGATAAAACAAACCAGTAAAAATGGAAAACAAACAAACAAAAAAAACAGAAAAAAACAGCCAATGATGTTTCAGGTGTGAAAAAATTAAAAAGAAAATTTAAAAGAAAAGTTAAAAAAAATGTTTGAAAAGAAAAAGAAACCAGTCTCTGGTTTCTCTGCAATGGACTGCAGTCTATTTTCCTGATTGGCTGGTTTGACTTGATTTCAGTTGGCAAGGGGTGGATCTGTTCTGACCTTCTCCCCTGTTGGTGCAATCGTGGGTCTCTGAGGTTCGCACAGCTTGCAGGCAGGCCTTGGGCATCCTCTGTCGATGGGGACGTGGGCAGTCACAGGAACTGTGGCTCCTCTGTCTGCTGTGGGGCCGTTGCCTTTGATGCCTGGACTTGACTAGACTGTGAACTCAGCAGAGCGTGGCTCCTCTGGCCTGTTTTGCTCGGCTGAGAGTTGCTTGCCTGAGGGAGGCGGCCTCTTTGGCATAGGTAGCTATGGAATGCAGCTCCGTTTTGGGCTGGGAATTAGCTTCCTCTGTGACGGGACCGTTTAGCTGTCCCACAAACTGTTTGTTCCTCCTTCTGTTGTTTCCGTGCCCCTGGTAGCTGCTCGCAGCTTTTGCTTTAAGTTTAGAAGTTCTGGTGGGGAGGGCGGGGCATCTCTGTATAATCCCTGGACTCGCCTCCCGCCAGGGCAAGGGGCGTTCTTCTGGGCGGAGCTGGTTCTCACTGATTCCGCCCCTCCTGCCCTTTTCAAAGATGGCTTTTTTGACCTCGCTTTCCCCAGGCCCGCTTCAGTTCCAGTCTGGTCTGACCCTATGCCAGTGGCAAAGATGGCGCTTTGCTCTGGCGGTGGGGACAGGGATGCCTTCCAGAAGCTGGACTGTAGGCACAAGCGAGAATAATTTTTTTTTTTGCGGGGTACTCACGCTGTCTCTGCGATGTCAGGTCCTCCGTGCTCGGCTGCCGTCTGGAGTATTTCTCGCTTTAGCTGCGCGGAGTGCGGGGACTGTGCCCGGCACTGTGCCGGAGCCGGCGCTGGCGCCGCGGCGGGACGCCGCGCGGAGCTCAAAACTGTGTTTTCAGACCAGCAAAGTCGATTTTTCCTTCCTGTTCAGAATCCCTGTACTGTTAGAACTTACTTTGGCTGTCTTTCTCGGAGAAACAGTTTCTATGAGGTGAGAAACTACGATATCGGAGGGAGCTCTGCAGGGCTCAGCCGCTCCTCCTCCGTCTTCCCCGGAAGTCCCCCTATTGGATTTTATTTTTGGGAAAACTTTTGAATCTTGGAGAAGGTTAAAAAGACTGAATTTGGGGACTAGTCCTTTTAATGGAAATGTTTTTAGAAGGAGGATTCTTCTTATATATGTATATCTGCATGTTTTACCTAAAGCATGCTTTTTTAAAAAGTGTATTTTCATGGGTTATGACTGATAGTGGTTTTGTTATAGATTTGTAGGTGGTCGATAATTTTAATTTGAGTATTTTTTTTCAAGCTAAGTCTTTGCATCAGTTGCTTAATGATGAATTAATCCCCACTTAATGATCATGTACATGTGCAAGTCATGAGAGCCTATGAGCCACAAATCCTGGCACAAAGCCATAAGGAATATTGCCAGTCACTTCAGCACATCTTTAAATACTTCTGCTTATATTTCATTGATCAATTCAAGCCACATCATCATCATCTCAAGTCTGTACTGAAGCAAAATTCTATTTTTCTGGAAAATCAAAAATGGAGGGCTGGGAATGTGGGTTAGCAGTAGAATGCTTGCTTAGCATGCATGAAGCCCTGGGTTCGATTTCTCAGCACCACATAAGCAGAAAAAGCCAGAAGTGGCATTGTGGCTCAAGAGGTAGAATGCTAGCCTTGAAAGAAAAGAAGCCAGGGGCAGTGCTCAGGCCCTGAGTTCAAGCCCCACAACTGGCAAAACAACAACAACAACAACAAAACCCAGAGGAATACTAGAAATATTGATGAGTAGCAATTGTGTTACATATAAGCTATAAGCTCTTTGTGTTTTGTTAAAATTATGCACAGATGGTATGTTGTGTGCTCTTTGCTTTTGTTAGATTTAGAATTTATTGAATTTGGATGCATGTATAAATGCATATTCAAATTTTACAATTGTTCCCTGAATAGTTCATGAGAGCAACTTACTAATACCCAGTTTACAGGACTATATACATACATATATTCTGATACTATGTGAATGTTTGTGTATATATGAAAATATTATAAGTAAATATGTATATATTACATCTACTTTTATTTATGGTACTTTTTATTTGATTTGTCACTAAGAGAAGGGAATAAAATTCCTTTTTAATATATTTTTGTCTACAATTGTTGCATGTCCTGTGACTTGATCTTTCTAAGTCTTTAGGCATATCTATATAATTACTATGTTTTAACAGTACATCTTATATAAAAGATGAGTTTTAAATTTTTACCTGTTTTTTTTCTCGAGATCAAGTTAAATATGACATTTTATTATTATTACTAACTTTTTAGATACACATATATAATGTAGATAATCTTGAACTCATCTTGTAACCCAGGCTGATGTCACAAGCTTGATTCTCCTCTCTCTGCCTCCAGAGCATGGGATTACAGATGTGTCCCACTATGCTTGTCTTTGATTTCTCTTATACATAGGCTTACCAAACATTTCCCTAACAACCAATAGGTTTCTTATGACATCTACCTTGATTACATTATTTTTCTTTCTTGGAAGACCATTTTTACTTGTGTTACTGATTTTCATATCATATCATTTCCCTTCTACCATACTGGTTGCTAATATTTTCCTTTTATTATCTTTTTAATTCCTGTGTACTGTAAATTTGTTAGAGTGCTCTAAGGATTAGTCCTTCAAACTTTTTTTTTTGTCTTTGCTTCATCTTTTGGCTGATATCTCCAAACCTCTGTCTACAATGTTGTAGATATGCATAAGTTATAGTTCAATTACACACTTCAAGCTAAAGAATGGAATACAGAATTATTAAGTATGCAAATGTTGGTTGACTCACCAAAAATTATCATTCTAATATCATTCTTTTGTGTAACATTTTTATTAAGAACTAAGACTTAAACTCTTTCAACTCTATTTCCCTATATAGTTTTTCTAATTTTTCTGCCCACATGTGAATAGATTCTTATTTGAGATAGCACTGAATATGTCAAATATGTAGTCTATGCCAGCAATAATTTAGGCATTACTACACATTTTCTTGTTCCTTTATTTTCACTTGTTCTTGTGTTGTTTAGTGATCATTACTTGCATTGAAAAGATAAAAGCTTGTGCATTTGTTTGTGTTAAATACATTTTAGTGTTGGTGTAAAGGTCATATAATGAGGGGTTACAGTTACATAAGTCAGGTAATGAATATATTTCTTTTATAACAGTGTCAGCTTATTTTCTCCCAGTTTTTCCCTTCCAACCTCTTTCCACCACAAGTTGTATAGTCCATTTTCAACATAGTATAGTGAGTATCAATGGTGAATTAGTTCACCCTTTGTCCCTCAAATTCTGTGCTCTCCTTTCCCCTTCCCCTAACAGATAAACTTACATACAAGACATAAAGTACAGAACTAAAAACAAACAAACAAAAAAAACAAAAGCAGCCAATGAGAAAACAAGCAAGCAAACAAAAAACATTATATACAAGGCAAAGGGTACAGAAATAAACAATGACAAAAGGGAAAGAACTGAAGAAACAAATAGAGAACTGAAAACAGTACAATTTAAAAAAACCTCTTGTTTCTACTTCTTGGAATTCATTTTTGTACCCTTTGTCTTGTGTATAAATGTATCTTATTTGGATAGGGGAAAGGGAAGCACAGAAACAGTGGGATGGAGAATGTATTAATTCAGCAGTGGTACTCACTGGACACTGTATTGGAAATGAGCTATACAAGTTAAGGAGAGGGGAGTTGGGAGCAAAAAAACAGCAAAAAATTAGGGTGGGGTGACACTGTTCAGAAAGAAATGTTCTCATTACTTGACTTGTGAAACGTAACACCTCTGTACATCACCTTTACAATAAAAATGCATAAAATAAACAATAATAAAAAATCTCAAAAGCAAAATAACAAAAACCTCTCTAATTTGTGCTAACTAGACTGAGTCTATAAATCTACAAGCAAACATTCTGGATGGTAAAAGACAAAAAAATTACACTTGGACATGATAAACTAAACACCACTCTACCCATTGACACAGTGAGACCAAAGGAGGATATTCTTAGGAGAAGATCACAAAGGCTCAATAGCTATATGCATATGCTCACATAAAACAATGTTTATTGACATAAACTCCAAGAAATGGAAACAAGAGCTGGTGTATTTGAATGTGATTATTGATGTGGAAATCAGCAGAGCCTTTTGGCCTATTTTGATTCTGAGCATCTCACAATTATTTGGATAAGGGAGAAGGGGCGCTCCAACGGGTTAATACTAGTTTAATCAGAGTGTGGAATAGAGGTCTAGCCAAGAATTATAGGTTGCTTTCCTTCATATATATGTATATATATTTATAAATAAATTTTTAAATAAATTTATAAATAAATTTTAAATATATATTTATATATTTATATATGTATATATATAATAGTCCTTAGGACTTTGCTTGTCAAAAACAGAATCAACCATCAATTTGGTTAGAAATATGAATTGGCATATCATCATCCCTTTATAATGCTTTGTTCATTCAAGAGAAGTAAGTGTATTTGACAAGAGGAAAGTTAAATTTTCTGATTGAATAGTCTTCTAAAAAATTATAGAATCATTACAGCTTTTGTATATTTTAATCTATGGTTTTGCTTTCTTTACGTTATTAAATACATTTGTTTGCAATTACTCACATAAGCATAAAATAAAATGCTGGCCAAAGACATATATTATTAATATTGTTACTAATAGATTTTTTGAAGATCTTATTATATCCCATAAATGTGCTAGCCTCCAACTCAGTCTAAAACCCAGACTGGCTTCAAAACAATGACCCCACCTCACTGATGCTGGGATTACAGTTGGGTGCTATCGTGCTGACACTTTATTTCTTTGTGAGATACAGTCTCTCTACAGAGTATAGGCTAGCTTTGAACTCACAGTCCTTGTTAGCTTCCAGAGTGCTGATTTTTATAGGTGTGTACACTACATTCAGATCTGTGATGAACAGTTCTTGAGTTCTTGGCAAGAGCTATCTTTTTTTCTTGATTTTACAATGAATATTGCTAAGATCTCAGAATGTTAATTGACCCACTCAAGGTCACTGTTCAGATTTTTGTTTCTTTAATCCCCAAGCTGAAATACCTAAGCACTGTATGCTTCCCCTGAACAACTTCTGTTATTCAAGTGGACACTGAGAAGGTTTAAGAGCTCCCAGTACTCTCCACCCTCCTGCCTCTACTCCAATCAGGTACCTAGTGCAGTTTTTGGTTTCTAAGCATCATCTATCAGAAATTACAAACTGGTGGTTTGCAGGACATCCATTTCCAACAGGAAGTTTAAAAGGAAGCAGAGAAAATGACTCATGACTTTAGACTTTCTACTTCTTTATTGTTTCAACTCATGAATGTCATTGCTTCAGATTCTATACACTGTTGTCTTATGTACTTGCCTTGACCTTCAAGATTCTCTTGATCTCTTCAGACTTGCATACAACTATGGATTTACCCTTTTCAGGCTCCTTTTCCTCACCTCAGATTTGTGTATTAGGGTTCTCAATTTAAAAGACCCATTGGATTTCTGACCTGTGGCTTCTTCTGACCTCACATTTGTATCTGAATGCCCAAATCTGGTTGGAATCCTAACTCATTCTTTCCTCTATCTCATAGTCTGTGTCTTCATCAGAGCTATTGTTGCCTTAATGATTCTTCAGTATTTTTATAGGGTTATCTTAGCTACTGGAGAATGAATAAGAATATTCAATAAACCCCAAAAGTTATGGGAGCCATGGGAAGCATTCATGATCCGATTGAGGAAAAAGCAGGACAAAGAATTATGCCTTTTAGGCCATTAATATTTCTAGATTGAATTTATATCATGAGTGAATCTGGGAAATACATCTATTTATCCAAATTAAGAATGAGGTTTCAAATCCTTTCCTTTCCCCACATCCATGATTTGAATGAAAGGGAAGAACCAGAAAATTTTCATGTGAGGCAAAAGTCAGAGAATTGTTATTTTTCCTTTTAAGTAAGAAGCTCTGGCGATAGAGGTCAATGATAGAAAGTGCCAATAGTTAGTAGGATTCTAGATCCTTTGTCTTTTGGTGTTCTGTCATCTTTGGCATTTTGTCTGTGGTTCAATATATCAGTGCCAAATATTAGCCATTATATTATATTTTGGCCACCAAGAAGGAGGAAAATAGAGATAAGACATGGAATTTTCTTTAAGATCACTTCATGGAATCTACTACAAAACAGTTTTAGAGTTCTTTTTCTTAAAAAAAAACAACAAACTTTATCTATGCAGTCATATGTAAGACTGGAAAGGGAGACTATAAAATGTAGTCTTCAGGTAAGAAAACCAAGTTCTAGGCCATCATCAAGATAATAACTAAAGATTGGATGTTAGAGTGTTGAAAGTAACTTGGATTATAATTCATTCCCTTGTTTCCTTAAGAGTGGTAGAAAACATTACAAGGAAATAAGTCAACAGATGGAAATAAATAAAAAGATGGAATGTTCATTGAATCTATATACAATCTCATGTGTGTAATTAGGATTCTGGCTTTTGAACGTCTGAAAACATGTGCCAGAAACAGCTTGCTTTCATCAATGTTCTCAAATATCTGTACACTTTGGTCCTTCCTTTACAGAAAGCCTTGACATGGACTTGGTTTTTAATCACACTAGTGACATTATTTGCCAGTTTTCTTTGGGGTTATTAAGGGAAGGAAATAGACATCTGCAGTTCTAGCTACAGGTGTGTTCAAAATAGTCAAGAGAACCCAACTGAGAGGAGAATTGAGTATTCAGTTAACCCAGACTCATCACTCTAGCCACATCTAAGTGAAGACTTATAAGAAGAAATTACATTCTCCAAAGGCCTCTAGTCTAAGAAAAAATGATACAAACAAATTCATACATGATATCATGCCAGCTATTTTCAAGATACCCTTTGGACTGGTGTGACTTAATTAGTTCCTGTTCACTGTGTTGGTGAGAGATGCAATGCCAGACGGCAAAGATGAAAACAATAACATCTTATAGGCTACACATACACATAACTTAGGGGAGGAGGGCACTCCTACTGTGCAGAGTCACACAGAGGTAGAACTTGGACTAAGAGTCAACAACCAGATGCTTCTAGAAGCTTTGTGGTGATTAAGGGGTGGGTGTCCCTAGGTTTCCTGTGGTAATGTTTAATTGGTTCATTTGAATAATTCTGCATTCTGGCAGGAAACTGAAACTCAATACTGGGGAATGAGTGAAATTGTGCCTGGTGCCTTTGATAAGGGGAGTTATTTGGCTAGGGGTCTTTATCTGTGGGTGCTGGGCAGGAAGGGATCCTTACAATTTGATCATAAAAGGTCCTTTTAAGTTCACCAGATGTTAGGCAGCACACAATATTGAACACTCTGTAGGTGTTACATCATATATTGAAATGTTTGTTGGATTGAGTTTTTTCCATCTGCTTCTCATTGGAGATATATTTAAACAGGGTGACTTGAGTCTTTGTTATATTTACTTGTATGTACCAAAAATCAGTGGACATTTGGAGCTTGTCTGACCTTTCTTTCTGAAATATAATAAGAAATATATATATGAAATACCTTAAATATTAAGAAATATATTAATATATCTATGAAGTATATTATGAAAAATCCACATTGTACAATACATAGGCATATTGCTGCATTTGGTAAAGAGAAAAATCTGGATACTGTTTTTCTTTCTCCAAGGATAGGTCACCACTAGCACAGCCTTTCTTTATGACACAAGTAGGGTCTTTTATAACAGGTATCTGGGAAAGGGAAGGGAAAGGAAGGAAAGGAATCAGGGCTAGGCTAGTGAAGTTGATATAGCTCTAGAACTAGCCCAGAGGACAATCAGATAACTCCACTGTAACAGAAAGGTATTGTGAGTTCACACATAATTTAGAATTGGCACTTAGGTGCTTGAGTGTAAACATCAATGATAATTGTCCATGAGTAGGTTATAAACTCCAGCAAGTAATTTGACAGTAAATAATGAATCCAAAAGCTCTGGCTAAAGACAAAATTCCAACTGTGAATGGGATGTCTGTCAGATTTTTGATATTGCATCCAAAACATTGCTTCTTCTCCAGCAAGAAATCCTGCAATCAGGTGCCAAATCTAGATACTCAGGAGGCTGAGATCCAGAGGATTGTGGTTCAAAACTTGTCCAGGCATAAAAGTTTGTATGATTCTGTTCCCAAAATAACCAGCAAAAAGTTTGCTCAAGTGATAGAATGCCAACTAGCTGAGCAAGCAAGCCACACATGTATGAAAACCTGTATTGACAAAAGCAAACAAACAACAGCAAAAGCCACAAACAAAAGAAAACAAAACACTGGAAAGCCTGTATGTTGAAGACTGAATGATTCTAGTAGGAAGGGATAAAGAAGCTTAGTGAGAGCTTTTAGTGTTCAGGTTTTATCAGAGACAATTTGTGTGCGTGCATGTGAGGTGGGGGCGGGGTTCTGGAGTTATATTCAGAATCTTTTGCTTCCTAGGCATAAACTTCAACTCTTGAGCCGTCCTCCTAGACTTTTGTGCTCTAGTTCTTTTTGAGGTACTCTCACTTTTTACCTAGAATGGCCTGGAATTTGATCATTCTAAATAGAAGCATAAATACACTTTCTACTATAGCTAGCACAAAAGCAACTCTCTACCATACCCAGCTTTTCCTCTTCATAAAGGGTCCGGAAAATAGTTTTGCTTATACTAATAGGCAACCAAAAATCTCATCTCAGCCTCCTAAACAGCAAGGATTACCCGAAAGATCAAATATATATATATGTCATGGGGCTTGAACTCTGAGTCTGGATGCTCTCCCTGAGATCTTCAGCTCAAGGCTAGCACTCTACTACTTGAGCCACAGCACCACTTCTGGTTTTCTGGTGGTTAGAGATAAGAGTCTCATAGGCTTTCCTTCCTGGGCTGGCTTTGAACTGCTATCCTCAGATCTTAGACTCCTGAATAGCTAGGATTTCCAATGAGTTGGGTGTCAGTGGCTCATGCCTGCAACCCAAGCTACTCAGGAGGCTGAGATCCGAGGATCATTGTTCAAAGCCAGGCCAGGCAGGAAAGTCTTTGAAACCCTTATCTACAATAAACCACCAGAAAATGGGAAGTGGTGCTGTGGCTTCTTAAGTGGTAAGTACTAGCCTTGAGCTGAAGAGCTCAGAAACAGTGCCCAGGCCCAGCCCCATGACTGAAAAAAAAAAATAAGACTTTTTTCCACGGAGGCTATTTATCACTTACTTTTTGTTCCTTTTGAGCTGTTCTCCAATTTACCACTAGAGCATTTACTGAAATGGTTTACATTACTGAACATGGTTTCCTGTATCCTCATTTGCTCTCAAGACATTGTTATTTGATATTAAATTGCATTTCATCTTGTACTTAGACAGAGATAACCCACATTTAGACGTTCTTTCCTATTCTATGAGACTTCTGTTTAATTTTATTGTTTTGTCCTTTTATCATAGTATTAGACTTTACATAAACAAAGAACATAATTGGACTGAGTTTATTTGTTACAAATCACAAGGCAAATGAATCCAAATGACCAATTTTATCTTCACAAAATATAGTGTGAACAAATATATTCTCAAATCATATTTATGTGAAAAATAAGTTCTGAATCATTTCTTATTGTCCCCTGTGCTTTTCCTCTCCTCCAGTCAAACCATTTCCATTAAAGCAAAAAACAAAACAAAACAAAAACAAAGACAAAGAATTAAAAAGGACAGCTAGTGACATTTCATCATTTCAAAAAGGAAAATCTGAGGATCTGAAATTACATGATAGTTACTAAATTATGCGATGACAATATAAAACTATTTGAAACCCAGACTCTTGAGTCATTTTTAAATTAATTTGTTTATTGCCAAAGTGATGTACTGAGGGGTTACAGTTTCAAACGTAAGGCACTGAGTACATTTCTTATCAAACTTGTTACCTCCTTCCTCATTTTTTCCCACCTTCCCTCCTTCCCAATCCCCTCACTCCGAGTTGTACAATGGGTTCACAGCATATTGTCTTCTAAGTATTGCTGTTGCATTGGTTTTACCTTTTCTACAACAAAAAATTGGTTTTCTACCATACTACTTAAGGTCTAAGTCACTGAAAATGAAACCCAGTATCTATCAAGAAAAGTTTTATCCAAAGCTTTATGAATGAAAATAGAATTTACCATAATCCTTACTTTGAAACTTTTTTTAATTTTAATTTTTTGCCAATCTTGGGGCCTGTTCTCCGGGCCTGAGCACTGTCCCTGGCTTCTTTTTGCTCAAGGCTAGCATTCTACCACTTGAGCCACAGTACCACTTCTGGCTTTTTCTGTTTATGTGGTGCTGAGAAATCCAACCCAGGGCTTCATGCATACTAGGCAAGCACTCTACTGCTAGGCCACATTTTGTGCCACTTTGAAAGTTTTAGCAATTTTAGCTGACACTTTTTTTTGTCAGTGCAAGCCATAGTATAGAGAATGTGGGCAGGAAACAAGATTAATTTATGTAAGCAAGAGTTTGACATTATCCTTCCTCCTAGGATTCAAAATCAAGTAACAAAACTAATATTTACCACTGAAATAGGAAATTTAGTAGATTCACAAGAGTAGATACTTAAGGTATGTTGGATACTTTGGCTTTTGTTTTCTATCCTTGATAGTCAATGGTTCTTGATAGCCATGGGTTGTTGTGGCCCATTCCTCAGAGTCCAGCCAAAGTCATCAGAGGGAGAATCTTTGCTGACTGGCAGATAGATATACCACACGGACCTATCACTGTTATTAGTTAGCACTAATCATTATGCCTTTTTGCTCATTAGGAGATTTTTATCAGATCCAATTCTATAGTTCTAGGGATTTGGGAACTGACTTATAAGATTGGTGATCTGAGTTGAAAATTGGTGGCTCATGCCTGTCATTCTAGCTACTTAGGAGGCTGAGATCTGAGGATTCTTGTTCAAAGCCAACCTGGACAGGGAACTCTGTGAGACAATTATCTCCAATGAACTTTCAGAAAACCAGAAGTAGCACTGTGGCTAGAAATGGTAGCGCACTAGTCTTGAGAAAAGAAGCTCAGGGACAGCATCTTGAATTCAAGTCCCCTTAACTACATAAAAAAGATTGATAATTTGAAGTTGAGATTGCTAATCTGAGGTTGGGATAAGGTAAAATCTGTAATGATCACATGCAACCCAAGAGACATTAAGTTAATTGGTGGGTAAAATAAGTACAAATTAAAGTCTCAACTTGATTACTTTCTTTTTAAGAAGTAAAAAGGTGGACAAACCATGCAAAGAATTAGTCATGAAAAAGTATCCACAGATTGTTACTGGCAAACATCTTCTATGACATGTCTCCTACTTCTGGAAGATGACCATCAGAATAATTGTTCCTTAACCGTAAGGTTACACATGACATATGTCTATGTTTTCCTGTGTACATTATGGACAGTTACCAGTGAGTGGGTTTTAACCCAAAGAAAAAAGAAAATACAGAAATTTGCCATTGCAGATATTCATTGTGTGTGTGTGTGTGTGTGTGTGTGTGTGTGTGTGTGCATGCATGCATGTATGTCTCTGTGTTAAATCCTGAAACATCTCTTCAATTACTCTTCATGAAAGATGGAGTATGACAGTATATGAACATACATGTAGAACTCAAATGTACAAATATCATAACTTGAAAAAATTGGTATTCAGAAGTGCATTTAGGAATCCTTTTAGGATTGTACCTGTCTACAAGTCTGCCTTCAAGGGATTTTCACACAGGTCTGTCATGTCCTATAAAATACCACTTCATCAGGAATGGAAGAACAATTGTTCTGAGATGGATTGATTGCATTTCAGAACTCAGTATAAGAACAGGAGTAAACAGGTAAGGAATGAGTAAATCTTCTACAGGACAAGGCTTTATTACTCCAAATGCCTACCTTAGGCTAACTTCCCTCTAAATCACTATAGTAAATGACCAAAGAAAGTCAAAAGGAACAAAAACTTGCACAATGTTTTGACACTGATAGCTAAAACAGTGTTTTAACTGACAAGAGTCTTAAGCATGATGAAGTGTAATTGTGACCACTTCAACAACTTTGCTATCCACAGATTCTATTCAGGTAAGTGAAAACCTGATATACAAAGTGAAATATATGGCAATTCAACTGTGGTCAATATAGCAGGACTACAATAAAGAGAAAAAACATAGTGAGGGCTGGAAAACCGAAGGAGGTTTGGAAAATCAGTTGGTTCTAGGAAGAAGAAAAATGACATGACAAATAATTATAGTAATCAAGTGGTATTTCTGGAGAGAGGATGGTAAATATGACCCTTGGGTCAAGAAGTTTGTTAGGTAGCCCAGCAGCTATGATCTGTGCTTCACTGGGTATGAACCTCTCACAACTCCTGTATAACTAAGAAGATACTTCTAGAGCTTGTGGAAACAGGAGTTGGTATTTCATTTAGAATGAAGATATGAAGAAACTTTTCTTTTAACAAACCTGTACATATGGGTGAATTTAAAGACATTTCAAGGTTAAGTAAATAAGGAGGTAGAACCAATATCTTGTCATTTACAAAAAGTAATTATATCTATGGGTGTTGACTTGGGATTATTTCCATATCATCATCAACATTATTATTGTTATTATGGTTAATTCCTATGATTATCATGATTTTGAAAGACTCATTTTGTAACCAAGGCTAGCTTGTAATTTATGTGCTGTCTATCTCAGTCTCTCAATTCCTGGGATTATAGGCATGAGCTACCACTACACCCCTTGCTCTATGTCTCTCTATGTCTTTTTTTTTTTTTTTTTGCCTGTCCTGGTCTTGAATTCAGAGCCTGTCCCCAAGCTGTTTTGCTCAAAGCTAGCACTCTACTACTTCAGCCACACTTCCACTTTAAACTTTTTTGGTGGTTAATTGTAGATGAATTGCACAACCTTTTGTCCCTGGGCTAGATTTGAACCTCAGTCCTCATATCTCAGCCTCTTGAGTAGCTAGGATTACAGGCATGAGCCACTAGCACCCTGCTTTATGTCTTATTCTTATCTGTACTTGCTGTATCTCAGAAAAATAAAGAAAATATATTTTGAATCAACATGAAATTTAGTGTTTCTAAACTAAATTTGATTAGAATTTTTTTCTATATATACTAAGCATACTTGACACTGGTCATTTCAATTCTATCACAAAAAATTTCTAATGTCATTGATGGTATGTGTAAACATATAAATGTATAGATATTCTATGCAACTGATAAAAGTTCTAAGTGATAGGTACTGTGCTCCCACGAAAAACATTTTTTCAGAGCAAAGATAAAATGCATATGTGTGAATGGACTATAGGAAGAGTTAAGGCAAAGCTATGATTATTCTAGCAGTGATGTGAGATGGAGTTTAGAGAATTTAGTACAACGTGGTCAATAAAGAAATAATGGTTTCAAAATTCAAACAGTTGTTTATCAGCTTCTACCACATGCTTCTTATAGAAGTTATTCTGGCCATCATTTACTTTACATATTTCTTTGTAGTATTTAAATTTTTTCAATTATATTTTTATTATCTTTAAGTGGTTGCACAAAGGGGATCCTGCAAAGAAAATCAGTTTCCAAGAACAATGCATTTTAGTAGTTTTTTTTTTTTTTTTTTTGCCAGTACTGGGGCTTGCTCAGAGCCTGGGCACTGTTCTTGAGCTTCTTTTACTCAGGGGAGTGCTCTATCACTTGAGCCAAGACTTTACTCTGGAATTTTTGGTAATTTATTGGAGATCAGAGTCTCATAGACATTCCTACCCAGGCTGGCTATGAACCATGATACTCAGATATCTATCTCCTGAATAGCTAGGATTAACATGTGTGAGTCACTGGTGCCCAGCTGTAGTACTTTTTTTTTTTTTTTTTTGCCAGTCCTGGGCCTTGGACTCAGGGCCTGAGCACTGTCCCTGGCTTCTTTTTGCTCAAGGCTAGCACTCTGCCACTTGAGTCACAGCGCCACTTCTGGCCATTTTCTTTATATGTGGTGCTGGGGAATCGAACCCAGGGCTTCATGTATACCAGGCAAGCGCTCTTGCCACTAGGCTATATCCCCAGCCCCAACTGTAGTACTTTTTAAATAAGAGTTAAATTATTATAAATATAAACTGAGTCAAGAAAATGAAAAGTTTTTTTCTGCCATTATATTTGGCATGAATTAGAGTCTGTTAGATATAATTAGGCTACAGACCAAGGAACATATTTATCCTGCCAAAAATCATTGCCCATTGGCGATTCCATAGTTCTAGAAGTGATATAAATGGCTCAAAGAACTTCACCCTACCATCAGCACAATAGGAAAACCCAATATGGGTGACTGTTAAAGCATGATCCTTCAGGTTTCTCACACACACCCCTTTCCAAATCTAACCAGTGAGGCTCATTGGCTTCTGCTTAAGGGTCCAATACAACAGAGGATACGGGAGAGGTAATCAGGTCTGTTCATGGAAGGCAGGCCTCAGAATCTTACTTTCCCAATTGTGGAAGAGAGAAGTTATCCCTATGTATGAGAGACCTTACACATGACTACTTCATCTGCTAGTATTCACGGTTCCACCTTGCTCTTTGTTAGCTCTCTGATAAGATTAATGTCAATTCTATGCACAGGTTGGAGAACAAAAGGAAGGAAGGAGTCTTGAATGCATTTTCTCCTTCTTGGCGTACAGTTCTTGACTGATAACATATGTAGCCATACATCCCAATGTTACTATAGCCACAGACCTATAGTCCTTCATAACCACAAGATGCAGAGCTAGGAACATTTGCATGATGATCTGACAGATCTTAGAAGAAATTTCTTGTTGCTTTGTATTGTTGGAGACCTGGGGGACACATGAATGATAGGTCAGACTTAACAGGCAAAGAAGAATGATTTTCATCTCTTTCCATCAAATGATTCTATCACAAAGTTACTAAATCTCAGTTTAATAATGTTGAGATAGCCGAAGACAGTGGTTGCTAAGCTCTTTTATGCTACTCTTTCCTATTAGTCCCTCTTTTTCATTCAGGGTCAAAAATTCCCAGTAAGGTAATATGGCTGGAGGAAAAGAATACAAATGGTATTTATCATTCTGGAATGCGAAAATGTCAATGAAAGTGGTCATTGGCAGGGGTCCTTTGTTGTCTCCACTCTTGTTTCCTTGTTTTCCCTTTCCTGCTGACTGTGCAGGTACATGTGTCTATCTGCCTATTTAGTTGGCCAAGTGTGAGTATCATAGCCCACTCCTCAGTTCAGAAGTCCCACTAGATAAGTGACTGTTAAATGCAGGCAAACATATAGGAGAATATGATAGCAGATGTATATCTGCTGGTTTTCCAGGTCAATGTTTGGAAGGGAAACTTTAAAAGAACACCAGATCTCTGCACAAATTTTGTGGCATAGCAGAAGAGCATTTTAATACAGGTGCAAATATAATAATAATGTACTGAAGTCTGTGTTGCAAATTAATTCAGTTATTTTATAATTTTAATGATTCAAACATGAACACTACAATGTAATGAAAAGAATAATAAAGAGTAAGTAAGGCAAAAGACGAAGAGGAAAGCAGCCAGGCAAGGTAAGCGAAATATTAGGATAATGCTAAAACGTGCCAGTAGGAAAATTTAAGTATTCATGGGAAATAATAATGATAAAAACTGACACCACAGAAAATGAGATCAGTGATGTGAGGTACCCATTAGCGAGGACACAGGGTGAAGGGATTATGTTATGAAGATAATGACAGTGAAGAAGAAAAATGAACGATTAAGGAGATTCAGCACCACAGGGAAATGAACAGAGATCTGAACAAATAGTAAAGAAGACAAACATCAGCAATCAAAGTTGTGTCAATAGAAAAGTTTCCTAAGTGAAGAAAGTGTCGAGTCGGCAAGATGAAGGGTCTCTGAGAATCAGGCAGTATTAATGAAATGAAGCCAATATTTAGACACATCCTGCTGAGATATCTGAATTTCAAAAGATAAATAAAGAATAGCCAACAACACATTCCAGTAAGAAAAATCAGATTATTTGTGTAGAAAAAAGTACTCAGTGTGTCTGGAATGATTGCTAGATGGCATAACAATATCTAAAGTGGTGAGAGAGAGAATGACAATGCTATGAGCGACAGTCCCCTGGGCAGGCATCTTGCCTATCTGTGCAATGTCAATCAAAAGGCATATGCACCTTTCACAAGACATATTCCATAAGGTCCCTCCCTGATTATATTACTCAGAGATACTGTCTCACTGTCAAAGAGATGCATCAATAAAAATAAGACTGAGCAAGTGCTGTATTTTAGAAGCACTGCTAATGTGCCATAAGGTCAGCAGGTTAGTGAAAGATATCAGAATTATACTGATGATATACATCATAAAAATATGAATTTCAAAAGCCAATTTTAAAGAGGTTAATAATGTAAATCATTAAACTATAATAGGAATCTGGCAGTGAGCAGAGGAAGTGAATAGAACCAAAGCACGGATATTAAAGCAGTATTGAATTTTGTGTGCACTAAAAAAAGAAAACAACATCCTGGATGGTGTAAAGTTAACTTACTTGTGCTTTTAAGTGCACAATTCATCAACAATTGTTCATAATTCCATCTATTTCTTCAGGGTAGTTTTATCTCTTTGTTGTTTTATTTCTCTCTTTTATAAATAGAAATAAACAGAAATAACATTTGTTGTTGCTGCTGCTGCTGCTACTCAAAACAGCCAGGTAGCTGTACATTCCAAAATGCCTGGTTACCAGCCTTGGCTCATTCTTTACTTTGTTGTGAGCCCCAGTCTTTTATAATTATCACTGGCAAAGCTATTTTGGCTTGATTTCCTAGGTAGGACTGGTGAGGAATTCAAATGCAGCAGGATTAGATACCACCTTGGTCAAAAGCTTCCCTATTGATTTTTAATTACTTCTATAACCTACAAGGACAATATCAGCCTAGCCAGTGTCAATGTCATTTCAGAGCTTCAATTCTATTCTTTCACATCCATACTTGATAATAATTTTAGAAACACATAAAGGTCACTGTTAGCCATGGTTAGCTACTGACACAGTTTTAATTAGGAGTCAGTCAGTACATTTAGAAAGGCAAAAAGAAAACTCTTCCTGGTCTCCAAGACAATTTTGCCATGGAGACAACTGTCTTAGAAGTTTTAGACTTCTTTTTCTGATCAGAGGCTTTTGTAGCATCTGCCTTCTTGGATTTACCCTGTGTCTCTGTCTCCCCCCCACCCCCACCCATTTAGGTCTCTCCACTCTAGTAATATTCATGGTTGTCTCCTTTGAACCAAAATGTATATTCAACAAGTTTTGTCCTTTCATGCATCTTATGATATCCCCATCTTGCTTACTATCCAGATACCAGTAACAGAGACCACTTAGTTTCCATACTTCGGTCTCAAACTACCCCTAATTCCTATCTGCACCCTACTTGGACAGAACACTAAAGTAATTCTCCCTCCTGGATTGTTCCACTTCCTCTCTCATTTTGACCCTTTCCACTACCCCAATTCTCTTACCTGAGATTCTGGTATTCGAATGAGATGATTTGATAGTCTGCTATGCTCATGGGGTAGCAGAATGCTACTTTGTTTTTAGGATCCCAGTCCTAAATCCCCACAGCTTCTTAAGCCCTGACTTTCCTGATCCTTAATAACTCCAACTCTCTTAGGAGTCCCTCTGTGCTTTGCCAGCCCTCTGAGATATGCTGCTGCTTTACTTTGTAGTGTTTGTGTTTAATGCACATGTGCATTGTGGCTACAAATTATTATATTATATGATGTGCTTGGTTGTTTTGTTTCTTTGCCCCTAGCACAATCTTACTTTTTATGGGCACGTTTCAGGGTCTCAAAATAAGTGACCATAATGATTAACGAGGTACAGTTTGGTCACAGCTCAATGACTCCCAGAAATACATAGCACCAAGCATCTTGGCTCAATTTGACCTCAGAGCTATTGGCTTTCTCTTAGGCTTTGCAGCCTTTTGCCTTATATGCTTGCAGTCCATCATCCTTCAATGACCCAGTAGGGAACCTGTGCCTCATTTTGTAGCTTTTTCCTTCTAAAGTCCTGCTCA
Organism: Perognathus longimembris pacificus; assembly: GCF_023159225.1. Taxonomy (NCBI): domain Eukaryota; kingdom Metazoa; phylum Chordata; class Mammalia; order Rodentia; family Heteromyidae; genus Perognathus; species Perognathus longimembris. Next base: position 136,139,658 of record NC_063161.1, read on the forward strand.
AGAAGCTCCAGTCTTCTCAATCTTTGTAGCTTCAACTCAGCAAGATTACTGCTTCCTATTGGGGCTATAATCCTCCGCTTCATGACTGGGAAACCATCCCTTAGGAGAAATCCGGAGTACTTTGGGATTCAAACATGTGCTTTCCAGCTCCTGAGAATCACAGTCCTGTCTGTAGTCTAATGCTTGAAAACAGCTATTTTTTCAGTAATGGGGGTTTAAGTAAGAGTAAATCTGAATCCAGTTATTTTGTCATGGTCTGAAGCCCAGACATGTTTTTTTTCTGATAATGTAGAAAAGTTTCTGGCATTTCACAACTCACTTTTAGGAACTGTCAAATTTGGGGATTTTCTATCAATACATATCATTTTGGATGAACTAAATGATCTCTTTGCTAGGGCCACAGCTGTACTAAACTAGACTGAGGCAATTTAAGATGGAGTATGTCAAAGGCTGGAGTCAGAAGTCTGAATTGATTATGTAATCATCAGTTGTCTTACTTTTGAAAAGTCTACAAAGACTGAGGAATTTGTGAAGACGATGTTGATCTTTTTCCCAGACTTCAGCAGAAACTATGCAAAAGAAACATCCTTAATTTGCCTTAGTTTCCACCTTAGGAAACAGAGGGCATCAGTGTCATTTGCTAGGCCTGACTAGAGATTTCTAGTTTTGCTGCTTGACATATTTGTGGAGTAGACCTTTGGTCCTGAGTTTTGCTGACTCAAAACTTTCTTTAATTTATGGGTTTCATACATTATTTTTAGCCATCTTCCTACAAAAGACTATCTCGTTTTGGATATCTCCTTGAGGAGTAATTCATAAAGATAATGTGTCCTCACACAGAGGTGTTCTAATCTCTTCATTGACTAAGTTTTCTGACTTGACTTTTCCAAACAGATCTCTGGATATCCAGATAGCTCAGACTATAAGGATAACCTTGTGTTATTACTGGGAATGCACAGGCCTTAAAGGTGAGATCATAGTCCTATTTTAACTTAAGCAGGCTTTTAAAATGCATTGTAAATGCACAGCTTATACATTTTGGAAAACATTCCTTTACAAATATGGCTATTAAGCTGTAATATGGTAAATTATCTGAGAAGCCACATTTTGAAGGATCAAATCTTGGAGTCTTTATTAGAGCATTAGCAGTCTGTAGGCAGCCAATTGTTACAATGGCCTGCAGCCCACAAATACCCTTAATGCTGTCAGGAAACAGGCCAGAGAAGAAAGATAGAACAAAAACAATACCAAAAAACTGATCCAGCTCCAATGGAGAGCTGAAGGGGGACACCATGGTGACGAGACGAGCCAGGAGATGGACACAGGACTTGAAATCAGAGACATGTGGCATGGCATAATGGTGCCTGGCTGATCTGACCTTAAATAGAATCAGGGCAGGGGCTGGTTTACAGGAAGCTCCATCTCAGGCACATGATTGACAGGTTCAGTAACCTATAGGTCAAGTGCCCACTCCTATCTCTAGGGATTCAGGGACATCCATCCCCTGGGGATGGGATTTCCCTTCCTCTAGGAATTCAGGCATACCCTTAAACACAAGATACCAGACAGTACAACTCACCATGTGGCCAATGATGGCACTGGCCAGATCTGACCTCCATAATACAAAATTATTTTACTACATTTTGACACCCATGTATGAAACTAAGCACAGTTATTATTCAAATTGATTTGAGAAATTAGTCATATATGAGAGTAGAACATTGTTGTGCTGGTGGCATTACTGTGATTTTGTTTGTGGTCTTTTGGATAGATACCCAAAAGTGGGGCTGCTGGGTCATAGGGGAGCTCTATGTTTAGCCTTCTGAGGAATCTCCATACCGCTTGCCAGAGTGACTGAACCAGTTTACATTCCCACCAACAATAAAGTAGGGTTTCCTTTTGGCCACATCTCCTCCAACATTTGTTATTGTTAGTTTTCTTGATATAGGACATTCTTACTGGGGTGAGATGGAATCTCAATGTTGTTTTGATTTGCATTTCTTTTATGGACAGTGATGTTGAGCACTTTTTCCTATGTCTCTTGGCCATTCTCATTTCCTCATCAGAGAAGTCTCTTTTTAAGTCTTTAGCCCACTTGATGAGGGGGCTATTGGTTCTTTGCAGTTTTGTTCTGGAGGAATGTAACTGTTTTAGTTCTGCATATATTTTAGATATGAGGCCTTTGTCTGTTGTATGGCCAGTAAAGATCTTCTCCCAATCTGTGGGCTTTCTGTTTATCTTGCGAGCTATGTCCTTTGCCGTGCAGAAGCTCTGCAGTTTGGTGCATTCCCATTTGTCCAACCTTTCTTTAATTTGTAGCCTTTCTGGGTCTTTGTTAAGGAAGTTTCGTCCTGTGCCAAGGAGCCCAAATATTTCTCCTACTCCTTCCTTTAGTGTTTTCAGGGTATCTGTTTGATTTTGAGGTCTTTGATCCGTTTGGAATTGATTTTGGTGCAGGGATATATAAGGATCTAGTTTTAGTTTGTTGCATGTGTTGAACCAGTTTTGCCAGCACCATTTGTTAAAGAGGCTATCTTTCTTCCAGACTATTTTTTTAGCTCCTTTATCAACGATTAAGTAGGCATAGTTTTGTGGGTTCATTTCTGGGTCTTCAATTCTGTTCCATTGGTCTTCAGGCCTGTTCCGGTGCCAATACCAAGCTGTTTTTATTACTATAGCTTTATAATACAGCTTGAAGTTGGGTATTGTAATTCCTCCAGCACTGTTCTTTCTGCTTAAGTTTGTTTTTGCTATTCTGGGTCTTTTATTGTTCCATATGAATTTCTGGAGTGCTTCCTCTATTTAATTAAAAAATGGTGTTGGGATATTAATGGGTATTGCATTGAATTTGTAGATAGCCTTTGGCAATATTGCCATTTTGATTATGTTAATTCTCCCAATCCAGGAGCATGGGAGGTTTATCCATTTCCTTAGTTCTGCCTTAATTTCATTTTTCATGTTTTTAAAATTCTCATCATAGAGGTCTTTCACTTCTTTGGTTAAGGTTATTCCTAGGTATTTTATGTTTTGGGGGGCTATTGCAAAAGGAGTTGCTTTCCTGATTTCTGCCTTGGTCTTCGGGTTGTTAGCATAGAGAAAGGCTGTTGATTTTTGAGGGTTTATTTTATATCCTGCATCTTTGCCAAAGTTTTGGATCAGCTCTAGTAGCTTGGGGGTAGAGTGTATGGGATTCTTTAGGTATAGGATCATGTCGTCTGTGAAGAGAGAAAGTTTAACTTCATCTTTTCCTATTTTGATCCCCTTTATATTTTCTTCTTGCCTAATTGCTCTGGCTAGGAATTCTAGTACTATGTTGAAAAGGAGCGAGAGAGTGGACATCCCTGTCTTGCTCCTGATTTTAAAGGGAATGGCTTTAGTATTTCACCATTTAGAGTTATACTTGCTGTTGGTTAGTCATAAACTGCCTTGATTATATTCAGGAATGTTCCCTGGAATCCCAGTTTTTCCAGGGCTTTCAGCATAAATGGGTGCTGGATTTTATCGAACGCTTTTTCTGCATCCAGTGATATAACCATGTGGTTCTTTACCTTGCTCCGGTTGATGTGGTGGATTACATTAATTGACTTGTGTATATTATACCAACTTTGCATCCCTGGGATGAATCCAGTTTGATCGTGGTGTATGATTTTTTTGATGACCTGTTGAGGTCGATTGGCCAGAATTTTGTTGAGAATTTTTGCATCTATGTACATCAGGGAAATTGGTCTATAGTTCTCTTGGGATGAGGGTTCTACTCGCTTCACAGAATGTGTCTGGTAGTGAACTTTCTCTTTCAATTTCATTGAAGAGTTTGAGAAATATTGGTGTGAGTTCTGTTTGGAAGGCCATGTAGAATTCTGCTTTGAATCCGTCTGGACCTGGGCTTTTCTTGGATGGGAGATCACTTACTGCCGTTTCTATTTCAATGCTGGATATGGGTCTGTTTAGAAGGTTTAAATCTTCATGGTTGACTTTGGGGATATGAATTTTTTTCTAGGAAATAATCTATGTATTCCAAGTTCTTGAATTTGTTGGCATAAAGGTTTGCAAAATAGTCCCTTAAATTGTGTTCTGAATTTTGGTTGTATCTGTGGTGATGTTACCTGTTTCATCTCTTATCTTATTTGAGTGTGCTGCCTTCGTTTTTTTGGTCAGGTTTGCAAGGGGTCTGTCTATCTTGTTGATTTTTTCAAAGAACCAACTCTTTGTTTTGTTGAGATTAGAACACAAGTATTATTAATGCCGAATTTTAAAAGTAGCCCTGTCCACCATTTGGTACAGATATTGCCACTAGGAGATTTTTTTTTAAACTTCAAAAGGCATTTTGCATATACACATACAAGTGTGCATACATACACACAGCATTTTCTTCCCTTTTTGTTAGTTTTATGTCATAAATAGGATGACACTGATTTAATTTCCTAGAATTAGTTGATAAAGATTTCCTTAAATAGTGGTGAATTTATAATTTTTATTATATTCTACTTGAAAAAATAAGGATTTAGAAAATTATTTGCCTTTTATAGCAAGAAGATCTTGGAAGATCACTTAATTTAGAGGTTACTATTGAGTAGCTAATGTATTGCTTATATAGAAAAGGTATGTCAAGGAAATTCATATTCATTTTTAATTCTGTTAGACATTCAGATTTATGGTGATTATTTATAAATATGCAAATGAACATTCAGGCATCGGACTGTTTACATAAAATGTTTTTAAGGAACACAGGAAAAAACTGTTCTTTGTCACAATGGCTAGAAGTCACTTTTAGTAAAGGTGTATACAACAGCAATAAAGGGGAAATTCAAATTTGGCATTCTCAGAAAAATAGGTCTACCTAAGGCATGGTAAAGTAGTAGCTTACAAAAGTAGGGGGGTTTAATTTTTATATTATTTTGATCTCTAACATCTATGGGAGGTTGTAAGACACTTTAGTCAATAATATGGCTTTAGCTCTTGCAGCTGCCATTCACTTCCCTTATTTAGGACATAGCATATCATTCTCCATCTTGCTGGAATTATGTTTTCTTGCTTGTTTATGCAAAATTCCCTGTCTTATTTTTATTTTGTGGTGATTTCTCCTACCATTGGTTCTAAGATAGAGACACAGTGGCTGTATTCAATGTTACTAGCCAGTAACACAATCAGAGACAGTACAGTCAAGACATTAATTCATCACTGTTTCAGTCAGAGATAATACAGTTATGACATGAAGTCATAGGTATTGGTACTTTGATGGTACTCTGTGACACTGAGGGTTGGAGCTGCTGGAGCCATTGTACCCAGGAGAGGAGAGCCTGTAACTGCCTGCTGAAGGCAACAGGGAACATTGGCGACAAGAGGTAAAACCAATACACTAAAAACAGAAGTAAAAGATGAAGAAAAGTTTAATCCTGATTCATGTCTGTGTTGTAGTTTGCCTTTTCTGAAGTCTGAAATACTTGAACTTTGGAGCCCTCATGCCAGTGTGCTTTATTTAATATGAAGGCTTTTTAGTTGGCTTTTCTTCACTTGCTAATATGGAATCTATTGCCTATCCTAGAGAGTTACAAGCATTAAACTCCTAAGCACAGTCAATGAAAGTAAATCTAAGTAAAAGACAGACAAAAATGTGCAGACTTGTGTATGGGTTAACCAAACAAGTTAAATGGTCATTTATTTGTACTGAGATGTCCTAACTAGGTTACAGATTTAGAGAATTTGAAATAAAAAGATGAGAAGGCTGGGAATGTTGCTTAGTGGTAAAGTGCTTACCTAGCATGCATGAAGCCCTGGGTTTGATTCCTTAGCACCACATAAACAGAAATGGCTGGAAGTGGCTCTGTGGCTCAAGAGGTAGAGTGCTAGCCCTGAGCAAAAAGAAGCAAGGGACAGTGCTCAGGCCCTGAGTTCAAGCCCCAGGACTGGCCCAAAAAAAAAAAAAAAAAGACGACAAAGACAAAAAAAAAAGAGATGAGAATATTAGAAAGAATTTTCCACTTATTGAAATATAGTCTCATGAAACAAGCATCAAACTTAAGATGAAAGTGGTTTGTTAGTACAAAAAGATATATATATATTATATGTGTGTGTATGTTATAAAGATATATATATATATACATATATATATATAGGCTATATATGTTATATATTATATAGATGCCTTCTGCCCGTGGCTTGAAATCCAAGTAGAAGCAGAAGCTGCTGAAACACAAGAGACACACTGGGGCTTGAAAAAGCTAGCTCGGGTTTTCCAAGAAGCAGTCTTGATTGATAGAATTGACCTGATGGACAGAGATCTTCTTAGAGAGAAAATGTACAGAGTTTTGAAGCTAAGAGTGTATGCTTACCAACCAGTCTTCCTAGTTTGTCTATTATGTAACTATGTGATGCTGGGAAAGTAATATAAATTTCTGATACCTTATTTTTTCTTATTGATAAATGGGAATGGCTACCATAGGCCCTAGTTCATAGGTGGTAGGATGTTAGCTAATGTATGTGAAGGGTTCACAATTGCCTGGTACACAGTAAGTGGTATGTTGCCAGTTTCTATGTAGCTGACATGCAGTCTATAAATGGTGAATGGATAGGTGATGTCTTCTACTTCATTCTATTAGTTGGTATTGTCCTAACTATATACATGCATTTGCCTGAGGTATAGGTTAAAAGACAGAGAACAGAGCCCTACATAGGAGAAGGTTTACAGAGTCTGAGATCTATGGATTTGACCGACTAGTTCAGGGAATTTCTAAATACTATGAATTTTACAACATCACAAATGATAAGGGATTATATCACCAGATAAATTGTAAGTGTGGTTTTATATACATAAATTTTCATTATACTACTTAAGTTTTGGGTGTACTAAGTTTTGAACTCAAGGCCTGTGCTTGCTAGGCAGGTGCTGTAGGTCATAAGGAACTAAACCTGATTTAATGATCAGTTAAAACTTAACCCCTCAGGAAATTCCCAGGATCTCACTTTTATATGATCAAACTTCTCAAAATTACAATCTCAGAAAGAAGTTCCTTATCTAAGCCCCACTAATGGGGCCACGGCAGATTATAGACAAGGGAGAGTTCCTTAGAGACAAGACAAGAGGCAAACAATGGGATGATCACAGACTCTTCACTGCTATATCTGAGAATTTCTGTTATTCCAGATTAGAAGTCCATGGACATAGGTCGAGCATTCATAAACTAAACATTCTAAGTCTGGAACACTGCAAAACCCAGAACTTCTTGAGTAGTACTAATACATCAGTGGGTTATGCCCAACATCCTGTGGATTATACCTCATACCTAAACTCATGTGAGAGATGAACTGTCAAGATATATGTACAGTAAATTTTTTGCTTAATATTGCCTTAAGATTATGCATATCAGGTGTCTATGGCTCATCAATAAATTGCATGCTTAGACTTGGATTTTAGCCCAGGATATCTAATTATTGTATGCACATTACCTAAATCTGAAAATAGCTGAAAATCTGAAACATTTTCAACCCCAATCATTTTGGTTAAGGGATACTGAACTTGTATGTGTTATTATAATTTCCCGAACTGAAATTGATTCAAAATTTCAAAAGGACTGAACAAATGTTGCTATCTTGTTCTTCCTGTTGCATTGAACATTGGCATATTAATAACAGTGATGATATATATTGTTTTTGGCTGGCTGTGGGTCTTGAACTCAATTCCTGGGTGCTGTCTCTGAGCATTTATTTTATTTTATTTTTTGCTCAAGGCTAGCACTTTGTCATCTTGAGCAGGGCACTTCCAGTTTTCTGGTGATTAATTGGAGATAAGACTCTCAGACTTTCCTGCCTGGGCTGGCTTTGAACTGTGATCCTCACTCGGATCTGTCTCCTAAGTAATTAGAATTACAGGTGTGAGCCAATGGTGCCCAGCTATGGTTATAGTTTTATTTAAGTGATAAGTTTTCAGATTATGAGTAGTAATGAGACCTAAAATATAGGTAATCAATGTGACTTTGAATTGCATTTCGATAGGAGATAAATAGGATATTGGATTGATATATAGCCCAAGTCTCATTTCTCCTGCTAGGAATAGTGTCTCCTTTTGGCGTTGAGAAATTCTCCATCCCCCATTGTTGGGTGGGTCCCAAATGGCTCCAGCTTATTGGGATATTCCATCTTCTTGAACACAGTTATTATTTCTCAGGAAGGCCCATGATGTCTTCCCCCATTCTGTAGGCTATATTTGTAGCTTAGTGATTATATTCTTAATTATGCAGAAGCCTGATGCAATTCTATTTGTCAATTCCATCTGCTGAGCCCCTTGCATTCGATTTAGGGAGCTCCTGCTTATGACAATAACTTCTAGTGTTTCTCCACACTTTACTGTAGTAGGCTCAAGTTTCGGAGCCTTTACTGAGGGCTTTGATACATGAGGAATAGATCTTTAGTACAAAGTGAGAGAAAGGAATCCAGTTTCGGCTTTCTGTAAGTGGAGATCTTGTTTTTCCAACACCATTTGTTGAAGAGGCTAGCTTTTTTTCCCCCTAACATACATTTTTGACACGTTGGTAAAAAAATCTGATGTCCTTGTGTATATGTGGGGGGTTGATTTCTAGACCTTCTAGTCTGTTCTGGTTGGTTTCAAATTTGTTTTTGTGCTATTACTAAACAGATTTTGTTAGAGTGCCTATGTAGTTTGAAGTCTGGATTATAATACTCCAGCATTGCTTTATTTGCTATCTTATTAACATCTTCATTTGGATATTTTATGGCCATCCTCATTTAGTATCAGACTTGTGAAATAACTTCCACCTACAGTGATAGCAGATGACAGTACAACATTTCCTAGTTATGTTATCTACTACTCAGATAAAAATCATGTATTCTTTCTTATTCCAATTTCTCCACTTCCAATTCACTCAGAAATGCTGCAAATTTTACCCCTAGATTACTTCCTATTATCTCATCTCTTCTCACATCTTTTTCTAGAACTCAATCCAAGAGTATGGCATAGCAGTACGTTAACATACTTCTGTAGTATCCTGGGTTTTCTACTGGAATGGTTTTCTTCCTGGCATATCAGCTCTCATCATTCACTATGATCTACTAACATTGGGTTTTACTTTTTCCTCAAGATTTTACCCATTTTAGAACCTTTCTTCCTTAGCAGAATGTTCCTTTCTATAGTGTTTCATATGGACAGCTCCTTTTCAGCTTAGTGAAAGTTGATAACGGGGATTAATTGCCCTTAAAATAGATTCGGTTTCTCTTATACTCTATGACAGCTCTGTAATCATTTCATTATATGTGTGACTTAATGTTTTTACTTATTAATGATGTTCTCTTTCTTGCTCATTTGATTTCTCTGCTACAGCATATGAATCTGAATAGGCATTTGCATAGACATCCAATATCTAGATAGGTAGTAAATAGATTGAGTAGATCTGCTTCATGTGTGAACATGGTGTGTAGTTTTTCTCTCCTTGAGGGATGAACCTAGATGATTAAAATGGAGAGAGAAGCTGAAAACATATATTGATTGATAATAAGATTCTGGCAACTTAAGAGAAAAAAGAAGCTGAACCTGAAGCTTTAGAATAACAGTCTTGACCTGGATTCCTTTTATTACGTTGAATATGATTTAGCCACTCAGAGGCTGGTTATTTATAGTAGAGTCCATAATACTTGTCTTTACTCATATTCTAGACATCTGGTAGAAATAAATAAAATATATAATATTTTTTTGAAGGAAGGCAGTATATAACTCTGTGTTCCAGTATAATAGCAAGTAGAGATGAAAGTTCACCCTTTGCCTCTCTACATTCATTATTGAAGGTATGCTTTATGAAAAATTAAATATTTATCTTTAGGGCTTTTAAATTTTTCATTCAACCAACACATACTAAACACCTGTTCATCACAATTGGATCTAAGAAGCATGACATAGTTTGTACCTTTATGTATTTATACTCTTGTGCTGGAAATAATATATGTAAAAATAACTATACTGAAAGCATGTGATTAATACTATTAAAAATTGAAAGCACCACAGGAACTCCTAAAAGGGTGAGAGCAGTGCTTAAAGGTTCTGAAATTATCTTATGTCTAATGGAGACAATAAAGCCATTCATCATATTATACCAGACCTAGACTAGCTTGGCATGTTATATAACCTCTTAATAGTTGCCAAAGAGTAATGTTCTCTGAAGCTAAGAAAATTGAGCAGAGGGGGTGAGTTAGGAGGTTTGAAGGAAATGATGAAAGGATTGCCATCAATTAAGATGCATTGTACTTATAAACTGATTTGCTGAATGGTAATTCTTTTGTACAACTACTTAAAACATACTTTTCAAGAAGAATATTAAAGAAAAATTTTTTAAAGAATATTGTGTTGAAATTGTAAATTGAATGTTCAAATAGAGAAAAACCTCAGTTCCTTGTATGTTCTATACATTTCACACTCCTTTGAGTTTTGTATCCTGGTTTAGCCTCTTTTTTTTTAAGTTTTTAATCTCAATTGCACAAGATCTATGAAAAGTCTGGGCTGAGTTGAGTCAAAATCAATGGTATGAAAAAACATATCATTTACTACTTTAAATATCTGAACCAGAGCCTAAAGCAAGAGCGCTTCCCCGCTCCACCCCACCCCCCTTGTAACTTGTAGCTGACTGAACTCTTTTATGCTTTTCCTTACCACCTATTTGCTTCATTTCCCTTAATCTATGCTATGCTTTCTATGTTCCTTACTATCTTTTTTTCTATCAGTCATGGGGCTTGAGCTCAGGGCCTAGGTGCTGTCCCTGAATTTTTGTGCTCAAGGCTAGGGCTCTTCCACTTTGAGCCACAGCTCCACTTCTGTTTTTTGGGTGTTTAATTGGAGATAAGAATCTCATGGACTTTCCTGTACAGGCTGGCTTCAAACCACGATCATCAGATCTCAACCTCTAGAGTAGATAAACTTATAGTCATGAGCCACCAAAGCCCATCTTCTTTAGTATCTTGAATGACTTAACTATCCAAAGGTGTTCCTTTTGTTGCCTATTTGGTTTCTAGACTGTTCTTATTTGGTTGCTAGACTGAAGTCACCATTTAAACCTGCACAAAAGTTTTGTTTCTAATGTGTTCAGAATGCCAAGGGAAATGACAAAAAGATAGAAGTGGTTGACCTGACTTCCTGATTACATCTTCATTAAATTATAGCACAAGTTTTATGAATAAAACTGCCTCCTTCCATTTCTCTCTGTGAAAAAAAAATCAGGTGGAAAGTCAGCCTGTAAAAGAGGCATATGTTTCCTTCTTCTGCTTGAAAGAGTGAGAATGCTGGGATTTCCAAATCTTTGGCCTCTTTCTACTGCAGGACTTGTGAAATATCTTCACACAACCCCTTGTGTTCTGGCAACATATACTAAAAATGATTGCATCCAACTAACGATAAGCTGTTTTGATGTTTTATGGTGTGAAAACCACACTAGTGTGAATCTGGGAGAAAAGCAGAACATTTCCATGTACTTTAATTTCTAAAACAAGTCTCAAGTTATTTAAATATTTCTAGTTTTCTGTAGGATAGAAATTTTCATTTAGCTCTCAGTGTATGTATTACATAACTTGGCTCTGTATATTATGAACACTTAAGGACTCAGAAAGAGATCTATCAGTGATTTTTTTCATAGCTTATAACTTATGTCTTCATTGATTATAAACATCCAATGTTATTTTTTATTTTTGGAGGTTGCCACAGTATATGTCTTTTTCTTTACTTCCAACTGGATATAGCTCAGATTAGGTTGTTAAGTAGAATATAGTTGTCAAATAGGCAAATTTAAAGTTCCCTATTAAATACTGAAACTGCTATAGGTATCAAACAACACAAATGACTCTGTTTTTTTAAAGAGCACAGCTCTTATTTTGTGTCAAATAATGGAAAATCCATAATTGTGGCTAAGAAAAGTGCCTGTTTACCTTTATCATGATGTTGATACTGAACTGCAAATGTTTTTTTAACTCAGTAATTTCTTTGGACAGAAGACATGGTGACTCCTTTCTTTGTAAGCCAGATTGCTTCTAGGGAAGGGAAAAAAAAAACCTAACCTCACAACAATTTATAATAAACCTTTGCAAATCTCTTACTCTCTCAAAACCATGTAATAAGATTAGAACAATTAACATAATTATTCTTGTGAACTTGGTATGTTATCCATTTTTTGAAAAAAATCAATATTTCACCAGCAAATCTGTTATGGAATGAGACATGATAATTAGCATAAACAAATTACTTCTGTAATGTGATCCAAGGAACACAAGCTCTCCCTTCTAATCATCAATCTTTCACTTTAGGAAATGTGGTTTTTGACTGAACTGACTACAAAGTATGAGGCACACCTCTCATTTCAACAAATGAAGCTATCAATTAATAATTGGAGCACCAGCTGGGTACAGACCTAACAACCACCTAGTTTCTGCTTACAAGGAATTTATCTTCTAGAGGGCAGAGCTGGCCAAGAATTGAAAGAATTTACTTTGCCATGGGGATAATACCAAACAATGTCTAGTTCATTAATGGGTATTGATGCTCTTTAGCTCCAACTGAGAAGACACAGTTGGAGCAGGTGCTCAGGAATTTGATAAGAGATGTGTATGCAGTATCAAGTTAACACCTTACCTTGACCACCATTCTTTTTTTTTTTTTTTTTTTTTTTTTTGGCCAGTCCTGGGCCAGACTCAGGGCCTGAGCACTGTCCCTGGCTTCTTCCCGCTCAAGGCTAGCACTCTGCCACTTGAGCCACAGCGCCGCTTCTGGCCGTTTTCTGTATATGTGGTGCTGGGGAATCGAACCTAGGGCCTCGTGTATCCGAGGCAGGCACTCTTGCCACTAGGCTATATCCCCAGTCCTTGACCACCATTCTTGAGATTGTTTTTTTGAGATCTTTCATATAGCAGCTGAAAGAAGAAAGCCATCACAGAGGCAGATGACCATGTTCAAAGTAATGGGTGCTCTGTCAATGAGCAGACGGCCCAGCTCTTTGGAATGCATTTGAAACATCCCAAGAGCAGAAAAATGCAAGTCCCTCCCAGCAGCTCCCATGTCAGGGCTTCTGGGGAAGTGCCTACTGTTGCTGCTGTCTGCTTCCTCAATAAGGTTGTGTCACTGCTGAGGAATCAAAGAAAACAAGATATGCTATACATAATCATTCCTGAGGAAATACTTCAAAGAAAAATGACGGCGCACAGATGTTTGTGTTTTGACATTATTCATAATAGCAGAAAAATGTAAGAGGAAATAAAACATTCTGCCAGAATGTTTAAAGAATATTATGATTCATCACTGCACGATTCTATTTGGGCTTCCAATACAATAATAATTATGAAAACTACCTCCTGGCTGGAGAAAGTATTTGTGAATTTCTTTTACTGCACTCAGTAGTAAACTACAAATCATACATTTCTTTTACACTGCGTTAAAAAAAAAGGGTTGTCAATCGAGGCAGATATGAAAAGAACATGGCTCAATATACTGATGTTGGAGGCAGACGCTCTGGATTTGCAACCTGTATTCATTATTTATGATGTACACCTGAGCAAAAAATTCATCAATTCTCTCTCTTTTAAAAAATGTTATTGTAAAGGTGATGTACAGGGAGGGTTACAGTTACATAAGTAAGGTAATGAGTTATCCCATCCCCAATTTTCTCCTGCTTCGCCACCCCTCAAATGGAAAGTTCATTTCCAACATAGTGTCTAGTGAGTATTACTGTTTCATTGGTTCACCCTTTGTCCCACTGTTACTGTGAGTCCCCTTCCCTTCCCCAATTCAGATAAACTTATAAAGCAAAAACAGTGTCAACAGGGAATAAACCAAAGGGGGGAGGAGAAAAACAAGAAATAACTGCTAACAGTATACTAAAACAACAACAACACTTGTTTCAATTTCTAGGAGTTCATTTCCATAAGCATCATTTTTCATGGTCATATGCACAAAAGTCTTGAGCCATGTGATCCTTTGCTAACAATATCCTAGACATATTCTAGTTATTACAAATGTGTTTCTTTGGGTCTGGCTTCCTTCGCATAATAAGATTTTTTTTCCCCAAGTCTTTCTATTTCCTTACTAAGGGGGCAAAGCTCAGAAACAGCATCTAGGCCCTGAGTTCAAGCCCAACTACTGACCAAAAACTAACAAACAAAAACCAGTCTAGTCTCTTCTCCTGACTTCAAAATTGTCAACTGAACACAACCTTATTATGAGACTGTACCAACTGATTAACATGACCGTAATCATCAATACTGTCAATACCTTGCAGAGATGAGGATTTGAGAAACCTTCTCAAAGTTACCAATAATGACTTACAGAATTGTAGACAAGCTCATTAACGAATGAACCTTCAGTTTCCTTCTGAGCACAATAAGGTATTTCAGAAGGGAAGAGGTTGTTAGAGCGAAATGCTTGAGTTTGAAGCAATCACGTACTAATTTTGACAAGTTACTTAACTTCTGCAGCCCTCATCAATGTACTCATTAGGATAAAAGCAGCACCTATTCTCAAGCTGTTTTAAAGATAATATGATTTAATTTCTATAAGAATTTCTGGGATAGCACCAGGCACGGAGCAAGTTTTCACAGCTGTAATAACTCAGAAAAAAAATAGTGAAAAGACTATAGTTGAAGCCAATTCTGTGTGTGGATACCAGGTGAAAGGGAACCCAGATAAATACCATAGTTGGTGTGGTTTGACTACAGGGTACAGACTTTGCCTTTATTTTTTATTCTTTTACTGCTGCTGCAAATTTTTTGTTTATACAATAAATCACTACCTAAGATGGAGGAAAATGATGAAATCTGCTCTGTGTACAATTTCCTGAGGCAATGCCTGTTTGGTGACTGACTGATAAGCTAATTTGTGTTGTAGTATTAATGGCTGGTAATAGATTAATATGTTATCCCTTCGAGGTAATATATTTGCATTTTAAACATGCACCTAATTCGGGGGAGCAGCCTGATGAATATCAGAGTGTATACACATTCTGGTATGAGGAAGTCACGGTGCTGTCCCTGTGACTCAATATTGGAAGTCACACGGAGGAAAACGTCATTCTGGAGAGTTTGAGGCTGCCATTGGTTTCCTACCTCTGATGACAGGGGCGTGGCAGTGTAGGGAGAGCCAGCCCCCAAACACAGGCCAGCACCCTCATACCAACAAAACACCCCAATTAGAACCCCTACTCAAGTTCCCTAGATCTGTCAATGCAGAGATCAGGCTCAGCCCTTACCCTCAGAGCCTTGCTTTTTCCAAAGAAAAAGCCATCTTTAAAGAGTAACACAAACTAAACTGATTTGCCTACCAAAGAGACATAACCTATGATTCCCTGTCTATGAATTTAAGTCACAAATATTTTACTGATCAAATTGTAGTAACTCAAGGACTCGTTGAATACATTGGTGGCAACTACTTTTTCTAAAGAAATGATCAATTTATATCACAAATATGTATTGAGTACCCTCAAAGTACCCCAGAAAAGGTATTCTTGCAGAAATAGCACATAAAGTGCTTACCCACAGACTTTATTTTTCTGACTGGAATTATTGCTATTGAGTTGCAAAAAAGAGACTTAGCTGGGTCTGCGTGTGTCAGGTAAGCTCACCTTCAGCTGTGTGTCCTCCGCTGTGTTGGTTCTCATTTCCTTTTACTTATCGGCCTAATTCATTTGGCTCAGAGACATGCCATATTTCCATTGTCTCCCCTGAGAATCTCAATGGCTTTATGAAGAGTACTGACTAAGATTCCCTATTCTCAAGGGATTGAATGTTTTTGTTGTTGTTGCATTTTCTGCAATCCAGTGAAGGAAGACCTGTCCTTGACCATGACTCCCACTTTGTCACTGGCACTATTGAAGCAGCTCTCCTGGTCATAAAAAGTCCCACTGGAGTCCATGAGTCAGATCCTGACCATTCTTCTTCTTCTTTTTTCCAACTGATTTAAAAATATGCATTTTATTATCTTTAAGTATTTGTTCAAAGAGGGTGCCAGTCACTGAAACAGCCTGTGAGTGCAGTGCATCTAGATCAATGTCACTGCTTTCAATATTCTCACCCATCCCTCCCAACTCACTCCTTCCCTCACTTATCATAATTTTAGGTTACATATAGATTTTTTTGTGATTTAACAAAGGAGTTTATATATACAGTGCATCTTGATCTGTGTCATCCCTTCCACATTGTCAGCTCCCCCTTCCACCCACCCCCTTGGATTATTTCTCAGTTCTGTAGTATATACAATGAATTCTTGCCTACATCCACCCCCTTCCTCCCTTCATTCTTCTCCCCTTGGCTCTACTACCCCCTCTTGCAAGTACCCATTTCCTGGTAGTTACTTTGTTGATCTTTAACATAGTCTTTCTAAAGAATTATACTATTTTAGCTCTCCTTAGAGTCTATTGCACTTCAGTTAATTCATTTGTAACCCTTTATTACCACCCAGTGTGTTGATAGGATTTATAGGCACATTCTAGAGATTACAAATGAGGGCCACCATGTAACACATGTTTCCCTGGGGCTAGCTTATGTTACTTACTATATTTTTTCCAAGTTTCTCCATTTCTTTATGAATGGTATAATATCATACTTCTTTGATGGATCAGTAGAATAATATCATGTATCTATCCCACATTTTCTTTTTTTTTTTTTTTTTTTTGGCCAGTCCTGGGCCTTGGACTCAGGGCCTGAGCACTGTCCCTGGCTTCTTCCCGCTCAAGGCTAGCACTCTGCCACTTGAGCCACAGCGCCGCTTCTGGCCGTTTTCTGTATATGTGGTGCTGGGGAATCGAACCTAGGGCCTCGTGTATCCGAGGCAGGCACTCTTGCCACTAGGCTATATCCCCAGCCCCCACATTTTCTTAATCCATTTGCTAATTGAGGGATATATGGGCTGATTCCATATCTTGGCTATGGTAAATTATGCTGCAATGAACATAGTTGTGCTGGTAACTTTTTTGTGGCATAATTTGTGTTCTATTGGAAAAATGCCCAGGAGTGAGGTTGTTAGGCAATAGGGTAATATATCTATGTTTAGTTTTCTGAAGAACCTCTATAAGGTTACATTCCTACCAACAGTGTATTACAGTTCCCATTTGGCTCCACCCATGCCAGCATTTGTTATTGTTAATTATCTTGATATTGGCCATTCTGAGTAGAGTGAGGTAAATTCTCAGTGTTGTTTTGATCTGCATTTCCTCTATGGCCAGAGATGTTGAACATTTCTTTATGTGTCTTTTGGCCATATTTACTCCCTCTTCTGAGAAGTTTCTCTTTAAGTCATTATCTCATTTTTAATTGGGTTGTTGTTTCTTTGAGGGTTTATTTTGGGGGGGGGGTTAATTTTTTGAGCTCTAAGTATATTTTGGCTATTAGACCATTGTCTGATGTGTAGCTGCTGAAAATCTCCCATTCTGCAGGCTTTTTATTTAGCTTGTCAATGTAAGGCTGGAAACCACTCAAATATTACAGGAAGCGATAGGGGAAACACTAGTGGTCCTATGTACAGATCATAAATATCCAGAATCACACAAATTAAAATACTAGATGAATGTGATTGCATCAAACTTAAAAGTTTCTGCATGGCAAAGGACATAGATGGCTATTCTTCTTGACAAACATCTCATGAAAGGAAACTAATGACTTTCAGGCCTCCACCTTATAATCACAAATCTCAGTCATAAGTCAAGAAACCAGATAGGAACTTACTAGTACATTGGCCATTTCTCTTTTTGTTTCTTCTCTTTGGAACAAACACCTCCACTGTCCAGTAACAAACACTTCCCATATATCTTAGCAAAGAATAATAGATATCCACATAATATCTTGATCTCATTTCAGTCAGACCAAAATGCCCTCTTATATCCTTCAGGAAACAGTGATAGGAGTATCAGAGACAAGAAAAGTAAAGTCAGCACAGGTAGGAGAGTACCAACTCTGGGCACAGAATTAACACAATGCTAAATAAGAAATCAACAGCTGCTTCTTTATTTCTTTTGAGCACATCTTCTTTATTGTCTGTGTAAAAGTGCTTTGGTTCAAGTTCCTGATGATTAGAGCCAAACAGCAGAAAGAGAAACTTCTTTCTGCAGATACATTAAATCAGATACCTCAAAAGGGAGCCATTTTTCTTGACTGTCCTATTGTTTCTAAGGTCACAGCCAAATAAGTGGATTGGAGTCTTACAGATTTTTCATAGAGAAGGAATTAGGAGCATAATTATGTCCTCTGATTTTCCTTATTGTTTTCTGAGGATCAATTACACATAAAGCAAGGAGACAATGAACTGTGGAAATGTGAATAGAGTATCTAATAGGTTATCTCTAGTACAATTCTGTAGATACTAGCTTTTATTTCTAATGTTTTAAAGATTGCAGTGACAGGGGCTCTTTCTTTAGAACTTATGTTTTGAACTGTGAGGCTAGGCCACAAAATAATGTCAGGTTCCAATACTGCTCTGGACTTCAAATCCCTTTTCTTCCAAGCTCCTCACTGACTTGTATGCCTATTTTAATGTGAAGCTAAAGCTTCATAAAGAGATACTTTTAAGTCCTGCAGCTGATCTCCTGGAACCAGCCTCATCAAGCCTTTTAAAGCAGGCTACTGTATGTGTGGGACGTCTCCAGTGATAGTGTTGAAGCAATCATATTGAAGCTTGGTGAGTAGAACTCTCAGGCTTTATAAACAGTTTAGTCTTCATCCCATCACCCACTTTGATATACCAAAATAAGTGTGCCAAGAGGCATCTCATGGAGCTAAGTCTTGATGGAAACCACAGCTAATCATATCTATACATAAAAAAATGAGTAATACCTGGAAAGTCTGTTGTTTTGAATAACAAACAAACACAGATTGACTGTTAGGTTGAAGGCAAAAGGAATAGTCCTTCTCTCTAAAATATAGAAATACAGATACTGTGGGAATAAATATGGTAATCAGAATGAGAGAGAACCAATAATTTTACATAGAATACCCACAGGGGTTTTTGTTTATATATACCTTGACAGCAGGTGGGGTTCCTTTGAATAATTAAAATATTTCGTGTATTTTTTTATTAATTTGCTTTCCTTCTAAATATTTTCTCCCAGCTACAAGTGAACAAATAAGTAATCTAAGTAGTTCTAATTAGCTACATAAATATTTCTGTGTCTTAGTTGGGATATAAGCTTCCTCCATCCCAGAAAAAAATTATTCCAATGAGAACAATTTCCCTAGGGATTTTGTTTTAGGAGTATACTAAACTTTCATTGTTTTATCATCCTCTGAACAATTTTATTGTGCCTTATTGAAACCACTCCTCTGTGTTGGCTTCGTTTTCTTTTATTTATTTGATTAATTTCCACAGGGCCTAGATAAATGTAGAATGTGCACACTTTAAGGATCCTCATTTATATAAAGTAGGAACAGAGACAGAGAGTCTACTGTAGCAAAATATTCAGTGCTACTCTTGCCCAATTACCTCCTAGATTGAACAATGTGTTCTTTAGGTAGACTACCTCATTACAATGATATTTATGAATGCTGGAACTTTCTTATGAGATTTACCTTCTCTATTACACTGTAATTGGTAGAGAATATTTCAGAAAAATTCTTTTGTTAGAAAATAAGAAAAAGACACTAGAATGCAACAATAGCCAATTACTCTGCTGTATGAAACCAGCCTGAAGGAGGCAGCCTAAAGTCTTGAGAAACAAAATCATCTTCTTTTAAAGATAACATGTTTTTGCTTTCATCTCCAAAAGATCCATCTACACTTTTTAAAATATATTTCATGTGACCCTGTTCATTTCTACTTGCATTTAAACCTTTGCTCACAGCTATGAGAAATCAAGCCAGCCATCAAAGCCTCTCAGGAGAGAAAGGGAAAGATGAACATATAATATGTGCAGGGAAGCCACACAAGTAACTTGGCAGTTGCCTTAATGAGCCACATTCTCTCTACTGCTCTGTCTTTCTACAGCGCTGCCTTTTCACATGACATGTCTGGCTGTCATTTCCTGGGTTGTTCTTTTTCTTTCTCAAGGCTGAGATCTGGAATTGATTCACCAGGCAGCCTTCCCTTGGCCTTGGGAGTCTAGTTATGTGTCTTCCTCTGTGATCCCTGGTGCCCTGTGGCTTCTCCATCACAGCACATGTCTCTGTGTGGTGACTGCATCTCTGCCCCTGTCTTCTCCATTTTAGACATAACCCTCAGGTGGTTGGTCTGCTTTTCGTCTCTCAGATGCCAGCCCTAAGCCCATGCATGTCATGTGTAATTTGAGTAAATGGAATGAATGTGTGAGGGACCTCTAGTTCTGCCAAGGGAAAACAGACAGCATGGAAAGATTAAGTTCTGGAATAATCTTTCAATGTAGCTATTATTTAGAGTCTTTCCATGGTAGCTTAAAATATAGTCAGTAGTGGGAGAGAAATCTCTAGATTTCTGTTTTTAGGCGACAGCTCTGGCGTGGGCAGGTATCTGAGATTGGTGACTATAACATATGGTGTTACATAGTGGAAAAAACAGAGAAGCCACATTTTGAGAGGCAGAATTGGGAGTCTTCATTAGAAGCCCAGTGACTATAGGAAGGCTTTTGTCACAAAGACCTGTACACCATGAATACACTTAAAAATGTCATAAAACTGAGCTATGAGAGCAGGAGAAGAAAGAAAGAGCAGAAAAGCAATGCCAAAACCCCAGATCAACCCCAGTGGAAAGCTGATGTGGGATATCATGTTCATCAGAGGAGAGCCAAGAAACAGGACATGAGCAGACAGGAAAAACATGGCATGGCATACCTGTACCTGCTGGTCTGGGCCTAAATAGGATCAAGTCAAGGAGCAGAGTCATAGTGAGCTTCAGAGTTCATGACTGAGGACTGGCTGGTCCAGTAACCTATTGTCCAAGTTCCTGCTCCTGGCTCTAGGAATTCAGGCATGCCTATTACTTGGGAAACAGAACTTGCTTGCCTCTACCATGAAGACAAGATGGGTGGGTTATACCCAATACCCTATCATCTACCATGTGGCCAAATTGGTGCCAGTTAGATTCAACATCCCTACTTCAATGGAAAAGAGCACAGTGTTGTTAGATGGGGACATGGGAATATGGGTGTGCACTGGGAAGCTGACTGAATAGTGTTGGTGTCAAGCTGAGAGGTAATTAGCCTATCACCAGTATGTATAAGAGGGGAGAGAAACGAGTGTCATTGTTTCAGAATTCATCTTGGTCTATAGGATTGACTGAGGAGATGAAGGTGACTGGAGGCTAAGTCCTTCAGGTATTAATACCAGATAAGGCTGAAAAATCCAAACCAGGAGTTGTACCAGCAGCTGCAGAAGTTAAGCTCCAGTAAATATATGTGAGCCAGTGCAAGCCCAAGGATAAGTATTAGGCCAGAGGTCTCTTTGTCTTCCATCACCAACCATGGTAGACTTGTTATATGACACCTCCCGTCTGTGTGATATCGTCTTGGGAAGAGATGCTGAGAATAGCAAGCTACCTGAGATATTAAACATATAAGAAAAATACTAAAAATTATCCATAAGAATTATTCATCACATTAATCACTTTAAGGACTAATATAGAAATAAAAGTTGTTATTCCCATGACTACTTTCACTAAGGTAGGTGCTTTAGATAACAATAAGTTAGTTAAAACTACATCATTCTATGTATCCAAGTTGAAATATGAGTTAATTTTGCAAACTTGTTATGCATGCATCTCCAATTTAGTTGTAAATTGGCACAAAATAAGGGCTTCACTTTTGCCACCCACACTGGGTACCTTGAAAAGAATCTGTTCTGTGATCTGTTTTTTTTTTTTTTTTTTGCCAGTCCTGGGCCTTGGACTCAGGGCCTGAGCACTGTCCCTGGCTTCTTCCCGCTCAAGGCTAGCACTCTGCCACTTGAGCCACAGTGCCGCTTCTGGCCGTTTTCTGTATATGTGGTGCTGGGGAATCGAACCTAGGGCCTCGTGTATCCGAGGCAGGCACTCTTGCCACTAGGCTATATCCCCAGCCCCTGTGATCTGTTTTTGACATTGGTATTTTATAAAATGTAACAGAAAGTGCACATGTAACATTGATAGCTCCGTTACCTTCTTGTGAGTTAAATCAACAAACTCACAAGCGCACTGTGAAGGTACATTTACCAACATCTCCCTTTTGCACATGGAAACAATAGAAGTCTAACAATGTCTTGAAAAGGCCTCTCAATTTCTGCTTATACCAAAAAGTAGAAAGAAGCCTTATATCAATTATCTTAATTATACAGGAAAACTCTCATTTTGGTCTATTTATATACAGCGTCCTGTTAAAAACACATACACATTTGGCAAAGCAGCCAACAGCTGTGTTCTTCCCACCTGTGCCCCACTGAAAACCTTGTGGATGTCAGTGTAATTCCCACAGCCAATGCATATTCCTGCTTTCCCCTAAAATTCTCTGGAAGTATAATAAGAGAATGATGAGGGGAAGCAGATGAATGTATTCTCAGTAGGCCTGAATTAAAGTTTTTGGCTGATCATATCCTGCCTCATTTGCAAAAACAAAGTAAAATAGAACACTGAAGCAATTATTGGACAATTCTGGCTCTTGTGTTGGACAATCCTGGCTCCTTGTCTTTCCAAAAGGATGCCTGAAAAGTCTCTGTTTAGGAATCTTTAGTCCTCTTGAATTTCTAAAGGGTCTTGTCTGAGCACTAGTTTCCCTTCTTGAGATATACTGGAGTGAACAGTAGCCTTTAATGTGAAATTCTGAATACAAAGATAGGAAAGGCGTGGTTTATCATTTACATGCTTCCAAAGCAACCAGCATCTAAGAACAAACTTTAAGGACCTCTTTTATGTTCTAAGGGTTTTTACATTTTCTATCCAGAGCTGTGCCTGTGTTGGCATCCTGCCCATTTATAGCTTTACTGAGGTACAACTGACAAAGAGAAATTGAGTATGCTGCTATTCTTCACAAGTACTCAAGAATAACCGGTGTCTGCCGTAATGACCACCTCAAACTTTGTAGTGTGTTGGAATTTATAGTGTTTGCCAAGTCTCCTAAAGCGCAACTTCAGAGCTCTGTAGATGACTCAAACTTTTCACCCCACTGCCTGCCCTGATGTCATATCTCCTATACGTTTCAAAATGCTTGAATTCTCTGGTATTACATCTGGTTTCTTCCATCGTTATATGCCCTGTTCTTTTAAGACTAATTTCAGGAACTGTCCTTCCCATGACATTATCCTAACCTTTTCTCTTTCACCCACCCACTCCAGAGAAGTGTAGCATTTTCCCCCTCTATGTTCTTCTTGAATACAGTACCTCCTATGGCACTAACCTCTGGGACTGTATGAGAGTAGAGTTACTTTCCTTCCTCCACCATAAAACTCAGTATTCTTCCAAGGAAATGGTTGTGTCCCAATGATTTTTTATGCCATGGACTAGTAAAAAAGCCTGATGTATAGCTTATGCTAGGAAAAATTCTTTTTTTTTTCCAAATTTTTATTATCAAACTGATGTACAGAGAGGTTACAGTTTCATATGTTAGGCATTGGATACATTACTTGTACTGTTTGTTACCTCGTCCCTCATATCCCCCTTCCCTTCCTCCCCCTTTCTCTTTCCCCCCATGCAGTGTTCAGTTCACTTACACCAAATAGTTTGGCAAGTATTGCTTTTGTAGTTGTTTTTCTTTTTATACCCGGTGTCTCTCAATTTTGGTATTCCCTTTCAATTTCCTAGTTCTAATACCAGTATATATGGTTTCCAATATACTCAGATAAGATTACAGAGATAGTGTAGGTACAACCACAGGAAGGTGATACAAGAACATCGTCAATAATAGAAGCTACACATACACACGTGAAGTTGAAAGTAGTTACAACTGTGATATAACAATCGTTTCCATAACATGGAGTTCATTTCACTTAGCATCATCTTATGTGATCATAAGGGTATAGCTATTGGGCTCTTGTGATCCTCTGCTGTGGCTTGCCTAAACCTGTACTAATTATTCCCAATAAGGGAGACCATAGAGTCCATGTCTCTTTCGGTCTGGCTCACTTCACTTAGTATAATTTTTTCCAAGTCCTTCCATTTCCTTACAAATCGGGCAATGTCATTCTTTCTGATAGAGGCATAAAATTCCATTGTGTATATGTACCACATTTTCCTGATCTATTTGTCTACTGAGGGGCATCTGGGTTGGTTCCAGATTCTAGCTATGACAAATTGCGCTGCAATGAACATTGTTGTGCTGGTGGCATTACTGTGATTTTGTTTGTGTTCTTTTGGATAGATACCCAAAAGTGGGGCTGCTGGGTCATAGGGGAGTTCTATATTTAGCCTTCTGAGGAGTCTCCATACTGCTTGCTAGAGTGGCTGAACCAGTTTACAATCCCACCAACAATGACCACATCCCCTCCAACAATTGTTATTGTTAGTTTTCTTGATATAGGACATTCTTACCGGGGTGAGATGGAATCTCAATGTTGTTTTGATTTGCATTTCTTTTATGGACAGTGATGTAGAGCACTTTTTCATATGTCTCTTGGCCATTCTCATTTCCTCATCAGAGAAGTCTCTTTGTAAGTCTTTAGCCCACTTGATGAGGGGGCTATTGGTTCTTTGTGGTTTTGTTTTGGAGGAAGGTAATTTTTTTAGTTCTGCATATATTTTAGATATGAGGCCTTTGTCCGTTGAATGGCCGGTAAAGATCTTTTCCCAGTCTGTGGGCTTTCTGTTTATCTTGCAAGCTATGTCCTTTGCCATGCAGAAACTCTGCAGTTTGATGCAGTCCCATTTGTCCAACCTTTCTTTGATTTGTAGCATTTCTGGGTCTTTGTTAAGGAAGTTTCGTCCTGTGCCAAGGAGTCCAAATGTTTCTCCTACTCCTTCCTTTAGTGTTTTCAGGTCTGTTTTGATTTCGAGGTCTTTGATCCATTTGGAATTGATTTTGTTGCAGGGTGATATATAAGGATCTAGTTTTAGTTTGTTGCATGTGTTGAACCAGCTTTGCCAGCACCATTTGTTAAAGAGGCTATCTTTCTTCCAAACTATTGTTTTAGCTCCTTCATCAAAGATTAAGTAGGTGTAGTTCTGTGGGTTCATTTCTGAGTCTTCAGTTCTTTTCCATTGGTCTTCAGGTCTGTTCCGGTGCCAATACCAAGCTGTTTTTATTACTATAGCTTTATAATACAGCTTGAAGTTGGGTATTGTAATTCCTCCAGCACTGTTCTTTCTGCTTAGGATTGTTTTTGCTATTCTAGGTCTTTTATTGTTCCATATGAATTTCTAGATTGCTTCCTCTATTTCATTAAAAAATGGTGTTGGGATATTAATGGATATTGCATTGAGTTTGTAGATAGCCTTTGGCAATATTGCCATTTTGATTATGTTAATCCTCCCAATCCAGGAGCATGGGAGGTTTTTCCATTTCCTTAGTTCTGACTTAATTTCATTTTTCAAGCTTTTAAAGTTCTCATCGAAGAGGTCTTTCACTTCTTTGGTTAAGGTTATTCCTAGGTATTTTATGTTTTGGGGGGCTATTGCAAAAGGAGTTGCTTTCCTGATTTCTGCCTTGGTCTTCGGGTCGTTAGCATAGAGAAAGGCTGTTGATTTTTGAGGGTTTATTTTATATCTTGCAACTTTGCCAAAGTTTTGGATCAGCTCTAGTAGGTTGGGGGTAGAATCTATGGGATTCTTTAGGTATAGGATCATGTCATCTGCGAAGAGAAAAAGTTTAACTTCATCTTTTCCTATTTGGATCCTCTTTGTATTTTCTTTTTGCCTAATTGCTCTGGCTAGGAATTCTAGTACTATGTTGAAGAGCAGGGGAGAGAGTGGACATCCCTGCCTTGCTCCTGATTTTAAAGGGAATGGCTTTAGTTTTTCACCATTTAGAGTTATATTTGCTGTTGGTTAGTCATAAACTGCCTTGATTATATTCAGGAATGTTCCCTGGAATCCCAGGTTTTCCAGGGCTTTTAGCATAAATGGGTGCTGGATTTTTTCAAATGCTTTTTCCGCATCCAGAGATAAAACCATGTGGTTCTTTACCTTGCTTCGGTTGATGTGGTAGATTACATTAATTGAGGAATTCCATTTTACTTTCTACTCCTGTGCTTTCTATGTAGCTAGGATTTAAATACACATTATTACTTCAGGTTTGTTGGCTGAGCTGGAGGTCTCATTAACTGTTTGCCCAGATTGGTCAAGAACCATGATACTCTTGAACTCTACTTAAAATGTAGCTATAATTATAGGCATCAACCACTACTCTTGACCCCAGAATAAATTTCTGGTAAGAAATAAATTTTATCCTTAATTTTATTTAAAGAATTGGAGACTTGGGAATTAATTTTTTTCCTCAAAGAATTAAACTGAGATGTGGAAATTTAGAGTCTGACCATGTGATCTCAGGGAGAATGATTTTTTTCATGTGTGCCCATTGCAGGAAGTCATATTTCTGTAAATTCCACATTTCCAAAATTAAAAGGAAATATGCTTGATCCAGTCTCAGCTAATTAGATATTACAAATGGAAAGCAGCACAAGGGGAGCTTAAAGAAACTGGCCCTGGAGCTAACCTATGCTTAAATCTCAGCTCTTACTTGCTGCCAAATGCTTAACTTGTATGTCTCCCACAGAAAGAAAAGATGTGATATCCATCCTTTAATGGACAAAAAGGTAAAAGAATTTTACACCGGCCATTAGAACAGTGCCCAGCATATTACCTGCTTGATGCGTTTCCTGTAGTTGTATATGTTTGCTGTCACTACAAAATAGGAAAAGAAAGACCTCCTTAGTCAATGTGACATTTGACAGTGAAATCTTTCAAATCAAGGAGTGAAATAATAATAGCATCCTTAGTGGGAACCATTTGACATGTGTCTGTCTTTCTTGATGAACTTCAAAGACCATCTAGTATAACCAAATACTTCCATGCAGTACACAAATAGAAAATGTCTCAGTTCAGGGAGGATACTGACGGAGAGGTACAAGCAGATTTTTCTAGTTGCTAGGAGCAATTTGGCAAAGAAAT
Source organism: Perognathus longimembris pacificus (assembly GCF_023159225.1). NCBI lineage: Eukaryota > Metazoa > Chordata > Mammalia > Rodentia > Heteromyidae > Perognathus > Perognathus longimembris. The sequence continues at coordinate 136,166,653 of NC_063161.1, forward strand.
AATATAAGCAGACATCATTTGGAGTAAAATACTCCCTTTACAATAATCACTGGAAAACTATTAAACCTGTCTCCAGATCAGAATTTACAGCAGAGAGACCCACAGATAAAAGATTGCCTTGAGAATATATTTAAGGGGCTTTCTTTGTAGCACTGTGTTATTTAAGTGACATTATGCATGCTAAGGATTGTTTTGAAATGCAGTAGAGATAAAACAAAAGGATGATAAAATAAAATTGAAATGAACTGAAGTAACTTGCCAGTTTGGGGACTCACCATAGGATCTTGCACTCACACTGGTAAAATAACATGTCCAGATTAGGCAATGAAATCAGGATCCTCATTAGAGGATGTGAAGGAAATACCAGTGTTAAACGATATTAAATGGGGTGTTGCTAAATCCTGTTGTGCATTCGTGGGATCCCTGAGTAAAAATGATAATAATTATAATAAAGTGAATGTCCGCAGGGTCAAGGGAGAAAATCAAGACTGCCTATTGTTGACAATGCACAGTCTGCATGGAGGAAAAGAAACAGCAACTGAGGAAAGACAGAAAAATCTAGTGTGTGTCCCCGTTCTGTTTGTTCTGAGCAATGTGATTTTTAAGAGTCAGGTAATCTCTATGCTCTAGTCTTCAAATAGGGGGTTGTAACACTTGTCTACATTGCAAACTGAGGTTAGAAATCAAATAAAGCAATGGATGTAGAAATGTCTTTTGCAACTTTACTGTCAAAAATATTCAAGTTGCTCTTGATAATAATTTTTGAAGCAAAATCCAAAGGCACACATTTCCCATACATGGAGACTACATTTCTATTTTTTATTTCAGTGGAGATTGAAAATGGGCTCCTTATTTGTGTAAAAAGGATAAAGCAAGAACGAAAAGTAATGGAGCTCGGAACAAAATGGTTAGTGTTTAACAAGTGAGCAAAAACAATTGTGTTCTGTTTTCTCCTAAAATGCATCCTGGGAGGCTGTATAATTGAAAATTTGTGACTCTCACATGAGCACAGACTATAATATTTGAAGAGGCCTTGCTTAGCACGAGTTCTTAGGATTGCATTCTTCAGGCCTTAAGGGAAAATTGAATAGAGGGCTTAGGGTTCCATCAGGAAGCAATTTTCCTCTGGCTGAGTAGCTCTGGATAATACCGCTGTGGCAGTAGAAACTTTGCCAGCCACCCCAGTGTCACTGGGAGAAGATATGCAGCTGTAGGGCAAACACTGTGCCCCTGAATAAATTAGGAAGGAGGCTGGCAACCCCACAATCCATGTTAGTGTCTTTTCATCCTGATGTAGAAAAGCTCAAATCCTTAATGTATGTAATCTGTTTGACCGCACTTGGGGGTGGGACGGAATAAGTGATGGATGGTGGATTCTTAGTGCCAATTGTAGACTTTGCTTCACAAGGAAGTGAATTCCTTGAATTATCAATCATTAAGCATACTTTCATAAGCCTGGAACCAAGTGGCAATGATTGTTGCATAGAAGCATTCTGTAAGCTTTCATTCATACACTAACTGAGTAAATGACCAACATGAATCAATGATTAGGGAAGTAAAAATCCACTTGTAGCCATACTGCCAATTACAACCATTTTTACGATGATTTATAATGGACAAAATAGTTTAAAATGCTTTCCAAGACAATGCCAGGAAGGACATAATTGTTATTTGTGGCACTGAGAATTGAACTCAGAGCCCCAACATGCTGGGCAAGTACTCTACCCCTTGAACCACACCTACAGCTCTTTTGTTTGTATTATGTTCATGAGACAGAGTCCAGTTAACTTTTCCTGGGCTGACTTCAAACTTGAAATCCTCCTTCTTCCTCTGTCCTCCAAGGAGCTGGGATTAAAGGCCGGTGCCACCACCATACCTGACCTGAGAGAGAATTAGAAAGAAGTGACCAGAGAATGATAATCATAAAATAAAAATGGGCACCAGAGATAAAAAAGGTGTCACAGGTTATCTAAGATATCACTGTCATCTGCTAATTGTGCTTCTAACTGACTGTATGTGGTTCTGAACAATATCCTATTTAAGAAAAAAAACACACAGACGGCATCAATTCTCAGGTGCAGTCTTTGTTCCAGTGATTCCAAAGGGGCAGTGTGAAAGTTAGTCTTCACCTGAGATACCATATCTTCCATAGCTTCCTTGCTGTCTCCTCTTCTGCCTTAGGCCTTTTCTCCGCAAGGACTCTGAATAATCTAATGAAAAAGCCCTTCTCATTCTCTGCTTCTGGGGACCTACATCTTTCAACGACCCTTTGCATGAAGTGCAGGTGAAAGAGTTATGTTTATTTTGGAGTTTTCTTTTCTGACCTTGTTTGTATTTTGTTCTAAAATAACCATGATTACATAGAAATACTTGTTGGACACATTTTTCTAGTCTTCATGGTGTCTTTTGGGAAGAAAATGTACTCTAGTACTTTTCTACTGCTGAAAAATAAATTAGCACACATGTAATGCCTTAAAGTGCCTTATATTCTGTGGGACAGGAATCCAAGCGTGGATCAGCTGGGTCTTCTACTTCAGGATTTCTTAGGGACAACAGTCAAGGTTTTATCTGGGCCTGGTGTCTCATCTGAGGCTCAATTTAGGAAGGATCCATTTTTAAGCTTGTGTGGTTGTTGGCAGTATTTGGGTCAGCGTGGGCTCCCAGGTAGAGGGCTTCAGATGTTTGCTAGCTATTGGCTGGAGGCCACCTTTAGTTCTTTGTCGTGTGGCCCTCACCAGATGGCAGTGAACTTCATCTAAGGCAACAAGGGAGAATATCACCAGAGAAGGTCTGTTAGCAAAAGAGAAGAGGTTATCTAAATCATGTGAGTGATATCCTTTCACACTTTTGCTTGGTTCTACTAGAAATAAGTCACAGACCTTATAAATACTCAAGGAAGAGTGATTACACAGGGCAATCCCAGTCAGAGGTGGGAATCCTGTGAACCTTCTTGGAGTCTATCTGATGCCATATTTAATAATGAAAAGTAAGGAAGTCTTGAGATGAGGCTAAGATGGTTGGAAAGATGGAAGAGTATTTAGGGCCCATTTAATAATTATAGATCATTAATAGTAAAAACTTTAATTAAGGAGAAAAGATGTTACTTATCACATGGAAATCAAATTCATTTCCTTGTACAAGTTCTTGCCTGTCTGGACAGCTGAATTAAAACTGAGAGAAAACATAGGACCCCAATAATAGGAAGTTATTATAAGTTAGCTTCCCTGCAATGGATTTCAACACATGTACAAAAAATATCATCATGAAAATGGGCTTTGGCCGCAACTATCTATCATGCCAACTCCCTTCCCACATACTTGAAACCACTGGAAAATAGTTTTTCATCTGTAACAGCATTAGTGCTCACCATCTCCCTTCCACTTAGTTTTCAGGGGTATACCTTTCAACACCTTAGCCCCCCCCCCAAAAAAAAAATCTCAGGAAACTTAGAAGCCAAGAGAAAATTTTCTGCTATCAATTAAAGATGAATTAATTGATTATATTAAACCCATCATCCTCAAACCCTGGTCTCAAATGCAGTTGAAAGAGATTTATCCAGAAGGGAAATAATATTTTAAATACTACTTCAGACTAATATTAAGGACAATATGATTGATATCTGAAATGATTGTGAGAATGATATCACATAATGAACCATCGAGATTTTTGATAAGAAACTGAATAAGTCTAATAAAAGAAATAATGTCATTAAACTTTCAAAGTAATAAAGAGAAAAATTCATAATTGCACAAACATTGAATCATTAAGACATAGTTGAGAAAATTACCAAGAACAACAAAAAGCTATAAAACTTTAATAAAAGTTATTAAAAAGTTAGAAAAAATTATTATACAGAATTTAAAATAGTGATCCAAGATACTTATAATTTGTGTTTGTAGGGAAAGGAATAGAAAAGAACAGAAGAAATTAAATAAAAGGGAAGAAATAGAACATATACATCAAAGACCTGTCTTGAATTGAAGGTAGATTTTAATTTCCCTATCAATGAAAAGCAACAAATTCTGAGACCTATTTTGATAAAGAAAATTGTATTTCTAAAACTAAATACCAGTCCATAGCACATAGAGGGGCAGAAACTTATTTCTACAAGGGACAACAAACTTAGGTTGTTTCTCAGTCATGAAATATGTTACAGTACAATGGAACAATGTTATGAAGAAAAATAAGTTCTACCTTTATAAGTTTGTAAAAGCAGAAAAATTTATCACTCCTTTAACTTTAAAGGATGGAAGAATCAAACCAAAATTTTGTAGGTATACATTCATCAAAACAATGAATTCATAAATGAGAAGATCGAGCTCGAGGAGTCCTTATAACTGTAAAGGTTAGTTCAGTAAAAATTTCTATCTAAAATATGTGGGTTTGCAGACATGTACAAGGATGTGTGTACTAGAAGGTTTTCATTCTGCTCTTCTTAATAAAAACAACTGATTTAGCAGACCTCTCACTGTATCATTTTTATTCAGAGTTAAGTCTTTTATAATATTGGTTGCACATTGGTGTACTCTAGTTTTTATTTTTACCTTGAAATAACTGCTCTGAATCATAGGTGAGTTGGTTAGGATCTGTTCTCCATTATCGTGCCTCATATATGAGGGTTTTATTTTCTGTATTTTGCTTTTATGCAGGTAAATTGTCTTAGCTTATACTGAAGTCTCGAAGATCTGCAGAAGCTATACATAATGGCTCATGCCTATTATCTCAGTTACTTAAGAGGTAAAGATTGGGTGGATTACAGCTAGAAGCCAGCACTGGCAAGATGAGACCTCCCCCATCTCAGCAAAATAAGGAGTGTATGTTCAAGAGTGACTGTGGTCACAGCCATGTGGGTTCCATAAGATAATCACTGTTTGAGGCCAACATCATGCAGAAACAGCTAACACTATCTTAAAAATAACAATAACAACAACAAAAAGACTGGGGCTGAGACTCAAGTAGTAGGGCTGTGTGTTCACACCCCAGTACAATAAAATAAACAAACAAACAAACAAATAAATAAATAAATAAATAAATACATACATACATACATACATACATACATACGTAAGTAAGTAAGAAAGAAAATCAATGTGTAGAACTTAACCCACAAAATTCTAGCTTCCAGATTTTTTGTTTGTTTGTTTGTTTTGTTTTGATGCCAGTCCTAGGGCTTAAAGTCAGGGTCTGGGTATTGTCCCTGGGCTTTTGTTACTGAAGGCTAGTGTTCTACCACTTGAACCATAGTTCCACTTTTAGCTTCTTGGTGGTTAATTAAAGTAAGGGTCTCATGAACTTGAGAGAGAGAGAGAGAGAGAGAGAGAGATTGAGAGAGAGAGAGAGAGGAAAGCACAAGCCTGCAAGCACTTGGGCCCAGAGGAAGGGAGGGAGGAAGGGGGGGAGGAGGAAGAAAGAGGGGGAGAAAGAGAGAGAGAGGGAGAGGGAGAGGGAAATAGAGAGGGAGAGGGAGACAGACACAGACAGAGATAGACAGAGAGAATGAGACAGAGATAGAGATGTAGAGTCACACAGAGAGAGAGAAATACAAAAGATAATAGTGATGTATTCCTACTCCACAATAAGATTATCGTGGCTTTTGCGTTTTTCTTTCTTTTTTCTTAAAAAAAAATCTTAGATGGCCTTGTCTTCATATATATCTATAAATTCTGCCCATTTTGGGCTAGGTTGGGGACGTTTGTGTGATTTAGGATGCATGATATCCAGTGTACACTTCAGCCATGTGTTCCTTATATTAGTAGGAGACTGATGCATTCACAAGTTAATGAGAGACCTCCAATCTTTTAATGGTCATTAACATGAATGCAAGAACAAAATAAATTTGACATAGTTTCCTGAATTGAACATTATGGTATAATGCCATAAAAAGTTGTTCACATGAAATTGTATATATAAGTATATTATATGTAGTATATACATATCTATATATCTCCTTTTCATTCTCACTTTCATTTTATCACATGTCAAAGTGGTCAAGAAAATACATGGTATTATGTTTCAGTTTCTTTTCCTGCCTCACATCAGGTTTTTATCATCTATATGATTAAGTTACTGATGTTGCTGTGTAGATTCTGCTTATTTTGCTAATTTCTCTAGATACATTTCTTTTTGTTGTTGTTGGTTTAGGGCTTTTTGCATGAAAATTTGGATAATTTGACTTTTTACAAAATAGTTCTGCTTGAAGATTACTTATTAATGTTTAGACTCCTATTTGTAGGCCCCGATCACCCCATATTCTAGTTTGTGTCAAGACCTTGTTGTATTGCAGATGAAGATGAACTTCCTTCGTTCCCTTTAATCCCCCTTAAAAATCATGTTTAGTGTTTATGATGTTACCCATCCAGAATAATTCAGTTATATAGTTATTTTGCTTAAAGTTAAAAGTAGCCCTAAGAAAAAAGTGATCTACCTATAACTTTACTAGTTAGGATATGGTAAAGACACTTGCACACCTATCATTGCTGAATTACTCACAATAACCAAGTTAAGGAAACAGCCCAGATGCCCTAAAACAGGTGAGTGGATCCAAAAAATGTGGTACCTATACACAATGGAATTTTACACAGATATTAAATGAATAAAAAAGAATGAATAGTATTACATCATTTTCAGGGAAATAGATGGACCTAGAATGTGTTCTAGCTAAGCCAAGTGTGGTAAGCCAAGTTCAGATTGATAAACAGTGCATGTTTTCTCTCATATGTGGAAACTAGTTCTAAAATGCCATAGGACATGATAAATCACATAGGACTCAAGACACTCAACACATGGTGAGACCTGAAGAGAAAACTCTTAAGGGAGGAACACAAAATTGCAATGCCTATGTACCTCTGATCATAAAAAAATAATATTATGAGATGAAATAAAAAAAAGTTAAAACAAACATAAATAATAAAAAGAGAAAAGAAAAGCAACAGTTAGACCCTGAATTTCAAACTTGATTATGCATAGAGACACGGGCTGAACCGCCCCCCACCCCCAATACTAGTGGTTCTATTTCATTCAGGAAAGAGTTAATTAGAATGAGAATTTTAAAGTTCCGCTAATTTGAGGAACCACTGTTTCAGCCGTGGGGCCAGGAATAACTTGATGTCTTTGTTTTCCTGGAGTCCCTCCAGAATTTTCTTCCTCTCAGGACCCTTGGCTGTCAGAGGACCAACATCTTTGCCCACTGTCAAGTGTTATATTTTCATGTCCCTGAGCTTTCTGTTGTCACTGCCAGGCTTTCCTCCTCCCTGACTGGGGGCAGGGGGATTAAGTCTCTGCATCTCTTCATCTAGACACCAGCAACTCCTGTGCCTGAAACATGCATTCTAGGATTGAACTGGAGGGCAAGGCAGGCTGGGATATATTTGATTCTCTTTTCCAAATCCACATCTTTACTTTTCAGCAGATCTCTTATCCATTGATTTCATTTTTGCTTTTATAATGCAATATTTCCCTTAGAGAAGGAATATCTGTTTAAATGTCACCGAGGACTCTTAACTTGAAGGTCTTTCTTGTCCTTTTCTTATTACTTTTTTTCCAAAGGTTATTATTATTATTTTTTAAAAATCTTGGTATTTATCTTACATGCTGGAGCTTTTTCTCAAATGTCTCATTTGCTCCTGTTTAGAATTGGGTGATAGAAAGTCAGGCTGCATGATCTATGGTTGTTGTTTAGGTGTATTGTCTGCCAAGATTTTTTCTGGGGAAAGGGCAGAAGCTGGGATTGGATTAGAAAAAATGTAGGTGATAGGATGAGGAGTTGTTTATCAGCATCAGCACCATCCTGCCTTAGCTGCATTAGGTCATTGAAGATTTCCTTACAATGGGATTTTATTTTTGATTAGCATGTAATAATTGTACATATTTATGGGACACATGTGATTTCAATGTAGACTCATCAAATCACAGTAATAAGCATTTCTATCTCCTTGCCTTTCTCTGTCTCATACATCTCTGAAACACATAATGGGCTATTGTGGACTAAAGTCCCCACTGTGCCATGAGATACCACCACTTGTTCCTTCTATCTTGCTGGGTTTTGGTTCTCATTCTTGAATCATTCTAATCTATCTTCCCTTCCCAAACTTTAGGAATAGCTACTGTTGTGCATCCAGATAGACTTCTGTTTTTTTTAGCTTGCATCTGTGAGAGGGAATATGTGGTATTTGTCTGGCTGTGTTTGACTTAGACTTCATTTAACAGAATATCCTCTAGTTCCATCTATTCTTCTGCAAGATTTGTATGGGTTAGAATATAAATGTCATTCATGCCCATAGAGTCAACCAAAGAGGGAGACTAATGGTTTCACAAATTTCCGTAGTATGTCTTTTATTTACTGACAATTTTTAGTCCCTTAAAAATTATCAATTTGTTTTTAGTATGTTGTCATTTACTTGTCAGTGAAACTTTTTTGTTTGTTTTCTTTCCTGATGAGTCTGTATGTGAGTTCCAGACTGTGGCTTCCATTCCTTCCATTCCTCTTTCATGTATTTCCCCTTGTTAATTGCTGGCTATTCTCCTTTCCTCAGGCATGTTGTCAGCTTCTGCCATGTAAATGTTTCATTACTATCACAGATTTGGTGTCACAGATTTTGCTGTCTCAGAAATACTATAGTACCTTCTCATTATAAGTTGTGCAAAATCTCTTTTTGCTGATGTCTCTAATTACGTCTGGTGAAAAAAGGCTTCATTGTAGGGACCCAAATTTCTTGGAGTGTTTACCCTTATCAACAACTTCACAAGGAAGTAACCTTACAACAAAATCTTGTTACAAACAATGCAAATGCATTCCTAAAAATATGGATGTTAGGTCTGTTTATGCACATTTCAAACTATGTTTATATTAATGATGTGCCATTCTTCCACTGTAGGTTTTATCAGTGTAGTGCTCATTCTTACTCGTGCAGTCTCCAATAGGGTCAAAATAACCATTCTTGGCTCTTTCTTAGTTGTGAAAGTTAGTCTCATTTCAATACTGTCTTGATCAGACTATCCATTCTTTGTAAAGATATCATTTGTCTGTGTAAACCAGGCGTTATCTCCATTAGTATAGTCTCTTCATAATCCTTACCTGACCTGGATTTCCAGGTCACTTTAATTTCTTTTCAAGCTCCATGAAATCAAGGGCATTAACTTCATGGCTGTTCTCCTTGAATTTATGCAAAGAACTTATAGAAGCACAATAAATATTTTCTCACTAAAATGTTTTGGAAAAGTATATAAGTAAGCACTCATGTTTTGCTCAAATTTTCATTGTTATGACCAGATTTCGGGGTCCCCAAAGACCACCAAGGACCTGAAAGCAGATGTAATCACACGAGAGTCTTTATTGCAAGCTCAAGCCTGGGCTCACAATGGTCACTGATGCAGCAGGTCTGAATCCAGAGCCCCACTAGGGTTTGGGGGAACATTCCATGTGTCACATCATCACACAGCAAATCATGTCATACCGCGGGAAAATCATAAAACAGCATAACCACTCACAACAAATCATTTTGTATCGCTGGAAAGTTATAAAACAATTCTTAAGAATGATTGGCCTAATCAATGCGGGAACGGGCCTGGTGAAGGTGATTGGCTAGCTTATGGGGTACAAAATGATTGGTGTAGACAAATGATCTGGGTTGGGTATCAAGGGTGTCTCCCATCATCCTTAGCTTGAGGGGACACATTAACCATGTTTCAGGAACACAAAACACACTGGCCACACTTCAATATATTTCCTTTGTGTCACAATGGCTAAAGCATTCTAACTTTAACTAACCTCTGGTCAAATGAAGTCTCTCTGGCTACCTTCATTATTTTAGACTGCATTTTCACATTGACATGTTCTGCAGTTATTCCAGGAAGCTTCAGGGCCTGGTCAGGCACAAGCTACAATATGGAAGTGCAATGGCTGCTCAGGTTCTTCATCATAATAAAGCTACTTTACAAACTTAAGTTTGAATACAGTTACATATATGATTAAAATACTATGAGTTTGTTTTTTTAGTAGAAACTAGACATTTATCTTACATCTATGAGAGCTAGAAGATCTTCCTTAATTACTGTGTGTATTACAGAGTTCATCCTTATAGCACTGAATTTATCACCAAAAAAATGTCTGCTTACTCACCCTCATCTTTATTTCAAGCTCTTTAACTCCACATTGATCCTCAGACTTCTCTTCCTGTGGTTTTCGTGGCAGGAAATGGCTCTACTAGTTCTGTACAGATGTCATACAACCAGCCTCGCAGACAGCTGGAGGAAACAGGTGTACAGAAATCTAGGGGCTGTTAGCATATCTAATTGAATAAGTGTTGGTAGTTACAAAAGTAATTAAGAATAAAAGAAAGCCTCATGAAACGCCCAACAAAAACATTGTTGGTAATCACTGCCGACTTAAATCTCACTTTGCAAAACCTTCTACAAAAGACCTCATTTTCTATTGAATATTACCTTTTGTCTTGTTATTTACATAGGTATCTTTAATGAACAGCTCATTTATAGTTCCAATGAGTCTTTCCTGGGTGTGTATTGCAGGCATCTTTGAAAACACAGTATCAGCAAATTGGAGTCTGTAAGCTTCCTCCTGAATATTTATACAAAGATTTAAAAGTGTACTTACCGATTTTCCTTAAGTTGTCTTTGTAAAATGACTAAGTTTTCTCCAATAGTAGAAATTTTCTTCCTTAAAAAATTTTATTTTATTTTCTTGTAAGGGGGATGTCAGAGGGGTAAAGGTTACATATGTAAAGTAATGAGTACATTTCTTGTCAAACATTGTTATCCCCTCCCTGTTTCCTCCCACTTCCCCCCTGCTCTCTCCCTCAAGTTGTAAAGTTCATTTCCAACATAGTGTTTTGTGAGTATTGCTATTGCCTTGGTTCATGTCGAGGATAGTCCTAGCAGAGGATCACAATAGCTCAATAACTATTTACATATGACCATATAAAATGATGTTATTCAAAATGAACTCCAAGATATGGAAAGAAGAGGGTTTTGTTGTTGTTGTTTCTTTGTTTTTGTTTTTGGCTTTTAATGTACTGTGTAAAATTATTTCTTTTTGTATTTTCCCTTTGGTTTATCTCCTGACCCTGTGTCTTGTATAAACATTTATCTGATTTGGGGAAGGGAAGGGAAAAAACAAAATGGTGAGACAAAGACATTCCTTTCTTTTAGAAGAAGAAAATAGGACTTTTTTCTGCCTCCAGGGATTCTTTATGGCTGAGGTTTGCTGATTGAATTCCTCAGTAGTATGTAATAGTCTATGATTATTTTCCTAATTGTAACAATAGTGCTTGATTACTGTGAGACAAATAAAGAAATATTTAGACAGAAAATAAATCACTCATGATACGGCCACATAGAGAACAGGTGTCGTAGATTGTCTCACAAGATATAAAAGTTTGTTTGGACTGTCAGAGAAGGGTACCACAGACTAGACAGTTTAAGCTAATAATTCATTGTTGTCCTGAAGTTCTGAAGACTGGAATTCTGAGTAGTGCTTTTAACCTGGTTGCTTCTTTTGACCTTGTCTATGTCTTATAAATGACCTTCTTTTCTTGTGTCCTTATGTGGTCTTCCTTCTGCATGTGTGCAGGCTTTTATCAAGGGGTCCTCTGCTGGGCTAAGCTCTATACCTCCATCCGTGTAGAGATCCTGGGCCTATCTGCCCCTCCGTGTAGTCCCCTATTGCCCTCAATGCATATCCTCTGGCCAGTAGGAATTAACTGAGGAGGTGAGGTCCATGTGCAGCCTCGGTCAGCGTGTGGTTGCGAGAAGCCCTCCCCCTCCCTATACCTGCCAAGGAAGCAAGGCATGCGTGGACTCTCGGAGAAGCTTCAGAGAGCATTCTGTTTATTCAGGGGAGGGGCTAACAGTCTTGTAGCAGTAATGACGCGTGAAGGAGAGGGACTGGCCATGTGCTAGTGATAGGCTAATGAGCATGTCCATCATGGTGAAGTCACGGAACTTCCTGCAGAGGCCTGGCCTCTTGGCTCGGCCTCCTGGGTCAGCCAGCGCCATCGTGACACACATGCTCACAGCGAGAGGCGGGGGCTGGTTTGGCTTCCTCTTCCAGCAGAACCCAGAAGGAGGTGGGATGGGCCAGCAACCAGCCGCTCCAGGTCTTAAAGGAATAGCCATCCCCTACAGTCCTCAATCTGTAAAGGCTGTGTTGATTTCTTTTATATTTATTTTTTCTGTTTTGTTATTTCTTTATTTTTAATTAATTTTATTGTAAAGGTGATATACAAAAGGTTATCGTTATATAAATCACGTAAGGAGTACATTTCTTTTTTAAAGAATATCACCTCTTCCCTCGTTTTCTCCCAGTTTTTCCCTACCAAACCCCTTACCGAACAAGTTACGTAGTTCATTTTCAACCTAATTTATAGTGAGTATCACTGCTGCATTTATTTACCCTTGTCTCACTATTTCTATGCTCCTCTTGACCCTCCCCCAACAGATAAATTTACATACAAGAGAAAAAGCACAGAAATAAAAACTAGCAACAAAGGAGAAAAGAAAAACAACAAAAATCCAAAATAAAAACAAAAAGCAAAATAACAAAATATGGTAATATGATCATATGCACTTACCTATTGAACCTTTGTGATCCTCTCCTAACAATATCCTTTTCTGGTCTTACTGAGTGAATGGTGTGATTCCTACTTAATTTCTCATGTCCATGTGTGATTTTTTTTTTGCCTTTTACCAAACATTGTGTTTACTTGTAGATTTATCAATACCTTCTAATTACTACAAATGAAGGAGACAATGCAACCTGTTTCTTTGGGTCTGGCTTGCTTCACTTAATATAATTTTCCCCAGTCTTTCCATGTCCTTATGGATGTGGCAGTTTCACTCTTTCTGATGGAAGCATAGAATGTCATTGTGTTCACCCACTTAAGGGCATCTTGAGGTTGATACCATGGCTATGGTAAACAATGCTGAAATGAACATGGTTGTACTGGTAGTTCTACTATGGCACTGTGTTACACTGTGTAATAGGTAATGTCGTAAAAAGCCGGCACATGGTGTGAACATTCATTATTGACTCAGTAATGAAGAAAAGTATAAATTAATGAGTATTTTCTAGATTAAGATTACATTTTATACTATATGTCCATAATGCTTATATGTACACATAAAATGTGTTATATATTTTATACTATCTGTTAGAAAATGATGCTTATACTTTTGATGTTCTCTTGAAAACATTTCAGACCAGAGTACAAGAATGTAAATGGACCCTTTAGTGGAAGTTTTTTTGTTGATGGTTGTGGGACTTGAACTAAGGTTCTGGGTGCTGTCCCTGAGCTCTTTTGTTCAAAGCTAGTGCTCTGTCACCTGAATCACACCTCCACTTCCAGTTTTTGAGTGGTTAATTGGAGATAAAGATCTCATGGCTGGCTTCAAGTAACAATCCCCAGATGTCAGCCTCCTGAGTAAGTAGGGTTACAGATGTGAGTCACCAGTGCTGGCTTTTGGTAGAAGTGTGACATCTGGATGTGTGGGAGAAAGAGGCTAAGGCAGAGGATCCGTTGTTCAAAAATCTTATGTAATTTTTCTTATATTTCTCACTAGTGTGAAGACATTGAACATTAAGATGCCTTTCTTTGCTTAATAGCTAAGATAAAACTGTGTTATCTGTCCTTGGGAAGGTAAAAGGGGGAACAGAAATGTGGAACAAAGGGTAAGAAAATACGAAAGGGGTATTCACTAGACACTGTGAAAAACGAACTGTACAATTAGTGGGTAGGAACAGGAGAGAAAAACTGGGAGAGATCAAGGGAAGGAGAGACATGGTTCAAACAGAATTGTACTCATTATCTGATTCATGTAACTGTAACTCCTCTGTATATCACCTCTACAATTACATAAAAATAACACTTAAAAATGGCTTTGTCCCTGCTATCTTCTTCTACTTCCTGTTGTTCTTTATCATGGGGCTTGAACTCAGGGCCTGGGTGTTGCCCCTGAGCAATTCTGCTCAAGGCTAGTACTTTACCACTTTGAGCCACAGTGCCACTTCCAGTTTTCTGGTAGTTAATTGGGGATAAGAGTCTCACAGACTTTCTTGCCTGGCCTGACTTTGAACTGTGATCCTCAGATCTCAGCCTCCTGAGGAGCTAGGATTACAGACATGAGGCACCAGTGCCTGGCCCCTTCTCCTGTTTTGTTCTTTTCCTTGCTTGTGTTTTCATAACTTAGAATGAAGGACCTAATTGTGGCTCTTTATTTCCTGTGCTAGAAAGAACCGAGAATTGTGAATCCACAACTAGAGAATTTCTGTCCATTACTATTGTAATATTTTTCACTCCTCTATGTCACCTCTAATCTGCTTTTGGAAATCGTATTACACTTGGATAGTGATATTGATATTTTGGCTTGAAATGTCTTCATATTTGCTCTTGAGATTTTCATTTCTTTCTCCTGTTGTGAGTTTCTCTTAATCTTATTTTCCAACTTGATTATTGAAATTTTAACTTGGTTAATCTGTTGGCAATTTTGTAAGGGATTTTTATAGTTTCTTCTACTGTGATTTCTTTCCCCATAGCATGCTATTCATAATTTATAGATATTGTATTGTCTGGATCTTTTCTTTAGATAATCATCAAAGTATTTTAAACTTGTTCTACTTTTTGAATTTTGTCTCTGCCTGCTTTATGGCTACCAGGTACCTTTCCCCTGAGTTGTTCTGGTCTTTTCTATGTTGGTTGGAATCTATATACTATCTATGTATGCATCTATCTATCTATCAACCTATCATCTATCTATTTTCACAGCAGTGAATTTGCTTTCAAGAATACAATTGTTTCTAAACCTAAAGTCATTTGACTTAAAATTTTTTTTTTTTTTTTTTTTTTTTGCCAGTCCTGGGCCTTGGACTCAGGGCCTGAGCACTGTCCCTGGCTTCTTCCCGCTCAAGGCTAGCACTCTGCCACTTGAACCACAGCGCCGCTTCTGGCCGTTTTCTGTATATGTGGTGCTGGGGAATCGAACCTAGGGCCTCATGTATCCGAGGCAGGCACTCTTGCCGCTAGGCTATATCCCCAGCCCCTTAAAAATATTTTTAGTGTATTTTTAAAATTGATAAGTACCCTCCAAAGAGTAGGGAAGTTGTAAACAGGAGTTAAAAATAGTGGCACTGTATCTCTGAATCTTATCATTATTTCCATTATTTCCCTTCATCATTGTAAGGCTCATTCTGCATTGTACTGAAAATTCCAAGATCTCCCCACTTGGGATTTGCTGGTTAAAGAATATGGTTTTTGTTACATTCTCTTCATTTTTTTTTTTTTGGTGTCACATCCTTCTGCTTCATTAGTCAGTATTTCAGTATCTGTGTTTGGAAAGTTTGTCAAAATGTATATTCTGATAAAGATCCCTTTTCAGTTTCAGTAATATTGTGGATTCAAACATTTTTAATTGTTTTTTTCTTCTTTTACAAATCATTTTTATGTAGTTGGCTTGATTTTAATGTATCATTTGAAGCCTGTAAAGAGGAACAATACTGTGCAGCTCCCAAATATTCTGAAAACAGATGACCTCTGTAACGTTTTTATCATTAATGTGTTAAGTACTAGTTTCATTTCTCCCCTCACCTAGGAATGTCTTCTAACCAATAGTTGGATGGTTAATTCCATAGCATTGAAAATAAGACTATAGGCTATATACTATTTCATTTTTGATTTCCTCCTCACAAGAAGGAATGACCAATCATATGGGATTCTGTAAGGTATAAATGTATTACAAAGCTGGTTCTAACTGTTCTTTTCTTTCTGACCCAGGCTTCCTTCTATTAAATATCCTGATTTTGAGCATTTTTCCTCTAAAATCATCTTGGTAATGAGAGATTTAAGTTATTGCTCTGGGGTAAATATTTTAACCTGTGATGAAAGGAAAATACTTTGTCAAGAAAGGACACGGTGGCCTCAGCTGTATAACTGAACAAAAAATGGATTCTGTCAACAATTTGAGTTTGACTGGAAGTAGATTCTTCCCATCATATCTCAGCAAGACGTGTCTGGCTTTCATTTTGACATTGACCTGGGAGATCCTAGGAAGAGAATGCAGATGAACACACCCACATATGTAAATTACAAGACTGTGAGAAAACAAGTGTGGTGCTGACTTCCCCAAATTTGTAGTTTGTTATATGACAGTAAAATATGTATGCAGGTAGATTAGGAGGGGTATGAATAGGAAGACAAAATTATCTGTGCATCCCTGTAACATTTGTTATCGACTAGAAAAAAAATGATGTGTTCATTGAGTCCTTAGTAATCAAAAAATGTATTTACTCTCCAAATTCCTTACATTGGATCCCTAATTACCAATGCAATATAATCAGGGCAGGCTTTTGGGAGGGGATTATATCATGGGAACAAACTCTCCAGGATGGAATTAGTGGCCTTCTAAAAGAGCCCCAGAAAATAGCATTGCCCTTTCTACCATTAGCAGGACATAGCTAAAAGGCAACTTTTACAAATGGTAAAGGTCCCTCACCACATATTATTGAAGCATTGATCCTAGACTTTCTAACCTGTAGAATGGCAGGAATAAATATCTGCTGTTTGTAGAGTTTCAAGTCTACAGTGGTAATACAGTATCTAAAATAGGCAATGGCATTCTTAAAACTGGATGGACTTTCAAATGTGAACACAAGTGCCATAAACTTCTGTCCACCAGAGGGTTCAAGCGGCATATCCGTGTTTTGCTCTCCTTGCTTTTCTTTTGCCATAGGATCTAGATGTGGGGGCTGGGATGTCCTTTCAGACCTGACTATGAAGTAGGATGCAGTGAAACATAATTGAAATGAACCTGTGACAGACAAGAAAGGTGAACAATAAATTGATGTAAACTATTATATGAATGAGAATTATGATCCATTTTAGAACACTTGCCAAAGCCGACTACATCACTACTTGTTACACCAAATAGAGAACTGCTATAACAAGAAATGAAAATGATTGGTTTTAAGGTGAGAAATGAATGATGAAGAATGGATTATTTGATTATTTGTACCTCAAGTTATGCAATAGTGTGATAATGGTTGCAAAATAGCTATAGAAAGTAAGAACTCAAGGCCTAAGGCAGAGATGTCAGAATAAAGAATATTGGTGCTTGCTGATTATTATGGATGAATTAACAGATCATTTAACAATGGTTTTCAATTTTGGCTAGAAAGTAGAATCAACTATGAATAACAAAGGCTGATTAAATCTTAGGGTTTTTTTAAATAAGGACATACTGAAGAATATGATTTCCCTATCCTCTGTTAAAAATCTCTGGACACATTGTGATTGTGCTCATTAAATGATTTAGTTGGGCTAAAAGTATCTAGAAAAGTTAAGAGTGTGTTTTTCTTATCAGACACTATTAAATTTCAGGAGTTGGGAGATGTCTGTTATTGGCTTAAACTTTTGACTGTAATCAAATAAGTACATGTTTCTCAATTTCTAAGAGGGTAGAGTTACACTGCTAAAAGATTTACCAGCCCAGACTAAAAAAGAATGTCATTTTTTAAATGTGAGAAGAAGACAGATAGTTTCTCAGTCTTTTAAGTAAGCTATGGTCAAAGAGGATAATGAAAGAATCTTGAAAATGAAGCCAGCTTTCAAGGAATACAGTGAGCTGTAGGGTACTGTTAGAAAGCAGAACTTGGTCTCTTGAAGCAACATGTCCTACCTTAGAATAGAGGCTGCTGGCATTTGTCCTGCAAGAGTACAGATTTTCTACGAACAACAATGCCATAAGTCTCTTGTCCAAATGAAAATGTTTATTGTGGTTTCTTCGACTTTCTCTTATCATTTGGACACATAGGATTCAAAAAAGTTCCTTCATTTAGTCCACAGATCCCTGGAGCAAGAAAGCCAATAACTAGTTCTAATGGAGAGGCTGTCATGAATTCTTGAACTTTGAGAGTGATGCTATGACTGGATGAGACTTGAGGCTTTTGTGTGCTTCACTGAAGGTGAATGGAAGTGATATAAATAACATCTCAGCAGTGTCTTCAAAGAGCATTGTATGGACCAACTATTGTTCTCTTTTCTCTTTTCCATGAAAGATGGCTGTGTCCCAGGTGAGTTGAATTAAAATCCCCAAAATTCAGAAGACACAACAGAGCTAAAGCTGTCTCACAGTGAACATGCAAAATGAGATAGAAAATCATTAATAACTTCCTGAGATTTCTCCCTCCCCTTTCTTCATATTTTTGCTTACTAATTATTATGATTAGCACAATAATTTAAGCCCATTGATAAGAATAGTTATCATTTCAAACAAATTACATGAGGAACTTCTATCACACATGTAATCAGAAAAAATTGCTGAGTCATAAGAGATTTTTTCATTTAAAAGGTCATTTTTTAATAAGCACTGATGAAACTGACCTCAGGCATAGCTCCTAGCAAAAGAATCTTTAATGGATGAGACTATCCCTGGAGTTCAGAACATATGTTGGAAGAGATAAGATACTATTTCAGTAGGTCAGAAGGAGGAGATAATTGAGAGAATGAGGCAATAGCTAGGCAATGGTTTCCAAGTTTTATTACTGTAGACACTTTTTATATACTCATATTTGAGAGACTACTGACCCACCAACTACAATTACCCATGTAATATGAAACATAATTAAAATTACAGTGCTGTTCTTAATATAAGCAGAATACTTTCAACTATCTAAATGAGCTGTTGTAAAACACAAATATTTTTAAAAGAAAGAAATGCAAGTAAGTAAAACCATTCATTTTCCCCACACATAAGGATCACCTTTGAGGAAGAAGGGTAAGATAGTGTTGTTGAAGCTTTCTCCCTCAAACTCTGGAATGAGAGCAGTCTAGATAAAAATGGAGAGCCTGTATTTTAGAAGAGCAAAGCTGAGGAAGACCACTGAGAACAGGAGAGGAAAAAGACAGTCGGAAAATGTGATAAAACAGAAAGGTGATGGAGAATTAGTAAACACATGACAGCCCAGCCCTGGTTGCCCTGGGCGTGAGAAGAAGCCCAAGTCTCCATCACAAGTTAAGTCTAGCAGCCTCTACAACAGATCAGCTGACCTGGGTATGGGAAAAATCCACATCTCTCACAAGACTTAAAACACAGTACAGGGATTAGGACAGTGACTTCCTTAGTGTGACAGGCCAGATTTTAGACTTGGAAAAAAGTCATATTAAGTGAAGTAAGTTAGACCCAAAGAAACAGATTCTATAGTTTCCTTCATTCTATAATTTCCTTCATAATTAGTCTAGGGAGGGGGTTAAAAAGTATGACAAGAGGGGCTGGGAATGTGGCCTAGTTGTAGAGTGTTTGCCTAGCATGCATGAAGCCCTGGGTTGGATTCCTCAGCACCACATATACAGAAAAAACCAGAAGTAGCTCTGTGGCTCAAGAGGTAGAGTGCTAGCCTTGAGCAAAAAGAAGCCAGGGACAGCACTCAGGCCCTGAGTTCAAGCCCCATGACTGGAAAAAAAAAGTATGACAAGAAATGCACTCATTACCTTACGTATGTAACTATAACCCTTCTATATATCACCTTGACAACAAACTTAAATAAAAAATAAAAGGTTTTTATAAATTTCTTTTTTTTTGTTGTTCGTTTGTTATTTGGCCAGTCTTGGGGCTTGGACTCAAGGTCAGAGCACTGTCCCTGGTTTCCTTTTGCTCAAGGCTAGCACTCTACCACTTGAGCCACAGCGCACCTTTGGCCTTTTCTATATATGCCATGCTGAGCAATCTAACCCAGGGCTTCATGTATATGAAGCAATCACTCTTGCCACTAAGCTATATTCCTACTGTATATACTGCTATTAGAACTAGGGGAAAGGGAATATCAAAATCGAGAGACAAATGATAAAAAGACAAATGACTCCAAAAGCAATACTTGCAAAACCATTTGGTGTAAACCAACTGAACAACTCATGGGGCGGGGGGAGAGAAGAAGGGGGGAGAGGGAATGAAGGAGGAGGTAACAAACAGTACAAGAAATGTACCCAAGGCCTAATGTATGAAACTGTAACCTCTCTGTACATCACTTTACAATAAATAACTATAGAAAATAAAAGGTTTTAAATATTGTGGATTCTACCTCATTTATAGAGTGTAGTCCTAAAATGATGATGGTGGTGATGATGGTAATAATTGTAACAGGACATAAACAGAGGAGACCTAGCTCAGATGGAATTAGTGGGAGGAGAAGGTAGGAATGAATGGAAACATCACACACACACACACACACACACACACACACACACACACACACACACACACACACAGAGCGTGATGGAACCGGCGAAATTCTGTTTGGAAAAGAGCAAAGCAGAGAGAGCACAGAAATGGTTAGATGGTGGAGGGGGTGAGTTTGGTCAATGTACATTGGGTGCATGTATAGAAATCTCACAACAAAAATCCCTCATACTGTGTATGTTAACTGAAGCATTTAAAAATAGAATACTTTCGTATCGATGCAGTACATTTAAAGTTTTCATAAAATGTGATTTACTAACCCTTAGAATAAAGTAGCACCTAGACAGTAACACAGTTAGTGGCTGTTGGCTGTGGTACCTAGTGGATATATTTGTTTCATGCTGAGTTAGCTCAGATTTAAGGACATGCCATACGTTGTTTTTTTTCTCACTTCTTACTGCTGCAGGTTTGGGGTTTTCAAAAGCAGCATTAGAATACATAGGTTTTTAGAAGGAATCACAGAATGTACTGAAATTCATTACAGTTATGGTTAAGGTTTAAAACAGGAGGAAATATGGATAATAATCAGTCACAGGGGAAGATAAATAGGGAAGTTGCAGTGGGAGCCTGTGAGTATTTCTAAATTTGAAGCTGTGTTGTTGATGTATTTTCCTGTGGAGCTAGGTTATATTTCCCTTTGGCCTAGATGCGACTATGCATGAAGTACTGTCAAGAATGGAAAATTCCCTTGAGCTTTGGTCCAAGTTTTTACTTGGATGTCATTATGTATACATGACTGAGTGATTGCTCTCATGATTGAACTCAATGTCCAGATCAGCCCAAATACCCATGTATGTGTGACCAAATGCCCATCTTAAATGCTTTGGTTGGTCTTTCTGATGTGTCTTGCTCCAATTCTGAGATTTTTTCATTTGAACTTGATGCTGTCTTAAGATTCAACTTGGCAGCCTGCACTTATGCAAAGGCACTCTAATGTGGCATGTTAAAAATGACTTCTCAGAAATCAATGATAAACACTAGACTTCTCTTTAGGCCAAGCTAAATTCTTCCCTATACATTTGTGTATAGGGAAAGACACAATTAATATGTCAGAAAGGACAGAACATAACCTGTAGGTGTTCCCTAAGTGCCTTTGAGAAGGCAAGCAAAAGAAATGCTGAGGACGAGCTTGCTTTAGTTCAGTTCTGTGAGTTGCAAGGCTGGTTTACAGCAGCAATGTACCATCGGTTCGTTTGCTACATACTGTTAACCACATGTACTACTTTCCAGCAATCCTCAGAACTATAGATACTTGACTTCTGGCATTGTATTTCCTGTGTATAGTCCAAATGCATGCTTTTTAGACCTGGAATTTGTTATCTAATACATTAAATCAAATTTTCTTGCCAGTTCTTTGTCTCATATTTATGAGTGCATTTTCTACTTTGTTTATAGATCAACTATGGAGAGAACAGATCAAGGACATGGTTGTTATTGAATTAAGATTTATTTATATGCAAAGCTAGAGGATATTTGTGTACCCACTGCTGTTATTCCACCTTCTTTGAAATTACAAGAGAAAGGGAGAGAACAGGAAAAGGATTTGCATTCTCAGAGACAGTTTGAGGCCTGTTTCAGACTGGGACTAAAAATTCATAGCCATGAATATATGACCCTAACATTTTTCATAATTCTTCTCTTCTGGGGTTGTACTCTTCCATTCATTTCAGATTTTCATGACTGCCAAAGGCATAAGCAAGATAACTATATGTTTGTAACTCAAGCCAATCTCATTTATTGTTGGCATTCATTGAATCATAAAGATAGTTTTAAGAAGATTTGTCAAATCCATGTGGCTTTCTAAAGATTGCCTTAATGTTAACTGTTTAAAGAATTACCAGCTATCATCAGAGATCATCGAGGCTGAAAGATAATTGATGTGTTTGATTTTGCTTAATTTGCTATCATAATAATGACAAAAGAAAATTCCCAGTACAATCAAAACAAACCCCTACAGACTAAAAACAGCATTCTATATTCATTAAGCACTTTTGTCCTAGAATAAAATAACCTCTATTTATCCCAAGACTATGTTAGTAAATGTATCAGGCTAAGTTATCTTGCTTGAATCATCTTGTCATCTTGCATAATTGTTTATATTTGAGGACATTCAGAAGGCTTTCATTACATAAAGGCTATCAGCAGAATGTGACTTAAAGAAGATTGGCTCTATATTCTTTATATATTCTATGTATTCAATATGCTAACTATATTAGCAAAAAAATTAGTGACCATGATAAAATTCAGTGTTGATGGGATTTTAGGCAGTATATGCATGGCTGATGGCACTGTTAGAGAACTTCCATTCTTTTCTGCAGCTAGATATTCTCCGTGTGTGTGTGTGTGTGTGTGTGTGTGTGTGTGTGTGTGTGTATCATTTGATCAAGAATTTTCCCCAGAGGAAAAGAAATCCAATAAATTCTGACTGCAGGATTCTTTTTTAAATAATGAAAATATCACAGAGCATTGATTATAACACACAGACATATTGGGGTTTTGAATGTTAGAAAGCTACATTGCCTCTCAGTTTGGGTTGCATGTCCTAATCTTGAAGGGAGCTTTTAATTTCATTGTTTGCTTCTCCTTCTCCTTAGAGGTGTATTTACCTGGAATTCATATCATTGGGTAGTAAATGGGAGGGAGAATATAATGAGACCACTGGCAGTGTTTGGCCTTATAGGTTTTGTAGGAGACTTAGCCTAAGTAGCAAGTAACAGCCAAAGAATTTGACACACTCACTTCCCACTCAGCTGGTCTCTTGTCCACGTTTCTAAAATAATGGGGTTACTAGAGGTTATCCCAGAACGTGTAAATATCATGTTGTTTTTTTTTAATCTTCAAAAAGGGTGAAACACCAAAAATAGAAAAATGAAGTTCATATCTGAATGGTTTCCAGAACTGGGAAGGCAGAGGGAGACCATTGCATTTCATAATCTCTGCAAGAAACAATAACTACATGACAGTTGGAGCCACAGACCCATCCTTTTTCAGGTCTGGGACTAATAGTAGCTGAGTTCTTGATAATGTCCTTTAGTTAGTACTAGTTAGAAGAATCGTGAACTACCTTGACTGAGTCTTTGGTCTCTGACCCTGATTTCATTAATTCATGTATCTACGGATGCTAGAAAGTAGCCAGGTCAAAGGAAAAACTAAGTGAATCTCTATAGACATTTGAGACCTCTTGGGATAAGCTGGCTAACTGAAGTGTGATTTCCCCCATTTTGATCTTCTCAATTGTAGTTAAATCACTTGCCACTGGAGGGCACTATTAGAATGGTTGTGAGAAGAGGCAGCTTATGAAACACCAAGGCCATCAATGCATGGCAATTGGGCAAAGGTGGCCAACAGGGGTAGATGAGTAAGGGAAGAGGAGACTGGAGTCTGGGGGAGAACTACAGAGAGAGGAGCTGGCCAGTGAACTATTCCCACATTTCATAGCTAATGGAATTCACAAATTCTCTATAATCCAATGAACCTGAGTAGAGGTGAACTGGCTTCCAAGGAGCTACACCGGCAAGGTCTTGAAATCCGAAACTGCTTGAGGACAACAGTTGCAATTTATCTCTCAAGTAATTCTGAAGGATGACATAATAGGTAAGGGGAAATTTGGAGTAGGCATGAGTTTGAGGAGCTCACTCTTCATGAGAGCAGGAAGGGAGGCCCATGGTGTAGGACTGTATGATGAGGCTGACACAAGGTAGCCTTTCTTAGAATGCAAAGCCAGTTCTCATTGACAGGTGAAGTACAAGAACTTGAATTAAGTACAAGGTCTGCAGGAACAACAAGGCCAAAGGTTGTAAGTGGAGACTTAAGAGACTGCTTCGGGCAAGTGTCTGAAGAAAATAACTGCTCTTGCAATGACTTCTAGTTTGCACTGGCTTATATTCTTGGTGAGTAGAAGTCAAATGCGAGAGTTTAGTTGTTATTTTTCTAAAAATCTCCTTAAAACGATAACTAATGTTTTTCAAGCTTTCAGATTTTTTTCTCAGTGGTTAAGTGTAGATTTCAATGCACATTTGGTGCAGATTATGCCTTTGTTGTGAAGATGCCACAGTGATGTCTTTTTGTTATATGAAAATGAAGTGGAGACAAACTCAAACTTGAAGATCTCTGAGGTACCAGTTTTGACTAGATTGGATAGTCATTGTGAAAATTATGTCACTTATAAATGTGGATCTAGAAAGAGCTGTGTCTGGAATTTCCTGCAGGAAGGATGTGTACCAAACTTTGTCTTGTTTTGAATTATGAAAAGGAACAAAACTTGGCGTGAATAAGCTCCCACTGGGGTGGCAGGCTAACATCTCAAACAATGTGAGCTGCCTTTGTTGATATTGGATTATTGGGCTCCAGTGTAGCTCAGGATCAGAGAGCTGACTCCCACACAACTGAGATACATTTTCCTTTGAAAGGAATTCATTAAAAAAAATCATCCTTGAGAGAGACTAAGCCTGGGATAGGAAATGAGAAGAAGTGTAATGGTTGGATAGAATGCGGGAGCATTATCTCCATATCATTATGCCTGCCCAGGATGGTTTGGGACACATTTTCTTGTGTATGTATGGGGCAAAGATTTGGTATTGGTGTTGGAAATCAGGGTAGTGTACTCACTAGCCAGATGTTCTACTACTGAGCCAAGCCTCCATTCCTGTTTGTGCTAATATTTTTTATATTATATTTTTTATTATCTTTAAGCAGTTGCACACTGGAGTTGTCATTCAACACTGTAATACTTTTTGAGATAGGATCTCACTTCTTTGGCATGAGATGGCTTGAACTGAATTCCTCCTCCTTAGGCTCCTTATAATAGCTGGGGTGACAGGTATGGGCTCCCACCTCCAGTTTTCTCTGTTGAAATGGAGTCTTGTAATCTTCCCCCTTTCCTCCCTGGGTTGATCTCAGCTTCCCACATAGCAAGGATGACAGGTGTATGCCACCACACCTGTCTATTGTGTGTGGGGGAGAGAGGGTCCTCACAAACTTTTACATGGGATGGCTCAAATTTTGATCCTCTTCATCTCTATCTCCCAAGTAGCTAATATTCCCAGTGGGTGCCATTGGTGCCCAGCTTGGAGCGGGCATTCTTTTTTTTTTTTTTGGCCAGTCCTGGGCCTTGGACTCAGGGCCTGAGCACTGTCCCTGGCTTCTTCCTGCTCAAGGCTAGCACTCTGCCACTTGAGCCACAGCGCTGCTTCTGGCTGTTTTCTGTATATGTGGTGCTGGGGAATCGAACCTAGGGCCTCGTGTATCCGAGGCAGGCACTCTTGCCACTAGGCTATATCCCCAGCCCAAGGAGCAGGCATTCTTGAACATAGGACAATTCGGACCAAAGGATCAGATTCCCCTAGAAGAGAAAAACCTAATAATGACTATTTCCTTTAGACTTAGTGGTGAAGTCCTCTTAAAATTGTAGCAGCACTATTCATCCTTGGACAAAACAGAAATAAGAGAAATCAGTAGACACTAAGGGGAAATAGTCACCCTAACTCTGGTAGGGATTAAGGCAGCAGGAAAGACAGGATGTCTTTTTGTGGAATATTAAAATGTTCTATAGAGATTCTTGGTCAGATTTGGAGGAGGACAACTTAAAGAAGAGACTACCCTGCAGTTGGCCATTAAGACATCACAAATGAAATAATGAAGCCTTTCAATGGCTTCTACTAACTAGAGAAATTCCAAACCATTATGGAAACCTAAAAGGCAATTTTTCAACTTCACTTTGGGTAAATAGAGCTTCTTGTTTATTTTATTTTTTCTATCCTTCCTTCAAGGATTTTTGGGTATGGTGATGAAAATAGATAATTAATAAAACCATGCATACTTATTTTAAAGTTCCATGAATAAAATGAACAGGTAATGTGAGAGCAAAAAGCAAAGAAGCACGTGTTACACTTGGGATGGCATTTTTAAATAAGCATGGCATAGGTCATAAGTGTAATTCTTTGATCTAAGCAGGCTCTTAATAGAGCATTTTGAACAGCATGTTTAATGGGGAAAATGTAACCTCATTTTATTTGTCAATCTGACATGGCCAAGGGACAATGGAGCTATATAAAGTTTATTTCTTGAAGCTTTTATGTCTCATATGCCCATACATTTCTTATATCTAAAATAAATCCATGTTTTGAGTAGATACTAGCAAACTCATTTTCCATATGCTTATGGACAAAAAGATAAATCTTACTCTTTAGCACTTGTGGAACAGTTGAACAGAATTCTTTCTGCTTTGTTTCTTCTGGACTGTGGCTGCACTTTTGTTTCTGCCTGCTTTTTGTTTTGGCTTTCATCTCCTAACTTTGAATCCACTTGTGACTCTAGCTTTGGCATTTGCTTTTGGTTTTCTCAACTTCAGCTTTCAGTACTCGCTAAGGACTTTGGTTTGTACTCGGGCTCTGCCTGTTTCTATTTCTGGCTCTCTCGGGTTTATTGTGCTGGCTTAGCTATGGCTCAAGATATGACCCACAGTGCTTCTTGTCTGATTCTTATGTGATCCCTTAGGACAGTAATTGCCCAGGTGTGCAAGGCAAAACAGGTTTCTTGCTTAAGAGCTGCGGCATCTTCACTAAGTAGGAAAAGATATCATAATTATATCCTAGGAGTCTATATTACAACAATTACACTGTGATACTACTCCTTATTGGCCTTTCTTCCTTCCTTCCTTTCTTCCTCCATTCCCACCCTCCCCTCTACCTCCCTCCCTCCTTTTCTCCCTCCCTCCCTCCTTTCTTTCCTTCCTTCCTTCCTTCTTTCTTTCTTCTTTCTTCCTTTCTTTTTTCTTTCTTCCTTTCTTTCTCTTTCATCATCCCTCCCTTCCTCCCTCCCTC
The DNA here is from genome assembly GCF_023159225.1 of Perognathus longimembris pacificus. NCBI lineage: Eukaryota > Metazoa > Chordata > Mammalia > Rodentia > Heteromyidae > Perognathus > Perognathus longimembris. Next base: position 136,193,709 of record NC_063161.1, read on the forward strand.
CCTCCCTCCCTCCCTTTCTTCCTTCCTTCCTTCCTTCCTTCCTTCCTTCCTTCCTTCCTTCCTTCCTTCCTTCCTTCCTTCCTCCCTCTCTCCCTCCCTCCCTTCCTTCCCCCCTTCCCAACCTTCTTTCATTCCCTCCCTCATTTCTTTCATATCTCTCTCTCTCTCTCTCTCTCTCTCTCTCTCTCTCTCTCTCTCTCTCATTTTCTCTTTTGATCCAGGGTTTAATCATAATGGTATTATTCTTGGTACTTTTGTACTTGGATAAAATACTGCACTAGGGGACAGGTTCTTAGCTTCCTGAGATGTTACAAGGAACTGAATGTTGGAATCTGAAAGTTCAGGATAGTTAGTTTTCAATGGTAAAACCTCTGAGAAAGGTAAGACAGGAAGAAACAAGGCCAAGTTCCCCTCCTTTCTCCATCCTACAGGCTTCTCTTATGTCTTACTTCCTGTTTGCCACATACCTGGAAAGAAGTACTGATGGTTGGTGGATATACATATGTGCACCATCATACGCTATGTCTTTGTGCAGATGATTTTGAAGGAAATGCATGGTTGATAGCAGACTGCAACATATACCGTGTTGTACCTACCTTTTCTTTTGCTTATTTTCCTTTTATCTTACCCATGTCACCCTGTTCTTATACATTCCAGGCAAAGTATCATTAACTTAGTCTTTCCCTCATTCAACTTTAAATTGAATAATGTGGAAAGGATGGGGCAATAGGGCAGAGATTACAGTGAGGAATAACTCAAATATTTGAAGCTAAGTGGCAAAGTAGAAGATCTTAACATGTGATTTCAAGGAAAATAATTTAGATGGATTTCAAGGAAAGACTTTATAAATTTCCTTGTATTCCAGTAGAAATAGCAATGGGACTATTGGATGCAGATATCAACTCTATAAATAGAACAAAATATTTAACATAATATGTAAAATATAAACAGCCCACCGAGTAACAATGAGAAATGCCCTATAATTTTGACTGAACAACAAACCGTACATTTTTTCCCATGGAAAATAGCCTCTTTTTAAGAATTATGCAGAATTGTTATAGAAGTGAAGCCATCATACAGATGTTGGTTATCAACTGTTTATGTTCAGAAGCAACTTCATTATTGTTATTATTATTAATTTTAAATGTTTAGATGAACCTCAAATTATTAGGATATGTAAATTATAGAGTGTGATCAAATTAGTAATAAATTTATTTTCATGATGCAGAAGAATGGTAAAAGTGCTTCTGTAAAGGCTAAGTTGTACCACTCAGCTAGGTCTTCCTTGAATATTAGCAGGTAAAAGTCTATTTCAGGAACAAGTAATGATTGACCTCCATTAGTCTATTCACTGTGCCTGAAACACCTTATCTATAGAAGCATAATCAAAATAATTGCCTATGTCCCCAGAGTTGTGGTAAAATTAGATAATGTCAGCAAAAGTGCTTTTAGCTGCTGTAGTGGTATAATGACCTTTATTCTCCACTTAGAATTAGTCTGAAAATAGTTCCATGATAACCTCTCATTAAAGTTTTGGAACTTGTTTCAAGCCAATGATATGGAAAGAAAGTAGCTATCGACCTATTAAATGACTAATAGGTAGAGATTAGGGACAGGGGAAGAAGAAAGAGAACCACGGAGAAAACTTGTTAAACTTTTGACACAAAAGTTGGCTAGGTTGTGGTAAAAAGTAGTCTTTCAAAAGCATTAAATTCTTACTACTTTCTTTCCTCTCTCCTTCCTTTTCTTTTTTTTTTCTTCAACAAATACTCATTACATGGGAAATGTGAATGAGTGTGACCAGCTTTTGTTTTGCTGGTCCTGAATAAAGATAGAGATACATTTTCTTTGAAGGAAAGTTTGGGACTGTTAGAGATGATGAAGCAAATGAGATGTGTGAGGAGAAAAATCACCAAGAAATTATTCACAAATCTCCATTTTAATAAAGAAATCAAGTAAAGATTTTGAATTATAATGAAGCTGAAGCTACTCTTTGGTTAAAGAAACATATTTCTTGGGCTGAGTTTTTTTTCCAGTCAAGTGTTTTTACAATTAATGATGCTAGGGAACTAAGAAGGAAGAACAAGGACCTTAAATTGTTAAAGCTGATCTACTGGAAATACACACGGGATACTTTGAAGACAGTGATGCAAAAGTTACCACTTCTATAAGGATGGAGACAATCAAGATATATGACGGTTCAGTTTGTTGTTAAAACAAAACACAGAATGAATGGGGGGAAATGAGTAGAATGCAGGCGAGAATGTATGGGATATGCCACAGAACTGAGCAAAATAAAGCAAGGGGTGAATAGAACAAGGGGGGATGTTGAAGGGATGACATGGATCATTTATATACATAAATTTATATACATAAATTGTCTTGTTAAATGGCAAAAATTCAATACTTAACCTAAAATTAAGAAAAGTGAGGTAAGAGGTAGAGTAGGAGAGGTGGATGGCAATGTTAAAAGGGGTGACATTGATCAGGATGCACTGTATTCATAAACTGCTCTGTTGAATGTCAACTCCTTTGTACAACTACCTAAAGAAAATAAATTTAAAAAGTGTGCATGTGCCCTACACACACACACACACACACATACACCTTTCCTCCCTTATTCTATGTGAAAATTACTTGAATGACCTTAATTATTGTGATTATTTTATTCTCCTTGTTATAATTTAGCAGTTCAGAAAAATATGAGAGTGTTTTTGAAAAGTAGTTTTACTTGAGAAAATTTATTTTTTCCAGCATCTTACAAGATCTGCATAGTGTGAAGTGTGTTATTTTTTTTCCCAAAGCAGTGCTCCCTTGAACAAAGAAAAGGGGACTTTTTGGGGGGAAGCTTATACATATTCACATAGGAAAGACACATCAGCATAGGTAGAAGCAGGCACATTCCAGAATGTGTCAAACTTGAGGCCATACATCCTTTTGATATGTTGCCTAATTCTAGCCACAATCATTTACTGTTGGGCTATAGGGTAGGTGGCCAGAATTGGCAGCCACCAGTGGAGGCTAACCTACAATAGGCCAACTGTGGCTCACTGCTAAAAGCAGAGTTGTAGGTGAAAAATTCTTTGTTTTATTTTTTTAAAAATTCAATTGTTTTTATTTTTTGGTGCTAGTTCTGGGGTTTGATCTCATAGCCTATGATTGTCCCTGAGCGTTTTTCCTCACAGCTCTACCTCTTGAACCACAATTCCACTTCTGGCCTTTTTTGGGGGGAAGCTAATTGGAATTAACAGTCTCATGGATTTTACTGCCCAGGCTGGCTTCTGACCAGGATTCTCAGATCTTAGCCTTCCAGGTAGCTACAATAAGAGGATGAGCTACCAGTGCCTGGCTTAATTCAAACCTTAATCCATAAGAGAATAATAGGATCACTAAAGGAGAAAGGTAATCCAGAAGACCAAGGAATCCATTGCTTACACAATCAAATACTTGGACATTGTGGGAAGCTATTGTGTAGGAAAGAATAATCATCACCCTTGAGAAGCTCTCAGACTAGAGGAAGAGGCTTCTAGGTAACATGACACATTGTAATTTCAGCATGGGGCATGCCATAGCAAATTGTTAAGGGACATTGTGTTTTCTTGTCGCACAAACATGTACAGTGCAGATGAAGTAATTGTACCTTGAAGTTCTGAGCTAACAGGCTATATTTTAAACATAGACTGTGCAGAGGCAGACAGAAAAGTCTTTTGAATCACTGGCCTATTATTAACTGGTACTGGGAAAGTCACTTTCAATCTCTTTAAGCCTGTTTCCTCGTTTGGAAAACATCAAAGTACTTGACATTTACTTCATATGGCTCTTGGAAGGATTATACATAAGTGATAAGTGCCAGAGAACTAGTATACTACCAAAAGGAAAGACGCTGTTCCTTGTTAACTTGCAAAAAATTATTCATTTCCCCTTGGGTGTTGGAAATGCACATTTTCCATCTTATAGGGCTTGCATACTAATGTGAGAATCAGATCATCTGAAAATAAGGAAATACATAATCCCAATAACTGTAAATTGTGATAAGAGCTGTGAAATTAAGATGGGAAGAGTGTTTCAATAGATTTAGCTGGGTTAGGCAAGACGATCTCATAGAGGACAGATAAATTAAATTCATATTTAAGATGGAAAGAATAAAAAGGCTTGGGAGGAACAAAAGTAGCTGCATTTGAGAGAGAGCTCTACCTTTTGAGTCATACCCCCAGTATTTGTTTTCATTTATTTGCTTGCTTTTAGTTTGTATTTCAGACAGGGTCATTTGCCTAAGCCAACCTTGGACTGTGATTAATCTGCCCACTTCCCTGCTAGAGAAGATGGAATTACAGAATATTCCACTGGGATCACCATGAATATTTGAAGTTTCCTCTTTCTCAGGTAGTTTGCTGTGCCCAGGTGTATATTTATTCAAATGCAAAGTGTTTTTAATTGTTAAAAGTGAAATGAACTGACCATATAGAATATTTGTCAGGACTTGATTTATTAAGAGAAATTTTTAAATTAGGTTTCATCGATAAAGTCTGTTCTGAGTTGAGACAAAGTAAAAATATCATAGTTTTTCCTAGTCCTTTTAAAATTTTATTTACTAATATATCTTAAGTTCATGATTTATACAGTATTAAGTTGTATTTATTTAATGACAATTATAGTTGTTTTCATTTGTCATCAATAAAAAGCACCTTTTCCATTCAGTTTTTCTTCAGATCTTATCCTAACTGAAGAAATTCAAGTTAAAGGAGGCATTTTATCTCCATATTACTGAGGGAAGGTACATAGTTTCATAAGATCTATCATATAAAGATAGCATAAGTTATTTAATTTGTTTTTCATAGAGGGACTGTACTTTGAGGCATTTGAGAACATTGGAACTCTGGAGAGTCCATAAAAAATAGAATGAGGAGTTCTGTGCCAGTGGCTCCTGCTAATCCTAGCTACTCAAGAGGCTGAGCTAGTCCATGAGACTTCCCCCTCCCCTTTTTCTGATAGTTACTTTAAAAATTGTTATTTAGGGTGATGTACAGGAGGGTCAGCTACGAAAGTCAGGTAATGAATACATTTCTTTTTGAACAGTGTCACTCTTTCCTTGCTTTCTCTCGATTTTCCCCTCTTGATGCCCTTCCTCCACAAGTTACATATTTCCTTTTTAATGTAGTTTTTAGTGAATAGCATTGCTGCATTTGTTCACCCTTTGTCCTACCATTTCTGTGCTCTCCACTTTGCTCTCCCCCAAACACATAAATTTACTTACAAGACAAAAGGTACAGAAGACAGAAACAGCCGCAAATGAAAAAAACAAAACAACAAAACAAAATAACAAAATAATCTCTGGTTTCCACTTTTTGGAGTTCATTTTGATAAGTATCATTTTACATGATCATATGCACACAGCTATTGAGTCTTTGTGATCCTCTTTTAAGAGTGTCCTCCTGTGACCTCACTATGGAAATATGTAAAATCTTGTATAATTTATCATGTCTAAGTACATTATTTTGTCTTTTACTGCTCAGTTATCTCCAATAAACTACTCAGAAAAAGCTGGAAAGTGGCACTGTGGCTCAACTGGTAGAGTGCTAACCTTGAGCAAAAGAAACTCAGGGACAGCACCTAGGCCCAGAGATCAAGCTCCAGGACCAGTAAGATAAATAAATTAATTAATTAAAAAAGAATTAAATTCTAAAATTGAAATTCTCTGCATCTTGTTTATTTTTTAAGCTTTGTATAGGATTATCCCTATTCAAGATTCTGTATGATTATTTTAAATGTCTAGTCATACTAGATATTCAAGTTTAATATAGATTTTTTTGTTCTTGTCTTATATCAAAGCTTATATCACTGATCTAAATTTACCTTCCTCCTCCACTGTATTGTAAATTCCTTTAAGGCACAGATCTTTTCTTATCTTTATGTTCCAAACACACAAAATACATAGCTTATTTATTTATTTATTTATTTATGGTTCAGAAATATAGGTTATCAGAGTCCTGCCTAGATGCTTGTGTTAAACTCCAGCATAGGAAGGACTGTTAAGGATTCATCCTGTTGTGTCGTTCCTCCACTGTGAAATTCTCCCAGCACCCTGTTGCCTTCACTCTCTGACTCCACATATCTTGATATTGTTGTTTTATCCTTCTCAGTTCAGAAGGCTAGCTTTTTTTTGCCCTTCAGTGAAACATTTATTATGTGTACATTTTAATATTTAATACTTGCATCTCAAGGTTCAAAAATGTCCGGTTGCTTTATATTTTATTGGAAATTTTCAGGGACATGAAAAAAGTCAAGACAAAGCATCAGTCTTGTTATGATAGCAGGGTCCCAAGTAAGAGGCTCTTTTTAAAAAATGAGCTTCTTAGGAATCTTAGCTTTTTAGAGAAGACATCTTTCTCAAACCTCAAGGATCAAGTTGATCAAATGTGCTACAATGTGGACTAAGCAGACAGATACTCTGAATTAATAAACATCTGTTAGGCAAATTGGTGGATTGACCCATCATAATCATTCCATTCACAACCCTGGTGGATTCTTTGAGTAGCAGATGCATATATCTACTCTTAGTGGTCTCTCACCTGTTGGATCACCTGCTGATTGTGATTCAATTGTGTTTGTTCACAGACTTATATATTCCAGTTGTATTGACTGGCACAATTTCATGGTGGTATTAAGATACAGAATGATGACATATAAAGTTCAAAAGAAAATTATATAATTTAGTAAATTTAAATTAAAAGTTGAGAAAGGTTAAAAAAGTAATGTCTGAAAAATTAGTTTTGGATAGCATAAATGTAAATAGTAGAAAAAACATCACATCTAAAATCTTACTTAGCTTTAAAAATATTGCAATATTCTTCAGTCACTTTAGAGAATGTAGGACTTGGAAATGATGCATCCTTAGTGCAATTTAGACAAAAATAGCAATGAAGTTCATCATGAAGCCACAGAAATAAATAATAAAATAACACAAATGTTGTTCCACATAAAATATTATCAAAGATAAATGAATAGGTTGTTATGTTAAAAATGAGTATAGCAGTTTAAAATTATTTTGGTGGTTAGTCAGTTAATAAAAATTCTCTGAGTAGGAAAAGGTAGTAATTATTAGGTATTAATTCCTGCGAATACTGAACAGTCTCAAATTTGAAAGAGGACAAAAACATTTTACTGGAGTGAATGTTACTAAAGCACTTATTTTCTTATTTAGATTTTGCAAATTACTTTAAAAATAGATCGACTGTAATGTAAAAGTGCTAGAACTTGTGATTAAAATACTAGGTTCTAAAATAATGTTCTCTCTCCTATGCAACTCATAGAACCTTAGTCAAACTGCTTAACTAGATTAACCTGTCATTTTTCATAGCTATAAAATATAAGTGAATCCAAAAGAATCAAACAAGCCTACAGTAAAACCACAAGCACCACCATGTTCATTGCAGCACTATTTACTGCAGCCAAGACATGGAATCAGCCCACGTGCCCCTCAGTGGATGAATGGATCATGGAAATGTGGGATATAGACAAAATGGAATTGTACTCATCCAGCAGAATGAAAGATAATCAGAAAGAATGATTTTTGTATCATCTGTAAGGAAATGGAAAGATTTGGGAAAAGATGTATTAAGTAAAGTAAGCCAGACACAGAGAAAAACAGGTTGCATGGTTTCTTCAGTTGTAGTAGCTAGAATGTGCTTATAAATCTACTAGTGAACACAGTGGATGGATAATTAACAGAAGTGTGATAGACTCTAAGGAGAGCTCAAATAGTATAATACTTTAGAAAAATTAAGCAAAAGCCCACCAAAATAAATACCAGGAAACAGGTAATTGTAGGGCCAAGGGAAGAAGGGTAGAAGAATGCAGGGGGAAACAAGGGAGTGCAGTCAAGAACACACTGTATTCTTGTATTCACAGAAAAGTAAAACTAAGAGAAGAGGTGGTTTGAAGGTGGGTGAAATATTGAAGTGCTGACACAGATCAAGATACATTATATATATGAGCTACTTTGTTAAATAGCAAAAAGTTCAAATATATGAGAAAAATTAAGAACAGTGAGGGAAGGGGTAGGTTGAGAGGAGTGGGGAAATGTTGAAAGGGGCAACATACACACTGTACTCATAAGTTGACTTTTTGAATGGCAACTCCTTTGTACACTAAAAGATAAGAATAGTTCCCCTGAAAGTTCTGTATGTAGAAAAATTGAATGAAGGGCTAAATTTATCCCCAAGTGAATTAAATCACAATGAAACATAGATGTATACCAATCAAAAAGTAAAATGTAAGCGATCATCACACACAGGCTATAGGATTATTGAAATGATTAAATCAGATGATGCACATGCAAGATATTTCTGAAAAGATTCTCCATCATACAGTTTATTAAAATTATACTATGAAATGTATCTTATAGTATAAAATAATTGTTGCATTTACTTTGATATAACTCATCTACTTTTAGCTACTTCTCATAGATAAGAAGTGAGAAGTAAGCTTAAGCATGGAGAATCACATTATAAAATCTCACCATAAATGTAGCTAGCAGATTGAATGACAAAGGCCTTCCTGGACATCCTGAGTATCTTTGGGGGAGTTATCAGAATTCTATTTGCACTGATGGTCTAAACTACACATGAATTTCCATCAGGGATGGGTATTTAAATATCTCTTTCTGTTTGCCAGTTTGTACCAGTCCTGTGCTTGGACTCAGGGCCTGAACACTGTCCCTGGATTCTTTTTGCTCAAGGCTAGCACTCTGCCACTTGAGCCACAGCGCCACTTCTGGCCGTTTTCTGTATATGGGGTTCCTTCATTTATAATATGAGCAAAATGGAAGCTGGCTTTTCCAGCATATTTCTAAACATTTTCTCCATCATGGGTGAAACTATGTCCTTGCTAAGTAACTAGTTGACCACAATAATTCATCAGACAAACCTCAAACTTTAATATCCAGACTCAGAGTAGAATCTGCAGGGTGGCCCAAAGTTTGTACCACAAACTAATGAGGCTAGCAACTATTCTCATATTAGCTTCTTTAACTATCAGAAAATTATTGATACAAATCTTTTCATTTTTTCAAATTCAGCCTGACTTTATTTTTATTTGTTGTTGTTTTTTTTTTTTGGCCAGTCCTGGGCCTTGGACTCAGGGCCTGAGCACGGTCCCTGGCTTCTTCCCGCTCAAGGCTAGCACTCTGCCACTTGAGCCACAGCGCCGCTTCTGGCCATTTTCTGTATATGTGGTGCTGGGGAATCGAACCTAGGGCCTCGTGTATCCGAGGCAGGCACTCTTGCCACTAGGCTATATCCCCAGCCCCTTTATTTTTAAATATATATGTACAAAGGTGTTGCCATTCAACAGAGCCATTTATGAATAAACAATGTCACTCCTTTTGACATTCAAATGAAATCTCCCTCCTTTCCTCCCTCTCTCCCTCCCTCCCTCCCTTTCTCCCTCCCTCCCTCCCTCCCTCCCTCCCTCCCTCCCTCCCTTCCTTCCTTCCTTCCTTCCTTCCTTCCTTCCTTCCTTCCTTCCTTCCTTCCTTCCTTCCTTCCTTCCTTCCTTTCTTTTTTAAACTTAATTTTTATTTTTTTCTGAATAATTATTTATTGTCAAAGTCATGTACAGAGGGGTTTCAGTTTCATACATAAGGCAGTGGGTACATTTCTTGTACAATTTGTTACCTCCTCCCTCATTTCCTTCCTCCCCCCCTCCCTCTCCTCCCATGAGTTGTTCAGTTGGCTTACACCACATGGTTTTGTAAGTATTGCTTTTGGAGTCATTGTCTTTTTATCCCTTGTCTCTCGATTTTGATATTCCCTTTCTCTCCTCTAGTTCTAATACCAGTATATATAGTATCCAGTGTACTCAGATAAGATACAGTGATAGCGCGGGGACAACCACAGGCAGAGATACAAGAGGATCATCAACAAAAAAAAGCTACGGTTTCATGTGACATGTTGAAAGTATTTGTCAGTCATGGGGCTTGAATTCAGGGCCTGGGCACTGTTTGTGAGCTCTTTCTTTCAAGGCTAGTTCTCTACCATTTTGAGCCAGAGCTCCACTTCTGGCTCTGGTGGTTAATTGGAGATAAGAGACTCACAGACTTTCCTGCCCCTAGATGCCTTTGAATCTCCATCCTCAGATCTTAACTAGAATTACATGTGGGAAGCACCAGCCCCTGCGCATGGTTTTCTTTTTATCAAGAAGCAGGTTATTTGATATTTGAAGATGTTGCATCTAAGAAGAAATGTGACTATCTTATTTAAATTATTCTATATATTTATTCTTGGAACGTCATATTTAAAGAAGAAAATGTGAAGTTTTATTGCTTACTTTCATTTCCATGAGCTTTAGTGTAGATGATGTGTTATTTTGGTAGTAGATTAATAAACCAAGTGAATATATAGGATACTCTTGAAATAGGAGGCTTTTTAAATGAAGGAGTTATTTAATTCATCAGGAATTTGTGTCAGGTACAAATGGATTTGGTCCTAGATAATAAAAGCATAATATTTTTGTAATTGAATCTGTAATCCTTTCAAGATGAAAGTATGCCTTCTGGCTGGACAAATATGAAAGATAAATGCCTTTTTACCATTTATTGGAATTTTGAATGCATTGCCAAGGAAATATAACAGTGATTAAAAGGTTGCTTTTTTTTAAAAAACAAAATCCTATCATATTGTATTATAGTAGGAATGTTTCCTATTCTAGGCTCGACATAGTACATAATGCATGCAATTTTATTATTTCAAGTTTGGCTTCTATGGAGAGTCAGGTGTAAATGAATGTAATCGGGTTCTGGCCCTGACCACTGGCTGGTTTGATAGTGTACATCAGGGAGAAAGATGTACTTGAGTTCTTTTTTCAACCTCATATCAGTTCAGGAATAGTCCACGGTCTGATCAAACACTGTCTTACGATTTGGAGTTGAAATAAGATGTTTCTTCTTCAAATTTCCATAAGGAGAAAGTATCTATGGATCTACAGATGTGGCCCATTTTAAGAAGGGGACTCTGGCCCCATAAAAGTGTTTATGACTGTAGATCAGGAATGTCATCTTCAGGAGAAGTTCTTCCTTCTGTGATAGGGATTAGTCATGGCATAGCATTCCAACTAAAATAGATCTTTTTCCCCCTTTCCTTTATATACCCCTTCCTAAGGAGAGCTAAAAGGAAGGCATGACAGGTTTTCCTATGGAATGGAATTTTCCATTCTAGAATATTTTTGGAAATTTTACAGTGCATATGAACATTCATTTGTCTACAGTCACAACATAGCTAAGACCAAGGTATCTCTTTAAAAAGAAAGGCCAATATGGCCATGTTCCCAGAGCTCAGGTGACTTAAGTACCAGGCTGGCTTCATAAGGCACAGAAAAGCACATTAATAGGAATCCTGGGCAAAACAGACAGACTTTGGCTTGGTAGATTTTTCTGTGCAGGTCAGGATTATGTATATTTTTTAGAGAGCCACAGGTGGTTGAAAAGCCAACCAAGTTTGGGGGTGGGAGGAGCTGATGACTTTACACTGTCACACAGAGCCAGTTTCACAAATAAATTATTTCCAAGATTGTCTTTGTGCTGCCAACAGATTGAAGAAAAGTTCTCTAAACTGCAAAATAGAGAATTTCTTAATTTGACCTTAGAATTGATTTTGAGGATAGGCATTTTTGTATTTCTTGTGAAGTTAAAAATATTTCTCAAGATTGTGGTTCTAAATTCCTTTATATTCCCATTTTTTCTTGAATTATTTCAAGGAAAAAGTCTCTTTGTCACATAGACTAAGAAAGGTATGTCCATCCTGAGATGCAGGTAGACCTATATTGTGTTATATAATATAGTATTAACCCAAACACCAAATTTAAAAATTAGTGAGTTGTATTTTTTATTTTTCTTGTAGATTCTTTTAAAATTCTGTCAGATTGCTCTTTTGCTAATTAAAATTACTGGAATATGAAAGGTAGAAAATATGCATTTAATAATAAAATCAGAAGATAAAGCCTTTGTCTAAAGCCTTTGCCTAGTGTGCATGTGTGATTTCCCGGGATAATCCAGTACTGGAGAAAAATAAATAGAAAATAAACCTTTTTGCCACAATTCAATTAGGTTAGTTCTACATATTCCTTTTTAATAGTAATTATTAAGGAGTTGTTCGAAGGGGTTACAATTTCATAAGCAAGATTATAAATACAGTGCCTCTTGGACAATGCCATTCATTTCTTTGTTTTCCCCTCCTGTCCCTACTTACAAGTTACATAGTGCAGTTTTTACATAGAATATATGGAATAGGGGGCTGGGAATGTGGCTTAGTGGCAAGAGTGCTTGCCTCGTATACATGAAGCCCTGGGTTCGATTCCCCAGCACCCCATATACAGAAAACGGCCAGAAGTGGCTCTGTGGCTCAAGTGGCAGAGTGCTAGCCTTGAGCAAAAAGAATCCAGGGACAGTGTTCAGGCCATGAGTCCAAGCCCAGGACTGGTACCAAAAAAAAAAAAAAAAAGAATATATGGAATAGAATGACTACATTTGCTTACCCTTCACCCCTTCCTTCCTATACCCCCTAGACCAACATCCCACTCCCCAAAGAGTATTAATTGTGATAAATAGTATTTAGTTGTTCAGAGGAGTTATGACTTTGGATCCCCCATCACTACCTATATCCTCCTTTAAACCATTTGCATGTAAATACATATAGCCCTGTATGTTATGCTCAGTTGTCTTTTATATATAATGTCTACATATAAGAAAAAGCCTGCGTTTATCTCTCTGAGCCTGGCTTACATCACTTACCCTGATTTGTTCTAGGTTCATCCATTCTCCCACAAATGATACAATAATGATATTCTTTATAATAGATGAGTAAAATTTCATTGTGCATATGTACCACATTTCTTGATCCACTCATCTGTTGTATGGCATCTGGGCTGTTTCTTGGCTATTTGTAAATAGTGTAGCAATGAACATAGATATGAAAGATATAAACCTATCTTTACCATATCCTGACTTGTCATGTTCTGCATAGATTGCTTGTTTTTGAAGGCTGCTTTTAAATTTAAACTATTATTATAAAACTGAATTGTTCTGGAAAATATTTAAATATACAAATATCTTCTTTAGATTAATCCAGTGAATAAATGTAATCAATTTACTTTTTATAAATGGATTGAATTATGAAATGAGAAATTAGATATGCTAACCTTTGTTTTGGCACAGGTGTGTGTGTGTGTGTGTGTGTGTGTGTGTGTGTGTGAATTGCTATGATTCCTTAAACTTCACTTAATGAGCCCACAAGATTTTTTTTTCTGTGAAAAATGGGTTGTAATTAGATTGTTTTGAAGGTCTCCTTCATCTTTAAAACAATAAAGGTAGGATAAAATTTACCCTTCCTTTGTGAAGACTGAAGAGGCAGTTCGGCTTTTCTCTGGAGGGCTGCATTGCAATCAGATATTTGAGAAAATATGTGAAAGAAAGCAATAACTCCCTTAGACTGGTTAAAGGTCCTTGGATGATTGTAATGGAAAATGAGTCAAATGGCATTTGGAGCTTGAGGAAGAGATTCAGAGAGGAAGGTGTACCCTAGGGCTCCCTCCCGCACAGAAAGAGAACTGCTGAGAGGCTGAGAGTTGTCACAGCAACAAGAGCCACAACTGTTTTTGCTGCAGCGTCCCATATACTGGATGCGTGGAACCAGAGGAAGCAGAGCCAATGGGTGAAGCTACGCACATGTACACACACACACACACACACACACACACACACACACACACACACACAATTTCTGTATAGCTGGCTAGCTGCCCAGAGTGATGCTTCTATGTGAAGTGTGGATATACTATCAACATCAGCAACTATGTCTCCAAGTGACTATCCCTCCTGGGTGATAGCCTGCTCTTCAACACCACACCTTATAGTCAGAGAATTCCTTGTGTCACAAAGACGGTAGCCCAGAGCTCTTTTACTGAGGAGGAAGGCCCTGTCCACCCAGGTAAAGCTGTAAAGTGTCATATTTTTATAAGTGTCCTGTCAGGTAGTAATCATTGTAGCCAAGGTTTATCCTTAATGTTCTCTGGTGCTATCTGCTGGGTCAGTGTTTACAAAGATGAGGAGAAATCATTCCAAAATGGAAAAGGTTCAGTGTCTGCTCTTGGTCCATGTAGCTTATGAAGCATGTTTTATTTAATGCCTGTGTGGCATAGTAAGATAAAATGATTGGAGGAAAGATGGACTTTAAATTTAAGAGAATTTAAAAGGTCAGAGTCATTATCAATCAACCAGACACCTGAAGGATTCAAGAAAGATTGGCACAGCATTTAGAGGAAGATAAATAATTACAGTCAAAGAGATGGCAAATGTAAAGTCCCCAAGCAAGAAAGAAACTTGCATGATCAAAGAACAGAGAGATACAGACTGCTGAACAGAGTTAACAGAGTTAAGAGTGTGGAGCAGCATTGTACCAGATGAGACTTGGATGTCTATAAGGGTCTATTAGCAATGGAGATGCTGTAGAGGGAGAATGCTGGTGAACTGATCATAATTGTTAAGGAAAGAGGGGACTCAAGGCTTCTAGCTCAATTAATGGCTTACATAAGTAGGAAAATGCCCATGTAATGAAACGAGGAAACATAGCCTAGTGGAGAGTTTGAAAATCAAAATTCTATTTTAGAACTGGTTATTGGTGGTTTACCCCTGTTGTCCTAGCTACTGATACTAAGATCTGGAACATCACATTTCAAAGCCAGGCTGGGCAGATAAAAAATCTCATATTAAAATAGCTAGCACAAATGCTGGGCTGGTGGTATGGCTCAAGTCATAGAGAACCATCTGTGAGCAAATCCAGTGAGCACTGCACTGAGTTTAAACAACCAATACTGTCCCCCCCAAAAGAAGATTCTGTTTTGAAAAATTAATATACAATAATCAAATCTGTGCAAGAAAAAGAATATTGAAATAGTTTTAACTATCAATAGGAAATTAATTAAAAAACAGACTATTTCAATAATGTAGGAAGAGAATGATTTCAATAATAGAAAATGTTATCATAATAGATCCATCAGGAAATAATAATCCAAAATTGGCTCATAAATCACATAAACCTTAATTTAATTTTAGATGAACTGCTAATCAAACCTGTGGAGAGAGAACTTTGCTCATTCCATACATAACAATTAACACAAAATGGGCTGGGGATATGGCCTAGTGGCAAGAGTGCTTGCCTCGTATACATGAGGCCCTGGGTTCGATTCCCCAGCACCACATATACAGAAAATGGCCAGAAGTGGCGCTGTAGCTCAAGTGGCAGACTGCTATCCTTGAGCAAGAAGAAGCCAGGGACAGTGCTCAGGCCCTGAGTCCAAGCCCCAGGACTGACCAAAAAAAAACCCAAAAAAACAATTAACACAAAATGGAGCAGGAACTTATATATGAGATCTAAAGTATGAAATGATATAAGAAAATATAAGATAAACACTTTGTGACATGGACAAACGTTTCTTTATTACATAAAAGCCAAAATCTGAAAAAAAGGATAAAGTATCTTCATCAAAATTAACATTTTTGTCATTTCATAGACATAGTTCAGAAAATAATGACTAGCAATGGATTGGAAGAAAACAATTGCAAAGTATTTTTCTGCCAGAAGACTTGCATTTACAACACATCAGGAACATTTATAAACTAAATGAAGAAAGCAACCATTGTTTTTTTAAATAAGAGGAACTTTTAAACAGACACTTTACCCAAAGTACCAAATATAGGTGCATAAGATAAGTTTGACTTACTAGTTATCATTCAGATTCCATTTAGCACCTTAAAGACAAACCACTGCACATCTATGCAAAGGCTAATATTAAAAAGCCCAATAATATCCAGGCCCCTGGAGAACTTGGAGCAACTGGAGATTCTACTCTTTGTTCTGGAAAAGCAAAATGCTATAGCCACTTTGAAAGATGGTATGGCAGTATTTTATGAAGCTAAACATATACTCACTACCACCCAGCATCTCCTAGACACTTACTCAAGCAAAAATAGTTGAGATGTGAACTCAAATAACAAGATGATGCATAATACAATAAAGTAGAAGTAAAATATCCCTTTACTAACAGATGAACAACCAAATCACCAGAAATCCATACTATGTAATACTATTGAAAAGTAAAGGTGAAATAAACATCCATATACATGAAAATATGGGTATATCTCTAAACACAAAGTTTTCATACTCTATGTATCTATTAGTAGGACATTTTAGGCAGGGGAAAGCCATGATAACAGAAAGTAGCTCAGTAGTTACCAGGGTTCAAGAATCAGATAGATCATCAATTGTGGAGGAAATATTTTAAGATGGTTGGTTTGTTTACAATGAATAAATTTTATAAAAACTGTATTTCTTTAGTGTTAAAAAGTAAATCATACATTAATGTCATGAGGAGGAAATTTGTGGATGAGAGGGCATCTTCTAGGACAAAAGAACAAAGGACAAACATTTGAATAAAAGCTTAAAAATATATAACAATATGAGATTGATAGGAATTGGCAAACTATGAAAGAATATTTGCAACATATATGTGGCAAAAGGACAAATACTAATGATCAATAAGGTCACATAAACTTTTAACATGAAAAGCCATGGTCAAAATATAGCAAGAGTGTAAAAAGTATAGGGAGAAAAAATAATGCTCCAGAGGCCAATTAATGTGTGAAAAAAATGACTGTCCTTATTAGTAGCAAAAGAAATGGACATCAAGGTACAATGAAAGCATTTTCATCTGTTAGACTGACAAAAATTTAAAAGAGTAATTAAAGCAGCACTGGTGAGAATGCAGAGAAATGGGCCATTTTGTAATGCTGCTAGTTGCACTGTGAATTCTTAGCAGATCCGGGGAAGTTCACCTGAGAGTACATGTTAAAATTAGAGTGCAAATATATGTTAGCTAGTAACCTCACTGGTTAGCACTCTAGCGTTATGTAGAAAGGGGGATACGGGTACAGTGATATCCACTGATCAACTACTAGAAGGTACAGAAGAAAGAGACACAAACTATTTGAATAAGGCTCTGTTTAAATTGTGACAAATCTATACTATAGATGACCACATAGGTTATTTTACAACTTACTAAAATTATCAAACTATACATGTATAACTATTATGTCTGAGATCTCTCAGGTTTTGAATTGGATGGGAGTAGATTGATAATGTAGGTATCTGCAGAAATTAGGAGTAGAAATGGGAAGAGCTTATGAGTGTGTGTGTATGTGTACATAAGAGTATATTTATGCATATGTATTTGTATGTATACAATTTTATAATTTGCAACTTCATGCAACGGGAAAGCATGAGTTTTATAAAAGCACAGTTTAAAAAGTAAGAATAAACTTTTTTTGTGTGTGTGTATGGGTCATAGTGCTTGAACTCTGGGCCTGGGCACTCTCCCTGAGCTCTTCAGCTGAAGGCTAGTGCTCTGCTACGTTGAGTCACAGCACCACTTCATTTTCAGGTGGTTAATTGGAGATAAGAGTCTCAGGGACTTTCCTTCCTTGGCTGGTTGAACCAGGATCTTCAGATCTCAGCCTCCTGAGAAGCTAGGATTAGGCATGAGCCACCAGTGCCTGGCATAGTAAACATTTTTAAAGAATATATAGCATATTCTTCAATTTCAAAAGTCTTTACATTGTGAGATGATTATCAGTTTAGATAAAAGATTTGTGAAAAACTAGAAAATCACAAGTATATCTATCTACACATGTGTATCTACACATGTTAACTATAAAGTGCCTATCTAGTTTATGATCATTACAAATGGGGAAACACAATTCAACTTAGTGGGAGCAGAAAATATTTCCCCAACAAAATTTGGTTATAATTTGCCTTACCTTATTTCTCCTTTCTGAGTATGGATCTAATAACCCCCTTGCATTTCCTAAACAGATGCTCTCCTATTTATCTTCTAATTGACCTTTTGCATACCTAAAATAATATTAAATGTGGATGTGGTTTCATAACTTTGAAGGATAAACCTCAAATGTATTTTTATGAATAAGTAAAAGAAAAGAGTGAACAAACAATTAGAAAGGTTGGAGAATAGCTGAAAAGGGAAGAGACTGAAGAGCTAACCTGATATTTTGAAGGTATTGGGAATAGAAATTGTTGGTAAGAGACAAACAACGAAGTTTACACATATTGAAGTAAAAATGCTGTACTTTGTCTGATATAAGTCCATGAATCATGTTTTCAATATAACTTCTAGTAAAAATTACACAGCTCACTAATGCTTGGGAGGTGATTGGCTTTTCAGAAATGAGTCTTGCTCTAAGACAGATTCAGGACAAAGCCAGAGACATGAACATGAGGAATCAAGCCCACTTAAGATATATGAAAGGAACCCAGTGTGTTTCTTCTGTGTTATACTTTGCCTCTGAGATAGACACTTTCAGAGAAGTCCTAAATCCTGAGTCTATGAAGTCATATAAATTTGATAGACAAATTATTATTACTCCAAGAATTATGTGCAAATTTAAGTTGTGGCTTAAGGCATGATGTGGGAGGAAGAAATTACAAACCCTCATATATAAAATTGTTCAATTTCAAATGATAAGAAATATAATAGACTAATTTAAGGTGTATCTATTCTCAGTGAGTCCATCTATTTTATGAAACAACCAGTTGCTTAGGAAATCCAATTTATAGCTCATCAGACCAAGTTTGTGACTCCAGTAATAAAGTAACAATTCTTGCTTGTATTTTCAGTGATTGAAATTGATCCTTAAATTATAGCTTTCAGTTTTATACTTTAAGCAACTGCTTTTGTTATTTATACATCCAGTTATAAAAGCAACATAGATCTATAATCCAAGTGAAAAAATGTAAACTGTAACACACTGAAAATATCTTTGGTCTATTTTATCTCATTTTTTCTGTGTATAATAAGTTTTCATTTAAAGCTAATTGCTACATGAAAAAAATCTAGACTAAATATTTATAAAATAACAGCATGCTTATTTTCTAAATACTTATTAGTTTCTTGTTATGGTGCCCCAAAATGTGTGGTCATAAATAATATTAGCTGAAGAGAAGTAAAGAAATATTTCATTTTAGATCACTCCAATAAGAAGGTAAAATTATTTATGATGATTAATCTTGCAAGCA